>NC_138762.1:109305271-110505271 GCF_965113315.1 Podarcis vaucheri
GTCGCCCAGAGTAGCAGGGGAAACCCAGCCAGATGGGTGGTGTCACAACAACAACAACAACAACACACAGTAATAAGGGACATTCAAGTGACCCGGATCCGTTTTCATAAAGACAGGAAGTGAAACCATATGGGGAGGGAAACAGAACCGGAGGCGTAGATCTAAGAAATGTATTGGAGAGACTCACACATTTGAACTGCCAGTCAAGTTGGAACACTGCACTGAATGGAGGGCCCCTTGGGAATTTGGGACTCTGTGGGAAAGAGCAAGCCATGATGGCTTAAGAGGGGGTTGTGATTATCCCAGTATTATCAGGGCCACTGGCGGAGGAAGGTGGGTGCGGTAGGTGTGGTCCGCCCCAGGTGTCATCCCTGAGGGGGGGGTGTAACATTGCCACCCCGCCCCCTGGAAGGCTCTCCCCGCCCTCGCACACAGCATGTGCGCCACTCCGGGTGCAGGAGAAGCTAGCTTCGCCTCTGATCAGGGCGCTCAGAGCGTATGCACTCTGGAATGTGCAACTTCAATCTGAACTGAGCATTATTAGAATGTCTGAATATGAATGGAGAAGTAATTCAGTACTTATTAAATAACTACAAAAATAGGGATGGGGGGAATTAATTTCAGTCCGCATTTTCATGCACATCTACCTAATTTGCACTTCCCAGAACAATACTTGCATCAAAATGTAGCTATTTTTCAAAATTTGCACTTCCTCAAATTTTGCACTGCAGTTCTCTAACCCAAAAATCGGTAGTGCAATGGATATATTAGGGAAGTGTATATATATATTCATGAAAATAACATATACAAATGATTTATATTGGGGGTTAGGCTTGCAAAAATGAGCATATGATGAGAAATGTGTGCTAAAATGCTGACAATTTTTTTGTGAAGCCTTTAAAAAAATGCAAATGGATGCAGAAATGTCATGAATGACACTTAAGGTGAGAAAAGTGAAAGAAATAAGAAAGGACAGATTTGCCCATCTCTGGTGCAAAGTACTTTCTACTCATTCTCAAGAACCGGCTAAAGTTTGGATCTAGTCACATGATTTAAAAGCAATGGAATGCAATCCTTGAAAATCATAATGTGTCATCATACTTTAGAGCTTAAAATAACCTCACCAGCTGCATGTTGATTTTAAACTTCATGAAATATCAAACAACCCCCTCCTTTTATAACAAGCACCTCAGCACACTGGGAATTATGGCGAGTGGAGGAAATCATTGCCAGCTTGATGATAGAGATGTTCTGTACTCAATATTACCAGCAGAGCATTGATCCCAGGACAGCACAAGGGGGGTGGGGGGGAATCATAACTAAACTTTACAACTCCATGGGGGCTGTAAGAGATTGATTTTCAATCACAGAACAAAGGAGTGGAAACTCTTTTCTTCTGAAACGGATCCACATGTAGGAGAGAAATGATATTATATAAAAATGGAATTTTGTCTCCTACACTTCAGTCTTAGATAACATCACGCCATTCCACTTGTTGGAAAGGCGAGATACACATTTTTAACAAATGAACAAATAATAAATAGCAGCACAAAGTACAGAAGCTCTTGTTATATGCCAAAAAAGCAGCATTAAAATTCATGCTTTTAAATGGTTGTTAATCCAATAAATATGCCTTGGAAAAATACTACCACTGTCCTAGCTATCCCCCCCCCCCCCGCTGCCCCTGCCACCCAATAACCCAGAATCATCCTAATAGAGAGGCTTATAAGGACCAAATGACTATGTAATGGCAATGTGTTAGCACTGATGACTCAAGAGATTTCAGGTGGGGAGTTAGCATGCACAACACCAGCCAGCTATTGGTAAAGCATAGAACTAACCGGTCCATGAACCTTCCCTTGTGGGGACAGTGCAATAGCTCAGTTGTACAACACATGCCTTGTATGTGGAAGGCCTCTGAATAGCCATCGCTGGGAGTTGCAGGTGTGCAGAGTGCTGTTTCGCTCAGGTCCTGCTTTGGGGCTTCCCACAGGCATCTGGTTGGCCACTATGAAAAGAGAAGGCTGAACCCAATGGGCCTACAGAGTGATCTAGTAGAGCTCTGCTTATGTTCTCAAAATCCTGAGATAAACACCTGTCAGTTCCAATAAAAATGGTGTCCAGTTGATGGGCTATGAAAGACCTTGGCCTAAAACCTTGGAAAGCCACTTCCAATTCAAGTAGAGAGCATTGGACTAGATGGACCTGTGGCCTTACTCAGGATTAAAGCAGCAGCTTTGCATCTTTCTGCTGACTATTAATTCGTTTCACTATATATTGGCTTCAATTTAACAGGAGTCAGGCCAGATATAAATGGCTTCCCACCCCTGAGATAATGTACCACAAAGAAGTTGGTGGAAGGTCTTAGCACTCTAAGCACCCCCAAAATGCCACTGGCTCAGAAACACTGCCAATTTTTAGATGACCCCATATGTGAAAAGAGAAATGAGAAAGACTGATGGTCTTTTGAAGGAGAAAATGATGTATTCCCCTTCCCTTACCCTCTTCCTCCCTGTGCACTTGGACAAGTTGCATAAATCACCCAGGAACCCAGTCAATCACTTATTCAAATGAAATAAGCAATTTGGACTAAATCCTAATGCTGATTTTATTCAGTACTTGATTAGGAAAATGTTTTGACAAGGAATGGATTATGCTGAGCAAGCATTTCTAGATCTGGCTTACTTTTATTTCTTAAGAAAAATATCTGGCTTTAAGGGTCTCAACCCTGCAGAGCTGACTGGTTCAAAATCCTGGAGGTGTGGTGGGTGGAGGACTCATGGAATCTATTGGTGAAATGTTTTCCCCGCCCCAGGAATCCTATATTTTCCCTTGGTCATTTCTATTTTTACACTCCCTGCTTTTACCCACTTCAGCCACAATCTTCTCCAAAAAAACCCCAAAACATTCTGTCACTGAATGTTCGGTGGCATATTTACAAGACTTGTGGACAGTGGCGTAGCAAGGTCAGGTGGTACCATGTGTTGAAATTTTCTTGTCACCGACACAAACATTGATATTATTATTATCATTATTATTTGCCTGCAAAAATGGTTTGACTTTATTTCATATTCTCTTACAAAGGAATGTGGATTCTGGGTCTCTGATAACAAGTAGGCGACTGTGGAAAGATACTTAAATCTACAGGATGGATTGTGTTTTGCCTTGTGTTATTTTATTTATATTTATTGTTTGTTTATTTAATAAAAATTATTTTAAAAAACAACCTGCAAAGTGGTTTACCAAAACAAAAAAACCCACAGCAGTAAAATCAAGAAAAATTAACAACCCTACTAAAATATTTAAACAGATTAAAATTACTTCAATTTCCTAAGCATCTGTGTCTGCTTGCCTAAACAAGAATGCTTTTAGCAGGTGCCTGAAAACAGTCTAGCAAAGACTGTTTTGCAAGAAGCTGGGAGTTCCAAAGTGCAGGTGCTGCCTCACCAAACAATGTAGTACAGATAGTATGTGGAACCTGTAGCAGTGCTTTTATTTATTGTGATTTCACCATGCTCTATATTATCTGAAAAGGAAAACATTTATTTAAAAAGCAAGACTGAACAGCAGCAATCTACTCACCTTCGAGTCTCATCAGGATCAGTGGGACTTTTTCCCGAGCCGACGGTGCATAAGATGGGCTGCAATCCTATGCACCCCTTGCATCCAACTTGTTACCTAAAAATCTGCACAAACCTGCACCAGACATTTGTAGAATTGGAAGGGACCCCTGAGGGTCATCTAGCCAACCCCCTGGGGCAATGCAGGCATCTCAACTAGACCATCCCTGACCGATGGCCATCCAGCCTCTGTTTAAGATCTCCAAGGAAGGAGAGGCCACCTCCTCCTGAGGAAGTTCTTTTCACTGTTGAACAGCTCGGCTCTGCCTGCCTCAAGTTTTGACAGCTCAGGGGAGGCTTGGGAGTCGCGGTCAGGTGGTGCACCTTTGCCCCATGCTCCTGAGCTGCTTCCTGGGGGGGAGCCTCCAAAGCCTCCCCCAAGCAGCCAAAACGAAGGGGGAGGGGGGAAGGCCGCTGCCAAAGCAGTGCAGCTCCCCCCCCCACCAGGAAGCAGCCTGGGAGCTGCCATTTTGTGACCCCCTCAGTAATGACACCCGGGTGGCCCACA
Source organism: Podarcis vaucheri (assembly GCF_965113315.1). Classification (NCBI taxonomy): domain Eukaryota; kingdom Metazoa; phylum Chordata; class Lepidosauria; order Squamata; family Lacertidae; genus Podarcis; species Podarcis vaucheri. The sequence continues at coordinate 109,309,400 of NC_138762.1, forward strand.
CACCCCGCACACCCCTTCCTATGCCACTGCTTGCGGATTGCTTTGTTGCAGCATCCACGAATGAGCAGCTGATGGTATGTTTAAATCAAAAGACCTCTATGCTCTCCTCTAGGACCTCATGAAATGGAATAGACAGAAAGGGTTGCTTTGACAGAACCTACAGAACAGACTTTCTCAATCTTGGGTCCCCAGATGTCGTTGGACTACAGGGCCCATCATCCCTAGCTAGCGGGACCAGTATGGTAAAAAAGGTAAAGGATCCCTGGACGGTTAAAGGTAAAGGATCCCACAGGCGACTGTGGGGTTGCGGCTCTCATCTTGCTTTCAGGCCAAGGGTGTTTGTCCACAGACAGCTTTCTGGGTCATGTGGCCAGCAGGACTAAACCGCTTCTGGCGCAATTCGAACTGCCAGGTTGGCAGGAGCTGGGACAGAGCAATGGGAGCTCACCTGCTGCTATAGACAGATAAAAATCTCAAGTTCATGCACTCCATATGGTTTTGAATCACAGCTCCCTGGCCTTGGCTATGCTGGTTGGAGATTGACTACGACCACATCTAGAAGACCATGGGTCCCGTTTCCATGGGCTAAGAATAACAGAAGAGATGTTAGCATTTATACAGCAATTCACATGCATTCTCTCCATAATTGTCACAGTGATAGCAGCTTATTTATGGCCACCTAACTGATTGTGATAGATATGTTTTGACTTTTGAAATACCTGATATTATAATTCATCGCCTGAGCCACCAAGCGACTAGACATTTTATGGTGTACTAAAGGTATACAGTCAAAAAACAAACAGAAGTAGCCTACTCCATTTCCATACAGTGGTACCTCGGGTTACAGACACTTCAGGTTACAGACTCTGCTAACCCGGAAGTAGTACCTCGAGTTAAGAACTTTACTTCAGGATGAGAACAGAAATCGTGCAGCTGCAGCAGGAGGCCCCATTAGCTAAAGTGGTACCTCAGGTTAAGAACAGTTTCAGGTTAAGAAGGGACCTCCGGAATGAATTAAGTTTGTAACCAGAGGTATCACTGTATTACCAAATGTCTGTCCGCTCTCACAGTTGCTTTTAACTAGACAGTCAATAGGACTGAGCAGTCACTCAGCAAGCTTTTGCAGATTTTGGAGTTAGATGTATCTCTGTGATCAAAACAAAACACCGATCAAATTTTTCAAAAATAAAATAAAATTGAGTGTTTCACGGCTAATGAGAGACTGCCCATTGTGGAAATCTGATTTCTTGCCTCAAGAGTCTTGCAACTGCAGCTCCAAAGTCAGGGATTAATGTCAATGAAAGCCTTATTCACAAACATTTCCATATTCATGAGTCTCTGACACTTGCAGGCAATGTGCATAAGAAAAGTAAGCTCTTGGAAGGGGTCTCTCACCCTGTGCTAACACAATAAGAGTCACAAGAGAAGCCTTTAAAAATTTAACCATTTCCCAGCTGAATCACATTTGCTCTCCATTGCAGTGAGAGTAATTTTGATTTTTCATAATAAAGTGCTAACATGTTAAAAATATCCCTATTTACTGAGGGACAGTTCCCGCTTTAGGGTGCCTGCTCCTAGGGATGGACAGACCCATTAAAGTCCAGTCCATCTCAGTTCTCAGGAGGGATGGGATTCAGTCCATCCCATTCATTTTCTGGTTGGATTTTTAATGGAAAAGCAAAAACACGCAGTGTTTCCATAGCATTAAAAAGCTGTTAAGCGGTGTAGTCAGAGATGCATCTATCTTTGCTTTGTGTACCATATCACTTGGGCCTAATTTTGCTAATTACCTTCCAGTTTTATCAGTGTACTTCTATTTTTGTTGTTGGGGTTTGGCAGGGGAGATTGTTCTGCAGTTAATATTTTCAATACAGTCTAATGACGTGTGTGTGTGTGTGTGTGTGTGTGTGTGTGTGCTACTTCTCTTCTGCTCAGTCTTCCCAGCTGACTATCCAGATAGCAAATCCAGGTAGCAAATCCTCTTATCGTCAGAAAGTTCTTCCTGGCGTTTAGCCAGAATCTTATTTCATGTAACTTGAAGCCATTGGCTTGGGTCCTACCCTCTGGAGCAGGAGAAAACAAGCTTGCTCCATCATGTGGCAGCCCATGAGATATTTGAAGATGGCTATCATATGGCCTCTATGTCTCCTCTTTCTCATGGTAAACATACCCAACTCCCTCAACCATTCCTCATAAGGCTTGGTTTCTAGACTTGATAATCTAGGTTGCCCTCTTCTGAACATGTTTCAGCTTCTCAATAGCCTTCTTAAATTGTGGTGCCCAGAATTGGACACAGGATGCCCGGAATAATCTGACTAAGGCAGAATAGAGTGGTACTATTACTTCCCTTTACCTGGACACTATACTTCTGTTGATGCAGCCTAGAATTGCATTAGCTTTTTATGCTGCTGCATCACACTGTTAACTCATGTTAAACTTGTGGTCCACTAAGCCCCCTAAGGGTGGCGCTGTGGGTAAAAGCCTCAGCGCCTAGGGCTTGCCGATTGAAAGGTCGGCGGTTCGAATCCCCGCGGCGGGGTGCGCTCCCGCTGCTCGGTCCCAGCGCCTGCCAACCTAGCAGTTCGAAAGCACCCCGGGTGCAAGTAGATAAATAGGTACCGCCTACCAGCGGGAAGGTAAACGGTGTTCCGTGTGCTGCGCTGGCTCGCCAGATGCAGCTTTGTCACGCTGGCCACGTGACCCGGAAGTGTCTCCGGACAGCGCTGGCCCCCGGCCTATAGATGTGAGATGGGCGCACAAACCCCAGAGTCTGTCAAGACTAGCCCGCTCGGGCAGGGGTACCTTTACCTTTACCTTTTAAGCCCCCTAAGATGCTTTTCACATACACTACTAGTAAGCCAGGTTTCCCCCATCCTAAATTGTGCAGCTGGTTATTCCTGCCTAATGTCAGAGAAGCCTGACACCTAAGTGCAGAACCTTGCATTTGTCCATACTGAAACTCATTTTGTTAGTTCTCCAATCCGTTAAGGTCATCTTGAATCCCAATTCTGTATTCTGCATGTGTCTTATTTCTTCACATCATCAGAGTACATCACCTTTTTCAAAAAAAGGAACACATTTGTCTACTGAGAACTAAGTTCTGTTGAGTTTAATAGGGCTTCATCCCAGGTAAGTGAGTATATGATTGCAAGCTTAGTTGAACTATTCTATTCAGTTATGCTTTTTCTGTGTTTGTCATCATTGGTTATGTTAGGACATCATCATATAGTTTGTATATTTTAATTTCAGTACATTTTCTATTCAAGAATTTTTAAGATGCAGGTGGTGTTTTTTTTTAAGCCTTACATGTGTGTCACGATCCTCTCTAATCTCTCTTAAGTAAGCACCAACGTAAGGGAAGGATCACCCCACCCCCCAAAAACCATTCTTTAAATTACTTGCCTTATCTTAGAAACTGATGCTTGTGTATAGTAATTCCCACATTTTCTCATATCTTCAGGCACTATCATGATTCATAAGACTGCATGCATGCCCTAATTAAAAGAAACATGGTAATCACCAACCTGCAGGCACCTTCTAGTTTAATGAACAATGTTCCTCTGCTTTCAAGCTAAGGCAGTGCTGTTCAAAATATGTTCTAGGAAGGTTCTTGGCAGCCTCTTAGTAGTTCCTCAACAAATAAGAATAGTAATGACAGTCAAAGTTTCCCTGGAAGACAGCTTGACCTGTTTCTGCAGAGTCTCTGTTCAAGTACAGTGCTCTCAGCCCAAGCCTCCCCAGATGATTCCCATGTGGACAGTGCTAGGCCACAAGAGGATTAGAAAATTGGGCTTCTCCAGTCAAGATGCACAGGACTAAGAGCCAGCTCACATTATTTTGGCACCTGAACAGAGCTGGCCTGAATCCTTAGGCTGCATGAGATGAAGGACAAGACTGCACTCTCCTCCCGTTCCATGTCCAGAAGCCACCTAGGCTGGCCGCTGAATATGACCTCAACAGTGGTGACCTGACAACATCTTCCAACACACTTGAGGGCAGCAGGGCAGCTTATGGGACACAGGGTACAGAAAGAAATAATCCTCTTCTCTTGCACTAAAAACAACACTGCTAACAACAGGAACAGGAACAACAACTTGTTATTTATATGCTGTCCATCTGATTGGGTTGCCCCAGCCAATCTGGGTGGCTCCCACAAAAAATAGTAAAAACACAATACAACATCAAACACTAAAAACTTTCCTGAAGAGCGCTGCCTTCAGATGTCTTTTAAAAATGACATAGCTGCTTATCTGTTTGAAATCTGGAAACGTGTTTGAGAAATGGAAACCGTGTCTCCCTAGGACCTGTTTCTTTCATGCTATCAATAACCAATTGATAGCCACACAAACCACCCCTTGTCTTCAACACCTCAAAATATGCGCCTTGCAAGTTGCAGGGTAAGTTGGCGTCATTGATATCCAAATAAACTCTCTCACCCAAAGAAGCTGGTTGTACAGAAGGCATCATGCAACATACTTTGTTCTGAGGGAAAAGTACACTCACAGAGATAAAAGTATCCACTGATAGTATATATATATTCAGTACAGCTGCAAACTTTGATTACTTGAAGGACTTTTATTTTAAAACTGGGAAATTATGTTTCTAACATGGCAAAACATGCTATGTCTTAGCTTACCGCTTCAAAGTTTATCTCTTTTAGAAGATTGAAATGATTGTCATAATTAGCCTCCATGTAAATACTCAGTATTATAGGGCAGTCAGCACAATTACTAGAGGTTTATCAGCAAATTGGAGCAGGGAGGATAAAATTCCTGTGTTCATTTGATTAACTTTTGCATTGCTCAGAACAGGGAATATGCTACTGTTTTTCTTTCACTCTGTTCTTTCTGCAGCTGCTAAGAGAAACTTTTGCATTGCCTCTCCTTTTATTTTTTAGATGACAGGTTTTGTGATTCTGCAAACATATGATGTAATCAGAACAGAGTATGACTGGGTTCTTTGAACAGGGTCATGTGGAAAATCCTTAGTCCCAGCCAAGCAATAATTGGAAGTGTGCTGCTAAATAGTTGGAAATTGTAATGAAAAACTGACCATTGAGGGTGGCATGGAAAGGAAGGAAGGAAACAATCCCTACCTGCAGATTCATGGAAACTTTGGAGAAAGTTGTTCAGGAGCCCCTCCAAAATCGGTTTATCAGGCAGGCCCAATCTCTATTTGGATTTTCTGCAGATCTGGCAAGATTGGATTTTTGCAAGAAACCTATGGTGCAGCTGTGGAACAGCGAAACATGGGGTAATAAATCAAAATGTGGGTCAAGCAAAAGCATGGATGAGCCTCTAACTCACAGAAAATCCATTGCAGAACCTCTTAACCTGGCACTGTTTTAGACATTATTTCTTGTGTGCTTGCAGTAACTAAATGCTGCACCTACTATAAAGCAAAAGATTCAACCACTGCCCTCAGGATTACAATCTAAAAGTCTAGGTACACAAGGAAATGCAAAAGGTAAAGATGGAAGATCTGTTTTAGAATACAAGGGAGAAGAACCAAGGGTTGTTGCTTTTTAAAAAGAAAAAGACAGATGTATTTTAAAAATGAGTACACATCAACAGGAGTCAAATGATAGCCAAGAAAAAAGCACTTTGAAGTATGGGGAATAGCAAGCGAAACAGGATACAGTGGGAAAAGGAAACATACGCATGGGCGTAGCCAGAGGGTGGGGGGGCAGCTGACTCCCATCAAGTAAATAAATAGAAATATTTAACTAACTGACCAACTGTGTTGCAGATAACTCAGTTCTGCCCCCTCAATGTAACACACACACCAAATAAATCCTGGCTATGCCTATGAGCACATGAGGGGGTTTTTTATAGAGGACAAAGATAAGGGGCATGGGGAGGGAAACGAATGATGGCATTTTAAAGTCAACTGAAGTTTAACTCAAATCTCTCTATACAAAGCCAGTTTCCAAGATTATGTGTGACCCAGTGATGGAGCTATATGTAAAAGGAGGAGCTGATTGGGGAGCATGTAGGAAAGAGGAGCACATTCTAGCTTGCCAGGCGAAACCCTTCCTTATCTCCTCCTCTAGAGAGCCAGTGTGGTGCAGTGGTTAAGAGCGATAGACTCGTAATCTGGGGAACCGGGTTCGTGTCTCTGCTCCTCCACATGAAGCTGCTGGGTGACCTTGGGCCAGTCACACTTCTCTGAAGTCTCTCAGCCCCACTCAACTCACAGAGTGTTTGTTATGGGGGAGGAAGGGAAAGGAGAATGTTAGCCACTTTCAGACTCCTTCACGTAGTGATAAAGTGGGATATCAAATCCAAACTTTTCTTCTTCTTCTTCTTCTTCTTCTTCTTCTTCTTCTTCTTCAGCAGCAGCCGGGTAGTTAAGCACAACAGCTGCCCACCTCCACGCCACCCAATGAATCAGGCTGCCTTTCCTGCCTGAGGAGTGGGTGGGGGGATAAGAAGAGATGGAGAGGGATTTGAACTCTCCACCCTGAAACTTGAACAAACCTTTTTGCCTAGAACACAAAAAATATCAATGTAAAACAAAAGTAATTCACTAAAAATTTCCAGGGTTCCCAAACTACCAGCACTCATTATTCTAAACTGAATAGAAGGTAGCCAATATCCCTCTTCAGTGAGATGAGAAACGTAAAACTCCTGTAGCTTGAAATGGCCAGAAATAGAGAGCAAGACCGTTACCTTTCTGAATGCTTACTTTTTATAAGTTCAGGGTATCTCACAAATGTGAACAAGTATCTGATTTTACATAAAAGAATCACCCTTAAAAGCCTTATTGCCTCCTTGAGATGAAACCTGAGGAAGTTTGGCATGCAATGTTACAGGCTAAAATAAATAACAAGTTTATGATTGGCTTTAATGTGGCTTTTCAGCGTTAGTGCGAGGTTAAGTCAAACATACTCTTTCAATCAAACACACACTTTAGGGATGTTTAATAGTCAGGTTCAGTCTGCAGCTAATTGCATTTTATTGGCTTTAACCTAAATATACAGCCCAGTCCACACTCAGTTAGAACAGGGTATCTGGATGTAAGATCTAAGTCACTGGTTCAAATCAAGTTCAGGCTTTCCACCCCATAATGTCCAGTCTACTTGGATCACATGCTCTATCTTACAGCAATAGTTAGAGACAACAAACTTCAACATTTGTAATGTTTTGCAGGTGGCCAGTGTACAGGTTCAGCCTCTGTGTGACACACAACTAGGGCTGGGCAGTATCTGGTTTTCAGCATTGTGATATATCACCATATAAACATCACGATATACTGATATCTCATGATGTCTGAAATCAGGATGGAGCTATGTACTGTAGAGGCATTGGCTGGTTTCACAGTTTCCCCTGCATCATAATCTTTGCATAACACACACACATACACACATCATGATTCATGATATATTGCCAAGTAAAAAATTATGAAACTCATATCACAATATGGACTTCAAACTGGTTTTGGACAATATATCAATATATTGCCCAACCCCCCACACAACTCAGTTCTGTCCAAAATCAGCTTCTAGTAGGCCAAATGAGTTTGGATTATACAATGCCTAATGAAAGTTTCTGGCTGCCTCAGAGCTCTGAGCAATGAGACTTACTGGCTGCAGGCTACCATCACATTCTTCCTTCTCCTCTGCTCTTTACTTCACTGGAGTAAGGTCTGACACATGCCAGCTTGATTGACATGTGCGAGCAAGGAATTTTTGATGGATTTACCATGCATGTCTGCGGAGAAGTAACACCCATTGAATTTAGTGAGGCATCCTCCCTAGTATGTGGGTATACAATTCAAGCCTCACTTAAAATGGTAAAATGTTGATATTAATGTATATTCTGCTGCAGCTATTTTAATGATACGGGTATATGTGAAAGATTTGTTAAATACTTACATGTGGTAATAACTGTTCTCAGTAATGGAGGGAATTGTTTTCTATATGGTTAGGGAAACTTAATTGTTGGAATGCTGTAATTTCTTAGCTGACTAACATGAATATAAAAGTGATTCATGAAATATGTTAAATGCATTTGATATACTTATGGTTTTTATACCTATTTACTGCACCACTATATTTTTTGTCTTACTGTCATTGTCAGTTGCTTTGAGCATTAATTTATATGGGACAGCAACATAATTATTAAACATTTTTAAAATGTCAGTCCCGTTAACCCCTGTGGTGATTGCTGCTAGTTTACGTATATTGATAAGGCAACTGGCCATGGGGAAGGGCTGCAACTGTCACACACAACCAGCAACAGAAGTTGCAATCCCCGTGGTGTCCATATTCTCTATGACAGGGGTCCGCAAACCTTTTCAGCAGGGGGGCGGGCCACTGTCCATCAGACCTTCTGGGGGGCCGGACTATATTTTGAAGGAAAAAATGAACAAATTCCTATGCCCCACAAATAACCCAGAGATGCATTTTGAATAAAAGGACACATTCCACTCAGGTAAAAACATGCTGATTCCTGGACCATCTGCAGGTCAGATTTAGAAGGCAACTGGGCCGGATCCGGCCCCCGGGCCTTAGTTTGCCTACGCATGCTCTATGACATAGAGACAGGAAGAGCTAGAATGTCATCATTTGGCATAGAATCAGAAAGGGCTAGAATGAAAGCCACCATTTGAAGAAGAAGTGCGCAAGGTGGGTGGATCAGGAAAGGAAAAGTCACTCTTCTCCCATATTAGACTGTGCCCCCGTGAGCTAGCATTGGTCACCCCATATCATCAGGACTTGCCACTGGGTTCCTACTGATGTGCAGCTCATGTGCTTTCCTCTCCAGTGACACAGCCATGCCACTACCTGGCCCAATAGTGGGGCTAGAGTTGTGGCCAAGTCAGAGGGAGACAGGGCATGCAAGTCATGTTGATGCCAGAGGGTGGGGCCTAGGGATGTGTATGGAAGGTAAGAGAGGATATATTAGTATGTATTATCCTTCTTTACACACACTTGTGAGTACAGCAGAGTACACCCCTTTGCACCAAACAGGCAGATGTTGTTTCAGCTGGTTACAGCCTTTTTGATTAAGCAATCCAGGATGCCTCAGTGCAGCCTGGATTCTTCTTGGCATTTCCCCCCCCCCCCCTTATCCCACTTAAAACAATAACAGCACAAAACTAGTCTTCACAGTTCACATTCAGCAGCAATCTGGAGGCAGGCTAAGGTTGCAGTTACAGGTACAATTGTATATATTTATAAGACAATGGAGTCTGACGCTTTTGACTTCAGACTCTAGAACTAGCTACAGTACATCTTTGTACAGATGCAGCAGCAAGATGAATAGAGTAAGAGAGCAAAACGGAGTAAGAGAGAGAGAGTGACTAGCCTTTTTATACCAGTTACGCCCACCTCTACCTGGCTGCACCCAGAGGGAAGAGGCTCCCACAGGTTTGAAGGGTGTGCCTTAAAAGAAGAGGTGCCCTCTCCCTGGGCAGGCTCACCTGAGTAACATGAGGGCTGGTCACCTGTCAGAGCCTTTAAGAGTTAGCTTTCTGCAGTCACCTCTGCAGATCTCACTTGTCAATTTAAATACATTTAGCCATAATTTAATTCATTTACCTGTGTTACACCTCTTTAATGCCAGTTCTAGGCAGAAAACACTGGTCTCTTCCACTGTCACCACAGAAGCTAGTGCTTGGAAGCATAATTTGATAAATGTTTTAGCTGTGATTTTTGCTTTTATTTTTAGACATCTTATTTCATTTTCTGCTTTATGTTTTTAGTCATTAATTATTATAAACTGGAGTATAAATGTATAAAATAAAAAATACATCCCAAGGAACTTATGTGGATTGACGCAAGGCAAAGTATTTTTCAGCACATTGTAAGTTTTAATTGGCTTAACAATGCCAGGATGTCTATGTTATCACCACTTAGGTAGGGAATGTTCAATATTGCTTTAATTCTCCATACTTTAGTATAAAATGTTTTTTCCCCAGGATGTAGATGCACAGTACTAATGAGCATCTTATCTCTGTTGCTGTGCAGGTTGGCATGTAGTGTTAGCCTATATCTGAAGCTCCAATTACAGCATTCTGTTGTGGAGAATTGTGGAGAAGGATTGCTGGGGGTAAAACTAGAAAGAAACAGAAGATTGAAGTGACTTTGGATTTGCAAGGACTTGGAAAGCTAGAAACCCTCTCTGGGCTCTTGAAGCAACTGTGTATATTGTGTGTATAGTGTGTTTTGTGTTTACTAAATAAAACAACCTCTGATACACTTTGTCCACTGTGGGAAGTTTAATAGCTTTGCTGAACTTCTCACCGCACAAAGTAACCCAACAGGTTATTGGTCACAAACATTCAACCCATAATTATCAATGTCTGTATTTTTCAGCATTTCATTTCCCTCTGACCTCATTCGTTTACTACCCATCCACCCTACCCTAACTTAGAACAATACGTTATGTATCTGACAAAGTGGACAGTAATATACAAAAGCTTCTGCCACAATATATTTGTTAGTGTTTAATTGTTGTTTTTATTTTGTTTAGGAAAATATGCTGCCATCTTTACTTTCTTTGTTTATAGCTGTGGTAAAGCAAACTTCTTTGCCACCAGTGATGTTACAGCATTAACTGAATAAGCATCTGTGGCATTTGTAGGACAAAGCAATACCTATGTTAACAAACTGTGGGGGGTGTAGCGGGTATCAAGGGGAATTGCATTTGCACTGCAAAAAAACAAAAAACAAAAACAAAAAAACTTCAGTGGCTGAAGTGAATTGATGGGATGCAGGTGGTGCTGTGGTCTAAACCACTAAGCTACTTGGGCTTGCTGATCGAAAGGTCGGTGGTTTGAATCTGCATGATGAGGTGAGCTCTCATTGCTCTGTCCCAGCTTCTGCCATCCAAGCAGTTCGAAAGCATACCAGTGCAAGTAGATAAATAGGTTCCGCAGCAGAGGTAAGGTAAATGGTGTTTCCGTGCACTCTGGCTTCCATCATGGTGTTCCGTTGCATCAGAAGTGGTTTAGTCGTGCTAGCCAAATGACATGGAAAGCTGTCTGCGGATGAATGCTGGCTCCCTTGGCCTGAAAGCAAAGTTGAGAGCTGCACCTCATAGTCAATTTCGACTGGACTTAACCATCCAGGGGTCCTTTACCTTTACCTCAGTGGCTGAAAAAAAGTTATATTCCAAAACAGAAGCAGTTCCTTGAAGAAAGACATTTGGAGCCCTGAATCAGCTAAACACCAGCACTACAAAAGGTTCACCAGAAAGGCCCAGAGAAGGGAAGAGGAAACAAGAAGCAGCAAAAATAGCAGATGTCTTCTTGTGGAAGAAAGACAAATGGTGCCCTAGAAAATAATAGGTCTGCCAATCAAGGCACCAGCAACAGAATCTTGTGGCACTTCACAGATCAATAAATGCTGGTCCTTCTTGATCAGTTGGTGGCATTAATAGGTAGCCCCTAGGCATAGCAGATCTCGCTGGATAGTTCCCTCTGTAATGTTAGCTGCCATCCAGGTTGGCTGCACAGGAGACAATATCCAAATGTATGAGAAATAAGGCAGAAAGTTGATGTGCGTGAGAGAAAGCATATGAATATTCCTAGGTCACCTGTGCACATTTGAGCATTTACATGAGTAACACAGGCCTGAAGATCATAACATAATTTCATATATACGTAAGTGGGAAGTGTTCCATTGGGGAAGTGGGAAGTACTTCTCCCTGTGACTTTGGGGATAAGTTTATAGAAGTGGGCATAACCCATAGGAATGCTCCACCAAGATGTGTCTCTTCCCTTTTCCTTGCCCTGAGATGAACTTGCAGTTTACATCACCAAAGTCAACACAAAATGAGAAATCTCTGATTGTTCACATGAAAGCTTCCCACTCTGGATTCAGTACTGTACCAGATGTGCAAGCAGCATCCCACGGCGATGGCAATGGCAAGGTATTTTATATGAAGCTCATTTGAAATGGACTGAGTCTGTTCAGATGCACTCGTGCTGATCATCTGGTATCGGCATTCAGTGTGCCAGAGACTTGAGTCTTCTCTTCCCCTTCCTTCATCTATATAACTGACAAGGCAGTCATGGGGATCAGTGCAGGATTGTGCAAACTGCAGAGCTGACTTCAGAATGTCCTGCAGGGAAAGGTGCCATCCATTTCCAAGGATACTTATCCTACATGTACTATTAAATCACAAAACTACACTTCCATCTTCTGCTCCCACTAATTTGAGATAGCAAGAAAAAGCTAAGTAGTTTGAAGGTACTTTGTGTTTCACATAGAGCTGTTAAAGTTCTAAGTTTAATGTACATAAAAAGCTGTGTTTGAGAGCCTTGTATTATGAATGCTGTAAAGGTCAATTTCCCTTCAGCAATAGGTTCCACTCGGGATGAAAGTGGAACGTTGGTGTTTTTCCATTTCAGTGAATTAAACCACCTGATGACTTAGCACCCAGAAACCCAGCTCTCTCTGAGACCTGAGAGAATAAAGTTGACTGAACTGCGCAATGGATTCAACCACACTCCTTAGTTAGGGCTGTCATACGTCCCGGACAGTACCGGGGTATCAAAGACAGAAATGACATCTGTGGGGAATTTCTGAAATGTTTTAGGCAAGTCAATTAAAAAATTGTGTCTTTTTGGCTCAACAAAAAAAGCTCAGTGGTGGTTTCCTAAAAAAAAGCTCAATGATTTTCAGGGTGTCCTACCTTAGTACAATGTGTTACTTTGTATTTTGTTCTTGTACCTAGATTTAAGAATGTTCTGCAGTAAAGCTTTGGAATTCATTCTTGGGATGGAAATTACTGAGAAATGCTTGAACATTCAAAAAGCACTGCAAAGTATTATTGTTTCATTAAATTATTGCTCTATGCAGGCAAAGTGTGCTGTAAACACTTCTCTGGATATTTGCAGAATGACCACACCAGCAACTGAACTGGTCTGGTGTAGGAATCTCAAACAGATTTAGATTTAGCTTTGTTTATCCATGCATAATTGCCCCCTCTCATAAGAGGACAGCTCAGGGTCACCAAATCAAACTAATTGCCAACAAATTCAAACAAGATACAGCTACAGTGGCACCTCGGGTTAGGTACTTAAGTCGTTCCGGAGGTCCGTTCTTAACCTGAAACTGTTCTTAACCTGAAGCACCACTTTAACTAATGGAGTCTCCTGCTGCCGCTGCGCCGCCAAAGCACAATTTCTGTTCTCATCCTGAAGCAAAGTTCTTAACCCAAGGTAATATTTCTGGGCCAGTGGAGTCTGTAACCTGAAGCGTATGTAACCTGAAGCGTATGTAACCCAAGGTACCACTGTAATCTATGGGGCTTCCTACTATAAGATGTAGTGGCACCCACTAACTTTAATGACTTTAAGTGGATATTTCATGGAGGATGGAGCTACCCACAGTGATAACAGCCATAATAGTTCTATGGAACCTAAAGGGAATAGTATACCTCGGGACACCAACTTCTGGAAATAATTCACCAAGAGAAAGCTTTTGCCTTTGTGCCCTGCTTGGTGTTTCCTAGAGGTATCTGAATGGCCGCTGCTGGGAACAGAGCACTGACTTAGGTGTGCGCTTTGGTCTGATCCAAAAAGATTATTGTTATGCTCACCAGAGGCATATGAGGTTCTGCCTGGACAAATGCACTTTGTAGTTGTAGCCTATAAACAACACGTGCTAATGCACCACACATAGATGTATGCAACCCACAAAAGAAGCCAGATTAAATTAAGCAACTCTCTTTTAAGTGCTGTCTGAATCCAGTTGCCCAACTTTAGTGGAACTGATCCACACTGACCTGGTTAAAGTGAAATTCTTGGCCCAAAGCTAGTTCAGGCCCATCACTGAAGTTAAGCCAAGCACTTCAGCTTCACTGGATTATGGAACAGGCTGTACATTAGTTTTGAACAGCGACAACTATTTTGCTTTAATATTTTGCTACATTAAGTCTTGAACATTAATTGGAGCAGGCAGTTGCTGTGAAGTTGCTGGAAACAATTCCACTAACCAATGTATTGGTGTGGGAGAACTGTTCCATTTTAAAAATAAGAGAGAGAGAAACGATAAAGCATTGGTGCAGTGGAAGGAAATGGCGGCTTCTGGACTTTTTCCCTGAGCAGGAATAATTATGGCGTCTGCTTGTTGGTGGGGCCCTCCTTGAAATAGGTGACAGTGAGGCTTCCAAATTTGTTTGCTTTCTGATTGGTTGGCATCCATCTGTCTCAGGAGACAATGGAGGCAAACATCTTTGGTGGTGAAGTCAAACTGTTAAGGTTGCAGTGCCTGCTGTGGCTGTAGAGACTGATATGGGAGAGACATGTTTTGTTGCAGCAGGAGCAGATGAAGACATCCATTTGTCCTAATGGAGGTGTACCATGGCATTTCTTCTCCCTGCACTCCTCCCAACAGTCATTCCTCCTCTGGTCACTGCTATAGATACATGACCTGACTGTCTGTCTCCAGGCACTGCGGTCGTCTGCCAGGGACGACCACATGGTGGGGTTGAGGATGCCACGTCACGTTTGCTACAGGTTAACATAAAAGAAGTTGAAGAATGAGAAATACAAGCAAACAGAAACAGGAAACTTATTCCTCATACTAGCAATTTAAATAAGAACACCTTTTTTTTGGCAAAATGGTTTGCATTTCTAATTAAGAGCCACAGATTATACTTCAGGTGCCTGAAGGTCTTTTGTTAAAGCTCAGTGTATTTTACAAGCTGAACCTATGCAGTCAGAAGCAATACTGAGTTAAATTGAGTTTACTCCCAGGAAACGAAGCATGTCATGCTGATCTTAATAAATTGGATACGATGCTATGGATATTTGCCATCTCTCTCTCTCTCTCTCTCTGTGTGTGTGTGTGTGTGTTTGCGAGAGAGAGAATGAACACCAGCATGGCAGCCTACATTTTGACTCTCCTTGAGGACATTGGAAGCTATCATGATGAGACCCATTCACTTCAAAATTTACAATGTGATGGTACTATAAGACCCCTACTCAAATTCAAGGTTGTCCCTTCAATCCCAGATATGTGTGAACATGTTGTGGTCACTTAGGACTACATGGTAGCAGGGGCGCCTACTTGCCCCCCACATTAGGGGGCTGCATCATGTGATGTCACGCAACATGTCCCGCTTGCATGCTGGGTGAGGAATGGGGAGAGCGGAGCTGCTCCATGCTTGGCCTCCTTCTCCGCATGCGGCATCAGGCAGGGAGGAGGAGGCAGAGAGCGGAGCCCAGCTGCCGTGCTCCACCTCCTTCTCCCCATGGCGTGCACTGGGCCGGGGTGAGACACACGGAGGTCGATCTTTGCCCTCGCTCATCCCAGCCCCCTCCTGGCTCCCGGATGGGGGCTGGGGTGCACAGAGGGTGCCCGGAGGCAGCAGGGGATGTCAGCCCCCTCAATACTGGGGGGGGGCTGAGCCCCATGCTTCAAAATATTTAGGGGGCTGGAGCCCCTTGCACCCCTATTCCCGGTGCTGATGCATGGTAGAAAACCTGGGTTCCTCTCCAAGCATACACTCAGAGTGCCATAGCCAACCTGGCTTTCTGATATGCGTGGCCTATACATGATGGCATCTTTCAATATATGTCTTGTCTGATCATTCAATATACGTCTGACCAGGGCCGGATTTAGGTTTGATGAGGCCCTCAGCTACTGAAGGTAATGGGGCCCTTTATATGTCCAGCTGTCCTTTGCCAACAACAAATTGTCGCTGTTTCTTGTGTTGAATATATGCCATATGGTAATCTATGGATGTAATAGGTATCTAAAACCATTTGCACATAACAAAATATGTATTTTATCAAAGTAACTGTTGAACTGAAATACAATTAAGAAGAAGTATATTAATTGTGAGATAATTATTGATACATAATGTTGCTGTATGTAGGTTTTATTTGTTTTTTATCTCATATTTTGGAAATAGGCATCCAGGGGTTTTTCCCTTCAAATTTTTTTGGGGGGCCCCAAGAGAGTGAGGCCCTAAGCTATAGCTTTTTTAGCTTATATGTAAATCCGGCACTGTGTCAGACTCATACCCCATTTCAGATACGATTAGGACATTCAAGTTTGGCTCTGTATAATCAACCTCCCTGGGCTCCTTTGGGAGGAAAGGCAGGAAATAAATGTGATAAATTAATTAATTTTAACAAACACGTGTCCCAATGCACTTGTATTGATTTGTACTGATGGGGGGCAGCTGGCCCGTTCCCCAACCCCCTTCTTCTTCCCTACAACTGTTCCACAGAATTGCTCCATGCCTCAGGCAGGTTGGAGCGCACGAGTCGGAAAGCAACCGAGCAGGGCTAGCAAGGCAGGCGAAGAACGGGATCAGGGCTACCAACTTGAATAAAACACTGGGGGTGGCCAGGCAAGCTCCACCCCACAGAATCGACCGCAAGAAGCAGCACACCCACACCATGTGAATGGCAACACCCACCAACTTGGGGGGGCAGCCCCTTACCATCTTTGGGGGGGGGCTCCTAGGAGTTGGTTCCCATGCCTGGGCTGCAACGGGGCTCCTTTCTTCCTCTTCTTCCCTCCCCCGCCCCCGTTTTGAGGGCTCCCCAAGATTAAGAGGCCCCGCTCCAGATGCCCGGACCCCGAAGCCTCCTCTCGCTGGACCAGGACTGCCCGCGAGCGCATCCCCACGTGGAGCTCGTCTCCCGGCGCGCTCCTTGCAAGCGGGGGGCTCTTGGGGACGGCCGATCGCCGCGTCTCCCGCTCCTTCCTTCGGGGCTCCTCTCTTCGCCGTCTCGGCTTCCCTCGGGGAAAGCTTCGAAGAAAGAAGCGGAGGGAGGAGAAGCCGCGCAAGCCTCCGCCCCGCGCTCCGCAGCCGGAGACTCCCGAGGCGGCTCTGGAGCGAGTGCCGGCCGGCCTCGGAAGGCGCAGCGCGGCGGGCAGAGGCGGCGCTCGAAAGCGCCCGCCGCCCGCCAGGAGTTAATTGAGCGCCCCGCGAGGCGATTGGCTGCAGTCCGGGAGGCATTTGCATGAGCGCCAGAGCCGGCGCGGGCGGGCGGGCGGGAGGCTCTCGCCGCTTCTCCCCCCTTCTGGCGGCTTCCCTCCCCGGCGCGCCTCCCTCCCTCCCTCCCTTCCCCTCCATGCCCGCATTTGGAATGAGCAGCCGAGGGAATGAGCGGCGGCGGCGCAGCTCGGCCCCGGCCCTAGGATCCCGCTGGCTCCCGCTGGCGAAGAGGCACCGGCCGCTGGCTATGGGGCAGCGATCCAGCCCTGGGAGCAGCACCAGCGCCACGCAGAGGAACCTGCCGGTACGCTCAGGGGGACAGGGGAGGGGAGGGGGGTCGGGGGCTGCCCTGCTCGTCTGTCTGCACTTCTCTGGGATCCTTTTCGAGGAAAGGTGCGCAAGATCGGACGCTTCGAGCCGAAGTCGGGCGGGAGCGAGCAAGGAAACTTCGCCCGTGGGGAAGCGGCACGACAAATGTAGCACTTTAGGAGTGTAGAAATGATGGTGAAAGGGGGTGGGAGGCGCCGGGGCAGGTGCAAAGAGAGAGGCGGCAGAAGCAACAGTTTCAGGAGGCAAGGCTGCTAGTTCTGTAGCTGTCTTTTAACGGCGCGATCCTGTAGCTATCCAGAGTAAGTCACGATGGTGATGAGAGGAGGATTGAGAACAACAGCTCAAGGCTGCAATCCTGTGCATTTATTTGGGAGGTGGTGATGCAGCAGCAGGATCCTATGATGCTGATTTACTTAGAAATGTGTGCGCACTGGGGAAAGACCCACATTCGCGCAACCCTTCTGGAGAGTCAGCGGGCATACAATCAGAGCTGTGCATGAGAAAAAACAGCTGAGGCCAGGAGGACCACTGTGTGTGCTCAAAGGAACTCAGAAAAGGATCCCCCCCTTCACCCAGTCCTCAAATTAAGGTCTGCAAGCTCCCAGGAGTGTGATAGCTCTAACAGAGAATGAAAGGGACCATGTGTGACAAAATGTTTCCAGTATTGTGGCTTTAAAAGGGAGCGAGGAGGATGCACATGTGTGGCCATTCCTAGTCACACATACTTGCTTATTTCAGTGGATCCTATTCTCGAGAAATTGTTCTTTGGGTTGAAGACATGTTTGTTTAACTTCAGGGGAAGGACCCATGAAGTCAAAGCAGCAGTGGCTAACATTTCTGTCAGGGCACAGTAAGCTGTGGCTGCATGTGGCTTTGTGTCATCTCCCAGTAGGGAAGGTGAAATGGTTAATTTGTGGCAAAGGCATCTTAGATGACCATATCTGGCAAAGGACAGCCGTTCCTAGATCTGCTGGACAAACGGAGCCAACTCTGTTACTAATCTGAAGAAGAGAGGGTGGTACCTGCAGTCTTGCATAATCAAAAGCAATGTTTCTATATATATATATATATACAGTATAATGTATTTTTCACACACACATATATATATATGGAAGTGAAAAATACAAAATTAAACAGTGATGCATTTTATGCAGAGAACGATGGTTTATGCTTTTGTTCCTAGATGGCTGCCCACTGTTTTGTTTTCACTCACAATCTGTTTATGGCTTGACAAAGATGCTAATACATTTGAGACAGTGAGGAAACTGAAGATGAAGTTTAAATATGCTTCTGTTTCTCCCACCCTTTATGGCATTGTATAGTGATCTAGACTGCAGCATGGGGATTTATAAGCACAAACATTTGTCGTTTTGAGCTTCTTTTTAACAAATTCTTTGACTGTTTTATTGAGGAAGCTAATAGTTAAGGGTAAACGGGATGACAACTCTTCATTTATTGATGGTGAGTTTGGGGACTTCATGTTTCAGGGCTGGTGGCTGTGTGCGACAGAAGGAGATGGTGATCTATTTAGACTGAAGACTGGAACTAAGTATTGGGAGGGTGTAGAGGTCAAAAATATGAGGCAGGTGGAAATTTTTCAGGAGGATGTACTCAGATGGTGGATTTGTTAATTCGGTAGGAATTCTGAAGATAATGGTCCAATGCAAGGTCTTGCACAGAAAGACCTCTTTTGGGGGGCAAAATGGAGAGGGGGTGATTAAACTGATGCTCTCAGATGGACATGCCATTTGCTAACTTCACGTGCATCTCTTTCCTCAGAACTTATTCGTTTTCCTGCTCTTCCTTGGACCTTTCAACTGCTTTGCAAGCTATAGTCGTGCCACTGAACTTTTCTACAGCATCAATGAAGGGCTGCCCTCCGGGTTCCTGATCGGGAATCTAGCCCAGGATTTACAGGTCCAGGCAACATCAGAGGGAGAGGGAGAGGCCACAGTAGAGGGGAAGCAGCAGCCTCAGCAATGGGGGAAAACCCCTCTCTCCTTCAGCCTTGCCTCCCAGGGATTAGGAGGTCAGTATGTGAACCTAGACAACAAGACTGGAGAACTGCGCACCTCCACAAAGGAGATTGACCGGGAGGCGCTATGCACAGAGGATAATGTTGGCTCTAGTGTGGTTGCCTCCTCCTCCTCCTCCCCAGTACCATCTTCTGAGTCATGCTTGCTGTTGCTGGATGTTATGGTGTTGCCTCAGGAGTATTTCCGCCTTGTCAAGGTGAAGATTGCCATCCACGATGTCAATGACAATGCCCCGTGCTTTCCCATGCCACAGATCCACCTCTTTGTGCCTGAGAACTCGCCAGTCAACACCCGTTTAGCTATAGAGCATCCGGCAGTTGACCCAGACATGGGCAGCAATGGGGTCCAGACATACCACCTGCAAGATGACTTTGGGGTTTTTACATTGGATGTGGAGGAAAATGAAAGTGGAGAAAGAACGCCTTACCTGATTGTCATGGGTGCCTTGGACAGAGAGGCCAGAGACAAATATATTACCCTCATAACTGCAGAGGATGGAGGAGCTCCTCCACTGGTGGGCAGTGCCACCCTCACTATTGGCATCAGTGACATCAACGACAACTGCCCACAGTTCAATGAGACCCAGATCAATGTCACAGTTTTTGGGAATTCTAGTATTGGGTTGCCCATAGCCTTGGTCCATGCTGTGGATGTGGATCAGGGAATCAATGCAGAGATCACATATTCCTACAGCCAGAAGGTTTCTCAGTCATCCCGCACTTTGTTTCACCTTGATGAAAGCACAGGTGTTATCAAGCTCTCCAAGAGGATTAATGGTGACACTCCTCGTCTCCATCGGTTGAGCGTATTAGCCAACGGTCCTGGTTGTATCCCTGCAGTGATCACTGTGTTAATATCCATCATCAAAGTCACAATGAGACCTCCTGAAGTGATTCCTCGTTTTATAGCGAATGAAGTAGAAGGGGTGGTTTACCTGAGGGAATTAGAGCCTGTTAACACACCGATAGCATTTTTTACCATAAAAGATCCAGACGAAAAATACAAAGTGGATTGCTATTTGGATGGTGACGGCCCATTCAGGTTGTCACCATACAAACCATATCACAATGAGTACTTGCTGGAGACTACAAAACCATTGGATTATGAGGCTCAACAGTTCTATGAAGTATCAGTGATCGCATGGAATACTGAAGGATTCCATGTCAATAAAATAGTGAAAGTGCAGGTTCTGGATGATAATGACAATTCACCTGTTTTTTCTCAAACACTGATAGAATTATCAATTGAAGAAAATAATGTCCCCAATGCTTTTTTGACCAAGCTACATGCAACAGATGCTGACAGTGGAGAAAGAGGGCAAGTGTCTTATTTCCTAGGGCCTGAAGCCCCTTCATATTTTGCTTTAGATAAAGTCACAGGAGTTTTGACAGTTTCCACCCAGCTGGACAGAGAAGAGAGAGAGAAATACCGCTACACAGTTAAAGCAGTAGATTCTGGAGTACCAGCCCGAGAATCAATAGCCACAGTTACCATCTCTGTACTGGATAAAAATGACAACAGCCCAAGATTTATCAACAAGGATTTTAGTTTTTTTGTGCCAGAGAATTTTCCAGGCTTTGGGGAAATTGGAGTTATAAGTGTCACGGATGCAGATATAGGGCAAAATGGCTGGGTAGCACTTTCTGTTGTAAATGGAAGTGACATCTTTGTTATAGACACTGGCAAAGGAGTGCTAAGAGCTAAAGTCTCTCTAGACAGGGAACAGCAGAGCTCATACATCTTATGGGTTGAAGCAGTCGATGGAGGTGATCCTGCTTTGTCCTCGACTGCAAAAATAACTGTCCTTTTGCTGGACATCAATGATAACCCACCCTTGGTCTTGTTTCCGCAGTCCAACATGTCTTACCTCCTAGTCCTTCCTTCTACTCTACCTGGATCTCC
This sequence comes from Podarcis vaucheri, assembly GCF_965113315.1. NCBI lineage: Eukaryota > Metazoa > Chordata > Lepidosauria > Squamata > Lacertidae > Podarcis > Podarcis vaucheri. The sequence goes on from NC_138762.1 coordinate 109,330,578, forward strand.
TATCACAGAAGTTTATGCTGTAGATAATGATACCGGCATGAATGCAGTCATAGCATACAGCATCATCGGGAGAAGAGGTCCCCGGCCAGACTCCTTTAAGATTGACCCTAAGACAGGCAACATCACTCTGGAGGAGTCACTAATGCAAAACGACTATGGCCTTTATCGGCTTCTTGTTAAGGTTAGTGATCATGGTTACCCAGAACCTCTGCATTCCACAGTTATGGTGAACCTCTTTGTCAATGACACTGTGAGCAATGAGAGCTACATTGAAAGCCTTTTAAGAAAGGAACCTGATATTAACGTCGAGGAAAAAGAACCACAAATCTCTATAGAACCCACACACAAAAGAGTAGAATCAGCATCTTGTATGCCTACCTTAGTGGTCCTGTCAGTAATAAGCTTGTGTTCAATAACATTGGTAACAGGAATGGGTATTTACATCTGCCTAAGGAGAGGAAGAAAGTACCACAGAGGAGACGAAACTTTGGAAGTACAAATCCCATTAAATGGAAGAATTGATCTTCATATGCTGGAGAAAAGGCCTGTGGAAATTTCCAATATCTGATGACTTCAAATGGACAATCTCAACCAAAACCTAATAATTCTGAATAGTGATTAAGTTCCCAGATACAGGATTGTCAGCGGTAGCTACAATGAAGGACTACTGATTTATAACTTATTATAATTGTAAATACTGTAGCTGTCTACAGCTTTTTTTCAGTGAAAAGAAAAAGAAAATCAAATTCATTGTACAGCTTTTTTATGAAACCATAGTGCTAACAGCTCATAACTTGTCTGTGTAGACTTGGTCATCACAAGACCCACCCATAAATTAAGTCAGTATTCATAAAGTGAAAGGTAAGACAATGACAAATTCATTGTTAAATTCTTTTTCATTCCTATGTCATTTTTTACCACAAGAGGGCAACATCTGCCATTCCTGTAAATGAGTCTGTTTAAAAGAAAATGAAAAGTATATTTTAAAACATTGTTTTTCTAAAGGGAAAAATAAACAAAATAAAAGTATTGGTTTGAGGTATAATAATTATATGCTCTATTGTATATACAAGAAGAAAATATGCACTGGTAAATCAAACAGAATGTTTTATTACCTCAGATGTTTAAATATATAAATCTCCCTCTATATAGGAACGGCATTAACAAGAAGTGCAATTTCTTGAGGGTACCCATTATCCCCTTGTGAGGTTATGGACAGAAATTAGATGTTCACTTTCACCTCAATATGGAGAACAAACATTATAAATTGCTTCAGCAATATTTTGATCAGTATCTCTTGGAACAAATAAAAGAAATATGCCATCTGGGATGCAAATGAGTCCTGGTGTACACAGGGCAGAAAAGGGTTTCTGTTGCCAATTTCCCTGACATAACACTTCTTGAAACTTTTGGGATGCATCTGTGCAAGATTCCCCCAAGCCTTCAAGAGGTTTGAGTACCTGCCACTAGACTCTAAAGTACAACAGCCTGTTCCTATGCATAGTTAGGTAAATGAGCTAAATGAGGTTTTCTCCTCAAGTAAGAGTGCACAAGGCTGTAGACTAAGTGCAGCAAAGTGCAGGAACAGTGAAATGCCAGTTATTTCTAAGGATTAATTTCTATTACGTGAGAGTAAGAGAGCCTGATAACCACCATGCTGACTCCATCAAGACTATCTGCATGTGGAAAATGGTTTCCATGGATGCATTGTCCTTATGGGCCCCGAACCTTAAATACAAAAAGATGTGACAGGGAGAAATTCTACATTCCGCTCATCCACTCACTACTAAACTGCTGATTCCAGACACCCCTCTTGCTCCAAATAGGTGAATAACGGTGTCAGAGGCAGAGCTTACAATCCTTCTCATCTACTGAGGCCTGCAGGAGAGATCCTTGTGTGCAGTTCCCACTGCCTGCAAATATCTCTGGATTGGGGCCCACGATCAATAGCCCTCCATTTCAGAATATTATAGTTCCATCTACCACCACCCCAACTAATTTTGTTGTTGTTGTTGTTGATCTAGTGACAGTAAGAGCTGTTCAACAGTGGAATTTGCTGCCAAGGAGTGTGGTGGAGTCTCCTTCTTTGGAGGTCTTTAAGCAGAGGCTTGACAACCATATGTCAGGAGTGCTCTGATGGTGTTTCCTGCTTGGCAGGGGGTTGGACTCGATGGCCCTTGTGGTCTCTTCCAACTCTAGGATTCTATGATTCTATCCCTAGTTGTTGTTAATAATGCTTTGTAGTTTCAATGATCTATCAGTAGTATTCCATCACTTTGGTTGTATAATTTCTGAATTAGATATCTCATATTGAAACAAAAATTATTGGTCATATGAACCTTTGATTTTTTTTAAGTTCGGGCTCTTGCTATTCTCTCAATGGGTATTTTGTGTGAGAGAACAGCAGCTAATTACTGACTCTTGGCTCCCTTCCTTTTCATTAGCTTAGTCTTTTCGATCATGCCCATAACTTTCCTTCCTAAAGCCAGTGACATATCTTCCCAGAAATGACACCTGCCTGTCTCTGCAGTTACACAGCAGAGGGGTTATCAGCAATGCACACCTTTAACAATGATTGCAAAAGCTGCAAGACTTTCATGCCAGATGTCTCCATCAAATCTAGCTGTGTAAAACAAGGGAAATGAGTGCTCTGCTTAGAACTGACACTTTTCTTGAGTTCTGACAATATGTCTGTACTGTACCAAAAGTGTTTATATGTCTGCAAATAAAAACTCTATATTTTCATAATATTTATCTGCTATTTTATGGAACCTAGATGCCTACCTACCTACACACTATGTATGTGGATATGTATACATTAAAAAGGGGAAATATGTATCTCAGAGATGCTCGAAAGGATGAAAGTTGTTCTTATGTTAGCTCAACATGTTTAAGTTCAAGGGAGCCTCTTCAGGGGCTGGCTCATCTGTTTCTTTATAGGTTCTCTTGAGCGGAAACATGTTGGGCTACCATAATAGTGAACATTCAGCCTTTCCAGCATCTCTGAGATACACATCTCCCTTTTTTTGTATTTACAGCCCTAGATGTTTCCTGTTTTCTCTCTCTCTCTCTCTCTCTCTCTCACACACACACGTTTACAATGTACTTTGCAGTAGATGAAATGTCACTGAATGCAATCCAATGTAACTTTCCATAAATATTATTTTCTTATACATCAATCTGTGAAATCAAAGAGCTAGGTTTAGATAAACTGTCAGAATATTTACTATGGTCTTGGACAAATCAAGCAAAGAAAATATAAATATGCAGAAAACTGGATTTGTCAGTCATCTCTCTACACCATCCTACATGCTAGAGCTGTGGGGCTTATGAGTGCAGGGTGGCACTGAAACACCGGTAGGAATAGCAGCTGCTGGAGCAGCACAAGGTTTGGATGTTTCCAAGAGCCAGTGCACACATTCAGCTATGTCCCTTGATTTCCCATCACCTGAGAATGCAAAGCTGGAAGTATGAATTGATTCCAGTGAAAAGGAATTGTGTGCAAAATGAAGTGAGAGAATTCAGAAGTTATCTCTGTAGATTTGGACTCTGGTGGTTCAGTTCACACATCTTAGTCACTGGTTTAGACTGCAGTTATGAAATGTTGAGCAATGGGCCTAAGTTTGATAGATTGCTGCTCGGTCCTTTTCAGTTCTATTATTCTACATGGGTCATGACATCAGTTGGTTATAAACGTCACATATGTTGACTGTGGGATAACTCTGTGTGCTGGGAGGCTTCCACGCAACTGGTTTTCCACTTGTTCACGGTTCCAGCTTATGCAAAGCTCTACATTCATAGGTCTTGATATGTGGACTTTGGGGTTGAGGTCAGTGAACCACACCCAATAACAGAGCAGAGCAAGCAGCAAGGCTCTTTCAGTGCATAGAGCCCTCTTCACACATATAATGTGTAAAGGGAACTTTTCTAACTTGGCAATCCTAGATTCCCTTACTTGGGAATAAGGCTCACTCTGCTCAGAGGAGCTTCCATGTAATCAGGATTGCACTGTTGCTTACGGCTCTGCATTGGGTGCCAGCATTGTCTTTGTTCCTTTTGTAGGTACTATTCAAGATAATCAACTGACCTTTAGCTAGTTTTCAATCCAGGGCAAAGAGCTCTTACGCTAAAGAGAATGTTGGTAGGGCCTGCTATAGCCTGCATTGGGATACAGCTGTTCCTGGTATCAGCATTTGCACTCTCGGATGCTAGATGCTGGAGAGAGTGTTAAAATGTTGGGGGCCATCCACAATGCAAGTTTCAAACCAAGGGAACAAGGCATAGCAAAGTTGTGTCAAAGGAGGCACGATGCCTTGGCTAAAATGGGAGCAAAATGTGCAGATAGAGTGGATAGAAGCTGTCCCTAAAAGTTGGCATGCTTTTGTAAATAGTCTGTTGTGTGGTCTATGGGGGAACCGTGGCACTCAGGTGGTAGCTGGACTCCATCATCTCTCACCACCAGCCATGCTGCCTGCAGCTAATGGGAGTTGAAGTCCAACAACATCTGGAAGCCCAGAGGTTCCCCAGTCCTGGTCAACTGTGTTTGCTTCCCAGTGTTGCCTACCCTCTCCTAAATCCCATGGTGACAATGAGTTCATATGGCCACAAGGTACAGAGCTGCAGCATGCATGTCTTAGTAGTGGTGTGGAAGTACCACCCTAAGTTGTACAGTTTAGACATTTCTCTGATGGTGACAGTGTGCTCAGTGCAAGCTCAGAGTCAATTGTATATTTTATTTCATAATCAGTTCTGTTAAGCAATGACTATTTCAGTTTACTTGGTCAACAATCCATAAACCTCCAATACAGTGCACAGTTATCAAGGCACCCCTAGTGAGAGGGAGGGCAAAATGTTCCCTTTAGAATGAGAGTATAACAGAACCAGTGAACAATCAGAAATAAATATTCAGACAATTTCGATTCAGAAATCACTTTAATAATTTTAACCTATGTTTTCTGTGATCTCAGGGTTGGAGTTTGCCATTAAAATTAAGATACAGAATTCAACTGAGTTCTTCAAGTAGAGAGAAAATACTGGGGAGATAAAAAGGGGAAACTTAAATCCCTATAAAAATTGCAGTTCAGGAGAACATGGTCTAACTCTTCAACTGAACTTCTTTTGTAAGAAATCTGAGTTCCATGGCAGTCTAGTAAATCGATCTCACAACTGCTGATCGCAAAGCATTGAACCTAGCTGTGAAAATTATCTCCTATGGGAATAGTTTGGTTAAAAATGGGCATGAGTACTGATGGGATGATGTTGTGCTAAATGGGCATGACTACTAGACCTGCAAGGCCAAAGTAAGTGTTTGCTTACTTACACACGCAGCTCTTCTGTCAAATGTTCTTGCAGATTTTACCCGTGTTTTTCAAAGGTACACTTACATAAAGCGCTCGTCTCCTTTTCGAGGACTGTGGCATTTCTTACAGCACAGAAACATGTGAGAGAAGCAAGGGATCCTGCACTTCTTTGAGCCAAAGCAATAGCAGAAATGCTGTGCCTCAGTGCAAGAGAACATGCTTGCAAAACCTCCCAGCTTTGCTCCCTGGCATCTCCAGTTAAGACTCAGAAAGACTCCAACCTGAAATCCCACAGAGCCACTGCAGTTGATGGAGACCAGGGGTAGCAAGTGTGATGTTCTCCAAATAGTGCTGGACTACAGCTCCCATCAGCTGCAGCCAGCACAGCCAGTGGCCAGAGGTGAAAGGAGATGAGGCTCAACAACATCCAGGGAGCATGGGGTTGACTGTCCCTGATGCAGACGGCACTGCACTAGATGGACCAGTGGTCTGACTCAGTCAAAGGCTGATTCCGATGTTAGTGGAGTGAGACCCCTGCATCTGCAAAAATGGAGAATTGTGCTTATTCTATAGAAACAACAACAACAACAATAATTATATATCTGAAGGTGCAGGGGTTCTCTTCTGTAAAATACCAGTCCAAAAGCAAACTTCAGTACACTAATGTTCAATCAAATCTGTTGGTAGTGTGAACATTGCGCTTATTGCCAAGGTATAAGTTGATCAGACAGACTGCTTTGGCTGTTTTTGTTTTTTGTTTTGTTAATCTATTATGAGTTAAGAAAAGCATTTACAGCAGTGCACTGGCAGGTCATGCAAACAATGGACTTATTATTAATAATAATAATGAAAACAATAACAACTATATAACTTATTTATACTCTACCTCTTTCCCTGATGGGACTCAGGGTGGTTTACAGATAAAAACAAGAATTGTGGGGGAACTAGTTGCTTCTGTGCTGAATCAGGTTTCTAATGTTTAGTTTCTTTAGAAAACTGAACCTCCTTTAAACAGTATTGGCAAATTTGTAACCCCATAAAAGTTCCTCAGTTTGCATCAGCTGCAGCAATGATCAAAGTTAATGTTGTTAAATCAAATGTTGCATGTTGTTATGGTGATCTTTAACAGAGGAAGGTCATCGTGGCTATGTCTGCCTACTCATGTATAGCTCTTGCGTTGAATGTACTTTAACATTTTGTTTTGTTTTGATGTGGAAATTTATTATTCTGACCTTACTAAAAATAAACTGACTTTTTTTTCTAATGAAAAAGAGAGGTCCTGGGGCTCAGACTGCCTGGCAGCGCTACCCTCAAATCCTGAATTCTTGCTCCTTCACCTTACAAGTATTTATTTATTAGAATTCTATGCTGCCCTTCCTTCCAAAGGAGCTGAAGGCAGCAAATGCATCAGTGATAAAACAATTAAAAATTGTTTCAAAACAATTTAAATAATCTAAAAATGACTTTAAAACAATTTAAATCATCTAAAAGACATGTAAAATAATAATGCACTCTCCCAGCTTAAAATTTCAATCGATTTCCATGCCAGGAACAGAAACTTTCAGCTATCAAATGCCTGAGTAAACAAGAATATTTTTAACTTCCTCTCAAAATTTAACAATGGGGAAAACAGACACACTTCACTAAGGAGGGCATTCCACAAATGGGGAAACTGCAGCTGAGAAGGTTCTCTGGTGGGCGAATGGCAGCTGCGCCTCTCTGAATGATTTTAGGGCTGAGATGGTTTATTCTGGAGAAGGTGCTCTTTTAGGTGCTTGAGTCCTCCTGAGTCATTAAGGTGTTTCTATGCTAGTACTAATACCATGAATGGCAGAGGAGCTGGCTGGCAGCCAGTGCAGGGTTTTCAGGAACTGTGACACGTGGTCACATGGGCTGCCTCTGCTAGCAGCCACATTCTGCTCTAGTTGGAGCTTCAGGACCATCTTCAAGGGTGACACACACACACACACACCCCGCCACCCCAATACTGTACACTTTACAGTAGTCACCAGAACATTTACAGCTGAGGCCGGATGAGTACAGCAATGTGGGAGGTGCATTCCATACATGCTCAGATGCTTTATAAAGCGGGGCCATGCAATTCACAATAGGTTGATGCTCAAACTCAACTCAAATTATTATCTCCCCCTCCCCCAGGCATTCTCAATTGCCTGTGAAATGAAATAATAAAAACCACATTTCTCTGGACTTTGATAAAGTCCAGGGTGTCCTGACAGAAATTATTGTCCAAATGTTATTGTCAAAAGAGCACAGATATGGTAATGTAAGTTCAAAATCTTCCCACTCCCTGCTTTCAAGGATGCCTTGTGAAAGTGCATCTGCCAAAGCAATCTTGTTGGCTGAGTTGACGCAAAACTAAGCACACCATACATTAAATATCACAATATCCAGTTAGCAACCTGAGAGCTACCAAGCATGCTTTTTGTCTAGTTTAATAAAAAATGGGATTGAGTCAATCTTTGCACTGCAAAACACACTATAGGACTCCCATGCAACATTTATCTGAAGCAGAATCTTTAATTAAATAAGAGAAACAACAAGCAGTAGGCTGTAAACCAAGTAATAGCGGACAACAGAAATTTAGTTCAGATCCTCTGGATTGTTGTTTTCTGCCCCCAACTCTTTACACAAGAGTTATATTCTGAAATGTATTCGTCATTGTGATGGACTCACATGTGTGTCCATACAAGCAAGTGCAGAGAGGTTTATATATTGTAAGAGGTCCTAGATATAGTGAATCTGTGCTCAGATAAAACTGAACATGCACATGCACACACCCATGATGGAGATCTCTGTGTCATCAAGGTCAAGCTTGATAGTGCAGATAGGTCAAGCACAGGAGACCAAATTCCTTGAGCATTTATGACTGGGAGTTACTGCAGCAGGTATGATAGTGGCAAAGTACCTATATTTCAGAATGCAACCTAGCTAGAAATGTTCCTAAAGATATGTACAGTGGTACCTCAGGTTAAGTACTTAATTCGTTCCGGAGGTCCATTCTTAACCTGAAGCACCACTTTAGCTAATGGGGCCTTCTGCTGCCGCCGTGCCGCCGGAGCATGATTTCTGTTCTTATCCTGAAACAAGGTTCTTAATCTGAAGCACTATTTCTGGGTTAGTGGAGTCCATAACCTGAAGCGTATGTAACCTGAGGTACCACTCTACTTACAGAAACCCAAGCAGAACTTTTCTCCTTACTGTACTTACCAAGACTCAGTGGCATAATTTTGAGAATCCCCTGGGTAGACCTGCTGAGAAGTAGTCACTCAAATGGAGAGATCTGATGATAGCAATACGAATAATAGTAAATACATTTAAAATTGTTAGGCACAAAAGTTAGAAATGACACAGTCATACATTTTAAAGAAAAGACAGAGCACATTAGGGAGGAAGGGGAAAGAAAGAATCAAATGGGGAAAATCAGGGTAAGTAGCTGTCAAGGAAAAATAGGCCAATGGAAAGGTTGGTTAAATTGCAACTAGTATTTCATCTGAACAATCAAGATTCAAAGTGATTCTAAAGGAATATGTTTTGCTCTCATCTATCCTCATTGTAGCTGTCACTGGTATGTATCACAAAATCAGCCTGCAATTTTGACACAGCAGAACATAAATCACACTTGTGTGTTTTAAGGGTATTGGTCACTGCCTGATAGAACACTGGTTTTATTTCAGTGCTGATACTTTGACAAAACAGGGCTGTTATCAGAACTGACCTGTAATGGGCATGGAATCAAAATTTCTAAAACTCACTGGCATTTATATACAGTCATACCTCAGGTTGCGAACGTGATCCGTGCAGGAGGCACGTTCGCAACCCGCAGCGTTCACAACCTGAGGTATGACTGTACCAACATACTGGTAATTCAAAACCTGGATTCCCACACATTTTCTTCAGGCACCCACCAAATAATATGCAAGAGTGCCAACTGGAAAATGTGGAGCTAGCTGCTGCCCCACATCTGAGATCAGGTGTGCCAGCAGTGCTTCTGCGTCAGTCTGAAGAGTTACCCAGTTCATTGTGTGAAGGCTGCGTAATCTGGTTATAGGGACTCTGATTGCTAAGGGTTCCCATCCCTGTGTTGAAACCCTTTTCCAATGATGAACCAGCCCCTCTTCAGGCTCACACATTGTCTTGGGAGCACTATGTGCATGCATGACATCCCCCAGCCCCACACATTCCCAGAGGCACCTTTGTGCGTTCCATAGTGAATGCCCGAAGCCTACCATTACCCATGTTTTGGCCGTTGGGTCCAAGCTACATTGCCCAAGACTTTCATAGGCATAAAGAATTATGTCTTTATACCTGGTATGCCTACAGCTGAGCCAGTCCATGGCTCTTTGAATATTTAACTGGGATAAAAACATAAACCTTATTGGATCAGACTAAATATCCATCAATTCTAGCATTCCCCTCACCTAATAGCCAGACAGGTGCCTCTGCACATGAAGGTAAGACACCATTTCTGTTGTTTGTCCCCAGCGTCTGACATTCAGAGGTATACTAACTTTAAACATGGAGTTTTTTTCTAGCTAACATAGCTAAGCTGTGCTTAAGCAATGCATGCGCAAGAGGCATTGTCTTAGAGGCTGACCTAACAATCTGAATGATCTCCAGCTGCAAGTAAGGACTAAAAGTTTGACCTGCATACAGTCATCAGATATTTACAAAAAGAAAACACTATTTGGCTTAATTGAGTGGGAAGTCGTTCCTTGGGAGCCGTTTACTTACTTAATGACAATTCAGAACCATTAATATACATAAGATTAATATAACCTGTGGGAGAGTTTAAGAAGGTAGTTCAAATATGGCAAAAAAATATTCACTGCATAGGGCAGACAACAAATGTTTCAGTTACATTATTCTGCATCCCTTTCTGGATAGCATCTTGTCATGAGCTGCTCCCTTGCTCAGACCCCAAAAGGTTGCAGCCACACCATTAGAGAAGCAAAGGGACCTCAGTCACTGCACGGAAGGACCTGCAGAGCACACATGCCTTTGGCTATGCAAAATTATATTTACTCAAGACCACTGAATAGTTTGCTAGCTGAGGGAGCTGGCTGGCTGGCTGGCGTTCAATGGCTCTTGATGGCTGGTAGCAACTACTTACTGAAGCTACCCTGGTTGGGTAGAGATGAAGAAGAACTGAGCAATTGGAATTTGGGCAAAATAGGGTGACTTTCTGAAACTCAGTTCAAAGGTTTCCAGCTTTGGGGGACTGGGTCTCTTTTACTTTTGATGAACTGATCCTGATGCATTGGAAGATGCTTTTACTCCTATGCTCAGTCTGTATCTTTGAAAGTAAATAGATATAACAGAAGCATAAAAGGATCCAGTACTTACTTCTCTCTAGAGAACTGTCATATAAATAGCTGTCATGAACCTTCCTACGGCTTGGGAAAGGGGGACTCTGTTAAATGCTGCAATACATTAATCAGGAAAACTCCAGTAGAACACAAGCCAACATTTTTGACAACTGCAAAAAAAATATATTTTAAGCTATATGCATTTTCCCCCTGGCTCCACTGGAGTCTTTAACTATCACCAGCTGCAATTAATTCCCCATCTATTTTGGATCTAAGATGCAAGTAGGTAAAACCACACAATGCAGCCTTCAGCAAGCACTCCTTCACTTACATTCTCCCTCTCCAAAACCACAGTAGAATAAATTTGCCAAACCATTGCTGTCTAGAAGAACTTTGCCAACCCACAATCATATATAAGATGGGTGTTGTTTTTGGTTTTACAGTTGTCCAGTAAGAAGTCAGGCAGCTATTAAGTGATGATTGCCTACAGATGTCAAAGTCTTTACTAAACTTTATAGTTTCAATGAACACAGGTTGCCTGTAAAAAGATGGAAATCTGAAATGTTAATGATCTCATATGCTATAACTGAGGCAATGTTTTGATGACTGATAGCTCCTTCAAATTGTCCTTGCTTTTTCTAATATAAGGCTTTTTAGATATATATAAATATAAAATCTCAATCAAATGCTGATTCTATGAGAGTTTCTGCAGAAGCAGCAATATTTTAAATATGTGGTTAAAGACTAGCAGCTCCCAAAATACCATAAGCCTAAAATAATCATCCCATTCCAGTTTATTATAAAGTGATACAATATGGCTTGGTTCTTCTAGTACAGAGAGAGAAAATTATACTTATTTCTTAATGCACAGCATATCCCTCTTGTAGGATTATATCCAAGTCAATGGGCCTACTCTGACAAACACTGGCTGTCACTTATAATTTTTCATAACTATTTTAATAAATGTCAATTTCCTGCCTTTTCCTTGGAACAACCTGACACTAACTGTAGAATATCTAAATGTTTGGTTTCACATCCCTCTCCCTGTTTTGTATTTAGTAGAAGCTGAAGAGTATTTTTAAAGGTTTAGAAGAGTTCACCAAAATATTTTGCAATATGGTGAAACAGAAATTGGCTGAAACAAACTTATCCCATTAGGAAACACTTCCTTGGTTGATGCTGAGAGCTTAAAGGGCTTTTTATACTGAAACATTAGAACTAAATGTGCCAAGAATCCATTATTTAAATCTTTTATATCTCCTGAAATATCTCTTGCAAGCCAGGTACAATATCAGTGTTGAAAACAGCTTTTTCCTCAATTCTGACATAACCATTTAAGTAATCTATTTTTTAAACTTCCTTTGTCACATATGCTATCTACTCTGTATTATGAAAAAAAAAAAATCTTCTGCATGGAATTCCACTGCAAGACCCTTGTGAAAGGAGATAATAAGCAATGCAGTGAATATTGCCCAGTTTTTATCTGCATGTAGAAAATGGTGAAATGTTTCTGAAAAATACTTTATGTGAATTTTTACCTTTTTAAAAAAATCCTGCTAAATCCTGCCAACTCCTCTGGCTTGAGTGGCACCCCACACACCTGACTGATGCTTCTTTCACCCTCCTGGAGTATTTGCTTACATAATCCCAGCCAATCTGGAATCTTACAGGAAAACAAGGTGCCAAAGTCATTATTTTATAAAGCCAATCTGATTTGGCAACACTATGTTGTTGCTGAGAGTAAGTGAAATCAATTAAGACTGAGAGCAAGAGAAGGGAAAATAAACAAATAGGCACAAATATATTTTCCAAGGTTGTGAAAAGTTGAATAGCGGCAGAACAACTGAATCATTAAAATAGCAGGGCTGGACATAAATTTGGAGCAAAATGTGAGACAATTCAGACTCAACTCAATGGAATTATGCAGGCACTAGAAATTTGTCCTTGCAGCTTCTGAACCATGTTTTACTCTATCTCTCTTACACACACACACCATTGTCTATTAAGTACTATTGGGAGCTGTCTCTGAATTAGAGCAAACATATACAAAAGCTCAAGCAACGGTCTCTCATTTCTGATGCTGAGGAGGTGGCGGCGTTTGCAGTTCAGGTAGATGGTGATATATGAAATAAAAATGAGAATTCAGTGATATCTAGGATTTGGCATTGAATGAAGTTATTGTGTTATATGCAGTAGAGGCCATGAGCATTTGAGCACGTGCCACTCTAGCAAGCACTCTTCCTTTGTTGGGGCTTTTGAGTTTATTAGAAATCCCTGTAAACCCACAATAGCAAGTGGATGGACATGGCACAAGCATGTCATAGTTAACAACGAAAGAAAGGAGCTCTTTAACAGTGGCACTAAAAGAAACATGCAATGGTTTCCAGTCTGATGTCCTTGTGCTGTTACATTTTATTATACAAGCACCAGGGGAGTATTATCCTGTTTCTTTTTTTGAAAAGCTTATAAATGGAGAACTATGTATTACTGACTTGATGTTGATGTGTTTGGTTTCTCTTTTATTTTATTTTTTATAAAAGGGATGAAATAAACTGCATCATCAGTGTAAATCTAATCTAATGATGTGTCCTGCCCAAGTTTTACTACTAATGAAGCAGGAAAGGAAAACAAGTGAGTCGTGTTAGAGACCCCATCACCTCTCTGCTGCCTGCAAGCCTCTCAAGAGTGCATCCGCTCTAAGATCGTCACACTCAGCCTTAGCCTGTGGACAAAATTTGCCACCCCTAACATTTGCTTTGTGCAGCGGGCACCTCACCTTGCCTTGGGGCAGGGCCAGCCATGGATCTAATGGTGTGTTCACAAACATCTTAGCGGTTCATTGAGAAGGGTCTGTCAGACAATCAGCTAACAGTGCAACTTTTGTGACAGAAATGAGAGGTCAGTGTGGTAGGACTGAAGCGAAGTGTGATTTATGGAGGGCTGTGGATGCCACCAGCTCCTGGCAGCAAGCCAAGGGGATCAGAGGCAAGAGGAGAAGGAAAAGCAGGAAAGCTGAACAAGGATATTATAGGAAGCTGAGTGAGAGGGAGCTCAGGAGATGGCTGGCTAAAGCAGAGGCTGATGGATGAAAGGTGGGCTGAAGTGGGGCTAAAATGCCTCCTAATGCATGGGCGTAGACAGGACTTTTGTGGGGGGGGGCAGGCTTTTGTTAGGGGGAAGCAAAACCTCAGATTTTTATTAATTTTTATTGATTGGGGGGACAGCTGCCCCCCTGCCCCTCCTTGGCTACACCCATGTCCCAAAGATTGATTCAGGCTTTTCTCCTAGCTTAATACAAGGTGGATAATCGGTTCTTTCCCCCCTTTTGGTTTCTTTTTTAAAAAGTGTTGCCTCTGTTTCATGCAGTGACTTAGATTTCTGTAACAACTCAGCCACATTCTAGGCTGGAAGACAGAGCACATCTACAACACACTCCATTCATTTAAAGCACCCCTTCCTGCCCCCCCCCAAAAAAAACTTCTGGGAATTGTATTTTGTTAAGAGTGTTCTGTGAGGGATACCTACAGTTCTGAAGATTCTTTTGTAGAGGCAGATGTGCTATAAATGTATGGTGTGTATGCAGACTTGGTAAACGAGGCAAGGGACATATATACTTGTAGAGTTCCAGAATTGTAGACATTATTTTCTGAAATTGATTCCAGACTGAAAGAGCCACTATTATATATATATATTGTTTTCATCTTGTATTTTTCTGCTGTTAACTGCCCAGAGATCCACGGATGAAGGGCAGTTTACAAATTAATTAAATAGTAATGATTGGACCCCACTATGTTCAAGTTTTATTTGAGCCACTAATTATGAGTGTCCTTCACATAATATCCCTTTTTTCAGAGTTCCACGCTGACTTATCATGTTCTGGTGCACCTGTCTTCAATGTCTTGCAATGCCAGTTGGGAATGCTAGCACAAGAGCAGCACAACCCCATCTCACCTAAAGATCTGCCCAATCTGTGAGCCATGGGACTCAATGCACTCCCTCTAGACTGGCTGTTGGATCATGGTGGAGATATCAACAGCTGAAATAGATCCTAGATGCACGAGGGACCACCTTGTATTTAGCCACTTAGCAGAGAACTAAAGCATGCAAGGAGGGCAATTTGTGAACAAGTGGAGAGTGTGAATTTTATGGGAATGCTTTTTGTAGACACTTTTCCATCTGGATGTTATCTCAGAGCTTGCTTTGAAAAACAGCAGCTCAGCTTGACCTTGATATGCTTGGATTCCCAAGTGTGATAATAACCAAGACTTTGAGCTCTATAAAGGTGGGGAGGGGGGATAAAGAGAAGATCTCCCTCTGCCCCCCCCATGTTCTGCTGGCTTTCAAAATAGATATTGAGTTTTAACACAGAAGGCAATGTGCTACATTTTCGTGGACTACTGACATTTTATCTATCCTGTTTTATTATCATATAAGAATATATTTTATAAATAAAGGTTAAAATAAGGAGAACAGTGCCTGTTTTTGAACTGTGTGGATAAAGGTTTGTATAGAGCCATCTTGTCTGAGAAGAAAGTCTTTAAATGTCTAGGAACACTAGAAGCTTTAAATCTCACATCTTCTTGCAAAGGGGGAAATCACTTTGGTGTTGTTGTTGTTGTTTAGTCGTGTCCGACTCTTCGTGACCCCATGGACCAGAGCACGCCAGGCACTTCTGTCCTCCGCTGCCTCCCGCAGTTTGATCAAACTCATGCTGGTAGCTTCAAGAACACCATCCAACCATCTCATTCTCTGTCGTCCCCTTCTCCTTGTGCCCTCCATCTTTCCCAACATCAGGGTCTTTTCCAGGGAGTCTTCTCTTCTCATGAGGTGGCCAAAGTATTGGAGCCTCAGCTTCACGATCTGTCCTTCCAGTGAGCGCTCAGGGCTGATTTCCTTCAGAATGGAGAGGTTTGATCTTCTTGCAGTCCATGGGACTCTCAAGAGTCTCCTCCAGCACCATAATTCAAAAGCATCAATTCTTCGGCGATCAGCCTTCTTTATGGTCCAGCTCTCACTTCCATACATCACTACTGGGAAAACCATGGCTTTTACTATACGGACCTTTGTTGGCAAGGTGATGTCTCTGCTTTTTAAGATGTTGTCTAGGTTTGCCATCGCCTTTCTCCCAAGGAGCAGGCGCCTTTTAATTTCGTGACTGCTGTCACCATCTGCACTGATCATGGAACCCAAGAAAGTAAAATCTCTCACTGCCTCCATTTCTTCCCCTTCTATTTGCCAGGAGGTGATGGGACCAGTGGCCATGATCTTCGTTTTTTTTGATGTTGAGCTTCAGACCATATTTTGCACTCTCCTCTTTCACCCTCATTAAAAGGTTCTTTAATTCCTCTTCACTTTCTGCCATCAAGGTTGTGTCATCTGCATATCTGAGGTTGTTGATATTTCTTCCGGCAATCTTAATTCCGGCTAGAGATTCATCCAGCCCAGCCTTTCGCATGATGAATTCTGCATATAAGTTAAATAAGCAGGGAGACAATATACAGCCTTGCCGTACTCCTTTCCCAATTTGAAACCAATCAGTTGTTCCATATCCAGTTCTAACTGTAGCTTCTTGTCCCACATAGAGATTTCTCAGGAGACCGATGAGGTGATCAGGCACTCCCATTTCTTTAAGAACTTGCCATAGTTTGCTGTGGTCAACACAGTCAAAGGCTTTTGCATAGTCAATGAAGCAGAAGTAGATGTCTTTCTGGAACTCTATCACTTTGGTAGGAGGTCTCAATCTCTGCCAAGTTCTTGTGGCACTGGGGGTGGCACCCACAATTTTACCTGCCAGGTGGTGGATAGTTACCTCACACCAGATCACCCACTTGTTCCAATGGCATGTGAACTCCCCCCCCCATTCCATCTTCCCTTGTGGTAAAGGTAAAGGTAAAGGACCCCTGCCAGTTAAGTCCAGTTGCAGACGACTCTGGGGTTGCGGAACTCATCTCGCTTTACTGGCTGACTTTGTCTGCAGACAGTTTTTCTGGGTCATGTGGCCAGCATGACTAAGCCGCTTCTGGCAAAACCAGAGCAGCGCATGGAAACACTGTTTACCTTCCCACCAGAGCGGTACCTATTTATCTACTTGCACTTTTTGGCATGCTTTCAAACTGCTAGGTTGGCAGGAGCTGGGACAGAGCAACGGGAACTCACCCCATTGCGGGGATTCGAACCACCGACCTTCTGATCGGCAAACCCAAGAGGCTCAGTGGTTTAGACCACAGTGCCACCTGCGTCCCTTGTTGTAGTGAGGCCCAATGATGATAAGGGAGGGATGAAGTGGGTTTTTGGTTTTGATAACTCAAATGTTGCAGCTGGATGGAATGGGGGGAAGGGTGGGTAGATCATTGTCAGTTTTTTATACTGGGAGTAGATCTCAGGGAGTTGGACATGCCTGCTATATACTACATTCATTATTTTTCTTTTCAATGACTGTCATGCAAATGGCTGGTTCACACAGTCATGCGTCACTGGCCACATTATCGAAAGCTTTCACATTTCATTTTGCAGATTTGGGGGGAGTTTTTTCTAGCTCCAATATATTCCAGACAGGTTAACCAAGTTACCAACTGGATGGGCAGCTGCAAGTGCCATTCTCATCAACAGCCACAAATACTGCTTGGCATGAAATAGATAAATCTGTGGATACGCAGAAAGACAAAAAGGACACAAAATTATTGTAACTCAAGAGGCATCTACTCAGTCCACAATTCTGAGATTTCTCTATGGTTCTGTGTCAAACTCTTCAGCATGCACTTTAATATTCACTTTCAGGACAAGAGTAAAAGAGCTCCCAGATGGCACAAGCACATTGGGAGAGACCGTTTCCTGCAGATCAGCTGTTCCTGCCAATGGTCACTTCACAGTTGTGATGGAATATTAATCTGGCATGATTTTCCCCCTTCATGCTTAGAATCCGATATGGATGGAGGCAAAAGATTTGTATGGCAGGTGTGTCTGCAGATTCCATATCTGGTGTTTTGGCTACAGTTCTTTGTTACCTTCTGGCGAATGTTAACTGCAATGATCAGCAGTTATTTGTTATTTCAGCTGTTTATATGCTAGTTAAGCATCCTAGTTTCTAAGAAGTGTACATAGAAATTACCAAAAGCACATAGCAGATAAAATCAGTTAAAATTACAGTCATACCTTGGGTTACGAACGCTGCAAGTTGCGCGTTTTCGGGTTGTGGACCGTGCCAAACCTGGAAGTACCGGAACAGGTTACTTCCAGGTTTTGGTGCTCGTACATGCACAGAAGCACAAAATGACCATGCGCAGAAGCACTGAATTGCATCATGCGTGTGCGCAGACGCAGCGCTTCAGGCTATGAACGCTGTGGGTTGCGAACGTGCCTCCCGCATGGGATCACATTCACAACTGGAGGTATGACTGTAATCCTAAAAACTGTCAGTAATAGAATCTTCTGAAAACCCTTTTGCATAATTTTATTTGATTAATTCAGTAACTTGTTAAAATGAGAGAAGAACACACGATCAGAATATTCACAATGGGAAGCTTTGGCTGGACTGTATTATTTCAGGCAAGACGCAGAGGACTTCCATGTAAAATGCTTTTGATTTATTCATACTAATTCCATGGGTGATATCCAACTAAGTCATACTCAGAGTAAGGTAAAGGTAAAGGTACCCCTGCCCGAACGGGCCAGTCTTGACAGACTGTGGGGTTTGTGCGCCCATCTCACATTTATTGGCCGGGGGCCAGCGCTGGCCGGGGACATAGGTGTGTGCTGGATATGCTTAAGATGACCCTGTTTGGCACCTGGTAAAGGTAAAAGGTAAAGGTACCCCTGCCCATGTGGGCCAGTCGTGTCCAACTCTAGGGTTGCGCGCTCATCTCGCTTAAGAGGCCGGGAGCCAGTGCTGTCCGAAGACACTTCCGGGTCACGTGGCCAGCGTGACATCGCTGCTCTGGCGAGCCAGAGCCGCACACGGAACGCCGTTTACCTTCCCGCTGGTAAGCGGTACCTATTTATCTACTTGCACCCGGGGGTGCTTTCGAACTGCTAGGTGGGCAGGCGCTGGGACCGAACAGCGGGAGCGCACCCCGCCGCGGGGATTCGAACCGCCGACCTTTCGATCGGCAAGCCCTAGGCGTTGAGGCTTTAGCCCACAGCGCCACCCGCGTCGTAGACCCACTGAAATTAATGAACTTAAGTATATGTATTTCAGAGGATCTACTTTGAGTATTACTATCATTGAATGTCACTCCATTTTTCTAAATAAAACACAGTGGCCAATGGAATAATTAACTAATTTTAAAAACCTTTACAATCTTAAAGTGACAGTTCAGAAACATAACATAAAGATAATGACCCTAAAATACTATTAAAAAAATTAGCAGCTGGAAATAGGCAATTGAATTGCCATGGCAGCAAATGATCTCTAAGATGAGAGAGTCTTTATGTTCTGCTAGCAGCCACAAGGGAGGGGAAGCAGGCAACCCTCCTGAATGGAGAATTCTAGAACCTTGGTTGGGTCTGCATGTAACCCTAAGTGAAATCGTGGCTTAGGGGGAATGTGCTATTGTGCTGGCTCCCCAGTAGCAGCTGTTTTGCTCCTCTGTTTAACTCCTTTGGTTCTTGTAGCTTAGTGTGGCATGGCAGCCACGTCAAAGTTTGGCTTAGCACATTATCCAAAAGAAGAATCATAGTTAAACTCTCTCCTCCTTAACCACAAGCTGTAGCCAACAGAAAATTTGGGCTTAGCTGCTGCACTACACTGAGCTAAAAGGACAGGAGAGGATCAAAACGGGTATAAGTTCCTCTCCAGGAGCTACACATGCACTTGGTCCTGGCAAGCCATAGTTCAGCTAACCCATGACAAGCAAACCAGGCCACAGTCACTTCTCAGGTGTAAACACAGAGCAGGACCCCTGAACCTGATCTAAGCACTTATATGGACAGATGTGACCCTTTGTGTTCCCTGGGCCAAAGTCATTTAGGGCTCCAAGGCTAAATAGCAACACCATGAATGGAGGTGAGAAATAAATCTCAAAGGAGAAGCGGAAGGCGTGCTTGGAAGTCCCAGATATATATATATATATATATATATATATATATATATATATATATATATATATGAATGAAGGAAGAATTTATAGTTCTGTGTGCCTCTATTACCCAGAACTCCTAATAACCTGAATATAGCCAGATCCATAATAGTGTATTTTCCGCTGTGCTCTTCTGTAAATTTGAAATCAATGCAACCTTCTCAGAGAAGTACTGCACATTCTCTACATCTTGGTTAGTAAAACTTTTGGCTTTCCTGCAAGCCATTATGACAAGTCAGGCTAAACAATCTGGGTTGATCATCATGGCTGGAACAGTAATTTGTAGACTTGAAAACAAGAACTGAAATAACCTTGATAGATCAAAGGAAGTTCAACAACATTTTGACTTAATCACAAGAGAAAGTATTCACACAGCATTGCAGTGAACTGACACAGGGTGTGAATTGTGAAATAGAACTGACTTTAATTGTCAGCTTGTACACTGCAAACCACCCACCAAGTGTTAAAAGAAGGAAACAGAATTGATGATGAGCAATTACAGAATTTATGCTCTAAGGATGTGTGTTGAGATGAATGCAACTAATCTAATTCGGAAGGAATATTATAGTTGAATGTAAACATGATCTGCAATTAGTAAGCATTCTTTTTCGTCTCCAGTAATACGTGTCTTAACAGTGAGACCTCACTGCAGCCAGTGCAATTGCCTAGTTCACCACACATTGTGTTCTGTAAGAATTTGCCCTACTTCTTTCTCCAGAGTAATGGCAGCTGCCACTAATGGGGTGAGGGGAAAGAGACTTTGTGCTGGTCATCAGGCCATGGCATTTTCCACCTGCCTTGCTCCACCTTGCAGCCCTAGCTAGGAACACTTCAGGAACAGCAGAAGCAGCTGGAAAGATAGAAGAGTTCAGGGATATCGGGGGGGGGGGGAGGGACAATAAATTTATAAGTTGTGTCTTTGTTTCTCAGTTTGATCCTTTTACATGGGTTTGCATGTATTGTGGTATTTTATGCATTGAGACTTACTGTTATTTTTATTTATTATAGTTTAGTAATTATTTATTGTACAGTAATTGCTAATTGTCTGTTTAATTATTAATTATTAATATTTAATTTTATTGTGTAATATTATACTCTAATGGATTGTTGAATATACCTTTATTTGATATCAGTTGTTTATTTTAAAGGTTTTTTTTTATTAGGACTTTTTTGTATTGGATCAGATTATTATAACATATGTGATCTTTGTTGTATATTTTGTTTGTTGTTTCTTCAGCTTGTAAACAGCCTTGTGCACAGTAATATGGAAAGGTGGTATACAAATTAAAAGTAAAATGAAAATGAAACACAAAAGGAATAGATACAGCATAATGATTCTGGGAAATGAGTTAAGTTGAACTAGGCTTAGTTCAAGGGAGGAAACTGTTTTCCTGTTTGTTGGCTTTTTGCACTGTCCAAACCACCCATGAAGGCACTGAGGAAGGCAGTGAATAACACACAAGACCCAAGTGTGGCTGAAACAGGCCACAACCTTTTAAACAGCTATCTGACTTTTAGAAGACATCTGAGGGCAGCCCTGTTTCAGGAAGTTTTTAATGTCTGATATTTTAATGTATTTTCAATCTTTTGTTGGAAGCTGCCCAGAGTGGCTGGGGAAACCCAGCAAGGTGGGTGGGGTATAAATAAATTATTATTATTATTATTATTATTATTATTATTATTATTATTATTATTGTTGTTGTTGTTGTTGTTGTTGTTGTTGTTGTTGTTGTTGTTATTGACTACACTGAGGGAAGTGGGGGTTTGTTGTGTATTAATCCACACAGAAAAGTGACTCCATGCCTACAAATTACTTTTTTGCAATAACATATAATAATAATAATAATAATAATAATAATAATAATAATAATAATAATAATAATTATACCCCAACTGTCTGGCTGGACTTCCCCAGCCACTCTGGACGGCTTCCAACAAAATATTAAAATACGGTAATCCATCAAACATTAAAAGCTTTCCTAAACTATTTCTATTTCTCATGTTACCATTTCTTAGACAGGAAGCACTTACAGGAATAGCTTTGTGTTCATAACTTGCCGTGGTAATTTGGACCAGTCCACAGACTGGTGTGACGTTTGAGTCAGTGGTCCTGGGTCTCAGTTGGAACTGTCAATGCATACAGCAGTCACAACAGTTACTTTCAGGTGTCAGTGGGTATGGATATATTTTCAAGTATAAAAATATGTTCTTATCAGGTATGGATGGCAGGACCACATGGGTCACTTTAACAAAGGCAAAAGTTGTAGCTGTTTGAACTTTCCAGAGGCACTGGGTGCCCAGCAGGACACAAAAGCAGCCCATGGACTTAAATGGGAGGGCAGATTGCCTTGAGAGTGTGGTATGATGGAAAAGAACTGAAGAATAATGTCTGATTTCTATTGACCTGAGTGGGTTTTGAACAGAAAACCCAGGGGTGATAGGTTAACTGTCTCACTAGCAAGCCTTTGAAACCCCAGTCCTCCTGGCAGACTATTTTTCCACTGCTCTGCTGCAATCTTCCTCCTACATACATTTTTATATCTCCCTGGAGACAACATTGAAATAAAGGTTGAAACGATCTTTCAAACTACTGTGACTTTAACCTTTCATCAGCCATCACAAATAAATCACCACTTTGAATTGACATGAAATAGATCCTGATCTTTTAAAGCCATTATAATACTGACCCTTAATATTTAATAAGTTAATTTTCTAAGTCTATTTTAAAATTAACTTTAGTGCCAATCATGGCTGATCCCTGATTTGCTCCCTGTCACAGGCTGTTACCTCTATATTGTTAAGGTAAGCAAAACTTACTCAGTGAGTTGTAAGAGAGTCACTTCCATTCAGTCCAACACTGCGGTTCTAAGACATTCCCTTTGAAAGTCCTTGAACTGCGTAGTTCTGTCCTTGAAACTGATCAATATTTGTCTCGTTTCTCATTTCCCAGTGGGCAGTATTACATAGTTGATGAGAAGGAAACAGAAGTAAGGACACATAGAGACAGAAAAGTGCCATATAACATTAGGATATGTATTCCATACAGTGTTCTCAAGATGAGACAAATCCACATTTGACTTGGGCTGTAATCATGGGCACACTTGCTAGGAAGCCAACCCCACTGAACCCACAGGGGCTTACTTCTGAGTAATGAGTTTTAAAACACAAAACCAAGAAGCTAGGGAAGAAAAACCCTACAATAATGTGGACACCAGTTGGCTGAAAAAGTCCATGCTGATAGATGTTGAATGGTCCAAGATCAGAATGGAGCCATAACAAATAGGATTTCATAGTCCAATGCTATCCAACAGCTCTGAACAAAAAACAAAGAGCAGGTGGCATATTTATCTATGTCACAGATGGTGTAGCCAGTTTTTGGGCTAAGCTAAAAATCCAAAAATAAGTGGAGGGGTTGGCTGTGAAATTTAGCAAGAACAAGGTAGGGGGAAACTGATGGGTAAGTAAACTTAAAGGTGAAAAGAAACTGAGCATAAGTCAAAGTACTATCTTGTAGGCAAAAGCCCAATGTCATCCTTTCCCAACGTGGTGCCCTCCGGGTGTTGTTGCAATGTAAGCTGAAACCGGATCTAAACCCCATTCAGTTCTGGAGCTACTGCTGCCTAAAGCTGGCAGAGGGAAAACAAGCCTTTAAAATTGTGTATTATATCAGGTTGCCAAGTCACATGATCCAGCCTAACCCCCCCTCCCCGGTCCCACCATATTACACCTCTGGAACAACCCTCCAGCCAACTTCAGTTGGGGTGAGTAAATTACTGGGGAGTATCTTTGGGTCTACTCTGAGAAAAACTTGGTTGAATGCCACCCTCTCCAGCCTTTTAAATCTGTTCAGGACACATTGTTGAAAAGTAAATGCATGCTATGTAGACAGCAAAAGAAGCAACTTTCACCAATGGGAAGGTGCTGGTGGGAACAAATCCTGAGCATAAATTTTATAATTAAACATGCTCTCTCCCCATTTTCACCCACAAAATTTTGAGAGGTATGAAGATGTGATATAAAAAATACAAATAAAAGTAAAAAGATTACAAAAGTGCAGCATTATAGAGCCACAAAAATCAGCTGAGCATTCTCTTGCTCTTTCTGAAACTTCTTCTTTTGAGTTCCAAAGGGCATTAACAGCTCACTGCTTCACTCAATGTTCCAATTTCCAATGAAGTTATGACAATGAATTCTAAACAGCTTGACTAGTATTGTTAACCAAATAACAGCAACTTCAGAAATGTCACAAATGTCTTTCTCTTTAATTGTTGCAGAATTCTTTGACTACCATTCTAAGAGATTCCTCCTATCTTTTACATTAGACATAATTTAAATTTACAAACCAGCTTACATGTCATGGCTACTTAAAATGGCACCTGAAGCCTGTTTGAAAGTCAGCAGCAATGCAGCACTTGCCTTTTAGGAGATCTGAAGGTGACTGAAGGAAAATAAGATAAGCGGATTCTAATACTATCATTTAGAACTTAATCTTCTATGAACATTAGATTCATTTTCGCAAAGGGCTAGTAATAAGATAACAAGAACTGAAATATCTCCTTAAGTATGTCAGCTCTACACCTTGATAAAGATAATCAGAAATAATTTACAACCGAATTTGCTTTGTAATGCTTCCTGCTATAATAATCCCTCATTTTATTCCATTGTCAGGACAATGACATCCTTCACTTACTACATCAGTGCCATACATCTAATGCAACAGAATTAAAGGGTGTCAGGCTAGGATTGTATGAAATGGCTAGCAGTAGCTCTTCAGAAGACACATTAAAGTAAAGTAGTTGTTAGGTGTTGCATTTATCTGATCAAAATGTACCAAGCTAAAGTTTTTTGCTGTATCCCACCAAGTAAAGGAGGCAAACTGCATAGAAATAAGTTCCACTAATGAGGCTTACTCCCAAGTAAGTAGGTGGAATAGAATTGCAAGCTAAGTAGCCTATGCTTAAAGTTCCATGGGAATAATACTGATCTTTTAAAACACTATTCCTGCCATAAGGACCTAACAGGACCCTCTGTGTGGAGTTATCTCTTGTTCTCCATTGTTGGTGACAAGGCGTATGCTTCTTGCAGCATGTAGCTTTACCATGAGAAAACTTACAGTTCTGTTTCTTGCGCTGTGATGAACTTTGGATAAATGGCTAGCACAGAGAGATTCATAGGCACCATCTCCCCAGTGCCCTGGGTGCCCAGGCTCCAAATTTTTTTTGTGAGTGCCTGCGCCCCCCCCCCCGCTGTGGCTGCATGTTGTAGCTGCATGCCACCTTCACAGCTGCCTCCACACACCACCCGCTGCGGCTGACCACACCACCTCTGCAGCCTCTGCCATGCATGCCACCACACCAGCCCCCTCCATGCATCGCCTCTGTGGCTGCCTCCATGCGCTGCTTGTGCACTGCTGGTGGCCGCTGTCTCCACATTTTTAAAAATGCCTCTGATTTTTAAAAAATAAATATGACCATTGGCTTCCTCATCATTATGTTTGAGAACAAAAAGAAATCTAATTAATGAGATGAAAAGAGATACGATTGAAAGAATCCTTTATAACAGGGGTCAGCAAACTAAGTTCTGCGGGCCGGATCAGGCCCAATTGCCTTTAGGATCCTGCCCACAGACTGTCCCCTGTACCAATCCCCCCTGTGCCATTCCATTCCCCCTCCCTCACACACACCGCGGCAGTGCCTCCTCCCTCCCTCCTCCTGGCTTCTCCCCGCCCTGCCTAGAGGAGGAAGGGCGCCGGGCTGACCTGGCTGAGCACCATTTTAAGCAGCCCCTCTCTGGAGCCAGCCCTTTCACGCTGCTCATCTTCCCTCCTCCTCCTCCTCCGCCCTGGTGCTCCTGTGGGCCAGAGAGCAGAGCAGACAAGCTCGCTCTGCCTACCCACAAGAAGCAGCAGCAGCGGGGGTGGCAGCCCCTGGGAAGGTAAGTGCAGTGGCTGGGGCTGGGGGGTGGGGAGGAAGACTACTTGCCCCCCTTGCCTCTTATTCCAGCTCCCCCCCCCCCAGCTCCAGCCCACCACAAGCTCTGAGGGACAGTGGACCGGCCAGCGGCTAAATTTTTTTGCTGACCCCTGCTTTATAACTTTGTTTCTTTAACTAGGATAGACTATGGCAGTGTTTCCCAACCTTTTTTGGGCAAAGGCACACTTGTTTCATGAAAAAAATCTCGAGGCACACCACCATTACAGCCCCGTGACGTCAACGCGCAGCGTCACGCCGGGAGGGACATGAATTGCTAGCAAATTACATAATCACCTCCTTGAGGGCTGGCTCATCTTCTCCGAAGGCAGAACCCCATTAATTAACAGCACAGATTCACACCATAGCCAAGACGAGGGGGAAAAACCTCAGTCATGCACAGTCATGCACATGTGGGGGCTAAATGAGGACGAAGACTGGGCAGAGAGCAGGGTTCAAATCACCCCACCTGGCCAGGACAATCCCTGGGTGCTCCCTTGGGCCACTCGCCTGACCCACCTCGCAGGGCTGTTGTTGCGAGGATAACACGGGGAGAACCACGCGCGCCCCCGGGAGCTCCTTGGAGGAGAAAGCGGGCGATGAATGCAATGCACGAAATATATGAGAGGCGACCAGGTTTTGCAGGTGAGGGGCCCCCGCCAGCCTCCGCTTCCAACACCCGGCGCAACGACGCCGAAGTTTCCCCCCGGGCTCGGCTCGGGGAGCAGCGCTGCTGCCCCCTGGCTCCCCTTCGCCCTCCCGGCTCTCTCTGCCGCCCACTGGGGACCCCCCTCACCTGCCAAGTCCGGAGCGCCGGTGGAAGTTGCATGCATGCATGCAGGGCGCCGCGTTGCCATTGCATTGCACTGCACTCCATGCAACGCCTGCACGCATGCATTGCCTTGCACGCCCGCCAAGGGGTCTCCCCGCGGTCCGATGCGTCCCCTCCGGCGCGGATGCAGCATTGCAAAAATAAACACCCCCCCGACTACGGATCCCAGCAGCCCCCGCGCCGGGGACGGAGGGGGAGAGGCCGGGTGCAGGAATGGAGGGACGGGTGGGCAAGCGAGTGAGTGAGTGGCAGCCGCCAAGCCTTG
The DNA here is from genome assembly GCF_965113315.1 of Podarcis vaucheri. Classification (NCBI taxonomy): domain Eukaryota; kingdom Metazoa; phylum Chordata; class Lepidosauria; order Squamata; family Lacertidae; genus Podarcis; species Podarcis vaucheri. The sequence continues at coordinate 109,357,345 of NC_138762.1, forward strand.
GCCGAGAGCCAGGAAGGGCCTCCCCGGAGGAGGAGGAGGAGGAGGAGGGAGACGCAGAGCGGGAGGGAGGGAGGGAACCCCAGGGGTCATCTAGTGACGGCGCCCCAATTGAAAATTTGACTTTTAAAAAAAAAATCTTTCGAATTTTTTAATTTTTCCCGCGGCACACCAGGCAACATCTCGCGGCACACTAGTGTGCCGCGGAACAGTGGTTGGGAAACACTGGACTATGGGTTGGGAAGAGGAAGACAGTTCTAGAAAAGTGGTTCTAATAAGTACAATTCTAACCTTCAAATCTGAAATCATAATGGGTAAATCTCAAAGTATTATGAACTTTAAAGTGCACTAAAACTAGCCAACCAATGGAGACATCCCAATTTGAAGGTGCTGTAATACAATTCAGGTTAGATAGTATGCTATATACTAGTTGGTCTCCTGGTAAGGAGAACTATCAGTCCAGGAATTATACTGACAGTGTGCCAGAGCCGATCTCATCTGTTTGCAGGGAAACAGATTGCAGCTGCCTTTCAACATAGACTCCACACGCTGTGTTTTGTCTTGCTCTGAATAGCAAAAGCTGCATTGCCGAAAGGAACTTCAAGACCACCACATGGCACCTCAGAATGGAGGGCTGTTCCAAAGCCCCCAAATTCATTTTAGAGCTTAAATGCATGAGCAGACCTTTCATTATCTTGTGTTTTAGCCTTTTTCAAAAAAGGAAAAACAAACCTCTCTATACTCTGAGAACCTTTGTTTTGGGCTTGCTGCTGCTGCTTTTATACAGTTATGGCACTGTCCTTGGGGACTCCTGAGAGGTACATTGGGCTCCATCTTTCTACTGTTGCCAACAAGCTGAAACACTTTCATTTAGGAAGACTTTTGAGGGAGAGTTGTGGGCAAATAGAGGCAGAGTTTGAATTTACAATTTTGCTGTTGTTACCTTGATATGCCATCTTATGTGTTTTTGTGATATGTAGCTTTAGATATTTTGGACAGATTTGGCTACTAAGCTGTAGGACTGAATAAACTGCCCTTTTAAAATCACAAAACATCAGCTCTGCTTAATAGCTTGTCTGTCATTAGTGACGAGTAATCCCTGGCCACAGTTCATCGTAAGATAGCATACTGCAAATTACATATTTGTATTTTTAAAAGAAAATTAAAGGGTTAGGTTTTAAATAATTTGTTTGTTGTGTTGCACTGGTAAAATTATCACTAGTTACTTAGCACACTAGATACTTAGCAATTTGGCAAGATTTCATCATAGATGAACAAGGTCAAGACTGTGAAGGATAAGAATTTCTGTCATTTTTGGTCTGTTTAAGAACCACATAATATATGTTTAAACACAGCTAAAATGAGCACGAAAATCACGTGTATATATTGTTGCACTCCACCCCAATCGCCGAGCGGTGAGAGATCCCAGGGGTTCCAGCTGCTTACCCAGGGTCCATGTTTCCCTTTGTGAATGAGGCACCGCGGAGAACATGGCGTCTTTATGATAAATGGTTTATTTACACATATATACATCCTGAGCCTGCAATGGAGAGGTTCATAGCACCAGCACCCCAGCAGGATCTTGCTTCTCCCATAGCTGCAGCCTTTGATCCCAGCAGAAATCATCCATGGCTGTCTCTTTCTGCTTTTCAAACCTGCAGCTTTTGCCTCCAGCTTCTAATTCACATAAGTCATCAACTCTGGACTTTAGTCTTTCTAATTAACAGACAGTTGGGGGAGGGAGGCCCACCCATTTGCCCTCTGGCACAGAGCCACACCCTTTGTTCCCCTATGGATCATTGAGCCAGACTGGCCTGGCTAGTCCAGCAAGCAAATCCAGGCTGGATCCAGGGATTAAAAGGGTCTTAACTCCACAACTCACTCCAGACTCATGGCACTATGTTATGCCTGGGCAAATATCACTTGCTGTGAATTAGAGTGGCAGTTGGGGGTTGCAAAGACCCACACAAACATTTTAATCTGCTATTTCTCAGTCATTTTTAGCTGATATTTGACCAGCTTCTGGAGCTCAACATGCTCTTATCCCATACAATAAGTTCCAGAAAAGTTTTGACAAATCTTCTAGATTCTGTTAATGTGTAGAGCATCTGAGCTTTAAAGTGGCAGGATGCAGTTTGATCTGTGAAGCTTATAATGTGGTTCTTAAACTGGCCATTCCTGGCCGTGTTGAACATCATAGAAAGTCTTTACCTTTACAATCTTAGCCCTAAGGATATCCATGTTCTTTTATGAGGAAAGCTTGCAACTAATCTGAAATTTTAGAATAATTAAATTGCTCTTTAAAAAATCAATTTACAACTGAACTTTATTGCTTGGCCCATTTGGAAAGTAGGTACTGATCATCCATCAATGTTATATGAAATCTCGGGTATAACCAGAAGGCAAAGGGGGGCGGGGGGAGCATAAGCATGCACAATTAATTAAGTGCAAGAGTGACCTCATTACATTGATGGAGTATAATGCAGCAATGTGAAAACAAAAGCAAATTCGTTTTGATTAAATATGCATTGATTTATGACATTGAGCACCCCAGGTTATATGACTTTTAATGCATATGACTTTCATCTGTAAAGTTAAAACATGATTTAGAACTAAAAAAAAAAAAGAAAGAACCCCAGAATGTTTTCTGCATTTCATTCAAACCAAAAATGACTTTCAAGAAACTCCTTAACATCACCTTCAGTATGAATGTATGACTCTCACAATTGTACTGACTTATTACAATAGGGTTGCCGTATTTCAAAAAGTCAAAATCTGGACACAAAACTTGTTGACACTGCCGACATTTTCCCAGACAGTTTCCCAATTTTCGCCCGGGCACTACTGACTACAGAATTCTTTGAATGAGGGATGAGCTACAGTTGCAAAAGCAAACCAATAGGAAAGCCAGTTCTGTCGGCCCATCCAGTGCCCTCCATGCAATGTGCAAAATAGACAGAATCATAGAGTTGGAAGGGACCACAAGGGCCATCTAGTCCAACCCCCTGCAGTGCAGGAATCTTTTTGCCCACCGTGGGGCTTGAACCCACAACCCCTGAGATTAAGCAGTCCAAGTTGATAGCTTACTTCCCAAGGCTGGGTGAAAGAGGGTTTTAAAAAGTGCACTGGCCAAAAGGCAGCTGTGCTGCAGGCACCCTATGGAAAGTTGGATATGTCTGCTTCCAGCCCACGTCAATCACACATCTTTTAAATTCAAACTTCCATTGCATTACATTTCTCCAATAACCTCTACATTATTTTTACATCTCTCTCAAAATATGTCTGCACGAGCGCTTTCCTATCATCATGTGGTTCAGATATAGTGGCACTGTCTCATCCTCGCTTTGGGAGAATATGTCTGAACAGCTAAAAGGTGAAAATAAATGCAAGGGGAGCGGGGAGGCAGAATTCATTAAACAGCACTACATAGATAAGTATATTATCCAGTCTTATTTAAGTAGTATGGTAATATCAGCAAGTGCAGATACTGACAAGAATATAAAGAATGTGTAGAGGAGGGGGCCTGGGCATTAAGGCAGACAGCGTCTAAGAGAATTTGCAATGATCAAATCACTGTAAATAAAATGCATGGGTAGATGTCGTCCTCAGCTTTTTCATTCCAAAATATGTAATTATATATTTTAATACATATTTAAATGTGTCTTTTCTCTCAAAACGGGTATTTAAATCTGCAAGAAATGCAACATTTGAAGAAGTATGAAATCCGTATTTTGCAAAGATCGAATTCCTCCCTAGGTCAGCCTAAAGAGGCTTGTGACTTTGCCTTCCTTGGCTTCCTCTCCCTGACCAAGTCCATTCTTATCCTGCCTGCCTAGACCACACTACAGCTAACAAGCTACGGCTCCTGCTGTGGATGGACTGTGTTATATTTTCAGTGGGAAAACTAGCAGGTTTTTTAAGGCTGCTGCTTTAAAACACACATACAGAGTTATACTTTTCTTGCCATTGCAGAGTTTATGCTTGAGAAAACTGCCCTGGCAGGGACAACATAATTAAAGTATCTCACTTTTAGAGAACAAATTCTGGAGGATTTTTGCCCCACCAACCCCAGGGTTAATATTAGTTTACCTCAGACAAAGCATTCTGGAAACTAGAGTATCTGAAATTACACTGAATTATTTAATTGTGTGGACAGCAAGTTGTTAGTATCATTCTTAGGAAGATCACATTTCTACATTGACTTTGTTGTTCTATCCCTGGCATGAACAGAAACAATAACCGAGCTAATAAAGCAGTAGGTCAAGTTGCATGGGACTGAAATCCTGATGAGGCCAATGACCTGGTTATGCTACAAATTCTGTCTCCCTCCCTCCCTCTCTCTCTCTCACCATCTTGTTTTTAAATAGCACAAACCTGCCCATCTCTGCTATCACAAAAGCACACTCATTGATTAAGACAGAGCTTTCCATAGCTTGTTCTTCTGGGAATACCGTATATTTTTTTTAATCTATTTTTGTTCTTGTTGTTCTAGCTAATTCAGATATCAATAGTTTCTGATCGTTAAATACAAGAAGAACAAGAAGGGTTTCCTTGGAGGAAAGCATTCTTTTTAAAGCTGAAAACAGCCTTGTTTGTTTATTCCTCTATACTTGCTGGATGCACGGATTGAAATGATACAGTTATCACTGCTGGGAAATGTAGTGCTCTCATGTCCTGAACAGAAACTTAAAAATAATAATTTATAAAGAGGAGTTTTATTTTGATTTGAGCAAGGAGCGCAGCTGGCTCTGGTCAAGGACCCAGTCTTGTGTAAGACAAGACCAATACAAAGAGCTTCCTACAATTTTTTGTCTATGGGTGTGTTCCCCCCTGGTGTATTTCACTGCTCCCCCCACCCCCACCCCCCTCCACCCCCTAGCTGTTCATAATAGCTTCATTAGTGTAAGATTTGTTTCTGTTTGTGTACACACCAGGGGGCATTAATGAGGGGGCAGGGAAGGTAAACTGTGCATAGCTGTCCACACCTTGTTGGGAATGAGTTAGGAATGGCTTGAGGACTCCAATCTGGGTGAAGCTGGTTTGAGAAACAACCCATGAAACAGTCATGTTTTACAACAAAGCACAGGATACATATGCATTGACTGAGTGTGAAGGAATGGTTTAAAAAAGAAAAAGAGGAGAAAGTTAAACACATCAAAAATGCATGTCAGCATTATGACCAGGTCTGCGATTAAAGATGTCTCTCTCTCTCTCTCTCTCTCTCTCTCTCTCTCACACACACACACACACACACACACACACACACACACACATTATTTGATCATTGTAGCTTGGGGAAAATTGCCCAGATTTGAAAATCATGCAGTTTGAACTTCCCCAACACAGATACTTCATGTGCATTCATTGATTTGTGGTATAAATGCAGCAGCTTAAACTAATTTCTAGATGGCAGAAATTTTTAATATTAAATATTATATGCTGAATAAATAAATAATCTATTGTAGCTGAACGACATCAACAAACCCTTCTGGCATCCTGAGTTTTGTGCTCTGATTACAGTACTTTCTCCTCCAGTCTGACCTGCCTATCCAAAGCAGCGCAGAACAGCAGTGGATCCGAGTGCTGTGATCTAAGGGGAAACAATGTTGAAGGAAACAAAGAAAAGCCTCACAGCTTCTGCTCCACTAATGATGCTGAGCCCGTTTTAAAAGGACAGTAATTGCTATGACCAGAGCGATGGGGGAAATGCATTGTTGTTTTGTTCCCCACAAAGTTTTAAAGTTTTAATGAAGGTCTCTAACTGCAGCTTGTAAAATGTATTAGATACAGATATCGATGTATATTGCAAATCAAAAACAGTTTTGTGTTAACTGAGAGTAGAAAGAGATGACATATCTTCACGCAGGAAAAATACAATATGAAAGAACCAACAAGGATTTGCTTACAAGCTAGTCACTGACATGCACTGTCAAGAGAATTGTCTTAGGGGTTGTGTTTTGCTTTGCTTAAAGGAGTCATCTTAGCTCCAGCTCAGGAAAAAAATATTTATTTATTTTCAAAGTTTAGTTTAGAGCATCTGCATTATTTCCTGTTCCATATTCTGTCTGTAAAGGGTCTTGGTTAATAAAACTTGTTTTCCATATCTGGTCACAAGAAAGATTAAATGCTTATTAGCATAAAGTAGGTAATGAAATGAACTTTACCTAGGTGAATGCAGTTGTTTAGTTACTTGGGGATGAGGAGCGTTTTTTTAAAAAAAGACCACTGCTGCTTCTTTTATGTTACCTGTTTTTCTGGGTTGAATTTTGGCCTTGACATTTGAATTGCTTCCTTTCATTCTTCAGTAAATGTGAGATGTGAACCAATGACAATGAGTTCACCCAGCTAAAAAATACAGACCAACCAAGTTAATAACAGAAACATCCAGAAAGCATTTGCAAGTTGACAGCTGCAAAGAGCGCTGCAAAGAGAGATAAATAGGTATCTGCGCATTTATGTGCAGCTCTGGCATTTGAGGCCTGCATTTAAGTCAACATACAGTGGTACCTCGGGTTACAGATGCTTCAGGTTACAGACTTCGCTAACCCAGAAATAGTACCTCGGGTTAAGAACTTTGCTTCAGGATGAGAACAGAAATCGTGCTCCGGCAGCAGTGGGAGGCCCCATTAGCTAAAGTGGTACCTCAGGTTAAGAACAGTTTCAGGTTGAGAACGGACCTCCAGAATGAATTAAGTTCTTAACCTGAGGTCAAACGTTCTTAACCTGAAGTCAAGAAGATCAAACGTATCCATTCTTAAGGAAATCAGTCCTGAGTGCTCACTGGAAAGACAGATCGTGAAGCTGAGGCTCCAATACTTTGGCCACCTCATGAGAAGAGAAGACTCCCTGGAAAAGACCCTGATGTTGGGAAAGATGGAGGGCACAAGGAGAAGGGGATGACAGAGAACGAGATGGCTGGACAGTGTTCTCGAAGCTACAAACATGAGTCTGACCAAACTGTGGGAGGCAGTGGAAGACAGGAGTGCCTGGCGTGCTCTGGTCCAGGGGGTCACGAAGAGTCGGACATGACTAAACGACTAAACAAAACCTGAGGTACCACTGTATTGCTGAAACCATGGTTGTTGTTAGAGTGCAGAGGAAAGAGAAGGGGAAGGGGAAATAGAGTTTGGTTGTGATCTTCGTCTATAGATCATATTAATTTACAGTCCTGAACACTCTATTCACTTCAAGGAAACAAGTAAATGATTCAGTGTGACAATCTAGTATTCAAAATTCAGGAAACTCAGATGTGATGCCCAGCATTCTTCCTAAGGTTGCATGTGTCAGAACTGAAAAGACTATATGTTTTATTTTATATGGTTTATGAAGAAAAATTTACATACTTGCAAATGGCTCATCTGGTGGCTCACCCTACATCTTAGGGGGTAAAATGGAACAGATTTATTATTATTAATATCTTAAGCAAGACAGGAAATTCATTACATCCTTACTCTATATGCTTGGGATACAACACAAAAATGCCAAAGGCAATCTTGATATGGCAAACAGACAGAATAGAAGGTGACATTAAGGACTGACATATCAGGGACTTTTTGTCACAACACCACCTGATACTCTATGTTTGAAAGGAATAAAGAATCCACCAGATTATCATGCAATATTATTCATGATAGAGCATCATTCAAGCAATGCTCCTTCTATGCACACAGCTATGAAGCCTGCTTGCTGGTCTCTCAGGTTTTCAAACTCATTACTGAACAACATACTTTTCTTCAGGTGACAAAATCTGACTCATGCAACCTTCTTATTTATGGTTCACAATAATTATAGCATTACTGGCCATCCCAATCTCTGCCAAATGATGCATGAGATTCCAAGGGTCTTGGCACTCAGTCAGGGTCTATGTTCCTTTGGGGGAAATGAGTTGCTTTTAGTGGAGAGAGATTTCACAGTATTCCCACCTCAGGAGGAGCCTGTCCTCCACAGCAGCCCAGTACTGGATTCCCAGGCATCTCCACGCATCTTTCCTAGCCTGCATTCAGCCAGCCCACCAGGATGGTTCTGGCCTTCATCTGGCAGCTCATCGGGCTCTCCCCCTTCTTCTGCAACCTCTTAATTTCAAAAGCACCCATACTTCCTGGGTGACATCATGTCTCCCATAATGGCTGGCCATTGTCCAGTAATTACACCTTGGTGGCCCTTCTCCCAGTGTGATTTCCTGGCTTAGGTCCTGCAGTTTAAATCGAACATATGGCATCTTCCCTTCAATACTCCAAATATTATCTAAATTCTACCATTTATGAATTTCTAACATTCACTAGCAGTTATGGGTGCCCCTGCACCCCCAAACTTTTACTCCAGATCTGTAACATTTTTTGCTAGAGTAGTCATACAGGTACATGCACACACTGGACTGCTAGCAAAGTTACAGTATGCTCTGAAACTGAGATGATGTACTGTATTATAATCCATTATTTACATGGTGTCAGGGGTTCAGGAGCAGAGGCGAGGGCAAGGGAGGAAACAGAGAGCGAGGGGGAGGAGGCAGAAGAAAAGATGAGTGATGACGACGACCCGAGATCTCCGAGTCTTTCCAGTGAATCAGAAGATTCACAAAAAGGAACACCAGTGGCCAGGGCAAGGGGGGAGACTAGGGGGACACCCCAGGAAGATAGAGCCAGAGGGGACTCAGAGGGGAGCAGTTGGAAATCGGGACCAGCGTCACCGCCAGAGAGCAGGGATGAGGAAGGGCGCCAGGGATCAAGCGCTGGCAGCTCACAACAGGAGGGAGGGCACGAGTCAGGAGTGGCCACACCTCCATCGGGGAGCGAAGAGACGGTTAGACGGAAAGTGGAAGGTTGGGCGCGCGCGCCAAGTTCAAATGCACAGGAAGGTGGCGCAGTAGGCAGCCCGGAAAGGGAGCCAGGTCCTAAAGCCCGGCGCAAGGAGACAGAAGGGTCCGGGGGGTCAGCGTCAGAAGAATCCCGGAAGGAAGAGACCCCGGGGGGCAGAGGGACCCAGAGGAGAACTGTCAGGCGGAAAAGGTGGAGCAGGGCTAGGATATTAAGTTGGTGCACAAGGGGCGGAGACTCAGATGGAGCTTCGCCGATCTAAGCATAAGACGTGGGGTTGCGCGCAGCAGCTTGAGAATGGAGACTGTAACTCAATAAAGACTTTTATTTAATGATCGCTGGCTGGCGTGATCCTCTGTGAGCTAGGATCTGGAAGCAACCCTGACACATGGTATAGTTAATGTCTTGAAATATAGGAGCACAAGTGTTCACCAAGCGCACACTGGGCTGTAATTCACCAGAGGGATTCTGCTGATGTAATAAAGTGGGTGTCAATCTTACTAGTTTATGATCTGCAGCCAAAATCCATATGAAATATGTGCATGCTTTTAAAATGAACGTCACTTTAGTGTTGGATATATCTATTACACAAAATACTTATAACAGGCCCTGTAATATTTGTCTACGGTAAAAGCCTCTCCTTTCCCAGCTCAACACATATGGGAAGACTGCAAAACTGGAGACTTCTATATCACCTTCATCAAGCTCTCATGAGTTATCCAGACATGGAATGGATTTCACAAGAGCTGGCTGCCTTCGTCCAAGATATATAATGCACTGTAGAGGAAGAATAAAATATTATATAATGGGGTGACTTACAGAATGAAAACTTATTCACTGTGGTAGCTTGCAGACAATCAGCCCTGCCTCTGTTCTTGCCTGCTAGATTCATAGGATACCTACGTAACTAGTGTATCCTTCCAATGCCACTCCAGTAACAGGTTCCTATAAGAGAGTTAACCAACGTGGTCAATTCTCACTCTACACCCAATGCCTTTGTAACTAAAAAAACCACACCTATCAACACTTTGCATTTGCATACCACTCTAGACAATTCAAAGCACATATATTGTCTTAGTGAGCCTGATAATCATGTAAAATAGAACAGTTTTACAGAACAGCTTCTAGGAATGTACTGTTTCAGATAGCAGGTGCTGCCTATTAATTTGGAATGTTCACTCATAGAAAACTGCCACATCAGAAAGAAAGGTTCCAGGACAGTCCTTTGCCTGCTGTGCTGATTTTCATTTTGTAGAGTTGCACTCCAGTGTACTACCAGTGTTAATTTTGGAAGCTGCATACATACAACATTAACCACAATCCATATCAACCCAGTAGTTTCTTCATAAATACTGCTCTTTGGTGCATTTTTCCTCAAACCAGCTTCAATCTGGCTAGAAAACTTAAGTCACATTTACTTTGTACTTAAGTCCGATGTGTACATTTGAGAAAGCCACCCCACATGCTCAGAAGACAGTTTTATGAATAGGAGTTCTGGAGAGATGGGGCTGCAAGAGCAGGGAAGCAAAACAGGTCACGCACACAGATGAAGACATCCATGTCACCTCTCTGTTGTGTACAACACCATGCAAATATGATCTGCAAGCAGTTGGGGGAGGGAGGACCTTGTTGAGTTTTAAGCAGCTAATGTGTAGACAGCTTAACATGGAGACCTCTCAGAGCTTCCCAGAGCTGGTCCACTTCTTCAAAGGTTATACATATATAGACATATTCATTCTGTTTGTCTGCTTACAGTCATTTATGGATGTGTATATGGGGGGAAATGTCATGCACAAACCAAACTCTGCCAAGATACACAGAATGCAAGATACACAGAATGCCAAGATACACCTAAGTCGTTCATAGGTCAGAACAACAGGTATAATCATGATTCACCTCCACACATTCAAAAGAGATGCCAGCACTTCTAATCCTATTAAAATATGCACTACGTTTAGATACAGTGCAGACTTCTGAGTGCCAAACTCACACACACATAAAAGTAAGTACTATTGACTTCTATTGAGCTTATTTTCAGGTGAGTATGTTCAGAACTCCACACTCAGAATACCAACATAGATAGAGAATTGCAGTCTTATTATATTTCAATTTAACACAGGAATAACAAACTGAGATAGTTTTGTCCTCAAATTCATACACTGGGAGAAAATGGTTTCCTCAGCTGCTGAGTGTGTTTGTTATTAATCCTGCATTGTTAAATTTAGCAGCACTAGAGTTTTAAAGGCTTTAAGAATAATGATAATAAAATTGCTAGAAAGATTATGCTTGGTTGCATTAAAGAAATCTACTTACCTAAAGCACTATAAGCTTGTAACAGACACTGGCGCTCTGCCACACTGACCTAGTAAGTTCACGTTGTCCTCAAAATGCTAGGCTAATTCACTGATTTGGGTTTTTTCCTATAGTGCATGTGCTTACCTAAGAGAACAATGAAAGTAATAACCAACATGATTTCAGCTCAGCCTGATATTGCATTTGAATTAAAGTATGAATTTTTCAAAAGCTAAGACAGAAAATATGCTGATTAGATAGAATGTATGTAAGACATTAAGGAATTTTGGCCTGCTTGTAAGTAAAGTAAATTGTGTGGAGGGAGACTAGATTCTGCTGAACACCCAGTCAACAAAGACACACTGGTGCAAAATAAGAAAAGGTGACGATGGCTTTGGCTTGCTGCATGCCACCCCAGTCTCTGAGCGGTGCGAGATTCTAGTGGTTCCAGGGCCTTACCCTGGGTTCAATTTCCTCAGAAGGAAGGGCTCGGGAGACAGTGGCATCTTCATGATCTGGTGGACATCCAGGCAACAAATTCTGTTGCATCTCATTGCAAATAAATAAATATACACTTCTACATTTAGGGCAGGATTACCCTAAACAGCTCCGTCAGCTGAAGTCTTGCACAAGGACGTTTGCTTGCACAGTGTGGATTGCTCCCCTTTTGTACCCCATGCACTCCCAGAACAGCACACGTGAATTCTATCCTTAGAATCTGAACACATCTTAACATTATGCTCCAAATTTCAAATTCCCATTTTCTCAGATTTAAATTCAGAGGTTTTATTCTCTTCACCATGAAAGTTCCATGACAACAATATTTTGCAGTGAAGTTATGCAGATTATGTGATAAAATCATTGTTATCTCTTGGCAATATTGTGTGATTAAAAGTAGTGCAAGCATTGTAAACAGTGGAGGGGGCATTATTCAAATGGAATGATTCTTTTCCAAACAAAGCCTTTAAGAAACTGGAAGCACAATCACTAAGAGAGAAACCATCTGAGAGGCAAATTCAATGGATTCTCCATATAAAAGCTCTCATTACACAATTATATTTTCTAGGAACAAAGATTAATTAAAACCTAATAACAAAAGAGGCCTGAAGGGAGAGGCTAATTGTTTCTTCTGCCAGTGGCCTGACACTGAACCAGACATAATCAATTAACAGATGGCCTAATTTATTTGTCTGACTGATGCTACAAACCAAAAGCTTGCTGAACCAGGAAATGAGCAATTGGGGCCTGGGTATGTTGGCCATAGCACTGTGTGATCATGCCTCAACAAACTACTTCCTGAGAACAGTAGCAAGCCTAAAACACAAAGTTTTATTTAGCCATTTTGACTTCTGAGGTTCCAGCAGGTATCGTCCACATCTATTCAGAGCAGGGCTCTCGGTGTGCATGACTCTATTCTGTGGGACACCATTCCTCTTGAAATATGCTGTGCGTGTTCTATCAGCACTTTTCAGAAACAGTCTGTTCTGACAAACATTTCCAGAGGGGTACATAAGTCTCTGCCATGGATGTCCACTTTGTGTTGTTTTAAAGTTCATCTGGTTTTATTTTTTGTGCTTTTTTACTGTTTTTAAACTGCTCATTATACTTTGTACAGCACCTTAGAACATATGTGGAAAATGATCAATTGTTTTTATTATGATTAACACATCATTTGCATGGGAGCTAGAAACTTGAGGGGGTTGGAACCAAAAGCTTTGATTGTCAGGAAGCTGACTTGTGTGCTAAATACCGTGCACCGCATTTCTTCCGTGTGTCAAAGAAACACTGTTTGTACACAAACATGGCATACCCTCCAACATTCCTCAGGTGCAAATAGGATCACACACCCCAACTGACCCTCCTCCACACTCACCCCAGGACACGGCACACACACCCTTCACCACCCTTAGAAAACCCCTTAATCCATATTTTTATTTTATTTATTATTTTATTCTTTGGTAGATTTACAAAAAGGAAAAGACACACCAATAAATAAATTTTAGAAAGGGGCAGCTATCTATCTATCAGTACTCCTTGCCCTCCACTCTGCTCCCACTTTCGCTCTGCCCTCTGCCTGCACCTCATGGCTGTTGCATCACGCAAGGTTGAGCTTTGGAGGCGTCAGTCTTTCTTCCAGCAGCCCCTGAGAGCTGCCCAAGGGGGGAGGATGGCAGCAGCAGCCATGGAGAGGCCATGGAGAAGCAACAGGATGCTCCCTCACAGCTGCCACTGCAGCCACTGCGGTCGCTCAGGACGAGCGCTGGCTCCTTCTCCTTCCTGAGCTTGGTGGTGACAGTGCTGGGAGGGAGAATAGGGACATTCCAGGATCAAATCAGAAGCCAGGATGAGATTCATAATTCTGGGGCTGTCCTTGGAAAATATTGAAGGTATGCCATGGGCATCATGATTATACACATAATGACTGCACCACTGAAAGGGACACATTCATGTGTTGCTCTGCTTACAGCCTATTCAGCTGCAAATGTGCACCCAATGGGTACCTAAATACCTTATCTGCTATTAAGGTAAAGGCATACTTTGAGAAAATGTCCCCTGTGTATCTTTCCCTTTGCTATTAGCACACATGGACCACATTCAATCACCGTCAAGAAGACTCCTGCAGTTATTCCACAACGACAAGAACTCTAATTTCAAACTCTCGTTAAAGAAGTATTGATTTAAGGTGGCTTCTTGCATCTCAGACAGGCCAACATGTAAAATATGTCTGATGTGCCGACAAAGCCCAAACCATTAAAAAAAATTGCAGCTAGCTGCTTTGAAAAAAAAAAGAATTCTATTATGTAAGAAATAGCATTCTTGGAGGAGTGTACAAAGCAATGAACATCTTTATGGATAATTGCTTTCTGAAACAAAGAGGATGGGTTTTGGAGCCATTTGCCACTAGAAAATTATTTGATTACAGCACAGTAATCAATAAAAGTACAAGCTCTTCGGTAGCATTCAAAATCCAGTTCTACCCAGCAGCTGATAAATGCCTGCTCTGCTATGAAGCACAATATTTTATGTCTACAGAAATGATTTTTGGAGAATATTCACTGTCTGAATAACCTCTGAATCAGTCACATTTGAGAAAGAACATTACACACAGCAAAAAATGGAGATAAGATTCTTAAGATTATTCCACACAAGTGGTAGCACTTGATATTCTCCATGGTGGGAAATAATGGAGATATTTCCCCCTCTCCTTCACCATCCTCACTCTGATACACCTACATTGGGGAGGGCCGAAGCTCATCTGCTTTGTTTGCAGAATGTCCCATGTTCAATCTTCAGCATCTTTAGGCTAGACCGGAAATGCCTGGCCAGTCAGGGTAGACAATGCTAAGCTACATGGACTCAGTATATGCTATCACTTTTCTAATGCATATTGTGACACCAAGAACAATCAGGTGAGGAGAGCATTCCAAGCTATGCAGAGCTCCCACCTATTGCCTCAGGATGATAAGTCTTAAGCCCAATCTAACCTTCCACATATCGATGCTTGGCTAATAATTCCTGGTCATCTGTTTGTTTGTGGGTTGGTTACAAAGGCAGATGTCTCAACTAGGTGTCATCTGCTTCCTGTTCTGACCCTGTTTCTGTATTTAGCCACATAAAAACACTGCCATGCTCAGAAACAGGGTATAAACAAGTAGGATCAATAACAACATGTTCTAGCGTACCCTTTCTCATAAAAGGAATTTCCAGCCAGCCATTTTCTCCAAGTAGGGCACCCCACTCCCCATTCCCAATGTCCTGTCCTGCCCCCCAACTGTTACCCAAGAACAGTGACCATTGGGCATCCACAGACCTCATTGGGATGGTGGAGGAGGGAGGATCAGCTCAGGTGTTTTAAAAACTTTTTTTTGCACTGCAAACTTCCAGGCTCCCCCCAGGCATGTCATCCTGCTGTTACTCAGTCATCCCGCTGTGGCTTCAGTTCTGTCAGCAATCACCTCCTGATTCAGCTATTAAAGGGACTGATAATTAATCTACTACATCACATATATTAGGTGGCAGGGTGAAAACAGCAGCTCCGCCTGTACACTACAGGGCATGTTTATTTTGAAATACAGTGAGTGCCATAGTGCTCTGTGGGGATTTCTCTCTAGTACACAGTTCAGATGGGGAGTTCACTTCAAAGCAAAAGCAAACAGTTACCTTTATTGAATCTTCCAAAGAGCCCCCTATCCCCACGTCTAAGAGGAAAGGAGAGCAGGAAAACACACAAATCCAGCACTATGCTTTTCCTTCTACCATTTTAACTAAGGCTTTGGACATTTGATAGCCAGGCAAGGGAGGAAATGGAAAGCCTGAGTGGACTTTTACTTTCCACTTGTACTCCTGGAGAAATGTGAATAGTGTGTTTGCATCTTTCCCAGGTGGATACTCAATATCTAAATCATTATTTGATTGTTTATTTGATTGTTGTTAGCCGCCCTGAGCCCGGCTCAGATGGGGAGGGCGGGATATAAATAAAATTTATTATTATTATTATTATTATTATTATTATTATTATTAAAAATAACCCAGCATTGTGCAGCACCCATACACACACCATTTTGTTTATTATGCAGAAGAATGGAGACAAGAAGAGAAAGTTCACTCACTTGTCTTTTACTTCCTCACATAAAGCCAAACTGAGGGGTTTTTGTCACTGGCATGTCATTGTATCACTGCGGACAGTGGGTGCAGTTCAAATGATCAAATACCTGGATGAAGAAACAAAATCACTGCACATAGAAAAATAGCCTCTTAGAAAGAAGGCTACACTGGAAGTCCCTTCTCTCAAGCATATAGGAAAACTGGAGGTCCATTATCTTCTTTTTTTGTTATCAGGCTTCTGGAAACACACAAGGATGCAAGCAAACAATATGAGTGCAAGAGCAACCTAGGGGGTGATTTTGATAGCAAAAATGCACTGTGGGAAAAGTATTAATTACTCCTTCCTCTTATACTGTAATTAATTTCATAGACCCCAGAGCCTGGATTTCCATTTTAAAAAGTGTCAGGTGATCATGATATCTGATCTAATATAGGTGTATTCTGAAGCTAAGGCAATATGCTTGGGAGGAAACACACATTTTCTTCCCCAGCTGCTTTTCATATAAAGGTGAAAGCATAAAAGTTTTGGCAGGTGCAGCTTGTCATGCAAGAATTCAGAAAACCACAGCTGCTGAAAATCTCTCTTTGAATGGGACAGGACAAGGGCTTAAGCAGTCCAGGAAAACAGAGTCTCATCTGGCACGAGCAAGGCAGGAAAGAATTTGCATCTGAATCTGCCATGTCCCTTTCTGCCCTCACATATATGTTTAACATAATTATCACACCAGAATGGGACTACTAATGCAGATTATGTTTCCATAATAATTATGAGTTAAATAAAAAATAAGTTTTCAGAACTATTGAAACTTCTAGTGTTTCCCCCTCCATTCTTGAGAGAAAAGAAGAAGAGTTTGGATTTGATATCTCACTTTATCACTACCCAAAGGAGTCTCAAAGTGGCTCACAATCTCCTTTCCCTTCCTCCCCCACAACAAACACTCTGTGAGGTGATTAGCACAAACCCAAGGGCTACATGAGTATTTTGTTGGGATGCCACTTTTGCAGTACAGTGGTACCTCGGGTTAAGTACTTAATTCACTCTGGAGGTCCGTTCTTAACCTGAAACTGTTCTTAACCTGAAGCACCACTTTAGCTAATGGGGCCTCCTGCTGCTGCCACACCACCGGAGCACAATTTCTGTTCTCATCCTGAAGCAAAGTTCTTAACCCGAGGTAATATTTCTGGGTTAGCGGAGTCTGTAACCTGAAGCGTATGTAACCTGAAGCGTATGTAACCCAAGGTACCACTGCACAGCTTATGATGTTAATAAATGGGTTGTGTGAGATCCTGCTCTATACAAAGAGATACCAAATACTGGTAAGTACGGTGATATCCCTCACTACCATGAGCTCATGGACAAAGGGAGTGGAGTAAAAATGAACAAACAAACAGACACAACATGTTTAAAACAGTGGAGCCACACCATAAGCACCTGCACATCATCCAGTCCAAATCAGTCTCCATGATCAAACTCTGAGAGAGAGAGAGAGAGAGAGAGAGAGAGATAGAGAGAGAGAGAGAGAGAGAACAGCTGGCTGTGAATTACAAGAAAACTGAAGTCATGGTGTTTTCAAGAAACTATAGGGCCCATAGGTGGTATATAGATAATCAGTTGATCGAAAAAGTTAAAGTATTTAAATACCTGGCCTTATTTTTCAGTCAACAGGGTCATGGGGAGCACATCAAAAATATGCAAAGGAAAAAGCTTCTCAAAGTGCCAAAATTCTGACATGCTTTTTCCATACAAAAGATAGTAATCACATACCATCAGCACTTGAAGTGTTCTTTTCTTTTCTTTTAAACGTATTTTTATTAAAGATTTCTTGGTTTACAAAAGTACGTGCAATATCTCTTTTTTTAAATTACATTTTCTACAGATCAGTTTCATTTGTTGAGACATCAGGAAGAAAAGCTGAACCCCCAGCACAGACATTATATGGGGCTCAGTTTTGGACAGGTGCTCACCGTGGATCTACAGAAGCTGTTCAATCTAAGCTCCTAAGGCAGTTTTTTCTATTCCATCCTGTGTTCCAAATGCTTCATTGCGCTTAGAGGCTAATCCCCTCTGTTGAATTACAGATTTGGTGTAGAACCTTTAATTATTGGCTTTGCCTAAATTTAAACCCCGCTGGTCTACTACCCTTAGTATCGCAAGATTGTCATGAGAGTGCTTGGACTAAAATTGTCAACCAAAAGCTTTATGACCACAACAGTTAGTAACACTGGGCTTCAGCAAAGCAAATAATTTAATTAGACAGCACCTATATGATTTTGAGTGACAGAATAATTTGGCCACAATAAGGAAATTTTTTCCATGGTATGATTATTTCCCACCTAGTCATTTTGACACTTTGGCACCCTATTTGCAAAATTTAATAATTCCAAAATACAGACGCACTTTCACTTTCACTTTCGCAAGACTGAATGTAATGGCTTCGGCTGTACTTGAGGGTTGATTTCAAAAAGTTCCACTGGAAAAACAGTTATATCCATGTGGAGATGGCAGTACTGAGCGCTAATGTGCTTCTGGCTTGCTCTCTTTATAAAGATTTGAGGAGTGAGGTTATTACCCCTCTACTTTTGCCCATGCCTCAACTATTTGCATCTGAATCTATCGCTCAACTATTGCTACTGTGTCCTTTTTTCTAACGCATCAAGATGATCAGGTGAGAACAAAAGCGGCAAGGTTTTTAGTGGTGGCAATTAGAATAAGATCCAAAATGTATTTTGTATAGTTAAATTGTTCCCTCTATCTTCAGTGTATTTTATTTTATTGCTATGGCTAGTGGCTGATGCAAATAAAGATTCTTATGATGATAGGATAGGATAGGATAGGAGAGGAGAGGATATATGATATATGAAGAAAAATAAAACTGCAAATCACATAGCATCTAGCACAGCACATTACAATTGCTACAACATGCAGAAAAACAAACAGCCTGCCAAAACCCTCAGCAATCTTCAAGTGGTCCATAGCAGAGTTATGTGCTAGGTCGACAGGAGCACTTTAATCCTCTTTAAATGTACCAATAGGTGAGTTTGCTCTTGAATCACTCTCACAAACAAATGATAGTTCGGAGACACAACAATGACTTAACAGTAAGATAATGTAAAAACAAGCAGAATCAATGGAAATACATATTAAATATATATACAGTGGTACCTCGGGTTACATACGCTTCAGGTTACATACGCTTCAGGTTACAGACTCCGCTAACCCAGAAATAGTGCTTCAGGTTAAGAACAGACCTCCGGAATGAGTACTTAACCCGAGGTACCACTGTATATATATAATACTAAATTCCTAAAATGTTCATACACCAAAAGATGAGTGGCACAGTAGAGGCTTAAATTAACCACCAAAAACCTGGGATAATAAAAAATGCCTTTGCCTGGCACCTAAAATCTGACAATGATGTTGCCAGGCATGCTTGAGTGGAGAGGGCATTTTGTTATTTCATTCTGTTTATGAATCACCTTCTATAAAATCATCTTGATTTCAGAACAAAACCATCAGCATTTTAAACCATTTCAAAAATCCAATGTATATACAGACTATGATGTCCCTAATCCCATTCACCCTAAAATCCCCAAATCAGTTTTCCCCCTTCTGTTTTGTAATAATAATAGCAATAATAATAATAATAATAATGTGTCAAATAAATAACATTTACATGGCAGTTAAAAAAACCCCAGAAATATATTTCTGGGAGTTACATGAAGAAAGACTGATGGCTGGAAGGTCATGTGCAAGGTTAAGACTGTGAAGCACTTGGCCTGTTAAAATGGCACCCCAAAATGATTCCAGAACCTTCCCCCAAGCTATGTAGTTAATGACTTGCAAAGGAATGCTAAACTGGCAGCTGCGTTTTACTTTTAAAAAATGATATTGAAAAATATTATTTCTTATTCCACATGGCTCTGCTGATCAGAACACACCAGCTTACAGAGAAAACTCCAGCATATTGCTGTTCCCTTGTACAAGAACAGTTTGCTGGCAGCTCATCTCCCTGATTATGCAAACTAGGTGGAATTATAGCACGAATTACGGGCAAGCTGGTGGGCTTGCCTCCTCTGCTTCAGAAATACTGAATTACTGCCCTCCCTCCTTTATGTTATACACAGAGCTGTTGATTCTGGGAAATCCCACTGAGATAGATGCACATACATTCCTCCCCACCAAAAGTATAATTGAAGTCAGCCCCTGCACCTCTGCCAGTCCTACTTTATAACTGGAAAGTGAAAGGATCCTATTCATGAAGGGTCATGAGCATCACCCTCTGCAGGAAGCCTGCAAAGTGTACATCACAAACATAAAGGCAACGAGGGGGATACCATCTTTGACACTGAATAAAGAAAATGAAGAAAGATGTGTGTCAAAGGAACATGACTTAATATAGATAATATGAAGATAATATGATTTTTTGTTGTTTACTACAGGCTAGATTGTGCATATATATATGTCATTTCACTCATGAAATATCAAGGGATGACTAGAATATGTGGGTACCACAGCCAAAACTTCCATTATCTCCTTAAAAACAATGGGTGATACCTAAGTCGTACTCAAAGTAGACACATCGAAAGTCACTTTGATCCATTGATTTCAATGGGTGTAAGGCAAAGGACCCCTGGACGATTAAGTCCAGTCAAATGCTACTATGGGGTGCAGCGATCATCTTGCTTTTCAGGCCGAGGGAGCCAGCGTTTGTCCACAGACAGTTTCCAGGTCATGTGGCCAACAGGACTAAACAGCTAGTGGCGCACGGAGGACTGTGACAGATGTCAGAACACATAGAAGTACCATTTACTTTCCCGCCACAGCGCAGCGGTACCCATTTATCTACTTGCACTGGTGTGCTTTTGAACTGCTAGGTTGGCAGAAGCTGGGACAGAGCAATGGGAGCACAAACCGTCACACAGATTCAGTTATCAAGGGTTGATTCATTTGTGATGTACGGTATATCAAGCTGTATGCAATAGTTAAATGGTCCACTCATGAAGTGCAGAGAAATCAAGTGATGCATCTAGGCATGGACCAGCCTAAGCATCTAATGAAAATGGATGCCAGTTCATATCTTGTTTGGACAGGCTTTCCCAACTGGATAGCTGTCAACTTTTCCCTTTTCTTGCGAGGAATCCTATTCAGAATAAGGGAATTTCCCTTAAAAAAGGGAAAATGTTGATAGCTATGTAAATAGGACTTTGTTTTAGTTTAGTTTTAAATGCATCCACTGGTGTGTTTTTTAAATTTTAAACTGTTTTTTGCCATTTTCATAGCACATAACCTTGAGACAATTATGAAGGAGACAATTAGTAAAGTAATAATAAAATAATAATACTATGCACTAATGGCTTTCCTAAATATACAGATATTACCAAATTTGTTAGTGTTGTCGATTGTCACCTAGAATTAGCTCCTGAAACGTTGTCATGAAAGCATGTGAGGGCACTTTGGGGGCTTTAAACCTGTCTAACTGCGCTTACCAAGTTTCTTGACCCGGTGTCACTGGGGAACATCAGGCATGAGCTACGCCCCGTTATTGAGCCAGCTCCAAGCTGCTCTGGTGATTTCCCTGGCTGGGCAATAGGACTGCAGGTACAGGGGTGGCTCTACTGCTCTTTCATGCTCTGTCACTGCCTGGCCAAGAGGGGGATAGTCTATTCTGGGCAACCCAGGACCTGCATACACCCTTCCCAGGCTTGCATCCCAGCAAGGTCACTTCAGTGATGCAAATGCAGCAAAAACAACACAGAAGGCAGCAGTTATGAATTACAAGCTCAGCCTGATTGGAGCAAGGTGGAAGCACAACAGGTTGCCTTCATCAGTGGGAGAGATCATCGCGCTTCCCTGTGCAGCTATCACCCACCTTTAGCTGGGCAGCCGCCGGTCAATTAAGTGCTGACTCTCCATAGACTGTATTAAGTAGTGGGAGGGCATAGCAGATGACACAGAGATTTCTCCACGTAGTTCTTTATAGGTAAGCTGGAAGTGAACTGAACAGCCAACAGCTCAGCTGGCCTGCTTTTATAGGCAGCTGGCTGTCAACATTATAACACATGACCCGGAAGCTGTACCCCGGCTCCCTCGGCCAATAAAGCGAGATGAGCGCCGCAACCCCAGAGTTGGTCACGACTGGACCTAATGGTCAAGGGTCCCTTTACCTTACACCCGCATCAGCACAACCAGACAGCTTCATCTGCCCCAGCTGCAACAAAACATGTCTCTCCGATTTCAGCCTCTACAGCCACAGCAAATGCTGTAACTCTCCAACGGTTTGACTTCGCCCCCATAGGTGCACACCTTCATTGTCTCCCAAGACAAACAGATGCCAACCGTCGGACAGGGTTTGGATCATCCTGTCTAGCTGGAATCCAACCCCACTTACTTGGGAGTAAACCTCATTGAATTCAGTAGGACTTACTTCTGAGTAGGCATAATTAAGATTGTGCTAGAAGGCTAGATTCCTATATTGTACCCACTTGCTTGTGAGTCGTCTCCATTGACCTACCTCCATGGGACTTATTTCTCAGTAGACATAGCTAGGATTGCATTGTAATTGTTCTGGATTCTCGCTGACCCAGGTCTTATGGAAAAATTAGTTGCTGAGAATAAAGAGAAGGTCAAGTGTGTGGTAGATCTCATCTGATGAGTGAGTATTTCAGAAAAGAGCTCATAGCTCAAAGCCAATGCATGTTTTGTTTTTTCCCTGAAGTGCTGAAAGTTTACATTTAGTAGGATTGCCATATTTCAAAAAGTTGAACTTTTCAAAAAAAATTCTCCACTGGTGCCATTTTTATACCCAAAAACCAGGACATGTCAGGAATTTTCCTGACATATGGCAAGCCTAACATTTACTAACTGCCACCTCACTTTCAGAAATCATTTGTCTATTCTAGGTACAAACTTTCAAAGTGGCTACATCAGAGAAGAGTTAGAAGCAAGGGGGAATTCTCTAATGCAGTACATCTGAATGTCTCAAATGAACATCTTCAAGCTTCAGCAAAGGTACTTCCTAAGCTTGGCTGAACGTTAATTCCGTTGACTACGGATTCAACCCCCAGAACTTAAAAGAGAATAAGGGAGAGGGAGAGTTCTAATTTAAAACAGCAGTGTCCAATTTAGCTGTACTGGGAAGTACTTTAGAAAAGCATAGAGTCCATTTTTTCCAGGTGAACTCTTAGGAACTTGGTTTAAAGGGAAACTTAATGGAACTGGTACGTACCAGGATTTTTTTTTAGTGTGAATTCCCAGGAGCCTGCAGCTATAGACAAGCAGCACAGTCACAGAAAGTGGGCCGTGCGGGTGGAGGTGAATAGATTTCTACCACATTCACACAATTAAGACTTTGCCTCAAGGGAAATTATTCTACCACAAATTTCTCAAATGTATAATTTATACAAACAGGTAGGATAAAGGATTTCAAACAGATTTCACAGAAACAGATTGCTTTCTGTCAGTCAAACTATCCAATACAGTTGGACATGGTGTAGCTTTTTCTGCCCCCAAGATGCAGATGGTTCACAGTACTACCACAGTAAAGAGTTTATGTTATAAAGTACATTCAGTGAACATATCCTCCAGCATTAATCTATATGAAAATAGGATGTTGTATGTAGAGTGGGTGAATCTATCTATTTTCAGTGGACTGTTTTAATGGGTTCTGTTTCTGCATTAGTCTGACATTTATAAAATCTTCCCAACTTACATGATTTAAATGACAATACATTTATTTGATGTCCATGGTCTATTACAATACAGCTTGAATGCATACTTGATATGTTTAAACTTCTGAAATTTAATCCCAACATTTGAAGAAGTGTGGAAATCTTGCGGACACTAGATGCAAGGTGCATTGTGTTCCACAGAGATTTAACTTTTAGAAAACTTCCACTTGGTGGGGAGGGAGGTCAACTGGGACCTGGAGAGCCCTAGCAACTTACGGGGGGGGGGGGGGAGAGGATAAAATAGGGACGGATCTAGGGTTACCATATGTCCGGACATATCCAGAACACTGCGGTTGACAGCAGTGTCCAGGCAGAAATCGGGAAAATGTCTGGGGAAATCTGGATGCCCATGTCAACCGTTTTTGCCATTTTTTAATTTTAAAACGGCATTTTAAAAAGCGATCTTGCCCAAATGCACAAGAAGTTTGGGCAAAACCAAAAAAAGCTCAACAACTGTTTGAAATATGGCAACCCTACAGATACCAGAAAATAATAACTATTCTAGGCAAATGGTGCCAGTTTTTACTATTGAGGGTAGGAGGAAGGGAATTTACAGCAAAAAGCTGTAATGTGTTTGTGTCAGGAGCTGCCCTCAACAGCTCATTGGCTGTCTGCCTAGTGAAATCAGAGATGCAGAGAGAGCATATTCAGTTCTTTTAATCTAATCCACCGAAACACAGGGAGACATGGAATGCACACCCTCACGCTTCAGCCCACGTTGCCGCTCCACCCCCTGGCAGGTACTGCCTAGCCCTCAGACCCCTCCTACTATTTATGATGGCTGCTCAGGAAATCCCCCTGTCTCTGTTTGACTTTCTGCTCTGAGATACAAAGGGTGCATCTGGTTCTCGGGGAAGGAGGGGGCTCTGGCATACTCTCCAGAGACACTGTGTCACTTGGCCGCTGCACTGTTCCTAACACATCTGATTTCTGTCTCTGTTCAGGGCTGGTGCACCTGCTGTCTTGCTCCGGTTCTTCAGCACCCATTATTTCCCAACTCCTTTCTTCTTCCGGGGTGTGTCCAGGGCCGGATTTAGGTTTGACGAGGCCCTAAGCTACTGAAGCTAATGGGGCCCTTTATATGTCCACCTGTCCTTTGTCAACAACAAATTGTCGCTGTTTCTTGTGTTGAATATATGCTATATGGTAATTTATGGACCTAATAGGTAACTAAAGCCATCTCCCCATTGCTTTTTATATCAGTCCTGGAGGTCTTGCTGAATATGATCAGAAGGGACCGGTTGGTTAAAGGTATACAGGTCGGAGCTAAACAGTATAAATTGAGAGCATATGCAGATGATTTAGTACTAACATTACAAGAGCCAGAATCCAGTACCAAAAGGGTTTTAGATATAATTCAAGAATTTGGTCAAGTAGCAGGATTTAAATTGAACAAGTCAAAAACTAAGGTTTTAGAGAAAAATTTAACAGTAATTGAAAAAGAGAGGTTTCAGAATGAGACAGGTTTGACTGTGGTCAAGAAAGTGAAATATTTGGGGATTAATATGACAGCTAAAAATTTGAATTTATTTAAAGATAATTATGAGAAATGTTGGACAGAAGTAAAAAAAGATTTAGAAATCTGGTCAAATTTGAAGCTTTCATTGCTAGGCCGTATTGCTGTGATAAAAATGAATGTATTGCCTAGAATGTTGTTTTTGTTCCAAACATTGCAAATTGTGGACAAGATGGACTGTTTCAAGAAGTGGCAGAGAGATATTTCTAGATTTGTCTGGCAGGGCAAGAAGCTCAGAATAAAATTTAAGATATTAACTGATGCAAAGGAAAGAGGTGGATTTGCCCTGCCAGACTTTAAACTTTACTATGAATCAGCAGCTTTCTGCTGGTTGAAAGAGTGGCTACTTCTTGAAAACACAGACATTTTGGATCTAGAAGGTTTTAACAACGTATTTGGATGGCATGCATATTTATGGTATGATAAGGTCAAAGCACATAAAGCATTTAAAAATCATATTGTCAGGAAAGCATTGTTTAATGTTTGGATAAGATACAAGGATTTATTGGAAAATAAAACCCCAAGGTGGTTGTCACCGATGGAAGCGAAAGCTCTGAAAAGGCTCAATATGGAGGCCAAATGGCCGAAATATTGGGAAATTCTGGAACAAGAAGGAGACAAATTGAAATTGCAGAGTTTTGAGAAATTAAAAAACAAAGTGAGAGATTGGCTTCATTATTATCAGATAATGGAGGCTTATAAATTGGATAAGAAAATTGGCTTCCAGGTGGAAAAGTCAAAATTAGAAACAGAACTGTTAGAACCCAAAACTAAGAATTTGTCAAGAATGTATAACTTGCTGTTGAAATGGAATACGCAAGACGAAACGGTTAAATCAGCTATGATTAAGTGGGCACAAGATGTTGGACATAATATTATGTTTGCTGACTGGGAACAGTTGTGGACCACCGGTATGAAATTTACGGCATGTAATGCCTTAAGGGAGAATATTATGAAAATGATATATAGGTAGTACATGACCCCAGTCAAGCTTGCAAAAATTTATCATTTGCCCGATAATAAATGTTGGAAATGTAAAGAAACTGAAGGTAGATTCTTTCACCTTTGGTGGACGTGCCCAAAGATTAAGGCTTTCTGGGAAATGATATATAATGAACTGAAAAAGGTATTTAAATATACCTTTCTGAAGAAACCAGAGGCCTTTCTCCTGGGCATGGTCGGCCAATTGGTGCCAAAGAAGGACAGAACATTCTTTATGTACGCAACAACAACAGCAAGAATACTTATCGCAAAGTATTGGAAGACACAAGATCTACCCACTCTGGAAGAATGGCAGATGAAGGTGATAGACTATATGGGACTGGCAGAAATGACTGGCAGAATCCGAGACCAGGGAAGAGAGACGGCGGAAGACGATTGGAAGAAATTCAAGGACTATCTTGGGAAATATTACAAAATTAGTGAATGTTAGAATGATGTTGGTTAGAATTTAAGTGGTTATCAGCTGTAATGATTAAGATAATTGGGGGGGGGAGAAAGAAAGGTGGAAAATTAAGTGAAAATGAATGGTGAGGATTTGCTGAATGAATAATTTGAATTGGAATACAAAAAGGGGAGGTATGAGGAGGTCTGAGAAGTAAGTTAAAAGAAAATAAGTGAATGGAATTATATGTGTTTTTATTTTTGTATTTTTGTTTTTTGTTTTTTGTATAACCCTTGAAAAGTTAATAAATATATTATATTAAAAAAAATAAAACCATTTGCCACTGTTGCTGTATGTAGGTTTTATTTTTTATTTGTTTTTTATCTTATATTTTGGAAATGTACATCCATTATTTTTCCTTTAATTTTTTTTGGGGGGCCCAAGAGAGTGGGACCCTAAGCTATAGCTTGTTTAGCTTATAAAATATACTCGGAGTTGAGAGTGGATTTCATGCTCTTTATTCAGCTCATAGTGGTGAGGAGGGATGGAAGTTCCCCCAAAATGTCTGCTTTATATACATTATTTACACAAAGGGCCCCATGTGATTGGCTAATTCCTGGATTCTCCTGTAGGCCAATCAGGTTGCGGATTCACTTCCACCTGGAACTGGATTGGGTGGCTCCTGTGGACCAATCAGACTGCTGCATTTTGGATCCTATTCAACTCAGTACATAACAGCTTATAGGTAAATCTCGCACTGGGTGTGTCTGTCTCAAGCCACCACTATCCTGGGCCCATACTCTCTCCCTCTTCCTCCCCTCTGGAAGGCTCGGGGGGTGTGTCCTGCTCTTTATCTGCCCAGTCCCTGACACTCTACCAATCTGTATTCAGTTCATTAGAGGAAAAATCCCCACCTGGAAGCTAATCAGGCATTCACACTGACCTTTCCTCCTCTCTTTCCAGACAAAGGTCCATGCTTAAAAGCTCCATGTCCAAGTGCCCCCCCCTTTGTTCCAGAGCTTTCCCCACGAAAGCTGAATTGGAGCAATCTGCAGAAAACCCAAACACTGCTCCAATTCAGTTTTAAGGAGAGGAAAGAGCAGGAACAGGGCAAAAGTTAAGTGTGGATAAGCCACCCCCTTACCATTACAACCCCCGCCCTTTACCATACTGTATGAGGATAAAAATCATGGCTGATTCACATACTGGACTTAAATTTCTTGAACTTTCTGACCATAAGAGCTGTTCAACGATGGAACAGTCTCCCTTGGGAGGTTGTGGACTCTCATACAGGTTTTTAAGCAGAGGTTAGATGGCCCTCTTAGATGGCCCTCTGTCATGGATGCTTTACTTGAGATTCCTGAATTTCAGGGGGTCCCTTCCAGCTCTACAGTTCTATGAACTCCCAGTCATGCCTGGTTATCCTATTTTTGAAAGCTGAGGAATTTATTTGTTTAAAACATTATGAATGTTGTCATACCATGACAAGGAATATGACAGAGAAGTTCAGGATTCCACCGGGTATATATGAACACTAGGGACCACTCAAAGTAGCTCTTTGGATCTTAGTCCTGGATTATTTATTGACTCAGAGAAACAAAAACTCAAAAAGCAAAATTTATTAGATGTTTACAGTATACTTTTCATTTCATTTTCTCCTTCTGTGTGAAATACAGTGTTTACCTTTCCTTGAATGTTCATTCTTTTTTCTTTTCTTATTTTTGAAGGCTAAAGCATTATGTATTTTCATTTTCTCACTTGATTAACTGTCTCACTGTCAAACATTTTTGGCTACTGAGTTTCACTTGATGAAGAACCAAGGCGGGAGGAGAGAATAACTCAATACATTTTTCAGGGTCAGACGAATGCAGTGTAAGAGCACTAATTCTGCTACTTTTTATTTAATTTATTAAATTTGTATACCTCCCTTCATCCGGAGATCACAGGACAGTTCATACTATAAAAATACAAAATGAGAACACCACTTAGGGGAAGTGGGAAGGACACTTCATATGACAAAAGAGTAATTTTCAAACAGTGCCCTTGAGAAGACTGGGCACCTTGGAAGATTTTCAGATTTTTAGACTACCTTTCCCAAAGACCAGCTTATCCTCTAATGCAGTGGCAGCCAAACTTGGCCCTCCAGCTGTTTTGGGACTACAGCTCCCACCATCCCATAGCTAACAGGACCAGTGGTCAGGAATGATGGGAATTGTAGTCCCAAAACAGCTGGAGGGCCACGTTTGGCCATCATTGCTCTAATGCTTTCCCCTTCATTCTAGAGTTGCAGGCAAGTTGTGATGTGTTCTTAAGGCATATGTTCAGTCACATAGAGGATGTTGGGGTGGGGCAGCGGAGCTCATCACATGTCTGGTTAGTCACATCCCAGCTGCTTACCTCAAGCTCCCAGCCTTTTCAGTCTTTCCCCAAAAAGCAGCAGTGACATGACAGACCACAGATCTGGTGAGCATGCCACCTCACCACACTGCTTGCTATAGTTTGAGTTAGAATCATAGAATCATAGAGTTGGAAGAGACCCCAAGGGCCATCGAGTCCAACCCTCTGCCAAGCAGGAAACACCATCAGAACACTCCTGACATATGGTTGTCAAGCCTCTGCTTAAAGACCTCCAAAGTAGGAGACTCCACCACACTCCTTGGCAGCAAATTCCACTGTCAAACAGCTCTTACTGTCAGGAAGTTCTTCCTAATGTTTAGGTGGAATCTTCTTTCTTGTAGTTTGGATCCATTGCTCCGTGTCCGCTTCTCTGGAGCAGCAGAAAACAACCTTTCTCCCTCCTCTATATGACATCCTTTTATATATTTGAACATGGCTATCATATCACCCCTTAACCTCCTCTTCTCCAGGCTAAACATGCCCAGCTCCCTTAGCCGTTCCTCATAAGGCATCGTTTCCAGGCCTTTGACCATTTTGGTTGCCCTCCTCTGGACACGTTCCAGTTTGTCAGTGTCCTTCTTGAATTGTGGTGCCCAGAACTGGACACAGTACTCCAGGTGAGGTCTGACCAGAGCAGAATACAGTGGCACTATTACTTCCCTTGATCTAGATGCTATACTCCTACTGATGCAGCCCAGAATTGCATTGGCTTTTTTAGCTGCCGCGTCACACTGTTGGCTCATGTCACTGTTGGCTCATGCAGGCATAAGCCTTGTGGTGCAATATGCATATAGATCTTCATTTTGAGGGGAAGGGTCTTTAAAGGGAATTTATCCAAAACATCTTTAACTCACCTGTTAACTCAAAGACCTCAAAGCAGCTTCAGCTTGGGCCAATGTCAGTTAAAAATGGTGATGGGTGAACTAACTCCTGCAGGCTTCAAATTGGAGCTAACAGCAAACCAAGCTTTTTTTAAAAGAGAGAGCGAGAGAGGGAGGGAATATAGATTCTCTGAAGTCAAAAATCCTGTCACGTGTCTGATGATGCCATCACAACTTTGAAACTGTTTCCATTCATGCCCCTCCCTGACCAATCCACATTAATTCTCAGAGCTCCATTTTCACCACCCTTTCTTCCCCTTCAGAGCTGCCTGGTGAAGGGTCCAGAGGCGGCAAAACTTTATCCAGGGCTCCTGAGTCTGTTCACCCTTCCCTGGTGTCCCCTCAAATCTGCTCCAGAGAGCTTAGGGAGGTAGTGTGGAGAAAGGGGGAAATCAGTGAAATTTACATCCATCGTGTTTGTACAGTGGTAACTCAGGTTACATACGCTTCAGGTTACAGACTCCACTAACCCAGAAATAGTACCTCGGGTTAAGAACTTTGCTTCAGGATGAGAACAGAAATCGTTCTCTGGCAGCGCAGCGGCAGCAGGAGGCCCTATTAGCTAAAGCTGTTCAGGTTAAGAACAGTTTCAGGTTAAGAGCGGACCTCCAGAACGAATTTAGTTCTTAACCCGAGGTACCACTGTATTAATGGAAGTCTCCACTATATCAAATGCCTTTTATTCCCAGAAAGTCTCCTTCTATAAATTAAAAGCCATGTGGATACAAACAAATCTTTCAGGCCAACATGAACGGGTGCAATTATTTGTGTACTGAATTAGAGTTGTTCTTTTTGTTTTAATGTGAAGATTAGAATACCCCATGGTTGCTTTATGGCCTGTTTTGCACATAGCACAAAGCCACACCATAGCTTAATGCAATTGCACAAGTGTGTGGTTATTGTTATTATTTATTGAATTTATCTATGGCCCTATACCTGGAGGTCTCAGGGCATTTCATAGAACAAAATGAAAATGTAAAGCCACAAAATATATTATCAAAATAAAAACAACAAGCCAGTAACCCCCCAATAACTTCTGGTTCACAGAGAAGAGCTTGTTTTTCTTCTGGTCCTTCTGCTTTTGCACTCCGTTCAGCTAAGCCAGGGTTAGCTTAGTATGTCATAAAACCCAGTTCTGTGGTTTGGCTTGTTCCAGACAAACTAAGAGCTGTAGTCAAGGATTGTTCTTGGTTTGCCTAAAGAAGATAAACAACATACTAAGACACAGCTACCCTTGTGTCTTATTTAGTGCAGGTAAATATATTTAATCATAATCATAGTCCAACTTAGTCAAGCTTGGCTCGCAGCAGCAGCATAGCCAGAGAATGAGCAAAGTGTCTGCAAGCTTCTCTCCAAAACCCTACACATTCATGCTAAGCCATAGTTTGGCTTAGCATTATGTGCTAATTGAGCCATTTAGTAATAGACTAATATTTGCTTTAAAGCAAGCACTTTTAAGCTTAATTTGTCTGTTGATGACCACATAAAAGCTTCCCTTCTCCTGCCTAGCTTTGTTTCCTGTGATATACATTGTTTGTAGCAGAACAGTGGGATTTTTAAAAATGCTATTTGGTGATGGTATAGGGGAGTTTCATTCAAGAAATTCCTCCAAGCCTTCCGAATTTCTAAGGAAATGCTTAACTGGCTAGCAAGCAAGAAGAATTTCATCTTGATTTTCCCATAATAGTTGCAGAAACATCTTTAGTAAATGTATTTCCAGGCATACAAATCTGTCTGCATAACTAGCAAGTAAATGCATGATTAAAATACTACAAACCAGATAAACAAAGCTGATCCATCTATGTGATTTACCATATGCCAGGTTCTTTACTTAGTGTGGCCTGGAAAGGGGATCTATCAGAGATTAAATCCTCAATACCCTTAGAAACATTTTATCAGATAATGGTGTCCCATTTACAGGGGAAAAAGATGACACCACTTTGATTCAAGGCAAACTTTGAGGATGTATAGTATATCAAACTGATAAAAACATAGTGGACTGCACTTCCTGAAGTGCAGATCCTGGAAAAGTATATTCTCCATCAATAAGGAGTTGCTGAATAAGGAAAACCCTGCAGTGCCTCTATACATCTCCACATCATTTACAAATATGGTTTACTTTTTACATGACAAAGACTAGCTTTCTTTTCATGTGACAGAGTCTAAAAGAGGGAGCAGCATGGATAGTCTAGTGGTGTGTTAAGGCTGTTGGTATGGAGACAAGGTGGATAACAGGCAAGAGAGACAGAGAGGGCGCTCAAGACCCCCTTTTGTTCTGAGAAACTTGTTGCTCAGACTGAGGAATCAGGTCAGAGTCAGCAGCTTTATAGAACCAGGTGGGACTGTCTTGGCTCCTGGTGTCATCCAGCTCAGCTGAAAGCTACAATTCCACTCAGTGAAGCTCATACATCAGCAGCTCCCTCTTCTGACAAGCTGCCATGAAGGTGACGAGAATAAAGGGCCTGTGGAGCCTCCTTCGGCCAGAGGCCTGGCATCTGAACATACTAGCTGCAAAACAGCAGCCCGGCTCCTAAAGATTAGAGTAGGTCTTGTAGAGCCTAGGAAAGCATAATAGCAGCTGCAACAATAAGGCCCATCTTCCCCCTTTTTCACCTTTTATAAGACTGCAGTTCTAACTCACTTACTTGAGTGTAAGCCCCATGGAATTTGAAAGGACTTACTTCTGGGATTTATTCTGTGTGCATCCTTATTCACTTGCACAAAGTTTATGTGGTGTCTGGTTGTTACCATATTTGTTTATAAGGCAGTTCTATGACAATGAGCATTCAGCCGGATTTGCTTGCGGGGTACTTATAAGTACTCCCATAGATCGTTCATTCATTCTACACTTTCCAATGGATTTTTCCTGTCACTTTCCAAACCTCAAAAAAACCAGAGTCTTCCCCTCTCCCACACCAGTGGATTTCTTGCACTAGGATTTGTGGCTTCACTCCCTTCCACAAAACACTGACAGTCTGGAGGCATCCATGGATAGGACTGTACATAATTAAGAAGCACAACTGAGAAGAGAATTACCAAGAAGCAAAAACTCAACCCTGCCAAATTGTCATTCTGAATAGCTTCCCCTCTTGCCACTGCCCTTAGTATTGTTTATTAGCGCATGAGATGCAAATTTTAGTAGCCATTTGTCTGCATTCAGCCATATGTGAACTTTTTTTAAAAAAATTGATGAGCTCTTATCAATAAATGCAGAGAGAAATAATCTCCTAATGTGGAAAGTAAGAAGACACTTAACATGAGACAGATGAGAAAGAGGGATTTCAGAAGTTATTTTTGCCACAAGCCTCTCAGTTGGGAGAGGGGGGAGTACACAGAGTTTGAGTGCAGCATGGATTTATTTATAACCTCATCTAAATCACAAAATAACTCTGTGGAATGTTCATAAACTACCCCAAACATGCTGCTGCTGCTGCTGCTGCAAACAGTAGCTCTGAAGAAACATCTTGTTCTATCCAGTCCAACATCAAACTGTTTTTGTTTTGAAAAACATTTTAATTATAATAAACTCATATTTCTTTTGCATACATGTTTTTAAAGTCCATATTTACTTTTAAAATTGGAAGGATTTTTTTCACCATAGCCCAAATGTAAAAACTAGCCAAGAAGAAAGAAATTTTAAAATGTGTCCTAGAAAAAGGAAAGGCAGAAGAAAACACGTGTCATGGATAAGAAGCCAACAGTAAATCAGGGTAAACTACTGAATATTACTGAAAGAGGGAGCATGGCAGAAAAAATTCATTCACATGAATTATTGTCCTGCTTTGTCCAGATAACTCATTACTAAGAATTTAACATCTATTGCACTTGATCATTCATTGGTGCTAGCAAGCATACAACTCTTAGAGACCACTAAGTATTGTTGTGAGTTTGGAATGGTTAATTCTGGATGCTCCTCTATTGTAGGCTCAGGTTATATATACAGTGGTGCTTCGCAAGACGAAATTAATCCGTTCCGCGAGTCTATTCGTCTAGCGGTTTTTTCGTCTTGCGAAGCAACCCTATTAGCGGCTTAGCGGATTAGCGCTATTAGCGGTTTAGCGGCTATTAAAGGCTTAGCAGATTAGCGGCTAAAAGGCTGTTAGCGGCTTAGCGGCTTAGAAAAAGGGGGGAGCGGGGAAAAATTGGAACACTCGCAAGACGTTTTCGTCTTGCAAAGCAAGCCCATAGGGAAAATCATCTTGCGAAGCAGCTCAAAAACGGAAAACCCTTTCATCTAGCGGGTTTTCCGTCTTGCGAGGCATTCGTCTTGTGGGGCACCACTGTACGTGTAAAGAAAACATATACCATATTTTTCGCTCCATAAGATGCGCTTTTGTCTTCCTGAAAAGTGAGGGGAAATGTCTGTGCGTCTTATGGAGCGAATGCGTGGTCCCTGGAGACGAATTGCCCAGGGGCGAAAAGCAGATCATGCTTTTTTTATTTTAAAAAAAAGAGGGAAGTGGGTTTTGAAACAAAGCCACTGATCGGCAAGCGATCGGGAGGGAGATAAGGGATGCTAGCAATAAAGGAGGCTGCTTGGGAGGGGGGAGGTAAAGACAGCAAACTTGCAAGGAGAGGAGACAGGAAGACTAAAGCAATGAGGAGAGAAATTAGAAGGAGGAGCAAAAAACTGCTCCAGCTAAGGAAAAGACACTAAGGCAAACAAGAGGGAAGGGAGTGTTGAAAGGAAACAGCTGATCGGAAAGCCATCGGGAGGGAGATAAGGGAGCTAGAGATAAAGGAGGCTGCCTGGGAGGAGGGAGGTAAAAGCCCATGGATCCTCAGGATTTTTGCATTGGGTCACCCCAAATTCACCATCAGATCACATAGCATGTCCATGGCTACAGCCTGCAGCAAAAAAATCATGCATCCACTGTTGTGTGGGGCTGCAATGGTGCAAAAACGTGGTTACAAAGCACGGATCCATATGGATCCTCAGGATTTTTGCATTGGGTCACCCCAAACTCACCGTCAAATCACATGTCTGTGGCCACAGCATGAACCACAAAAATCATACATCCACTGTTTCATTCAGAATATTTTTTTTCTTGTTTTCCTCCTCTAAAAACTAGGTGCGTCTTATGGTCAGGTGTGTCTTATGGCGCGAAAAATACGGTAACATAGAGACACCACAGTCTCTTCTGTCCCCCATTCTGAGGAAGCGAAACCCAGGGTAACCCTGGAATCTTGCACTGCTCAGAAATTTGGGTGGAGTGCAACAGTATTATTAGTAGAGTTAGGACAACTAATCAAATATATTAAAGCAATGCAAATATACAAAGTTGGTGGCATATACTTCCTGTAACTAAAACAAAGCTCAGTTGTCGGCAGGAGTGAGGCTGTTAGTATATTACAACTTAGCTCAAAGATATGCACTGGCTACTGATTTGTTACTGGACCAAATTCAGTGAGTTAATATGAGAAATACAGATCAGCTAACTTGAAGGATTGCCTTATTCCATATTTGGCTACTTGCCCATTTTGATCTCAGTTCCCACATACTATCTTAAAAGGGATTCACCTTTCAGTGTGGCAGCACCTAGGATCTGCCATTTTCATCATTTTTAGGCAAGCCTACACAAGATGTGTAATTTTATTACAAACCTCTGTTATTAAACTCTGCTAATCTTAGCTATCCTTTATTATGAGGATTTTATTACATCTACTTGTCTGTTGATGTTATCAGTATTTTCTTATAAACATTTACATTATTGATGTAAACTGCCTGGAGACCTGCTATTTTTATTATTTTTATGGGGTGTGTAAGAGAACAATTCTTTGCACAGGAAGCTGACTTAAAGCAAACTAGTGGAAGTTACACCAGATCCAAACTCTGCTGCTGCTGCTCTGGCCAGAGACGCCAGCTCCAGGGATATTTTAGGGAAGGGTCTGGAGCCCCCAATGGCCAAAAGGCCTGGAGGCAAAGTGCAGAGCCGACCATGGTGTGGCTCCAGTGGCTCCTCCTCCTGCCACAGAGGGAAGAAGGGTCGAAGCAGCCTCCCTTCAGGGGCAGAGGAGGAGAAGGAACCACTGGCCATTGAAGCTGTGCAGCCACCATGTTTGGCTCTGCCCCGGCTTGTCCTGACATCACGTGAAAGATGTTGCCCCTCTCACTCTCCTTCACAAGCTGGTGCCTCTGGCTCTGCCTAAGTGTAGCAAAGGGAAAAGAAGCCTTTTAAATTCCTGGGAGTTTACCTTAGTGAAGACCTCACTTGGAAAAACAATATAACTCAGGTGTTTAGGAAGGCCCAACAGAGACTCCATTTTCTCAGGGTCTTGTGAAAGAACAATGTTAAACAACAATTGATGACCACCTTCTACCGGTCCACAATAGAAAGTGTCCTCTCATATTGTATCACAGTGTGGTACGTTGGCTTGACAGCCACAGACAGAAAGTCTTTACAGAGGGTGGTGAACACAGCACATGATATCATGGGCTGTCCCCTGAGCCCACTAGATGACATTTCAAGGGATCGTTGCCTTAGGAGAGAGGGGGAAATTCTCAGGGATGATTCACACCATGGCCAGCACCTCTTTAATCTTCTACCCTCGGGCAGATATAGAATTATAATTAGTCATACCAACAGGCTAAAAAACAGTTTCTATCCATGGGCTGTTAGGCTGCTGAAAGGAAAATAAAATAGTGCAACTGACTTTTGGGGTTGGTGTGTTGTGTGACAAGAACACAGAGTGCAATGAGACTGAGTGTTTGTGGGGGGGAGGCTCAGTTAATTTTATTGTACACAGGTTGTACATTGACAATAAAGGTATTATTATTATTATTATTATTATTATTATTATTATTATTATTATTATTTAGCAATCTGCTGGGTTGCCATAAAACATGGCCAAGCTGAATGGGCTTAGCATCCAACCTTAGTTCCCTCTTTCTGGTCCCATCCACACTCTACTCCCAGAATTTCCCTTTGGGGGCATCTAAACTGGCCCCTATTCAGCCAGCTTCAGCTCCGTCAGGATGAGCAAATGATGAGCCAGGGTTGAGACCAAACACTGTAGTGCATCCTAAGCTGCTCATCCTGGCAAAGCTTGCTAGAGGATTGTTCTCTCGATCTTGTCAATTAATAAAATAAATCTGGAAGAAGTTGTTGAGTGGGGGATCCTTCGTTTCCCCAATGCATTCAACAGTGGGTGGGTGTCAGATTTAGTATTAAACAAAATAGAACACTGCCCACTTGTACCTCTAGTGCTTGGTTCATAAAAGATGACCCATTAGTTCTTAGATAAGTTTTAGAATTATTCATGCAAAGCAGCCACAGCCTTAGCCAGGAGAGCTTGACAGTTTTGTGCAGAATTAATTCAGCTGCACAGGGCCATCCTGCAGAAATGGAGGGCAACCTTGTTAATCAGAAGAGCTCCAAAGGTGCTGAGTTATAAATAAAGCATTTTATAATTACTAAAACTGTAAGTAAGAATTATGTCTCACCAATTACGCTTGCAGTTTGCAGTATGCGGAGTCACGAGGCTCTCTCTCTCCAGCGCTCAGGTCACGCTTTATAGATTTCTCTCTTACAATTTGCAGGCTATTCCGTACCCATAATTATTTCCCATAATAAATGTACTTTAATGTATAACTTCAAGGCTCTTCAGGCAGCTGATGGGACACTTGTGAGAAAATCCTGGAAGAAAATGGACAGGCAGCCCAAACCTCAAACCTGAACTGAAGACAGCCTAGCATGGTTTAAGACATTACTGAACTATATCTGTATAACCTATTTATATCTATAGATGCAGAAACTTTAAATGGGTATTCCTGTGATATTTATTATCTAGTTGTTGTTTTTAATTACATGTTTAGTGTAACATATCTGTAAATGAATATCTTGTTGATAGAGAGGATTGCCAAATTAAATAAAAATGTCATCAATTCTTTTTTTTTTCCTTGGTAGAATCTTTTGTTTACCACAAAAACAGTAAACACAAAATAGGCCAGCATTAATACTGTATATTTTTCTGTATCTATAAATTTAATGCTAATTTTCTGCAGAACATCTTTAAGTATGGCAGAACCTAATACAGTGGTACCTCAGTTTACAAACAGCCCCATTTACGAACTATTTGGTTTATGAACTCTGCAAAACTGGAAGTAGTGTTCCAGTTTGCGAACTTTACCTTGGTCTACGAACAGAAGCTGAATGGTGGAAGGGCACCAGCGGCGGGAGGCCTCATTAGGAAATGCGCACCTAGGTTTAAGAACAGATTTGGTTTAAGAATGGACTTCAGGAATGGATTAAGTTTGTAAACCAAGGTACCACTCTATTGTTAAATGTAACCTTAGAGCAAAATTGGCGGAAACATGCAGGCACTTTTGAGGGAAACTGAAGAGCTTCAATAAATTTATCATGAGAAATTTACAGATCCCTAAATGATTGCCCTCAACCCTCTGAGGTAGAATACATTGACAGGTAGCACACCTGATGAAAGGCAATCAGTCAGAGTCTTATCTTTATATCTTAGTTTTTTAAAAGCAGTAATTTTAAAAGATATTTCACTTTAATTTAGTGTTCAGCTTAAAAGCACATTATGAATGGCATGTGTTAGATTATCTTATCTGTTTGCAGTTCTGAACTGTAAAGCAGTTTTATGCATGCTGAAATAGGATCATCCAGCAAAGTTTTTAAAAAAAACTTTGGACGTGCAGATTTCATAAACTGTAACATTCACACATTTTTAAAATGAATTGAATCACATGCTTCCACTGCTGCTTTCTATTCTAATCCTCCTTATAAAATAAGCACACACTCACACAAATGCAAATGATGGCCCTTTATCACATATTCAAACTTCATACAATCACTGAAGAAAGCACATTGTCTGCTTTCATCATTTTTAACTGGACAGCATTTAACAAGTGTGGAAAAGTGTTTTAAACAGTCAAACATATAATAGTTTTAATCTCCCCAAAGGGATGATGCAGCCAGTTAAAATATAGCTTGTTTTTATATATCATTGTGCCCCTGTACAAAGTACTGCTTTAAGTAACACATCCTCTGCATCTGACGTTATAGGCATATAGCAATTTCCACAATCACTGTTTTGCATTTTAAATATGCATTAAATTGAACAACAGGAAGCCCTATTCAGATTAGGATAGCACAAGAAGCTGGTGTGAAGTGTGCAAGTATAGAATCAAGACTCCTTGAGCTCCACTCTGCTCCCTTTCTTCCTGCCCAGGCCCTCTGCCTGCCCCTCAGAGCTGGTGTGTCACACGGGCCTGGGATCCCCTCTTCCTCCTCACTTGATCTCTAGCAACTGCTATGAGCTGCCCAAGGGAGGAGGCCAGCTGTAGCCGCCATGGAGAGACAATGGGATGTTCTCTTGCGGCCACAGCATCTGCCTTCACTCAGGACAAGTGCGAACACATCCTCCTCCTCAAGCTCAGTGGCAGCAGCACTGCGGGGGACATAGGGACATTCTGTGACCAAATTATGGCTTTCATAATTCCAAGACTGTCCCTGGAAAATCTTGACACCTGGAGGGTACGCTAGAGTGAGAGACTAGGGTGATGTCTGTTGTTTCCAGGAACTCTGCTCATTGTGAGACTTTTTTGGGTGATCTGAGTGGACCCTGGGTGAGATCCTAGAGGCTGAGAGGGAGAGTGTGTCAGAAAGGTAATATGTTGATATTGATTTTTCTATATTAGTAACTTTGTATTAATGTAACATTTTTATGTAACTGTGTATTTTTGTAATGTTGTCTGTTGTTTTCTTTTTTAAATAATATTTATTACTTTTACAATAATTTAAACACTTACAAAAGAAAAAACAAAGAAAAAAACAATACATTATAATACAAAAACACTACATAAAAATTAACAAAACAAAACAAAAACACTTTAAAAACACATCAAAAGAAAGAATAAGAAAAAAGAAAAAACTACCAATATCTTATCTTTCTTTCCCATATTTCCACGGCCTCCTCACACCTCCCTTTTTGTATTCTACTTCTATTAATTATTTCAGCAATTTCTTACCATCTTCCCCTGTTTTCTATCCTATAATTATCTTAAAACCTTTTAACCTTATTTTCCTTTAATACTCTATTAATCTATTTATACTTAATTCCTTATAACATTTCTACTGAAGCCATATAATTTCATTCCAACATTCTTCTAACATTCATTAATTTTACAATATTTCTATAAATAGTCTTTAAACTTTTCCCAGTCTTTTTCCACCGACTCTTCTCCCTGGTCTCGGATCTTGCCAGTCTTTCCCGCCAATTCCATCTAGTCCATCAACTTCATCTGCCATTATCCAACACTTCAGTGCTTCCAAGAGGCAACCATTCTCTCAGCCAGCAAAAAGCAGATGGTTCACAACAAAGCTTAGGTGTCTGGCAGGGCAGGTCCACCTCCTTCTTTAGCATCCGTTAATATCTTAAGTTTTACTTGAGTTTTCCTGCCCTGC
The DNA here is from genome assembly GCF_965113315.1 of Podarcis vaucheri. Classification (NCBI taxonomy): domain Eukaryota; kingdom Metazoa; phylum Chordata; class Lepidosauria; order Squamata; family Lacertidae; genus Podarcis; species Podarcis vaucheri. The sequence goes on from NC_138762.1 coordinate 109,397,385, forward strand.
TAAACCAATCCAGGAACATCCCTCTGCCACCTCCTGAAACAATCCCTCCCATCCAAAACTTGCACTTTTTGACACAAAAGCAACATCCCCGGCAACACAGCAACCCTCATCCCCACCACAACAGCTCGGCCCAACCTTAACAACTTCAGATTTGTCCATATTTCCCAATCCCCCTTCTCTTCTATCCAACGTCCTTCACAGTTACCCTTAAGTAAATTCACATTTTTGGCGGTCCTACTGACCCCCAAAAACTCTCTTTCTCAGCCGATGTTGATCCTGTCTCCTCCTGAAGCTCTGTCAAACTTTCCTTTCCCAGTTCTGGTGGGGTTCTGATCCTCAAATTCATCTGTTTTTATTTAACCTCCATCATAGCAAATGTCCGCTTATATTTGTCAAGTTGCTTTTGAATGTATGGGGCTCTCTCACACTCCAATTGTGTTGTTTTACATTCAGCAACAAAGGTTTTCTCCCTGACTTCATCCGCAGTTTGCCGTATTAAAGTAGATTCCTGTGTCAATTTCTGGGTGGTTTCTGTGTTGGTGTTCTCCTTTTGTCCCAGATTATTTAAACTTTCTACAATTAAATCAATTTTATTATTTGCAGCATCCGCTTTCACATTCATCACTTCTGTTTTCTTGTGAAGCTGTTCCAGCGAGTCATTTATTTTCAATAATGCAACCACTAAGGCCTCTTCTGTTGACATTTCATCTGTTCTTTCCTTTCCATTTGCCATAACACTTAAGAGATTCAAGGTCAATCCCAGAGTCACACAGTTTTTATCTTGCAGCTGGAAACTCCCCTAGCCCAGCTCTTATAAAGTAACCAATTTCAGAAACTTCCATTAGGGGGAAACAGCTTCTATTTATAATAGTCAAGAATGTCACCTTTAAGCACAACTTGTACAATCCAAAGTTAGTTTCAGTTTTCAGTTACTTTATTACTCCTTTTTAGAAGCAGCCGGAGACAGTAGAAACAATATATCTCTCTTATTCTGCTAGCTGTCAAGGAACGTTCTAAGTGCTGTCAATGGACATTCCAAAACGTCAGTCCACTAGCAGCCCGTTTCCAGGGTCAGAGTGGCAGTATTTTAACTCTCTTTACTCTCTCCTGCAGGCAAACTCAGTCCACAGCTTCTCCCCCTCTTCTCCTGCCTCCAAGGGGGATTTTATACTCTTTACTGATGGAAATTTAATCTTTTACAGTCTATTTACAAATAGGGAAGGCGGACTTCCTGTTTTGAACCTCCCCGTTTCGATGCCAAATTAAACGTTTAAAATCCGATTCTCCCGTATCAGCTCTACTCACGGGTAATTACTTTGGAGTCAAATTGTCCACAGGAAAAAGTCAGTGCTCTCCGGCAACAGCTGTGCGGCTTCGCTCCGTGGAAGAAGCAGGCGATTCGAAGCACCGTGCCACTCACCCCACGTCACTCCGGGTCCCCGAAATCGGGTTCCCCCGCGAGTAGGGGAGACGCAAAAGGTGCCCACCGAATCCCACGTTCACAGGCTTCTCAAGCCTGTGATTTTTATGGGTCTCTGCCCTCGCCGCGGCGGTACAGACCCAAATTCCCACGGGGCAAGTTCCTCCCGATCAGAGGAACTCCGCCATTGCCGGAGGCACCAACTCGGAAGTCCTCTGTAATGTTGTCTGTTGTTGCCTCAGTTTTTTTGTACACTGCTTAGAGATATTGTAAAGAAATTAAATTATCAATCATCTTCATAAAGTTCACTAGATCCAAACCCTTTTCACCAGCATTTAATAGATCAGGAGATTAAGGGAGCAATCCTATAACAAGATTCACCAGGATGAGCAGGTTATGATCCAGTGGATCTCCAGCTGAGCCAAGAAGTTCTTGGCACAAGTGGGCTACTCTGGCTTAACTGTTAGTTCAGTCAGAGATATCTAGCATATCTCCCTCATCTTTATCTTGTGCCCTGAAAACCTGGCATAAAATACTAATTTAAAGCCTTGTTTCCCTCCCCCACTACCAGGTTTAGGAAGCAGCAGCCCATCTGCAGAACTGAGGTCAGAACTGGTGTAACTTTGATAACTTATTGTGCTTCTTATGCATAAGTTGCACCAAGACTGTACTAAACTACCTACTTACTGTGGATAATGGGTTTTAGAAAAAGTAATATCAAAATGAAGTAACACACTATTTGTTATAAAACAAATCACAATATGCTTTGAAACTTCCACAGATTTAATGGAGTTTAAATGCCTTCTACACATTCACTAAAAAAATAGACTTCTACAACAATTCTAATGCAAACAAATGTACTGCAGCTGTCACAAATTACAGTGCCATTTAATAATAATATGATTAAACAGTTATAGGCTTTAGCCTAAAAACAACCAAAAGCTAGCACTTAAAAAGAAGCTGCTGCAGCCAATGGATCCATTTAAACTCATACTTCCCATATATCAAGGGTCAAGACCCTTTCAAAAGGCAAATGTGTTTGGTTTAGGTGGGAGGAAATGGCCTGTCCCAAGATTTAGCTGGCACCCTCCATCGTAACTTAGGAATCATGGTTTGTTTTTCACGCTTTTCTGTAATATATTAGCAATAGCTTAAACAGTCCAAGGTCACTTTCAAAATACTTTATGTTATGCTCATATACTAGCTGCCGTATTACACTCTCAAAAGTTTGAAGGTTGATTGAAAAGTGTTAAGTTTAGGACCAATATTCTGAATAATTGCAACAGAGGAAGGGGGCTCACATTTTCTGTACCTTGAGATATGACATTTTGTAAAAGAAATGTTTTGATTCTTGCTGCAAGCTTTAATTTTGCTCCAGAAGGACATGTGGTTGTCTCACTGTATGAATATATCCATGTTAAATAATCAGACTTTGTCTCTGTCTTCACCAAAAGGAAATCAATGTGCAACCTGGTTAAATGATGCAAGAAAGGAGCTGCAGCCCAAGATAGGAAAATAGGTGGTAAGGGAACACCTAGCTACTTTAAATGAATCTTCAGGGCCTGATGAGCTGCACCCAAGGGTACTAAAGAAGCTTGCAGATGTAATCTCAGAGCCTCTGTCTATAATCTTTCAGAATTATTGGAGAAAGCTGAGGACCCTTTGGACTGGAAGTGGGCAATGGTGGTCCCTGTCTTCATAAAGGGGTGGGGGGAGAGAAGACCCAGGTAACTACCGACTGGTGAGCTTGAAATCAATACCAGGAAAGATCCTAGAACAGATAATTAAACAGTCGGTCTGTGACCACTTAGAAAAGGATGCTGTGATTAGTAAGACCCAGCATGGGTTTCTTTAAAATATGTCATGGCAGATGAATCTCATTTCTTTCTTTTTGATTGACTTACAAGCTTGGTGGATCAGGGGAATGCTGTGAGCATAGTGATCTTGGTTTCAGTGAGGCTTTTGACAAAGGCCCCCATGATATTCTTTTGGAGAAACTGGTAAAATGTGAACTAGATGAAGCAATTGTTAGGTGAATTTGTAGCTGGTTGACTGACCAAGCCCAAAGAGTGCACACTAATGGTTCCTCATCCTCCTGGAAAAAAGTGACAAGTGGAGTGCCATGGGGTTGTTGTTCAATGTCTTTATAAATGATTTGAATGAAGGAATTAAGGGAATGCTCATTAAATTTGCAGATGACACTAAACTGGGAGAGGTAGCTAATGCTGCAGAAGACAGAATCGGAATTCAAAATGACCTTAACAGATTGGAGAACTGGGTCCAAGTTAACAAAATGAATTTCAATAGGGACAAATGTAAGGTTCTCCACTTAGGCAGGGAGAACCAGATGTCCAAATATAAAATAGGGGGACATCTGGCTTACTAGCAGGACATGTGAAAAGGATTTAGGAGTATTGGTGGACTACAAGCTTAACATGAGTCAAGAGTGTGATGCCAGGAAAGGAGTCAGGAAAGGCTTGTTACTTGCACCCCTCAACAAAAATTGCTAACTTCAGTTCTCTAAAACAGATGTCTTTGTATGAAATAGCTTCCTATTTGTATGCTGTGCTTGTGGGTTGATTGGCCAAAGCACTATCAGTCATTGGGGTTGCTTGGAATTGATGTACATCACAGGGCAACCTGTGATGTACGCCAACCCTGCCAAACATCAAGTGGCAGTGGGCTGGTTGATTTCAGGAGCCATACCCAATGCCTACGCCCAAACCTGATGATATCCGACATCTGTAACCAATAAAATTGTGGCCTATTTAATCCCATACTGTTGTAGTGTGTTTTATTGCTGCGAATGTTGTATTCAGCCACCCTGGCTCCACCACATCTGGGCCCACAAATGTTATGGTGAAGCAAAGGGGATGAAATGGAGGCAGAAATGGAAAGATATGACAAAACAAAATGTTTCTGTGTTCAGTAATAAACATGGCACCTAGGTAGAAACATCTGTTAAATAACAATTTTACCACCATTGGATTAAGCAGATAAAAATAATTTTAAAGGGGTGTATGGAATGTTAGGAGAGGGGTGGTGCCACTGGTGGGGGACATGTGCTCCTTCTGGGGTAGTTTGTCCACCTCTGCACTCAGCTCTCACCTGTGGGTCCCAGAAGCTGTCAATATGTGACAGGAGCTACACCCTGGAAAACAACTTCCACAAGCTGGCTAAACCAGGTGAGGGAAGACGATGGGTCTCAAACCTTCAGTGAGTTAGGGACTTCCCCTATATGCAAAGATAGGCTGTGGTGGGTTGAGACCAATGGTGGATCCAACAATCAAGAAGACAGTTTCTGCCCATGCTATAGGGGGAAGTGAGGGGCACCTAGGAAGGTAGCCTTTCTAGGAGAAGGAAAATTCTGATCCTAAACCTCCACTTCGTTGCAGGACATCTTTGAGAGAAGAAAACGCTAAGGAGTTAACCCTATACAAATCTGGAGTGAAGTCCCTAAGATTGCTAAATTGCCATAAAGGAAAACTGACAGGTCTTTTTTGGGGTGGGTGGGTGTGGATTGCAGTTATTGATGGTGAAATGAAATGAAGCTCAGAAATTATGTATTTAGAGCTTTAAGTATAATAATCCAACCAAAGCAATTTGGTGGCCTAAGTAATGTCTAAAATCAAAGCATCCATCATGCCACAAAATTTGTATGCAGTTCATGGATCACTGCCTTGCCGTGGCGAAGGGGCTTGAAGAACTCAGAGAAGCTATGAACTACGCCGAGCAGGGCACACAAGATGAACAGGTCATAGTGGAGAGTTTTGACCAAAAGTGATCCACCTGGAGTAGGAATCGGCAAGCCACTCCAGTATCCCTGCCAAGAAAACTCCATGGACAAAGACAACAGGCATATAAAAGTTATGACACTGGAAGATGAGCCCCTCAGGTCGGAAGGTGTCCAACATGCTACTGGGGAAGAGCGGAGGACAAGTACAAGTAGATCCAGAGCTGATGAAGCGGCTGGGCCAAAGCCGAAAGGACGCTCAGTTGTGGATATGCATGGAAGCGAAAGGAAAGTCCAATGCTGTAAAGAAAAATATTGCATAGGAACCTGGAATGTAAGAACCATGAACCTGGGTAAGTTGGATGTGGTCAAAAATGAGATGGCAAGAATAAATATTGACATCCTGGGCATCAGTGAGCTAAAATGGACGGGAATGAGCGAATTCAGTTCGGATGACTACCATATCTACTACTGTGGGCAAGAAACCCGTAAGAGAAATGGAGTGGCCCTCATAGTCAACAAAAGAGTGGCGAAAGCTGTACTGGGATGCAGTCTCAAAAATGATAGAATGATCTCGATACGAATCCAAGGCAGACCTTTTAACATCACAGTAATCCAAGTTTATGCACCAACTACTGGTGCTGAAGAAACTGAAATTGACCAGTTCTATGAAGACTTACAAAACCTTATCGAAGTGACACCAAAGAAGGATGTTCTGCTCATTATAGGGGATTGGAATGCTAAAGTAGGGAATCAAGAGATAAAAGGAACAACTGGCAAGTTTGGCCTTGGAGATCAAAACGAAGCAGGGCAAAGGCTAATAGAGTTCTGTCAAGAGAACAAGCTGGTCATCACAAACACGCTTTTTCAACAACACAAGAGACGACTCTACACATGGACATCCCCAGATGGGCAACATCGAAATCAGATTGATTATATTCTCTGCAGCCAAAGATGGAGAAGCTCTATACAGTCAGCAAAAACAAGACCTGGAGCTGACTGTGGCTCAGATCATCAGCTCCTTATAGCAAAATTCAAGCTTAAACTGAAGAAAGTAGGAAAAACCACTGGACAGGTAAGATACAATCTAAACCAAATCCCTTATGAATACACAGTGGAAGTGAGGAACAGGTTTAAGGATTTAGATTTGCTGGACAGAGTGCCTGAAGAACTATGGATGGAGGCTCGCAACATTATACAGGAGGCAGCAACTAAAACCATCCCAATGAAAAAGAAATGCAAGAAAGCAAAGTGGCTGTCCAACGAGGCCTTACAAATAGCGGAGGAGAGAAGGCAAGCAAAATGCGAGGGAGACAGTGAAAGATACAGGAAATTGAATGCAGATTTCCAAAGAACAGCAAGGAGAGACAAGAAGGCCTTCTTAAACGAGCAATGCAAAGAAATAGAGGAAAGCAACAGAATGGGAAGAACCAGAGATCTGTTCAAGAAAATCGGAAATATGAAAGGAACATTTCGTACAAAGATTACCATAATAAAGGACAAAAGTGGTAAAGATCTAACTGAAGCAGAAGACATCAAGAAGAGGTGGCAAGAATACACAGAGGAATTATACCAGAAAGATATGGATGTCTCGTACACCCCAGGTAGTGTGGTTGCTGACCTTGAGCCAGACATCCTGGAGAGTGAAGTCAAATGGGCCTTAGAAAGCACTGCAAATAACAAGGCCAGTGGAAGTGATGGTATTCCAGCTGAACTGTTTAAAATTTTAAAAGATGATGCTGTTAAGGTGCTACACTCAATATGCCAGCAAGTTTGGAAAACTCAGCAGTGGCCAGAGGATTGGAGAAGATCAGTCTACATTCCAATCCCAAAGAAAGGCAGTGCCAAAGAATGCTCCAACTACCGCACAATTTCACTCATTTCACATGCTAGCAAGGTTATGCTTAAAATTCTACAAGGAAGGCTCAAGCAGTATGTGGACCGAGAACTCCCAGAAGTGCAAGCTGGATTTAGAAGAGGCAGAGGAACCAGAGACCAAATTGCAAACATGCGCTGGATTATGGAGAAAGCCAGAGAGTTCCAGAAAGACATCTACTTCTGCTTCATTGACTATGCAAAAGCCTTTGACTGTGTTGACCACAGCAAACTATGGCAAGTTCTTAAAGAAATGGGAGTGCCTGATCACCTCATCTGTCTCCTGCGAAATCTCTATGTGGGACAAGAAGCTACAGTTAGAACTGGATATGGAACAACTGATTGGTTCCAAATTGGGAAAGGAGTACGGCAAGGCTGTATATTGTCTCCCTGCTTATTTAACTTATATGCAGAATTCATCATGCGAAAGGCTGGGCTGGATGAATCCCAAGCCGGAATTAAGATTGCCGGAAGAAATATCAACAACCTCAGATATGCAGATGACACAACCTTGATGGCAGAAAGTGAAGAGGAATTAAAGAACCTTTTAATGAGGGTGAAAGAGGAGAGCGCAAAATATGGTCTGAAGCTCAACATCAAAAAAACGAAGATCATGGCCACTGGGCCCATCACCTCCTGGCAAATAGATGGGGAAGAAATGGAGGCAGTGAGAGATTTTACTTTCTTGGGCTCCATGATCACTGCAGATGGTGACAGCAGTTACGAAATTAAAAGACGCCTGCTCCTTGGGAGAAAGGCGATGGCAAACCTAGACAACATCTTAAAAAGCAGAGACATCACCTTGCCAACAAAGGTCCGTATAGTAAAAGCCATGGTTTTCCCAGTAGTGATGTATGGAAGTGAGAGCTGGACCATAAAGAAGGCTGATCGCCGAAGAATTGATGCTTTTGAATTATGGTGCTGGAGGAGACTCTTGAGAGTCCCATGGACTGCAAGAAGATCAAACCTCTCCATTCTGAAGGAAATCAGCCCTGAGTGCTCACTGGAAGGACAGATCGTGAAGCTGAGGCTCCAATACTTTGGCCACCTCATGAGAAGAGAGGACTCCCTGGAAAAGACCCTGATGTTGGGAAAGATGGAGGGCACAAGGAGAAGGGGACGACAGAGAATGAGATGGTTGGATGGTGTTCTTGAAGCTACTAGCATGAGTTTGATCAAACTGCGGGAGGCAGTGGAGGACAGAAGTGCCTGGCGTGCTCTGGTCCATGGGGTCACGAAGAGTCGGACACGACTAAACGACTAAACAACAACAAGGCTGGCTTAATTCTAAGGAAATGAAAATCCTTCCTCCACCATGCTCAGATGTGAAATAGTGAAAATATATTGGGAGTAATAACAAAAGGAGAGAAAGCTGGATTGTGTATACAGTGGTATCTCAGGTTACAGATGTTTCAGGTTACAGACGCTTCAGGTTACAGACTCCACTAACCCAGAAATATTACCTCGGGTTAAGAACTTTGCTTCAGGATGAGAACAGAAATCAAGCGGTGGTGGTACAGCAGCAGCGGGAGGCCCCATTAGCTAAAGTGGTGTTTCAGGTTAAGAACAATTTCAGGTTAAGAATGGACCTCCAGAATGAATTAAGTTCTTAACCTTAGGGACCACTGTATTAAGAAGCTGCAGTGAATTGGAAGAATGGAAATGAACTGATGCCTACAAATTTATGGCATCCTTCATGTAGTTATTTATAGAGTCTATTTTTTTCATTAAAGCAGAACAAAAATAAGTAATCCAAGCTACTGTTGTAAATTCAGATATAAGTCACTGAGTCAACGAAATAAAGAAATAATCATTGATTGCATGATGTAAAAGCATTTGAAAATATACCAAGCCTAAATGTGGACTTTGCTCATTATTCTAGGTAGAAGACTATTCCTTTTTCAATGTTGTCATTAACAGACCTTCCCACCCATCTATCTCACTGATTTAAAAAGGCCATGAAGAAATAACTTGGTAGTGTTGGTTTGTTTTTAAACAATTTGCAGGATGGAGCTTCCTGGATTTCCAATCCTGGACAGAGCATCATCCTGCATCAAGGTCATCCAACAAATTATCCAACAAAATTCAGATTGTAGTGTGCTGCATATAAGGAAAGAATGAAAAATGTACTGTATAGGGCATTTAATATTTGTTACCTTTAAAACACACTGAGTGTGTTTCTGTGGTGAAAGGGAAAGTTAGCAGGGTGAGTGGAAGAAGAGTGGAAGAAGAGTAGAAGACATCTGTCTTCTACTACAAGCCTTCAGGACAATGCAGCCATGCCTGAAGTCTCATGGTTCCCAAAGCTTGCTCTTAGACGTCCAATAAAAGATAGGCCATACAGCACTCTACACAAAGGCTTATCACTGTTTCTGCAACCAGAAAGGATGGAAATGTCTGTCTGCCTGTATCTTTGTCAACCGTGTTTGGTCATTTAGCTGCCTTCCGTTGGCGTACTTCTTCTAGGGTGGACTTTAATTGTGACATGTCATTTGGTTAACCTTGAATCCTTGGCTAATTGGTCTTTCATCATGACTTTTCAATATTAATATTTAAACACATTTTAGAAATTGTTGCCATCACCATCACAATATTTGGCAAAGGACCAGTGTGAATGTGGAAAAATGCCAGCAGGAGGGAAAACTTCACAGGAAGGGCACATTGGCTGAAAACAGGATTGATAAGCTACTCACAGTCATGCTGTTCACAAGGGAATATTTTAATACCTGTTTCATCTCAATGGATGAATTTCTGAACATTTTTAATTGGTTAAAATAAACAAATTTCAGGATGTTGTTGCTGCTGCTTGGCCCAATAACTGCATCTCAGGTTTCAGAGAACTGGAAAATCTGACAGAGAATTAGATGGTGAGCCACACCATCTAATGGGAGGTGCTAATCAGATCAGCTTGCATTGGACTTTACTGGCCAGGAATCTGCCCTGCTGCTCTCCAAAGAGCCACTGGAGCTCTTTGATGCTCTGTAGGTGGTTTCCTAGTCCGCCACACTCTTTCTGCTTTTTCTTCTTTTATTTTCCCACTTTTATTTTTTCTACTTTTTAAGAAAAACCCTCAACAGGTTTCTCAGCTGCAGTTGAAACACTCATATAGCATAAAATCACTTAACACATAAACAACAATAATAAAATCCATAGCAGTAGGAAACAATAAAACTTAATATCCCATATTGTGAAACCAGTGAATTCAAAACTTTATACAGAAGATAGAAACCTGGCAGGGAAATGAAGATTGTTGGCACTGCCTTTTTTTAAAAAGGACACAGTAAAGTCTAAAGATATGTATTTCTATTACAGCTCATCTTGCTTCCCCACTTCAGATTGAAGTTCTCTTCCCCTTCCACCCCAAAAAGCTACCACATTTCTGTCATCTCTTGGATGGATGTTACATACTCGAGTAACCTTCTGACAGGCACTCCCTCTGTGCCATGGTTTAGCCTGTCACAAAAATCACTGAGGACAGGTAAAAACTACCTTCCTCCCAAAACAGACAGGGTCGTCTCCTTCAGGTTTCTGTCATGGAAAGTCCCAGAGACATGTTTTAGGAATCTCTCTCTGGAGGTGCAGCCCTAAGACTGCTGCTTCTAAGAATCTATTCTGAGGGCTTAAAAATATTTTGAGGGAGCAATCCTGTGCACAAGATGCTGGCATTAAGCAAGCAAGTGCAAATTAAGCCAGCATAGTTACACCAGATCCAAACCCTGTTCAGCAGTGGGGCTGCTGCTGTTTTGCCAAAGCCTAGCAGAAAGAAAGCATGCCTTTAAAATATTATTATTGTATGCCAGGTTAGGTAACCAAGAGATCTAGCTGAAGTTCCTCCTCTCTGGTCCCGTCCCCAGAGCACCCCTAGAATGCCCCTTTGGGGGGATTTGGACCAGCCTCATCTCAGTCATCTTCAGCTCAGCCAGCTAAGCTGGTTGAGCAAGTCTCCTCATCACACAGTTAAAGTACGGTACTTTTTGATACAGGGGCTTCACGTGGATGCCCAGTTTGTGCAATCTTTTTTTAATGGAGAAGAATTGAACCATCACAAAGCAAATTTTCACAAAAAATCATCTACTGCACACATTACTTAGCAAATGTTGTTGCTTCCAGATGTTGTGGACTACAGCTTCCATCATCCCTGGCTTTGACCATGCTGGCTGAGGCTGATGCAAGCCACGACACCCGGAGGGCGCCATATTGTGCCTCCCTACTTGAGAGGCTCCCTGTTTGTGGAATGCTCTTCTGCCACCATCATTACATATCTTTAGGCACCAGGCAAAATGTTCCTTTACAAACAGGACTTTGTCTATAGCCTTCAGAAGTGGGTGGGGTGTTTAGAATGTATTTCTTTATCTTCTTCATTTTAATGTTTGGATTGCCTGGGGCAAGATCAAGTGACTGACAAATTTAATTAATAAATAAAATAAATCCACTCCTGCACAAAGCAAATGGAAAGCTGCCTGAACAAGCCATCTGAACCAGGCTCATGATTACATGTATCTCATATACTTCTAAGGCAACACTAAACATATACCCTGGAAAAGAAAGAAAGAAAGAAAGAAAGAAAGAAAGAAAGAAAGAAAGAAAACATTGAGTTGATTAAATGAGTCCCATTCTGTTTTTTTCAGCAATCTGCCTTCAGTTACTTATCATCCAACTAACTCATTGCAGTTTCACTGTAGGCTGTCCTCTCCCACTGCCTTCCATTGCCACATACGAATTGTAGTTTCAGTTCAAGTTTTCTTATTTTGCTCCCAGCATTCATCACATTCAAAATGTTGTGGAGTTTTTTCTTTTCCTGTTGCTGTTGGGGGTTTGGGTCACTGACATTCACAAGCTGTTCCAAGTAGTTCTACCAACTGTGCAGTGGGCGGCATTGTTCCCAAAATTCAGTAGAACTTATGGCTGCAATGTGCAATAAATCAGAGTCACCTGTCTTGAAATATGTAGAATGACAAACAGGAATACAGGCAAAGAATACATTTCCTCCCCTCTATTACCAACTTTCTTGTAAATCTTTCAGTGCAAATTCTTTCACAGCAGGTAGCTTATACGTGCCTTGCAAATCAAACAGTAATTCATTTTTAAAAGTTTTCTTTGATTGTTTAACAAAAGTGAGCATAAACACATTGTTCTAGATACTACTTACATAATCCTTTCAGCTATGCAAAAACCTGTTCATTTTAATGGTTTGGCTTGTCATACTTGTCAAGTGAAATCCATTATTGACACACAATAATGTCACACAATAATGTGGTAGGTCTTTATTTACACCTCTTTCATTTCAACTGAAGAATAGAATTTTATATTCAGTTGTAGGTGGAAGCATATAGAATTAAATGTAGTTTCTGAAGTCAGCCAAGAACAGTAGGCTTTCATTTGGCATGCTTTGCTTCTACACTAGGCACTGACAGCTAAAATAACTAAGTCTGTTTCCAAATTCTGTTATGAAGGGGCAGAAGAAGAACTCTGCTTTATGTCAGGGATGCTTTATGTCAGGGATGCAGGGGGGGGGTTGGGCTAGTTGATCTTCCACCTCTAAGTTGGATAGGCTTTAGACAAGCCTCACCAGGCGCTTAGGAAGTCAAGGAAACTGTAATCTGTTTTAGTATTTTAACAGCTGTGTATTTTAAAGTATGGTTGTGTGTTTTTTCTCAATTTTACTGCTTTATCTTTTGTAATCCACTTTGAGGTTTTTTACAATCAAGTGGGGTATAAATTTTTTGAAACAGATATATAATATTTGCCACCACTTTGAGCCAGTTTGGACTCTGCCTGTCCAGCCCATTGTGTGAACTGACATGCCCACTCTCTTTTACTGATGACTCTTGGTGGTTTGGGAAACCAACAAAGAGGAATTCAAACAAATAGCCAGCACATGTAGACACAAAGTCAGAAAAGCTAAAGCACAAAATGAACTCAGGCTTGCTAGAGAGGTCAAAAGCAACAAAAAAGGCTTTTATGGGTATGTTTGTAGCAAAAGGAAGAACAAAGAAACAGTGGGGTCACTCAGAGGAGAAGATGGTAAAATGCAAACAGGGGACACAGAAAGGGCTGAACTCCTCAATGCCTTCTTTGCCTCAGTCTTCTCCGATAAGGAAAACAATGCCCGACCTGAAGAATTTGGAGCAAATGATTCAGCAAAGGAAACACTTGGCTAGTTTAGATGTATTCAAGTCTCCAGGGCCAGATGAACTGCATCCAAGAGTATTAAAAGAACTGGCAGATGTGATCTCAGAACCACTGGCAGTCATCTTTGAGAATTCCTGGAGAACAGGCTGACTGACCGAACCCAAAGGGTGCTCATCAATGGTTCCTCTTCATCCTGGAGAAGAGTGACTAGTGGGGTGCCATCTTTATTCAACATCTTTATCAACGACTTGGATGATGGACTCAAGGGCATCCTGATCAAATTTGCAGATGACACCAAACTGGGAGGGGTGGCTAACACCCCAGAGGACAGGATCACACTTCAAAACGACCTTAACAGATTAGAGAACTGGGCCAAAACAAACAAGATGAACTTTAACAGGGAGAAATGTAAAGTATTGCACTTGGGCAAAAAAAATGAGAGGCACAAATACAAGATGGGTGACACCTGGCTTGAGAGCAGTACATGTGAAAAGGATCTAGGAGTCTTGGTTGACCACAAACTTGGCATGAGCCAACAGTGTGACGCGGCAGCTAAAAAAGCCAATGCAATTCTGGGCTGCATCAATAGGAGTATAGCATCTAGATCAAGGGAAGTAACAGTGCCACTGTATTCTGCTCTGGTCAGACCTCACCTGGAGTACTGTGTCCGGTTCTGGGCACCACAATTCAAGAAGGACACTGACAAACTGGAACGTGTCCAGAGGAGGGCAACCAAAATGGTCAAAGGCCTGGAAACGATGCCTTATGAGGAACGGCTAAGGGAGCTGGGCATGTTTAGCCTGGAGAAGAGGAGGTTAAGGGGTGATATGATAGCCATGTTCAAATATATAAAAGGATGTCACATAGAGGAGGGAGAAAGGTTGTTTTCTGCTGCTCCAGAGAAGCGGACACGGACCAATGGATCCAAACTACAAGAAAGAAGATTCCACCTAAACATTAGGAAGAACTTCCTGACAGTAAGAGCTGTTTGACAGTGGAATTTGCTGCCAAGGAGTGTGGTGGAGTCTCCTACTTTGGAGGTCTTTAAGCAGAGGCTTGACAACCATATGTCAGGAGTGCTCTGATGGTGTTTACTGCTTGGCAGGGGGTTGGACTCGATGGCCCTTGTGGTCTCTTCCAACTCTATGATTCTATGATTCTCTCCTATATGAAGCATTTGATGAGCCGCATATTGGTGTATCTCACCCCCAGAATCATTATACCATCCTCTAGATTTTCAGACTACAATCCCAGTTCAAATGACTCTATCTGTTTTATAAATTATCTCAGAAAGATCCCAATTATATTGCACAGACTGAAGAATAGCCAGAAGACACCGAAGCATATAAACTCAGTACAGTTTTTTTAAAGCAATGCTAGAGCTGATAAACTCCCTCCCAAACCTTGGCTAAGATCCAACAGCATTCCTCATGTGCACACAGGCTTCCCCCCTCCCTAATTTCAGTGGCAACCCCAAAAAAACTTATCTTGAAAGACCAAGACACTACCCCATCAAGGAGAAAGGTATAGCCACTGCAACATATAATTCCACACACCTTACAGGGCTCTCTGGAACTTAGTCCTGAAACTATCCTTGTTAATCGTCCATCTGAGTCACTCAGAGCTTTCCAGAAAGAAAATTTACTAGGAGCTAATCAAATAATCAAACAAACCAGGCCTGTTTACATAAGGAACCGCTGATATATGACTAGTATGCATAATTAAAAACCTAGAGAAGGGAAGCATCTTTTGTCCTCCAATATTCAGATAGAGGAAAAACAGCTGTTAGTCAAAAATATAGGGAGCTTTTAAATTTTAGGGTTTCACTATGCAACAAAAGCATAATACTTGCTTGCACTATGCAACAAAAGATTAATAGGTAGGAAACATCAGGTATTGCTTGCAGAAGAATATGCAAGCAATTGCCCAGGTCAGGTCGAGAAATAATTCTACATTTGCTTCTTAAGATCAGATAAACAATGTTTATCAAAAAAGAATGATCCAAATTTCAGACAGGGCTCCGAGTAAATCAGACCTTCAAAGTATGCACAGATGATCGAAACAAAGTAGTTGGCACCTTCAGGCTCCAACTAACAAACAACTAACCATGTGCAAATATCAACTAACTAGGTCTCAGCCAGAATTCCCACCAGGAGCTTGTGGGGGGCACATGATTGGCAGGGAGGGGTTTGCCAGGCCAGCACATTCCTAAAGTGGGCCTTACACCATCCTGGGAAGTGGATCAAAGGCTGCCTGCACATTGGCCAATCGCAGCCATGCCTTCCTTTGGCTCCACCCCAGGGGCAGATTGGGCTGGGCCTGTGGGCTTCACTCAGGGATTTAAATCCAGTTGACCTCCACCCCCCCCCAACCTGGTTCATTTTCCATTTCCTCCCTTCCTTTGTGCTTGGCATTGCTATGGGCTATTTGCTATGGCAGTAATTTGTCCCTTGGACTAACTGGCTCTGCCCTTTTGTTTTGCCTACGTCATAGCAACTGTCGTAACTTTGGCAATGAGGCATTGGGCAAGCCTTGGTCTTTGCTGGAGGTGAGGTGGCAGCCTCTGCCTGCCCTTCCAGTCTTCAGGAGTTTCCTGTTAAAGACATCCCGAAAGAGTCACTCCTGTCCAGAGGTCCAGGCAGGGCAAGGGCCATAGCACTCCTCAAGATGGCAACCCCACAAGGGGTTCCTACTTGATGTGTATCAATAGGATCCCTTCAACTTGGGTTGATCCCACACAGGTATACCCCAGCAGGCAGGCTGTTGGTTTAATGGTCATACCCAATGCCTTGCCAAAACCCAATACATCTGTAATCAAAAAAGTTGTGGCCCAAAACCAGTTGTGTCCTGTGTGTTTGCTTGGGTCATGGAGCTGCTCCACGTAAGAGAAATCAGTAGCAGACAAGGGGGAAACATAGCCCAGAAGCAGCATCAGCCAAGGAAGTGATGATAATGAGCAGATTGACAAAGCGAATATTTGCATAATGTAAACAGTTTTCAGAACTTATTTCTCCCCACACTAGAATTACAATTTCTGAGCTGGAGCTCAAAACTGCAGAATAATTGGTACAGTTCTAATACTTAGGAGTAAAGAATCTTCAGGCATTTTGAGACATTCACACTTCCAAACGTTGCACCTGCCAGCCACCCCCCCCCCAGACCCAGGCCTTCCCCATCTGAAACAGAGAAGGGCTGCAGGGGCTTCTACTCACTTTTTTTTGAATATGACTAGAATCCTCTGCGGGACGCGGGTGGCACTGTGGGTAAAAGCCTCAGCGCCTAGGACTTGCCGATCGAAAGGTCGGCGGTTCGAATCCCCGCGGCGGGGTGCGCTCCCGCTGCTCGGTCCCAGCGCGTGCCAACCTAGCAGTTCGAAAGCACCCCCAGGTGCAAGTAGATAAATAGGTACCGCTTACCAGCGGGAAGGTAAACGGCGTTTCCGTGTGCGGCTCTGGCTCGCCAGAGCAGCGATGTCACGCTGGCCACGTGACCCGGAAGTGTCTCCGGACAGCGCTGGCCCCTGGCCTCTTGAGTGAGATGGGCGCACAACCCCAGAGTCTGTCAAGACTGGCCCGTACGGGCAGGGGTACCTTTACCTTTACCTTTAGAATCCTCTGCACTAATCTTGTTGGCATCCATCTTTCTCGAGAGACAATAAAGTGTGTCTCCAGAGGTGAAGGTAAATTGCTGTGTTAGCAGCACCAAAGTGACCTTCTGGCCAGGGTGTCTGGAGGTCCTGGGCTGCCCAGACGACACAACCCCCCTCTCAGCATCACTGATGTGGTCCAAAGGAAAGCAGAGCAATACATTTGGCACCAGCTTGGCTGCAGGAGTTGCCAAAAGGAGGCGCACAAGGTGCCATCCAGCCGTCTTAGGGACTTCCCTCCAGATTTGGGTATGGTTTTCTCCTTAGCCTTTTCTTCTCCCAAAGATGTCCTGCAAGGCAGTAGAGGTTTAGAACCAGAGCTTTCCTTCTCCTAGATGGGCTACCTTCCCAGGTTGAGGATCACCGTATGCTCCTCCCCTCCCTTTACAGCATGTGCAGAAACCTCCTTCTTGACCATTGGGGAAATTAAAGGAACCAGGGAAGGGGAAGAAGGGAAATATATTAATGGTGGAAATGTATATTTGAACATGAATGTGATTTTGTAAATGGTAATAATTAAATACACACACACACACCATTCCTGGGGTGTGGCCACTGACACATGCTGACAGTTTCTAAGAGACACAGACAGGCATGCCAACTACAGGGGGCTGGGGGGGGGTCCTTGGCCCCCTCAATATCTGGGGGCAGGGGCTGGACCCCCTGAATGCTGAGGGGGTGGAGGAGGGCAAGTGCATGGCCTTTCCAACACATGAGGATCCAAGATGTCAGCAGGGCTGGTGACCTCATGCGACGTACAATGGGCCCCCTCAATTTTCGCCACAACTTGGCACCTCTGGACACAGGTGGGAGCTGAGTGCAGGTGGGGACTAAAGGTGGATAAACTACCCCAGAAGGAGCACAATATGTCCCCCACTAAATGTACTACCCTTTGCCTAACACCCCATACACCCCATCTGCACAATCAGGGCCTTGACAAAACAGGGTCCCCCAGCACACACAAGGAAGCTACTAAAGCCATTCCCTGTGCATCATGAGAAAGGCCAGGGGCTGAGAGGAGCCGTGACTTGCATGAGCATGTTGAGGGAATGACCCACACCTTGAACATCCCTCTACTCATCCTGCACAAAGCAAGCCTCTTCCTGTTAGCAGGATTTCCTCCCTAAGCAAGAGGATATAGAACGGCAGACAAAGGCTTGCACTGGAGTAAGTCCCATTAAATGAAGAGGGACTTACTTCTGAGTAGACATGCACAGGACTGCACTGTCATTTATAATAAGAGTTTTACAGCAATGGTTATCATTCGTTCATTTATATACCACTTAATACCAAAGCACTGCAAATAACAAGGCCAGCGGAAGTGATGGTATTCCAGCTGAACTATTTAAAATTTTAAAAAATGATGCTGTTAAGGTGCTACACTCAATATGCCAGCAAGTTTGGAAAACTCAGCAGTGGCCAGAGGATTGGAGAAGATCCTAATCCCAAAGAAGGGCAGTGCTAAAGAATGCTCCAACTACCGCGAAATTGCACTCATTTCACACGCTAGCAAGGTTATGCTTAAAATTCTACAAGGAAGGCTCAAGCAGTATGTGGACCGAGAACTCCCAGAAGTGCAAGCTGGATTTAGAAGAGGCAGAGGAACCAGAGACCAAATTGCAAACATGCGCTGGATTATGGAGAAAGCTAGAGAGTTCCAGAAAGACATCTACTTCTGCTTCATTGACTATGCAAAAGCCTTTGACTGTGTCGACCACAGCAAACTATGGCAAGTTCTTAAAGAAATGGGAGTGCCTGATCACCTCATCTGTCTCCTGAGAAATCTCTATGTGGGACAAGAAGCTACAGTTAGAACTGGATATGGAACAACTGATTGGTTCAAAATTGGGAAAGGAGTACGACAAGGCTGTATATTGTCTCCCTGCTTATTTAACTTATATGCAGAATTCATCATGCGAAAGGCTGGGCTGGATGAATCCCAAGCCGGAATTAAGTTCGCCAGAAGAAATATCAACAACCTCAGATATGCAGATGACACAACCTTGATGGCAGAAAGTGAGGAGGAATTAAAGAACCTTTTATTGAGGGTGAAAGAGGAGAGCGCAAAATATGGTCTGAAGCTCAACATCAAAAAAACAAAGATCATGGCCACTGGTCCCATCACCTCCTGGCAAATAGAAGGAGAAGAAATGGACGCAGTGAGAGATTTTACTTTCTTGGGCTCCATGATCACTGCAGATGGTGACAGCAGTCACAAAATTAAGAGACGCCTGCTTCTTGGGAGGAAAGCAATGACAAACCTAGACAGCATCTTAAAAAGCAGAGACATCACCTTGCCAATAAAGGTCCGTATAGTAAAAGCTATGGTTTTCCCAGCAGTGATGTATGGAAGTGAGAGCTGGACCATAAAGAAGGCTGATCGCCGAAGAATTGAAGCTTTTGAATTATGGTGCTGGAGGAGACTCTTGAGAGTCCCATGGACTGCAAGAAAAACAAACCAATCCATTCTTAAGGAAATCAGCCCTGAGTGCTCACTGGAAGGACAGATTGTGAAGCTGAGGCTCCAATACTTTGGCCACCTCATGAGAAGAGAAGACTCCTTGGAAAAGACCCTGATGTTGGGAAAGATGGAGGGCACAAGGAGAAGGGGACGACAGAGGACGAAATGGTTGGATAGTGTCTTCAAAGCTACAAACATGAGTCTGACCAAACTGCAGGAGGCAGTGGAAGACAGAAGTGCCTGGCGTGCTCTGGTCCATGGGGTCACGAAGAGTCGGACACGACTAAACGACTAAACAACAACAACAATAATACCAAAAGAGGCTTCTTAGTGGTCTACAAAGTTTTTTTTAAAGTTACACAAACAGTATATACACAAAATATAAACATCCACAATTACAAAAATTAAAATATAAGCATCCATAATTAAAACAGTGAAACAATGAAAACAGGAAGCTCAGATCAAGGGAATGCCCGTGTTTCAAAGGCCAGAGAAATGGAATACAGTCGTACCTTGGGTTAAGAACTTAATTTGTTCGGGAGGTCTGTTCTTAACCTGAAACTGTTCTTAATCTGAAGCACCACTTTAGCTAATGGGGCCTCCTGCTGCCCCAGCGCCACCGCTGCAAGATTTCTGATCTCATCCTGAAGCAAAGTTCAGAACTTTGGGAGAAAAGATCAACAGTTCATGAATTACAAACTGTACAAATTCTGAACAGGAAAATGATAATGATGGGATTCAGCACCATTACTGCTCAATGAGGCTTAAGATAATCACAACTACCTTGTTCCATTGGTTTCAGTGACTAACTTCAACAGGACTGAGGTCAAAGGGTTTTTGTAAGGGATAGATGACTGAAAACCAATTATGGCATGAAAGAAGATGTCTTGGTTTGTTTCATCCAGTTAGATGAGATACTAGGAGACAAGAGAAAAAGCTCTTGCATTCTTCCTAGACCCAGCACCCACGTTGCTTGATGTCACCATTTCCTCCCTTCTGGTTCCCAATGTAGATCTTCAGTCCCCCACCCCCACCCCCATTTCTCAATGTATTATCAATTAACTAAATTCGTATACCACCCATTAGCCAAGGATCACAGGGCAGTTTACAATATAAAACACAAAAATACATAGTATAGGAGAAATGAAAACAATAATGCCCCCCACCCCAGTTTAAAAGGCCATATGTAATTAAGCAAAGACACACACACACACACACACACACACACACACACACACTTTATGTAGCGCTTCATTCCCTCCTTCTTCCCTGACGGGAGATGTCTTTTTCTGGTTGCCTCAGGTGCCAAATGGGGACGTGGATGGCGCTGTGGGTAATACCTCAGTGCCTAGGACTTGCCGATCGCATGGTCGGCGGTTCGAATCCCCGCAGTGGGGTGAGCTCCCATCGTTCGGCCCCAGCTCCTGCCCACCTAGCAGTTCGAAAGCACTCTTAAGTGCAAGTAGATAAATAGGGACCACTTTATAGCAGGAAGGTAAACACCGTTTCCGTGTGCTGCTCTGGTGCCGGTTCGCCAGAGCAGCTTTGTCACGCTGGCCACGTGACCCGGAAGTGTCTTCGGACAGCACTGGCTCCCGGCCTCTTAAGCGAGATGAGCGCGCAACCCTAGAGTTGGACACGACTGGCCCACATGGGCAGGGGTACCTTTACCTTTTACCTTTACCAGGTGCCAAACAGGGTCATCTTAAGCATATCCAGCACCGTGGTGCAAAGTTCCCTCTGGCACGGTCCCACCTCGTATCCCAGAGGTTTTTAGGGAGGATGGCACTGCCAGCGGGCTGAAGGAGGCGGGCAACCTCCCGGCTCAGCTGGCTGCTTTGTGCCGCAGTGGCCACGGCAGACAGAGGCTCCAGGTGCAGCACTGCTTCGGCGCGGCATGGCAGAGGCTGGCAAGGGCGGAGAGCTGATGATGGGAAGCACTGCACCCAGTCTCCGCCTCTTCCATGGCGCCCTCCAGAACTTGGCACCCCGGCACCCTGCACCACTAGCCTCTATGGGTAATACGCCCCTGGTGCCAAAATTTCTTGTGCTGGCTCTGCTGGCCAGTCACCCAAATGATAGAATAAAAAGTCTCCTGTGGAACATATATCACAGTGTAAAAAAACAATGGGTGGAATTCAACATTGTTCTTTCCCATTCTGTCTGCACTGCAGCTTGCCAGATGAAACTGTCCCCCTGTGCACTGCTCTGAAGGTTTTCCCACACATGCCCCTCCTACCAGGGCAGGGCCAATTTGGAGGAGAAGCCCATTGCACAAGCAGAAGTCCTCATCCAGGGCTTCCAATGACAGGGCTGGTTAGGTGAATCCTGCCCATAGTTTACACAAAAGTGTGGTATGTGCATGCGTGTCAGGAATCTAGGATTGGCAATGGATTCCTGCTGCATGTGCATGCTCTGATGAGGGTAGAGGTTTGAATTGAGAATCATGTGTAATTTGTGTGTCCAGGTGCAGACCCCCTTCCCCTGGGTGTCAGACCACACATTAATGAAAACACATAACACATAATTGGGATTAAAATGCCCACAACTTTTATTAATTTAAGATGTAGGAAACCTTGGCTTAGGCCAGGCTTCCTCAACCTCGGCTCTCCAGATGTTTTGAGACTACAATTCCCATCATCCCTGACCACTGGTCCTGCTAGCTAGGGATCATGGGAGTTGTTGGTCAAAAACATCTGGAGGGCCGAGGTTTAGGAAGCCTGGCTTAGGCATTGGGTGTGTATCCCTCTCAGCCTCCTGGTGGGGGTCTGAGGCAAGACAGGGTTAATCATGAATATGGGGACACTGCAAACCATGCATTTACACAGCTGGCCCCCATTCCACGCTACTGAGGGGAGTTCTGTGGCCCACAACTGTACACCTGTGGCCACAGACTCCCCTCACTATCCCCTTTAACAGGGACCCTGTTATCGCCACTGCAGGAGGGGTGCATCACCTCACCACCCCATTTATTGGAAAGGATTTCACCCAAGGCCTAAAACTGCCAAAGTTGTGACAATTGCTACGGGGAGGGCAAAATCTGCAGAGCAGGGAAATTCCTTCCTGGCCCTGAAAGACAGCAACCATCAAAGCAAATAAATGGAGGGCTGGGTGGGTGATGCTGAGGGCCAAGTGCACTGTTGCCATTGGCAGCGGACCCTCAAGATGCCTAAGGAACGGGCCGGAGGGAAGTCTGTGCCCGCCCAACCACACCACTTGCTCTGCCCCCCAGCCCACCACGGATTGGCCAATTTAAAGCACCCGGGTCTGGCGGTAGCCCAGAGACCCCCACCGCTATCCTCGGGATGGAGCCAAGACCCACCTCTCCGCCGTAGCTCTAAGAGGATGGAGGGGCCACACACTGGGCTGCAAACATCGCCTGCTGTCAGAAGTCGGTGAGCAGCCATTAATTCAGCAAAGACTTCAAAATATAATAACATTGCCATTCGCAATCTCAAAAACATGAAGCAACATTTTCAAGTGTGTTCTTTTAATAACTTTGAAGTGAAGGAATATGTGCAACGTAACACAGGGTGTTCTCCAGCACTTCATACAGCAAAAATCTGAAGTACAGCTGCTTAGAACATAATGAACAAATTATTTTTGAGATGATAGATATTCTTTTTCTGTGTTAATCACTTAAAGCCTAATATCATATCTTGCTGAACTCAAAGCGAATGCTTTATGTTTTCCTAAATTGGTTTTAGATTAGAATCACACTTACTAATTCACAAAACTGTGATTTTAAAGTCCTTTGTTAAGTGTGCAAATGAGAATGATTCAGGTATAGAAACTGTATAACTTTTAAGTCTATTATCCATAGATATGGAAATAGAATGGAACAGGAATTCATTCATGTTTAGCGATTGAATATCATTAAAGAGAAACTGAATCTGTCTTGGTATTCGAGGCAAAATGATCATGTCCAGGCTGGAACCCTATGATAGTAATTGGATAGAAAAAATATATACTGAGAGACATATATAATAATGGAGAGGTTAATGGGGAGGAATAATATATTCCCTTCAACTCAAAAAGATAATACTTGGTAGCAAATATTACTTAAGTGTGAACTAAATTAATTAAGCAGGCTATGTTAGTTAAACCACCTTTCTATTCAGCTGCGTGAGTATGTGTATTCTTTGTAGTTTGATTTAACATAATCTCAAGATTTTATAAAGAAACGAGTTAACATTTGAGGTCAGAAGATGCATGTGAACATGAATGATATTTTAAGTAAATTCTATCCATTCCAAATCAATGGGGCTGGAGCCAGAAAGCTGTTTAGAAACGGAATGCAATAAGTATAATTGTCAATTAACCAAGGGGGGGGGGGATAGCCTACCCTTCCCAATTTCACTACCACTAGTTTTCTCCATTGGGGGAGGCCGGCACTTATACTACATGTACCATGGGTGTTATTATGTACTGAAGTTCTCACCCTGTAGATAGTTTTCACTCAGGTCCACTCAGGATACTGTAGATAGTTTTCACTCAGGTCCACATATGCAAATAAGGGATTGAAAGTGACATTCAGTGATTGGATAGTTACAGAAAGTGTGACAGTTGCGTTGTAGTGGAGCTCTATATAAGCAGGCTGGCTGAACCCTTCAGTTCAGGTCAGTTCTGGCCTGTGAATAAACAAGAGCTTTTTGAAGAATCGCTGTGTCGTCTGATATGTTCACCCACAACTTAATAGGTGTAGCCAGGATTTTTGTTAGAGGGCCAGAACCGTCGTGGTTGGTTAGTTAGTTAAGTATTTCTATTGTTTTATTTGATGGAGGCAGCCGCCTCCCTTGGGTATGCCCATGACATGTACACAGGCATTAAATTTTATAATTGCTGGGTCTCTTTCCCCGATATTCAGTTGTAACCAGAAAGTGGAGGCAGACCTGGATAGCTGGACAGTGCTGGTGAAAAGATGATGGGCAGCAAGAAGGAGCCATTTGCCTGGCTGGTTCATTCACTTGCGCCCAGCCTTCATTGTGGTAGTGGTGGCAGCTGAGCAGCAACACAATGAAAGGAGCCGAAGAATCTGCTGTGCTGTATGTGGTTGAAAACACAGTAGATTGCAGGTGGGAATTTTAAGCAGCAAGCCCAGGCTTGGGGTAGAAGCTGGCAATTTATCTGACATGGCCACATTCCACATTTTATTCTATTGATCTTGCAATAATTTAAGTACTGCTTTTCATGACACATTTCCAAATGCCAGGGTAAAGCCTCAGTTACATTTCAGTCTTCATAACATGGTTGTTACTAATACTTTGCTACAATACTTTGGTTGATAGATGCCCTCACAAGTTCAGCTATATTTCAAAAGGCTTTTAGAACCTTTGGATGTACAGTGATAGCCATCTAGAAAAATTACAGTACTGAACACCTACATGTGAATTATTCTGGCCTTCGTCACCGTGTCCCGGGTGCCAGAAGTGGGTTAGTCATGCTGGCCACATGATCTGGAAGAGCTGTCTGTGAACAAATGCTGGATCCCTTGGCCTGAAAGCGGAGATGAGCGCTGCCACCCCATAGTAGAATTAGACTGCGCAAATACTCACCTGTTCAGGAATATACATGTAGCAACCAAACTCCTCAGTTACACAAACTCTTTTTATCCCTATCTTATTGAACATTGATTTCCGTAAGTGTTCTCCGAGTATAACTTAGCTAGATATCATTCAGCGTGCAACCTTTAGCATAAAGCTCGGTTTACTGGCTTCAATTTGTATCAGTAGAACTTGGCAGGGTAAGGTGGACTGTTTACCTGGCCTCCCAACATTGCCAGTTACTGAAAGGCAGACAGGGAGGGACAAGCTATCAGGGAGGACATTGTGGTGTGGCTGCAGAGGTGGAGCCAATCCAGCACTCTTCCGGTTGCACCTGCACTGCATCCATTGCCCACGGCCTTGCCCCTCCTTGTCTCGCTTTCAGTAACCAGCAACTGCTACTGATTTGCATACTAAACATTATTGTTTGTTGATACTAAATGTTATTAACATGAAAAAATGATGAGTCGCATAATGTACTAACACACTGCCAGGGCAAAGGTGTGCTCAGGAAGAGTTGCAACAACACAAAGCCTTGGGGTGCTTTGTCTCACAGGCGCCACAGGTCACCCATGAGCTACAGGATTGCGGGTGGTTTCTTTCTTCTCACTGGCATCACAGGGCTTTAGAAATTGTCACAACACATTTCTTAATGTGTTTTCACAGGAAAAACAATGAGATCTACACTTACATAGCATCTCTCAGCACGGTAGCAGTCTAAATTGTTAGTCTTGCTTCCTTCTCCTCAGTCTAGAAACATTAGATGTCCTTTTAAATAATGTAATTTTAAAAAATTGCCAATGTTAAAAATTGGAAGATCAAGGTTTTATTTCCCAGAAGGCTAGTGATAGTTGTTGCTTAAGAGGTTGATATTTTTATTTCAGGATTTTAATAAACATCCATTTTAGTGATTGTGCATTCAACACCCAATCATGGGTAATAGGCACTTTTAGAGGAAAGTAATGGTTATGCTCTATGTTTAAAAGCATCATTGAGGATCTAAATTGTGCTGTTTTTCTACTTTTTTAAACATCAATAAAACACACAGTTTAATAAAATGAAGAAAAAGTTGTTTAATCGGCTACTTTGCTATAAAGCTTCACCTGTAGGAATTGTATTCAATTCATTATTTTTGAATTTCTTAATACAAAGCATTTTATGTTTACAATTTGCAAATCACAGCGGAAAGAGAACATTTCACACCTGATGAAGAAAAAATAGGGACCTTTCAGAAATGAGCCAAAGGATTCTGTCTTGCTCTTCAGTCTTGCTGACATTTTATAATTGTCTTGTGCCTTTCTGAGTGGCAGCAAACTGGAGAGAAAGAACTGTCTGTCTAAATGGTATAAAAAATTACTAGGAGTTCCTTTGTTAAGACCAATCTAAAATACTAGGTCTTCAGTCAACAAAAGACTGCAAATTACTGTGGGGAATAATATTTGCTTCGTGCCTCCAAAAAAGAAGACAAGATTGAACAGGAAGTTTGAATTAGTAACAGTTCAAAAATAAACACTTTTGAAAAGTGAATCATCAAACATTAGGAAGTATGCAGAAGGGATTCTTTTTTATCTCATTCATTATTCACAGAGAAATAGCAAAGAAAACTCTCTTTTAGATTAGTTTAACCCCTTATCTATCCAATTTGTTAGTCCTTTAAAAAGAGAGTAATCATAATTGAAAATTATCACAAAATGGCAGAAGGGTGTTAAGATAACAGCTGGTATATTTAGGGATGAGAACCACATGTTGTAAACTTGGCTGTATCCTGTTTTCAGTAGCAAAAATAGCATGGACTGTGCCTTTCCAGGACATCCCCAAAAACTTTGTGTCGTACCACAAGATAATAGATAGTCAGCCAAAGCATAAACATCCAAAAACCTACTCAAGGTAGCAAATAAGAGCCAACTTCTAGGGGCCAAGATCACTTTGGGACGTTCCTTTTTAACCAGGCCTTTGGTTGACCTGATCAACATCCTATACCCTTTTAAAATGCGCCCCTTTTGGGGGTGAGTATTATTGGGTTATTGTTTTTATTTTGATTTTATATATTGTCTGAGACCTCTGGGTATAGGGTGGTATATAAATTCAATAAATAATAATAATAAAATAATAAGTATCATGAGACACTATTAATAATTAAGCATAAATAGAACCTGCAGAAAGAAAGCTATCAGTGTGGGAGCTACGTAACTGAATTTCAAGCAAATATCTGCAGCTGTAGGGTGACCAGCCCTTGATGGGATAAGGGGAGGCAACATCTCCTGGCCCAAACCCCAGTCTCCCTCTGAAGGTGAGCTGAGTGGCCTTCCTGCTTCACCCCCCTCCAGGGCCCCCAAACTCCAAGTGGAGGAGGCAGGTTGCCCCATTTCCTGCTAAATACCCCAAGGTGCTGGCCTCAGAAGATGCCCATGACCCCAATAGGTGCCTAAGGGGGTCACCATGCTGATTTACCTGTTTTCCTTCCCACACCTACCTAGGAAGGGAGAAAATCTTAATTTAGTTGCCCTTTGCCCCACTGCTAAGGAGAACCTCTCACAGCCCCCACCCTGCGCATGAGGCAAAAAATGTCATTGGCAGCTGCCAATACAAGATCAGGAGTGGAGGAGGAAACAGGAGCGGCACTCGTCATTCCTGTCAGGAGATCCAGGATTGGATGGTTCTGAGGCTGAAATCCAGGTAAGAATGTATTGGGTTGGCAGTAGTTTGGGTTTTTTTTTAAGAAAAATAAGTGCCAGTACATACCATGTCCCGTCCCGTCCCCCACCTTTGCCTCCTCTTCGGCTGCAGGCACAACCTCCCGGAGGTGTTTTGGCATGACCCTTACGATCCCCAAACACCTTCCAGGAAGGTGCCTGACGATCATAAAGTTCTACAATTGTCAGGCATCTTTCTAGAAGGCGCTTTGGGGGTGGTTAGGGTCATGCCAAAGTACCTCTGGGAGGCTGTGCTTGCAGCCATGGAAAGCAGCAGTGACAGAGGAGGAAGGGGCAAATGTGCAGGGGGAGGAGCGAGCAAGCAGGGGGGCAGGCAAGGGGGGGGAGAGGTGGTGGTATGCCATACCAATGCATACCAACTGAAGAAAGCAATGTGGGTTGGGCCTCTGAGGCACAGAAAGGAAAAAGTCATGTGCAACTACAATCCCCAAGACTGGCATACAGTATCAGGTTCCTGACTTGGCCACAATGCCAACACCTGGTTATTAGATCATTATCTTCTGCTTCCTGTTCTCTGGGTACCATCTTAAGCTCTGGCAACCTCTGTGTGAGAGACTTATCTGACTGAAATTCGCTGATCTGGACCTTGTGCAGAGTATGAATCAACAAGCTCTCCACACAAAGGAAGAGTTCCAAAGCCAGTGTGGTGTAGTGGTTAAGAGCAGTAGTCTCATAATCTGGGGAACCGGGTTCGCGTCCCCACTCTTCCACATGCAGCTGTTGGGTGACCTTGGGCCAGTCACACGTCTTTGAAGTCTCTCAGCCCCACTCACCTCACAGAGTGTTTGTTGTGGGGGAGGAAGGGAATGGAGTATGTTAGCCGCTTTGAGACTCTTTCGGGTAGTGATAAAGTGGGATATCAAATCCAAACTCCTCCTCCTCCTCCTCCTCCTCCTCCTCCTCTTCTTCTTCTTCTTCTTCTTCTTCTTCTTCTTCTTCTTCCTTACTGCAAACTGTCTTTAAACTCCTGACAAAAACAAAATAGTGATGGATTTTTCTGTGGTGTTTTAACCCCCCTCCCCAATGCACTAGTGGTATGTGGTGAAACACCTCACATGCCAGGTATTTGCAGTTTGCAATAACCCCAAAATGGTAGGAAATCTTATTTAGCCTTTTTAAAATGGAATTTCTATACACATCACATTTTTTTTAAAAAAAGACAACTTCTAGGATGTTTGTCTCCAATACTGGATCAACCATATTTCTTCAAGTACAGCTTAAAAATAAATTGCAAAGATGTACAGTAAACACAAACCTTCTGCCCTTAATTTTAAATGTGTATGTTCCCCAACTAGATTCTTTGACAATACCACACTCACTGCTGAGACAATCAAAATGGTAATATAGCAGTTTACATCTATATGGAATTTGTCCCACATTGTTAAAATAGCTGCATGGATACATGAATACACAGGATCATAATATCATATCATTCTAAATATGATAGTTTTCATTGCCACAGCTTAAACAGATTTCCCTTTCTAAAGAGGTGAGCTGTCTTATCTCTTTAAGATCATCACCAGCCTGGATTTTAGGAAGCCTACTGAATAATTGAAAGCACAGCTTCAGAAAGTTCCATGTTTGGCTTAGAAATTGTCTCAGAAGAGAATGCAAATATCATCCCACCTCTGCATGCATACCAAAGTAAAAAGAGCATCAATCTTCTCTTTTACTCAAACCCCCCCCCCCCACTTCCCTATACTTGTGGGGCAGAGTCTACAAGCCAAGATCTAATTGTGAATTACTTGCTAGTTTCCCAGATGCCCTTCTGCAATGTATGATTCAAGAATAAAAGCAAGTCACAGCAACAGGCACTCACTTGGTACTCCCTCTGCCAGCTGCAGATTCCTTTAATATGAAATAAAAGCAAGAGAAATTATCCCAAGACTCTGAGAGAAGGTGGGACACTAAGTTGCAGACTGAGCAGGCTCACAAGTCACCTAGCGTCTTCACCATTATGGTGAGATGTATTGTATTGTATCTCTTACTGTAAATTACAGTAAATGTTTCTAAATTTGCATCTATCCATATAAACCACCATATGCAAACTGGGGCCCTCTTTTTTCATCTTAACTGATCCTCTTGCTTAAGCTCCCATCTTGTTAAGTTAGAGAAGGCTGCAAGCACAGACTGAGGCCCCAGATACAGACAAGAATATCCCCATGAGGACATTTCCTACTTTTCCAAAGTCATCACCATAAAGCAAAATCCTAGAGGCTGAATCTACTCCAAACCCAATCCAGAGCTTTTATTGATTTATTGGGTAACAGGTCTACCCAACTGGCAGTATATATTGACACGGGACCAAAAGGTGCGACAACTGAATCATTCAAAGCTGAGAGAATCCTATGGAATCATATAATAGTATAGTTGGAAGCGACCCCAAGGGTTATCTAGTCCAGACCCCTGCAATGCAGGAATCTCAACCAGATCATACATGACAAATGACCATCTAACCTCAGCTTCAAAACCTCCAAGGAAGGAGAGTCCACAACCTCCTGAGGGAGTCCGTTCCACTGTCAAACCGGTATTACTGCCAGGAAGTTCTTTATGGTGTATAGTTCACATCTCCTTTCTTGTAACTTGAATCCATTGGTTCAAGTCTTACTCTCCAGAGCAGGAGAAAACAAGCTTGTTCCATCCTCCATGCAACAGCCCTTAAGATATTTGATGTTGTCTATGATATCTCCTCTCAGTCTCCTCTTTATCAGACTAAACATACTCGGCTCCTTCAACTGTTCGGCATAAGGCTTGGTTTCCAAACCCTTGATCTTCTTGGTCACCCTCATCTGCTTAGGTTCCAGCTTGCTAGTACCCTTCTTAAATTGTGGTGGCCAGAACTGGACACAGTACTCCAGGTGTGCCAATGCAAAATAGAATGGGATTGTTACTTCCCTTGATTGGGACACTCTACTTCTGTTGATGCAACCTAGAATAGTGCATGCATCCACTATGTAATTGGAGGTGAACTGCAGCAGGGTTGTTGTGGCTATGGCTCTGCCTAAACTTCTACAGTGGTACCTTGGGTTAAGTACTTAATTCATTCTGGAGGTCCGTTCTTAACCTGAAACTGTTTTTAACCTGAAGCACCACTTTAGCTAATGGGGCCTCCTGCTGCCGCCACGCCGCCGCACTATTTCTGTTCTCATCCTGAAGCAAAGTTCTTAACCTGAAGCACTATTTCTGGGTTAGCAGAGTCTGTAACCTGAAGCGTATGTAACCTGAGGTACCACTGTATTGTAGTTTACATAGAGGGAACTGGGCTACAAGGGAACAGATCAGTGGGAGGCAAAATTATTGAGGCACTAAAGAATTCAAAACATGGCATTTACCGGTAATTACTGTTTAGCAAAAGAGTTTTACTTGCCTTTTGTTTTTATACACAATGCTTTTAATTCATTCACTTTATTTAATGATTAAGTTGGCAGTATATTTACTTTTTTCTCATAGCTTCAAAGTAAATTTGGGGGGTTGTAAGAGTTTAATGTGCTTCTATGTGTAAACCAAAAAGTGTGTGCCTTTGGTTTTCTGCTTTCAGAAATGCTGCAATAACTAAATCAGGGATGGATTTGAATGTTAATTCACTTGCTATCAGGCTAAGCCTGAGACATAGTCAAGCAGCTCCCAGAAACAAG
Source organism: Podarcis vaucheri (assembly GCF_965113315.1). Lineage (NCBI taxonomy): Eukaryota > Metazoa > Chordata > Lepidosauria > Squamata > Lacertidae > Podarcis > Podarcis vaucheri. Next base: position 109,428,544 of record NC_138762.1, read on the forward strand.
CAATCTGGTACCATATATATTGAAATTTTTGAGATCAGGTGTTCAGATGCTGAGCAGTTTCTGGTTGCCAAACTAGATCTTGCCTCCAGTGTGATGAATGAATTGCTCCAGTCATTCAATGTCCTAGAAGTTCTGTCAATTCAGAGCACTGTGGTGGAAAAAAAACTGACAGCAAAACACATTTTAAGTGTATAAACCACCTTTCTTCCTCCAAGGGAACCCAGAGCAGTTCACAATTTAAAACAGCATGATAACACATTACAGACGCATTAAATCCAGCCATGTAAAAACTTCATTAAACTGACAATAGCCTGGATAAATGAAAACAGTATTTGCATGTTTCCTAATTGCAAGCAAAGAGGGAGACCATATTATTTCCTTTAGGGTGCCAAGGTGCCACCACTGGGAATGCCCTAACTCAGGTATCCATTCTTGGTGCTACTCCTACTGGTGGGGTCACAAAAATAGCCTCTCCCCCAGATTACAAATTTTGGCCTCTCTCTCTCTCTCATCTAGACTGACACAACTTCCAGGAGTAAATCCAAGATGACAGCTGGCAGCAGTTCAGTACCAAAGTGCCTCCTCCAAACATTAGTGGGACAGTTAGTGGTGACGGGGACCCATAGACAGCACTTGGGGGCAAAAGTTCATTCTACCTGCCATGACATAATCCCTAGCAGATATGTTACACAACATCAGACTCAATCTATAATACTAGAAGGGGCTTAAAATGTCTTCCTTGTGCACCTGGGAGAAAGGGACATTGGCATTCTACAGACAAAAGCCAATCCACTAAACATAAAAAAGGAACTTACACAATCGGCACAGTCTCCCGCTGGGTCAGATTGCACCATATTTTATTTTTACCCATTTCCCCCCATTTTATTTTATTGCAAAATTCCACTGCAGAGATTGCAATCTGCAGCAGAAAAGCAGCATGGATGGGAAAGTACCAAACCCCAGATGCACAGTGCATCTTTTTAGTGGAATGGGTTAAGGAAGGAAGAAGAGATTAAGAAGCCCATCCTTCCACACTGGTCATTTTGCAAATAACAAAGCATAATGGCAGGGCACGATGTACAATGACAATAATCCAACTGAATTTCACATGTAGCTTTGTTCTCTCAGCTCCACTCTCCCCACCCCTCCCTCTTTCTTCTGCCAACATCAGCTCCCAAAAATAAATGCATTCCTATGGGTTTGGGCATTAATTGCAGCCAGGGCTACAAACTATCTCTGAAATTCCATACCCGTAAAAGAAGATGAAGTCCAGCTGTCTACTATGCTAAGTTAGCTGTAACAAATCTGTCTCTGGCAGCATGTCGCTGCTTAAGGACATGGGAGGTGCTAGCAAATATGGAAGTTGGAGGATTCTCTGCCAGGAGCTCTAGATCTTTCCACTCTGGGTTTCCTTATTCAACACATTTCAGACACTCGTTTCTAAACTAAAAGTGATTCTCACTGTTACAAAAGCCAGTCTCTGAACTACTAATGTGCAACGAAAACCTAACAAGGTGCAACTGCTGCTTATTTCTCTAGCATACCATGGCAACTACTCCTGCATGAAATTAAATTGCCTGCAGAAAGTACGTAAGGCAAAGTACTTAAGGTAAATGTCTTGAATACATTTACCTGGAAATGTGTTTCATTGAATGCCATGGGACGACATCTGAATAAACACACACAGGACCGCACTGTAACTCTCCCACTGAAGTTAAAGGGATTTGGATTCTAACTTGGTTGCATAGCCAATCCAGCCGTGCCTGTACCTGCCCCACACCTGACATCATAGAATCATAGAATCATAGAGTTGGAAGAGACCACAAGGGCCATCGAGTCCAACCCCCTGCCAAGCAGGAAACACCATCAGAGCACTCCTGACATATGGTTGTCAAGCCTCTGCTTAAAGACCTCCAAAGTAGGAGACTCCACCACACTCCTTGGCAGCAAATTCCACTGTCGAACAGCTCTTACTGTCAGGAAGTTCTTCCTAATGTTTAGGTGGAATCTTCTTTCTTGTAGTTTGGATCCATTGCTCCGTGTCCGCTTCTCCGGAGCAGCAGAAAACAACCTTTCTCCCTCCTCTATGTGACATCCTTTTATATATTTGAACATGGCTATCATATCACCCCTTAACCTCCTCTTCTCCAGGCTAAACATGCCCAGCTCCCTTAGCCGTTCCTCATAAGGCATCGTTTCCAGGCCTTTGACCATTTTGGTTGCCCTCCTCTGGACACGTTCCAGTTTGTCAGTGTCCTTCTTGAATTGTGGTGCCCAGAACTGGACACAGTACTCCAGGTGTGGTCTGACCAGAGCAGAATACAGTGGCACTATTACATCCCTTGATCTAGATGCTATACTCCTATTGATGCAGCCCAGAATTGCATTGGCTTTTTTAGCTGCCGCGTCACACTGTTGGCTCATGTCAAGTTTGTGGTCAACCAAGACTCCTAGATCCTTTTCACATGTACTGCTCTCAAGCCAGGTGTCACCCATCTTGTATTTGTGCCTCTCATTTTTTTTGCCCAAGTGCAATACTTTACATTTCTCCCTATTAAAATTCATCTTGTTTATTTTTGCCCAGTTCTCTAATCTGTCAAGGTCGTTTTGAAGTGTGATCCTGTCCTCTGGGGTGTTAGCCACCCCTCCCAGTTTGGTGTCATCTGCAAATTTGATCAGGATGCCCTTGAGTCCATCATCCAAGTCGTTGATAAAGATGTTGAATAAGACCGGGCCCAAGACAGAACCCTGTGGCACCCCACTAGTCACTCTTCTCCAGGATGAAGAGGAACCATTGATGAGCACCCTTTGGGTTCGGTCAGTCAGCCAGTTACAAATCCACTGAGTGGTAGCATAGTCAAGACCGCATTTTACCAGCTTCTTTACAAGAATATCATGGGGCACCTTGTCAAATGCCTTGCTGAAATCAAGGTAGGCTACATCCACTGCGTTCCCTTCATCTACCAGGCTTGTAATTCTGTCAAGAAACAAGATCAGGTTAGTCTGACATGACTTATTTTTCAGAAATCCATGCTGACTATTGGTGATCACAGCATTCCTTTCTAGGTGCTCACAGACTGTTTGCTTAATGATCTGCTCCAGAATCTTCCCTGCTATTGATGTCAGACTGACTGGGCGGTAATTATTTAGGTCCTCTCTTTTCCCCTTTTTGAAAATAGGGACAACATTTGCCCTCCTCCAGTCTGCCGGGACTTCGCCTGTTCTCCAGGAATTCTCAAAGATGACTGCCAGTGGTTCTGAGATCACATCTGCCAGTTCTTTTAATACTCTTGGATGCAGTTCATCTGGCCCTGGAGACTTGAATACATCTAAACTAGCCAAATATTCTTGTACTATCTCCTTAGTTATTCTGGGCTGTGTTTCCTTTGCTGAATCATTTGCTCCAAATTCTTCAGGTCGGGCATTGTTTTCTTTATCGGAGAAGACTGAGGCAAAGAAGGCATTGAGGAGTTCAGCCCTTTCTGTGTCCCCTGTTTGCATTTCACCATCTTCTCCTCTGAGTGACCCCATTGTTTCTTTGTTCTTCCTTTTGCTACGAACATACCCATAAAAGCCTTTTTTGTTGCTTTTAACCTCTCTAGCAAGCCTGAGTTCATTCTGTGCTTTAGCTTTTCTGACTTTGTGTCTACACGTGCTGGCTATTTGTTTGAATTCCTCTTTGGTGGTTTCCCCCCTTTTCCATTCCACATCAGGTGGAGGCATGGTTGGGGAAAACAACCCTACAGCTAAAAGTGGGGCCCATGCCAGGCTAAATCTGGCTCATGTGCCAGAGGTTCCCCACCCCTGAGTTAGGGGAAGTGTTTATCTTGGCATACAGCAGCGTTTCTCAAATGTTTTGCACTCAGTCCCCCAAAACTTGCAAATCTGCCCAAGTAGATGCAATCATCGTCATCATTTGAAGGGACCATTCTACTCAGAAGTCCCATGCAATTCAATTCTAGGCAGTGGGGGTTTTTCTACAAAAATAGGTCCCGGTACTCACCATGAAGTTGTTACAGTAAATGCCATGCTTTTTAACAACAAAAAGAGGTGCCGGTACTAAGTACTCCCTGGGAGAAACACTGCATGTAGGTATGTTTATTGGGTGCTTTGATGAAATGTTGAGAGATTGTAACACAGAAAAAGATTCAACTCACAAGAAGATATTTGTGGCTGTGTGAGAAGCCTCTGCATACGATTATGGATCCTTTTCCGAAGCTGTTACCATCTGATTCCAGTCAACACATTTTTAATAACTTACAGTCAATAAAGTATTCTCACAGAACAAGCAGCCCAAAATGGCAGATGTGTTGTTACTGTAACAAACTCCTCCCCTTTGTTTAGTAAGCCCAGTGCTTTTTTTCAGGGGATACACAGCACCAACACTTCTTACCCATAACACCTTCATGGTGAGTACTAGAACCTCTCCATTTTTTGGTTAAAAAGTGTGGCGCTTACTGTTTCAACTTCATTGTGAGTACCGGCACCTATTTTTCTAGATAAAGAGCACTGAGTAAGCCCCATTGAACAAAGGGACTGTGTTTCTGAGTAAAGATGCATACAGTTGTGCAGTTAGGAAAACAAAAGCGCATGCATCCTACTCGCTCAAGGATACATTGGCTTTCCTCTAGCTGTGGTTCCATTTAGTGCTGGTCAGAGCAGATAAAATCAATTCTTGCCTTTTTCAGCATTGAAGCCAGGTACTAAATGCAGGTTCTGTGGCTTCAGTTGCATACACACCACATGTTTAAAGCAAGCACACACACACACACACACCAGTCCTGGCAACAGTAGTTTGTTAAAGCTAATGGAAATTGTAGGTACCGGTATGTGCAGTGTAAACTACAGTTTGCAAAATTGTTTGTGGGGGATGTGCTTTAAATATATGGTATGCATGCAGCCACCTCTATTTTATCATTGTTCCAAATAACACAGATATGGACACGAATGCACATAAAAGATTGGAGTAAATAGAAGATTAAGAGTCAGAGAAACATAGAGAAGTTGGTTATATTGTCAAGAGGAGAACAATAAATAAATAAATATCCCAAAGTGAAGGGAAACAGAAGTGAGAATATAAAATAGTTGGGAAAGTTCCAGGTGGTGTGAAAGAACAACTGTGCATGCTTGAAATAAATAAGCATATGGAAGTACCCTAGGAAACTTTTAGAAGGGTAAGAACTGCAAAATGCCTAACCATTGTCTTAGGGTCACACATACACTAAGAAAGCTATTGAATAATAATAATAATAATAATAATAATAATAATAATAATTTATTATTTGCACGCCGCCCATCTGGCTGGGTTTCCCCAGCCACTCTGGGCGGCTTCCAACAAAGATTAAAAATAAATTAAAATGTCACATTAAAAACTTATCTGAACAGGGCTGCCTTCAGATGTCTTCTAAATGTCAGGTAGTTGTTTATCTCTTTGACATCTGATGGGAGGGCATTTCACAGGGCAGGCACCACTACCGAGAAGGTAATATCATTTTTTCAGATCTAAATATTCCTTATGTCTTCTAATACAGCCATTCTGCCCCACAAGTTCCCCTATATACCCAAACTCAGGCCATCAGCTATATGGAATAGTTTTCCAGGTCTGGACAGGAGCCTTTTTAAAAATCCCAGACAGGCAACAAAAAGAGAAGGTTGTTCAAGCACTTGCTGGACGTCTAATACAGGAATTCAGGACAGTAGCTCACAAGATAGACAGTGCTGCCATGAATATCACCTTCAGCTTCTCAGTTTCTTTCTTCAAGAAGCTCTTGAGCTGCTTTGGCCTGGGTTGGCTTTTCTTTGTATGCTTTCCAGTTTTAATTCCTAGTATTCACTAATAGAAGTATCAATTTATTTATTTATTTTCTCTTTTCTGTTCTCTGCCTCACAGGGATCCCTTGATGCTTGATTCATATGACAGAAAGGTGTCTTACAATCTAATTCTTTAATAAATTCTTGAGGGGGAAATTGTTTGAGACCAGGCTTACAGAACCTGATCTCATTACCTCACTGCAACCATCCAGTGAGTGAGGCTTTTCAAAATTTTCTAGTACTGTCTGTGCTCAGATTCTGCAGTACCCCGTGGCTCACATCACAAAATCAAACAAATTAATAATAATAAAAAAATTATAATATAGAGAAAAATGAAGGAGAATAAGTTGTTGACAGTGAGCACGTAGTGAGCACAAAACCCATGGTGGAAAAAAGAAAGTGAAATGGCTTTGGTGTTTTGTTTGTTTTGTTTTGTGTTTTTTTTTAAAAAAAAACTACAACTGTTATGAAAGTATATTGTTTGAGTGAGTAAAGGCAATGATATTCTGATGAAATCACTATTCTGAAAATCAAAGTGAATCAAAGTAATTTAGTTACCTAATAAAGCTCTGATCCAGGAGGATAGATTAGATCTGTGAATGTTCTAAACACACATTTCCAGATGAATTATCCTGTACTTAAACATAAGCACATACTTAAATACATTTCTATATTAGAATTTTATTATTCATAAAGTGTTCTACTGTACAGATATTTCAGAAACACAGATTCATGAGACTTGAAATTTATTCTTCCAGCTTTAACTTGAGGTAAACTTGTATGGAGTTTCATCTAAGTCATTTCTCCTCAGACCACTGTGCTCTGTTGTCCCTACCAGCTACTCTGCAAGGATCCCATGGTGACATTCGTAAATTCTAACCCACTAGGACACACTGGAGCATCTTGGGGAGTAGCCAACAGTCTAATGCTACAAATCGCATATAGCGTTGTTCAGTCAAAACCCACTCATTCCAACCTAAAACCACTGTTACTGGTTTAGGTTTAGGTTTAGGTTTTCTATTGCGATGTTAAATGCAGGGCAGATACAAAATATGAATGACCATGAAGTTTAGGCAGAGAAATTGATTGTTCACCAATGACATGTGATTTCCCAACTTTATAATATAAACAAATAAATGCATCTTAATATATGGAGAGAAAATTGTTGATCCACAACCTAGAAAAGAGTTCATGCAAATTTGTTGTTGTTGTTATAATATCCTTGCCCATCTTGCTGGGTTTCCCCAAAGCTGATTGGTAGTTGGCAATGGCCTTATCCCATTTCTGGTTAACTGGATATTTTAAACTACTGTCCTTTATTCCAAAAATAAAAGTTCACTGCAGATTCTGCGTTACCTCCCAATATGTTCATGTGAAAGGGAGCCCTGTCAATGAAAGATGCATCCACACCTGCCCAATGGTGTTGTGAGTGGTTGTATACCAAGATGAATATCAACTTCTTCAATCACTCCTTTCTTCTTCTTATATCTGGGGCAGGAAAAGGCATCAATAACTTAACCAATGGCTGGCAATTTTTTTTGAGTCATGCAGAGTAATGCAGCAATTTCACCCTCAAAGCCCCAGTGATGAAGTAGACCCCACACACAATAGTTGCAGGATGGCAACTATTAACAAGCAGTATTATTTATGCATATCAAGTCCAATACAATGTGCTTCTCTCCCTTGAGCCCAAGAGAGGGTTTTCTTGCTCCTTGTTTCCAAAACTCCTTCATAGCAGGGCATAAGTTATCAGTCCATAAATTATAGCTTGTCTGTCCTTGCCAACTCCTTTGGGCACAGTGTCTGCTTGAAGTTTCCACACTTGACAAAACATCCAACCAACCTCCAACTCCCACCCCCCTATCACTACCCAAGACACACACATGTTAAGAGAATTAACAAATTAACAAGGCAATGATTCAGTGTTTCTATGACCTTAATTGGAGTCACATGATTTTCCAGCTGTTACATTATATTACATTAGTTTTCTTTTCACCAATACAATTTATTCTTTGTAAAATACATTTTCTAACAAACACAGTGCAAATACTAGCTCCTACTAGCTCAAATGGAGTCACGTGGCATTTAAGGCCAATAGGTTTTTGCCATGTCTTATATACTTCTTCATTCCGTTCTCATTCTTCAGTGTAAGCCACTTTTGGACTGCCCACCCAAGTTCTCTTGATTGACTGACTTCCTGCCTCCATAGTCACCTTCAAACCACCAGTTCTGATACAGAATCTGCTGTGCCCACACGTATAAGCACAGTACTCCCTCACTGCTACCTCTTCAGAGATGTCCACCCTCTCCAGCACTGACATATCTCAATCATTCTAGCATGGTTTATAATTCTTCCTTATGTGATACACTTTGAAATTCTAAAGGTCAGAAAGGGGGCATAGATTCTGTGTGAACTCTCCCTTCTCTTTTGTAATTTTTTCTCCCTCCCTTGCTACAGAAACTGAGCATACTGTTCCATTTTAGAAATCCTCTATCCACCACTCCACCATTCAGCTGTGTTCCTCATCTATTTATATGCAGAGGGAGAATCTACCTTAAGGCAATTCTTAGACTCTCTGAAACAGGTAGGAGCTTTCAAAGCAAAGACAACGTGAAAACGCCTACAATGACACCTATTTCCCAGAGGTTCTCACTTGATAATTCTTTAAGCGTTGAAGGATAAATATTGAGGTAATTATTTTATATATTAATTAGGCAGCAATTGATGTCCACAAAGCAATCCAGTGTATTAAAACAGCAAACATTGCATCTTTTCCATCTGAAACACTTGATAAACCAAGAAAGCTGACACCTTCTGTCCTTGTCTTGCCTTCTTTGAAAGGGCAGGCTCTAAAGAGGAGCATGACATATTGGAAAGGAGACAAAAAATCTGCACGGAAGATTAAAACCTTATCTTTGCAAGAGCTTGAAATCTATTGTCTGTTTAATTGAAGATCATTTCAAAGAATGTCTAATGAATACAAAGTCAAATCATTTTTCTCTGATGAGTGATAGACATTCAGGCTGGAAGCTGAGCTGGGGCCATTTTCACTTTTTGTTTCAAGGACATTTAGACATCTGTAAGTCTCATTTTTTTATTATAATTTCATGCTAGGAAAGTAGAAAAAACTCCCTGAGTCAATAAAAAGCTATTCAGGGAACAGACAAAACTTTAATGAGATAGTGAAGATATTTCTTATTTAAAGAGACACAGCTGATATGTCCATAATGCGACAACCCTCCAGCATGCCGATTAATCTGCTGGCTCTTTTTTCCTTCATGGAAGAGGCTGATAAGTCTTCAAAGGTGTCTCTCCTCAGTTGTGGTCCTGGCCAGTAAAGACTGAGCAGGGCAGCCAACACATCACATCAAGTTACATTTCTCATGAGCTTCCATGAAGGGCATCATATCTCTTTATGATGGCTCCTAGACACAACGGCTATGTTCTACACAGTTGGAAGAAGGATATCTCTGAATGCCAGTTGCTATGGATCACAAGTGAAGAGAGTGCTGTTGCCTTAAGGTCTAGCTTCTGGGCTTCCCATAGACACCTGGTTGGCCCCTGTGGGAACAGGGTGCAGAACTAGATTGCAGACTCTTATGCTTTAGGCCACTCAAGCTTACTACAGGGAAGTTGTGCATGCCATTATTGATCTAATGACAAAAGATTCATAATAAAGTTTCTAAGCCATCTCCAATCTAAGGGATTCTCTGAGCACTAGCAGGTGAAGGAAGGAATTGAATAGGTTTTGAGCTAATTATATAAATGAAAAAAATGGGCAACAAGGGCAGTAAATGCCATATTGCTTTTGTGGTCACATTGCTTTCAGTGCAAGTACACACATAATGGTGGGAGGCTTCAGGATTCTGCCTGCACACCAGTGGAACAAATGTATCTAGAAATGTGTGTATGCTGCAATTAGATAAATGTGCAGAATGGGGCATGGGGCAAAGTATTTAACACCAAGAACCTCTGTTTTTATTTTACAGTTACTAGTCCAAAGGGCTGCAAAGTTCTATACCACAGAAGCCAAAGTACCGGCTAAGAAAGATAAGCAGTGTTTGGGATAGAGCTTGGGTGCCCCAACAAAGGTCCTTGCCCCTCTCCCTGAGTAGCAAAACCAAAATAATAATGATAATTCCTTTACTTTTGCTGAATATACATACTGTATACATATTGCTGAATATACCAAAACCTGAAACATGATCAAGCATATCCAAAGTGGAAATGTTCTCTGTGTGTACATGCACACACATTTAAAAATCCTTCATAACACTTCATTCAGCGAGTGCTAACTGAGGGAAGCTACATAGAACATAGTCTGGAAACATGCCCAGAATGAATTTCCATTCTCTAAACTGTGCACCAAGTTTATAATTTATAATCTTTCAAGTGGAGAAGACCGAAAATGAAGCAGCAATTCTGATAACTAACAACTCACAATAACCCAGTAAATCTCAGCAGTTAGGCATGATTTGGACTTGTACTGATGCTGTATATAAAAGCCTTAGAAGCTGGACTGCATGTTTAATTCCTAGTAATATTTGCTTTTTTTGTCTCAAAATTACATCCACAAGAATAGGCTCCATTTCATACGCCTCATTCTGTAGTTTAGGCTGGAAAGACATTTGCAGAAATATAGATATGCCCACTGTTGCCCACCTATTTACTAGTTGAATAGTTACTGCATCTACTGAGTGAAGTCTTATGGAGAGAGAATTGTGGCGGGGGGAGGACTGCTGAAATAGCATTTTGGGGTATATTCAGTGAAGACAATCATGTGTTATTATTTAAATATTTAATTGGTTACTCCTTAATGGCAGCAATAACGGAGGATGGAGCAAACTTGTTTTCTGCTGCTGCAGAGGGTAGGACTCAAACCAATGGATTCAAATCACAAGAAAGGCGTTTCCACTACACATTCGGAATAACTTTTCTGAGGACAAGAGCTGTTCGACAGTGGAACAGACAACCTTGGAATATACCCTTCACTGGAGGTTTTTAAACAAGAGGTTGGGTGGCCCTCTGTCAGCACTTCTTTAGCTGTGGTTCCTGCATTTCAGGGGGTTGGACTAGATGTGCCATCAGATCACTTCCAACTCTTCCAGTTCTATGATTCTAGAACAACAAAATTTTTCATCTTCAGCTGAAGTGCACAGGCTATGTCTCCTGTCCTGTTAGATGTATTAGCTAGATAGCTAGATAGCTGGTTCTCCTTTGTTAAGGCAGCTTCTATGTTCATTCAGTTATGAAAAGCCTATTTCTTTGTGCATGCGGGTAGCAACTCTTGAGCAAGAGAGAAAAGTGTGAAAACATATATTTTAAAATGGTACAATCAAAAAATCACGTTATTAGGCTTTTGGCAACAAATTGAAAGGAATTAGCATGCTGTATTAAAGTTGTTTCTGAATTACATAAAAGTAGGAGCTACTCAACTCTCTTGTTAAGATGAAAGGCACTTAAGAAGAGTCAGTGCTTCAGACCTTGCTACACTTGTGCAATAATTGACTGTCTCCTATACATGTTAAGTTAACTACATTTCTACAGCTACCAAGGGCTTTTCACTCCTACAACTACAGTGCTTGTAACTCTGAAATTTTAAAATCTCATCTGATATTTTCCAGAGTAGAAATAAATGCAGAAACATTAAAACCTTCTTAAGAACATATGAAGTGCCCTGCTGATTCATCCCAAAGGCCTATGTATATAGCATCCTGCTTTCACAGGAACCAACCAGACACCTCTGGGAATCCAACAAACAAGACATGAATGCAACAGTACTCTTCCACAACAGCTGGTATTCAAAGCAGGGAAAGTAGGGGGGAATTCGAAGTTGCTTCCATTTTAATGAGAAACTACCTAATTCATAGTTCTTGACCCAGTATGTGAACCAAAGTACAGGTATCCTTTCACATTTGCACTTTGAATTTGAATTGCACTTTCCAACCAATGTGGAAAAAATGCACAATATTAGGAGAAATTGCTTGCAAAACTGTATACAAAGATTGCATTTATGCCCTTGGCAGTGGTGGATGGTCGGTACAGCAAAGTACAGTACAAGGAGAGACTTTGTCTGTGCGGGCAACCTTGCGTAGAGGACCTGTACCACTATTTTGCAATGCCCGCTATATATAGAACCAAGAGACCAAGTTATAAAACCCCTGCTCACGAATGGAACACACTGATAGTCTATCCACCATGATTTTGTCTATTTCTCTTTTAAAGGCATCCAGGTTGATGCCAATCTTGTGATGGTGAATTTCATAGTTAAACTGTGTGCTATGTGAAGAAGTGCTTTCCTTTGTCTTTCCAGAATCTTCCAGCATTCAGCTTCACTTGATGGCCCCAGGTTCTACTGTTATGAGAGAGGGAGAAAACCTCTCAATAACTCCCATAATAACTGTAAAAGGTTATGAAGAATGAAGGAATTACCCTTGCAGAAGTTATGCTACTTTAGCAAGACTTGTTCTTCTGTATCAGAGGCTGCTAACCTTTTGGAGCGCATGGACACCTTTGCAAACAAGAGAAATTGTTGTGTGCACCACACACACCAACAAATACAACCTATTCTATTCCCTGCAATAGTTCAGCAGGGAAGAGGAACTTGTGGGCATCTACAAGCACAAATGTGACTATTGGTACCATGCTGATGACCCATATTCTATATGCTTTACAAATCTACCTTTAACAATGCTTTCCACAAGTTTTCCTGGAACAGGCCTAATTTTCCAGATATTTTCCTAATTTTCCTTCTGGATATTTTTCTAAAAATTGGTGTTTCCTTGGCCACTTTCCAGTCCTCAGGTGTGAAGGCTGATCTTAAGAGCAAGTTACATTTTTAGACTATTATCAATTTCATATTATTATTTAACAACCTTTAAGCGAATGCCATCTGGATCCTGTAATTTGTCAATTTTTAATTTGTCAATAAGTCCTAAAACAGGAGTTCAAAACATCCAGCCAAACTTTCTTCTATTCACAATGCCTTGAAGGAAAAGTAGAATAGACTATGAAACAGCACTGAAAATCAGAGGTGCTTCTCCCCCAACAAAAATGAAAATAAAACTAGAAAGACTGCTTTGGCTGAGCTTTACTTAAGAAAGCCTGTTGATTTCAAAGGAAGACAGTTAAGAAACCACTGTTGTTTAACTTTGGCTGGGTCATACTTGGCTTTTCTTGGAAGACACATTCAGCCATGCAAGTCACCTTGAAACAATTTGTCACTGTAATGCTAATTTCTGTAAATCAAGTGATTTCTAGGAATTCTGCTAGCATGCTAAGGAAACTAATTGACTGCACACCACTTTGAGCACATATCAAGAATTCTAGACTTCAAATTTAATTGAATTTCTTCAACACCTCACACTTTATTTCAAATGATTCATTACTGCAAGATAACTCTGCATCATTGCACTAATCCCAGTTTTGCAGATCCAAAGTGCAGATATCATCTCATCTTCTGTCAATAATATGTTAATGTTATTAGCTACTGTATGTTGTATGATATATACATTTTTGTAGGTATTATTGACTGGACTGTGTGCATGTTCAGCATTTTAGGCTCTGTTTGTTTCAATGGGAGAGCAAAGCAGATAAATTTTCCTCAATGAAATCAATGAGGCTACAAGTGCTTAACTTTCGCTGAACTATGTGTATCATGGCAAACATCGTCAGACAATTTATGCTATGTGGATTAAAAGCTTATGAGTATCTTGAGCCCTATGCTGGGTCTACAGCATTCTTATCTACTTGCCACAATCTTTATTCCAGAAGCCGTCATCGATTTATGATATCATATTTGTATCCCACTTTTCTCCAGGCAACCAAGGCCAGCATAATGTGACACAAAAGGCTAGAAATATGTGCAATTCTATCAAGAGATTTAGCAATGAAACTATTAGTGTGTTAATGGGAAGCAATGGTTGCTGTCCTCCCCCCCCCCAACCTATAGGAGCTATGCTGTGTGGGATACTTTCTTGCTACTGATATTATTCAACCTCTACAGGAAGCTTCTGAAGTCTCATCATTCATTTGGTGATAACACCCAAGTTGTAGTTTCTTAATGCAAATGCAGCAAGAATATCTTCTGCTGTAATTTATGCTCAGAGCTCCCTCCCTGATCATTGAGCCTGGTTGCCACCTCTCTCCTCCTTCAAATCCCTCTTTGGAACATACCTTCTCCATCAGGAGCTTGCCCTAACTGACTGGTATGCACTCTTGGATTCAAAGAGAAGGGCAGTGCACAGTGCCCATGTCTCCAGGACTGCAACTGCTTTAGGCCAGCTCACTTACACGTGAATCTTTCCTGCAGCTCATTTCTTTTTTCAGTTTGCAGCACACAAGTTACTTCCAGCAGAAATAAGCAGATGGAGCAATGCGTGTTTTTTATACGTTTTTTATATTCTATACGCTAAGCCTCTCACAGTGGCTTATAAAAAAATACAGCAACAACAAAATAGTTTGAACACATCTGTGAAGTGATAAAAAACCAACATACATAATCCAGCAATTCAGGAAAGTATTGGTCGTCCTCTGAAAGAGAGTCAGCCAGCCTTCCTTTGTAGGGAAGGAATTCCAAGGAAAAGGTGCTCTACAGAAAAAGCCCAAGAATGAGTTCCCTTCAACGCACTTGATCTCGTTGCACATGTGGTGGAACATAGAGAAGATGCTCCTTCAGATAACCAGGCTCCAGGCATTTAGTATTCAAGCCAAGACAACTTTTGCGGGCTCAGGTTCATTGCACCTTGCCATCTGCAGATGTGCATGTAATGGCGGGTGAAAGGGCCACACTCAAAATAGGAAAGCTAGTCTACATTTTACTTTCCATAGTGCAAGATTGTAGCCCTCATGTTTGAAAAAAGGATTTGAAATACTATTTGTGGTGACCACTGTGAAAATATCAGCACTTGCAACATCAAACCATCAAAAAATTGCAAGTCCTAAGGTCCTTTCAATAATGAAACTGCACTTCAAAGAAATGATACAGTGTCAATAGCCCCAGGTATATGATGGCTGTGACTGAACATTTGTTCAAACATAGAAAGTTGCTTGGTGAAATGTTTACTTTCTTCCATTCTCAGATCCGTGTGTGTGTGTGTGTGTGTGTGTGTGTGTGGCCCTCTTCTATTCCATTATCTCCCAGTTCATTTTGCTGGACTTTTTTTATAAAAAAAATGCTTTGGTAACAAATAAACATATTTTCATTTGAGAATTTCCATACTGGCAACTGGCAAAAAGAACTTTTTTCTTTGCTGTTGTGTCTTTATACCATCCTCCAACACCATGGCCTGAGGCAAACCACTTCTTTGCTAAAATGAAACAGAGCTAAATAACTGCAGAAAAGAAATATTAGCCAATATTAATTAACCAATGACTAATTTATTTTTTGATGCCCTTACTCATTTATGTAAGAGCATAATAAGAGTCCTGCTGGATCAGACAAGTTCAGCTAGGCTGTCTGTGAAGAATTGCCTTTGTCTGCCCTGAATTTTCCAACATTCAGCTTCATGGATGACCCTGGATTCTGGTATTAAGAAAGCTGAAGAAAAGCTTTCCTCTGTCCCCTTTTTCACACTATACATAATTCTGTACATCTCTATCATGCTCATCCTTGCTATCCTTTTGTCTAAACTAAAATGCTCCAATTGTTGTAACCTTTTCCCAGGGAAGAGTTACTCCAGCCTTACTTAAGTAGCCATCCTTTTTGTCATTTTCTATATTAAATTTAATTGGTTTAGCCCAGGGGTCGGCAACCTGCGGCTCCGGAGCCGCATGCGGCTCTTTTGCACCTTTGCCGCGGCTCCGCAGATCCTCGGGGACCCTGACCAGAAAAGCAGAAGCGCCAGAAAGAGGAGGGGGATAGAGCTGGGCAGCCGAGCCGGGCAAAGCAAGGCGGCGGCGGCAGCGGAGCTCGAGAGGCGGCGGCTGCTGGGGTGGGGGAGGAGGCGGCGGCGGCCGGAGAAGGGCTGCTGCTGCTGCTGCTGCTCCTGCCGCCGGAGGGAAGTTCTGCCAGGCGGCTTCTTGGCTCATAGCTTCCCCCGGGGTAGGACGGGCGGCGGCGGCGGGGAGGGGGAACGCTCTCCCAGGCCATGCTTTCCTCAGCCCCGCGCGCGAGGCACCTGAGGCGAGGGAGAGAGAGCACGCGGGCGCTCGAGGGAAATGGCGGGGTGGGTTTTTGTGTGTGTGTGAGGGGTGGCGGTGGTGCTTTGGGATCCTTGCTTCTGAGTGGCCACTGAGTTGAGGGAGAGCGCCTGAGGTGAACCACAAAATGGGCCCGCCCTCCCTGTCAGGGAGGAAGGGGTGAATTACGTCAGTGACGAGGAGGGGGTCCAGAGGTAGCCAGCAGGAGAGGTGGGGGGGCACGAGAGCAATTGCAGAGGGAGGGGGGGCTGTTAGGCACCAAAATCCTGCATGCGGGATTTCCCCATTCTCTCGTGCCTATGCAATTCCTGCCCTTCTCCCTTCCCCCTCGAGATCTGCTGCAGAGACAAGCAAATGAAGAAGAAAGGGAAGAGTATTAGCTGACATGTCCCCAGATCCCATGGAAAGCACCACAGATTCCTTTGCTTACCAGCTCTTTTTATTTTAAGTTGGCTTCAAACCTGTAATTGTGTAGGTGTATGTATGTATACATATACACACATAAATATTCATATCTCTTCCCTCTCACCTTCCTTTCACCCAGTTTCTCTGGCACTGGTTTATAAATGCTGCTATGTAGAAATGATGAGAAAGTTGCACCAGCAGAAGGAATGGCTATGTGCTGTTAGTAAAAAGAGAGGGAGTTGAACTGCAGGGAGGGACAGACACTTTTCTATGTATTAATTTGTATAATGCCCTCTATGCACATGGTGCTTTGCAAAAAATGGATATGAGAGGTACCATACCCCTCTTTGCTATCTGAAATAGACTCAGGGAAAAGAGAGAGAATGGGGGAAGGGGAAGAATGTGTGGTTATTTACATTTGGCTTGTTTTGCGGCTCCCAGTTTTTTTTTCCCCTTCGGAAACGGGTCCAAGTGGCTCTTTTTGTCTTAAAGTTTGCAGACCCCTGGTTTAGCCTTTGTACCTTGATTGACCAAAGTTAATATACATACATTAAAACTCAGAAATTGCTTTAGCTAGCCTCAAGCAAATAATAATAATTTAAAAGTGCATCAGGTTATTCCAGTGAAATTTTGGAGAAAGAATATAGGCATGCCAATTAAAAAACATACACATCCAGATCACATATATGGAAATGCATTTACTTCTAACAAATGTTATGCAGTACACACTATAATGGCTGGTTGGTTTTCTCCTTTGTTGATAGTTTTGTGAAAGAAATATTTGTATAGCATAGCACTACTTGCAAATGGTTGAATTTTGTTTGCTTCTGTAATAGGAAATCTTTCTCATTAGTTTTTCTCTGCAACTTGAAGCTCTCAAACTTCAAAAACTTCAAGTCCAACACTTCCTGATTTGACATGAGATGACCTATCAGATCCCAAGTGTGGAAGGAGTAGAGATGGGCAGGCCTGGGGGGAAAACCGGAAAAAATGGGGGGGGGGCAAGGTGTTGTTGTTTTTTTCGTTTTTTACCAGGCCTTCCCATCTCTAGGAAGGAATTAACAAAATAAGATATATTGTCTCAAAAACAGTTTGCACTTGTGATTTTATCACCTGTGTGATAGCCTGTTGCAGCAATGACAAAAAAAAGTATTACAGAATCAGAAGCTTAAAGTGAAATCCAGATTTGCCCTGCAGAGCAACAAAGGTACCACACCCTCACTCATGGCAGCAGAAAGTAGAGGTGGCACAAAGATGGGGCCTGATTCTGCCAGGTTCAGTTTGATGCAGGGATCGAGGCCAGATTATGCCTGATATTGGCCAGTGCCAGCTGTGAGAGCAGCTTAGGAGCCAAAAGATCACAAGATGGTTCAGCTCTGGCCAGCCCTATAAGCATCCCCTTTCAAGGCTATACCAGGCTCTGCTACCCTGAGCAGTCAGAAGGAAGAAGATCTTTCTCTACCAGTGGAGTGACAGAAGCAGAGGGGTGCCTCCAGTCACTCCAGACTCCCCACAGCCCTCTCTATTGGGGATGGGTGGCTAGATTCCCACCTTAGACACTTATTGCAGCAGAAGCTCTCATGGACTAGAAGTAGTCATTCCTTAACTTTCACTAATATTGCTGAAGTCACAGAATTGGATGGAGAAGCCAGTCAAAACAATTAAGAAGTATCTGTTGTAACAAGTACCTGACAGATGAAGGAGGGAATAGTAGGGAAGTTACATATAACCACCGTGGGTTTTTTAAAAAAATTTCATTAAGACTTTTCACAATACAGTGGTACCTCGGGCTACATACGCTTCAGGTTACAGATGCCTCAGGTTACAGACTCTGCTAACCCAGAAATATTACCTTGGGTTAAGAACTTTGCTTCAGGATGAGAACAGAAATTATGCTCCGGCAGCGCGGGGGCAGCAGGAGGCCCCCATTAGCTAAAGTGGTGCTTCAGGTTAAGAACAGTTTCAGGTTAAGAACAGACCTCCAGCACAAATTAAGTACTTAACCCGAGGTACCACTGTACATTACAATAAGAGAACAAACTAATCTAAACAAAAACATAGATTATTTGTTTGTTTCTTTGAGTCAGGCATAGGCAAACTCGGCCCTCCAGATGTTTTGGAACTACAACTCCCATTATCCCTAGCTAACAGGACCAGTGGTCAGGGATGATGGGAGTTGTAGTCTCAAAACATCTGGAGGGCCGGGTTTGCCTATGCCTGCTTTGAATTGTATACAGCACTGCCATTCCACCTGGGCAATGGAGCTTCCCTCGACTCTTCAATGCAGCTTCCTCCCCACCCCCTTCAGGTGATTGAGGGACCCTTTGCAGAAGATGGGGGGGGCGCAAGGGAAGTAGAGAGGAAGAAGAAATCCCATTAAACAAGCAGAATGACACACACACAAAGATCATAGATGATGCCTTCCTGGAACAGATGGCCAAGCATGCAAAAGGAAGGGAGATAGTAGTAATGGGGGACTTCAATTACCCAGATATTTGTTGGACGTCAAACTCAGCCAAGAGCATAAGGTCAAACAGATTCCTCACTGGCCTTGCAGACAACTTCATTGTCCAGAAAGTGGGAGAAGCAACAAGAGGAACAGCCATTTTAGATCTGGTCCTAACCAATGTTGATGACCTGGTTAGTGGGGTAGAAGTGGAAGGATCATTAGGCGCGAGTGATCATGCTCTTCTGAAGTTTACTATACAGCGGAAAGGAGCAGCCAAGCATACTAGGACTCAATTTCTTGACTTTAAGAAAGCCGACTTCATAAAACTTACGGAAGTGCTGGGTGAGATCCCATGGACAACAATACTAAAAGGAAAGGGAGTTCATGATGGCTGGGAGTTTGTTAAGAGGGAGATAGTAAAAGCACAACGTCAGGCAATACCAATGAGACGGAAACATGGAAGGTGCCTAAAGAAGCCAGGGTGGCTATCTAAAGAACTTTTAACTGAATTAAGATTTAAAAAGGATGTGTACAAAAAATGGAAAAGGGGGGAAACCACCAAAGAGGAATTCAAACAAATAGCCAGCACGTGTAGACACAAAGTCAGAAAAGCTAAAGCACAGAATGAACTCAGGCTTGCTAGAGAGGTTAAAAGCAACAAAAAAGGCTTCTATGGGTATGTTCGTAGCAAAAGGAAGAACAAAGAAACAGTGGGGTCACTCAGAGGAGAAGATGGTGAAATGCAAACAGGGGACACAGAAAGGGCTGAACTCCTCAATGCCTTCTTTGCCTCAGTCTTCTCCGATAAAGAAAACAATGCCCGACCTAAAGAATTTGGAGCAAATGATTCAGCAAAGGAAACACAGCCCAGAATAACTAAGGGGATAGTACATGAATATTTGGCTAGTTTAGATGTATTCAAGTCTCCAGGGCCAGATGAACTGCATCCAAGAGTATTAAAAGAACTGGCAGATGTGATCTCAGAACCACTGGCAGTCATCTTTGAGAATTCCTGGAGAACAGGCGAAGTCCCGGCAGACTGGAGGAGGGCAAATGTTGTCCCTATTTTCAAAAAGGGGAAAAGAGAGGACCCAAATAATTACCGCCCAGTCAGTCTGACATCAATAGCAGGGAAGATTCTGGAGCAGATCATTAAGCAAACAGTCTGTGAGCACCTAGAAAGGAATGCTGTGATCACCAATAGTCAGCATGGATTTCTGAAAAATAAGTCATGTCAGACTAACCTGATCTTGTTTTTTGACAGAATTACAAGCCTGGTAGATGAAGGGAACGCAGTGGATGTAGCCTACCTTGATTTCAGCAAGGCATTTGACAAGGTGCCCCATGATATTCTTGTAAAGAAGCTGGTAAAATGCGGTCTTGACTATGCTACCACTCAGTGGATTTGTAACTGGCTGACTGACCGAACCCAAAGGGTGCTCATCAATGGTTCCTCTTCATCCTGGAGAAGAGTGACTAGTGGGGTGCCACAGGGTTCTGTCTTGGGCCCGGTCTTATTCAACATCTTTATCAACGACTTGGATGATGGACTCAAGGGCATCCTGATCAAATTTGCAGATGACACCAAACTGGGAGGGGTGGCTAACACCCCAGAGGACAGGATCACACTTCAAAACGACCTTGACAGATTAGAGAACTGGGCAAAAACAAACAAGATGAATTTTAACAGGGAGAAATGTAAAGTATTGCACTTGGGCAAAAAAAATGAGAGGCACAAATACAAGATGGGTGACACCTGGCTTGAGAGCAGTACATGTGAAAAGGATCTAGGAGTCTTGGTTGACCACAAACTTGACATGAGCCAACAGTGTGACGCGGCAGCTAAAAAAGCCAATGCAATTCTGGGCTGCATCAATAGGAGTATAGCATCTAGATCAAGGGAAGTAATAGTGCCACTGTATTCTGCTCTGGTCAGACCACACCTGGAGTACTGTGTCCAGTTCTGGGCACCACAATTCAAGAAGGACACTGACAAACTGGAACGTGTCCAGAGGAGGGCAACCAAAATGGTCAAAGGCCTGGAAACGATGCCTTATGAGGAACGGCTAAGGGAGCTGGGCATGTTTAGCCTGGAGAAGAGGAGGTTAAGGGGTGATATGATAGCCATGTTCAAATATATAAAAGGATGTCACATAGAGGAGGGAGAAAGGTTGTTTTCTGCTGCTCCGGAGAAGCGGACACGGAGCAATGGATCCAAACTACAAGAAAGAAGATTCCACCTAAACATTAGGAAGAACTTCCTGACAGTAAGAGCTGTTCGACAGTGGAATTTGCTGCCAAGGAGTGTGGTGGAGTCTCCTACTTTGGAGGTCTTTAAGCAGAGGCTTGACAACCATATGTCGGGAGTGCTCTGATGGTGTTTCCTGCTTGGCAGGGGGTTGGACTCGATGGCCCTTGTGGTCTCTTCCAATTCTATGATTCTATGATTCTATGATTCACACCGTTTTGGATGCAACCCTTTGTCTCACTGTGCAGCCTGGCTTCAAAGTCAAAAGCAAGCAATTCAATAGGTTTCATAAACTAAAGCAGTTTTATAAACTAAAGCAAACTATATATGATGTTCAACAAGGACACACTGAAGGCAGCTAGGAAAGATATATTATTGCTGCTGCAGTCATACTGAAACAGTTGAAATTTGTCTTTAATTCATAGCTTATTTTCAAGATATGCTATTCTAACTCCATGGAAACTATTATAGTTTAGCATCTGAATATGCACTCAGGGAGTCCTTAATCCACAGTTCACAGAACATAAAATATAACTTCTTTCCAATACTCAACATCAAGAAGCATTTATTTTGAGTCAATAAGGATGCACAGAATAAAATACAGAAATTACATGGTTGCCTATATATAATACATGCACAGTAAGTGGGCATATTTATAAAAATCCAATTCAAAACATTACACTTCAGACCATGATTGTTTCTTCTAGAGACTTATGTGCCTTAATTATTTCCTGTAATATCAAAGAGCAGAACGCTAATCCAAATTAAACTACTTTAAGTTACAGGAGTGCAGCAACCACAACAAAATATTAGACTGGTATTTTACTGCGGGAGGGAGGGTATGAAAATGTTGAAATTGGTGAATGAGGAATGCCTGAATATCTTTGCGGAATTATTCCTGAAGTAAACCTCTGACATATCCAACTGGAATGCTTTTCAGTGAACAAAGGGCTAAAAAATGATATTATAGAATCATAGAATCATAGAGTTGGAAGAGACCACAAGGGCCATCGAGTCCAACCCCCTGCCAAGCAGGAATCACCATCAGAGCACTCCTGACATATGGTTGTCAAGCCTCTGCTTAAAGACCTCCAAAGAAGGAGAACTTCACAAGATTCCCCCTGTCTCTTACAATCAAGCTTAGGCACTTTGATTTAAGCTGCTTTATTGGGTCCTCCCTTAAAGAGGGCACGTGTTGCGGTGGGGCCTGGCAACCTAACCCTGTGTTGTGGGTGGGTATGTTGGTAGGTCCCTTGATGCAGGCTTCAATCAGGCCAATGGGACGCAGACTAAACAGATCAAGGGACTGATATATACCTATGCACGTGACCCATACCTTCCTCTTTCAGCTCGTGCATCGGAACACCCACCCACCTCTCCCTATATTTAGGGCTTGCGTGCTTGACCTTGCTATGCCGTCGTGTGTCGTCTGTCATTGGGACAGGGGCACGGCAGGAATTTCCCCCACTTGGCTGATTGGCTGCTGCCATTTGGGTTTCACCTGCCGCGTAGCAAATCATCACAACTTGTAAGGTTGCGGATAGGCTCTGGTTCAGGTGATAGGGATGGGAGAACGCTCTCGCCATCTCTATGAGAAGGGTATTCCGTTAAAGGAATCCAGGGACTCAATGGCTTGGTCAATCCCTGTGAGGGGGTTGTGCCCGTGCCTGAGTCCAGGGAGATATCTGAGTGGCAGAGATAGCCTGCTCCCAGCTTTCCGCTTATCCAGGTGTTCACCCTAGGCTGATGTATGCTGGTGCCCTGGGTCAGCGCTACCTGCAAGGGTGCAGGGAGCTAGTTGAACCAGAGCCTATGCAACCAATCACTTGCTGTAATCAATAAAGTTGTGGCCTAAATTCTGTCAAAAACCAAACCAAAATTTGAATCTTGTCTGAATTTATTTAAGGGGGAGGTTTAAAGGTCTCAACATGCAACTAAGAGAATTTTTTAAAGTTCTAAACCAGTGTTCACTGAGCCACCAGATGCAGGCCTATTGGTGTCATCATTGTGCAAGGCACACTGACTCTGTGTGAGACGCATGGGCCAGAGCTAATCCTAAGAATAAAGCCCTAGGCAAATCCAACAGCTTTCCTTGAATGAAACTCTAGGCAACAATCTAATAGAGATACTACTCGCACTCTCCAAGATGAGTCAGTACGCAAGACGGCATATAAGGCAAACAGGCAGAAAACAGGGGGACTGTGGACATCCCTCAGTTGTAAGAACTGTCAGAGTATTCCTATTCTCTGCTCCCTGTTCTGTAGCAAGACACTCACTGACTTCTCCCCCCCCCACACGCACATGTGTACAAACAAACACACACACATGAGATAGACCTTAGTACCAGCCACTATTAGAAACATTGTTGACTTCTGTTGTGGAAGATCATCACTAGCATCCTCTTCCCCATTTCTGTTTGAAAGTATCAGTAGATATTAGCATATTCAGCTAATAATCTTACTGTCCGACAATATGTACCAGTCATAACATTCTCTTTGAACTTTGTTCTCAGGGTCTGATTAATTGTTTTTCTTTGATGCGACCAGAAAGTTATGTGGCTATACTTTAGCCCAGTTGAATGAACATTTCAAGTATGCACTAATCCTTAGGAGCAACATGGCATTTTGCAAAGGACTCTAACCTAGTTTCTCATTATAACTTTACTGATTGAGCTATAATACTTGCCAAATTGAAAATTAAAGCTTGTCTCCCACCCACTCCCCTCTTTTCAGGCTAAGCAGAATTATTTTCATCTGGGTAATTAACTCAGGTTCTTATACCTGAACCTCCAGAAGGTGCCTAGAGCTGACAATGGTTTTCCTAAAATGGATTGATCATAATTAATTACCTTACTATCAAAACAAAATTAAATTTCAAAGATTTATACAGTACAGTATTATACAGAAAGCTATATTTGAAGGCCTCTTTCTCATACTGTACAGACCAGGTACAGAAAGACCTAAATAAATAAGACCTGGATCTGTAATGGTCCATGAAGCTCGTCATCCCATCATCTCTTAGATTTATAGCCCAGCTAGTCCCAAATGTCCAAAGAGGGCAACTAGAGTAATGCCAGGCCTGAGGTTGGTCAAAGTCCAGTGCCTTCCAAAGCTATCTAATTAACTCAATTATTCCTAATGATGTAGCACTGCTCAAGAGTCTTTAATGTTACATCTCTCAGATTTCAGATGGAGTAACAGGCAAATAAATAGTCTAGTTCTAGGCAACAGTGTGCATCACAAGAACAGTCAGGATGGAAACAAGTCCCTAGGGACCCATTACAATGCTCAACATCTCCCATTGGCACTTCAGGTCACTGTGCTGAATATAACCTCTGAAGAAGAAGAAGGGAACCTGTCCCATCAGCCCCACCAGCCAGCATGGTCAATGGTCATGGATAATTTGAGTTGCAGTCAAACAATATCAGGCTTTAGAGCCCTTAAGACTTGGGTCCAATAAACCTTGCCTACCTTGAGTGATCCAAAGATCTAGGAAGGGAGTGGAGGAGAAGGAGAGATTGAGCTTCCATCTATGTTTCCACACCATGCATAACATTTTAAACCTCTGTCAGGTCCTTCCTCTGCAATATTTTTTAACCAGTAAAAAGCATCAAAACATGTTAGCCTTTCCTTCTGGGAAAGATTCTCCAATGGTGGCTAAGTTGGGTCACTTTTCCTGCTTGTGAATTTCTTAGTGGTCCCTGCAAAGAACCATATGCTCACAAAGGATGTTAACAAGCTTCCATCAACACACTCCCAAATTGTATTATATCATAAATATTTTAGTAATAAACCTTCAAAAACCTTTAGGTTAGTCTGCCCAAAAACAAAGATAATTGAAAGACTAAAATATAATTAGGTGGTCTGTACCCAATTTCTTATGAGAGATTAGCAAAAATATGTATAATTCAAAAGCCTCAGTAATACATTTCCTTATGATCGCTACAGTGATTATTCTTTTTTAAAAAATCTTTTACAAAGATTTCTTTTGTTCTGTACCTCATATGAGAATATCAATGTTGCAGTCACTTGAAAAAAAAGACTAACAATAAAAAGCCTATTTTTCACATCAGCAGTTGCATAACATACAAGCATAAATCAGGAGTGGGTTTTTCAGAAAAATATTCATGGGTGGATAGACGTCGAAGATTGTTATAGCTCCTTTCTGGCATTCTAACAAAAAAGGATTAGCAGACTGCCATAAGCAGGCACAATTCCTCATACGGCTGCATATTTATACAGAAATAAGGACCCAAAAATAACAAGCATACTGCTTTTGCAGTAGCAGATACCAAAACCCAAGTAGTAAACCTGAGTTTTACAAAGTGATTACTAAGCTTAATATTTTTCTATTTTATTATATTGGAAAATGAGTAATTTCTTTTTTAGCTTATGGTATATACTCTGTGTGTTTAATATTTGGTACTTTGAAATCGATGCTGTATTATTGCAATATTTACATCCATCTGTCTTGAGATAAAATGGGGGGCGCCTATACATATATGATTTTTGCAATAATACAACATAGATTTCCAGATAACACATACACACATACCCCTTTAAGATTACAGTGAGACTGTGCTGTCTCTAATGTAATTTTCTGTATGTTTTTAATATATTTTTTTCTATATAGTTTTAATTCTAGAAATGTCTGGGCAGTGGGCTTTCTGGCACACTTGAAGTTAGCAGGATCACTCTCCCTTCACATTAGCCGGTGTGAAGGGGGTGGTCCTGCTTAGTGCTGGGTTCACACTTTGTGCAGCCCTTTAAAGGTTCCTGACAACCAACTGGTTGTTGGGTACTTTGAGAACTACAGAAAGTGGTCTTTGGCCAGGTCCACCCTCACCTGTATGACATCAGGTGTTAGGTGAGTCACTGTGGTTTGCTTGCTGGACAAATGGGAAAGCTTGATGCACAGAAACTGGGCCACCAGCAACAATTCCCCACCCCTGATCTGGAGATACAAAAATTCCTCTCAGGAGCTGAGGGTCCCTTGCTATTCCCTAATCAGGGAACAGTGCAACAATGAAAATGGTTAAAGGCAGTCTTGAACACAAAGTGTAGATGACTTTTAACATAATTTAAAATAAACAACACAAACCCAGGGAATGAAGTCCCTATGGGAAATGTGATTGTTCTGGAAAAGTGCAGAAGCAGAAGCTGCCACTGATGTGCTAGTGTTAGTTGGCAACTTTGTTGTTGTTGAGTAAGAGACAGGGAAACTGAAACGAAAATTTATTGTCTAGATGATTCAATATGATATTCATTAGTACAAAATCCTCTTTTTAAAAGGGAGGACTTCTGTGACATATGTCTTCTGCAAATGATAAATGTTGGATTGAAAAGAAACAAATTGTTAGAGTGTTGCCACAGCTAAGTATAAATTCTCATGGGCACTGCAATTTCCTGCATGGACTTGATGCTGACCTGCAGCTTGGAAAATGCATATGCCTAGGGTCTTATTTTAGATGTATTTATTTGTGGGTATCTATCAAGGTATTGTCACATGTTACATTGGTCACATTACAGTGGTCACAGGTAATTTATCAGAAAACCTTCTCCCCACAGTTTCCAATAACTAGAAATAAGTTTGACACTTGCCCATGAAACATGGGCTCTTTATGTATATTGCTGCAGTTTGATTTTTTTAAATTAGAGAAAGCACTGATAAATTCTTAAGGCTGCAAAACTGTTACATTGCTCACACCTTTAAAAACACAATAAGAAATAAAGCATTTAAACTACATGCTGAATACTTTTCATTATTTTTGCAGGTAAGACCAAGCCGGTCAACAAACAGTTTAATGACAAATGGAGTTAAAATAATATTAGCTAAAGCACATTGTTGTATGCCACACCAGTCTCTGAGTGGTGTGAGGCTCCAGGTGCTCCAGGCACTTACCCAGGGTTCAGGTTCCTTGCAATAAGGGATAGCAGAGACTGTGGTGTCTTTAGGATATATGGTTTGTCTACACATATATACAATCTGAGTCCATGATGGAGGGGTTCACTGCACTAACACCCCAATAAGGTATTTCTTCTGCCACAGTTTGGATTCCAGCAGAAAACAAGCATGTCTCTCCCTCACAGGCTTCAGCCTGCTGCCTGCTTCTAGGTTCTAGCTCTCTCTCACACCAGCTCTCGCCTTTGTCCTTTTAACTGTTGTGGTCTTGCCCCAGAACAATCCAGAGCAAGCCTCAATGAATAGTTAGCAGAGTGAAAACACTCAAACATGATGCGTAGTTTCAACATTCATTCAGTTGTACTTTACTGAAGGCAAATTGAGGTAACAGTCACAAATCCAACAATCCTGGATTGGCACAGTCTCCTCAGAACCCAGTTGCTTCAAAACTTAAGTTAAAAACCTAAAACTTAGCATTAAACGTACTATGTACAAATCACCCCTCAAACGAGAGAAAAATACACAAGAATTAAGTAGAGAGAAGCTGGAAAGAGGAGAGAGAGAGAATGAGGAGACCTACTGAGCGACAGATATCCCCATCTCCCAGTGGCCTTGAAATAAAGATAACAGTTCATTCTTGCTTAGACCAGCTGCACTCAGCTCTTCTGAAACATAACCCAAACATAGACAAGAACCTTCTGCTTGTTTCACCAGCAGAATAGAAACTTACTTGTCAGCTAGAAACTTCCAGCTTGTACCACATAGAGAATGTACTATAAAACTCCTGCTTGAATCAATAGACTGGAAATGATCTCTACACTTTAGACAAACAGTTTGTGTACCTCAAAAACACAACCATGACACTAACCTACCAGCCAGTTGAGGGAGGGTCCCCCAGCCACTTCCTTTGTTACCCTAATGACACATACTCAGGAGGCCATTACCATGAAGCTGTCCAATTCCAACAATTGAATCTTTGCTAGATCCAGGAATTAGGAGGAACTCAGGCACAGTGGTGGAGCTTCATGCTCCGGCATTTGGGGGGGGGAGAGCAGGTGGGGGCAGTGCAGGTGCGCATCCTGGGGGTGGTGTGTGTGCTGCCCGCAGGGGCATGACGTGTCCTGGGGGCGGGGCTCACCACCTGCGGGGGGGCACCCAGCGCTGGGGGGCAGCTGCGATGGCACCCTGCTGGGATCGCGCTCCCCCCACACTCCTCTTCCTCTGCTAGTGTTCAGGCATATATCCTAACTATCCCCACCCCCACCCAGCAACTCACAACAATCTTGTGAAGCGTTTACAAATGTTACACTGGTCACTATGGAATTATCCATTATATTTGATCCAATGTGAATAATAATTGTTTTGGCAATGCAAAATGAGATGAACTTTTAAAAGATTTCTCCATAAATAGCTAAAGTTGTTCCTTAAATTGAATATTGATAACTTTTAATGGCTGTATATCAGTTCTTTAAGAAACTACACCTAGTTGTGTAGAAGTTGCAGAAGACCTGTTGGGTAATTTGGATTACAGTTAGGACTGGATTACAGCTGAATTTGCATGAAGCAGCTTGATAGAATGTGGCACATCTGTGGGTATGTTGTTGCTTTAAGAACTTTTGCCTGTTTCCTAACTTTACCCTATATATTTTCAAACTGAAACTTTTCATAAACGTCAAAATATTCCATTATTCTTTCTTCACATAGAATCTGACCCTGTAAATTAAGATTTTACACCTGGAGCGCCCCACATTTCAGTAAAGTGGAGAGCGTGAAATGCTGTGTTCTGTAATGTATAATTAGAGCCAATGGCTAATGCAATTAAATACTTAAATCAGTACATATTCACCTTAAGGGGGTGCAATAAAATGGAAAGCAGTATTTGGAGGAAGTTCACCTCCTTGCAAAGTCAATCCCAATAAACAGAAATACAGGATAATGCAAAACCACAAAATATTGGGAGCTACAACAGTTTATGTTCACATAAGATATCTTTGGAGAGATGATGGTGCACAGTATAAACGAAATATGAATTCCTAATATTAATACCTCCCAAGAAATTCCTTTAGAATGAATTAACTATTTCTTTTGTCTTGATTCAAAAGCCCTGCTGTATGCACTGACAAGCATACAAGGGAGTAAGCAGTTCAGAGGTGCGCACACATGCCCCACCCCAGGCATCCTGCTGGCTCTTCCTGGAGGCTCTAGGTGGGGTACCTTTTGTGGGGCAGCCTCCTGACTGCACTCAGACAGCATATGCATCTTGGATAGACTGCCCCTCTGCAGATGTGTTCTCAGTCCATGGCTCCTTTGGGAGGGTTCATTGTGGGGCAGGGCAGGGCAAGCACAGATGCCTCCACACTCCTCACACATTTGCACCTTTGCCACACACATTTGAATAGGGCTAAAGAGGATGTGCATTCTGAGACACAAATGTAGTGTTGTTGACCTGTGGTCACAGTGTGGCTATTGCCTTCCACAGCTGGTCTGATGAAGCGAGAACTTAATGAGTTCTCAACATTTTGCAAACTGAAATTGCTTGCATCTGAGAATTAAGCACAATCCTAGGCATGTTTATTTAGAAACCATTCCACACTATGTTTACTCTTAATTCGGTGTGGTTAAGATTGCAGGCCCCTTGCTTCCCCAGTACATCTCAAATCTTGAAGAAAACTACTCAACCCTGGAGCTGGTGTACTGGATTTCTTTTCCACAGGAACCAACGAAAGGAGATTTGAAGTTGGAGAGAGCAGTAGAATTGCCAGAGGAAAAACTGCCCCTCCCCACCATATTCAGCATCATCTTCAGGTAGTTTTGTTAGCATCATGTTCAAGCTTCTTGAATGAGCAAGAAAAGGTGGGGCATCTGAAGGGTAAAGATCTATATTTACCATGGAGGTTTGAAAGCCAGCTTGTTCCTATTGGGACCTAGAGGAGCTGGTGAGATCAAGTTCCAGCTCTGAAAGTAGGGAAGAGGCTGGTGATGGTGAGCAGGATGACCAACCCACCTGGACCTGGGAGAGCTTTTCCAAACTCTTTGGTGCACTCAAGCATGTAAATAATATCATTGCCCCGTATGACCCCTCCATGGAACACAGCCTGAAGATCCAGCTTTTGAGTGCAGACAGTGTGCGACTGTACAGGGAGCTGTTTGACCAGCTGAAGAGACAGACCTGCCAGCTGCCCATCACCATGTTCCATGCAGGACACCAGCAGCAGCAAGTGAATCTGACCCACAGCCAAGCACTTCAGGGTACCGATCCACCCCCCACCCCTTGTTGTTGTTGCCACATCGCCCTCCAGTGATGAGAAAAACTAGGAGCCATCATTGCCACCATTCATGCCCATCTGGTAACCACTGCTTGTATTTTTAAGGGTTTGTCAAGGATTCCCAGAGGTTTAAAGGGTGTTTGCAGGTTTTTCAAGTGGTGTTCCCAATACAGTGGTACCTTGGTTTTTGAACAGCTTAGTTCACAAACAACTTGAAACCCGAATGCTGCAAAACCAGAAGTAGGTGTTCTGGTTGTCAAACTTTTTTCGGAAGCTGAACATGCTCCGTTTTGAGTCCCCCTGTGTTTCCTGTTGCGCTGCTAATTTGTGTCCCCCCCATAGTAATTCAAGCCTTCCATTTCCGATTGCAGTGTTCTGAGGTGATATTTGGAGCTCATAGTTGGTGCTTTTGTTTTTGCTATTTATTTTCCATTTTTTGTTTTGAGACTTCTTCAGTTAATTTGTTTTTGTGACTGTGTGGATCCCAGTTCAGCTGCTGATTGATTGATTGATTGATTGATTGATTGTGTGACTGCAGAAATGAATAAAAGCCCTTCATCTAAACCATGACTATCATCAGTGCAGGTAAGGGGGGGGGATGTTTTTATTTTTATCATCTACAATACTGATTTATTTATTCTATACTACAGTACATTAATTATTGCTTTCATTTTATGGATCAATGGTCTCATTAGATAGTAAAATTCATGTTAAATTGCTGTTTTAGGGGTTGTTTTTAAAAGTCTGGAACGGACTGCACATACTTACATAACTGAGTGTTTAGAAGTCTCCTTGTTAGCCATTTGTTCATCCTACACTTCTCAATGCATCTCCCCAGGGCTTTTTTTCTAGAGGGACGCATGCCCCTAAACATTTTGTGAATCTTTTGTCCATTTACTGTATTTATTTTTCCCAATTTGAACTATAAATGGTGATTTTCTTGAGTCAAAATTAGAGTACTCCTAAACATTTTTAAAGGGGGGGAGCACTGCATCTCCCTGACATTTTCCAAATTCCAAAAAGTCCCCCCAAAAAAAATTCAGTGGATTTTTTGTGGTAAAGTGACAGAATCCGCTTTAACTGAACCCACTGAGAGTTTAGATACATGACACTTTTCCTTCAGTCTTCTCAGCACATCCTTAGGAAAGAACATGTCATTTGAAACGCCTTAAGCCTGTTCTTCTCCTCCTCCTCTTCTGGTGGCCTTTACTTGTCTTCCTCTCACTGGTGTTCACATCAGCCTGAGCACACGGTGTCAACCGTCACTCTTTACAAATGTGGACTCTTTCTCTTTTGTATATTCCTCTACATCTCCAGAGGTTCACGTGGGGTCCCTTGCACCGGCGACAAACCGCCAGTGTCACAGCAAGATCAAATGTGGGAGAATTGTGTTTTTTGTTGATGGTGGGGGGGGGATTCAGCTCTTTGCCAAGGATATAAGGGACCGTGGGTACCCCATTGAGTTGATATATCTCACTTGTTCCTTTAAGAGTAAAATCATTTTATTGTTTAATAAGTTTGTTTAAATAAAGACTAGACAGAGCTACAGGGCCGTCTTTAGCAGATGTGGTGCAGGGGTACAAATATCTGCCCAGCGTCCCCAAATATCTGCCCAGCGTCCCCAAAGTACCACGGATAGTGTTGGGGTGGCCATAGCTGCGCACTGCCAGCCATCGGGGGGGGCGCAGCTCTCCCCCATGCCGCTGCGGGAGAGCAATCCTCGCAGAGACTTGGGAGTGAAGTTGGGCCCCTCCCAAGCCTTCACGGGAGTAGAATGCAGAGGCTTGGGAGGGAAGCTGCACACCCGCCAACCTTATGGTTGACAGGGCACAGCTGGTGTGTGTGTGCAGGGAAAGGGGAGGCCACCAGCAAAGCCGCGCAGCTCCCCAACACGCCCCTGAGAGTCCGGTGCCCTGGCGCGACACACCACTAAGCCCTATGGGAAAGATGGCTCTGGTTATATAATTGCTGTTCAGAAAATAGTTTAGAGAGTGGAATTAAGCCTACTGAGAGACTAATATCATGCTAATAGAGATTATTAAGCAAACGAAAGCTCAGTCTCACCAGTGAAGCCAGATTCATTTCTAGAACCAGACACTAGATAATGCTACTGTTTACTCCCATGTGATTTAGCACAATAAGTAAAAGCTTCTTATCTGAGTGGAACAAATTATACCTCCCCACATGGATCTGTGCTAAGCCTTTCCCTGGGCAATTAGCAGCCGACACTCCCCTCCTGATAGATCCATAATAACTTCCAAGTGGTTAGAGCAGAACTGTGAGAACTGCTACCTCACCTACAATCAACTTCACAGATCATACAGCTGACATCAATTAACTCCTATTTAAAATATATCCACTTAGCATGTTTCCTTCCCTGTCCCAATTTCCATGCTGCCAGGGGTCATCCAGACAATTTTTTTGGCAGATTAATTTGTATTAGTACAACACATTGAGTAAAGTATAAAAAATAGAACAATTAATGAATAACAATGATAAAATTATGTTTTGCCTGTGTACCAAGCAGGCAGGGAGAGACGGTTTTACAGCCTCCCAGTCAGTCCCAGGCACACCCAGCTGTAAAAGGTACCATGTCTGGGTTCTGGGCTAATTCAGCTTCTGCTGTCTAGAGCTGCCAACTTCAGCAGCCTTCCCCAGTGTCCATCTGCTCTCACATTAACAGAGCCAGGCTCAAAGCACAAAAGGGGAAGAGACACAGAATGATCCATGCAAAACATCAGAATGCAGGGGCTTGAACCTGTTCAGATTCCATCTGTGATAAAATCCTTGAAACTCACAATTTTAAAAGCCTTTTGACAGGCGGTGAATCTGTAACTCGCGTAGCCAACCTGGTGGCTCCAGGTGTTGCTGGACTACAACTGCCATCACCCTTGACTTTTAGCCATGCTGGCTGGGGCTGATGGGAACTATAGTCCAATATGGCAGGCACCATATTGACTACTTCTGCCTGCACCTTAAATCAATGTCTATCATTATCTTAAACTAAAGAAGCAAAGTTCAGCCTATGAAGAGAAAGGCTACCTCTCCCTGACTCCAAGGACAGAAGCCATCAACAGCCAACCATCCTACACCCACAAAAATAGAAGGAAGATGGATTGCTCCTCTTATTGGCCTGCTGGAACAAATCATTCTATACTTATGTTAAGCCACCTTGGGTTTTCCTTTCAAAAAAGATAATGGATCATAAATATAAATGTTTCTTGATTATGTTGTATTTGTGGTTTCTTCCATGCTGGATGAGGTCCAGTTACATAAAGACTTCTACCTTCACGGTTTGTCCCTCCTGATTCTGCATTCACTTACCATGTATTTATTTGTTTATAAATATTTGTATGATGGTTTTCATCTGACTTAATACTAGAGTGGTTCACAAGTTACAAACAAAATGCAGTAAGATAAAGTGCTTATTAAAGCATTCGACTACTGTACAATTCTGTACCTGCCTTATTTTAGAGGTGAGGGAGTTTCATACATCAACTGATGCCTGCCTCCCACCAGCAATTAGCCTATCAAGTATAACCAAATAAGAAGGAGTACCTTGGTACTTATTTCGCAGGTCTAAAATTGGTAGATCCTGAACATACAAACATAAGAGCCGCTGGATGAGGCCGATGACCCGTCTGGTCCAAAATTCCATTCTCACAGTGGCCAACCAGCTGATAGGAATCCTGAAAGCAAGACAACTTGAGATTCTCAGCCACTGGCCTTCAGAAGCATCCTGCCTTCTAACATACAGTTTCATTGGATGTCCCTGAGTTCTGGTGCTCTGAGAGATTAAGAAAAGCCTTTCTTTAGCCACTTTCTGCACAACACACTTCTATTTCAGAGATTCCCTTCCTCTCCCAAAGATAAGCAATTAGTGATTTTGTTGTCAGTTAGAATCTTTATGCTCCAAAGCATTTGCTAACACGTGAACTTAAGAAAGTTAAATTATTTCCTTGCCTTAATGATTTTATATGTGCTTGTAGATTAAAACTATGGAAACACCAAACAAAGGAAAAGCTGTAACATTACACACATTTCATTGAAAAGAAATTCTCAGTGCTAGCTTGTCATATTTTACCTAACTGAAAACAATATTACTAAAGGCACCCCCTCAAAGGAACAAAAGGCATTATCTCTACTTTAAAGCAGCGGGTGGCCAGATTTGAAGAAACAGATGCTTTTGAACACATTCTGGGTACATCACAAAGCAATTTACTTGTGAATCATCAGACACAGTTTCTGACAGCACTGTGGTGTTGCCTTTAAAGGACCTTCAGCCTAAAGTAAAACACTTGACACATGAAAAGAGAAGATTAGCTCTACTTCTTCACTACTATTTTTTAAAATACATGTTTCCAAGGACATACAAATAACCCAAAGGCAGACATTGAACACACTCACACTAAGCTTCTGCTTAACTTTTACTGCAGAGTTTCGTGTTGAAAATGTTCTCAATCCTCCACAGTCCAGTGACTCACCACAAGGCAATCTTTTCACCTGATACAAGCAATAGCTTTTAATAGGAAAACAACTCTGATTTGATGCAAGTAATTAGCACACAAAATTCATTAGCAGGTTGTCTGAATTTCGGTTCCATTTTAAATTATGATCATAGCTAGGCAGAGGCCCCACCTCCCAGAGAATACAGATTGGTCAGGATTAAGGTACCAGCATGGATTACTACAGTATTAGGAGCTAGCTAGTTTGGTCACCGGAGTCAGTAATTCATGGCTACAAGCCTGTGATTGTGTGTATCCGGAGCACCATGGAAACTGCTGTGTCTCTCTCATAGGAGACAACTCCAGGGGCTAAGGGGGCTTCACCCCCAATAAAATATTTAAGGGGGTCGTCCACCCCCCAGTTGATGGGCATTGTCATTCAAATGTACGTGCACCACATCATATGATTGATTATGCAGGGTGGGGCTTACTTGGGCACACCCAATATTTTATTCACGTTGGCACCACTGGTCTCTCTTGCCAATAGAGTTAACTATCAGGTGTGTGCCTTACTTATCAGGAACCAGCCGTGACACTGTAGCCCTCATAAACTGTGATGATCTTCTCAGTTTCTGATTCCCTATTGTACAGGGGGGTGGGGGCAGGAGGAGGAGAAAGAGTGATAAACAGCCTCTTGAACCTTTTCTAACCTGCCTATCCTTTTCTCACCAGCACCCTTCTTCCTTGCAGAATGAGTACCACAATAAGTGAATAGGAGAGATTTATCAAAGCATTTGACTGCTTCACATCAGGGGCTCGAAAGTCTTCCAGCAGTTTTGTGGCAGCCCTGTTTTGTAAGTCTATTGTTTTGTTTGCCAACTTCCTTGTGATAGATTTCACCTCTCCCGCCCCCCTTTCCTTGACAGCCAACATGACATGAAAAGTACTTGGCTGTTCTCAAAAGATAAAAATATTCTGACAATACGAGTTCCCTAGAAAACATACAAAAATGTCAGAACTTTCATTGGGTGAAGAAAATGCAATGTTTAAAGTCAACAGATGAAAATCACACAGAATAAAGCTTATTGTTTGGGGTTTTAAAAAACATCTGAAGTCTTACCTGGCAATGCAATTTCATTGGAACCATTTCTCCAGATAAACAAACCACCTACTTTCATACTAGCACTTTCATCAGAAATGCAACCAGTAGGGAAGGGCTCTTAGGATTTGCTTGCTTGCTTGTTTGTTTGTTTAAAAAATGGTTGATATATAGCATAGAATCGTTGAATTGTAGAGTTGGAAGGTACCCAAGGGCCATCTAGTCCAACCCCCAGCAACGCAGGAATTTCAACTAGATCATACATGGCAGATGGCTATCCAACTTCTGCTTAAAAATCTCCAAGGTCCCTTCACCACCTGTTCTGTCTCATTCACACATCACTACCATTGTTTCAAAGTGTAAATAAAACACACTGAGGTCCCATTGGTAAAGAAA
The DNA here is from genome assembly GCF_965113315.1 of Podarcis vaucheri. Taxonomy (NCBI): domain Eukaryota; kingdom Metazoa; phylum Chordata; class Lepidosauria; order Squamata; family Lacertidae; genus Podarcis; species Podarcis vaucheri. The sequence continues at coordinate 109,464,705 of NC_138762.1, forward strand.
AAATATATATTACAAACAGTTTCTTCCTGTTTACAAGGACACCTCACAAAGGTCAGACTGATTTCTTGCCTTCACTTCATATCCAGAAGTTGCTTCTTCTTCCGGGGTTGTGGCGCTCATGTCTCTTTACTGGCCGAGGGAGCCGACATTTGTCTGCAGACAGTTTTTCCAGGTCATGTGGCCAGCATGACTAAGTTATAAAGAAGTAGAAGACTTTACATTCACAACGTCAGAAGCTTGTCTTCATCCAGTCAGCAGGCAGGCTTGTATAAGGTAATGCAGTCAGATAGCTTGCAGCTAAGCTGTGGAGAGTTCTATAGGTCATAACCAGCACACTGAATTGTGCCCAGAAACTAACTGGTAGCTGGTGGAGCTGTTGTAACAAGGGAGTCATAGTAAGATTTCATGAAAATGAATTTAAGAAAACTTGATGAAATCCTTTCCTGGCTAAAATCAAATCACCACTACTGTTTTCATATCTTTCTACTTTGATTCTGAAATAGGCAAGATTACTAAAACTAGTTAGTATGGCGAAGCCAGGAATGCCATCTCTGTGGGGCTGTAGGGGCCAGAGGGTCCGCCTGCGGCTGCCTGTCACTGCAGCGTGAGGGGCCAACAGATTCCATCGCAGTCGCAACAGGCCCCGTCAGGCCTTTCTGAGGGTGCAACACCCTGCCGGGCCTCCTCCATGTGCCCGCACTGAGCACCCACAATGTTCAGCAGAACCTGGTGTGCCTGGGCAAGGCTATTGGGCATACATGGCAGCTTCTTTGCTATTTGACACACCTGCCCCCCGGTAACATTTTAAAAGAAAGTCAGGTGTTATTAAACAGTTTAAGACTGGTGACAACTAGTCTGATGGTACAGTTTTGCTTTGTTTTCTTCTAGAATAATGTTTTGGTATTACAGTGGTACCTTGGGTTAAGAACTTAATCCGTTCTGGAGGTCCGTTCTTAACCTGAAACTGTTCTTAACCTGAGGTACCACTATAGCTAATGGGGCCTCCCACTGACACCGTGCCGCCACTGTACAATTTATGTTCTCATCCTGAAGTAAAGTTCTTAACCCGAGGTAGTATTTCTGGGTTAGTGGAGTCTGTAACCTGAAGCGTCTGTAACCCGAGGTATCACTGTATCTTCCTGTAATTATTTTTGGGTTCTGACATACATGCGCCAATGCATTTTTTAATGAATTCCTAGCATAGTTTGTTATATTTTAGTTACATAACATTAAACTAACATGTAACTTTAAACAAAGTCATACCTCAGGTTGAAGTAGCTTCTGGATAAGCATTTTTGAGTTGTGCGCTGCGGTGACCTGGAAGTAACGGAGCGCGTTACTTCCGGGTTTCACCACTCGCGCATGCCCAGACGGTCAAAATGACGTCACGTGCATGTGCAGAAGTGGCGAGTCGTGACCCGCGCACGCGCAGATGCGCGGACACAGGTTGCGTTTGCTTCTGGATGCAAACGGGGCTCTGGAACGGATCCTGTTCGCATCTAGAGGTACCACTGTATTTTATAACTCAGGCGTGTGCCCTACATATATCCATAAGTGTGTACCATACACCTATGAGTCTGTTTCCCCTCTAAGATATTTTGTTGTTGTTGTTTAGTCATGTCCAACTCTTTGTGACCCCATGGATCAGAGCACGCCAGGCACTCCTGTCTTCCACTGCCTCCCGCAGTTTGGTCAAACTCATGTTGGTAGCTTCGAGAACACTGTCCAACCATCTTGTCCTCTGTCGTCCCCTTCTCCTTGTGCCCTCCATCTTTCCCAACATCAGGGTCTTTTCCAGGGAGTCTTCTCTTCTCATGAGGTGGCCAAAGTATTGGAGCCTCAGCTTAACGATCTGTACTTCCAGTGAGCACTCAGGGCTGATTTCCTTCAGAATGGAGAGGTTTGATCTTCTTTATGGTCCAGCTCTCACTTCCATACATCACTACTGGGAAAACCATAGCTTTAACTATACGGGCCTTTGTTGGCAAAGTGATGTCTCTGCTTTTTAAGTTGCTGTCTAGGTTTGTCATTGCTTTTCTCCCAAGAAGCAGACCTCTTTTAATTTCATGACTGCTGTCACCATCTGCAGAGATCATAGAGCCCAAGAAAGTAAAATCTCTCACTGCCTCCATTTCTTCCCCTTCTATTTGCCAGGAGGTGATGGGACCAGTGGCCATGATCTTAGTTTTTTTGATGATGAGCTTTCTGATAAGCTTCAGCACCAGCTGAATATCCATTTATTTGCTGGATATTAATGTGATTTTTATCGGTTGTGGAGATTGTGGCACACACACATGTATGTATATATTATTTTGAGTTGTATTTTAGGTGCTTTAAAAAAATATTATGTACCACTTACTGAACAAAGAAATAAATAAATACATCCATGCTTTTTTAAAAAATTACCCAACAAGTTTCATCTTTCCTCATCCCACTATCTTCTGTTCTGCAGGCTATATGCGCCAAAATGTTCCAGCTGTTGTATCTGATGCGTTCAAATCCCTCAACTGGACCTAGTCTTTTTAGAAGTCCATGTGCAGCACAGGAAATGTTCATTGGAAGCAGTCAGTATCAAGCCTTGAGAACCAGCACTATTCCCACTCTCACCTCTTTTCATTTAGGAATTTCGAATGAATTCTCTCTCTACTCATAGTAATTCAAGGAATAAATTTTAACTACATGTCTTGAAAAATTAAATTGCATTGCTGCAGATTTTGTTCTGTTAAAATGAAATAGTTAAGAATAAAGTCCTACCATATTTATCCAAGCCTTGGTGCTGGATACTAATATTTCATCTGCTTCATTTGATAAGAACAAATAGAAGATAGATTCCAACTTGGAAGCTCTGTTTGGTCAGCAAAACATCTTCCAAAGGAACATCTGATGGAGAACACACAAGACCAATAGTGTTTGTTCTTAACTTACATCAAGCAAGGATCAGCTTGACCTTAGGATGAGCACACTTTTTTCCAGTAAGGATCAGCTTGACCTTAGGATGAGCATAAAATTTTTCCCCTGCAAAGCTGTTTGGAACATTTTTTAAAAATAGAAAATCCCAAAAATGTTCTCTCTGTATCTGTCTCACTCTCTCTCACACACAGTTAAAAAGACCTAAAGGGACTGAGTGTGGAGTAGGATCTGCCGAGAAAGTACAAAAGTAAAAGCTACTAAGAACTAACAGAATGTTCAGTGGACTCTGCACCAAAGTTCATTTTAATCAGATCATTCAAGTCAACTTAGTCTCTACATGTCAGTGAATGTAAAACAGAGATATGAAACTGCAACACACATTTTGTAGCATTTTGTCAAGAATTCATAGTATTTCACACACGTTCCCATTGTAGGCAAGGGTGGAGTCATTTTGGAGAGAACAATGGCTTCCTTTAATTCTCTCCTTGTGAGGAGATTGTTGATGTGATATTCTGGTGCACAACTGACACTTTTAATCACATTGCTTCAGCAGCAATTAAACAAAAACCAATAACACAGAAATAATGGTGTGTAATAACCTTCTTCCTGGGTTATTTGACTTGAAAAGAATGCAGAGCTCCAAACACATTATTATTATTATTATTATTATTATTATTATTATTATTATTATTTATACCTCACCCTCCCCAGCCAAGGCCGGGCTCAGGGTGGCTAACAAGCATTAATAAAAACAAGTTGAATGATTACAACTTAAAAACAAAATTAAAATACATTAAAATATTGAAACATTAAAATATTAAAATGTAGCCTCATCGCAGGAGGAGAAAGGAAAAGAAAAAAGAAAGAGAGGGAGGGAGGGAATCATTTGGCTCAAAGCCAAAGGCCAGGCGGAACAACTCTGTCTTACAGGCCCTGTGGAAAGAAATCAGATCCTGCAGGGCCCTGGTCTCATGGGGCAGAGTGTTCCACCAGGAAGGAGCCAGTGTTAAAAAGGCCCTGGCTCTGGTTGAAGCTAATCTAACTTCCTTAGGGCCTGGGACCACTAGGGTATTGCTATTTATGGACCTTGAGGCTCTCCGTGGAGCATACCGGGAGAGGTGGTCCCGTAGGTACGAGGGTCCTAGGCCGTGAAGGGCTTTAAAAGTCAAAACCAGCACCTTAAATCTGACCCTGTACTCCACCGGGAGCCGGGCAGCTGGAAAAGCACTGGGTGAATATGCTCCCATGGCAAAGACCCCGTGAGGAGCCTCGCTGCAGCATTCTGCACCTGCTGGAGTTTCTGGGACAGCTTCAAGGGCAGCCCCACATAGAGCGAATTACAGTAGCCAAGCCTGGAGGTGACCGTCGCATGGATCACTGTGGCCAGGGCAGGGCAGGAAAGGTAAGGGACCAACTGCTTGATGCGGCGAAGGTGGAAAAATGTCGCCTTGGCTGTTGCTGTAACCTGTGCCTCCATGGAAAGGGAGGCATCAAGGATTAAACCCAAACTCTTAACGGAAGGCAATGAACCCAATAATGAACCCAATGCTCCATATACAATATTATGTACACATTTGAGGTGAAGATGTCTTCTGGGTGCATAAACTGAGGTAAGAAGACCCACAAACAACTGTTGGTTTAGAACAAATAAATCTGGATCAGATCTTGATTGAACTATTTATGGTAGTTCATCCACAATTCTGCTTGTCTCGCTCTGTACCACTGAATCAGAGTAAACATCAATCAGATTTTCCATGGATTTTCACTCCAACTGGAGAATAGCCTTTACCAAAGGTGTCATGGATTTTGGAGAAGCACGGATTCAGGACAACGGAAAAACAAGCTAAGAGGAAGGCACATTTGGGAAATCCTCACCGTGATCAACTCCTGCCCAAAAACCCATGTCCCCACTGTGGAAGGATGTGCGGATCTAGAATAGGCCTCCAGAGTCATTTATGGATACATCACTAAGACTGCGTTCATGGAAAACAATCTTACTCAGTCACAAGTGATCTCCAAGAAGAAGGAGCAAAAGGAAAACTACTCAGCCCTATGCCTAGAAAGCATGGGACATGTGAAAAACCTATTGGACCCATGCTTTCTAGGCACAGGAGAAGTGACGTATGCACAAGCCCTTACAGTACATGATTACATCCCAGCTCAGGTTCCAACACAAATTCCTGGGGCCAGTATGCTATATGTAGATAGCATTTGTTTCTGCAAAAGAGGACACACATATGCATACTCTTTGTGCCATATGCAAATTTCTGCCATCTTCTGTAAGGGGGGTATCCAAAAATAAATAAGTGGACACACACTGGAAATAAAATGTATGTTAGACAGATTGTCAACTGATTAAGCTTTCCCTGAAATTGTATTTCATACTAGAAAAGCTTAGCCTATTGATTTTCTGCCTGCCACATAGCTGTTAGAGGCACAAGAGCCTAGTCTTCCCCCAGTACCAACCTTAAACCATGTAAAAAAATAAAAATGCTGCTACCATTTGCTTTTGGATGGACCTGCTACTGCACAGCCAGAGCAGTACTAAAATCCCGGGTTTCTTAATTATTTACTCTAGGCAACAATCACTTCCCTCCTGGGGAAGATGAAGAAACAGTCTCAGAATGAGCTAGTAAGTTCTTTCAAGACAAATCAGGCAGTCTTTATCCATTGTCTACACAGCAAAATTAGAGTCAATCATGCAGCAAGGAATATCAAATCAGAGCTTCAAAATGAGCCAGAAAGTCCCTTCTACATTCCCTGGAGAAGGGACTTATTTGAAGCCATTCTTGGTTTTTCTTTGATATGTGTGCAACTCTATAAATTTTTCCATAACATTTGTCTTTCATGGCTGTGACTTCATTCGCTGTCTAAACACTGAAAGGTGGGGCCAGGCTCATATCTCAAAAAGCAATTTCTTTGAATAGTGTCTGCACATTTTGTTTCATAACTTTCATTCTGCAGTTGTTAGAGACCTACATTAATTCTTATTTTTATTTTCATAAACATGAAAGCTCAGAATCTGGGGCCCCTGTTGGATTCCCTGTACAGTACCTGCCTCTTGGCAACCCTGCCTGCATCCTAGCACCATGCCAAAGTAGATGTTACCATATTTTTCGCTCTATAACACGCACTCGACCATAACACGCACGTAGTTTTTAGAGGAGGAAAATCCGTAGGCATGCCACCCATAGGCATTCCCTCCATAACACGCACAGACATTTCCCCTTACTTTTTAGGAGGAAAAAAGTGAGTGTTATGGTGCAAATAATATGGTAATTTAAACCTCTTCAGTGAAAAACATCGTGTCTAGCTAAACATTTCAAAGCTGTCACTAATGCCCTGAAAAGATTCCTTAATTGGTTCATTGCCAAGCTTTTAACAGAGGTCAGACAATGTAATTGCAGGCTGGAACTAACACTTTCTATTGTCATACTATGCTAATTCCCAAACACTTAAATGATAGCATTTTAATGGGTTATTGTGAAGTATCTTTATCAAACCGATCAATTCTCTCAGACAGGATTGCTACCGCTCATAAGTATAAAGGTGACATCCCATGATCAAGCTTGTTGTTGGTATCCATCTGTCTTAAGAGACAATGGAGTGCACCTCTAAGGGTGAAGTCAAACCACTGCGTTAACAGCACCAAAGTGACCTCCCTGGGGTGGAAGCCTAAGGAGTGTGTGTGAAGGTCCTGGGGTGTCCAGACAACAAGAACCCCCTCTTGGCCTCTCTGATGTGGTCCAAGGAAAAGCAAAGTAGTGAGGTAGGAGAGCTGGGGGGTCACATCTGGCAACCAATGCACCCCTTTGGTTTCTCATAGTGTTTAAGTAATGTTAAATACTTTTGCTCACATTGGTTGCCAGATGTGGAATATATTGGCATAATTTCCAGCTCTTCTACCCCACTAGAGCAATATGTTTGGCACCAGCTTGGCTGCAGGAGTTGCCGTAAGAAGACGTAGAAGGCGCCATCCAAGTGTCTTAGGGACTCCGCTCCAGATTTGTGTAGAGTTTACACCTTAGCCTTTTCTTCTCCAGAAGATATCCTGCACGGCAGAGGAGGTTTAGGATCAAAGTTGTCCTTGTCTTAGATGGACATCATAATAATACCTTCCAAGGTTGATGAGCCCCGTCCGCCCTTCCCTTCCCTCTAGCATGTGCAGAAATGGCCTTCTTGACTGTTGGACCCACTGCTGGTCTTGTCCACTCAATCTGGTGGAACGCTCTGTCACAAGAGACAAGGGCCCTGCAGGACTTGACATCTTTCCGCAGGGCCTGCAAGACAGAGCTGTTCCACCAGGCCTTTGGTCAGGGCGCAGCCTGACTCCCTCCTTTGGCAATCTTTACAAAACTTTAGTTTATGGTTGCCATCAATTTTGATTTTAATTAATTTTTATAATGTTTTTATAATGTTGCACTATTTTAGTGTTGTTAGCCGCCCTGAGCCCGGCTTCGGCTGGGCAGGGCGGGATATAAATAAGATTTATTATTATTATTATTATTATTATTATTATTATTATCTGCCAGCGCCTGCCTTCACATGCAGGGGAAGTCTCTAACTCACTGAGGGTTTGAGGCCGATCAGCTATCCTCACCTGATTTAGCCAGCCAAGCTAAGGGCCAAATAAACCACATGTTTTTTCTGTCTCACAAAGAACTGCAAAAAAAATGGGATGGGGGTTGACAATCATTGGACATCTCACTCCCCTGGTTCCCTCTCTCTACCACACACTCTTTGGAGCCTTGCCAGTCAATGGCAAGTATTCAAAGACCGCCTCCCCCCACATGAACCAACCGAGTCCCTTTGATCACCTGTGGCTCTTCTTCAAAAGAGGTCTGGTGGGCAGCAACAGGCCTTTTATGTGGTGGCTCCCTGCTTGCAGAATGCTGTCCCCAGGGAGGCTCACCTTTCCCTGAGAGTAATGGATGAAAAGAGGTATACAAATTGTATAAAAAATAAAATAAATCTTTAGGCATCAGGAAAAGCCATTCCTTATCTCCCAGGTCTTTGGCTAATTAAACAATCTATGACCTTTTAAACTGTGGGTGGGGGTATTGTTTTTGTTTGTTATTATGCTACGTATTTTTGTGTTTTTTATTGTAAACCATTCTGTTATCCTCAGATGAAGGGTGGTATGGAAATATAATAACTAAATAATCAATGAATAATCAAATCTTGATTTAATTAATGCAGGTGTGACCTTAGGCAGGTCTGACTTTGTCAGGAGTGGGCACAGCTGGAGCACCACCCTAGGCTGAAGAAAGTTGCTCCTGGCCACCAACATCACCTGGTCATCTAGATGCATGAGCACTCTCTTGATTTTTCAAAAGTGCTACATCCCCTCCAAACCACTCTATTCCAGAGTCTTCCTCCTGTGTTGTGCAGATCAAGCTTCATTTTGATAGCCCACATCCAGTCTGTTCTCTTCCAGGAATCAAATTATTCCATGGATTAGATGAGAAAGACAAACATGCTGGGGGGCGGGTGGAGAGATAGGGCATGGTTACTTGATATGCGTTTGAAAACCTTCCCCTTTTCCTCCCTGCACATGTCCCAGGTCAAGAAGTGGTAACTGTGATCTTGATAAACACTTTCCCATACCATCATTCCCACAAAGTCTACTTCCGTTTCCAAATGGATACTGTCAGGGGTTCAGGAGCAGAGGCAAGGGCAAGGGAGGAAACAGAGAGCGAGGGGGAGGAGGCAGAGGAAAAGATGAGTGATGACGACGACCCGAGATCTCTGAGTCTTTCCAGTGAATCAGAAGATTCACAGAAAGGAGCACCAGTGGCCAGGGCAAGGGGGGAGCCTAGGGGGACACCCCAGGGAGATAGAGCCAGAGGGGACTCAGAGGAGAGCAGTTGGAAATCGGGACCAGCATCACCGCCAGAGAGCAGGGAAGAGGAAGAGAGCCAGGGATCAAGCGCTGGCAGCTCACAACAGGGGGGAGGGCATGAGTCAGGAGTGGCCACACCTCCATCGGGGAGCGAAGAAACGGTCAGACGGAAAGTGGAAGGTTGGGCGCGCGCGCCAAGTTCAAATGCACAGGGAAGTGACGCAGTAGGCAGCCCTGAAAGAGAGCCAGGTCCTAAAGCCCGGCGCAAGGAGACAGGAGAGTCCGGGGGGTCGGCGTCAGAAGAATCCAGGAAGGAAGAGACCCCGGGGGGCAGAGGGACCCAGAGGAGAACAGTCAGGCGGAAAAGGTGGAGCAGGGCTAGGATATTAAGTTGGTGCGCAAGGGGCGGAGACTCAGATGGGACTTCGCCGATCTAGCCATTAGACGTAGAGTTGCACGCAGCAGCTTGAGAATGGAAACTGTAACTCAATAAAGACTTTTACTTAATGATCGCTGGCTAGCGTGATCCTCTGTGAGCTAGGATCTGGAAGCAGCTCTGACAGTAAGTCCCGTCTCATTAATTGTGGGCATCTACAGCCTCGAGGAGAGGAGAGAAGCAGGTGCCTACTAGCGAGCTCACGAACGGCAGACGACATGACGGCTGAGCAGCAGATAGCGGAACTCAGAGAAGCAGTGTCACAACTGAATGCCGAGGCTCTCGCATCCAGGAAGAGAGAGGAGGAGGCAGCTGCCGCCTGCAAGGATCTCCAGATCAGGTTGGACATGCTTACTAAGCAAGGGCAACTGACACCCAAACAGGAGGGAATTGGGTTGGCGAGACGAACAGGCGGTCTGGTCTCTCACTTCGATGGGAATCTGCAACAGTACCCCAACTTTAGAGCAGATGTAATGTGTGCACTGCAACTGCTGAAAAGAGACTTTAGAGATGAGCAAGAGAAAGTGGGATTCATCATGTCTCATTTGCATGGAGATGCTAAAGCATGGCTGCGCAATTTGTGGAGGGATGGGGATCCGGCGCTCCAAAATGCGGATGCCTTTATTAAAGCGATGGATGGATGTTTCTTATCAAGTATTGACGTGGAGCTCGGCAGCAGATACATGGATTGAAACAAGGGAGGGCCAGCGTAAGGCAGTATCATGCACGCTTTTTCGCCTTGGTCAGTGCCCTGGAATGGGACAGAGATTTGGCTCCTGTAAGAGACCTGTTTTGGGAGGGATTGCACAGCTCGGTTAAAGATGAAATTGCGAGGGGGGAGAGACCCCGGACCACGCAGGAGATCGTTCAGAGGGCGCTGGCGGTGGGGGTGCGGCTGGAAGAACGTCCGTGGAGCAGGGAAGAAGGGCGCAGCGGGCGCGAACCAGCCAGGGGCTCCTCCTTCCTTCCCAGAGAAGCAGCGTGTGCGCAATCCACGCCTCCAACAGGGGGAGGGGTGGAACCGATGGAGGTTGGAAGTGCAAGGGCTCAGTCAGCAGCCAGAGCCCTAGCACCGGCAGCAGTGAAAGCGAAGCCTCCTAGAGGGAACAGGAAGTGTTATATCTGCGAGGATCCAGGGCATATGGCGAAAGAGTGTCCCCGGAGGCTCCACAAGCACACTGCAGCCTCAGCAATGGTGACTGCAGCAACGCAGCGAGGAGAACCACAGCAGGGAAACGACGATGTCTGGCTGGAGGAAGAGGCACTGGGGCCCAGCCAGACGTGTCAGTGAAGCAGTCCCCAGGGATTTTACCGCCCATGGACCCCCTCCCGCCCAAGCCAGTAGTGAGGCTCACCGCATCGCTCCAGCTACCCAATGGAATCACCATGGATGTGCCAATCACCGTCGACTCGGGAAGCAATGCAGACTTCATAGGGCAGGAATTTGTCGACCGGCACGCTATACAGTTGCTGCCTGCCACGCTGCCCCTGCAGGTTGTCACGGTGGATGGCAGGGAGCTGCTAGGGGGGCAAGTGGTGAAGCAGACGCCACCTATGGTGCTGCGGCTTGGAAATCACAGGGAAATCATCAGCTTCAACGTCACTCAACTGTCGGACACGCCTATTGTATTGGGCATGAGTTGGCTGGACAAGCACAGCCCGACGCTGGCTTGGTACCAGAGGCAGCTGACCTTCGGCTCTTCCTTTTGCGCTGAACACTGCATCGTGCCCCGGCAGGAAGGAGAGGAAGAGGAGTCACAGCTGCAGCTAGGCACGCTGCAAGCGGTTCCCCACAAGTACGCAGAATTTTTGGAGGTTTTCTGCGAGAAGGAGACGGACATGGACGTTTTCGGGGACGACCTTGGTTTCGAGCACGGCGGCACAGAGATGGACGCGGAGGTGACCGTCGTCGACGAGAGCAGGGAGGAAGAACCGGGAGACTTCAAATGGAGGCCCACCACGGGAAGCGAACGGTATCCGACGTTCGTCCCTCTGCCGCAGCAGCACCCAGCTCCCGCACCGGAAGGAGGGGAGGGGGGAACGGGGGGCTTCGAGGGGGGGATGGATGTCAGGGGTTCAGGAGCAGAGGCAAGGGCAAGGGAGGAAACAGAGAGCGAGGGGGAGGAGGCAGAGGAAAAGATGAGTGATGACGACGACCCGAGATCTCCGAGTCTTTCCAGTGAATCAGAAGATTCACAAAAAGGAGCACCAGTGGCCAGGGTAAGGGGGGAGACTAGGGGGACACCCCAGGAAGATAGAGCCAGAGGGGACTCAGAGGAGAGCAGTTGGAAATCGGGACCAGCGTCACCGCCAGAGAGCAGGGAAGAGGAAGAGAGCCAGGGATCAAGCGCTGGCAGCTCACAACAGGGGGGAGGGCATGAGTCAGGAGTGGCCACACCTCCATCGGGGAGCGAAGAAACGGTCAGACGGAAAGTGGAAGGTTGGGCGCGCGCGCCAAGTTCAAATGCACAGGGAAGTGACGCAGTAGGCAGCCCTGAAAGAGAGCCAGGTCCTAAAGCCCGGCGCAAGGAGACAGGAGAGTCCGGGGGGTCGGCGTCAGAAGAATCCAGGAAGGAAGAGACCCCGGGGGGCAGAGGGACCCAGAGGAGAACAGTCAGGCGGAAAAGGTGGAGCAGGGCTAGGATATTAAGTTGGTGCGCAAGGGGCGGAGACTCAGACGGGACTTCGCCGATCTAGCCATTAGACGTAGAGTTGCACGCAGAAGCTTGAGAATGGAAACTGTAACTCAATAAAGACTTTTACTTAATGATCGCTGGCTAGCGTGATCCTCTGTGAGCTAGGATCTGGAAGCAGCTCTGACAGATACACTATTGAACTGTTTTTGGAATGAAACCAGTTTCTCAAGAAGCACTTTTGAAGGGCAAAATATGTGATAAATCTAGATTGTGTGTGGACTATGTAGAAAAGGCAAGAATTTGGTTTCCATTTATTCTATTTTTTAAAAAAAATGCTGTGCATACGCTGCTTCAGTTTCTCCATTCAAATCTAGTCCTTTACAAATTCCAGCTTCAGAATAGTGTCTCATTTCTATCCTGATAATAAAGGTAAGGTAAAGGGACCCCTGACCATTAGGTCCAGCCGTGACCGACTCTGGGGTTGCGGCACTCATCTCGCTTTATTGGCCGAGGGAGCTGGCGTACAGCTTCTGAGTCATGTGGCCAGCATGACTAAGCTGCTTCTGGCGAACCAGAGCAGCGCATTGAAACGCCGTTTACCTTCCCGCCAGAGTGGTACCTATTTATCTACTTGCACTTTGACATGCTTTCGAACTGCTAGGTTGGCAGGAGCTGGGAGCTCACCCCGTCGCAGGGATTCGAACCGCCGACCTTCTGATTAGCAAGTCCTAGGCTCTGTGGTTTAACCCACAGTGCCACCCGCGTCCCTTATCCTGATAATAGCAAACACCAAATGTCCCAATGAGCCCCACCTCAGTGATTAAAGAGAACAGTTTGGGGACACCAAAGACTAAGAGGTCAAGAAAGAGTTCCAAAACCTCAGGCCCAACCTACAAGTGCATTCCAGGAGTACACAATGATTGATGGTATCACACGCTGCTGAAATATCTGGTAGAGAATCTCATTCCCTTATCCATCTCCAACCATCTCAAAACTAGGACTATTAGACGAGGTATATTCAAACTTTTCACACCCAGAACCCTCTTTTACTCCAAACTTGCATTTGGGTTTATTAATCTTTTGTCATATACAGTATTTGCATAACGATAGTGCTCCTGTTGTGATCCACCTTGTATCAGGTAACGACCCACCAGTTGAACACCATTGTGTTGGATGAAACTTAAGAGACATCCCTTGCCTGCTTGCCCTCACGGTTCCCATCATTCCTAAGGAGCTCAAAAAACTATTAACACTTTTTAAAAAGCAGTGGTGCACATATGCCCAGAATAAAAGTGCAAGCATCCTCTTAACTATGAGCATTTCCAATTTTTGCAGATGGAGCCAAAATTACCAGAGGAAAGAACAGGCTTTTCCTCTGCCCCACCACCTTGTTCATGATCAGAGCTCAAGCTAAAAGAACTTTGGGGCCCCCTTGGAATAAAGCAGTCCGTCTTGCTCCAGACAGGGAATTGTTGAGCGCTCAGAAGCCAGGAGCTAGTTCACTGAATATGCACCAAAGCATTTGAAGTTTTAAAACCAGCATGTGCTTAAGGAAGAGTCAAGTGAAGCCCCATGGAAAAACCAGGCAGACTGTCAAATGCTAACATTGAATTTTAATGAGCGCAGAGAGCTACTGAGGGAGCAGCTTATTCCATGCCAAGTGTAAGGTATCATGGCTGACTGGCTTAAGGGAGGCAGCAAAATAATAATAGAAATAATAGTAAAGTTTATATTTAAGGCATCGTCTTTTTGAATTACTTCTGCGACATAAAGGAACCTCCACAGAAGTGCAGAGCTATAAATTCCCTGCTTCAGAAATATCTCAGAGATACAAGAAAAACATGGGAAACATGAAAAGAATTCCATGGTGTAAACAAGCTAAAGTACATCTGTGTGGAAAAGAATTTCCTCAGAGCTAATACTTGACATCAATCAATGTGCCGTTATTACACCTTTGCTGCTAAGAGACGGAAGTACTTAAGCCACATTATGTAGCAATAGACGAGAACAGATGGCCATTTTCTCACAAGAGCATTTCTTGAACAGCTTTCTGTATTATGCTTAACTTTGTAACTGAAATACGCCTTGCTATACTTCAAAATTTTAGATGATGTCCAAAGACAAATAAAAACAAGGAGAGAAAAAGATTAGAATAGAAGATCTACGGTGATGCCCAAAAGGATGGGTAGAACGTTGTCATAAGGCATGTTCACACTTATGTTTGATGTACACTCTCCGTGTGTCCAGGGCTGTATTTTTAAGCTGTGCTCACACAACGCTCTCAATAAAGCATATAATCAACAAGCGGCTAACAGGGAAATTCAGGAAAGCAGTGAGTGAGCAGTTCAGCGTTTCTTTACATTTCCCCCCAACAGTGCAACACAGAACTTATCACTCGGGTCTTGGGCATCCTCCTCATTATGAGACCTTGCCCCATCACCAGCTAAATGAAGATGCGCTGCATTTTGGCACCCTGCACTCAAGTCACTCCTGTGCACCTTAATTCACTCCTGCCTTTTGCATACAGCAACATATTAGAAATAAGGCTGGGACTTGGTTAATAAAATTTAAATTAATTAATTGTGGGTTTTAAAAAATTAATTAAACTATTGATTATATCTGCATATGGATAAATCCAGTATTTCTGAACCAAGAAATATAGTTGTTTGTTTGGGGGGGGGGGAGCTGTAGTCATGCTTAGAGTGGGCCCACTGAAATCTAAGTCTAGATTAAAACATTTGTTTTTAGATGACACACACAACTACCATAGAAAGCCTCATCTTAGAAGATGAGTGTGTGGGACAAAGAAATAAAATGTCTCTTAAGGCAGTGCCTGCCATCTGCAGTATTTATGAATACTTGTATTTTTTTATTTTAAAAAAATGCTGCTCAATTAATTGGCCCATTTTTTAGTCAAGGTGGTTTTTATTTATTATTCTCATTGATAAACTGACTAATCATTACAGCTGTAATTATTTCCAAGCTGGATCAGTTGTATTGGTAAGAAATAAATATGTCAGAACTAGACAATTGTTGTCATAGAGATATGGGGGTGGTCGGTTGTTTAGCTGGATCTTCAGGTGCTATGAAGAAGAGATGCAAAGCAAGCAGAGTGTTTCATAATGTAATACCAGGCAGTCAGTGTGGCTTAGTTCCTTGTGATCCCACTGTTTGTCTGGAGCCAAAATTCTAAGCCACACTAGTAGGAAATCTCAAACATTTATGTGACAAAAGGAATAATAATGATGTTTCTATAGCACATTCTGAGAGTTCAAATCACAGAAACCTCTTAACAACGTTATGGCTGTATTTTCATCCCCGTATTGAAGGAAGGGAAAGACTAGGTCCATGAACCAGATGTGAGAAATTGAAAGGAAGGAGCTCTCAGAAACCATTTTTTTCCTCAATCATCACTTTCCACCCTTAATATGTGCAAACAAGCAAGATATATGCAACTTGCACAAAAGCATTTTTGTTAAGATATCATTTCAGCAAACCTAACCACTGATGTGACTGAATAATAAGTGGCATGTTTAAAATCCCTTCATCTCTTCTGTGGTTACCAGAACTTATCTCATCTACTATTAATCCTGAATTGTCCAAATGTCCTGTCACTGTTCAGTCACTGCTTGAATCCAAACAAGCAGCAGCCGGCTCTCTTTTGGGTGAATATCACAGCTTCCCAAAGAGGTAATGCTCATGTCTGAGGTAAGTAAAGAAAAAAAAACCTCATAGCAATTTCACAGATCAAATACAAGCAACCAACAGGCCAGCAGCTGTGCTGGAGCATTTACCTTCAAAATTGGCTGCTGTATTCTGCAGAACAGAGGAAGAAGAAGGAAAACCCCAAAAGAGACTGATAACAGCTCACAGCCTCTTCTGTTTACGTCGAGCATAGCTGGTTCAAGCAGCTAAAATTATACCCCTTGCATCTGCCAGGAACCTGAGAGGATGCTGACCCAAGCAAAACCTGGCCTTGTTGCAATGAACTGAATGGCAAAGCAACTGATGCCCACTTTGACAAGATTTTCAGCAAAGTTATATCCTGCAGCGATTATTTTGAGATAGAAAATAATGTGGTCTTGCAGATCGCAATTCCCAAAGTCCTTTGGAGGACTCTCTCCCATAATATTTCAGTGGCGTTCAGTAGCAGATTGCCATCTCACCAATTTTAAAGTAGATTTACAGGCTGTCTCCTGACCAACACCCAATTCACCCTCAATATTGTCAATAGGAAGAAAAGGAAGGAAGGCTCTGGAAAGATCCAGGCAGCAGATGCAGTCATGCACCTTTGTTTGAGATTTCTTACAGTCTAACTCAAGCAGGTACAGGATGAATTATGCAAATAATGTGTTATGTTTTCTTTGCACACTCTTAACATGCTTAGAGAGAAGAGCAAAGTCCTTTTTTTAGTAGTGAAGTACAGTGGTACCTCAGGTTACAAACACCTTGGGTTACAAACACCTTGGGTTACAGACTCCGCTAACCCAGAAATAGTACCTCAGGTTAAAAACTTTGCTTCAGGATGAGAACAGAAATTATGCACTGGCGGCGCGGTGGCAGCGGGAGTCCCCATTAGCTAAAGTGGTACTTCAGGTTAAGAACAGACCTCCAGAACAAATTAAGTTCGTACCTAGAGGTACCACTGTACGTTGTGACGGGCAGCTGAGCTAGACCTGATTCTGTTGATGTGGTGACTTGGAATTCCACCAGAGGGCTGAAGGGTCTCTTTGACTGGCCACCAAGCCAGAGATTGGTGGAGCAGCGCTTTGGGAAGGAAAATAAAATGAGCTGTTCAGAGAGTTGGAGAGTGAGAGAGAGCTGGTTCTGATCTGTGTGTAACATCCACTCTGAGGAAAATATCTACAGCCAAAGAAAGGAGTTTCTGAGTTTAGATAGAAAGACAGTGTTGAGTGTCTTGGGAGAGTATGCAGACAGGAAGGCTGAGTTGGAGCAAGGAGAAGTAGAAGCTGTGAGCAGTGAGAAGTGGCGTAGCGTGGGTTGCTGACGTCCGGGGTGGGCAAGCCCCCGACACTGCCAGAATGCCCCGCCACCAGAGCCAAGTGGGTCCACGCTGCACCACCTGCCCACGGGCGAGCCCCTCTGGCTGATGCGACCCTTGACAGGCAATCCCCCTGACACCCACAAAGAGGAATGCTAGACCAGGCTGCACTGGGGTCACCCCTTGCCCGCCTCCCTCCCTCCACACCCACTCACCCTGGGCCTGAGTTGCTCAGCTGCCTTTGCCAGGGCGGTGCAGGGATCCCCATGGAAGCTGGTGCCTCCGTGGGACCACCTGGTTGTGCCCCCTCACAATTGGTAGCCAGAGCGGTGAGTGCACAATATACCATAGGAAGAAACCTGGTAACAGAAAGTATATTGAAACTCTCAGACCTAAGTTGCTGCCTGCTTAGTGAGACGGAGAACCTGTGCCTCTCCAGATGCTGTTAGACTCGGCTGGAAAACTCTATTCCAAAATGTAGAGAAGTCTGGATTTCACAGAATAGGTATGTTGCTGTTACAACCCACCCCCCAAAAAGGACCTGAGCCAAAAAGGGGAACAAACTGGACAAGACAATGTTCTGGAATTTAAACATTGACCACAACCTTTATGGATTCCAGATGTAGGTTGGACTTGGCTTAGGCATTGGGTGTATATCCCTCACAGCCACCCTGATGGAGGGCTGTGGTGTGACAGGATGAAGCCCAAGATTAATGGGTCATTCACAAGTCACAGGTCTACACGTATGACCCTCCCAAGCAGCTGAAGGAAGCTCTATGGCCCATCTGCCACACACCTTGTCTTTTAGACAGAGACTTCCTACTAGACCCCTCTAACAGGGTACCCTGTTATCACACGGTTCTGGGGTGGGGATGATGCACCACTTCATCCCCTGCATGTTGTTAGGCTGGAAGGATTCCAACGTCTTATCTGCCAGAGTTGTGACTATTGCTATGGGGAAGGCAAAACCTCCAAATGGGGCCAATCTGTTTGGAGGAAAAATTCCTTCCTGGCTCTGAAAATGGCAACCATTATTGAACCACAGAAAAGCCCATGAACGCAGTGCCCTAAAAGGGAAAAGGTTAGCTTACATAATCCCACTGTGTGGGTTAGGGAGGGTTGTCTTTGGCTGACAGCAGTTCATGGGGTCGGCTGCAGCCAGCCTTTATTGGGTCCCACGCCCCTCCCACTTGGGCCAGCTGAATTGGCCAGGATTCAAATAAGTCGATAGCAGGGAATTTCCCACAACTGGCCACCTCACCCTGGCAATGCTTCCAAGGAGGAGGAGCCCAGTACAACAGGTCGCAACAGCCAGCCACCCTGTGACCAGGTAAGCAGACATTTCTGTTTGCACATTGTATCAGAAAATGCAAATCCTGCAAAACCTTTAAATGTGAACCGAATCAAATTTCTCCCTCATCCCTAAATGTAAGTTGGACGGTGGGGCTTTGGCGCCATACAAGACAAGACAACCATGTTGTTCAACTTTCTTTTGGGGCAGGGGTGTCAAGGTGTTCACTGAACATGTTTCCCAGGAACATTGGGAAGTACCCTCAGAATCTTCCCTTTTAAGGAGGCTTTTGGTTTCTAAATGGTTGTCTTATCTGCACAATAAAATCACTGGATTTACAATGAAGGTTGAATAAGGAGAGTAGGGAGAGATGTAGTGCTATTTAGCAGAGCTATGGAGTCTACATGAGAAAGTCTGAAAAGGGCAGGATCTAAGCTTCAGGCCAAATCTACGTGAGCGGTTGCAACTTGTGATGCCTCGTTTTCTAGACCCCTCTTTGGCCTTTCCATTCCTGTCAAAGATTGTCTAGGTAAGGAGTCTGATCTCTCTCATTCTACCGTTTCCCATCCTTGCCTTTGTGTATTTATATTTGTCATCAACCTTTCTATCCTGTTTTTCCTTTAACAAAAATCCAGCAAATCCAATCAAAGTGTTTCAGTCATCTTCAAACAGAGAACATTTACTGCAGTTGATATCAGCTCATGTCAAAGAAAATTAAAATCTGCTGATTAGCTGGGGGAAAAGTGAAACAGAACACATAGAAGACATTTTAGTTTTTCTTTTGAATTTGTAATCTTTTACAGCAAATGGAGGAAGGAAACCAAATTTCACAGTGACCCTATACAAAATTAGATCTCCAGCAGCAAATTTGTCCAGGTTACTGAACATCTGCAGAGTAGAAGGAGGACAGTTTGAAGGAGTAAAACAGGGGTTATGGAGGGTTTTTTTTAAATCACAACTGCATGTACTCACTTTATCTTTTTTTCTGTGTTCAACATAAAACACACACATAAGAAAAACACCAGCTAAATCTTTAAAACAGACTAAAAATTGCACAATTCCATCAGTTAAATAAATTGATCTCTCTCTCTCTCTCTCTCTCTATATATATATATATATATATATATATATAACTGTGTGTGTGTGTTTGTGTGTAGCCTGTGTTGGTGCCAGGTGAAACTATTTGGCAAAGGATTTGATGATCCTGCACCCCAATCCCGTTTTGCTTTTCTTGTTTGTTGTGTCAAGTTAGGAGAGGAGTGCACGAAGGGAACTATTTAAGCACGCATGCATGTCCATGCACATACCACCTGTCATTCCTTTTCTAAACAGAGGGAAAGCGGCAGTCCAGGACCATGCCTGCTGCTAAATGGCTAATCCCACTCTCAAAGGTCTTACAAGACAGGAAATAAGAATCTAAAAAGTCATGTATTACCAATCAACCAAGTGCTACCTGTTTGGCATGCATTAAGCAACTACAGTTTGAAGACTATGTCTTTCCTTGAACTGCACAAACCTCTGCCTAAATTTATTATGCATATATTACATTAATAGTGTATAGTAAATGTTAAAATAAATACTAGAGTTCTGAGACAGCAATTAGTGTTAGCCAGAGACACAGAAGGGAATGAAGAATCAAGCTGTTCCAGCACAAGTCCTTAGCCACGGCAAGAATTTCAATGAAAGCATTGAAAATAATGTATGAAACATCACCAACCAGCTACTAACCTTAAAAAAACCTTTCAAATACATTATCTCAGTAATCATTCTAATACTTCTGCCAGTATCCCCACTGGAAAGGGGAAAGGAAGCTGAGGCTAAGAAAGGAGTTTGCATAAGACTGTGCAGCAAGTTTGTATTTGATGAAAGATTTGAACCAGGGACTTTGTTCCTCATGCTTTGCTGCTGTGCTGCACCAGCTGGCCTCCTCAAATTGCTCTACTTTTGACAATCAGGTTCTGCCAGGCAAAATAAAATGTAAGAGCCTGACATCTATCTCATAATCTAGGAATGGAGACCCTGTGGCTCTCCAGATGTTGCTGTGGCTAAAGGTCAGAGGTGGTGGGAGTTGTAATTCAACAACATCAGGTGGGAAGTGAGACTTTGCACTGGCCATCAGGCGATGGCTTTCCCCACTTTTCTTGCCCCCCCCCTCCAGCCCCAGGAACCTTCAGAAAGGAGTTGCTGCCACTGGCATTATGATGTCTTTGATGAACTGAAGAGAGTGGGAAATTATGAGTCACGCGGGTGGGGAGACTGTGTATGAATTCACCAGTACTTATAGATTATTTTTTATTGCTATTTTGTTGATGTTGTTAATATTGTTTTATAGATTATGAATCCTGTAAAATGATTTTTTTTGTAATTGTGCTGTTTATCTTATTTTTGTGATTGTTTTGTTAATAGTGGTTTATAGAATTTAATTGTTTAACTGATAATCTGTAATTGTTTACTGTTGATTTGTTATTTATTCTATATGCTTAAAGTTGTAATTGTGATGCTCTATTATGTTACTGTTATTTATTTTATGCAAACTGCTTTGTGGTTTTTGTGAATGAAAAGCAGCATAGAAATATATCATATCATCTTGAGCTTTCTTGAAAGATCACTAAGAACCCAACTAGAGATATTTCCAAGACCGGCTGTCAGAGATCCTATCTTGGAGATACTTTACCTACTGAGCCACGAACCAAACTTTTAAACTGCAGGACCAGGCATTGGACTCCCCATACCCCAAACCATATAAATAAGAGACCAATACGACTGGTTTTGGGTCAAAACAGGCCACAAGTTTATTGAATACAGATGGAAGAGGTTTGGCATGGGCACGGGGCAATCTAAATACTTCCAGCCCGCCCACCGGAAGTGACGCGGGGTCAATCCAGGCAGTGGTTCCTAAGACTTACATCAAATAGGATGACCCTCGCAGGTACGGCCATCTGGGGGAGTGCCTTCGACCCTGGCCCCCCTGGGCACGCGGACATGACCATTCCCCCCGGATCCCTTTAATGGGATACCCCAGCGTTTGGAGGGACAGGCAGAGACTGCAACCTCCCCTCCATCCAAAACAAAGGATTGCCCCAATGCCCAACCAGTTGTGACAATTGCCATGAGGTAGGCAGAACCACTGGGTCAGAGCCAATTAGCCTGGTGGGCAAATTCCTATCCAGCCCCATAAAGAACGGCGACCACCGTAGCCACAGCGAAGTCATTGACTATCAGAGTAAACCATGTGGGGGTGAGCGGGGAAACCCAGTGCAGGAACAAACAGGCTGCGCCCCAGGTGCTGGCTGCTTAAATGGGCAAGGGAAGCCCTCCATCGGCTCCACCCCCTGACACAGCCCAAGTCCCAGCCTGCAGCCCCTTTTACCAAAGCAGGGGGCAGGCTAGGATCCAGTTCCTGATAGGCGGAGGGGGTTCATGCCCCCTCCGCCTAACAGGAAGGGCACTGCAGTTTGAATTCCCTCGCCGGGACCCCAGTGAAGCCTCCTCCATCCCGCAATGCCGCCTCACCCAAAAAGGGCTGAGTGGACTTCTCATAGCAAAGCTTTTCAGCTTCTGCCTTCATCAGTTGCTCTGATAAAAGTGGTGCTGTTTCTAAGGTGAGAGTTAGAGAACTTTGAAGATGGATTGCTCAAAATACCTTCATTCATAGAAGCTAAGTGATGATAGTACTGTCCTCTAGGTTGAGACCATGAGGTCTTAGTGTATCTGGTGTGTCCATCCATAAGTTATCCCTTTCTGCTAATATAATATTGTTATATTATACACACACCTTTCATAATACTTTCATAGTACAGTACAATTAAAAAAGAGAGAGAGAAAAGAAGACTACAAAGTCCTTTTTCTCAGGTAAATATTAACTTGTCCAACACAGAGAGAGGTGAACCCTCCCAGCTCTCACCTGGGAGCTTCCCTTTCTTCTCCCATCCTCCCACCCTGGGAGATCTTCCCTTCCCTGCCTGTCATGTAGGGGGTCCTTCATCAAATAATATTGTTGGATCTGTTGGCATCTCTGTAACAACTATTTATAAATCCAGCAGGCTGTGATTCTCAAAACAGTTTGCGATTTTGACAAAAAAGTGAAGCAGTCAAAACAAGTTTACCAATCTGTTGCTAAACTTCTTTTGGTTGCTCCACTTTGTCAAAATCACCAATTTGTTTTTTCATGAACATGGGCATAGGTCAGCTGTAATTTTACAACTGGATAAAACATCCTTCTGGATATTTGCATTCAGTGATATGGACCAGCAGGTCCTGTCTGATGTATCCAGGCATTGTGATCCCCAGTCCCCAACCCGCAGTGAAATAAAGGACCACATAGACTGGTTTGGATCAAAACAGGCCACAACTTTATTGAATATAGATGAAAGAGGTTTGCTAATCTGGGATGCAGGCTAGGATCCAGCTTCTGATAGGTGGCATGGGACTCCGATGATGCGATTCCCTCGTTGGGGCCATGGAAAAGCCTCTGCCGTCCCACAACACTGCCACACCACAAAGGGTAAGCGGACTTGTTAAAGGCACCCTCATATATTTATTGAGGATAAATATTCCAATGAATTCACCAATATCTTCAGCCTCATCTCTTAGCGATCAGCAGCTTTGGGGGTGGATAATTTTGAGCAGAGAAGTTATGGATGAAAGAGAACCTTAGCCCCTTTCCTGTCAACCACATCTTCTCCAAAGTGGCTCATGCCAAAGCAGGTTTTCCCTCGGAAAGAAAGCCCTCAGGCTTTTCTTATGTTCTTATTTATGTATTGCACAATTCTCAGCCCTACTGGAAATCTTGGGACATGCATGTTTAAAAACATCTTTGGATTGCCATCTTCACTACTTCATTGCAGATAAAAATTCTCTTTTCTGCTTCTAAGTCTGAAGCCAACTAAAGTAAATATTTCACATACAGCTACTCTCTGAAGTGGCATCATTTTTCAGCCATTTCATCATTAAAGGCTGAAGGGAAAATCTGGGAGGAGAGAGATGAACCTGACAGATAAAGATTGCACTCAACTGCCAAATTACAGCAACAAGCAAAACTCAAAAGTGGTGGACTGGCAGCCAAGGCTTATTCCTTTATTTGCTGAATAGATTCCATACGTTCCAGTGCAAAAGTATTTAAGCTTTATATCTCTTTCAACCCTTCAAAAAGGACCCTCAGTGCATTTATTTCAATTATAATTGAGAACAGAAAGCTATAATTTAACTTGCACTGGAGCGCAGACTGGTTTTGTGCTGCTCATTTTGGAGGGTATACTGGCACCATTCACATAACAAAAACTACCACAGAGATATCAACATATTCAAAATTAAGGGGTCCATGGTTTGGCTTTCGAGTCTGATATATTTATCTAATTAGGAACCACTGGTATAGGCCATTGAGTAGACTCAATAGTCCAGCACGTACTTGGGAAATAATAGGTGAAGTAAACATATTAATCAGTTGAATGGAAAGACTTTCAGTCACAGGACAGATAACAGTCCACTGAAGTACTCTCCAAGGCCTTTCCAGGTTTCTACTTCTAGCCGTGGGTCCATGTGCTGTGCTAGAGACCTAAAAAAAAAGTTGTGGTGAGATTGTAGTAAAAGAAAGGCACATCAGTTCTTCTATGCCCTTTTGCCACTTCTCATAACTAACAGTTCAGTGATTTAAAATGTGATGGAAGATCCTGTTTCGGCTCCTTATAACAATTAAGGGAGTGATCCTATGCACATAAAACTGGCATGAAGCAAGCCACTGTAAGTTAAGCCACTGTAAAGTTACACCAGGGCCAAACTTGGTTCAGCAGCAGGGCTACTGATGGCTGAGCTGGCCTCAGCCTGACAGAGGGAAAACAAGGCTTTAAAATAGTGTTTGAGTTACAGAACCCTGTTTGCCATCTTAACTTATGACAGATTCCTAGATAATGTGACTGAGCAGAACAGGTTTAGGAACCATCCTAAATCTGCTCCTCTACAGTTCTCCAGAACACTCCTTTTTCAGGGCTTAAGATCCTCCAGGCTCAGCTCAGAAGGGGGGTGGGATATGCAGGAGATCCACTGGATCCTAACCTACTCATACCAGTGGATCTTGCTCCCTAATCATATGACATGAGATGTTTCCCAGTTCTTAATTTTTAATAATAATTTCTTAATCTGTCATCAAGCTAGCTTTTGAAATTAGTAAAGTTCAAGCTTTTAGTCAGAACACTGCACACTCTGGCGGGGGGGGCGGGGGATGGAAAAAAATATTTTGCGCCCTGCCCTCTCTCATTGGGCAAAGGGGTGCTGAACCAAGGGAAAACTTGGAAAACCAGTTTTACCACCCAATGCCTACAATTTAATGCAAGAGAAGGGAACACAAAAAACAGCAATGGAGCAGAGGAATTAAAATGCAAACATCATTAAGCATAGCTAGACAAGCATTTGTTTGGATTGGTTTAGGTGTAGTCAATCCCCTAAGCAAAAGGATTAACTGAAGGACATCTTAAAGTCACTCCTAGCTGCATGTTTAAAGGAATCCCCCTCTTGAGGTGAAGATAAATAGTCCTTTGGCAATGGCATTTCAGGAAAGAGTCATGCTGTGGGTGGAATTAAATAAGATAAAAATCCCTTGCCTGAAAAGAGAAAATAGTACGTTAAATAACACGCACACACACGCACACACTTAGGGACAAGTCATCTTCTTACTGATCTTTGCAAAATTATTTTGATGTCTCAAGTTCTCAGGTGTTTTGCCTTGGCAAGGACTTTGGCTAGTGGTGCCAGAACTGACAGTTGTAGGGAAAACACTTGTCATTTGAACTTGGAACTCTGGGGGCATGCAACCTCTGATCCTCTGGTTTTCATGCTCCCAGTTTACCCTTCTGTGATAGACGCATGTACTTCTGGAGCAGGAAATCTATACAATGGAATGCATTTGTCCTCTTTTTCTTTCTTTCTTTTTTAAAGCAGCAAACAGAATCAAACTTACAGCTTCCATCTCTAATTGGAATAGCACAGCTAACATCTTGTAGAGGGGTACTTTGAAAACATAGCATTAAAACTGAAGCAAAGGCAATTAACATCCATGGTCATCCTGAAACTCTTACCATCTAGCTTCTTTGAATTATCCCATCTTTCCTGTAACCTTTAGGGCATCCTTGTAAATTAGGCTAGTATTATTAATCCTATTTGAAGCTCAACATGAAAAAAAACTAAGATCATGGCCACTGGTCCCATCACCTCCTGGCAAATAGAAGCAGAAGAAATGGAGGCAGTGAGAGATTTTACTTTCTTGGGTCCCATGATCACTGCAGATGGTGACAGCAGTCACGAAATTAAAAGACGCCTGCTTCTTGGGAGAAAAGCAATGACAAACCTAGATAGCATCTTAAAAAGCAGAGATATCACCTTGCTGACAAAGGTCCATGTAGTTAAGGCTATGATTTTCCCAGTAGTGATGTATGGAAGTGAAAGCTGGATCATAAAGAAGGCTGATCACTGAAGAACTGATGCTTTGGAATTCTGGTGCTGGAGGAGACTCTTGAGAGTCCCATGGACTGCAAGGAGATCAAACCTATCCATTCTTAAGGAAATCAGCCCTGAGTGCTCACTGGAAGGACAGATCCTGAAGCTGAGGCTCCAGGAAGAGAACTCCCTGGAAAAGACCCTGATGTTGGGAAAGATGGAGGGCACAAGGAGAAGGGGACAACAGAGGACGAGATGGTTGGACAGTGTTCTCGAAGCTACGAACATGTTTGACCAAACTGCGGGAGGCAGTGGAAGACAGAAGTGCCTGGCGTGCTCTGGTCCATGGGGTCACGAAGAGTCGGTCACGACTAAACAACAACAAAATTAACCCCTTAGTGTGGATTGTGTGGCACCTGACAGCAAGAGACAACAACCTTTCAGAGACTCTACCTGTTTCCGCTCTGTCTCAGTCAGCATAGCTAATCCTGCATAGTATTGAAGAAGCTTCTAAAAAAACCTTCAAAGAATTTAGAGAAAGTAAAAAAGCATGTGAAAAAACTAAAAAGGAGATAGAAGAATTCAGAATAACACAAAAAGCCACTTGGGACGCTCTGGCAATTTTGCAGATGCAGACCAAGGAAAAAACACTCAGACTCCCTTTGGTCCCTGGGGCCCCAGAGGAAAATACACAAAGAAAGATGATTAAGGAACTGGCCCCTTGGTTAGATTTGGAGGAAGAAGAAATAATAAGAAACACGGAAAACATATTCAGATTGAACTCTAAAAAAGCTAAAGCCAACAAGTGGCCAGAAGATTGCCTAATTACTTTTATTTCTAATAAATTAAGAAAGGAGGTTTTGCAGACAAGAGGTCAAAGAAAATTTAAAATTGAAGGAAAAGAGATCATAATTTTAAAAGAAATTGCTCCCCGCCTACTGAAAAAAAGAGATAAATTCCAGTTTCTGACCAAAGCTCTTAAAGCAAAATCAATATATCAGACCACTTTTCATGTATGCAACAACTGCAGCCAGAATTCTGGTAGTAAGGAACTGGAAAAGTGAAAAAAAATTACTACAATAACCAAATGGCAGGTCCAAATGAGTGTTCACAGTTGGCTAGAATGACAGGGAGAAGTAGAGGAAACCCGACTCAGAAGGTACATAAAGAATGGAAAATATTTAAAGAATATTTGAAAAAATATTGTAATAACAAAAATCTCCTGGCAGATCATGACTGATATTTGTAAGAAGTAGGTGATAAACAATTAAGCATTCTGGATAATAAGTAGGAAAACAAAACAATAGTCTGATGCTGGGTGTAAAATAATCAGAATAAGCGACAGTACAATGGGTTTAATCGGAAGTCAATTTTATTTCTTCTTAATCTTTTCATCTTTCTTTTTTTCCTTTTTTCCGTTCTGTAAATTAGTTAATGGTGATGTATACAATGTATAGTTGTGTATAGCTGTGTTCTGTAGTATACTATGGAGTGATGTGGTTTGTTGTGTAATTAAATATTGTTTGTCAAATAAACTTTAATTTTAAAACAACAACAACATAATAACCAATACAATTTCCTTTTGAACAACTTTGTATTTAAACAAAGTCTGAGATACAAAGGAAATTGAGCCCCCTATCGATAGAACTACAACCTTGCCATACCAATCTTATTGGACAATCGCAGAGAGCATGCCATAGTAGAGGAGGAAACAAGTTTGTTCCCTCTTCCATGTGACAGCCCTTGATATATTTGAAGATGGTTATCATAGAGCAAAAAAGAGGACAGCCCAAGCCACTGCCATCCTGAGCTGGAGGGGCATGTTGCCCCCCCCCCAAAGAGGACATGTCTTGGATTTCCCGGTTGTAAGGCAACCCCACATTAGGGTTGCCTGTACATTTTCAAAAAAAAAACCCAAATGCAGCCACACAGGTTTTTAGTGCTCCTAGTTTGGGTTCCTGTATATTTTTTTCCTTGATGGTCAATAGCAGGCTTAGAATGATAGAATCACAGAATTGTAGAGTTGGAAGGGATCAAGACCATTGCACAAAATAGTTGGGCACACACCTGTCTCCATCAAGATGCAGCCTGAGCCAAAATTGTTGCCTCCCTTTAGGCACTTAAGCTGATGCATTCATGCATTTCTCACATCACACCTAATGAGGCTGCTTGATTCTCTAAAAGGCTCATATCAGCACAGCAGAGGAGTGTGAGCCTCTTTTAGGTCTGTCTAGCACCAAGAGCCATGTGCAGTGGTAGGTAGACAGTTGCAAAGATGTGGGCAAGCAAGCAGTGGGAGTGGCCTGGGGTGCTTGTGGTGATTCACACATGCACACTATTAAGTTGTGGGTTGACATAGCAGCCGGCACAGCGATTCCTTCAAGTAGCTCTTTATTAAGGTAAGCTGGAACAGAACTGACTGTGAACAGCTCAGCCGGCCTGTATTTATAGGCAGCCGGCTGTCAACATTGTAACCACAACAGCCCAGAGTTCCCGCCTAAAATAACTGCCGCGGACCTGAGTGAAAACTATCTACAGACCTGAGTGAAAACTATATACAATAACCCCCTGTTGGCCCAGGGTGAAACTACACTACATAACACCCCTCCCCACCGAGATAAGGCGTTAGTTACAATCGTAATGGTTTCCTTATATACAGCACTACGCGTAATGGTTCAATTAGGCACAAAAGCATATCGGTTACATTTCCCATACTTAGACCAACAGTGATACCTGTCCAACAACATAGTCCTTTAAATAAGTTGGGCGCTTGGAAACTCTGCCAGACCGCCGGGGACTGGTAGCCAAGTCCGGAGGGCCACACAGTTCTCGCTGAGGCTGTGGTGCGACCCTAGGTGGTGTTGGAACCAACTCCCCTGGATCCGCTGCTGTGGGTGGAGTCTCCGCAAGTGGAGTGGTCTGAGTCTGTTCCACGCTGGCAGTTTGCGAGGGAGGTGTAGGTGGGGCCTCGCCATCTGTACGTGTCTCTTCTGGAGCCGCAAGCGCAGTTGGGGGCACCTCGGTAGTGTCCAAGTCGCCAACCCTGCGCCTAAGCTGGTCTATGTGCCGTCGCCACAAACGTCCGTCTTCGAGTGCCACCTGGTACGAGCGAGGTCCAGTGACTCCCACTACTGTGGCTGGCACCCAAGGAATGTCCCCCACATAGTTCCGGGCAAAGACCTGGTTTCCTGGGACAAATGACCGTGGTGCGTTGGCACAGCCTGGGGGTTCAGCCACGGCAAAGTCTGGGTGTAGCCGGTCGAGCGGTGACCTGAGGCGGCGGCCCATAAGCAGTTCAGCAGGACTCCTCCCTGTGGCCGCATGAGGGGTGATGTGTTGACACGAACAAGTATTCGGCGACCCGCTCATGCCAGTCTCCCCGGTCCAGGCGCGCCAGTGCCTCTTTTGTCGAGCGCACCATTCTTTCCGCTTGCCCGTTGCTGGATGGATGAAAAGGTGCCGTTAGGGCATGGCGGATGCCCAGTCCCAAAAGATACCGCTCAAACGTGCCTGACGTGAACTGCGGTCCGTTGTCAGAGACAAGGACATCAGGACACCCATGCGTTGCAAACAGGCCTCGCAGCACCCGGATGACAGCTTCGGTAGTGGTGGAGGGCATCAGGGCGACCTCCAGCCATTTGGAATAGGCGTCCACCACTACCATAAAGGTCCGGCCGTGAAAGGGGCCAGCCAGATCGATGTGCACCCTCGACCAGGGTGTCTTTGGCGTCTCCCAGGTGTGTCCCTTAGCTGCCGGTGGTGCAGGCCTCGACTCTTGGCACGCTTGACAGGCGGACACCCAGGCAGTGATGGCATCGTCCATATTAGGCCACCAGACGTAACACCGAGCCAACGCCTTCATTTTGACAATTCCCGGGTGGCCAATGTGCAGAGCCTCCAGGACGCGCTGACGGAGTCCCTGGGGAATCACGACGCGGTCTCCCCACAGCAGACAGCCGCGATGAGCTGAGAGTTCATGTTGTCTGGTTGCGAAGGGCTGGAACTCCGATGCAAAAGGCCCTTGTGGCCACCCCCTCCACACCCAGTTGAGCACCCGGCTGATGGTGCGATCCTGGGCAGACGCGGAGGCCACAGTGGCAGCCGATACAGGCGCTGTCGGAAGATCCTCAATCAGAAGGAGCGATGAAGCTGGAGCCGGGTCTTCCACAAATGCTGGAAGAGGGCAACGGCTGAGGGCGTTGGCATGCCCCATCGATTTCCCCGGGCGATGGATGAGCCGGTAGTGGTAGGCAGCCAGGAAAACAGTCCATCGCAGCATGCGTGGTGAGAGGACCGGTGGAGTTGGACGATCACCGGCGAGGAGGCCCAGGAGCGGCTTGTGGTCAGTGATGAGGTCAAAAGTCCTGCCATAGAGGTATTCATGGAACCTCTTCACTCCAGCCACAAGTGCCAATGCCTCCTTGTCGAGCTGGCTGTAATTCCGTTCCGTCGGAGATAGTGTCCTGGAAAAGTAGGCGAGCGGTGCTTCTCTTCCATCTGGAAAATGGTGACTAAGGACAGCACCGATGCCAAAAGGTGAGGCGTCGCAGGCAAGGACCAGCGGCCTGGATTCACTGTACTGTACCAGCACACTGTCTGAAGAAAGGAGGGCCTTGACCGCGTTGAAGGCCGCCGTCTCTCGATGACCCCAGGCCCAAGGCGTCTTAGTGCTAAGGAGTCGGTGAAGAGGCTCAGCCACTGTGGCTTTGTGGGGCAGGAACATGTTATAAAAGTTCAGCAGCCCCAGGAATGCCTGCAATTCCGTTTTGTTCTTTGGGGTGGGGGCCTGCTGGATAGCGCGGATCTTGGATGTGGTTGGATGAAGGCCGGAGGCATCGATAAGACAGCCCAGGAACTCTACCTGTGGAACGGCAATCTGGCACTTCTCCCTCTTTACCTTGAGCCCGGCCTCCTGGAACCTGGTCAGCACGGCACGGAGGCGCTCGAACAGCTGCTGGTGTGAGTCTGCAGACACCAAGACGTCATCAAAATATGGTACCACGCCAGGAAGCCCTTGCAGGAGACGCTCCATAAGGCTTTGGAAGATGCCAGGAGCCACACTCACCCCGAACTGCAACCGGCGGCAACGGAATGCCCCCCGGTGGGTGACGATCGTCTGGGCTTCAGCAGTGGCATCATCGACTGGCAGTTGTTGATAGGCTTGGGCAAGGTCCAGCTTAGCGAAGACCTTACCCTCACCCAGGGAATGCAGCAGGTGTTGGACAATAGGAACCGGATAAGCGTGCTGCGGAAGTGCCTTGTTGATCGTGCACTTGTAGTCAGCGCAGATTCTCACCGACCCATCTGGCTTGACAGGCGTGACGATGGGGGTTTCCCACTTTGCGTGGTCAACCGGCTCCAAAACTCCTTGGGCGATTAGTTTGTCCAGTTGTTCGTCCACCTTAGCCTTGAGCGCAAAGGGAACCCGGCGTGGCTTTAGCTTGATGGGGGCGACTTGTGGATCAAGGCTAAAGGAGATGGGCGTACCTGTATATTGTCCCAAGGTGCCGTCAAAAACCTCGGCAAAGTATTTGACCAGACCCTCAGTCTCTGCGTTAGAGATGCAGTTGATGCCGGTGACTTCCAGGCCGAGGGCATCAAACCAGTCTAGCCCTAGGAGGCTTGGCCGCTGACCTTCGACCACCACCAACCGGAGCAGGCCCGAAAAATCCTTGAAGGCGATCCGGAACCGGCCAACGCCTACCACGGGAACGTCGTTTCCCTGGTAGTCTCTCAGGTGTACGCGGTGAGAGTCGAGTTGCCTTTTGGACACTCTGGGTACCAGTCTTTTGATGGTGCTCCATGACACGATGGACAGGGCAGACCCGGTGTCGATCTCCATGTCACATGGAGCTCCTTCAATGAGCACCGTGACGTTCAGCTTGCGTCGCGTAGGCGAGTTGGTTTGGCCAATCGTGGTCCCAGACGGGCAGCGGCAGTTGGTGAGAGCGAAACAACTTTCCTTGGCAGACTGGAGTGAAGACTTGAACTTGCGAGTCGATGAAGGGGGGGTGTCAGACGGAGCCGATCGGCAGACCTTAGCGATGTGGCCCCTTCTGGAACACTTCCTACAGATGGCGTCTCTGAATCGACACTTGGCACGGGAATGGTTGCCTCCGCAGCCAGCACATTCCGGTTGGCCCTTGGACCTCTGTTGGAACTTCCTGCGCTCCCGCTTTCTCTGGTGCACGTCATCGTCTTCACTGGAGGATGCCTCATCACTGCTGGCCTCTTCATGATGCACCGGAACTGGCTCCCTAGCAAGACGCGGGCTGCTGGACTTGCGGATCTCCTGGGCGGAGCGTTCAGCAGCTTCTGAGGCCACAGCCTCCTCAATGGCTTTCTGTAGCGTGAGGTCTGGCTTGGCTAGGAGACGCCGTTGCAGATGGATGTCCCGGACCCCGCAGACGATTCGATCCATCAGGGCATCGTCTAAGTCTCGGAACTCACAGTGCATTGCAGCCTGTCGCAGGGCGGTGGTGTAGTTGTTGATTGACTCCCCCTCTGCCTGGTTCCGGTGGTAGAACGCATGGCGGGCAGCAATCTTGGACGGCTTCGGTGCGTAGTGGTTGCGGAGCTTCTCTTGGATCGTGTCCCATGGTGTTGCCTGGACTGCTTCAGGCGCAACCAATGCTCGGGCCGTCTCAAACACCTCAGGCCCACAGAGGCTGAGGAATAGGCCCCGCTTCCGATCCGTTGATACTGCTGTAAGCTCGTTGGCTTGGAGGTAGCAGTCGAACCGAGCGAGGTAGGAGTCCCATGATTCAGAGGCTGGCGCAAACGGCGGTAGAGGCACAAGTGAAGCCATGATTCCGATGCCGACGTGAAGGGTGATGGATGGAACACAGCGCTCTAGCCAGAACAGTCAGCTCTGAATTGGTTCTGCCCAGTGATTTCGCTCAGTGATTTCGCTCAGTGATTTCGCTCTGTGATTCAGCTTAGTTCAGAGGCTGGCCGCATCTGGCTGTGCTCTGATGTCCATCTATCCCATCCTCGTCGCCAGTATTAAGTTGTGGGTTGACATAGCAGCCGGCACAGCGATTCCTTCAAGTAGCTCTTTTATTCTGGTAAGCTGGAAATAAACTGACAGCGAACAGCTCAGCCGGCCTGTATTTATAGGCAGACGGCTGTCAAAATTGTAACCACAATAGCTCAGAGTTCCCGCCTAAAATAACTGCCGCGGACCTGAGTGAAAACTATCTACAGACCTGAGTGAAAACTATATACAATAACCCCCTGTTGGCCCAGGGTGAAACTACACTACATAACACACACAGACTCTCTCTTGTGTACTGTCTACATCATCATAATTGTACAATGTGCACTGGGTGGGGGAGCATCAGCTGCATGGGGAGAAAAGCACACAAGGATGACCTTCCCCACATGCCCCCCTCCAACACAGCCATACACAGCCATACACAGCCATACTTCCCCACAGAGCCATCTTTCCCATAGGGCTTAGTGGTGCGTCGCGCCAGGGTGCCGGCCTTTCAGGGGCACCCCAGCGAGTGGGGGAGCTGCGCAGCTCTGCCAGTGGCCTCCCCTTTCCCTGCATTCCCGCCAGCTGCGCCCCGCCAACCATAAGGCTGGCGGGTGTGCAGCTTCCCTCCCAAGCCTCTGCGGGGATCGCTCTCCTGCAATGGTATGGGGGAGAGTTGCACCCCCCCAGATGTCTGGCAGTGCGCAGCTATGGCCATCCCAGTACTATCCATGGTAATTTGGGGGCGCTGGTGCCACATCTGCTAAAGACGGCCCTGCTTCCCCCAGTCTGCCAAGTGACATTGGCAGCAAGATTTGGCACTTGGGGGATTTGGCCACAGAGACAACTGGGAGACTCAGGCAGGCTGCTCTGAATTGCTCTGAGGGCTGCATGGGGCTCAGTTTTAAAGGCTCGGTGAAAACAGGGCCACATTCCATCACTGAGCTGCTTCAGTAAGAAACAAATTGCTTGTCAGTCATTGCTTCACCCCAGTCAACGATAATACCCCTTGTGTTCCATTCATTTCATGACAGAAAAAATACAGAATTTACAAGAAGGAGCTGTAATGCCGAAAGAGAAGAACAATGGAAAGGTTTAAGTGTGATTCTGCTCTCACCCACCGCCTTTCATTGCACTTGATTTTAAGTCATATTATTACTAAACCAGTGTAGGATTTTTCAACAAAAGAGCACAGCCCAGGCTTTACTTCCATCTCTGGGAACCTGCATTTTAGGAAAAACATGTCTTTCAGGAGCAAGCAGTGATTACCAATTAGTTGCATTATCTTTTTGTCAGTGTTTCTCAACAGGTAGTGTCTAAATAGGCATAAATGCATCTCTGAAGAATGAAGACAAAGGAATAAACACATAGGTAGAAATGTAATTTCACTGATTAAGTACCTTTTACTCAAGAGCTTGCAGAGTAAGTGCCTGATTGAAAAGCCTTCCTTCTGATGTTAATGGGCCATTTGTCAAACATTATTATATAGTAAATGATGGCCACTGTGTAGTCAAGTGCTTAGAATTTACTTCTAAATGCAGATGCCCCTACCAAACACATACACAGAGTAAACACATGGAAATATTGGGTCAAACCATGATAGTCCAGTGTTTGTGCTTTCAAAAGCAAGGGGGGGGGAGAGATTTAACATGTATAATTTCAAAATGCATAGTTATGAAAACTAGTGACTGTTTATCAACAAAAAATAAAAATATTAAAAAATCAAAACAATTTAGCTAGATGTCCTCCTAGGTTGCATTATACAGAGGGAAGGGAAAGCTGAGTGTAGTTAGTTGGGTACTCTGGACTTTCAGTTGATTTCCAAAAGCTTAAGGAACAATGAGTCGTAGCCAGGATATATGTTGGGGAGACACACACCTGTCATTATCTTCTGTCTGGCTCTGTCTAGCAGATTCAGGATGAAATGTTTCAACAACAGTTGTTTTAAATTACTTTCTTTTGACCCCAAGTACTCAGAAAATCTGTCAAAATCTTCAGTCATTTGAAAACTAGGAAGTTAAATATAAAATTAACATCAGGGAGTGCCTTTCATGAAGTTAACAAGTATATTTTGCAAAATTGCAAAGAATGGACCTTTTTTTCATCTTATTTTTAAAAAACATAAACTAAAACAATTTTTCTTGGACTTGCTAAAAAACTTTTCAGCAGATCCTTCTCAAATTCCTCTTTTCTATTGCGGTTTTTCTGTCCACACTCAGTAAGCAAAGCCCATTGAGATGCTTCCCTGTCATCATCAACCTTAGCCAGGTCTTTACTCTCTTCAAGGGACTGAATGACTGCTCCAGAGTACAAGTCGTGCCTGGCTGAGCAAGAGAGGTGAGCAGAGCCTTTTTTGTGGCAGGGTAAAAGATTTCTGCCTCTTTTACTAGAACCGGGCTGCCTGCGACAGGAAGAGTCAGTTCATGGAATCTACTATTCAGTCAAATTGCCAGTTGCGTCATTAGAATGTGCCACAACATCATCCAAATGACCTCAGGAGGCATTTCAATTTCAAATATTCTGATTATTTCTACCTTCAGTTAAGTATTTTTATTTATTTACTTGATTTAGGGGGGCAGCTGCCCCCTCCCCGCCTCCTGGCTTCACCCATGTAAGGAACTACTGGTGAGAACAGAGTCCAACATGGATGGGAATTTCATAAAGGTGAAACATGGAAGGCAAAAATGACTACAATTCCAACAAGGGAAAAAAGTGGGAGACATCTAAAGAAACATCTCAAGAAGACAGTGCCCGGCCTGATGAGCTGCATTCAAGGGTACTAAAGTAGCTTGTGGATGTAATCTCAGTGCCTTTGTCTATAATCTTTGAGAATTCTTGGAGAATAGGTGAGGTGCCTGTGGACTGGAGGTGGGCAAATGTTGTCCCCATCTTCAAAAATCAAGAAAAAGAAGACCTATGTAACCACTGACTGGTCAGCTTGATGTTGATACCAGGAAAGGTCCTAGAACAGATAGTTATGCATGGAAGAGGGAACAAGCTTGTTTCCCCCTATTCTGGAGGGTATGATTTGAACCAATGGCTTCAAGTTACAAGAAATTGTCAGTAAGAGCTGTTTGACAGTTGAATGGTCTCCCTCAGGAGGTGGTGGACTCTCCTTTATTGGAGATTTTTAAGCAGAGGTTGGATGGTCACCTGAAATTGTAAGAAAACAGTTGAAAGAGAGCAGTGGCCCAAGTTCACTTAAAAGTTAATTAGAGGAAACTAGTACTGCTGGAGAAGTTGGTGACCCTGGTTTATTTTCACCGTTTGTTAATTGATACTAAGCCAGAGAAGCCTACTTTGGATGTAATGGGGAACGCTGACTAAATACAAGCCGGGGTCTTCGTGTTAAAGCCAGCTCATGACAAGACAGGAGAAGCAATGTTACAGAGATTAGCACTATTTATTTCTTAAGTCAACTGGCCGCTAGTGGTCAGTACTTATCTGTGGCTGTCAGTGTCCTGGCTCCCATTCAGAGCACAACCAGGGAGCTTCTTACTTGAGGGTGAAGGAAGAGGTCTTTATTGAGGCAGAGTAATGGTCAGGCTCAGCAGCAGGTAGTGAGTCACGGAAACTGGAGCATTCAGGCTAATTGATGGGAAAGGGAAGATTACCTGGGCTAGAAACAGCCGTCCAAGTTTAAGGAGTCCAGGATCAGTGCAAGGAAGTCAGAACAGTACAGAAGCCATGGAGTTGCCCCAATAGCTTGGCAACCCAACTTTTAAAGGCAAGGCAAGGAGAGCTTGCTCCCAAGAGTCCTGTGCCTTGTGAGAAGGTTGAGTATGCAGGTGCGCATTCAGGCTGCCCCACCCTCAATGGTTAGCTGACACCTTCCCTGGATTCCATTGATGCTCTCCTCTCATCAGAAGGGAAGAGGAGAGGCAGTCTCACCCTCCCGCCATTTCATCCTCCTCTTCCCCTTGTTGACTGTGATGAATGAGCATCCCTACTGAGACTGTTCTGGATTTGGCTCAGATTTCAAAATGTGTTACTTTATTCTTTTCTTTTTGTTGCTCATCTTCTTAAAGGTTAAACAACAACACATAGGCAACAGCAAAATCCCCAACAACTACGATGCAGCACAGAATTTAGCCATGTGATACAACATATAAAAGAAAAAAGAGACAGCATCCAGATTATCCAATACAAAAATAAATAAATATAGCACAATATCTGTTAGAAAGTATTTTAGCACTATTTTGCTATTGTGCCAAAATTTGTAACTTTCTTACAGTTCTCAAATGTTTTTAAAAACCAAATCATTTTATTCAAGCTGAGTGTAAATTGGTCTAGGTTTTTTTCTGTAGCAGATTTTGCTTTTGTCTAAAATGCAACTTTTGATTTTTTTAAAAAAAAATCAGCAACATGACAGAGACTTGTGAAATAGCTCATTGTTTTTTGCAGCATTCCTGTTTAATTCATGGTTTTGTCTGACATATGCTTAGTGAGATACAGGTGTGAGAACTGCACTTAGATGTAATTTGACATGCCCATCATTTCCATTATGCAGACCCAGTAAAATCCAATATGTCAGTGCATACGTCCTATAACTTGCTGAACTTTCATCAAAGCATAACCAAGTAAGCTCATCATTCAAGGTGTTGCAGCTGAGTGAGTCAATGCACTGGGTGTACATTTCATGGTAATTATTCAGCTCATATGTAGAGGTAACATATTGGCGTTATTTATCTTTGTTAGTTACAAAAATTATAGGCCACCTTTATGAGAAAAACTCAATCAAGGTGTGTTATACAACAGATAAAAATTATTGTGAGAAGGAATGAGATTATGAATTGTAGCATTCCCCCCATGATTTAAGGAATCAGTTTCAAGATATTAATAAATGCCTTAATGCAGTGGTTCTCAAAGGGTGTGACACGCCACACCGGTGTGGCAGGGGAGTGTGGCAAGTGTGGTGGGAAGATTCAAGGACAATCAAAGAAATATTTAAATATTTCATTGTAGGATGGTAAAGGACCCTGACCATTAGGTCCAGTCGTGACCGACTCTGGGGTTGCGGCGCTCATCTCGCTTTAGTGGCCGAGGGAGCCGGCGTTTGTCCGCAGACAGCTTCCGGGTCATGTGGCCAGCAGTGGCGTAGCGTGGGTTGTCAGCACCCGGGGCAAGGCAAGTAATTTGCACCCCCTAACCAGTGGATTTGCGCCCCCTAACCCGTGGATTTGCGCCCCCTAACCCTAACCCCCAGGTGTTGCGCCCGGTGCGGCCGGCCCCCCCTGCACCCCCCACGCTACGCCACTGGTGGCCAGCATGACTAAGCCACTTCTGGCGAACCAGAGCAGCGCACGGAAACGCCGTTTACCTTCCCGCCGGAGCGTACCTAGTTATCTACTTGCACTTTGATGTGCTTTCGAACTGCTAGGTTGGCAGGAGCAGGGACCGAGCAACGGGAGCTCACCCCGTCATGGGGATTCGAACCGCCGACCTTCTGATCGGCAAGCCCTAGGCTCTGTGGTTTAACACACAGCGCCACCCGCGTCCCATTGTAGGATAGTATAGCATCAATTGTTTGTTTGTTTGTTTGTTTGTTTGTTTGTTTGTTTGT
Organism: Podarcis vaucheri; assembly: GCF_965113315.1. Taxonomy (NCBI): domain Eukaryota; kingdom Metazoa; phylum Chordata; class Lepidosauria; order Squamata; family Lacertidae; genus Podarcis; species Podarcis vaucheri. The sequence continues at coordinate 109,502,792 of NC_138762.1, forward strand.
TTGTTTGGCTATACAACTATTTCCACACCTCTCTTCAAGAGCATTGGCTATTCTTCTCCAGTGTTCCATGACATATTGTTGTGAACAGGGATTTTCAACTCTGACAAATATGGAAGATCAGAAAAGAGAAAGGCTTCTTTGTATTGAGATTAGAGTTTGTTTGTCTCAAATTAGACCTAATATGATTGAGATTACACGGCAAAAGGAAGCTCACACCTTTCACTGAGTTTGTGTACATACTTAAAGTAAATATGTAAGAGGCTCTTTTATAACTGTACTGTAGTTGGGGAATGATTCATGTTCTTCTGTAACTGCATTGTTTTATATTTTCTGTCCCATGATAATATTATAAAGTAGTTGTGTTCTGTTATAAATCAAGTACTGCTAAGAGTTGTTTCTTTCTGTTTTCCAATGTATTTCTTAGCAATAAAAAAATTGGTGTGGTGCGAGCAAATTTTTATTCTTAAAGTGTGGCCCAGAGAAAAAAGTTCAAGAACCACTGTTTTAATGGCACTAGAGATTACCTGTCGTAGGGTCCCATTCAGTTAAGAATGCCCTGCCATCAGAATCAGTACAGGTTCCAAATCCCAAGAATTAAAATGCAGAGAGGGCCCAGAAGTCTTGTTTTAAGTACATTCTGAAAGTATTAAACTGGGGGAAAGCTGGTTCCCTCTCCTTCATAGAACCAATAATTTAGAATATTCTCTGGGTAATAATTTGTTAGATGTTATACTGTCTGTTAATTTTCAAAGTACCATAATACTGAAAGTTAGGAATAATGACCTAAAATATATGGGCTGTGAAATTGGAACAAAGAAATAAAATACATCAATTTGGCCATGGAACTAAACACACTCAAGCAGATCCTCATAACATAATTTAAAAAACACACAGCAAGAACACAAGGACTGCTCAGTGAAAGCCAAATCTCTGATGGTGTCAGTCAGTGACACTTAAAGCTAAGCACCTCCAAGAGTCTTGTTTATTGGAAAAGGTTGCACACCCAAAAAAGTAGAATTTTATCTCCTTTTAGAGCAATAAGTCCAGTCAAATCAAGGTACTGTTCTACTCCTTTCTGAACCCTATCCTGAATACATGTTAGTAATTGTTCTCAGATGAAGCATGACCCCAGCTGCTCATGGATAGGCAATATTAAATCCCCACTAATTCACACCTGAAGAAGTCATCAATGAACCTTTGTTAATGAAAACTGAATTATACAGTCATCTATGTCTTCTTGACCCAGTGCTAATCCTTCTGGGTAATGGGTTTAGAGCTAGAAATTCCTCTCTGCTTCCTTGGACACTTCTCTAAGAAAAAGGAAGTCTTCCTTCCTTCCTTTTTCATACTTATCACCCATCTTTCACTGAATGGTTCCAGCACAGGCTTCATAAGACATCACAACTTAAGACAATATGCAATTTGTTAAAAATGTAAGTTAAAATCATAAACACAGACCCTCCAATGTCCCTATTTCCCAGGGACAGTCCTGAATTTACATAAGCCGTCCTGGTTTCTGATTTGATTCCCGAATGTCCAGCTTTTCCTTAGGACCTCCCTATTTTCACTGGAGAAATGTTGGAGAGTATGGAGTTATGTGACCGTGCCCCCCCCCCCAGCCAAGGAGATAAGTAATTATACAGCCCTGTATAGGGAATATAAACTTTTTAAATGTTCTCTTATGGTTTTTATATATGTTGGGGTATAAATAATAAAATTAGTAGTAGTAGTAGTAGTAGTAGTAGTAGTAGTATTGGACACCCCTATTTTCATCTGAGAAATGTTGGAGGGTATGTAAACAAAGCCACAAGAGCGACCATCAGCCTGCTCTTCTAAGAGCTTTGCCTGTGCCTGTGCCATCGAGAAGCCTGTTGATCTTTCCCAGATCTTTCCTAAAGCGCAACTGTGAGCACAGAGGTACCAGGAGAAAATAAAAGTTGACATACCTAGTTGCATTATTTTTCTGGATGTTTAATATATCCTGTGGGGCTCAAAGCCCCAAGTGCTACCCAAAGATAAAACCATTCACCTCTGTAACATCTTACACTCCGCAGTTGCATTAAGCAGTGCTTTTGTCCAGTTTTCTAATGTTCTTTTCACACTGCAGTATCTGGTGCACTGTGGTGCTGTAGCTTTTTGACCAATATAGCACCACATCACACTAAATTTGGCGTGGTGTGACACAGCAAAAGAACATTATTAGACAATGTCACAACTCCCCCAACCTTTCTGCAGATGCATGCTTGTATACCACCCCAAAATTCATCACTTTACCCCCAACAATGTTCTGAGTAAAAATTAATTTCGGGTGCAATTAACATGGAAATGAGCACTAAACTTGCACTAGATTCCTGGAAATGGCTTTTATGCTGTGTGAATGAACAGTTCAGGAAATGTCGGGCAAACAGAATGTCGGGCCATGCGACTGCAGCCCTGCTTGAACAGAAGCTGTTTGTGGTATACTATGAAAAGCAGCAAGCCTACATTTTGTATAGTTCTATTGAATTCAACCTACATGGGAAAGGAAGTGTCATCAATTCCCTAATGCAGTCTGCATCCAACATCTGCATTCTTTTGCTCCTTCATGCTTCATGACATATAGAATACAAAAGGCCCATTGTGTTATTTTAATCTAAAAGCTACATCCCAGTGTCAATAAAATTGCTGGTAATTTTTTCAGTAACTCTTTTTCCTATGTTGCTTATGCAAAAAAAAAGAAAAGAAAACAATCTCACTTCAACATCCAAAGTGTATTGAGACAGCATGCTTGAAAATTCTGGCAGAAATAAATGTACTATGATTAAATTAATATTCCAATAAGTACTATTTGCAAGCCTATAAAAAGGACAACTGAAATAGAGATAGCATTATTCCTCTGGTTGTGTGTATGTGTGGTACATATCTTTTGCATTCTATAGTTTCAGAGTGCTGTTCTAAAAACGCTGTATGTCACTCTATATGCCAATGAATTTTTTATTTTAATGTGTTTCATCGTGCAATGCAATAGTCATGGTCCATTTGTCTGTTGGCATCCTTAGGTTGCTATTACTTCAAAAAGCTTCATTTCTCCTGGCATGAGAAGTCCTAGCTAGAGAAAACAGACAGCCCTCCATCAAAGCTCAATGCAAGTTCCAAGTCTTCGTCATTTGAGTTTCTGAGTTGACTTGGCTGCATATATGGTTAAGGAGAGCATCTGCAATTCATGGGCAGCCAACCTGTGACACAAATTTACAGGAGCAGGAGGGCTTATGGCACATGATCAGGCTGCACATCTCAGCCACCTGCCACTCACTCTCCACCACGTCCCCATCTCAGTTTGGCAAAAGGACCCCAAGGCATGGAAGGAAGGTACATTATGAGAGAGATGCCTATGTGATGTACCATGCAGTAGGGTGCCAACATCTCATACTCTGGATCCACTGGTTGCACACCACTGTTATAAAAATCATTTATCCCGTCTTACTAATTATTATTATTATTATTATTATTATTATTATTATTATTATTATTAATTTCTACCCTGCCCATCTGGCTGGGTTTCCCCAGCCACTCTGGGTGGCTTTCAACAGAACATTAAAAACAGAATAAAACTTCAAACATTAAAAACTCCCTAAACAGGGCTGCCTTCAGATGTCTTATAAAAGTCAGATAGTTGTTTATTTCCTTGACATCTGACAGGAGGGTGCCACTATCGAGAAGGCACTCTGCCTGGTTCCCTGTAACCTCACATCTTGGCCTCAGCATTGGACCTCAGTGTCCGGGCAGAACGATGGGGGTGGAGACACTTCTTCAGGTATACTGGGCCGAGGCCGTCCAGGGCTTTAAAGGTCAGCACCAACACTCTGAATTGTGCTCGTAAACATACTGGGAGCTAATGTAGGTGTTTCAGGACCAGTGTTATATGGTCTTGGTGCCCACTCCCAGTCACCAGTCTAGCTTCCGCATTCTGTTTTTTTTTTTAATGAAATTTTTATTGGTTTTTCACAATTTTTATAAACACAAACATTACACAATAACAACAAACAAACACATAAACAAACATGTATAATTTCGAATCCTTATTTCTTAAACCTTACTTCACCGACTTCCCCATACCTCCCCTTTCTGCATCCCAATTTCCAAGTTCGTTTCAGCAAATCCTACCCCTTGAGTTTATCAAATTTTCCCTTATTCTTTCCCTTTACTTAACCTTTTACAGCTGTAATCCCCTTTTTTCAGAAACTTCAACATTTTAACATTCATTAATTTTACAATGTTTCTTAAGATAAATTTTAAATTTCTTCCAATCTTCATCCGCCGTCTCTTTCCCCTGGTCCCGGATTCTGCCAGTCATTTCAGCCAGTCCCATGTAGTCAATCACCTTCATCTGCCATTCTTCCGGAGTGGGTAAATCTTGTGTCTTCCAATACTTTGCGATGAGTATTCTTGCTGCTGTTGTGGCATACATAAAAAAAGTTCTATCTTTCTTTGGCACCAATTGGCCGACAATGCCCAAGAGAAAGGCCTCTGGTTTCTTAGGAAAGGTACATTTAAGTACCTTTTTCATTTCATTATACATCATTTCCCAAAAAGCCTTAATCTTCGGGCATGTCCACCAAAGGTGGGAAAAAGTACCTTCAGATTCTTTACATTTCCAACATTTATTATCAGGCAAATGATAGATCTTTGCAAGCTTGACTGGGGTCATGTACCACCTGTAAATCATTTTCATAATATTTTCTCTTAAGGCATTACATGCCGTAAACTTTATACCGGTGGTCCACAACTTTTCCCAGTCAGCAAACATAATGTTATAACCAATGTCTTGTGCCCACTTAATCATAGCTGATTTCACTGTTTCATCTTGCGTATTCCATTTCAGCAACAAGTTATACATTCTTGACAGATTCTTAGTATTGGGTTCTAACAATTCTGTTTCTAATTTTGTTTTCTCCACCTGAAAGCCAATTTTCCTGTCCTGTTTGTAAACCTCCATTATTTGATAATAATGGAGCCAGTCTCGTACTTTAAACTTTAACTTCTCATAACTCTGTAATTTCAATTTATCTCCCTCTTGTTCCAAAATTTCCCAATATTTTGGCCATTTGGCCTCCATATTGAGCTTTTTCACGGCTTTTGCCTCCATTGGGGACAACCACCTTGGGGTTTTATTTTCCAACAAATCGTTATATCTAATCCCTAGCTTCCGCATTCTGGATTAGTTGCAACCATCCCCTCCTAGTTGTCACGAGGAAGACTTCAGACAGCTCACTTGGCTAATTGCCGAGTGAACCCAGACATGCAGAGAGCTTCTTTTCAGTACTTTTATTATTAGCAAAGAGAAAAACATGGAGACCATGGAATGTACTCCCTCAAAGCTTGAGCTTTTGCCCAGAGTGCCCACCCCTCCCCCTGGCAACTAACTTCCTAGCTCTCAGACTCCTCCTGCTGTCTACGGTGGCTGCTAAGGGAATCCTTCTGTCTCTTTTGGCAAATTCTCCTCCCCACTCCCTGGACCTTAATGCCTCTGGACAGTCAATGTGCTCTTTGGGGGCGGGGGAAGATGACCATCTTAACTTTATGTGCAGAAAGACTTCACCAATCTGCACTATGCTTGTCAAAACATATGACCAAGGACTCTAACCCCAAGCTGAAGCTGGGGAGAAAAGACAAGTTCACAGCCCCCTCAGCTAAGAGCCAGGGCATTCTAAATTAATCTGCTTTAGTGGTTGCAAGTTCAGAACAATAGGTGGTATGAGAAGATGGCCCCTTGTGGCCCCAGAACCTTGGTTCATCTCAGAGGACTGTAGCCTGGAATATGACCTAATGTGTCCTGGGACATATTCCCCCACCCACCTTGACCCTTTTTGTCTCCATGGAGCTCTACATGGCACAAAACACAGGCATCCTGGCTTTTATAGCAGCGGATGAGCAGAAGGAATAGCAAACTGGCAACTTCCAAGAAGTGAGCCTCAAAGGTACCTTGGAGATCCATATCCAAGTTCTGATAGCTGGACACTTCCTCCAACTAGGGGTTGAGTCCTTCTCCCTCAAATTATTTATGGCAAGGGTAGCAAGCAGATCAAGGAAGTATCGATATCAAAGCTAGCTCTGGCTCTGCCTGGTAGGGCAGAAAAGAGGAGTCATAGAAAGTCTTCCCAGAACATCAAGAGGCAAATGTTTTCTCTCATCAGATCACCTTTCAGTGATCACAGTACTGTATCTTTTTCACTCTGCACTAACAAAGACAGCTTCCATTAGATTTAAGGCCATGAAGCTCTGGAGAGGGGTCTTTGATGTCTGGTGTTCGAAGCCAAGAGAGACAGAGAAACCTGCAGGCATTCAGCACACCATTCCTGCTTCTGGCTGCTTCTTAAGAACTCCTGCACATCTCCCTCCCTCTAGGGACATGGGGTTCCCCAGTTATAACCAGAAAAAGGTATAACAGCTGCTCAACGTGCCGGTATCTCTTGTGCCATCATGAGCAAAGCAAAGTGTGCATAAAGGCTTGCAGACACATGAACTACAGAAGATTATCCTTTTCATACATTAACTCCAAATATACAGTAGCATGCTTTTAATTTTCCATTTTAGTCTGTATCCATATCATCTATAGCTATAACTATAACTATAGATATAGATATATTCAACATGCAGCTAATGCTACTACATAATACATCACAAAGGGGGGAAACTCATCCCACTCTCTGCCATTTCTAAATGCATAAATACGTAAGTCAGGCTATTAATACTTTGAATTCTATCATAAACTCAGAAAGTGATGGAGTGGGAAGTTGGGCTGTTTGCCTGTAATGCATATTTTTAAAAAACAGAACAGAACTCTTCATCAGAATTCCCTTGGTTTAAATTATTTCATATAGAGAACAGGAGTGGGGATGGGAAGAGGAGCATTTTGGGTCCTGTCTTGCAGCAGGATTTTTCTACAACAGTGTCTTCTGTTTGTTATGCAATCTTTTCACTTGGGGCGCAAAGCTAATGAGCAAACACAGAAATTGGGAGCACTATCATGTACAAGAAATGTACTTCCATGTAAAGAATGGGATATTTAAATGGATCCTTACCGTAAACTTGATTAATGTTGTCACTGTCTGAAAAGTGCATCCCCACCACCACACAGAGGTGTAGCATGGGGGGGGTAGGGGGGCTGTGGCCCCAGGCACACATTCCTGATAGGGCACAGCCACGTGCCCACACAACAGGCTCCTCCTGAGAGACGAGCTGCGCCCGGGCCGGGCCTTCGGGGCTGGGGCAATAGTGGCGCCAGTGCCTGGGACTTCCGGGGTTGGCGCGATCTGGGAATGGCGGAGCTCCGGAGGGAATCGGCTCAGCGGGGGACAGGTCTTTGCCGTGCCGGCGACACGGGGACCCTTAAAACCGCAGGCGCGGAAGCCTGCGGACTGAAGACTCGGTGGGTGCCTTAAGCGCCCCCCCTGATTCGCGAAGAGCCTTTTTAAAGGCTGCGGAGGGGATACGGGGGGTGGCGTGGCACTGAGAGTCCATCGCTACCTCCGCTGAGCGAAGCCGCGAGTCATGACCGGAGAGCGCTGATTTCCTTCCTTGAAATTCGGCTGAAAAGAACAACCCGTGAGTAAATTGGAATTGGACTTTAAGATTTTCCTGTTTGAATTTGAGACGACCGGGGGGTGTGCTAAAAGGAAGTCCGCACCCCCCCTTGCAGACGAGCTAAAGCAACGACGTAAGAACTAAGCTGGAGAGCCTACCCTGCAAAGGGTGAGTTTAAAAGGACAGTAACTTCCAAGATTGGGCAAAAAAAGCAATTTTGTGCAGGAGAGTGGAGTTTTGGAGGTTTCTTCTTTTGTTGTAAACAATCCTCCCCCCCCCCCGGGCCCGGGAGCGTCCTATTTTGGAGCCTGTAAGCACAGAATCTGACAGCTGTCAAAGCTGTCAAATATACAGTCTACAGGAAAAAACTGCTACGTAAGACCCCTCTGGAATAAAAGGTGTTACAATTGAACTTAAATTGTTGGAAACAAAGTAATAAAAATAAGAAAGAGGACTGTTGGAGAAAACAACGTCGAGTAATCAGATTCCCTCTAGGGGGAACTCTGTGGAATTACAATGGCTGTGGATGGAAAGATACTGGCGCAAATCGAAAGGATGTTCTATTTGGTGGGAACCTTACAAGAGCATATTTCGGAAATGAGTAAACATATGATGACCTTGACTACTGAAACAAGTAGTCCTGCTGATTGCAAGGAGGACTGGAATGAGAAAGAACCCACAGCTGAACCTGAAATGATAATCAAAGAAAAGGAGACAAAACAAGAGAAAGAGAAAGTAAAGCTGGAAAATACTAACCAGAATCTGACATCTGCGGAATACAAGCAAGGAGACTATTGGATTAAATCTACTATAAATCTACGAAAGATGCAAAAGACGAAAGTGGAGGCCCTGGAAGCTTATGGAATGCAAGAATTTAAAATAAAGAAATATAATTGGGGCCTCCACATTGACTCTGACTCTGACTATGATTTGAAAGATCCATGCCTTGTGGAAATTCTTCAGCAGTTGTATTTAAGAGACTATGGATGGATTGTGATAGAACTCTTTCGAGATTTGATGACCGACACAAAGGATTACCAACAAGACCGGCGGAGAGGGACTGTGAGAGATTGGAGAGCCTCGGATGTGAGAAACCCAGGCTAAGAACTGATATTTTGGACATATATTGGGAAGGGACGCAAATCGGGGATGGGAGGGAGGGAAGGATGTAATTTTAACAACACTCAGGACAATGGAAATTAATCAATAGGACCGATATTAAAGACAAAATGGGAAATCGATGGAAGAGAACTGAGGTCCAACTTAGAACAACTGTTTTTCTTTTTAAAAGGGCTATTATTGAGAAGGTTAGGCTGTTGAGAAACGACAATTTGCTGATACAACTCTGGGAATAGGGATGCAAGGGAGGGGGTGGGGGGAAGTCAGGGACCAGGGTTATGAAAATAAGTGTTTTTTGAAACTTTATATCACGGGTGTCAAACACAAGGCCCGCGGGCCGAATCCGGCCCGCCAGACCTCGTCATGTGGCCCGTGGCATCAAGGGCGAGGAAGCGAGCTTCTCGTCCTTTTTACTGGTCCCGACCCAGATTTTAGGGTCCGCACTCCGGCGGAGGCTCTCTGCCTTTCTAAAAAGTGACCCACATGAACAGCCTTCCCTGCCTGCTTGCAGATAGGGCTCCAACCAACGCGCCCTAATGGCGCTGCCTACTGGCCGGTCCCACAACTTTCGCCTCCCCGCGGGCCGGGCAAAGAGGCTTTCTGCTCGCTCGGTCCAGTCCGGGGCTTGCTGCGGAAGAGGCGGTCCCGTGAAGCCGAGCTCGGAGCCGGCTGCCTCCGCCCCTCAGAGCCTCCCAGGCGCAGCTGCTCGAGGGGGCGGGTCGTGCGCGCGGCAACTTTTGGAGCCCAAGAGAGCCGCGGAGGCTGGCAGCGAGGGCAGGGAGCGAGAGCCACGCTTGGGACACCACTCACTCACTTGCTTGGGTCGCAAATAGAGGCCACTGCGGCGCTGCAGCTGGCGAGGAGATGGCCGGGGGCGCGGGCGGCGGGGCCAGGGGCTGGCTGGGGGTGGCTCTGGTGGGTAAATAGCGGGGCCGGCAGGCGGGGAAGGGAACGGCAGAGGCGGGTGGAGAGCGGGGACCAGGCGCAGATCCTGCAGCAGGCAGCGCGCCCCAGCTGGGCTGGGAGAGGCGAGGCTGCTGCCGGTTCAGCTGCGCAGAGTGGGGTGGAGGGAGGCGGGCGGGGGGGCGGGCGGTGTGCCACACCGCAAAGCAGGGGCGCCTCCCACCCTGAAGAGGACTGCGCCGGCATCTGGGCGGCTGGAGCAAAGTGGGAGCCTGCCAGCAACTTGGCTGCGGGAGCCTGGCTACGAAACACCGCCCCCCTCCCCACGCCAACACATCGGCTTTCTCCGGGCCGGAGGACTTGGCGGATAGCCCCCTCCCCGGGTGCAACTGCAGCAGCTCGGGGTCCCAGCAGGACATCCTGGCCACCCGCGCCCGCAGTGCCGCTGGGGCTCCCTTGCAAGGAAGAAACTGCTGCTGCCCAAACTGCAGCTCCGTATCCTCCGACTCCTGAGTGCGGCGGCAGGGCAGGGGGAGGCAACATTTGCTTCTGCTCTGCTCTGTTGGGACAGGCTCCTGTCTCCTCCCCGTTGGAGCTCCAGTCTGCCTGGAAGCCCATCTCGACATCCTTTTAAAAAATCATTATTATTTCTTCTTCTATTCTTATTTAAAATCGTACTGGAATAGGTATATTAAATAGTGTATAGGTTCAAGACAACACACACCAGTGCCTATGGAAAAATAACTTTGAAAAAGTCCTACAGATACAACCGGCCCTTTGAGGGTGACCAAAAAGCTGATGCGGCCCCCAATGAATTTGAATTTGACACCCCTGCTTTATATCTTTCTTGTTTTTGTGTCTTTTTTGTCTGTTTGTTTCTCTGTTTGTTTGTCTATAAAAAAATGTGAAAACCCAATAAAAATTTTATAAAAAAAAAAATAGTGGCGCCAGTGCCTCCTTTTCCTCATGGCCAGCAAAGCCTCTGGGACGGCCATGAGGGAGGGAGGGGAGGGCACCACACCTCATGCTCTGCTCCAATGACTCATCCCCTAGCCCTAACACTATCTCTACCTCTGTTCCTCCAGCTCCAGGGTCCCCAGGGGCTGTGCCCTAGCCCCAGCTACACCCAGCCCTGCTGCCTCAACTCTGACCATCTTCCCTGAGTGCCGCAGGAACAGAGAAGCAGAGGGAAGGTGTGCTAGCCCCAGGGCCGTCTCACCCATAGGCGCTAGGGGTGTGGGGCACCCAGACGCCATGCTCTCGGGGGGGGGGCACCAGGCCAAGAGTCTGGGGCCGAGATTGGAGTCTGGGGATTGGGAAGAGCCGATAGCCGCTGCCAAGCAGAGAAGAGCCCATTTGAAATATACTCAGAGTCGCAAAGTGATTTCATGCTCTTTATTCAGCTCATAGTGGTGAGGAGGAATGAATGAAAGTCCCCTCACAGTATCTGCTTTCTATACATTATTTACACAATGGGCTGCACATGATTGGCTAATTCCGGAATTCTACTGTAAGCCAATCAGGTTTTGGATTCACTTCTATCTGGAGCAGCATTGGGTGGTTCCTGCCAACCAATCATACTGCTGCATTGTTCTAGGACCAATCAGACTGCTGCATTCTGAATCCTATTGTTCTAGGACTAATCAGACTGCTGCAATTTGGATCCTATTGTTCTAGGACCAATCAGACTGCTGTGTTTTGGGTCCTATTCAAATCAGTACATAACACCATTGGAGTACTGCAGCTCTTCTGCTGCAAGCAGGTGAAACGCTGAGGCAGCCAGTCAGCTCCACCCTCCTGCGCGCCTGGGATTGGCGGACCGTCGAGAGGCCCGCCCAGCGCACGCTGCTCACACAGGTCACCCGGCTTCACTCATTCGCCACTGCCACCTCCTCGGGCTCGACTCTTGTTGCGCTAGGCTCTGCTTGCCCACCCCCAGGCGCCCAGTTGCTGTGCTGCCGCCGCCTCTGCCTCGGGCTCCTTTGTTGTTGCTGAGGCGGCTGCCCAGGCCAGCCCTGCCATGCGTGCCTGCCGGCCGGCCTTAAAAAAAGGTCAACGACTTTGGGCAACCGGGGGGGGGACACACACACACTGGGTGGATATTTGCACCCTGGCGCTGCATATGCTTAAGACAGCCCTGGCTAACCCAGCTCAGCACCAGCGGGCAGCAGGAGTCCTGCCACTGCCACCGCCTCCCCCCACAAGCCCTTCCTGGAGCAAAGATAGGGGAGGTGGTGGCAATCAAAGTGAGGAGCTTTGGCTGCTCCAGTCACACCCCACCTGCCACCCCCATCTTCCACCACTGGCCTGCCTCTCTGCCTCTGCCAGCCAAGGATGCGGCACATGTATGGCCCTGCAGGCTCACACCCAACCTCCCAGCCTGGCTGCACGGCTGCCACTGAGGGACAGCGGGCAGGTGGGTGATGCTGGGGTCCTACAGATTCCTGAAATATGGCAACCCTATCAAATATGTCAAGGGTCATCAGTTGGAAGATGGAGCAAGCTTGTTTTCTTCTGCTCTGGAGGGTAGGACTCGAACCAAAGGCTTCAAGTTACAAGGAGATTCCGACTAAACATCAGGAAGAACTTTCTGGCAGTAAGAGCTGTTCAACCATGGCAGGTAAAAAAAAGGTAAAGGTAAAGGACCCTTGGACAGTTGAGTCCAGTCAAAGGTGACTATGGGGTACAGTGTTCATCTCGCTTCAGGCCGACAGAGCCGGTGTTTGTCCACAGACAGCTTTCCGGGTCATGTGGCCAGCATGACTAAACTGCTTCTGGTGCAACGAACACTGTGACAGAAGCCAGAGTACATGAAAACACTGTTTACCTTCCCACTGCAGTGGCACCTATTTATCTACATACTTGCTCATACTTGAATTTGAACTGCTAGGATGGCAGAAGCTGGGACCCAGCAACGGGAGCTCACCCTGCCGTGTGGATTTGAGCCACTGACCTTTCTGACTGGCAAACCCAAGAGGCTCAGTGGTTTAGAGGTTGGGCTTAGAGGTTGGGTGGCCATTTGTCACGGATGCTTTAGCTGAGATTCCAGCATTGCAGGGGGTGGATTAGATGACCCTTGAGGTCCCTTCCAACTCTATAATTCTATGCCATGCAAAGCGTTAAGGAGATATTTTAAAAGAAAGTTGCTTACACAGCAGAAGTTTTCATTTTCTCATTTATTTTTAGTAAAGCATTTGCATGCAGCTAGGTTTATTGCTTTTAAGAGCTGTTCTTTTCTGGCTGCATTGTCCTCATTTCAAGGTATGCACTTAGGTTTTTTACAGTGAAAATCCTTTATACTCTCTTTCCAGTGTCTTCAGAAAGAATTTGCATTTCAAGTAAAATAAACCTCCGGCACGTGTGGAATTCTAGATTGTTTCTGCACAGATGTTTAACAATAAAATCACACAAAAGAGATGCAATGTAATAAAAAAAAAGTTTCAATACAACACACACTGTTGGCAGAGTCAAATATGAGAGGTTTGCATCTTTAGTCCTGAACCTTTTCCATACATAGAATTATACTTCTCTTTTCAGCCAATGGGCAGGCAGGCTTGGATCCCCTTCCCAGCTGGCTAGGTGAGCGTTAAGCCCCCATACCAGCTGGGCTGCCCCAGAGACTAGAGGCAGCCCTGGATCCTGGCGGGAGAGGCAGTGCCAGCCAGGTAAAGGTAAGCGGACTTCTCTTTTCAGCCGTAAAGGGGGAGAATAATTGCTTTCATGTACCCACCCAATACACAAGGTAATATTTGTAAAGCCAAGTTATCTGCAAAAGGTAGGGGTGTCAAACTTCACGCTTCACCCTTCCTACCATTGTCTGCATTCTTCTATCCACCCAGCATTTGTCCAAAAATTTCCTGAATCTCTCCCTTCCCTTTATTTGCCCACCTGCCAGTTGGCTCTGCCTCCTGCTACTCCGAGCCAAGAGGGGCCAGACTTGGGGCTGCAGATGCAATCAAGAAGAAGACTCACAAATATTAAAAATATACTTGTAATGTATTCTAACAAACAAACATATAGAAAAGGCAAGGCAAATACAATGCAAAAAGGACAGAGAGCAATAGTACTACTGAATAACATGTGTGAGATCCATTTTAACCATTCCAGCTATGTCTCAATTAGTCTCAAGTCCTTGGAAAGTACAGTGGTACCTTGGGTTAAGTACTTAATTCGTTCCGGAGGTCCATACTTACCTGAAACTGTTCTTAACCTGAAGCACCACTTTAGCTAATGGGGCCTCCTGCTGCTGCCGCGCCGCCGGAGCACGATTTCTGTTCTCATCCTGAAGCAAAGTTCTTAATCTGAAGCACTATTTCTGGGTTAGCGGAGTCTGTAACCTGAAGCGTCTGTAACCTGAGGCACCACTGTATTCTAAACCAACTTCTTTGAGGAATGTTTTCAAACAACTTCTTGTGTCTCTGTGACTGATAAGTTCCAGATTTATGTATAAGCTAAACAAGCTATAGCTTCGGGCCCCACTCTCTTGGGGCCCCCCAAAAAAATTAAAGGAAAAGAAACCTGGATGCACATTTCCAAAATATAAGATAATAATAATAATAATAATAATAAATTTATTTATATCCCGCCCTCCCCAGCCGAAGCCGGGCTCAGGGCGGCTAAGAACAATAAAACAGCACAACAGTACAACACAACACAACATTCAAAAATCATTCATTATAAAATTAATTCAAACAAATTAATTAAGATAAAAAACAAATAAAATAAAACCTACATACAGCAACAGTGGCAAATGGCTTTAGTTACCTATTAGGTCCATAAATTACCATATAGCATATATTCAACACAAAAAACAGTGACAATTTGTTGTTGACAAAGGGCAGCTGGACATATAAAGGGCCCCATTACCTTCAGTAGCTTAGGGCTTCATCAAACCTAAATCCAGCCCTGCTGATAAGATATCTTTTTGCTCTGCAGTTTTCTTATTATTGGCAGGATTTTTTCTGAGACACAAACTGGATTTTTGATATGAATTTGTCATCCATTCTTTCTTCCCAGAAAAATACAAAAATGTTGTTTAGAATACTTTCCCCATGACTTAGGGCAAACTGGGGCATACTTTTTTAAAGAAGAAGCTTAATAATGAAAAGGAATCTGTAACTGATTGTTCCATAGTAAAGGTAAAGGTAAAGGTACCCCTGACCATTAGGTCCAGTCGTGGCCGACTCTGGGGTTGTGGCACTCATCTCGCTCTATAGGCTGAGGGAGCCGGCGTATAGCTTCCGGGTCATGTGGCCAGCATGACTAAGCCGCTACTGGTGAACCAGAGCAGTGCACAGAAACGCCGTTTACCTTCCCGCCGGAGTAGTACCTATTCATCTACTTGCACTTTGATGTGCTTTCAAACTGCTAGGTGGGCAGGAGCTGGGACCAAACAATGGAAGTTCACCCCGTTGTGGGTATTCAAACTGCCAACCTTCTGATCGGCAAACCCTAGGCTCAGTGGTTTAGACCGCAGAGCCACCCTGGTACCTGTTCCATAGTATTGGTGCTTAATTGTCCTATTTATATTATTGTGTGTTTTCCTTTTCTATATGCTTATTAGAGCACTTTACAAGTATAATTTCTTATTTGTGGGTCTGATTGTTGGTTAGTATGATACGCAGGAACCCTCATTATACATTGTACTGCAAATTTCAGGATTGATAGATTTACTTTCTTTCTAGGGTTTTTTGTATTTTTTACTAGAAGCTTGAGATCTACCAATGAGCCTGGTACAAAAAACATATAGATAGAACAAGGTGCCTTTGAGCACAGGCTGAACCTAAACATTTGTGTTTAACCTCAGAAATGCACTGGGTTCACTATCATTTCATACCAAACTCCAACCCTGAATATCCTTCACATCAGCGCCGTAATTTAGGCAGGAAAAGTCATTGTTGTAACTGTTGTTGCTTTTGACTGGGTTTTCATTGAATTTTTCAAAATATAACAAATGTAAATTGCTAAACCATTGGGAATCAGAAACTCTTATCAACTTACTGCAAATCACTTGGAGATCTACCAGGAGATCCTGATCTGCTACCTTCTGCCCACCCTGGATTCATGGTCAGTTCAAGCCCTCACCAATTTACCTCAATACACTCTTCTTTATCCATTTCCATTGTTATCAATGTGATCCTTGCTCCCATCCAAGCCTATGTAGGCATATAGTTAAGGAAGGGGATTGAGACTAGCATCGTAATGCCATTACAGTACAATCGTGTCTTATGCACATTTAACTTGCCTGATTTCAACAGTATACAGTTGAAGTCTGGCCGGTTAAAATCCTGCAAGTTAAATGCGGAGCCAACTTGAGGAGAGGGTCCTTTATGCACCAGATTTTCCCAGCATAAAAGAACTTTGCTTCCCAAACAAAGGTCTCTCCCCTCGCTAGGAATCTGTTGCTCCCCTTGAGATCTTGTGGGAACTTAGGCAGCCCCACATGATCTCACGAGAGCATCCTGGAGCTTTTGGAGCTGATGCTCCAGATGTTCTGGAAGCGTGAGGATGCTCACACAGGGGTTCGGTTCCAAGTGTTTGAGTATATGCATTTTTGAGGAACCCTTGCAAGAGAACCCCTGCGTAAGACACAATAATACTGCACTTAAAGGGCTTTCTATGCCTCTATGAACCTGCTAGGGGTTTGAGATAGGCTACATAGGCCTTGCTCGTATGCACAAAGGAAATGAGCTCATCACATCATTCAAAAAGATGCAGAAAAGGACAACCAAAATAATGATGGGATTCAGGTACTTTTTTGTACACAGAAAAGCCAGCACTTTGGGATCTGTTTTTAGTTTAGACAGGACGGTGGAAGGGAAATGAGAGAGATTTTTAAATTACACACAGTGAACAAAGAAAGGATAGAGAGACCACTTTCTTTGTCCCTCAGTTCATCGACAGATGATAGCTGACCAAAAAAAGTATTTATTCACACAACACATAATTCATAATATTTTTATTTGAAAGATGTTGTCTCAAAGGACAAATAGAATTTATTATTTTATGTGACAGAGCCAATGAGGATACTGGAAAAAAGAAAATGATCCATTGATTGTGAGAATTGTGGAATTTTGCAAAATAAAACAAGATTTGTTGGATTCTGCAAAAGGGGAATAATGTATTAATGGAGGAAGGTTGCAGAGTGCAAACCCCAGAGAGATGTTTTCATAGCCTGAAAGCAAATACACTCACAAAGACACCTTGGCCACCTCAAAGGTAAGGCAAGTGCAAACAGAACCATGCACTCTCACTGCTGCCAAGCAACGGCATAGGGCACAGTTGGGAACTGATTGCTGTGCCACTGACAATAGAGGGGGTGAACAGAGGTTTGCATTGCCCCTTTGCACCCAGCATGTATAACTAAGGAACCAGCAGAAATATAGGTGCTTTGGAGTCGTAGTCAAATGGGGTCTGAAACATAGGGATATGGAGCTGATTCTTTGACACCACTCCGCATATGACTGCAGGCTAAGAAAGAAAGAACAGCGCATGCACCTCAGGCTATGCTTTCACCAGACCCGCCCTTAACTGGCACCTCTGCAGCCACCACCATACATACAAGTATGAAAGAGTTTCCCTAAATACCTCTCAGATCTGCTTTATTTTTGTGCTCATACCAGAGAATCTAGTCAATCATCCAGGCTTTGGAAGGCTCTAAAATAAATGCCCATTTTGAGTAGTTTAACTGATGTCCAAGTCAGGGAGAAGAGACCAATGGGAATACGAAGATGCTGTACACCAGGCACCCACATATTACAGGCTGTTCAAATAAAACTATTAGGAAGTATAAATCTTAGTGCCTAAGGACCAAGGAGCTTAACCTGCTTTTAAAACATTTAACAAGTGTCAGTACATAAAAGTTGCTCACGAGCAAACAGAGACTAGCTGCAGGGCGTTTGGAATGTACCCTACTGCTTTTATTTGAAAGATTAATTGTCCTTTTACGATACATCGCTACCACTGCTATTTATGATCTGTGTTTCACAATGAAAAACCCCAGGAGTTGCAGGAATAAGATGGATGCTGCATTATTAAAGCCGAGCAGAAGCTTGGCCAGAGCACTTCCGCATCTGTCACTCAACGTGTGTGTGTGATCCTCTCTTTTTATGATTGCTTCCCGCTTGTGGTTCCGGCATCTTTTACCGCTGTCAGTCTGCTCCCTGAAGTACCGCAGTGGCACAAATCCCTTTCCAACGCCTGGCACTTGTGCCAACAGAGCAGTCTGAGCACCACAGCATGATGTGCCCAATATAATTAGAAGCTGTTTATATATAGCTTAAGTTGTTGGTTTTAGAGCCATGTTTTTATCTTTAAGTGGCATAGCTGTGATCTGCAAAGAGGAGCCTCAGATACTGTACAGATGGTTATCGGGTACAAATCTTCTCCATCACCTTATGCCATCCAGCACACTCCAATAATTTAAGGGAAGCCTCATGGAGTCACTGAAAGCTAATAAACACTTCTTCCTCTAGATTTATTTGTTTACACTATTTTAAATTACTTTAGATCATAAAGAATAACCCTCCATCCTACGTGCAATGACCTTTCTGAATGAGCCTCGACATAAAGAGCACACACTGCAGCATTTCAAATCTTTATGACAGTGTCTGGCTGTTCTTTCAACAGCTTGCTGGTTTCCTAATGATCCTCTTTCAGCTTTATTTCTTCAAATCCATTTATTTTCCTGCCTGTGCTATCTACCAAGGACATGTATGTTTAGAGCAAAATGTTCTCTTTTTTCAAACTCTTGAATAAAGATTGAATAAAGGCTAGGATTTTAAAATTACCTTTTAAATTAACACAGGCAGAGTACTTTGACAGTGGAAAAAAAGTTTAGCATCATGAGCCCTGAATTAGAGGATGCCTCAAAGCAGAAGACAATTCTGCAGAGCACTGCTGTGATTCATGATATACTGTACAGTACTCTTCTGTCCCATCAAAGTGTGCCTGATGAAGAAGAGAGCTTGGCTGCAAAGAAAGTGCTTGTTATATTGATAAAACAGACTATAAATAACCAAGAGTCCCATGCCTGCTTAAAAATTGTGGACTATAGCTCTATCTCTCTCACATACATCTTGGATCCCAAGTTAGTTAAGGAAGGTTGGGGAAGAAAACCTTCCCATCTCCAACGGCCCTTCATAACCTCTCCAGGGTGCAGGATCCCTTCCTAGAAATGTGGGGGGTGATGGAGCACATGAAGTGATTGAGGGGGCAGAATTGCCCCAAATTAGATTGACTTCCACCTTTGGGTTGTTTTTGCCCTCTCTCAGAAGCCTCCTGAGGCTTTTGGGGTGCACAGTGGTGGGGAAAGCTGGGAACCTCTCCTTCCGTGAACCTCCTTAAGTTAACATATCTTCAGGTCCAATCCACACAGAGAACAGAAAGAAGGAAGGAGAGTGTTTTTTATAAAGCGAGCCCAAAATGTCAAGTAACACAAGAGACAGCAGTAGATGTGTCACATACTGGATAGAGCACACACAAATCCAGAATTAAAAGGGAGAGTCAAAGATGAAGTTGTCAATTTCAAATTCATTTGCAAATTTCATGCTATTACACTTGGACTCAGAGAGGGTTGGAAACAGTTTTCTCTCTTTGGAAAGTAGCTGTTCACAATAGCATTTCTTCTCACACCCAGTGTAAAGAGCTGTGTTTATGAGCTCTTGGTGACTGGTTGCTGGTAGCTACTAAACACACCCCACCTGTTTGGGTGGAGGCCGAAGGAAGCTGTTTGCAGCTCATTGCAGCCTGAGAGGACACAAGCATCCACGGTCTGCAGCTGGCTGGCAAGATCTGGCCTTGGGAACTTCATGGTTATGTTGTTGCACTTGAAGAGTTTACTGACAGAATTTACAACAACCAGTCTAAGCACCTTTCTACTGTCTGTGAAGTTATGTAAGTAAACTGATATCACACACACACACACCATAAATCTCATGTACTGTATCACATGACAAGGAAACTGACCTTGCAGAAAGCAGCACAAAAAAATTCCGACACTTGGAGAAACTGGAAATCAGCACAACAACATTGGCATATTTGCAGCCATGCCATCATAAACCACGAATAGGGTACAGAGAGAGTGGGGGCACCATTTGCTCAGAATCCTAAATTCATCTGTATAGGGTTGGGGCAGACTTACCGCTGTCCTCTGCATTATTCTGTTTTGGACCTGTCTGAAACTGGGTAGCCTCCCATCTCTATCCATACCAACTTTCTCATCTGATCCATATTCAAAGCTTGCTATGTCACATGTACACCTATTCCACAATAAATATGTTGGTTATTAAAGTGCTGTGGGTTCCTAGGGTGCCCTGCCCCACCCCAGGCCACCCCAGGCTTTGCAATGGTTATTCACTGTTTTCCAGATCTGTGCCTGCAATTTAGTTGCTCTTATTTTGGTCTGACTTCTGGTCCCAAACATTTCTGCAGATACAGCTTCAGTTTTGCTACACATATTCAGCCAAATTCAAAAGTGAACTATCCACAAATTGGCCACTTGCAGAGATTGTCATGAGAGTATGCTACCACTGCCACACATTAAAAAAAAAATTGATTGTGTTGATAACGATGATATCAGCAATGATGATTGTGGTAGTGGTGATGATGCTAATGATGCTAGTGGTCGACTTTGAAGCACCCAGAAACACAAAAGGGTACGCAGTGCAAGAAGAGATGCCCATGCTAAAATACCCAAGTTGATTAGAAAAAGCAAGTGAAGATAGATAGATGATAGATAGATAGATAGATAGATAGATAGATAGATAGATAGATGATAGATGATAGATAGATAGATATAGAAAGAAAATAGATAGATAGATGATAGAACGAACGAACGAACTGGATTGCAGGAATAACAGTAGACAATGAGTTTCAAAGACAAAGGTGCCAAAGATAATGGAGGAAGGTATATGGAAACAAATGAATTCTTTGGTCTAAGGGACTAGTGCCTGAGGAACACAGAATTTTAGCAAGCATCTGATATGAAGAGAGATGAAGCCCAAGGCAAGAGCAGCCAGCTCGACAGTCTCAAGAAGCAGCCTCACAGAACTTGTTAGAGGGTTGCTGAGTGCCAAGATTAGGCAAAATGTGCAGCAATTCTGCCATCACCAGAACTTTCTTGCTGTCAGTTCCTAGCAAAATGTTTCCCAAGCCAATTGCAGGTACAGCATCACATCACAGAAGACAATTGTATCATGTAGAGATGTCATTCATATTTCTTTTGATGCCTCAAGATAAAGCCTGAGCAGGCCTAGACTTAGCAGTGCTTTATAATGAAATCCATGCTTGTAGGAGTTAATATGAATCTGCAGTATGTATTCAGCAGTTGTTCAGTAGAAAACATTAGAAGTCACATGGCTGGTAAAGTATGAGAAATAAAATACTAACTGGGAGAGTCTGAGGCTGAAAATATTTATTTTATTTTATTTTATTTTATAAAATTTATACACTGCTTGATTGTAAGAATCCTCAAAGCAGTTTACAAAACGTAAAACAGTAAAATCAAGGAAAATTCACAACCATACTAAAACAGATTAAAATTATCTCAACTTTCCAAACATCTGGACAGGCTTGTCTAAACAAGAATGCTTTCAGCAGGCATCGAAAAGGTGCCTGCCTGATATCAAGAGGCAAGAAGTTCCAAAGGGTAGGCGCATACACACTACGTGACCGAGTTGTTACAAATGCACAATGGGTCTTATGTGGCACTTGCAGCAGTGCCAGTTCCTCCTATAGAAGCAATCAAGTGAGCACAGGTGGGGTAAGGTGATCGTGTAGGGAAACTGGTCCCAAGTGGTTAAGGGCTAAACAAGCCAACTGGTTATTTTTCACAGCTCAGGCAAGGGACATACTGTTGCTTTTAGTTTGAAGCCTTGAGAACATCTACAGTAGAATTCGCTTCTCTGAAGGAATGGATGTTTTAGCCAGTGTATAGCCCAGGTGGATGTGAGTAATACACCAATTAGCCTTGTCAGCATAATGCAACACTATATAAGAGGGCTCCTTCATGGATCACTGCCTTGCCGTGGCGAAGGGGCTTGAATAACTCAGAGAAGCTATGGGCTACGCCGTGCAGGGCCATCCAAGATGGACAGGTCATAGTGGAGAGTTTTGACCAAACGTGATCCACCTGGAGCAGGAACCGACAAGCCACTCCAGTATCCCTGCCAAGAAAACTCCATGGACAAAGACAACAGGCATATAAAAGTTATGACGCTGGAAGATGAGCCCCTCAGGTCGGAAGGCGTCCAACATCCTACTGGGGAAGAGCGGAGGACAAGTACAAGTAGATTCAGAGCGGATGAAGCGGCTGGGCCAAAGCCGAAAGGACGCTCAGTTGCAGATATGCCTGGAAGCGAAAGGAAAGTCCAATGCTGTAAAGAAAAATATTGCATAGGAACCTGGAATGTAAGAACCATGAAGTTGGATGTGGTCAAAAATGAGATGGCAAGAATAAATATTGACATCCTGGGCATCAGTGAACTAAAATGGACAGGAATGGGTGAATTCAGTTCGGATGACCATCACATCTACTACTGTGGGCAAGAATCCCGTAAAAGAAATGGGGTGGCCCTCATAGTCAACAAAAGAGTGGCAAAAGCTGTACTGGGATGCAATCTCAAAAATGGCAGAATGATCTCGATTCGAATCCAAGGCAGACCTTTTAACATCACAGTAATCCAAGTTTATGCACCAACTACTGGTGCTGAAGAAACTGAAATTGGCCAATTCTATGAAGACTTACAACACCTTATAGAAATGACACCAAAGAAGGATGTTCTTCTCATTATAGGGGATTGGAATGCTAAAGTTGGGAGTCAAGAGATAAAAGGAACAACTGGCAAGTTTGGCCTTGGAGTTCAAAACGAATCAGGGCAAAGGCTAATAGAGTTCTGCCAAGAGAACAAGCTGATCATCACAAACACTCTTTTCCAACAACACAAGAGACGACTCTACACATGGACATCACCAGATGGAAAGCATCGAAATCAGATTGATTATATTCTCTGCAGCCAAAGATGGAGAAGCTCTACACAGTCAGCAAAAACAAGACCTGGAGCTGTCTGTGGCTCAGATCATCAGCTTCTTATAGCAAAATTCAAGCTTAAACTGAAGAAAGTAGGAAAAACCACTGGGCCAGTAAGATACAATCTAAATCAACTCCCTTATGAATACACAGTGGAAGTGAGGAACAGGTTTAAGGATTTAGAGTTGGTGGACAGAGTGCCTGAAGAACTATGGATGGAAGCTTGTAACATTATACAGGAGGCAGCAACAAAAACCATCCCAATGATAAGGAAATGCAAGAAAGCAAAGTGGCTGTCCAACGAGGCCTTACAAATAGCGGGGGGGAGAAGGCAAGCAAAATGCAAGGGAGATAGTGAAAGATACAGGAAACTAAATGCAAATTTTCGAAACATAGGAAGGAGAGAGAAGAGGGCCTTCTTAAACGAGCAATGCAAAGAAATAGAGGGAAACAATAGAATGGGAAAAACCAGAGATCTGTTCAAGAAAACTGGAGATATGAAAGGAACATTTTGTACAAAGATTACCATAATAAAGGACAAAAGTGATAAGGACTTAACAGAAGCAAAAGGCATCAAGAAGAGGTAGCAAGAATACACAGAGGAATTATACCAGAAAGATATGGATGTATCTATGTCAGGAGTGCTCTGATGGTGTTTCCTGCTTGGCAGGGGGTTGGACTCGATGGCCCTTGTGGTCTCTTCCAACTCTATGATTCTATGATTCTATGATTCTATGATCGTACACCCCAGGTAGTGTGGCTGCTGTCCTTGAGCCAGACATCCTGGAGAGTGAAGTCAAATGGGCCTTAGAAAGCACTGCTAATAACAAGGCCAGTGGAAGTGATGGTATTCCAGCTGAACTATTTAAAATTTTAAACGATGGTGCTGTCAAGGTGCTACACTCAATATGCCAGCAAGTTTGGAAAACTCAGCAGTGGCCAGATGATTAGAGAAGATAATAATAATAATAATAATAATAATAATAATAATAATAATAATAATAATAATTTTTTATTTATACCCCACCCTCCCCAGCCAGGGCCGGGCTCAGAGCGGCTTACAAGCAATAATAAAAACAAGATGAGTGATTACAACTTAAAAACAAAAATAAAATACAACATTAAAATAATGGAACATTAAAATATTAAAATGAAGCCTCATTGCAGGAGAAGGAAAAGAAAAAAGGGGGGGAGGGAATCAAATTGGCTCCAATCCAAAGGCCAGGCGGAACAACTCTGTCTTACAGGCCCTGCGGAAAGAAATCAGATCCTGCAGGGCCCTGGTCTCATGAGACAGAGCGTTCCACCAAGTTGGGGCCAGTGCTGAAAAGGCCCTGGCTCTGGTTGAAGCCAATCTAACTTCCTTAGGGCCTGGGACCACTAGGGTGTTGTTATTTATGGACCTTGAGGCTCTCCGTGGGGCATACCAGGCGAGGCGGTCCCGTAGGTACGAGGGTCCTAGGCCGTGAAGGGCTTTAAAGGTCAAAAGCAGCACCTTAAATCTGACCCTGTACTCCACCGGGAGCCAGTGCAGCTTGAAAAGCACTGGATGAATATGCTCCCATGGCAGAGACCCCGTGAGGAGCCTCGCTGCAGCATTCTGTACCCGCTGGAGTTTCTGGGACAGCTTCAAGGGCAGCCCCGCGTAGAGCGAATTACAGTAGTCAAGCCTGGAGATGACTGTCGCATGGATCACTGTGGCCAGGTCGGGGTGGGAAAGGTAAGGGACCAACTGCTTGATGCGGCGAAGGTGGAAAAATGTCGCCTTGGCTGTTGCTGTGACTTGCGCCTCCATGGAAAGGGAGGCGTCAAGGATTACACCCAAACTCTTAACGGAAGGCAATGGCACTAATTGGGCCCCCGCAAGAGAAGGGAGTTGGTCCCTCATCCCCATGCTATCCCGACCTAGCCATAGGACCTCTGTCTTCGAAGGATTTAGTTTCAATCGGCTCCCACGAAACCATCCAGCCACAGCTTCCAAGCATCTGGTCAGTGTGTAAGGGGCTGAGTTGGTGTGGCCATCCATCAGCAGATAGAGCTGAGTGTCATCAGCATATTGATGACAGCCCAGCCCAAAGCTCCGGATAATCTGGGCAAGGGGGCGCATAAAGATGTTAAAAAGCATTGGGGAGAGAATTGCACCCTGCGGCACTCCACACACCAAGGAGTGGCGTGACGACATTTCCCTCCCTAGTGCCACCCTCTGTCCCTGACCAGAGATAAAAGAGCACAACCAGTTACGGGCTATGCCCTGTATCCCCACGTCTGCAAGGCGATGGTCCAGAAGATCATGATCGACCATGTCAAAGGCTGCTGACAAATCTAAAAGGATCAGCAGTCCTGACCCGCCTCGATCCAGTTGTCTACGGATATCATCTGTTAGGGCAACCAGAGCCGTCTCCGTCCCAAAATCAGGACGGAAACCAGACTGAAATGGATCTAATGCCGATGTTTCCTCCAGAAACCTACCAAGCTGTTCAGCAACCGCTCTCTCAATTACCTTACCCAGGTATGGAAGATTTGAAACTGGGCGGTAATTGGATAGGTCTAAGGGATCTAATGAAGTTTTCTTTAAGAGTGGACGCACCACTGCTTCCTTCAGTTGCCCTGGGAATGTCCCCGTGTCAAGGGACAAATTGATAATTTCAACCAGGGGGGTTCGCGCAACATCTGGACACTCCCTAATCAGCCAAGACGGGCACGGATCAAGGAGGCAGGTGGTGGGCCTACCAACTTGGAGGAATCTATCCACATCAGTAGGGAGTATCCGATCGAGATGGTCCAACACTGGACCTGAAGTCAGTCGAGGGGCCTCCAGTTCAGTCACTGTATCTAAATTGGCAGGGAGGTCACGGCGGAGCAACAGGACTTTCTCCGCAAAAAAGCTCGCGAATGCCTCACATCTGTGGGTCGAATTTGTGCTTAAATTTGGTTATCCTCCTAAGGACGTTATTGACCTAATTATTCTAAAAAGTTGTGCCGGGCGAGAGCTAGCGGATGCAATGGAAGCTGCAAAGTAAGATTTCTTAGCAGCTTTCATAGCCATCTCATAGGCTTTCATAAGCGTCCTATAAGATGTTCTTGAGGCTCCGTCACGAGTCCGTCGCCATACTCGCTCTAGCCGTCTGAGATCCCGCTTCATTTTCCGGAGCTCCTCAGTAAACCAAGGGGCCCGGTTTCGACGGGGTCACAGAGGGCGCTTAGGCGCGATCTCATCAATGGCTGCCAAGAGCCAGTTATTCCAGTCCTCAACAAGGCCATCTAATGAGTCGCCAGGAGGAGCAGGGTTCCGCAAGGCTTGTCGGAATCTATCAGGATCCATCAGTTTTCGCGGACGAGCCCAAATAGGTTCGCCACCCGAGCCGGGGAGTAGCGGGAAGTCAGTCTTGGCTTTTAAAGCGTAGTGATCAGACCATGGCACTTTCACAGCGGGGAGCATGATCACATCTATGCCAGCCCCAAAGATCAGATCCAGCGTGTGGCCTGCTTGATGAGTGGGGCCCAAAACAAACTGGGAGAGCCCTAGTGTTGCCATGGAAGTCACTAGGTCCAGAGCCTGTGAGGAGGGAGCGGCATCGGCATGGACGTTGAAGTCTCCCAAAACCAGTAGGTTTGGGAACTCCAAGT
The DNA here is from genome assembly GCF_965113315.1 of Podarcis vaucheri. NCBI lineage: Eukaryota > Metazoa > Chordata > Lepidosauria > Squamata > Lacertidae > Podarcis > Podarcis vaucheri. The sequence continues at coordinate 109,529,031 of NC_138762.1, forward strand.
CCCAGCCCGCCACCACCTCCAGCAGATCTGACAGGGTGGCTGCAGATGTGCTGGGTGGTCGGTACACCAGCCAGACAGCCAAGCTCTCCTTGGTGCCCCACACGAGACCAACACATTCAATGCCGGAGATCGCCGGTGATGGCAGAGCTCTGAAAGAGCAATCCTCCCGGAATAACAACGCTACTCCTCCCCCCCGACCCACAGTCCGCGATTGATGAAGGACAGAGAAACCTGGGGGTGTTATCTCATGTAGGGAGACTACTTCGCCTTCCCGTACCCAGGTCTCCGTCACGCAAGCCAGGTCAATCCCCTGCGAGACAAAAAAGTCACGCATGGTGGCAGTTTTGTTGCCTATGGACCTGGCATTGCACAGCACCAATGACGGAGGTGTGTAATCCTTGCTCTCCCTACCTTCATCCCTTGGGATGGGGCGTAGATTGGAAGGGGTTCGAGGATCACTGCATCTCGAAACCCTTCGTCGATAGAGATATCTAGCCCTACCGCCATTCCTCCCTAGCCCTTCAATTGTGGAAATCCCAGATCCCATACTAGCCTCCCCAATAGATGGGTAACATCTCCTCAATAACAAGTCATCCTTGGGCCAGGACTCCTGGGTCAAAATGGTATGGGAAAGAGGTGGAGGTCTGATAGGGTAAGTATCCCTAGAAGATAAAACCCAACCAACCGCACCCCAAGTGGGGGGGACAGTCCCATGGTGTTTCATTAACTGTCAAACCCCCTCTCCCTCCTGGGTTAATTGGAGGATTGTTGGTTCTATCTGTGGCTGTGGAAGTATTAATGAGGTATGTGTTATAAAATGTGGATCACTGGGCAACAAAGACCCAGATTCAATCAATTTACATCCCAATCCCAAAGAAGTGCAGTGCCAAAGAATGCTCCAACTACCGCACAATTGCACTCATTTCACATGCTAGCAAGGTTGTGCTTAAAATTTTACACGGCAGGCTTAAGCAGTATGTGGACTGAAAACTCCCAGAAGTGCAAGCTGGACTTCGAAGGGGCAGAGGAACCAGAGAGCAAATTGCAAACATGTGTTGGATTATGGAGAAAGCTAGAGAATTCCAGAAAAACATCTATTTCTGCTTCATTGACTATGCAAAAGCCTTTGACTGTGTCGACTACAGCAAACTATGGCAAGTTCCTAAAGAAATGGGAGTGCCTGATCACCTCATCTGTCTCCTGAGAAATCTCTATGTGGGACAAGAAGCTACAGTTAGAACTGGATATGGAACAACTGATTGGTTCAAAATTGGAAAAGGAGTACGACGAGGCTGTATATTGTCTCCCTGCTTATTTAACTTATATGCAGAATTCATCATGTGAAAGGCTGGGCTGGATTTATCCCAAACTAGAATAAAGATTGCCGGAAGAAATATCAACAACCTCAGATATGCAGATGACACAACCTTGAAGACAGAAAGTGAGGAGGAATTAAAAAACCTTTTAATGAGTGTGAAAGAGAATAGCACAAAATATGGTCTGAAGCTCAACATCAAAAAAACTAATGGCCACTGGTGCCATCACCTCCTTGCAAATAGAAGGGGAAGAAATGGAGGCAGTGAGAGATTTTACTTTCTTGGGCTCCATGGTCACTGCAGATCATAGAATCATAGAATCATAGAGTTGGAAGAGACCACTAGGACCATCGAGTCCAACCCCCTGCCAAGCAGGAAACACCATCACAGCACTCCTGACATATGGTTGTCAAGCCTCTGCTTAAAGACCTCCAAAGTAGGAGACTCCACCACACTCCTTGGCAGCAAATTCCACTGTCAAACAGCTCTTACTGTCAGGAAGTTCTTCCTAATGTTTAGGTGGAATCTTCTTTCTTGTAGTTTGGATCCATTGCTCCGTGTCCGCTTCTCTGGAGCAGCAGAAAACAACCTTTCTCCCTCCTCTATGTGAAATCCTTTTATATATTTAAACATGGCTATCATATCACCCCTTAACCTCCTCTTCTCCAGGCTAAACATGCCCAGCTCCCTTAGCCGTTCCTCATAAGGCATCGTTTCCAGGCCTTTGACCATTTTGGTTGCCCTCCTCTGGACACGTTCCAGTTTGTCAGTGTCCTTCTTGAACTGTGGTGCCCAGAACTGGACACAGTACTCCAGGTGAGGTCTTACCAGAGTAGAATACAGTGGCACTATTACTTCCCTTGATCTAGATGCTATACTCTATTGATGCAGCCCAGAATTGCATTGGCTTTTTTAGCTGCCGCGTCACACTGTTGGCTCATGTCAAGTTTGTGGTCAACCAAGACTCCTAGATCCTTTTCACATGTACTGCTCAAGCCAGGTGTCTCCCATCTTGTATTTGTGCCTCTCATTTTTTTTGCCCAAGTGCAAAAAATGGTGACAGCAGCCACAAAATTAAAAGACGCCTGCTTCTTGGGAGAAAAGCAATGACAAACCTAGACAGCATCTTAAAAAGCAGAGACATCACCTTGCCAAGAAAGGTCCGTATCGTTAAAGCTATGGTTTTCCCAGTAGTGATGTATGGAAGTGAAAGCTGGACCATAGAGAAGGCTGATCACTGAAGAATTGATGCTTTGGAATTCTGGTGCTGGAGGAGACTCTTGAGAGTCCCATGGACTGCAAGAAGATATCAGCCCTGAGTGCTCACTGGAAGGACAGATCGTGAAGCTGAGGCTCCAATACTTTGGCCACCTCATGAGAAGAGAAGACTCCCTGGAAAAGACCCTGATGCTGGGAAAGATGGAGGGCAGAAGGAGAAGGGGACGACAGAGGACGAGATGGTGGGACAGTGTTCTCGAAGCTACTAGCATGAGTTTGACCAAACTGCGGGAGGCAGTGGAAGACAGAAGTGCCTGGCGTGCTCTGGTCCATGGAGTCACGAAGAGTTGGACACGACTAAATGACTAAACAACAACAACATATAAGAGGGAGTCAGAGAGCTAGAGGGGCTCTGCCCAGCTCAGACCCTGACACCCAGGTGAGAAACTGAGATGCAAGACCTAGCGCTGACAGAAATGCTGCACTCTGGCTGAGAGGGACCCTGTGGTCCATTGCTTTGCAAGAGTCTGAACAACAGTGGAATTTGCTGCCAAGGAGTGTGGTGGAGTCTCCTGCTTTGGAGGTCTTTAAGCAGAGGCTTGACAACCATATGTCAGGAGTGCTCTGATGGTGTTTCCTGCTTGGCAGGGGGTTGGACTCGATGGCCCTTGTGGTCTCTTCCAACTCTATGATTCTATGATTCTATGAACTGAAGGGATGTAAGCAGTGGGGTCTTGCCTGATGGCTTAATTAAGCTTAATAGCCAAGGATAAGGGTAAATGTGCTGTTTCATGCCTTGCGCTTTCTAGAGGCCAGGTCTAGGCAGTGGGCTTCCTGCAGACCAGCTTTGCCTGGCATCCCTTGAGGTGGAATGAGGACACTCCAGCTGAAGTGCTTAGCTTTACCCTATTAGTCTTTACACTTCTTGCTGTACTAATATGCATGAATAGCTGCAAATGGTAACCAGACTAAGCTGATTAGGCTTTATACAGACTTACTGTGCAATTTATGCTTTAATATGCTATTTGCAGGCTAGTTCTGTGTGTTATGCTCAGATGCAGACTAGCTATGTGCACTGGACTATATGCTGAGCCTTGCTGAGCATGAATGAAGTGTGCAGTCTTCACCCCAAAGGGTGCTGATGGTCACCACATCCCAAAGAACAGCTGCCTGCTGGCAGAACTGGAGATGTCAAACTGAAATCACTCTGAATAATTGTTTTGCAATGTTCTTCCATAAGAAGAAGCATGGAAATGGCTGCTAAACACATATAGGACCTGCAAGGAAAACCACAGCCCCTTTTCATTTCATCCCAACAGTGTTTGCAGTGCATGTGTGGGCACATGCTGTGTGCTCGGTTAGTGCTGTACAAACACTGAGGGGTCTAGTTTAGCAATGCTGTGTGTACGCTGCCCTTGAATGCAAACAAACAGGTAAATAAAACATAACAAGCAACTACCGAGAAGAGCATGTTTAAAAATTAAAGACAACAAAAAGCCAGCATCAGGAATGAAGGGCTTAGAGAAAACTGCATGAAAATTACTCAGTCAAAAGCCCTGGTGAGGGTCAAAGGAACACAAACAGACAGAGGTCAGTTTGGGAGACAGCCACTCTTGAAGAGGCTTTCAGAGCCATTTTTAAAAAGCACTCTGCAGCACAGTAGTGAGGCACATGCTTGGTACGTGGAAGGTTGCAGGTTCAATCCCTGACATCTCCAGTTGAAAAAAACATCTTGGGTAGCACAGCTGGGGCAAGTCTCTGTTAGAGACCTTCAAGATTCACTGTCAGTCACAATAGCCAATACCGAGCTAGACAGATTGTTGACTCTTTATGAGGCAGATTCATATATTCACATTTGAGGGCAATGTGTACATGATGATAGTACCGCACTTGGAATGCGCACATGCCAACTAATTAAGAAAATCCAGATCAGCCACAGCTCATAAGCTGGAATGGTGATCATAGAATCATAGAACTGTAGAGTTGGAAGGGACCACGAGGATCTAGTCCAACTCCCTGCAGAAATGCAAGAATCTTTCACCTAATGTGGGACTCTAACCCACAACCCTGAGATAAAGAGTCTCATGCTTTACCAACTGAGCTATCTCTCAGGCATTGTATTGCGTGCCAAGGCACCCGAGTCACAAAGTTCCCAGGAGAACAATAAAACACACAGACACAAAGTATTTTGGTTTATGGGTTCAAATAGGCCACAACTTTATTGGTTACAGATGTGAGTGGTTTGGCTAAGGCACTGGGGTGAAGCCAGGCTATATCTTGACTCCTGCAGGGAGTCTACTTAAGAGTAAACCACCGATACGGGGGCACCCTATGACTTACATCAAATAGGGGCACCCGAGGGGTCCCTGTAGGGGCTGTGACATGGCCCTAGTCCACGCCCAGGCTTCGGACAGGATTCACACCCAGGATCCCTTTAACAGGATACCCTTACTAAGAAGGGGCAGGCGGTGGCTACAACCTCCCTTCCATCCAAACAAAGGCTTACCCAATGCCTAACCACCACTCGAGCCCAAACCGCTCGCCACAACAATGATGCGGCTGGCCTGACACAGGGGAGAGGTGGAAACCCTCCGCCCCCAAAGCCTGTTGTGACCCAGCTGCCTGGCCGCAACGCCGCCCACCAGGAAAAGGTGAGCAGACTTAGGGAGCTCAGTGTTTTGCCACCACATGCATACCAAACATTTTACTACTGTATTACAGTCTGGCTAAGTGTACATACCAAGGCATTGATAATATTATGTACTTGAAGCACCAGGCATTTGCCTAGAATTTACACAAAGGTTAGTTCTGGACAGAGGATAGGGAATAAACTGGGATGTACTGGACCTTTTAATAATGTTCTCCCCAAGTCTACAAATGTCTATCTGTTAAATAATGACTGGAAAAATCCATAGAGAAGAGGTGGATGAATTAAGGATTTCTTGCAAACTCACAGAGATTTTTTTTTTGCACATATTCATCATTTATTGGTTGTAGCATCAAGCAATGAGTTGAATTGAATAAGCAATCACAGATAAGGTCCCATTGTCTCAAACAATTATTATTGAAGGAAAGAGTTCATACAGTCCACTAAATCAAAGAATGTTTATCTATATCTCACAGCTCAAAGTGACCTGATGATTGCCCAGTGTCAGGAGCAAATCACGAAGGTTCAGCCTTGGGGCTATAATCCATATCTAACCCTATACAATCATAAATGTTAAGCAAACTAATGGAACACAAACAACCTACAGTCTCTAGGTCAGGGGTGGGGAACCCTTGGAGTGACAGATGTTGCTGGCTCTCAACTCCCATCAGCCCCAGTCAGCATGGCCAATGATTAGGGATGTTGGGAGTTGTAGTCCAGCAACATCTGGAGAGTCACAGGTTCCCTCTCCCTGCTCTAGACGGGCTAAGAAAGAGAACTGAAAAGAGGAAACTGGATTCAGAGACACAGGGACTTCCCAACCTCATCCAACCCAACCTCCAGCATTCTGGATCAAGGATTTGGGTTGTTCTGTAAATGAGAACCAGCAGTTGTATCACACTCAGCAAATCAGAGTAGATCTTAATTCTATAATTAAGAGAGAAATAACATCAAGGATTCTCCACAACCACCCAAACCACAAACTGAGGTGAGGCACTACAGCAATCAGGAGCAGATAATCTGAAATCAGGGACATGTACAACACTAGTCAATATTTCACTGATCAATACAGAGAGACTTTGCTGTATTGTGAACACCTCCTTTAAAGGACAGCTGTCTGACTTCTTCCTCACCTTGCTATTCCACACTGCTGTAGCTGTTCTATGCCATCAGAACACTGTCATTCATTTACTCTGCAATTGCCCACTGTTACAAAGGAAGTGCATTAGCAAACTGACCACCATAATTTCCTTTTCTTAAAAAAAACAACCTTGTATCTCACAATGGAAATGTATTTATGGAATAGCTGCAACTTTAAAAATATGCAGCGACATTCACCACCAGGATAGGGATGTATTTGGGGGGGGGGGCAGAGAAGAACAAATTCAGGTCAGTCCAACCTACATGAACACACACTGGAGCAAAAAGAAAATGTTCAAAATCTCAGAACCTTGAAGAACCAGCTTTCAAATGGGAGCAGGATGTAGCAAAACCAATAAACAAAGAAGACCAGACCTGGTCATATGATAATCTCTCAAAAAAATTAATACTTCCAAACCTGAAAGAATCTGCCTTTTAAAAAATCAGCTCAGATGGTACTTAGCTACAATTCAACTTTGGAAGTGCTGAAGGTGTCAAGTTTTGGATGCAAATTTTATTTTGCTTTATTTTAATTATGCTTATATAGTAAAGGTAAAGGTAAAGGGACCCCTAACCATTAGGTCCAGTCGTGACCAACTCTGGGGTTGCGCGCTCATCTCACTCTATAGGCCGAGGGAGCCAGCGTTTGTCCACAGACAGCTTCCGGGTCACGTGGCCAGCATGACTAAGCCGCTTCTGGCGAACCAGAGCAGCGCACAGAAACGCCGTTTACCTTCCCGTTGGAGCGGTACCTATTTATCTACTTGCACTTTGATGTGCTTTCAAACTGCTAGGTTGGCAGGAGCCGGGACCGAGCAATGGGAGCTCACCCCGTCACGGGGATTCGAACCGCCGACCTTCCAATCAGCAAGTCCTAGGCTCTGTGGTTTAACCCACAGCACCACCCTATGCTTATATACCATCTATTAAAATAATTAAAGGCATCTAAAAAAATTTTACAACAGAAAAACACAATAAAACATTAAAACAAATGCATATATTATTGGCTTGTCTTCAAATCCTTTATATGATATAATCAAATGCACTACTTTCAATTTCCTTTGACTCCTAAGAGTTCTTCTTGGTTCTTGAAAGGAATTGTGAGTGAAAATCTAGAACATAATTATTTATAAAAAGTATGCATTGACTGCCCCCTCACAAAACATCAGGGCAATTTAGAGCAACATAAAAAACCTTTAAAAGCAATACAGATCAATCATTAAAATGACTGGATACTCAAGAAGAAGCAAAAACAAGTGTGAAGTCCTGTCAGCATAAAAAAAAAGTATTCAAGAGGTGACTGAAAGTGTAAAGTACAGATTCAAGGACTCACAACTTACCACTTCTCTCTTTGCCAACAATGATTGGGTAAATAATAGTTGCCAACTGGAAATCCTCCAAAATTTAGGTAAAGTGCAATGAGAAGGTTTGGAAGATAGCTCTCATGTCTTGTTTTAAAGGAACGGCATAAAACCTATTAGACCATTGAGTTTATTTATTAACTACTATGGGATTTCAACATTTCAAGAATATGTGCAACCATATATCTAATTCTCACTTATTAATCATTATTAAAGTTAAATTATTCCTCTTCCTATCCTATCCGATCAGGACACAGAGTGCAAAGATTCTTCTTTCCCCTTTTCCTTTCCTTGACCTTAAATTCTTCCTCCCTTTTTTCCTTTCTTCTCCCTATTTTCCTATACAACTTGCTTAGACTTTTACTTTTCATTGTGCGTGTAATTCTTATTGTCTGTGCAGTGTTTTAGAATGTGCATTTTTTGCATTTTTCCTAAAGTATATAGGCAAATGCTTAAAAGGCAAAACAAAGGTGCAATTAAAATAGAGCTTTTCCAGGGGATAACACCAGAAAGCAGAGATTGCCTTGGTAAAATAGGGATGTTCAGAGCATTTTCCTAGTCCTGACACAAGAGACACTGAGTTACTGACTGTGACAAGAACAATTCATATCTAAATCACATTAGGAGATTCAGACCAAAGCTGGCTCCAAAACAGCCACGCCAGAAACTGCCTTGATCGTGTCAGACAAGCTATGGCAAACATTCCCCATCCATTTCTAATACAAACACATCCTGATGACACGATACAAGCATCATAACAGCATGCTATCTTGACGCAAAGTTCTCTTGTCATTGATTCAGAGCCACTTGAGAAAAAGTAAAGGAGATGGTGGCAGACATAACATCATATAACTGGCTCATAAAAATTTAAGAGGGCAAGACCAAAAGGCAGGCACTCCATGGAAGCTTGTTAAGGCTGTGGCTTTAACGATTCTCTGTAAAAACTCCCTAGAAGTATGGGCTTTTGCGTGTGTGTTTAAAGTGGGGGTTAATTCTCACCCTAGACATTGTGAAGAATTTCATTTTCCCAAGATAATTCATTATATGACAAGCAGTGGGCATTTGTGGTAATAGTTAAGAGGCTCTCTCGGGATTCTGTTGTTCAGATTTCTTAGCTTTTTCTAGGCTAGTGAATGGAGAAATAGCAGTCAGTTGGGGCTACTGAATGCCAGACAAAATAGGGTAAAAATATACCACCATCATTATTAAATTATATCATTACTTGCTAAAACAAATTTGCTCTGCTTGGTGCCTTTTACTTTCATGAACGGAAGGGAAGAACAGAATGGCATTGGCTGATAACCAGTCATATCTATTCTTGCTGTTTTAAATCATGAATTACAACACAGTGGGAGCCTCTTCTGAATGTATACACTTAGGATAGTGCTACACAATGACCAACACAGAGGCAACAACATAAACAGCTATTCACTTAATCATCTATGCTGAATAAGACTCAGGGTCGGCTCAAGACATTTTGGCATCTGAGGTGAACCACAAAATGGTGTCTCCCTTCTTGCCAGAGACCAAGGAGTGAAGATGCACATCAGGAACAAGTGGGAGGGGAGATCTATATCAGAATCTGCTGCCCCTGTAGATCCTGCCACCCAAGGCAGTTGCCTCATGGGTGGACCGGCCCCTGTATGAATTTCCTCCAAGTGACCAAGCAGAAAACTTTACAAAAAGTGGGTTTCCGCTACTGGACTTTCAAGCCACAAATGACTGCCACAAGTTACTGTCAGTGGTGAAAATGTTTGTGGCACAATAAGTGCTGTGAAATTACCCACGCTTTTCCTTAGAAACTTGTAAACATTGATTTCCTTCATTTCAAGCCTCTCCTTTTAAATACCACTGAGACACCAACTTATAGCTGCACACTGGAAAATGCATTTGCAGACCCATCTGATGCAGTAGATGCACCTCTCACTGCAAATGTTCAGGTAACGTTACTCTTACCAAGACAGGCAATTATTGTAATAGTCAGTGTACATTTGCATTGTACATTGCATAATGATTGGCTATGACTCTATCATAACATGGAAGAAGCTGCATCAGCTGGGGCAAGTGGAGCTTAAGCAGCAATCTCCAGCAAAAGTACAAACTGATACGTTCTCTATCCTATAGATACATTCATGAGTTCACAACACGGTGTGAATCTACAGAATTTAATAATGCATTTTATTTTGCTTAACAATTTGTTGAACTTCATGATGAGTGCCAGAACACACACAAATGCTGTTTACCTTCCCGCCACAGTGGTACCTATTTATCTACTTGCGCTGGTATGCTTTTGAACTGCTAGGTTGGCAGAAGCTGGGACAGAGCAACGGGAGCTCACCCTGTCGCTAGGATTCAAACTGCTGACCATCCAATCAGCAAGCCCACGAGGCTCAGTGGTTTAGACCACAGCGCCACCTTTAACCCTCACCCCAGCCACGCTATATGATTGCCATGAACACATAAAGAGAAAGAACAAAGCTTTGAACTTGAGGATTTGTTGTGAAGGCAAACTTGTCTGACAAAGGGCATTCTGGCTAGAATCATGCATTGCTCTATTACAAACATTTCACTTGCACAAGCATTGCAGCTTGACAGGTGGAATTATCCTCTGCCCTCTCCTCCCACACTGTGCTGGGGGCTCTTCTAACACCCCCCACCAAGACGATTTCAGGGGTGCAGGAAGAGGAGAGGGGGAAGCCCATTTTCCCTGTGGAAGCCCTTGCACAGGTCTTCTGTTGATGGCGTTTGTTAGGTGAATCCCATCCTTTGGTTCTAACTGTAGGGACTCCAATGGGGAACCAAGGTTCATACAGTGAAAAAAAAACCATGAGCAGTGCTAGCCCCAACCTCCACAAACACACACCACCCATCCTAATAATGGACAATAGGTTAGTAAGTAGATTAAGACCACAATCCAGTGTAGTAATAAGAATAGCAACAGTACATATAGGAAGACATTTCATTTGTTTCTGTGTGCAATGCTCATAACACTGGGCTTGCACTTTCCTGTCTCCTCACTCTGGAACTGTTTGGACATGACTTTAGAATGCAGTGAAGGCTCATGAAGAAGAGCAGGGATCATGCAGAGAAACTATGCACACACCGTTTTTGTACAGAGACTCTTTAGCAGCTATGCTGAAGGTGCAGAAGAGGAAGAACCAGGAAATACAATCCTGCTCCTGCCCCCCAGCACACACACACCATCATGTTCATTCTACCCCAATTGAATACCTGCACAATCCTAACCCTGAGTATCGTTACAGAAAAGCTGGGTAGTGTTTTATTTTTATTTTTAGGCTTCCACACCAGCGTGTGAAAATGACTTCTTTTGCCAGTTACTGTTGCTACAATATTCCTGATGACGTTTCCTCTTCACCTAGTTTACGAGGAAAAACAACAGATAACAACAGCTTTGTGCCTTTGAAAAAGCAACACCTGAGAATCTGAAGAGGCTTGCTATAGCACATAATTGGCTGGAAAGGTCCCAGAATTGATTACTCTGGGCCAAGCCAGAAAGGCCAATTGGGGCTTATAAGGGCACCATGAAGAATCACTGTTTCCTCCTAAGCAGAGATGGTAGATAAAGTTCACCGAGTGAGTGTTGGACTGCAAAAGTGCAACTACAGCTCCTGGTTACAAGAAGAATCTGATTACTTTCCCTCCATTGGTCCTGACAGTCTAGAATGGTAAAAAAGCAGAACTTGGAGAGGGGCGGTGGATACAGAGCTAATTCTTCAACCATTGAGATGACAAGAAAAAAGCATCCCTTTGTTTACTGTCTTGCTAATAAAGACTTTGTTTTTTTCTATTTGCATGATGTTCAGTTGCTTCATAATGGAAGGAGGTTTCCTTTCCTTGAAGGCAATAAACCTTGAGTGGGGTAACATTCTTGTTATTTAATGGCAAGATAGAGCCTAATCAGTAGGGAGAGTCATCAGATTCTGGTGCAAACTGACTCCTGAGCCAAGGTGAGGTGTCTTGGAGGAATTATGGTCTTGTCCAAAATGAAACAAGACCTGAGCAATGCAGCAGGTGTCAAAACAGCAACACCCAAAGCACATTAGGACACCTTGGTGATCCAGGCAAAAAAAGGATGCTGTGGATGAGGAAAGCCTCTATGGACAGCAAACTATGTCTCTAAGCTTATCATGTAAGGAAAATGTCAGGGAGAAAGATGGAGCTGCATTGCAAAACTGAAACTTGAAACTGAAAGTTAAGTCTCTAAGCTTACTATGTAAGGAAAATGGCAGGGAGAGAAGAGGGAGGGAGCGGCATTGCTAAAAAATAAACTTGAACTCAAATTTATGTCTCTCGCTTAAGGGAAATGCCAAAATGGGGCAGGGGGTGGCTTCAAATTAGAAGAAAGAGTCTGATAAAATATCGGGAAGAACTTTCTGGTGCTAAGAGCCATTTGACTTTTCATCCCTGAAGGTTTTGAATCAGAGGTTGGACGGCCATCTGTCATGGATAATCTAGTTGAGATTCTTGCATTGCAGGGGGTTGGACTAGATGACCCTAGAGTCCCAACTCTTCAATTCTAGGATCCAGCAGTCCCTAACATGCTCACAGCTTCACCTATTCCTGATCTTCCCCCATTTAAGCATGGATGTCTTCCTAAAGTGGTTTCAGCCAATCAGATACAACAAAAGCAATGAGATTACTTCACACTCCCACATTCTAAGCCAACCATATTCAGCAATATAGTTAGTATTCTTAGGACTGAGTTACAAGGAGCAACATTTCCCGCACAACTGAAGTTTAAATGCTTTTAGAAAATAACTGAAAGTAACTAGGAAAAGGAAATAACATGATCTACTTTCTCTTCCACAAGAAAATTTGTGTGTGTGTTAAGCTTTTTCTCCTTGGGTCTGCAAAAGGGCAATTTCCAGGGTCTCTCGAGTAAATGCTTCTGAGCATTTGTGTGTGAACAGAACATTAAGACATCTCTAGAGAAAAATCCCAGCTCAATTAGGTGCTCAAGGATGTCAGGAAGAAAGACTTTAAATCCTGTTACACAAAATGAATGATTGAAGGCATGAGTGTGGGAAACTGCTGATGACTCAGGAAAGACTGCCTGCACTACCACCACCAACTTGTATCCATCACTAGTGCTTCCCTTTTCAAGCAACACCTTTCCAAGACAAAATACATAAATAAAAAGCAACAAGCAAGCAAACTTTTAAAAAACTGCCAATGTATCTAATTCTGACACTTTGCATTCACCCCCTTAGGTAGGCAAATTGGCTCTGCACTAGGGGAAAAGCATCTCTCCTTCCTTACTTACTTACTTCCTTTCCCTGGTTTTTACAGCAACTGCACAGAATGTGATAGATACGGTTCTGGGCTGAGTGATAGCACTGTGTGTTTGCCTGTAAAGCTGAGTGTAGAGGCTCCATTAACAATCCTGTGAGACTAACTTGAGGCGTGGCACTACTCTTTAAGATGATGCAACTTTACACTGATTTTTTAAAAATCATACAGCTATTTTAAAAGTAAGCATCTTGGAATCAGAGAATTTTAAAGTTGGAAGGGGCCCTGAGGATCATCTGGTCCAACCCTCTGCAATGGAGGAATGGGAAGCTGTCCCATAAGGGGCTTTGAACCTGCAACCTTGGCGTTATCAGCACCACACTCTAACCAAATGAGCTATCCATTGCCCCAAAGTTTGTTGGAAAGCAAAATCAATCCCAGGTCAGTTGTATGTGTGGCAGAGCCAAAGGCCAGCTTGCCTGGTCCTGAATTTCTCTATCCCTCTGAATTCACTGCTTTTCCTAAAATGTTTTAAATTACCTTGTTCTTATGAATGCATGCTTTTTCAGTTTTGCAAAAAAAGAAATGGCTGTTAGGTGAGGTCATGGTTAGACACGTGTCTCACAAACCCGAGAAATGGATTCACTCTGGGGGTGCTGGGTGCCTCATCATGTTGAATTAAAGCACCAGGCAGAAGCCCCTCGTGATCTCTGAAGAATGTTGCTCTCTAAAACATCTTTAGCCATGTCACTTACAAAACCACAAAGCTCTGTTTGACAAAGGCCTCGTTTTCAATCATCCAGCTGCTTCGGGCACTGCAACTTTTGAAACTGCTGTTATTGTGCACAGAGGGATGAAATAAAGATGCCTAGAAGGTTTGCTGTTGACATTGCCAGGTTTAAGCAAATCACATTGACTTGACTTTTCAAGGCTTCCGGCTTTACCTGGCAAATAAGGAAAACATCTTACAGCTGTGAATGTGCCTTTATGGAAAGCTGAAAAGGATATACACACCTTCACTATCCGATACTTCGGTGTTTTTAAAGAATGGGGACTGCACTGACTAATAAATTATGTTGTGTGTAGTTCCACAGAGGCCAGCCCAGGCAGTATTACCTTACAGCCAGGTGACTAAGCAGGAAATCAAGATATTCAGAGCCACATGAACAAGCACTGGGGGAATATATACACTGCAGTCTTATATCAGTTTTATACCAGTTTAACTCTCATGGCTCACCTCAGGGAATCTAAGAATTGTAGTTTGATGTAGGTGCTCCAAATTACTTGCTCCAAATGACCATAAAACCACTTCATTCATTGGTGTCAGTACAGCCTGTCTGACCCAGACTTTGCCACCGAGAACCACAGGGACCACAGTGGCAGATTGTTGTGCAGATTAGTGCATTTTCACATGACCAGCTCTCACCTGCTGTTAATAGATTTCATTATTGTTCTAGGTTGTCACTGCATAGACGCCTCCTCTATAGACAAGAACAGGAGGGGGGGGGGGTGCGCCAGTTGAATGCTTGCCTAATATTTCCTCACTCACAGATTTAGTGTCTGCAATTGGCTGAGATCCAGAAAACCAGGCTCCTGCATTTTAGCTGTCCTGCATTTTATGACAGCAAGATCCCACACTAACCTCCACTAGTGGTCCTAACGTTGTCCAAGTCCATAGGAAACCACATCTGCCTCTCTCTGATCCACAGTCCACAGAGACCTCACCTGTACTCCAAGAATTCTCACATATTATAGACAGATGCTCTGAGATTACACCCACAAGCTTCTTTAGTCCCTTCGATGCAGCTCTTCAGACGCTAGACATTTGAATTCGTTTAAAGCAGCTCTGTGTTCCCTTGCCACCTCTTTTCCTATCCTGGCATGCAGTTCCCTCCTTGCAACATTTATTCTATTATCACCAGGTTGGACACGGCCTTCCTTTTGGGTGAAGACAGGGGCAAAGTAGGTGTTCAGCAATTCTGCCTTCTCTCTGTCGCCCAATAGCATTTCTTCATCTGCTCTGCACAGAGGACCTACCACTTTCTTCTTCTTCCTCTTGCTTCAAACATAGCTGAAGAAACCTTATTATTTTTAACCTCTCTTGCAAGCCTGAGCTCATTCTGAGCTTTGGCCCACCTGACCTTTTCCTTGCAGCCTTTGGCTACTTGAGTATACTGTACTCTTCCTTCGTGATTTCCCCTTTCTTTCTTTTGTTATACATGCCATTCTTAACTCTCAGCTCAACTGTAAGTTCCTTATGCAGCCACACTGATTTCTTTAGATGCCTCCCACTTTCTTTCTTGTTAGAATTGCCTGCCTTTGGGTCTTCAGTATTTCGCCTTTAAGAAACTCCCATCTTTTTCAGACTTGCACCATTACTTTATTACTTGCACCATAATTAATCGCTGTGATACTAGGAAACAAGGCTAAACACACCATATTCCCAGAGTACCATTATTGTCCTTACAACATCAGAGCACATCTCCATATGGTAGGATGCTTTAACTCATCTTGCAAGCAACAAACAGGCATTCCTTTATCATTATAGGTTGGCTCAGATACTTAACAATGAAATACAATGCCAGGGCTGCAGGAGGTTTCTTTACTGGTCCCAACTGGATTTGGGGCTAAAAGACCATGGGGAAGTGTGGGTACATGGAGGGTAGGTTGCAAACAAGCACAGTTTGTGACATTGCACAGCATCACAGCTGATGACCGGGCTCATCTGTTGGGTCATCCACTTTAACTGCCAGGGTCCTGGATTTGTGGACTTTGAACCAACATGAGAAAGCCTTAACTTTCATCTTAAACCTGCAGGGTTTTTGTTTTGTTTTGTTTTTGTTAGAAACATAATTGCCAGAAGGTATTGTTGTAGACCATGGGGAACGCGGGTGGCGCTGTGGGCTAAAGCTTCAGCGCCTAGGGCTTGCCGATCGAAAGGTCGGCGGTTCGAATCCCCGTGGCGGGGTGTGCTCCCGCTGCTCGGTCCCAGCGCCTGCCCACCTAGCAGTTCGAAAGCACCCCCGGGGGCAAGTAGATAAATAGGTACCGCTTACCAGCGGGAAGGTAAACGGCGTTCCGTGTGCGGCTCTGGCTCGCCAGAGCAGCGTTGTCACGCTGGCCACGTGACCCGGAAGTGTCTTCGGACAGCGCTGGCCCCCGGCCAATAGATGTGAGATGGGCGCACAAACCCCAGAGTCTGTCAAGACTGGCCCGTTCGGGCAGGGGTACCTTTACCTTTACCTTTATTGTTGTAGAAGATTGTCACTAAGAAGGTTCAGAGGAGAATGGCTAAGAGTCTTGATGGGATCCTGGTTAAAAATGTAATCATGCCAGGAATTCAGCTTGAATATACTGAACGCACACTTAGAATGTGTAGCAGCCTCATAGTTTATATTCCTTGTGAGCATCTTTCATGTTTCCATTAAGCACTACAAAATGCTTGAACTGTGGAAACCACACAGTAATTACCTATCTTCATAAAGAAGTTAATTCTAAGCACATTACTAATTACTGGCCCATCTCAAATTTTGTCTACAGTATGCAAATCACTAGAAAAGTAAATTACTGTTGGCTTGTCCCCTCTCTGTACAAAATGGATTACAATGTGTTGACAACCCTTTATTAACAGCCAAAAAAATCTCTCTGCAATTACACATCAGTAGCAAGTACTGCTATGGGTCACATTTATTATTAACAAAGATGTTGTGCATTATCATTATTATTAATCACTTTTATAGAGCTTGATTATCACACTTGCTTTACAAAATGGGCTCAGTTTCATCCTCAGCGGAGTTCCAAGAATGCTAATGTGCTAAAGGGGGAAGCGGGAGCTTCTCAGGCTGAAGGGGAAGAGCAACCCAGAATGCACCTTGGCAGCATGCAGAACATTCTGGGGAACCAAGCCATCCTTGATGTGGATACTGTAAAACAAAGTGGATCAATTTCATACTCTGCAAGGGCAGAATACAAATATGTTTTTTCCAAAGAATTGAAGCAAAGGAAGGACTTGAAGTTAAGCTAGATCTGAAGGAAAACAGAAGGTAGGGAATAAAAATAATTTTGGCCACACCCCTTTCTAGAAAACGAATCTGCCTGTCTAGTAAGCAGAGCAGGTCACAAATTTATGAAATAATACACTATGGGCTGCTTCAAATGATACTTCTGTACCCCAGAAATGTGCTTTTTGCCACTTTATAAAACAGGTGAGGATCTTTTTCGTACCATGAACCACATACCCGATGGTGGGTGGCACAAGAGGCAAATGCGGGTGGAGCAACAGATTTGTTTTATTCATTTATTTATAAAAGTGTATACATATACAACTGTATCGCAATGATATATCACTATGGATTACAACAATATAACAAAATAAAATCAAACAATAACATCATAGGAAAGCTAAAAGCAGGTTAAAAGCCAAATGCCATTGTGAGGGATGTGACCTTCGTATATGTAGGCTACACCCCAGCCATCCAGAAGCCAGAGGTTTCTGAGCACAGACACATACCTCTCCCTAGCTAGGTGTCAGACTTCAGGGAATCCAATGACCAATATCTTTTATTCAAAGTTCACAGAGAGAGGCTGAGAAATGTCACCTCTCATTATTGGCATTACTCCAAGTAATCTCCTCCCCCCATTCCCTCTCAGTCATCAACTGCACTACTCCCCTTATGGTGGCCACTTATGGCCATTTGCCTCTTAGCTCTCTGCTCTACCTCTTTCACTGCTCGCCAGTGACCTTCTGCAAACCACTGTTGTAAATCTATACTATCTTCCTCTTCTCTGGAAGTTTCAGGAGGGGTGGGGTGGTTTCCACCATTGCTCCTCAGTCCGGTCCCTGACATCACCCCCTCTCTAAAGCCCTCCTCCTCCTTTCACCTGGTGGTTTTGGCCAGTTGAGGTGGCAAGTATGAAATGCCCTTTGCAAGTCTGGTGCATGAACATGTTCTGCATACTCCCATGATCTTTCTTCTGGCCCATACCCTTTTCACACAATCAAGTCTTGCAACTTTTTTCTGCACAGTTGAGAGTCTAGAATTTTCTCTACTTCATACTCTTCCTCTCCTTCTACCACAAAGGGAGGTGGAGGTGATTGTCTAGCTGCCTGGTAAGGGTGTGCAGGCACAACTGATGACAAAATTGATCTGTGGAAGATGGGATGAATCTTCATTGATACAGGCAATCAGAGCCTGAAAGTTACAGGATTGATCTGGTCTATCACTTCAAACAGGCCCACTCTCTGAGGTTCTAGTTTCCTGCATCTGCCCTTTTGTGGAAAATCACATGCTGACAGCCACACCTGATCTCCCATATTCATCTCACTGCCAGGTTGTCGGTGAGCATTGGCTGATCTCTTATAGACTCCTTAGCACAGCCCAAATGCTCCTTTAGTAAACTTTGGATTGCTGACAGTTCTTCTACGAAGTCTTCTACTGCCGGCACTGACAGGGTGTCAGCCGGGGATGGGAAGGTGCGAGGATGGTATCCATAACTGGCGAAAAAGGGGGTCTGATGCATTGAAGCATGAAGCGCATTATTGTACGCAAACTCTGCCAAGGGCAAGCAAAAGGCATGATTACAGTTCAAGTCACATTTCAGTCTTGTAAAGGAGTGAAGCAGAGCCAGGGAGGAGTGAGCCCAGGAGAGAGGCCATGACTTGGGTCAAGTCCAAGGGCCAGACAGAGACCCTGAAGCCTGAGGGTTCCCCACCCGTCTGCCTTGGGCAGCTGGAAACTAGAACTTGAGAAAGCCCTGTTTATCTCCAGCATATTTTCAGCTGAAAAGGTGTTCGTACAATGCCCACAACATGCAATTTTTCTATTTCAGATAGTTTGTGGTTTTTTTGCAAACATTTTGCAGTGTTCCACAAAGTTGGGATTTCTACTAATTTTAATTTGATCGGGAAATATTCTCATTTGTGAATCATCAGATCTGGAAGATCTTCTGAGCAGTCAGACTACAGAGAATGTTCCTGGAACAAAGCCTAATAACCCCACCATGTTCTGTTATGTTACATATCATTGAGATCATTGACAATTTCCCCTCAAGGATGTTCTTTTAACCTCTCAGTTTACTGGTGCCAGTTCACCAGCTATAGAACGAGACAACCTAGTGTTGCCAATAAAAAGGCAGAGGTTGAAACAGCTGTCTGATTCATTCTTTCTGCACAGAAGAGCTGGAAAACACAAGGTTCAGCAGCCACATCTTTATTTTGAATAGAAGTGATACGCATTCATGTTGAACTAGCACCTGCTGCAGAATCTTAAGTCAGGAGCAGAACCATAAGAGATGAACATATGACAAATAGCTAGCAAAGTGTTTATCACTGTGGTGGGTGAAGAATGTGCCGAAGCAGGACCTCTGTAATGCATAGGCTCACTGATAGATGCAAAGTGTCTTTGTTTGAGATAACTTTTTATTATCTTATTATTTATTAAATTTATATACTGCTCTTCATCCATAGATCTCAGGGTGGTTCACAGAATAAAAATACAGGATAAAATTGCACTCCTTGGGACTCCAACCAACAACTGATTTTGTTGCCTGTAACTACAGCCCTTGATTTCCCATCCACAGTAGATGAGCAGAGTAGCCATTCAGTTATATGGGAGAAGATAAAGGCGTGCACTGGGACGGGGGCTTGCCCCTGTTCTTGGTGATCATGGTGCCTGGGGACAGGCACAGATTTTTCTGTCTTTCTCAACTTGTCCATATTAAACCAATTTACTTCTTTCTATGGAATTCAGTGGGCACCCTAAAGAAGACAGCAAGCCCAATTAGTAGGGCTGCACCCTTTTTATTTGCATATGCCTGGTCTTAGATCTTGTTCTTCGTGTAATATTAATGCATGACATTGTGTTCCTAGCGTCACACCAAACTTCAGTGCCCAGCACTGCATCAGGGATGAGATAAATCCTTCCCCTGAACCTAGAAAATTAGGTGAGTTCCTTCCTTAAATCAGGCTCAACTTCGAAGGCCATTATTCCATCATCACAAAGATACTCCACATAACAGAAAAATGTTTTCTCTGAAAAATGAATGTGATGCTCTGCTTACCCTAGGAAGGCATTCCAACATTACGGCACCATCAGTGAATACCCCTGCTCCATTCTCAATAGGTTTTTACCACCCAGCCAGAAAGAACACAAAGAAGGGGTTCACCTGGAGAACCTGCTGTCTGTCTGAACTGACAGTGATTAACGGATTGAGTTATGTTGACCCAGTATGAATGCCATGCTTGAGATCATTAAGAAATAAAAATAGCATTATGCCATTATACAAATTTATGGTGCAAGTGCACTTGGAATTCTCTGTACGGTTCTGGTCCCCTCCCCTCAAAAAGAATATTGTAAAGGTGAAAAGGGTTCACTGCACAACATAATCAAGGGGATGGAACAACTCTGCTATGAGGAAATGTTATAATAATTAGGGCTTTTTTGTTTGAAGAAAAGGGGAGAAAGAGAGGGCATGATAAAGATGTCTAAAATAAGGCATGGTGCGAAGAAATTGGATAGAGAAAAGTTTTTACCTTCTCTCATAACACTAGAACTTAAAGACAGCCAACGAAGCTGAAGATTCAGCACAGACAAAAGAAGCAGAGAAGACACATCAGTTAGAAGAAAATACTACTTCCCACGGTGAATAGAATCATAGAAGAGTTGGAAGGGACCCCAAGGGTCATCTAGGCCAACCCCCTGCAACACAGGAATCCCAGTGAAAAGAACCATGACAGACGGCCACCCAACCTCTGCTCAAAAGCCTCCAAGGAAGGAGTGATTTCTAGAGTTGAACTACAGAACTCCCTTCCACAAGAGGCAGGGAGGGCCACCAACCGGGATGACTTTCAAAGAGGATTACACAAATTCATGGAAGAGACGGCTATCAGCGGCTGCTAGCTATGATGGCTGTATTTTACCTCTATCGCTGGAGGCCGTATGCCTCTGAATACCCATTGCTGGAAATCACATGCCATCTTGTTGTGCCTGACTGTGACAATGAGG
The DNA here is from genome assembly GCF_965113315.1 of Podarcis vaucheri. Lineage (NCBI taxonomy): Eukaryota > Metazoa > Chordata > Lepidosauria > Squamata > Lacertidae > Podarcis > Podarcis vaucheri. The sequence goes on from NC_138762.1 coordinate 109,549,966, forward strand.
CATCAGGCATAAGCCTGCATTTTATTAATGTTTGATCAGGACTTGTATATTAAAGAGAGCTTAAAGATTTTCAAAAGTTTCAAGCCAGAAGACCAGCAGTTTACAACCTTGGTAATGTTTATTCTTCTAGACAAGGGCCCCTTTGATTGATAGCAGAAAACAATTCTCAAAGTCGTAAAAGCTGAAATTACAGGAAACTGACCCTACATGTTACAGAAGATAAAAAAGGCAGAGATAAACATAATTAATAGTTGGTAAATAGTAAAATAATATCAATGTGCCTCCCAGTAAATGACCCAGATCTTCTTTCTAAGGTTAAAAGGCCAAGACCAAATGGGGAAGCATCTAGCTAGCAAGTCTTTTTGTCTAATGGGAAAAGCAGCTGGCTGAAGGAGGGGTTGTAAACTGGAGAGGCTTCTTTTGAAGCTGTTTTTTTACTGAGTTCCTTTTTACTTTACAAAGGCCTTATTCCTTTTAAAAGGCTACCTATGTTATGTATTAAATATATTGTCTTAAATGTAATTATGCAAAGGATTTAAGAAATGCTAGATTTCATATAGTTCTAAGAGTTGTATTTTGAAATTAAGTCAGCCACCAGTCTTGCCCCCCCTTGCTAGACAAGAGACGCCGTCCTGAGCAGTCCTGATTTATTAGTTGTCAAACATTTGTTTAGAAACCTTCAAATGAAGGAGATCTTTCAATGTTGATGTGAAACTCAAGATCCTTGACATATGTTTAAGATAAAAATTTAAGATTAACCATTTGTTTTAGAAGGCAAAAGGGCAAGGAGGGCAAGAGGTGAGCTGGTAATTAAGATTCCTTGTTGAGACACATGTAAGATATATTACTACTTATTTGTCATTTATAGATGTAACAATATATAGCTGTTTGTGTTCCATATAAGGACAGGAGGATGTGGGTGTATCTTTTAGGATTGGGTATAGCAATCAGCCAATAGGAAATCCAACTAGGCTGATTGGACAGAGGCAGCCACAGGAGGAGCAAAGGGGGCTGGATTAAGGGAATATAAGGGCTGGCCATAATGGCAGGAGCCAGGCCAGAGCTTGGTAACCATATACCACTGTGCCTCTCATTTATTTGTCTGACAAATAAATAATTATTTTAATTTCTCTATTGCTGCGTTGAATATTTCATTCCAGCTAAGCGTTAACCACAAGCAGGGTGCTACATTTTATGGTGCCGTGACTCGGATAAGTGGTCTGCTGGAACGCAGCCCCTTCGCCCTACTGGGCAGGGTACAAGAGAGAGGATCTCTAAACTGCTTACCCAGCGCGCACTGGAAAGTTTTTTTCCAGGGGAACGCAGAAGTCTCATCTGTCTGATACCCTGCTCACTGGCGGCGACGGACCGGGGGGAAACGGAACCAACCAAGGGTAAGTGCACAAAGGGATTTTTGGCCCTCCAATTAATTGGGAGGAAGAGAAGTCTTGATCAAACTTCTGCGTCTCAGTAAGTGGGAACTGAGTACGCTAGGTGGTTGGGTATATCAGATGGTGGTCTGGTGGGGGAAAAGGGAAGAATGGGAGGTAGTGTGTGGTGAAGTATCTAGCGCATTGTATGTGTGAGAAAGTACAGAGCAATCTGTAGCTGACCTGAGTGTGGAGTGGGTAGTACTTCGGTTCTCAGTAAGGCGACTTCACTGAGCAAGGAAACTCACGAAGTGTGTGTGTGAGTGACTGAGTGGATACTTCACAGGGCCATACAATGGGAGTTGGGGGTTCAAAGGGGGGAAATACACCTCTTGAATGCATGTTAAGTAATTTTAAGAAAGCCTTCTCAGGGGCATATGGAGTCAAAATGACGCCAGAGCGCCTGAGAACGTTATGTGAATTAGAGTGGCCGAAGCAAAATACTGAATGGCCATCTCAAGGAACCTTTGATATAAATTTAGTAAGCAAACTTTGGTCTAACATCGCCAAAGAAACTGGAGGATGCCCAGAACAATTTTCATATATAGATTCCTGGCTGAGCACATTAAATAAAAATCCTCCATGGATAAGGGAATGCAAAGTCCAACGATGCAAATTATTGGCTGTAAAAGCCGAAGCCAGGAAAGGAATCTTGCCAAATAAACTCAAACCCATTTTTGAGGGACCAGAGGAAGAGCTGCTTCCACCTCCACCCTATGCTCCACATCGAAGGGAGCCTAATCCAAACACTCCACCAGTTGTAACCCCAAGGCAAGAAAGTGGAATGAATAATGGGGCTGGAGCCACAGAACTTGATTCCTTGATAGATTATGATAAATATCTTCAGGAGGCATTGGAGGCCTATAATAAAGCCCAAGCAGAAGTGGTTATTCCATCTGTGAGTCCCAGTAGAACTCCATCTACAGTCTCTTTTAGTGGAACAACTGATTGCCTACCCCAAACCCCTGTACATCCAAGTCCTAGAGAATTATTACAGAAGTTACAGGGAGACCTTAATCGGTCAGCAAGCAATACAGCCAGGCGTATAAGGCTGCTAAAAGAACGCCTTGGGACAAATACCATCCCCTATGATTTGAGGCCCCTAGAGCAAAGCGAAGAGAAAGATCACGTACTAGCCCCTCTCAGAAGAGTATTTGATGCACTTGAGGAGCCTGTGCTGGTTAACGGGCAACCCGGACGACGGCCACCTCGAACTTCGACCCTTCAGTACATTCCATTCACAACTACGGATCTGATGAATTGGAAAACACACACCCCATCTTTCGCAGAAAAACCTCAGGCTATGATGGACTTGGTGACTTCAATAATAAATACTCATAGTCCTACTTGGACAGATTGCCGCCAGCTCCTGAATACTCTGTTCACCACTGAGGAAAGGAGAGACATAATTGAAAAGGCACAGATATATTTGCGTGAGCAGGCCAGAGTGGGAAATGTTTTTAATATTGACCGTCATCTCCAAGACAACTTTCCCTTGGAAGATCCTAATTGGGATCCAAACAATGCAATTCATCTGGCCAGGCTTACCACCTACCGCCAGACGCTTGTGCAAGGTATCCGCAGGGCATGCCAGAAGCCCACTAATATGTCTAAAGTCTCAGAAGTAGAACAGAAATCAAATGAGAGTCCAGGAGACTTTTTAGAGAGGCTGCAGGAAGCCTATCGTATATGGACTCCTTTTGACCCTGAAGCCCCTGAAAACAGCAGAATGATTACTGCTACATTTGTGGCCCAGTGCGCTTCCGACATTCGTAAGAAAATTCAGAAATCAGAAGGATGGGAAGGGATGCTGATGAGCCAAATTATGGCCATTGCACGCCGAGTTTATCGGAATAGGGATGAGGCTGAGAAGCAAGAGAAGAAGAAGTGGCAGAAGGAAAAGATGGTAATGCTGGCCACAGCAGTGAAGCAAGACTACCGCCCCTTAAATGGAGGAAGAGGGCGGGGAAGGAATCCACCACTGGGAAGGAATCAATGTGCAAATTGCAAGAAGGAGGGTCATTGGAAGCGGGAGTGTCCTGAACCCCTGAGGTTGGAAGAAGTACGCCCAGGCCCAGGCCCAGGCCCAGGCTCCGGCCCAAGAAACCAGGGACGGGGACGGGGAATGATCCGAGATGGAAGATATCAGAGACCTGGACAAGGACAGAGTAGAGACAATTTCATTGGACTGGCAGAGGAGGATTTTACCCAAGACTAGGAACGACCGGACTCCATAAAGTTAGGCTTCCAGGAGCCCACGGTCACGATTCAATTAGGAAGCCATTTAATAGACTTTATGATTGATACTGGGGCTGAATACTCAGTACTCCCAGAACTATTGCAGAAAAAGGCATCCAAAAGTGTAGTCATTAAAAGTGCCACTGGTCAGTCAGCTAAGAGGTCTTTCCTCCAACCTTTGGAATGCCAGATTGGGGGGCATCGTTTAACCCATCAGTTTTTGTATATACCTGAGTGTCCAATACCTCTCTTAGGTAGAGATATGCTGTCCAAATTGCAGGCCCAAATCACCTTCACTCCTCGAGGTCCAGAAATGAAACTGCCATCAAAGGCAGCAGGAATAATTTCCCTCTCAGTACCTAAGGAACAATCATGGCGCCTAATGTCAGCCCTGCAAGTCCAACCCACATTGGAAACAGAGTTAAACAAGCTCCTCCGAACCCTACAGGTGCCACCAGGAGTATGGGCCGAAAATAGCCCACCAGGAATGGCCAAGAATATAGCTCCAATTGTAGTAACCTTAAAACCTATGGCTACCCCTGTATCTGTAAAGCAATATCCTTTACCCCGGCGAGCAGCAGAGGGCATCCAAAAACATTTGGACCGCCTATTAAAATATGGTCTGCTTAAACCCTGCCAATCAGAATGGAACACACCCCTTTTGCCTGTTCGAAAACCTGGGACAGATGAATACAGGCCAGTGCAGGACTTGAGGCTCGTAAACCAGGCTATCGAGACCTTGCACCCAAATGTACCAAACCCATACACCCTGCTGAGTTTGATCCCACCAGAAGCAACATTTTTTACTGTATTGGACTTGAAAGATGCATTCTTCTGTTGCCGGCTGGCACCACAGAGCCAACCTATATTTGCCTTCCAGTGGGAAGACCCTTTGACAGGAACAAAAGGCCAGCTAACCTGGACGAGATTGCCCCAGGGATTCAAAAATTCCCCAACTTTATTTGGCACTGCCTTGGCGAAGGATCTAACAAGTTACCCCTCAATACCTGGAGAAAAGGTGGTTCTGCAATATGTAGATGACCTTATACTAGCAGCAAAGGATTTTGATACCTGTAAAGAAGGTACAGAGGAACTGCTCCACTTGCTCTGGCAAGCTGGCTATCGAGTTTCCCAGAAAAAGGCACAGTTATGTTTAGAAAAGGTCAAATATTTGGGCTTTGACATCTCACACCAACAACGAGCACTGAGACCAGAGAGGAAAGAAGCTATTTGCCTTATCAAGGAACCTACCACAAGGAAACAACTCAGAGGATTCTTGGGAACAGCAGGGTTTTGTAGACTATGGATACCTGATTTCAGCAGTCTGGCCAAGCCCTTACATGAAAGCACTCGAGGTGCAGAAAAGGACCCATTCGTATGGGGACCTGAGCAGCAACAAGCTTTTTTAGTTATCAAACAACGACTTATGGAGGCCCCAGCCCTTGGACTGCCTAATTCAGAAAAACCCTTTCAGCTGTATGTACATGAACAGAATGGGATTGCAGCGGCAGTCCTGACCCAGAGATTAGGAAGTTGGAACCGTCCAGTAGCTTATTTGTCAAAACAATTGGACTCAGTAGCAAAAGGATGGCCTCCATGCCTAAGGGCAGTAGCGGCCACTGCCAGCCTTGTCAAAGAAGCTGATAAATTTACCTTCGGCCAGACGATGTATGTGAATGTACCTCATGCTGTTCTGACACTCATGGAATATAAGGGTAGTTATTGGCTAACGAACCCAAGGATGGCTAGGTACCAAGGCCTATTGTGTGAAAATCCCAGGATTCATCTACGAGTAGTGAATATGCTCAATCCAGCGACTTTGCTGCCCCTACCAGAGGTAGATGATGAAGAATCACATGATTGTCTCCAAATAATGGATGAAGTTTATTCCAGTAGACCTGATCTGAAAGATGAACCATTGAAAAATCCAGATGTTGTATATTATACTGATGGTAGCAGTTACCTGCATGAAGGTGCCAGACGAGCAGGATATGCTGTGGTCACCAATGAGGAAGTTGTGGAAGCTGAAGCTTTGCCTGCTGGCACCTCGGCACAAAAAGCTGAACTTATAGGTTTAACTAGAGCTCTGCAATTGGCAGCCGGATGTAAGGCAAACATCTATACTGATTCTAAATATGCCTTCTTAACCCTGCATGCACATGGTGCTCTATGGAAAGAAAGAGGTCTAATAGGAGCCCACGGGAAGGCCTTGAAATATGGACCTGAAGTAGAAATCCTGTTAGAAGCAGTATGGGCTCCAGAACAGATTGCTGTAATGCACTGCAAAGGTCATGGACGAGGAAGGGATCCAATAACCAGAGGAAATCATGCTGCTGACAAAGCAGCCCGAGAGGCAGCCCAAAAGCCTGTGGGAGGATTTATAGCAGCCCTCATACCAGAGGTAGTTCCAGAAGAAGTTAAACCTCACTATACCCCAGAAGAGAGGAAGTGGGCTGAACAGGAAGGAGCGGTTGTGAAGGACGGTTGGATGATCCTGCCGGACAATAGGATTTATGTACCTCATCACCTAGCAGGCACAATTGTAAGAAATTATCATGAATCTACTCACCTTGGCGGTACTGCAACCAGAGAGAGTCTCAGTCGGAAGTTGTATATTATTAATCTATCACAATTAGCAACTTGCATTTCACAGAAATGTGTTCTTTGTGCTAAAAACAATCCCAGGCAGGGACCGGTACAACCTCCTGGAATCCAACATGTGGGATATGTCCCCATGGAAAGCCTAATTGTGGACTTCACAGAGCTGGTCCCTTCTAAGGGATTCAAGTATCTCCTTGTGTTTGTGGATACTCTTACCGGATGGGTTGAAGCTTTTCCCACCCGAACTGAAAAGGCACGAGAGGTAACTAAGAGACTCCTCACTGAATTGATCCCGAGATTTGGGTTACCTAGATGCATTGGAAGTGACAATGGGCCAGCGTTCATTGATCAAGTAGTACAAGAAGTATGTCGAGTCCTACAAGTGAAATGGAGACTGCATGCAGCCTATAGACCTCAGAGTTCAGGGAAAACTGAAAGAATGAATCGGACTTTGAAAACCCAATTGGCAAAATTAACCCAGGAAACGGGATTGGGATGGGTAGATGTGTTACCCATAACACTGTTTCGTGTTCGGTGTGCACCCACAAAAAGACTTAAGTTGTCACCTTTTGAGCTCCTGTATGGGAGACCGCCCTCCTTTGTTCAGGATATTTCAGTTGACCTTAAACAAATAGGAGACCATGTGACACAGGGACAAGTGCAATCTCTCTCCCGTGTTTTTGTTTCTCTTAACAGGTGGGCCCTCGAGCGCACGCCGTGCAGCATTGCCGAGCCGATTCATCAGTTCCAGGCTGGCGATAGCGTATGGGTGAAAGAGTGGAAACGTGATCCACTTGCACCTAAGTGGCGTGGACCTTACACCGTCTTGCTCTCTACTCCAACAGCGGTGAAGGTAGCTGAGGTGACCCCCTGGATTCATCACTCCCGTTTGAAGAAGTCCGAAGGCAGTTGGACGTGCAAAGGTGACCCCTCTAATCCTCTTAAACTGACTCTCTCCAAAAACCCCTGTATCTAGCCCTACCGGGAACGGGCTAGGTCACGGGCAACATTAGACGACCGGCCTGCTGCAGCCACAACCTGGAAGCTGGCTGACCTGCGCACGCCTGAAGCTTGAGGAGCATCTGAACCAGCGATTGTGAAAGGAAAGATTCTCTTATACAATTGATTGACTGCCCCCCCCTTGTGGAACAATTATCAGAGATATTACTCATTGGGGATCCTCGGGATATATGTTTTGGTCTTGGTGGTTCCCCATTCCTGTCACTGGGGGAATTATATTGGGACTAATATTTATTTGCTATCACTATAAGGTAATCTTTTGTGGAAGGAATGCATATGCTAGACATCAACATGATTCTATTATTAATCCTGATCCCTTGGGAAGGGGAAGGGTCCTTGAATCTGGCCAAATTGACTAAATATGGATTCCACCATGACCACAATATGTGGGTAGGTTTAGCTGAAATGGTAGCCAATGTTGCAAATAGGACCAATTGCCTTGTTTGCTCTCTCGGGCCAGATGATTCAGAGGGAGGTATGCCCTTATTACCGATACCATTAGATGCCATTGGTATGGTAAGCGAAATACCACACCAAACAGAAGTACAGAATTTCCCCGGATGGAACTCAACTAAACCATTACGAGTTATACCTGTACAAGGGGAATTCTGTGTACATAAATCATCAGATGCAGCTGATTCTACCATGATAGGCTCTTCTCATTGTCACTATACTTGGGATAATATTAAGAATACCTGGGCACACGATACTACCTATCGAACTCGGGATGCCTTGCCCTGTGCACCTCCTTTTATTCATGCATGGAAAGTGGTATGGAACATAACTGTGACAGAAAAAGGCAATCTAACATACTGCACTGTGAACTCTCTACCTCTTTTGCTATTTCGCCTTCTGTACTCCACGTACCAAAGACCTCAGACACGATGGTTGTGGTGGATATGTGGAGAATGGGCATACAAGAAACTCCCCTCCAAATGGAGTGGGACTTGTTTCCTGGGATGGGTATTGCCACCAATGTGGATTATGCCCACTAATTTGGCCAAGCGAACACGAAGAAACGCTGATATTTCTCATATAGCAGGAGGAAGTACCCAAAGTTGGAGCGGTACTGATGATTGGCCACCAGAGCGCATTATAGCCTATTATGATCCTGCCTCCTGGAATCCTGGTGAGCTCATACAAGGGGCACGGGATCCTATTTATAATCTAAACAGAATAATTCGATTGCAAGCAGTAGTGGAACTTGTAACCAATGCAACGGCCCGGAGTTTGAGACTTATTGCACAACAGTTGGATGAAAGTAGAGCCGCCATTTTGCAGCTGAAAATGGGAATGGATTATGTACTTGCCAAGCAGGGAGGCCTATGTGGAGTCTTGAACTTGACAGGGAATGCCTGTTGCTTTAACATTTCAGATAATGGTGAGGCAATCCGTGTGTTGGCCACAAAGATGGAGAATATAGCACATGTCCCAGTACAAACATGGGAAGGATGGGATATGGGATGGCTCACCAATTGGTTACCTAATGTCACAGGACTCAAAGGGATACTATTGTCTTGCTTGTTTTTCTTGACAGTAGTGGTAATGGTTTTATGTATGATGCCATGTATCATTTCATGTTTTAGAAGTACAATTAGCAAGATGGTTTCAAATGAAACTCTACCTCATATCATGGCCCTATACAGAGCTTTACCTCAGGAATATGATGAAGGTCAAGCTATCAAGGACACTTGGGACGAAGGTCCTTGAGCTTGAAAGGGGGGAATGAGGCATCAGGCATAAGCCTGCATTTTATTAATGTTTGATCAGGACTTGTATATTAAAGAGAGCTTAAAGATTTTCAAAAGTTTCAAGCCAGAAGACCAGCAGTTTACAACCTTGGTAATGTTTATTCTTCTAGACAAGGGCCCCTTTGATTGATAGCAGAAAACAATTCTCAAAGTCGTAAAAGCTGAAATTACAGGAAACTGACCCTACATGTTACAGAAGATAAAAAAGGCAGAGATAAACATAATTAATAGTTGGTAAATAGTAAAATAATATCAATGTGCCTCCCAGTAAATGACCCAGATCTTCTTTCTAAGGTTAAAAGGCCAAGACCAAATGGGGAAGCATCTAGCTAGCAAGTCTTTTTGTCTAATGGGAAAAGCAGCTGGCTGAAGGAGGGGTTGTAAACTGGAGAGGCTTCTTTTGAAGCTGTTTTTTTACTGAGTTCCTTTTTACTTTACAAAGGCCTTATTCCTTTTAAAAGGCTACCTATGTTATGTATTAAATATATTGTCTTAAATGTAATTATGCAAAGGATTTAAGAAATGCTAGATTTCATATAGTTCTAAGAGTTGTATTTTGAAATTAAGTCAGCCACCAGTCTTGCCCCCCCTTGCTAGACAAGAGACGCCGTCCTGAGCAGTCCTGATTTATTAGTTGTCAAACATTTGTTTAGAAACCTTCAAATGAAGGAGATCTTTCAATGTTGATGTGAAACTCAAGATCCTTGACATATGTTTAAGATAAAAATTTAAGATTAACCATTTGTTTTAGAAGGCAAAAGGGCAAGGAGGGCAAGAGGTGAGCTGGTAATTAAGATTCCTTGTTGAGACACATGTAAGATATATTACTACTTATTTGTCATTTATAGATGTAACAATATATAGCTGTTTGTGTTCCATATAAGGACAGGAGGATGTGGGTGTATCTTTTAGGATTGGGTATAGCAATCAGCCAATAGGAAATCCAACTAGGCTGATTGGACAGAGGCAGCCACAGGAGGAGCAAAGGGGGCTGGATTAAGGGAATATAAGGGCTGGCCATAATGGCAGGAGCCAGGCCAGAGCTTGGTAACCATATACCACTGTGCCTCTCATTTATTTGTCTGACAAATAAATAATTATTTTAATTTCTCTATTGCTGCGTTGAATATTTCATTCCAGCTAAGCGTTAACCACAAGCAGGGTGCTACAACATATCTTGACATGATTCTGATATGATCCTGTATGAAATATTTTCTCTCTGTATTCAAAAACATTATGTTGCAAAGATATCCATTTTAAAAATTGGGAGTTGGGGTGGGGGAGAAGCACTCTCAGACGATTTACCTTCAAGGAGAGTGCAATCCCACTTAATCACCAAACCACAACATCTCCAATTTATCAGGATTCAGTTTCAGTTTCTTCATCCTCATCCAGCCCCTCACACTGACCAGACTGTACGCACAAAGACCCAATCTACACATTTTCCCCATATTAAAAATAGAGATGAACATGGACAGCCTGTCTGACATTTTGTACATACAATGAGCATGCATGTGCTGCTCTTCCACCTCAGAACAACAATCCGGAGCCAGGAGCAGCCCTATCTTTTCCAGAGAAAAGAATGCAGAGAGAGCAATATTATCTGGAAAATGTAGTATCAGAATGAGAAGGAAACAGCAACCTAACAGTACAATACTATACATATGTACTGTACTCAGAAGCCCCATTGTGTTCAGGATTGTTTATTTCCAGTCAAGTGGGTGTAAGATAGCAGGATTTTTTTCTGAAAAGGAGCAAGCATGAGCTCAGCATTCTGCTCATAGATGTAACATTTTTCATATACCGGTACTTCCCACTTTCTCCTCCAAAGAAAATCATTGTCAGCAGATAGCCTCAGAGATATCCATTGGGGGCAGAAAGTTCCCACACAGCTCCAATAATTACGAAATTGTGCTCTTTCATATTGAAGTTAATGTTTTGTTTGATTTTGACACTTTAAAATTTACGTATGTCTTGCATTTAAGAAACACCAGTAGTCAAAAAGCCTAATTTCTTGACTCAGAGGCAAGTTTCAATGTCTGTTCTGAAACATGTTCTGTATGGGACATCATATATATAGCTTCATTCAATGGCCATAATTCTATCCATAAAATTGTTATCATGAGAAGCTATCAAAACTCTTTTTCTCTTCCTTGGACAGATTTCAATTTTTATTCATTCTCTATTGGATATTACTATCCAGATGCTCTCTTTGTGCATCATTACTGTGCAGAAAACATAACAATTTATTGGCCAGCTCAGGACTGTTTGACAAATATTATTTCCATTTCAAATAGATAAATCAAATTGAGTGCTTTAAATGGAAGCAAAGTGCACTACAGTGAGAAGTTCAATTTCCTTGAATAGCTTTTTTATTTCAGTTTTGAGAAGTTAACAGTATAATCCTATATATTCAGCAGAAAACTCCATTGATCTCAATGGGACTTACTCCATAAAAGTGTGTATAGGACTGGCATCGACAGTGAAACTTGGATGTACTTTTTATTGTGGCACAGCAGTCTGCAAATGTTAATCAAGTCCTTATCTTCTTGTTGCATCATATTTCCACTATGTGATGGTACACTAGGAGGGTAATTAAAAATAAACAAAAAACAAACAAACCTTGCACATTAGTTCATGTTAGTATTGATATAGTGCTGTTGTGGGTGTTGGGGATGTGCAGATACACCCATATTCCTGGGTTCTACAACTCCTTGGATTTCGTTCTGCTAATGAACCAAGCCACCTCGGCAGAGTTGCTGGATGGGCTGTTGCAAGCAGGGGTGCCAACCTGAATAAAATTGGGGGCAAGTAAGCCCCACCCTGCATAATCTATTATAAGATGTGACGTGCACACACTATTTGAATGACATTACCTATTGACTTTGGGGGGGGCTGGCTTCCTCAAATATTTTAGGGGGGGGCAAAGGAACCTTGGCTTCTCAGAGTTGGCTCCAATGGGCCATTAGCAGGGGACCAAGGCTAGTGATGGGCCCTGCAGGAAACCATCAGTGGGCAAGACTGCCAGGCAAGGAGGAGTGGGGACGCTCCTTTGCTGGGTGCTAGTGCGAAGAGGCAGAGGACAGATCTAGGGTTTCAACTTTGAATGATGTAGGCTCTGGGAAGGTCCTTGGAGCTGGCTAGCAGCAAGGAGGAGGAGGGACAGGCTGGAACCAAAAGTCACAGAGTGTGGCATTTTGCTGTCCTTTGAATCCATTGATGCCTTTAAGGGGGAAGCCAGGCCTCATAGGATGTGAATGCTCTGCAATCCCTCCTTCTAGGTGCTGGTTGTATATATATGTCAATAAAACCATATTTCATAAAGACACCACAGTCTCTGCTGTGCCTTATTGTCCCAAAAGGAACATAGACCCTGGAACCTCTGGGACTTCTCACCGCTAATGGAGATTGGGGTGGCATGTAACCTTTACAGAGAAACATAAGCAAGGGATACAAGTTTCCACCATTGAGAATGTAAATGCAGTTTCATTTTGTTCTCATCAACTCAACTTCCTTAGACCTGTCCAGATGCGGCACATTTCATATAAATATTGCAATAGCCTAGAATACGCCAGTAGGCCTGAAAGGTAGGTTTCAGCCCTATCTTTTGCTGCAGGTAGAACTCTGAACATCAAATGATGCTTCCACACATCAAGTCCTATAGGAGCAGACCCTGCCCATGTGATCAGATTCATCCAAAGAAAGCATTTGCCTGTGTACCCTGATTCAGTATTTTCAAATAAGGAATCACTTCCCCATTGATTTATATGTGGAAAAACAGCTGTTCACAAACACACCCACACATTGCCACAAACCCACTGCATGTCAAGATTTCTAGAGGATATTGTAGGACACACAATCCATTCAGGTAAGGTGCTTTTGTAAAGCTTGTCACTAGGCATGAACTAAGAGTGCAGTTCAGTGCACTCCTGACCGTACACCCAGTATCCTTTCTAGTACGCATTGAAAGGAGAGTTTGGAGCATCAACGGCTACTAGTCATGATGGCTATATATAATTAAGGCAGAATCACCTCTGAATATGAGCAGGAGAATGTGAGTGGGACCATGTCCTTCTTGGGGTTTCTAGTTGGCCACAGTGAAAACAAAATACTGGAATAGATAGACCTTTGGTTGGTGGTGGCGGCAGTGGAAAATGGACAAGCTGTATTTCAGGGAAATTTCCCAAAATCTCCTCAACATGTTTCGAAAGCCATTATTCTAGTTCAGTGGATTTCAACTAACATCCACCAGATTCTACCTGCAATGTTTTCTGCTACTTTTTTTTTTTTAAAAAAAAAAATCTTTTCTGGTGTGTTATCTCCTAATAACAGAAGGAGGTTCTTTGCTCTGTTCTTCATTACACCATTAGGTTAATGCAACTACTTCCAGAAAAGGTTGCCATGTCTACTAATGTTCTGCATTAATTTACAAAGCACCATAAGCGTGGCCCTGAGGAAATAGTTAACTCTGTCACATCGCATTTGCCAGCACAGCAGTCAGGAAAAAATAAGTTCACTACTGGCTAGGAGACATATCAGAATTATTATCTTGACCTTTACATCCTTCTCACACATCTAGAATGGACCATAGCCTGGATTTCTTGCCAACGCAAAAGAAAATAAAAAAATCCCATTAAAGTTGTTAGGTGCACAATTAAGCTGCTTTCAGACATGCCTTTAGCTCACATAGTCATTGCTTGAATGTGTTTTTAATAGTGTGCTTTTCAGTCAATGATACTGGGGGTGGGATCCCGAAAATATCTGATGTGAATGTTGCTAGTGGTTACCTTGGGAGAGAAAGAAATGCAGCAATGCCTTGGATAGGTTACAGAGTTCATTGCAGATAGGTAGCCGTGTTGGTCTGCCATAGTCAAAATAAAAAAATTCCTTCCTGTAGCACCTTAAAGACCAACTAAGTTAGTTCTTGGTATAAGCTTTCGTGTGCATGCACACTTCTTCAGATACATACAGTTCATTGCATGGGGGGGCAGTGGAATAAGCAGCATGATATATACCACTAGTTCTCACTGTGGGCTGCATCCAATGGACTGTTCCACTGCACAACAGACTTGCATTTGCACAACAGAGCATTCCCCTTCTCTCCCTTGAAGTCCCTTGGGCATGCTCAAAGTCTTCAGAGGGCTGAGGGACACTCTGGAGCAGATCTGAGGCAGTTCAAGAAGAGAAAAGTAAGGTGAAATCCCATTGTGTGAGCAGAATTCTGTTTGGTCAGCAGGAACCTGACGTTTCCTTAGAAATTTATCTGGGGTTCTTCATGGAAAAGCTCAGTACAAAGAAAGAAATTTCCCTGGGAGACAGCCTGCCTTCTGTTGCTAATCTTCCCCTGCATTGTACAGTTTCAGGGTGTGTCCTCATTCAGGCAAGGACACAGTGGAGTTCAACAGGCCTAAAAGCATACCTTGACTCATCTGCAATGAGCAGAGGTCCATTGGCAGACAAGTTCATGAAAAGAAACAAGTGTTCCTCAAAAATAACTGGTACAGACCAATAGTCTGTCCAGAAGAGAAATTCACCTTTAGTACCACCTGGGCTCATGGGGACCATTGCTATTAGAAGTGGCTTTGGAGTTAAAGCCTACAGAAACATTGGTTGACTGAGGAGAGGAAAAACACCTGAGCCCTACAAAGCCCTTTGCTGCCTCCACCACCTTTGAGGGAAGCAGGGCAGGAGCCACACACACAAGCAGGGGGGGATTTAGGGAAATGCAACTGGTTTGGCTGCACTGGGGGCAGAGCCTCAGGAGTGCTGCAGGGGGTGCTGCAACTATGTAAAATGGAAGGTGAGAGGTGGGGAGGGTCGCTGAATTTTGGTGTTGCACAGGGCATCACTGAAATTGGAGTCCCTAAGGTCCACCACTGCTCACAAACTACCTCTACTGGATCCCAGGCATTACCTGATATTCCAGATCTGTTGTTGTGAGGGGCACCATATGTCTGGGGAAACCCAGAAATGTCCACTTTTGGGGAGCCAACATGCCCATCCAGGCAGTTTTTTTACATTTTAAATGAAATGTCTAGGATTTGGGGGGACTGGGGGTTTTTTAAGTGGCTCGGGCTTGAGCTTGGGCTCAGACACAGGCTTGGGATGTTCTGCACACTGTGGCTGCTGCCAGCCTGAGCCATGGAAAGAGGTGTGCAGGTGTAGTGGCGGCAGCCCTGTACGTCCACCCCTGCAAGTCTTTTCCCCTGGCTCTAGCTGGCAGCGGCTCTGGCTGTCCTCTTTTTTGCTCTTCAAGATATGGCAACCCTAAGAAATGCATGGTAAATTTTTTGTTGAAATGGTATCATCACTGGTGCAACTTACCCTAGGTTGGAAAACCAGTTTCAGTAACTATCAGTCATGGCACAGAGAGTTAGCATTTTCTTTTTCTTTATGTAACAGCTGGCTCTTTCAGTGCATGTGGTGCCATTACACTTACAGAACAAACACGCTTTTTGTCCAAGAGTTAAAAAAGAGAACAGCAAAAAATGAGATAGGTTACACTCTCTCTTTGGTTATCAATGAAATGAGGCTCAACATATCATAGAATAATGGATCCCCTCAATTTTGGCTATTTAGCCACAACTACATTGTTATCCTTCTAACCTGATTAAAATGATTGTAGTTAAATTAAAAGGTGTGGTTGGGTGATTACACTAAGACATAGGAAAACCAAGGTAACATTTTTCAATTAAGTGAACATGTTCTGGTACAATGCCTCCAATCCTTAGACAGATGATGCTATTTAGGCAGGAATATACCACTAATTCAGTCAGGGATATAAAAAACCAAGGTGAATGTGTCTAGGAATTGCTTGTTGTTTCTAATATAAAATAGGAGTGAGGAAAAGACACTGCATGGAGATGTAACCCTCACCTTACTGGCTCAAACACTGAAAGGTAGATCGGCTCAGTATGGGCTGATTTGTAGTGCAATAGCCAAAGTTAAAAAATATGTTTATATCCAGAAGAAAATGAACAGTAAAGAAATATATCCCCAATCCTCTCCAGTCCAACATTCATATGCAGCTAAGATACATAATAAGATGGACAACATCAATGTGTATGATTTATCATAACAATAGTCTGGTCAAGTGAAAATGCTTATAGGACATTTGCAAAACAGTATCAAAGTGACACAAATTTTCATGTGAGCACGGACACTCTGTTCTGGCAGCTGTCTATCACTGGATAAAGAAAGGGAGATGCTGCTGATTCACATAGGAAGTCTCCAGCCTTAAAATTATTTTCCTTATTCTCAAACTTCCTCTGTGTGGATCTGTCACAAGCAGTAGCAAAATGCGAAAGCCATGTTTCCACCCCATTCGCTTGCAAGAGCAAGGAAGGTATACCAATTATCCTGACACTCCAGCAGATTATGCCATTGCTGCTGCTCTAAAGAAAACACAAATCTTGCAGTTGCATGCCTCTGTGTTTCTCTTCCACTACATATTACTTGGAGGGACGCAGGTGGCGCTGTGGGTAAAAGCCTCAGCGCCTAGGGCTTGCCGATCGAAAGGTCGGCGGTTCGAATCCCCGCGGCGGGGTGCGCTCCCGCTGCTCGGTCCCAGCGCCTGCCAACCTAGCAGTTCGAAAGCACCCCCGGGTGCAAGTAGATAAATTGGTACCGCTTACCAGCGGGAAGGTAAACGGCGTTCCGTGTGCTGCGCTGGCTCGCCAGATGCAGCTTTGTCACGCTGGCCACGTGACCCGGAAGTGTCTCCGGACAGCGCTGGCCCCCGGCCTATAGATGTGAGATGGGCGCACAAACCCCAGAGTCTGTCAAGACTGGCCCACTCGGGCAGGGGTACCTTTACCTTTACCTTTACTTACATATTACTTACACATGAAAATGTAAGTTTGGCCACTCTACTGCTCTGGGATAGATAGATAGATAGATAGATAGATAGATAGATAGATAGATAGAGATAGATATAGATGATAGATAGACAGACAGACAGACAATCAGATAAATATGGCCTGATTTTATCCCATCACTGTTGTACCGTCTTGTTATTTTGCTGCGCTCATGGGTCCCAAAATGTGCCTGCCTGGGCAAAAAGTTATTTTCCAAAAAAAAAAAACCCACCATGCACTCATTATCATAGAATCACAGAGTTGGACGGGATCTTGAGGATCATCTAGCCAAGCCCCTGCAATTCTGGAATATGCAGCTGTCCATTACGGGGATCAAACCTGCAATCTTGGAGTTATCAGCACCACACTCTAACCAACTGAGCTATCCACTTGGATTGACTGCGGAAGTTGATGACCCTAACATCTCTCCTTGAGTTGCTGGTAAGGAATGATTTCCCTCTGCTCTGAAGAGGTCTGTAAGTAAATGGGCAATTCTATCTAAATATACCTCCAATGATGCATGCATAGGATTGGGCTGTAAAGAATTGTTATCTTGGTGTTTTACCCCTTTTCACTTTCCAGATTGAACTCTTTGACCATTTGGATTGAATTTCGGATAGTACCTGAAGCACTGCAAAGGGGAGGTTCCAGACGCCAATGAAGTCATTCGCTTGCTATAGTTCTTGAGGGTTGCACACTGATTAATGGATGGGTCCACCCTACCTCACTGATTTATTGTAATTAGTTGGCAGTTCTGATACTGCAGTATAAATATGAAGTTTGTTGACTAGAAGTTGTACTGACCTTTCAGAGTAGGATAAATAGGAAATAATGTTATCAGTATGAAGCCTCTTTTGTGACATCTTGTTTATATTTGCCAGCCTTCTGTTTGATCATGAGATATGAATTCAAGGGCAAAATGTTCTGTTGTCAAGGGGAATGAAACTGTTGAATGAAGGCAGCCTTGACACATTCAACTTTTCAATAGAAATGTTGTACTCTATGTTGGCAGCAGCCATAAGGTTACAAATAGTGCCTGCACTGTTTCATAAAAAGTGGGGTTAAACCCCAAATGCAAGCAAGCTACTTTGCAGTGAACATGAGTGCTTTGAAAATTGCCTAATTTTGCAATCAGGAAACCAGACAATATGATCACAGAGTTTGAGGGCTACAAATAATTTAATAAATAAATAAAAGTACCATCCAAAACATAACCCTCTGGTGTTTCTTTCTTTCAGTTAAGCGCAGTGCTAAAGATTTTGTGCCAAAAGAGAGAGAAGACTGCCACCTACAGAATCACAGAGCCTGAACAATCTAAAGAAGTCATCTACCCAACTTTCCTCCAGTCCAGGGACAGATTTGGCTTGCTTTGAAGGTATCACAAAGACATGGTAGAAGATGGTTTTTCATCCATCATGTCACAATTTCTACCTCCACAACTATCATGATAGTTCCAAACACTTTTTTCTTCACATTAATATACTAGGATAAAAGCTGAAGTAGCTTTATGTACAATATGCATGACAGATGGCCATCCAACCACTGCTTAATAACCTCCAAGGAAGGAGAGCCCACCATCTCTCATGGAAGTCTGTTCCATGGTCAAACAGCTCACTGTCAGAAAGCTTTTCCTGATGTTTAGTCAGATTCTTATTTCCTGGAACCTGAATCTGGTTTGGGTCCTACATTCCAGAGCAGGAGAACACAAGCTGTCCATCCCATGTGTGACAGTCTTTATATATTTGAAGATGACTATCATATAGTCTCCTCTTTTCAGAAGGCATCTGATGGAAGGAAAAGTTGGTTCCTGCTGAACCTCTACTGACAGGGAATTCAACAGGGCAAGGCATGCCACTCTAAAGACTTGGTCCCTAATGAAGACCAACTGAACCTCAGGGACATGAGGATCGGAGAAGCACCAGAAATGCCCCATCAGAGGATCACAGTGATCAAGAGGGACCATAAGGAACCACATGGTCCCTAAGGTACCCAAGATGTTTAGAGTTTTGTGTATTAACACAAATACCTTGAACCTGGCCCACTATACAAGTCTGTCATATCCCCTGTTATTCACATTTTCTCTCAACTAAGAAAAGTACAGCTGCCAATATTGGGAATATGAGATGCATCCTTCATTAGGACTTGGGCACAATAACCATGTAACCAACTATGTATAGAGAATTTTGTCAGATTGGTCCAACATCTGCTAAAGCATGAAGTATTTAACCTGAACTAGTTAAAAGTGAATTTTATAGTTAAATAAGAGAAACTCTTAATAGTGGCAGCTTTATAATATGAAATAATGTTTCCATTAACAATACTTATGATTGTTTCTATGTAGTTTCACCTTGTTAAATATATTGATGTCTTAAAAGTATTTACTTTAAAAATATAATATAATTAATGTTTCTCTCTCTCTCTCTCTCTCTCTCTCTCTCTCTCTCTCTCTCTCAACACACACACACACACACACACACTGCATTTAAGGCTTAGGTAAAATCATTTTCCATTTAAAGGGGAGGGGGTTTTGTTGTTGCTATTTTAGTACCAGTCCACAACGCTCACTTGTTCCTGAACAACAAAACATCTTGTTCTTGAATCCCATCTCTGGAGACAAGGACGAAAAGGCAGGCTGGAGGCTGGGCTACGTGACTGAGGTGTCACCGTGCCAACTGCCTTTCAGCGCAGCAGACGGGAGCTGCTTTTGCGCAGGAGGGATTTGGGGCTGTACAAAAACATTTCCTCTTCTTCTTCTGTTACTAAACCTTATCAAGTTGCAACTGCTTAAAATGCTCCACATGAGAAACCTACCTCAACACAGAAGGAGCCTTTAATCAATTGCAGTATTTAAGTCTGCAAGGGAAGCAAATCCAGCAAGCCAACATAGTATACTGAAGAGTAAAAATGGAGCTTCTGGGACACATCTAATATTCCACCTTCCTTTGCAATTGTGCATAACAAGATGAAAAGTAGTATTACATATTTCCTCTGGGCCTAGAAGGAGAGAATCAGAGACCTGTGGAAGTGCTGTCAGAACCTGTAGTCAAGAAAACAGCCAAAAAGCAAGTTTAACAAGTGTTTGATATGCCGGGAGGGATCCCTGCTATTACAAAACAGGTAGCATTGCTATTACTATTACAACCTGCATCATGCAAAAAAAGTAGGAGGAGGAGTTAACTTGCAGGTGAGATATTGAAAATGTGCTAAAATATATTAATCTGCATTTTTTTGTTTTAAAACATTCTTTTTCCGCCTTCCCATATGCTAGGGCCATATGCCAGAGGCTTAGAAAACATTACTCACAAAGATAAATCCAATACAAAAATAGAGCAGTATCCAGCCATTGAACAGAGAGATGCCCCTCAGTGTACCCAGCTCATTATTGCCCCCAAGGCCTTGCCCCCTTGGTGGGCTTCACACTGGTCCCCAAAGGCCAGGAATGAGGTCCACAGCCACATTGGAAAAGATTAAAGTTAACCTATAACTTAAAGTTATTTTAGGGGTGGGATGCAGCGGCACCCACAACTGAAGGGCAGAAAGAGCAAATAATTGTTTACTAGTTGGTTCATCATGGCTGCAAACCTGTGCACAGGTACCTGGGAGAAGGTCTCATTGCACTCAGTGGAACTTATTTCTGAGTAAATATGCTTAGAATTGTAGCATGCCAGTTCATTAATTTCATCCTGGCAAAGCAGGATGAATTCTCAGTTGCAAAATTAGTATTTATTGTTATTTAGTTATTTAACAGTGAAATCATATGTCTTCTGGGAGGGTAAGGTTGGAAAGAATGCTCTGACCTCAGAGAGGGAGACCCGGTATTTCAACAACACTAAATTATTCATCTGAAGCTTAAGATAAGTCTATGCACAGAACATGCATATTCAAATTCTGGAATGTAAATAATTATTTAGGCTTTTGCAAGGGCCTCACACTAGTCCAGCAAAATTGTTTTGAGCAGCTGGCTCTCTTGCCATATCACAAGCTTATTTTGAACCTCCCTTGAATTTGAGAAGCAAATTGCTTTGTAGCATAAGCTACTGCTGTTTCAGAACAAGGAATGTAAATTTCCCTTGGGCTCACACTTGTTTTATGGCACTTTGGATCCCGGCCAAAGTTATTACACATTTTGTAAAATACCAGCAATGTTTGAGCTTCTTTGCATTGTCCTTTCTCCTGGCACTTCCTTCAGGCTAGAGAATCCAAGGACCAGTTAGTGCAGACCCTGGGTACATAATTAATACATACAGCAAGTACAGGGACCCAACACAGACACACACAACTTACAAAGAGCACATATTGTTGGCTACAGTGCTCATCTACATGCGTCCCAGTTGTATGTCCCCACACACAGGTCTTCTGTTGTGAACACATCACAAAATGTAGAATCTTTTGTTTAATTGGACCTGAAGCTGGATTTTTTCTGAAGGTCTCCAGGCAAGCAAATACAACCTCAGGATGAGGAGGGGTCAGAAAGGCCATTTTCATCTGAGCCCCTCACAAAGCCCATTCAAAGCGTGCAGGTGGTGTTGCTTCCTTTATGGTTTTGCTCTTTTGCTCTACTTCCTTGCCCATCAGGTGTGGAGCCATCCC
The DNA here is from genome assembly GCF_965113315.1 of Podarcis vaucheri. Taxonomy (NCBI): domain Eukaryota; kingdom Metazoa; phylum Chordata; class Lepidosauria; order Squamata; family Lacertidae; genus Podarcis; species Podarcis vaucheri. Next base: position 109,571,452 of record NC_138762.1, read on the forward strand.
TGTCATCCTGGCCTCTGCTTCTCCCCTTGGGACCCACCATGCACCATCCTTGAACTTCGAGGTTCCCAGCCCCTTGGTACAAATCTCAGGAAACTTGGCAATTCTATCAGGGGTTGTTAAATTGGAATAATAATCATTCTTAGATCTTCAGTTGAAGGGCCAGAGGCCTGCAGAATAGCAACAGATACAATTGTATCAAATCAATGCAGGAAGAGCCATATAAGAGTTCTGAATAAGTAAATTAAAAATCCTTATACTATCATAAATTCACATGCATTTAGCTTCCCTAATTATAGCAACAAAGAAAAGAATGGATTATTGTTAGAATGATCATCTCCTGAGCCATAAGAAAGTCAGGCCAATTAATTGTGGTCTGTTAAATAGCATTGACTCTGCTACAGAGAAAAGATGGATTCCCATCTCAATAAAATAAAATAAAATAAATCAAAGGAAAGAAACCTCAACTAGTTTGCAGTGAACTTCTCACCACTTGGATAATAAGAATGAAGAAGGGAAATAATAAATTCAGAAGAGTAATTTTCTGCGGCTGATCTCCTGTATAAAGAACATACATATATGTGAAATCAAGGTTTACTTTCTTTATTATACCAAAAGATACAGAAAGCAAAGTTCGATGAACACATTATTGTCCCTGAGATGATCAGTGAATACATAGCCTTCCTTGGTACTTCAGCATTTCTCTTGACTTTCAAAAGCAATAAAAGCACATCACAATTAGTCAGCCCAGCTGCAGAATTTTCAGAGCATTCAATTTGTATCGGGAAGACAGTGATGGCCAATTTACCAAAAGACTGCAGTTGTACCAATACTAATTACAACAGCTCAACTTCCAAGCAAATGTTCAAATAGGAAAAGATAAATTGCTTAAGCAGAACTTCAATTTCAGATTCCAGCGGTGCTAGTGGGGAAACTTAACTTGCTCAAAAGCCGCGTAATTTAGTAGCATTTTTAATTGTTATTTTTCACATTCACTTCTAATTTGCCAGCAGCAATGCTATTGCTACAGGTCAATCATCCTCACACTTTTAAAATTTTATTTTCATTTAGAAGCAAAGAGATCTGTGACTTTGTCTTACCCAAATGTATATAGTAAAAAGGTAAAGGGACCCCTGACCATTAGGTCCAGTCGTGGGCGACTCTGGGGTAGCGGCGCTCATCTCGCTTTACTGGCTCAGGGAGCCAGCTTACAGCTTCCGGGTCATGTGGCCAGCATGACTAAGCCGCTTCTGGCGAACCAGAGCAGCGCACAGAAATGCCGTTTACCTTTCCGCTGGAGTGAGACCTATTTACTTGCACTTGATGTGCTTTCCAACTGCTAGGTGGGCAAGAGCAGGGACTGAACAATGGGAGCTCACCCCATCACAGGGATTCGAACCACCAACCTTCTGATCAGCAAGCCCTAGGCTCTGTGGTTTAGACCACAGCACCACCCACATCCCTATGCATATAGTAAGATACCTTATATTGAGTAAACCTTTGGCTCATGGGTGTAGCCAAGGGGGGCAGGGAGGGACAGCTGCCCCCCCATCAATAAAAATAAATTGCTAACTGAGGTTCCGGGGCCCCCCCCCAACAAATCCTGACTGTGCCCATGCTTTGGCTCACGATCATCTGCACTGAGATTAAAGGACCAGGCATTCATCTGCAGAGAAAACTTTCCTTACATGACTTTCAAAGAGCCATCATTTTCCACATTGTCTCTGAAACCCTGTTCAGAGCAGCAATCTGGTTTGACAAAGGCAGAAACGCCCTTGCTTAAGCAAGAATCTCTTTGTGACCTTCCAGAAGTACCAGATTCAGGGTCTTGCTACAATAAAGTGCTTTCCCAGGGTACATCAGGCTCACACTCAGACCCTGAGATGCCCCTCCTTGAGCCAGTATATATGTGCACAGAAATCTGGGATGAGAACTGGACACCTTCCAAGCATTATGAAGAAGAGGAAAATGTTGATACTTTGTCCCCTGACAACACAGTGCTTCCCACCATTCTTCAAGTGATGAAGGGAATAAGGAGGAGACTCAGCACAGCCAGGAATTGACACAACCGAATGTGGATATTTCCATTACCGTTGAGAGAACAAACTGTCTGAGTCTGGAACCCCTGAACAGAAAAGTGGAGTCATCTGGAAGAATGAGGCAAGAAGCACTCTTTTTTATATATATATATATATATATATATATATATATATATATATGCAGGTTTTGGTGTCTTCGGGTGTCTTCCCGTGTAAGAGTCGGGGTGTCTGTGCACAGACACCCCGACTCTTACACGGGAAGACACCCGAAGACACCAAAACCTGCATTCCTGTACCCGTGAAAATCTACGAAAGCATATATATATATATATGCTTTCGTAGATTTTCACGGGTACAGGAATGCAGGTTTTGGTGTCTTCGGGTGTCTTCCCGTGTAAGAGTCGGGGTGTCTGTGCGACGTTTCGACGAGGTCTCACTCGTCATCTTCAGGCTGGTGCTTTCGGCTTCTTGTTACTGGAACAGAGCAGAGTCTGGTGTTTGAGTTCCTATAAATACTGTTGAGGGGTGTGGTGTATAGCCTCCAACGTTCTGGGCAGAGAGGAAGTTCCTAGATTAGTGTGCCTTTTCTTCTTTTGTTCCTTAATTACTTGAGGGATATCTTGGGTGATTTCATGAGTGATATTCTGAATACCACTGGGTGGGTCATTAAGTGTAGATTAGATGCTAAAGCTTTCGTGTCTTGACCTCTTGAGCTTGTGAAGAGTTTTTCTGAGAAGATGGCTGTGCTGCATTTAGTTGTGCTCTGGCTTGGCTTCGTGTATAGGGGCGAGCTGTGGTTTTGTGCCTTGTGCCAGCCAGATCTGTGTAGGGATTGCAGGGGGGTGCAGCATCCGGAGGTGCCACTATAGTTTGGCTACTGGATGGAGTCTGTAATATGTCTGTGGAGAGGGTCTGGGTTTGGGTCTGGTGTGGTTGATTGGTGACGGCGTTCTGTGTGCCTCTGGTTCTGGTGTCGGTTTTTGTGGGGAGGGCTAATTTCCAGATGTCTGGCAGGCGGGACGTGTCGTCACGCTTGTTCATGTTGTGAGGGTGTTTCTCTATCTCGATGGCTTCCATGATTATTCTCTTGTGGTGATGTTCCATGTTAAAGAGCAATTTGGAATCTGCAAAATTAATTTCGTGTCCTGTTTCTTTCATGTGTTGGAAAAGAGAGGAAGTTTTTTCTTCTTTTTTGACGGCATTCTTGTGTTCTGCGATACGTGCATTTATTCGTCTGTTTGTTTGTCCAATGTACGTGGCTGGGCAGACTTTGCAGGGTATTTCATAGACCCCTTGGTTTTCCAGCTGGATTTTGTCTTTTGGGTTTCTGAGGATATTGGCTATTTTTTGGTTGGTGCAGAAGGCTGTTTTGATATTGTGTTTATGGAGGATTTTGCTGATTTTGTCTGTAGTGCCCTTGATATAAGGAAGGAGGGCCATGCCATTGTTTTCTTCTGTGTCTTGGTTTTTGGGGGGTGTTTCTTTTTGGATTAGCTTCGTAACCCTGTTTTTCTGGTATCCATTGGCGATTAACACATTTGAGAGATTCTGTAACTCAGTTGTCAAGTGGTCTTTGTCAGCCAGGCGTTTGGTTCTGGAGATGAGAGTCTTGGCTACGGAGTTTATTTGTGCAGGGTGGTGGTGTGATTGTGCATGTAAGTAGCGGTTGGTGTGTGTTTTTTTCCGGTAGATAGTGTGTCCTAGGGAGCCATCAGGTTTTTTGTAGATTAGGACGTCAAGAAAGGGGAGTTGGTTGTTGTCTTCTATTTCCATAGTGAATTGTATTTTGGGGTGTAGGCTGTTGAGATGTGTGAGGAAGCTATCTAGTTTTTCTTTCCCGTGTGGCCAAATTACAAAGGTGTCGTCAACATATCTGAGCCAAAGTTTGGGTTTGTGTTCTGACTTGTCTAAAGCATTGGTTTCAAAGTGTTCCATGTACAAATTTGCGATGACCGGTGAGAGGGGTGATCCCATAGGTGCTCCTTCTATCTGTTTGTATCTTTGTCCATTGTGGATGAAGTACGTGTTCCTCTCTTTTCCAACACATGAAAGAAACAGGACACGAAATTAATTTTGCAGATTCCAAATTGCTCTTTAACATGGAACATCACCACAAGAGAATAATCATGGAAGCCATCGAGATAGAGAAACACCCTCACAACATGAACAAGCGTGACGACACGTCCCGCCTGCCAGACATCTGGAAATTAGCCCTCCCCACAAAAACCGACACCAGAACCAGAGGCACACAGAACGCCGTCACCAATCAACCACACCAGACCCAAACCCAGACCCTCTCCACAGACATATTACAGACTCCATCCAGTAGCCAAACTATAGTGGCACCTCCGGATGCTGCACCCCCCTGCAATCCCTACACAGATCTGGCTGGCACAAGGCACAAAACCACAGCTCGCCCCTATACACGAAGCCAAGCCAGAGCACAACTAAATGCAGCACAGCCATCTTCTCAGAAAAACTCTTCACAAGCTCAAGAGGTCAAGACACGAAAGCTTTAGCATCTAATCTACACTTAATGACCCACCCAGTGGTATTCAGAATATCACTCATGAAATCACCCAAGATATCCCTCAAGTAATTAAGGAACAAAAGAAGAAAAGGCACACTAATCTAGGAACTTCCTCTCTGCCCAGAACGTTGGAGGCTATACACCACACCCCTCAACAGTATTTATAGGAACTCAAACACCAGACTCTGCTCTGTTCCAGTAACAAGAAGCCGAAAGCACCAGCCTGAAGATGACGAGTGAGACCTCGTCGAAACGTCGCACAGACACCCCGACTCTTACACGGGAAGACACCCGAAGACACCAAAACCTGCATATATATATATATATATATATAAATTTTTATTGGTTTTTCACATTTTATAAAGACAAGACAAACATAAAAAAGACACAGACAAAAACATGTATAATTTCAAGAATCCTGCTTTCTTAACCTTGTTCCTTGACTTCCCCCCACCCCCTTTCATGCATCCTAATTCCCATAATTATGTCAGCAAATTATTATTTCTCCTCTTTACCATCTTAATATTGCATCTTTTATAACAAATAAGAACTTTCATAAGTTGGACTCAAATTCTCTTCCATCGACTTCCCATTTTGTACTAGATAAAGGTCATAATAGCTAAACCCAAAAGTCATGAGTGATTTTAACATTCTATTTTCCCCTCCCTCCCATCCCCGGTTTTCGTCCCTTTCCCAAATATATGTCCAAAATAATAATAGTTCTTAGCCTGGGTTCCTCACATCCGAGGCTTTCAAGTCTCTTTCCGTCCCTCTCCGCCGGTCTTGTTGGTAGTCGTTTATGTTGGCCGTCAAATCTCGAAGGAGATCTATCCCCCTCCAACCAAATTTTCTTCCCACAAGGATATTTAAGAACAACTGCTGCAAAAGTTCCTCAAACCATTGAACTTCAGAGTCAAAGTCAGAGTCAGGGTGGAGGCCCCAGTCATATTTCTTCTTTATTTTAAGTTCCTGTATTCCATAAACTCCAGGAGCCTCCACCTTCATCTTTCTCATTTTTCACAGATTTGTAATCCAAAAGTCTCCTTGCTTATACTCCACTGGTGTAGGCTTCTGGTTGGTAGTTTCCATCTGTGCTTTGTCCTGACCTTGTTTAGTCTCCTCCACTTCTTGAGATATCATTTCCAGCTCAGCTGCAGATTCTTTCTCATTCAAATCATTCAAGTCCTCAATACATTCAGCAGAGCTGCTTATTCCAGAAGTCAAGGCCGTGAGTTGTTTATTCATAGTCAGAGTCTGCTCTTGTAGGATTCCCACCAAATGAAACATTCTTTCGATTTCCACTAGTATCTTTCCATCCACAGCCATTGTAATGTCACAGAATTCCCCCTAGAGGGAATCTGGTTACTTAGTAATCTTTTTCCAACCAAGCCTCTGGCTCATTGCTGTTTCTTTGTTTCCAATGATTTTAGTTCAATTATAGCTTATTTAAGTCCAGAGAGATCTCAAGTAACAATTTTTCAGCTTTAAACTGCCTGTTTGACAGCTTTGACAGCTGTCAAACTCCTTGCTGCTCTTCCACAGACTCGAACATGGGGCGCTCCCGGGCCCGGGAGGGGGGGTTGTACAGAACAAAGAAGACTTCTAAAATTCCACTCTTACACTCCAGCTCAAAATCTTTTTTTGTCAAATCGAGGAAGTTAATGTCTTTTTTAACTCACCCCAAAAAGGGTAGGCTCTCCAGCTTAGTTCTTCTATTGTTGCTTTAGATCGTCTGCGAGAGGGGGGGTGCGGACTTCCCTTTAACACACACCCCGGTCGTACCGAATTCGTAAATAAATATTTTAAAGTCCAAATTCCGTTTACTCACGGGTTATTTCTTTTCAAGCCGAATTCAGGGAAAAAAGTTAACGCTCTTCAGCCATGGCACGCGGCTTCACTCCACTGTGGTAGCGGTCTACTCTCAGCACCGCGCCGTCCTCCGTATCCTCTCCGAAGCCTTTAAAAAGGCTCTTCGTGTTGGGATATTTCCGTTCCACCTTAAAAGGGAGCAGGCTTTGTGAGTAACAGAGTCTGTGCATGTCCTGTTCACAGGATGTTTATGTTCTGATGTTCCTTTCGATTTAGCCAGTCGGTCAGAGACTCAGAACAGAACGGTCATGTTTTCCTTTGTTCTGTTCAACGCTAAATAAAGTCTGTAAATTATGCTCTTCTGCGGTGCAGCTTCTACCTGTGTTTCTGCTGATAAACAGTGTGCACAAGCCTGGAATGTGGCAGAGGCTTCGTGTCGCTAACTGCTGGATCTGCCTGTCTACGGGAGATCGATGGACGTCCGGCAGACGGCTTGGGGCCATGATGGACTATATCTCCCTGGCAGTTTCCCAACACTTTGTGGGTCAGAGGGGGCGTTTAAGGTGCCCACCGAGTCACCAGGTCCGCAGGCATCCGCGCCTGCGGTTTTGAAGGGTCCCCGCGTCGCCGTCGCGGCAGGACCCGTCCCCAGTGGAGCCGATTCCCTCCGGAGCTCAGAGGGAATCCGCCATTAGTTGTTCGCGCTAACCCGGAAGTCCGAGGCAAGAAGCACTCTTGGAGCTACATCTGATTCTTTGTCACAAATGCTGCAAGAGTTTTACATCTCCATTGTCCATTCCAAGCAATCAGCAGAGGAGAACAAATTAGATTTGGATCTGAACAAATTATCTGGCTACGGTTCCCAACCACTTCCATCCCCATCTGCCATACATGGAAATGTTCCTTCAGAGAAGAAGGTGGATGACGCCTCCAGGACCCAAGTAAGAACCCTGTATACCACTACCAGCTGCCCTAACCAAGAGGGCACAGGTCACAATGCCTTGGTGTTCACTGCCAAACTTGCAGCCCTAGTGTAGCCCTTGGAGCCTCGGCACTCTTAGCTACATCTGGTGAGTATTTCTCCTTTCACCTTGAGAAGATGGCGATATGAGGAAAGCCCAAGGAGTGGCTGGATAGCCGTTTGATACGTCAGTGGCTGGTTGCTTTCTTGTGCACATTGGTAAAATAAAATAAAAATTACTTGAAGGCTTTCAGAATTCTACCTCTGTTTCAATTTGGACTAAATGCGGCAATGAGTGTGTGTTTTTTCATGTAACTTCTCCCCTGTTTGTATAGTTGTGTTGACTCTCCTGTTCTTAATATAATTGTTCCAAAAGTAAAAAAGAAAAAGAAAAGAAAAACAGCCTGGCCCCTCCGGGACTTCAAACTGGAACCTTTCCAGCCCTCTCTAGAGATGCTAGAGATTGGAACTGAGACCCCCTGCAGACAAAACATGTGCTCTTTACTGAGGTATTGCTCTGTGCGCATAGAACATAGATTTAAAAATTGTCACGCTAGCTGAAATGATACGTTCTGGTAGTAGATCTGTTTGTCTTTTCCAATGACAGCTAAAGCAGGGCGATGAGGGGACCTGATTTCTCTCCAGACCATAGCCTCCTCTCCAACTGCTTCCCCCACCCAGCTCTTGACAGATGTTAAAAGCATGTAGAATTAATGCCCGTATGCATGTTCATTACAATGTCTGAAATGGGCCTATGGGTCCATATTCAAGTGTATCTGTATAAGAGCATATCTGTGTGATCAAGGCCTGCACCCTTGCAGGGTTTCTAGCTCTGTGGAGAGGTCCCTAGGTGTGCACAGAGTTACTACAAATGCAGGTGATGAGGGTCATGTTTGCCTCGGTGATGCTGCCCCTCCCCTTCCTCCTAGCTGGAGAAAAAGGTGTTTGGGTAAAAAGGAGGCAAGAAGGTAAGCTATAGGTGTGGAAGAGGGTTGGCACCTCCTTCCCTTCTTTATATCTCAAGCTTTAGAGCTAAACCAAAGCTGGCGAGAGTGTCCTGCTGCAGTTGTGGCCCATGTGCATTGCATGGCAGTTTGGAGCGCACCACCCACGCTGCAACGCCTCGGCCCCATCTGTCCTTTGTAGAAGCAGGGATCACCACAGACCTGTGTAACTTGCAGGTGTTGGGTGGAAATAATAAACATGAAAGCACATGGAAACATTTTAAGCACCCTGAACAAAAGCAGTTGCTTTTGGTCAACTCTTGCTAACCAATTCATCAAAATTATGATCATTTTCATACTTCCCAGAGGATAAGTAGAAAAGCACTGTATCTCAAACACCCATCTGTCTTTGACTAACATCTAATAACAGTTTAAGTGGCTTTTAGCATAAGCAAATATGGTATTTTTGCAAAGTTTGGCTTAAGCAAGTTTTTTGGGGTGGGGGTTACAGACTGTAATTTGAGACAGCTTAACTGCCATTTTAATTAGTAATGTTTCTCACGTAAAATGTGAAGGTTGCTAATTTATTGGGGTAAATGAATAAAACTACTAATAATACTAATAATGATTTATGCAGGTCTTTTTTCGTGTCCCACCTCCTCCCAGTCAGCAGGCCCAGTCTAGAACTGGTTGAGACATTTTCAGGGGCCTCAAGGGGAATGATCAAACACCATAAAAAGCCAACCCACCCCTGAGACCACCAGCCAGGAAAATTCCTGTTTGAGAAGCCTACAGATTCAGGGGACCAAATAAACCTTCACTGGATCCACTTTCCAGCTCCCCATCTTGTCATGCTCTGCTCTCAGGAATTCATTGGTTGGACAGCTCCCCTGACCACATCACTCTGACTTGATAGTGAACAGTTCTTTGGCCTCATTGGTTAAGGCGAGGATTTGAAACATCGACCAGCAGTAGCAGAAATAGTCCGATTTTTTGAGTGTTGAAAACACTTCACATTGTTGAGGTCCTTAGAACCATCCCTTAATACACAGTATTTCGTATTACGGATGCAGGTGGAAGGTTCCACCTATTGAACTCATGGGAGCGGCTTGCAGTATTTTCTATTCTGCCCTGATTATACATCCAAGGCAGGCTACATATTGCTTCATAAAACAATGAAAAAAAATCAATAATATCCGCTCTCCCCCTCCCTTGGGTGGTTTGCGACACCGTGTGGGCTCCTGGGACAGGTAAGCCACCCACCTTTGTTCCAGGGGGGTCATCAGCCTGTCCCCTATTCTCGGCAGGCCTATGGGCAGCTGGCTTGGGGTGAGGGCCAGCATAAGGGGCCGATGCCCCTCGGCCCAGTCTCACTTGTTTTCCTTCCAGGCAATTGGCAAGGTTAGAGAGTCTGGTTTACTGTTAATTTGCCTCCATTGTGTGTGTTACTGGCCGCATTCACCACTTACATGGGGCTGGTGTCAGCTGCCTATCCTGACAGGGGGTGGCAGTTGGCAAATTACCAAGGCATCATTCTCAAGGCTAGACAGATGGCAGGGGAGGCAACGGCCTTGGCTTACGATGAGGACTTTCACGCTAGGACCCCAAGGCTCACTGGGACATTAAGGACAGTGATCTGTGGTCCGAAGTGGTAGCTCCCCATTTTGAGAAGAGAGCCCAGAGAGTTGAGTCCTCCAAGCCCCACATGGAATGTTGGGAGTTTAACAATGGCTCCTGCACAGGGGACAGGTGTCATTTTAACCAGGTGTGCGAGCATTGCGGTGGCTCGCACCCCCAGACTAAGTGTTTTTGGACAAAGGCCCTCTTCTCACAGCTTTCACAGCGCAGGATGTGAGAGTGCACAGAAGGATCCAGAAGTGGCCCAAGGAATGTCGAAGGTAAAAACATGCTGATTCCCGGACCGTCCGTGGGCCAGATTGAGAAGGTGATTGGGCCGCATTCAGCCCCCAGGTCTTATGTTGCCTACCCCTGGTCACACCTGTGCCATGTGGGGATACACTGGGAGAGAGTTGCCTAAAATTTGGTGTGTGAATCTTGTGTCCATAGAGTGTTAGAAAGAACAGCCATTGAAGAAAGCAAACTGATAGGAAATGAAATAACTGTTCAACATCACCTCCTCAAACACATCTGTCAGGGGTTCAGGAGCAGAGGCGAGGGCAAGGGAGGAAACAGAGAGCGAGGGGGAGGAGGCAGAAGAAAAGATGAGTGATGACGACGACCCGAGATCTCCGAGTCTTTCCAGTGAATCAGAAGATTCACAAAAAGGAGCACCAGTGGCCAGGGTAAGGGGGGAGACTAGGGGGACACCCCAGGAAGATAGAGCCAGAGGGGACTCAGAGGGGAGCAGTTAGAAATCGGGACCAGCGTCACCGCCAGAGAGCAGGGAAGAGGAAGGGCGCCAGGGATCAAGCACTGGCAGCTCACAACAGGAGGGAGGGCACGGGTCAGGAGTGGCCACACCTCCATCGGGGAGCGAAGAGACGGTTAGACGGAAGGTGGAAGGTTGGGCGCGCGCGCCAAGTTCAAATGCACAGGAAGGTGGCGCAGTAGGCAGCCCGGAAAGGGAGCCAGGTCCTAAAGCCCGGCGCAAGGAGACAGAAGGGTCCGGGGGGTCAGCGTCAGAAGAATCCCGGAAGGAAGAGACCCCGGGGGGCAGAGGGACCCAGAGGAGAACGGTCAGGCGGAAAAGGTGGAGCAGGGCTAGGATATTAAGTTGGTGCACAAGGGGCGGAGACTCAGACGGAGCTTCGCCGATCTAAGCATAAGACGTAGAGTTGCACGCAGCAGCTTGAGAATGGAGACTGTAACTCAATAAAGACTTTTATTTAATGATCGCTGGCTAGCGTGATCCTCTGTGAGCTAGGATCTGGAAGCAACCCTGACAGTAAGCTCCGTCTCTTCAAATTGTGGGCATCCACGGCCTCGCGGAGAGGAGAGAAAGCGGGTGCCTACTAGCGAGCTCACGAACGGCAGACAATATGACGGCCGAACAGCAAATAGCGGAACTGAGAGAAGCTGTGTCACGACTGAATGCCGAGGCGCTGGCATCCAGGAAGAGAGAGGAGGACGCAGCTGCCGCCTACAGGGATCTCCAGGTCAGGTTGGAAGTGCTTACGAAGCAAGGGCAACAGACACCCAAACCAGAGGGGATTGGGTTGGGGAGACGCACAGGCGGTCTGGTCTCTCACTTCGATGGGAATTTGCAACAGTACCCCAACTTTAGAGCAGACGTAATGTGTGCACTGCAACTGCTGCACAAAGACTTTAGAGATGAACAAGAGAAGGTGGGGTTCATTATGTCCCATTTGCATGGAGACGCTAAAGCATGGCTGCGCAATTTGTGGAGAGATAAGGATCCTGCGCTCCAAAATGCGGACGCCTTTATTAAAGCGATGGATGGGTGTTTTTTATCAAGCATTGACGTGGATCTTGCCCGGAAGGAGGTGCATGGACTAAGGCAAGGGAGGGCCAGCGTAAGGCAGTACCATGCCCGCTTTTTCGCTTTGGTCAGTGCCCTGGAATGGGACAGAGATTCGGCCCCTGTCAGAGACCTGTTTTGGGAGGGCTTGCACAGCTCGATTAAAGATGAGATTGCGAGGGGGGAGAGACCCCGGACCACGCAGGAGGTCGTTCAGAGGGCGCTAGCGGTGGGGGTGCGGCTGGAAGAACGCCCATGGAGCAGGGACGAAGGGCGTGGAGGGCGCGAACCACCCAGGGGCTCCTCCTTCCTTCCCAGAGAAGCAGCGCGTGCGCAATCCACGCCTCCGCCCGGAGGAGGGGCAGAACCTATGGAGGTGGGAGGTGCAAGGGCTCAGTCAGCAACCAGAGCCCTAACACCGGCAACAGTGAAAGCGAAGCCTCCTAGAGGGAACAGGAAGTGTTACATCTGTGAGGAGCCAGGGCATATGGCGAAAGAGTGTCCCCGGAGGCTCCACAAGCACACTGCAGCCTCAGCAATGGTAACTGGAGCAACGCAGCAAGGAGAACCACAGCAGGGAAACGACGCAGTCTGGCTGGAGGAAGAGGCACTGGGGCCCAGCCAGACGTCTCAGTGAAGCAGTCCCCAGAGATTTTACAGCCCATGGACCCCCTCCCGCCCAAGCCAGTAGTAAGGCTCACCGCATCTCTCCAGCTGCCCAATGGAATCACCATGGACGTGCCAATCACCATCGACTCCGGAAGCAATGCGGACTTTATAGGGCAGGAATTTGTCGACCGGCACGCTATACAGTTGCTGCCTGCCACGCTGCCCCTGCAGGTTGTCACGGTGGATGGCAGAGAGCTGCTGGGGGGGCAAGTGGTGAAGCAGACGCCGCCAATGGTGATGCGACTTGGGAATCACAGGGAAGTCATCAGCTTCAACGTCACTCAACTATCGGACACGCCCATTGTATTGGGTATGAGTTGGCTGGACAAGCACAGCCCGACGCTGGCTTGGTACCAGAGGCAGCTGACCTTCGGCTCTTCCTTTTGCGCTGAACACTGCATCGTGCCCCGGCAGGAAGGGGAGGAAGAGGAGTCACAGCTGCAGCTCGGCACGCTGCAAGCGGTTCCCCACAAGTACGCAGAATTTTTGGAGGTTTTCTGCGAGAAGGAGGCAGACAGGCTACCCCCCCACAGACCATATGACTGCAAAATTGACCTGCTGCCGGGGGCGGCGCTGCCCAAAGGGAAGCTGTATTCCATGTCTGAGGACGAACTGCAGGAACTCAAAGAGTTCATAGATCATAATTTGGAGCGCGGTTTCATCCGAGAATCCAGGGCAGCGGGGGGCAGTCCGGTATTCTTTGTTAAGAAGCGAGACACGCCCCAAAAAAGACTCGTAGTGGACTACCGCATTTTGAACAGTGTGACCAAGCCATCGGACTTCCCCATGCCCCGAATCGACGACCTCCTCGCAAAAGTACGCAAGGGCAGCGTGTTCACCAAGTTGGACCTGCGAGGGGCGTACAACCTCATTCGCATGCGGGAAGGAGATGAGTGGAAGACAGCCATGTTCACGCCCCTGGGCACCTACGAATACAGAGTTATGCCTTTTGGATTGCAAAATGGCTCCCACGTTTTTCAAGCTTTTATGCATCACGTGTTGGCGGGGCTCCTCTACAAGACGTGCGTCTGTTTCTTGGATGACATCCTGATCTTTTCGGAATCGCAGCAGGAGCATGACAGACACGTCAGGGAAGTGCTAAGCAGGCTGCAGCAACATAGGCTTTACGCCAAGCTGGAGAAGTGCCAATTCGACGTAACGGAGGTGGATTTCCTGGGCTACAAGTTGTCTGACAAGGGGCTCGCCATGGACAGCGGCAAGGTTCGAGCGGTGTTGGATTGGAAAAGCCCACGCAACCGGAAGGAGGTCCAACGGTTTGTCGGCTTCGCGAACTTCTATCGCAAGTTTATCAAAGGCTTTGCTATGCAGACAGCGGCCATCACGGACACGCTCAGCTCCAAGAAAAAGAAGTTCATCTGGACAGCGCAGGCGGAGCAGTCCTTTCAGGCACTCAAGCGTCTCTTCGCGTCGGAAGAACAGCTGCTTCATGTCAACCCCAGCAGGCCGATGAGGGTTGAAACAGACGCCTCAGACAGGGCCGTCGGAGCCGTCCTGCTGCAGAAGGACCCGCAGGGGGTTTGGAGGCCGGGAGCGTTTTACTCCAGGAAGCTCAGCAAGTCCGAACAGAACTACACCATCTGGGACAGGGAGTTGCTGGCTATTCATGCAGCATTCAAAGCATGGAGGCACTTCCTGATCGGAGCCAAGCACACGGTGCAGGTCTGCACAGACCACAAGAATCTGGAGCACTGGCGCACGGCACAGTTCCTGAACCAGAGGCAAATACGTTGGGCTGAGTTCTTTGCGAACTTCGACTTCCGAATAGAGTATGTCCCGGGGGACACCAACGTCATGGCGGATGCGCTCTCCCGGAAGCCACAGTATCTGGAGGAGGCAACGCCAGCGACCGCCATGCACATCTTCGCACCGACAGTGTGGGCGTGCGCTGCGGCGACAGTTGACCTGGAGGCGGTGCGACGAGCGTTGCAGGATGACTCTTTCGCGCAAGCTAAGATGGCAGACGTGCACAGGGGCACGGCAGCGACTGACGAGTTCCAACTGCGAGATGGATTGCTCCTCCATAAAGGGGCCATCTACGTGCCGGGAGACGAACTTCGTGCCAAGGTACTGCAGCAGCTGCACGACGCGCCCACTGCCGGGCACTTTGGCAAGGAGAAGACAGTGGAATTAGTCGCCAGAGACTTCTGGTGGCCCGGAATGAGAGGGGAAGTCGCGGACTACGTGGCGAGGTGTGACACCTGCCAGAGGGCCAAACCAGTACACAAACCGCCGGCCGGACTGCTGGAACCGCTGCAAACTCCATGCGAACCATGGGAGAGAGTGGCCCTAGACTTTGTCACGGATCTGCCCAGCTCGAGGGGCAAGACGGCTGTGCTGGTGGTGGTGGACTTGTTCTCCAAGATGGCACATTTCATTCCGTGTGCCAAGGTGGCCACGGCGGAACAAACCGCCAAGCTGTTCATAGATCACGTGTTCAAGGTTCACGGTCTGCCGCGGTCTATTCTGTCCGACCGAGGGCGGCAGTTCATCTCGAACTTCTGGCAGAAGCTGATGGGCTTCCTCAACGTCAAGATCAACCTGGCGTCGGCTAGACACCCGCAGACCAACGGGCAAGCGGAGCGGGTCAATGCCATCATGCAGCAGTACCTGAGATGCTATGCAAATCAACAGCCGGCGACGTGGGTGGATTACCTGCCTCTCGCCGAGTTCGCCTACAACAACACGAAGCACGTGTCCACAGGGGTCACGCCGTTCTTCGCCAACAACGGGAGGCACCCCAGAACCTTCCCGGGACTGGAAAGACAGGGGGAGGGGGAGCAGCAGACAGCAGATGCGTTCGCGTCGGAGTTGCAGGAGATCCACGATCAGCTGCGGCGGCACCTGGAGCTGGCTAAACACGCATACAAGGTACAGGCGGACAAACACAGAAGGGTTGGCGAAGAGATCCAGGTGGGAGACTGGGTCTGGTTAGCAGCCCAAGCAGTGCCGGCCAGGTCGTTGGCGAAGAAGAAACTAGGGCATAAACAACTGGGGCCCTACCAAGTCGACAAGCAGGTCAACCCGGTGGCTTTCAGGCTGGCGCTTCCGGAAGGTTCCAGGATGCATCCGGTGTTCCACAGATCGGTGCTCACTCCCTACAAGGCACCGCACAGGTTTCAAGAACCAGGAACGGCGCCGAGTCCGCTCCGAGAGGAAACCGGGCAAAGGGGAGTGGCACAGGAGGTGCGCATCAACGAAGTCACGGAGATTTTGGACTCCAGATGGGGGGAAGAGGGGGTAGAATACCTTCTCGCTAAGGAGGGCACCCCGGCCAGTGCCAACAGCTGGGTGCCGGGCTACGCTTTAGACGAACCTCTGCTCAAGGAAGAGTTTCATGCCCTCTTCCCACATAGGCCAATGCCAGCGGACTTTTTCGACGACTGGCTTTTCACGCCCACGCTTTCAGCCAGCACGTTCCGGGGGTTCGACTCGGATGAGGAACCGACACGAGACGCCCGTTCCCCGGAGGGGTCACCCTCGGGATCTGCTTCAGAACCCTCGTATTGGTGGGATGATCGACCAGAGGAGCAGTGGCGCAGAAAGTGGCTGGAGGGTCCAGGACGAGCAACGCCTCCAGAAGGAAGCGAGGGAGAGACGGACATGGACGTTTTCGGGGACGACCCGGGTTTCGAGCACGGCGGCACAGAGATGGAAGCAGAGGTGACCGTCGTCGACGAGAGCAGGGAGGAAGAACCGGAAGACTTCAGATGGAGGCCCGCCACGGGAAGCGAACTGTACCCGACATTCGTCCCCTTGACACGGCAGCACCCAGCTCCCGCACCGGAAGGAGGGGAGGGGGGAAGAGGGGGCTTCGAGGGGGGGATGGATGTCAGGGGTTCAGGAGCAGAGGCGAGGGCAAGGGAGGAAACAGAGAGCGAGGGGGAGGAGGCAGAAGAAAAGATGAGTGATGACGACGACCCGAGATCTCCGAGTCTTTCCAGTGAATCAGAAGATTCACAAAAAGGAGCACCAGTGGCCAGGGTAAGGGGGGAGACTAGGGGGACACCCCAGGAAGATAGAGCCAGAGGGGACTCAGAGGGGAGCAGTTGGAAATCGGGACCAGCGTCACCGCCAGAGAGCAGGGAAGAGGAAGGGCGCCAGGGATCAAGCACTGGCAGCTCACAACAGGAGGGAGGGCACGGGTCAGGAGTGGCCACACCTCCATCGGGGAGCGAAGAGACGGTTAGACGGAAGGTGGAAGGTTGGGCGCGCGCGCCAAGTTCAAATGCACAGGAAGGTGGCGCAGTAGGCAGCCCGGAAAGGGAGCCAAGTCCTAAAGCCCGGCGCAAGGAGACAGAAGGGTCCGGGGGGTCAGCGTCAGAAGAATCCCGGAAGGAAGAGACCCCGGGGGGCAGAGGGACCCAGAGGAGAACGGTCAGGCGGAAAAGGTGGAGCAGGGCTAGGATATTAAGTTGGTGCACAAGGGGCGGAGACTCAGACGGAGCTTCGCCGATCTAAGCATAAGACGTAGAGTTGCACGCAGCAGCTTGAGAATGGAGACTGTAACTCAATAAAGACTTTTATTTAATGATCGCTGGCTAGCGTGATCCTCTGTGAGCTAGGATCTGGAAGCGACTCTGACAACATCAAACTCAGATAGTTTCCCAGGTGTTTCCTTTCTTTAAGAAGGGAGGCTTCATGGAGAAAATGTTAAACATCAGCACTTTAAAACCTAAATGTCATTTTACATAGTCTTGGTGATGATTAAAATCAACTTACATTGGTAAACACTTTTGAGAAAAGGCTCTAAATGTGCTATATTAACAGAGCACAAGACAGTGGGTCATGAAGCTGTCAAAACAGAACAGATATCAGATGTCATTCTGAGGTCAGTTGGAATTAGCAAGAGGGAATAAGAAGCAGAAGAAAAAAATCGTCTGCAGGCAATGGACACTTGGGAGGAGAAATAATGTGCTAACAGAGAGCATTCCCCATGAGCAGAGAATTGGATCAGTTGTTGACCAAAAAAACCCAAAAAACCCTATGCCTGTTAATATCCATTGCAAACCTTGGTTTTGCATCTGCCCCTCTGAAGTTATCTAGCTCTCTAGCTTACTTCTTCCTAGTCTCAGGTGACAATAGAGGAGTGGCCTTTGAGGGTAAAGTAAACATTAGAGAGTTACAGTGCCTGCTGTGGGTGTAGAGATTGATATAGGAGAGACATGTTTTACTGCAGGTGGAGCAGATGAAGGCATCTTATTTTTGCTGCTACAGGGGCACCATGCTGTTTCCTCGCTTTCTTCCACCCCTTGTGAAATGCACATTTCCTTGTTATTTGAGCCCCACAAGGCAGTGACCTGGCACAGCCAGTAACGTACAAACTTTTATGGAATCATATAAGGAACATTTCAAAACATTTATGGAAGCAGAGACATAAAGGCAGCAGAGAAAGAAAAGGGGGTTGCTCCCACAGCCAAAAGACATCTGATCTTGATTCAGGATTGTTAAATTAAATCAATAACAATAGGAATGAATTAAAGAAATGTGCTCACAATATAGAATATAATTCTAGATTCAGTGTTATAGAGAATGCTGAACGGCACACAAATCATAAGTAAGGCAACCAGAACCACCTCAGTTTTCCTAAACAAAGATGACACTTTGGGCTGCTTCACACATGTATTTTGTATCATTTGGGGACTACAGGCTCATCCACACTTACCTTTTATCCCACACTTTCTAGACACAAAGTCCAGCCCTTTCCCAGTCCAAGCACCTCCCCCACCTGAAATGCTTTCCCCAGGAAAACCTACTCTTTAACGCTTAATCGGAACAAACAGCAATCCAGGTTTTCCGCAGAGTGCCATTTTCTCTTATTGGCCGTGAAAAGAGGGTTTTCATGGGGAAAGTGCCGGCAGGGGCAGGGAAGACGCTCTCAGACACGGACCTGAAAAACCCCGACCTGTGCCTAGAAATGCAGAGCAAAGGTAAGTGTGACTGGGCCCTCAGACATCAAGTGATGACTTCTGTCTGTGGTGGAAGATCATTCACACATGTAACACTACTGACAGCCCATACACTCAGGTACCAGTAATCAAGTGAAGACTAATCAGGCATGAAGAAACCAAGTGCTGTGAATGGTTTTGCTGAAATAGGCCAAGAATGAGAAGAGGCTGCAGCTCAGCATTAGAGCCCATGCTCTGCATGCAAATAGTCCTCACTCCAACCCTGTCCTCTCTAGGCATGGCTGGGAAGGACTCTTCTGAAACTGCAGGCAGCTGCTGCCAAAAAAGTGTCAACAGTACTGAGTTAGATGGAGTAGTGCTCTGACTTCATATAATACAGCTTCCTTGGTATAAGGCATGTACAAAGCAATGGCACTGTGTGTGTAGGAAATGCACAGATTATCTCTTTTGCCATGCATGCATCAGAAATTTATTTATAATTTTGTGCATATTTCAAGTGGAATTACTTCCCTGCAGTGGTAAAAAAAGGAAGGATTGTGTATGAAGAAATCTTTGTTCAGAGATGAAAAGGCAAAGAGTTCCGAACAAACAAACAGGTTGTTTCAACACTTTGGGATTAATGCTGAATTACAGGCTGGGGACACTGGTGCCATGTCAGATTTCCCAAATGTACATGTGTGGAGGTTTACGTGTATAGGTTAGATTTCAGAGGACACAGGCAAGAGGCATAGCAAGAATCAAAGGCTTATTTTTGGATGTAATATGCAAAAGTCTCCCAAAATCATTTTATTGCCCCCCCCCCCAAAAAAAAAACATTTTAAGTTGTGTTTGTATATTTTGTGATCCACACAGGTCATTTACTGCTTCTGAAGCAAAATAATTTGTGACTTTGGCATACTTATTTATTGTATTTTTCACTGTCAGTCAAGTCAGTTTATTGTGTTTTAGCAAACAGCCATTATGCACATGAAAATGATGATGATGATGGTGATGATGATGATAGATATTTACATTTCTGCTCCTTAAAAGTATGCATAAACAAGAGAGCTAGGAAAACACAGAAGCACTGACAGTTTTGGACTTTGGGCTCTCAAATTTCAGCAGCACCCCGTGCAATGCTAAAATCTGGTGGCCCCTCCCTCTGCGCTTCTTGTGCTCTGTTCTACATCATTGTTGAAGCACCCCCGGTGGCACCAGCACCCAATGAAGCCAATCCAGTTGCACTACCTTAAACTGCCTCTGGTCCTGAAATGGTAGCAGGAGACAAAGTCTGCTAAGGAATGCAACTGTAGATCATTGAAACCCTCATATTGTATCTGAACAGCAGAGAACTCAGTTTATACTTAATTTGCCATAATCTAATGCAGAGCAAAGCACAATGAAGGCCATGAAACCAATGAGCTTGTGCGTGCTTAGCTCTGTAGCCATGGAACTGGATTATGGCCATGGGATTTCATTCACAGTTCATTTACCTGTACAAGCTTCTCAAAAAAGCAACCCAACATTCATGCTCTCTTTAAGTCTGATGCTGTGGAATCCAGAGCCCTGGCACGAAAGGAACATCATCTCATCTAACAGCTGAAAGTTAAAAAAGGAAACAATCCTGAACAAAAATAGTTATGCTGTGTGCACTTTGTGTTCATGGTTGATTGCATGTTTTTCCCTTAGTGCTTCTACGAGTGCCTTTTTACATAATCAGCTATACAGGGCAAAAATGCTGAATTTACTTGTACCCATTTGTTCTGTTTACATGTTCAGCTGGTGAATCTGAGGCTATCCTATATACTACTATTCTCCAGATGCTGAGCCTTAAGTAGCCAAAATTGCACCATCCATTCACAAGAAGGATATATGAACAGGCCTGGGGCCAAACCAGTTTGTAGAAACACACACAAAAATACTTTGCGATGGGTGGGGAAAGTCCCACCGTAGAGAACAAAAACCCCAAAGAATCCAACAAGGAATAAGCATGGTTGGCTGCCATAGGACACTAGGTGTTCTGTTGGATTTAAGAAATGCAGAAAACCGAGGAAAGAGAAGAGAGCTGAGGAGGCTTCACTCTGGGGCCTCACAGGCCAATGCCGGTTGCTCCTCCGGGCGCGGGCGGTAGAGGGAACTGGGGCACTTTTACCCTGGCGTCACGCAGGGCCGGGGCTGATGCTGCTTGTTCCTCCCTCCACTTTTCAGCATCACACTGCATCACCATATCACAATGTTTGGCTGGTGATACATCACAATGTTGAAAAGCTGATATTGCCCAGCCCTAGTTGTTAGGGTAACAAAAGAAGTGGCTCTGTGCCAGATAGCCAAGGAGTGGACCCCTCCCTCAACTTGCTGGCAGTTAAAAAGACAAAGGCTAGACTTATGTGAGTTATGTTAATTGATTATTTTTCATCCCTGAAGAAAGTGATCAGGTAAACAATAGCAAAGTTATATTTAGTAGTTGTGTTTCACGTTTGCACAAAGAAACAAAAGTGCCATCACACCCATGTGGTGTGGTTGGAACACTTTGGAATTCTGTTTCCACATTGACAGGAAGTAATATCAGATACTTGACTGCATACATAAACTCCAGTAATATTGACTATAATAACACAGTGCCTATCTTGGTTTTTCAAGTGGGCTGTGGGATGCTAAAACCTGCAGCTAATCTTTCATGCCCACATCTTTTTATCCTTTTTCCTCCTCTGTATACAGAGTCAGTCATGTGATAAATGTAGTCCAATTCAAAGACAAAGGTATGTGAGAATTTGGGACATCTCCTATAGTCTTCAACAAGTTATCTAGTTTATTTTATGCTTTCTGTTTTCTTCAAGTATCATTCTGTTTCCTTTTGTGTTTCTTATTCTTACTCTTATTCATATATATATATATATATATATATATATATATATATATATAATCCAATAAAAGCCACATTAATAGAATGCCAAATTATAATTCAATTAAAAAAGCCAATTATCCAATTCCAAATTAAACAATTTTAGATAACTTCCCATGTTCTTCTTCCACCCTGCTCCCATTCTCTTAGTCCAAATACAACTGTTCTGATCTTAATCCTTTATTTTAACAGCCACTGGTCTGATGACTTGTGTTCGTATTTAACTATTCCATATCCATTAATTACAAGAGGAGTTTTTATCCTGTAGATTACTGTGTGAAATGTTTGTTTTACATTCATCTGCCTGCATGTAATCCATCAACTTCAGCATTTCCCTTCATTTCCACTTCAAGGACTGTAATTCTTGCTGCGCCGCACATCCCATGCAATTTTACTTATCCAAAGCCAAAAGAAATCTGGTGTCTCGCCATAGCCCCAGGCAGACATCCAGGATTATCTTCTTTGATCCCTTGCCCATCCATTAATAAGCTGGTATCTCGCTGAAGCCACAAGAAAAGAGAACTAGAGTCCACTTTACCACCATAGAAGGTCAATGCCACAAATCCTTACAATGCTTTCACACAGTTCAATTCTTGTAGCTATTCCATGAAAATTATGAAGCTGGGGTGAGGGGCCTTGCAAGGATAATTACTCCCAGATTATCCTCAATTTGCTGCATGGACAATCTCTTCTAGCATGGGAGCCACTTTTCACCATGGCAGTGAGCGCCAGAGGTTTCTTATTCTTATTCTTAATAAGTTCTTCTTTGGAGTTGGTTTCA
Source organism: Podarcis vaucheri (assembly GCF_965113315.1). Lineage (NCBI taxonomy): Eukaryota > Metazoa > Chordata > Lepidosauria > Squamata > Lacertidae > Podarcis > Podarcis vaucheri. Next base: position 109,593,429 of record NC_138762.1, read on the forward strand.
GGATTGAGAGTGTGTCTGTGACAAGTTCAAGGTACTGTGTTCCTCTCATTGGACAAAGGCCAACAGAATTCATGCTATATACATGTTCTTTAGACTAGGATGTACAAGGAGGGCAAGCTATCTTGGTCCTACACAAATGGAAATTTACAGCTGGGTGGGTGCTGCCCCAGGTAGATAAACAGCTCACAGCTCTGTCTTTCCCTCCTGACCAGAATTAAAATTAAACAACATAATGATGACAGACATGAGATTAACACTTGTTTGTGTGGCCTCCCTCATAGGCAGGCATTACATTCTTAGCTAACACTGAGAACAAACAGGAGATGAGAATTTCAAATTGCCAACCATTGCATGGCAATAGCAATTTACTGCATGTACAGTAGCATAGTTGTATGAGGATGGAGAGCAGAAGAAAAAGAAGAATTTGACTGTCACTCCTTAGAGGAAATGCAAACAAGACAGGTGAAGTATGAAGGAAGGTAGTGGAAAGAAATACAGAAGGATTATGAAACTGACTGCAGCCATAAAGGCATTCTGTCAAGATTTGGATTAACTCAACAAAAGGCCTTGCAAGCTTGTGCATGATTTCCTCATCTGTGCCTTCCTACAATTTAAATAGCCTCAGCACCAGCATAAAGCTGTCTACAGAAAACATATTATGGCTAACTTCCTTTAACATTTTGTGATTCTCAAGGCTGCGCAGCAATGCTTGTGCAGCCTTGTTACTGTTTGTCGTAGGAATTAAAAATCTCTTGTTGTCCTCCCCCTTCTCCATGAATTTCCTGCTCTCAGAGGATAGCTGAACATTTGATGAGGTCATTTTCAGAAAACAGGTGAAAAATAGGAATCCATGAAGGAAGGTTTCAAGTTCCTAGTCAGAAGCTGATAAATCAGCAGGACTCCACTTCTTCACCAATAAACCTTTGCATGAACTCCTGAAAACCTTGAGGGATGAACAACTATGTGGCAAGTAGTTTTAAAACAGCAGATTCTAAGAGTCTACACTGAAGGCGTAAAAGAAGACTTAGATACCAAACTGGGAAATGTGAAAGCTAAAAGCAGCATTCCTTTTCTAACATATATTTTGAAGGAGATGTCTTATAAGTCTGACTAAGTGTCGGGCATTGACCTTGCTCCAATGCTGCATCTGGGCTCCAATTTGGGAGCTGGCAGGCGGATCAAAAGGGCAACAGACAAGGCCACTGGACCTCAGGCAGCAGGTTGAGCAGACAAGGAGCAAAGGGCCAGGTAATATAACCATGGTCATGGATGGGCTGAAGGACATCTGACTGGCCACTGTGAGAACAGGATGCTGGAATGCCATTGGCCTAATCCAGCAGGCTCATCTTATGTCCTTATGACAGATACCAAAGAGGCAAGGGCCAGAGACAAGTACAAAGTCAGGGCCAGGAAGAAGGTCCAATGCAGAAAGCGGCCAGAAGCCTGTGCAAAGTTGAAGGTAGGCTTGGGTCAAAATCTGAAGCAGCAGTTTGCACTCAGTCAAGAGAATTCCCAGGCCAAGCATAGTTTCCATGAATTTGCCTGCTTAGAGTTACTTTTTTAATGCTTAGAGCTGAATTTAGTAGATAATGGAACCTGGAAATTAAGCTAAGCTCCCGAACATGAATTCCATTTTGGAATTCTGTATATTCTGGAGCACTTGCCAAAGTATTGTATATCCTAATTGCTGCATATTGTCATCTCCCAAAAAGGATAACCCATGCAGCATAGGAGCAATTTCCCACAAACCAGAAGCTTTAAACTATATTAATAGCCTATATACTTGTCATGCTTTTTTCACATTCTGCTTACATCTTGAATAAGGATCTTTGAAGCTACTGTATAAATCAGTGGAGGCATAAAATAAGAGACATGCTATAGGATCGTTTCATTATCAGTGCACGTAACATGGTTCCAGGAAGAGGCTGTGCGTAGTAAACTCTATTAAGGCATTGTGGGAGCTACAATTGCTCTTATCTCCATAAAGCTGTTATCTCAGAATTAACTGAGTTCAACAGGCACGCAGAATGGCAGGTATGACCTATACTTTATGAGAGAGAAAAGTTGAATACCACATGGCCAGATGAGCAAACAGATTGTTGATTCATGTTTTCATAACACAAGAAACAAAACAAAAAAGTCTGGTCTGAACAAGCTTCAGTTTTTTCGTCTTATGCCATAGCTTATTGTGCCATCCCAGGACAAGATCCTCTGATCTTAGAGGCCAACTAACATCCTTCTGTGCACACTAATAATTGCAAACGGCATATGGAAACTCCATAAAGACAAAACAATATAACTACTGTATATTCGAAAGCATTTATGTTTCTCTGATTTATATGCTACATGCATGTCTCCATTTGCACTCACAGGGGTGCAACCATTAAGCTTGTTTCACACATTAAGCAGGAGAAATCCAGATCTACCCATATCAACCGATCCTAACTCCCTGGAGAGTATGCCTGACCTGTATGATTTGTCACATTCACTGCTGACATTTTTTGGTATATGTATTAAAAGGTCATGGGTGATTGGCCTGTAGGCACAAATCCCAGTGCTAGATTCGTAGCTTGCAATTTCACACCCCTCATGGTATTTCTTTCCAACTAGCACAGGTTCCCAATATATTGAGTTTCTCAGCATTTTATCATATTTATCACATGAAAGCAAATGATACCCAGTCTGTGAAATAGCCTGACACTAAAAATGTGCTAGTACTACCTAAACAACATTTTACAGTGATCCCAGCACTTCACATAGGTTATTTTGTTAATCTTTACAATAGCCACCTGGTGGTTAAAATAACATTGTAATGAGGGTCCTGCTGATTCTTAATTAATTCAGTGGTACAGACAATGAGAATGACCACCCTGAGTCTAAGCAAAGTACAGTCATATCTCAGGTTACAGACGCTTCAGGTTGTGCATTTTCGGGTTGCGCACCGTGCTGAACCCGGAAGTACCGGAACAAGTTATTTCTGGGTTTCGGTGCTCGTGCATGCACAGAAGCACTAAATAGCGCTTTGCACATGCGCGGATCCGCCGAATCGTGACCCGTGCATGCGCAGACGGTGCCCTGCGGGTTGTGAACGCTGCGGGTTGCAAACGTGCCTCCTGCATGGATCATATTCGCAAGCCAAGCGTCCGCTGTACTACAGAGAACATGAGGCTAAATTAATGGGGAACTCCCCACTGTACTGTCTTCCCAAGTCAATGATGAAAAGGCAGTCAGTGGAAAATAAAAAGCTTTATTTTCAGTGCTGCAGCAAAGTGGCCCAGTGGAATAATTTCCATAAAACTGAGCAGCAACCACAAGTTTCAAAGCACATTGTGTACTATTTTATACAAGTGCAAGTAGATAAATAAGTACCGCTCCGGCGGGAAGCTAAACGGCATTTCTGTGTGCTGCTCTGGTTCGCCAGAGTCCTGCAGGCCACATGACCCAGAAGCTGTACGCCGGCTCCCTCGGCCAGTAAAAAGAGATGAGCGCCGCAATATAAGGACGGGCACACCTTGGTTCTGGGTTCCTCCTCCTTTTCTGCGTGTGAGGGGAGCACCCTGTTGCAACAGATCAATAAAGATCAGGCTTACTAGCTGCTTTGCTTCTCAATGTTCTCTGGTTGGCCTCTGTTATTTTCTCCTACCAATAAGGAACCTATGTAAGGGCTCTTGGATACACATAAGGGGAAAAGGGCAGGTTTTTATTTACAACACTAACACTACCACCAAAAATGGGAACTCCATGCTCAATTCCCCCTCCAATTCTGAAAGGTCTAGTTGAACTTAGCCCAAATCCTGACATTATTACAATGTGAATTTTCCATCCCACACTCCACAACAGGCTTCCTCAAACTCGGCCCTCCAGATGTTTTTGGCCTACAACTCCCATGATCCCTGGCTGGCAGGACCAGTGGTCAGGGATTATGGGAATTGTAGTCTCAAAACATCTGGAGGGCCGGGTTTGAGGAAGCCTGCTCCACAACATGGACTGGTGAGGATTGTAATGTTGTCAGGACCCAGATTTGTGTCAGGACCCTGACTAGATTCAACTAAGTATTACATAAGTGAAGGTGGAACATGTAAGGGGGCTGTCATTTTTAGTGGTAGCCGCATGTTCTTAGTAGCATGTAGTTCTGACTTTAGACAATGCTCCGGTTCATTGCAAATAAATGGATGAATTAACAATATATTTATTGTAAACAAATAAATGGTGAACCTCAACAGGGTTGAGTTCAACAGGGTTTACTCCCAGGTAAGAGGGTTTAGTCTTGCAGCTTTAGTTTATTATCCTTCTGTGTTTAACCAGTTCTATAGAGTTGGATCAAGCAGGCTGCTTCTTGTATACTACCAATGTAGCTAGAGGAGGGGGAAAACTACCTCCCAACCTACACATTGCCAATGTTCAGACACTGAAAGAAAATGCCTCTCTCCTGATTGCTGTAGAGTTACATTGTTAGTATCAGATAGCAAAACTAATAGTGCAACTGCCTTAGACTCCACATGATCAAATGCTTTTTTTGGAAATTTATGTTACTAGCTGCTACTGCTACTGTACACAAAGGCGTGGAAGCATTTAAATGAAACTCATGGTGTTTTCTGAATATTAGACATAGTAGTTTTACATTATTTAAACTGAAGGATAAATAACGGCACTTCTTTCAGAAGAGGGCAAGAAATGTCAGTGTATTAAAATGTAGCTGAACACACTGCATTGTTCTGGTCCATTTTTTTATTTGGGATTTATATTCACAGCACACAGAGCAATGAAAGAAGATGCTGTGATGGCAGTAGAAAGCAAATTATTAACACACATCTTAGATTCACAACACAAGGCATTATTCAGTCTTAATTGACAGATAAATACTGACAAACGACTCGGCTGAAATAATCGTGTGTGATATAGTGTCAATGTATATTCACAACCTAGTATTTGCATATCAAATCTCTCTTCTGCAGTGGCAGAGATTCATGCTCAATGCTCACTAGTATGTAAACTGTAGGAATGTTAGAATAGCAATGTGAAATATTCTTTTCCCATACATCAGAGATGGCCAAATTCTTGAGTCTGGTCGTCGAGACTCTGCCCAACATTACTGCTCAAAGGAAATAGCTATACCATCACCACCCCAACAAGCACACCGGTTTGGTCTTTCTGCCAAGACGCAGGCATTCCTCTCAGAAGGAAATCAGAAGAGCCTCTGGTATACTTTGCTCTCCTAACTTGGTAAGGAGAACAGTGGGAATCCAGAGAAAAATCAGACCAAGAGCCAGCCGCAAATGGTTCATGGGCCAGAACCATCACTGAGCCACCACTTGCATGAACCAAAAACCTCTTCAGTCATCCTGAACTCTAAATAGAGACACCTAAAAGCATTTTAACCAACATGTTTTCACATGTCTTTTGCGAATAGTCATAACATTACGGTAAATAGGGCCTATTAATCTTATAATTCAATTTGAGTCCATCCATTAAGAAGTGCAACCTGATAACCAAGATCAAATAAGAGGGATAGATTTCACATAGGACCCTTAACAGTTATTGCAAGTCAGTCTGCTGTAGTTACACTCTCTGGATAAAAAGAGTTCCAACAAAAGCATTGACACTACTTTCCCCAGGGGAATGTTCCACATTGGACCTCTCTGTGGTTTCATCTGAGTGGCTCCCTCACATGCAGAAAAGGAAGCAACCGATGTCTCATGATGTCTCAGAATGCTGACAAGGCAGCAACAAGTCTCACAAACAAGAAATGAAAGTACATATATCATGTGACAGGTAGATTCCATTAACAATCTTACGTTTATTTTGCAAGTATCTATTGTGCTGTGTGGATCCCAGTTTCCTATTATTTGCCATTTTCATATCAGTGATATTAAACTTCACTGATTTGAGTGATCTCAATCTGAGTTGAAGCCATGGGGAGAACTTGTCAGTAACATTGTTTGCTAAGATCTGGAAACTCAGCTGAACCTTGTTTGAAGTAAATAAAATAGTGCTTCTCAACCTGGATTTGTGAAGTTTGGCTTCTGCATTGGTTAATTGGTGAAAGGAATTGCTTCAACCCTTGTGCTCTTCTAGGAAGATATATTTTCTTGCTATGGAAACTGAAAATCAGAATATAAAACTATAAACTTAAAAATAAATACAAGACAGTCACTCAGTTAAAGAAATCTTAGCAGGTTGATATTGGTTATCCATATTTGTTGATTAATTAAGCAATTACATTTGCATATGCCTGAAACCATATGGTGTGAGCCATAAACTGAATAAACTAAATACAAATCTTACATCGCAATTTGAGTAGAATCCTTCACTAAGGATTCAAGCTGAATTTGGAATTACTTATAAACCAGTTTTTGCTCTCCTGATAAGAGCTGTTAGTTTATCATGGAATCTTGATTAACACAGACTTCAATAATTCAAAAGAAATTATAGATCTCTTTGTTATTTGCCAAGTTTAATTAATGGATTCATGGCTAGCATAATCTACTGGGCCTCCTGTGGTTATCAGAGCCAGTCTGCAGCTACATTGGGGAAATCAGATCACGACAACAACGCATACTAATGAGGCTGTGTGATTTGATATGCCACACCAGTGTGGAGGGTGGGGGGGGTGACAGGAGGAAGGACGAGACAGGATGGTCAAAGGATGTGTCATTCCCTTAATTGTATAGGTTATTTGGAAATGTGTAGAATTGTTGCTCCTTGTATTCTAATGGTCAGCAGCACAAACAAGAGTGAGCCCAGGCTCTCATCTGATGCAAGTTTAATCAGTTTGCATTGACAGAAAGCCAAAGACTCCCAAGTTGTTTACACTTTTCTCTGATTTATGTACCTTAGTTATATTTTTCTTTGAGCTTCCTCCTCTGCAAATGCGGCTGGGCGTACTCTAAGCTGCTATCACAGAGTAGGCATTAGAATAACAATGATAACAATAAAAGAAGAGACCGCTTTGAAGCACAACACACTCATTGAAGCAGGGAAACAAGGTAGATACCAGGACAGACACAGAGTGCATCCTCTAAAATGATCTGAGGGTGGATTTAGTAGCTGACAATGAAATGATTCATTTATACTACCCGATAGCTGCATTTCTTACAGAGCTCCGGGTGCACTTGCCCTGCTGACGTGTTGAAATAAATGAAAGCTGGCATTTTGTTTGTGATGTATTAAGTACCCCCAAGAAAAGAGGGTGGGGGAACCTATTTCCAAACATCTTCACCAAAACAAAACAAAAACCCCATGCACATCGAGTTTTCGGCCGCAAACAAATCAGTAGGAAGCATCTTGACTACCATTTCTTCTCTGCGGCAAGAAAGTTTCTTGGAATGACAGCTTGTCTTCATTTGTATCTTGCTTTGTAGTAGTCTCAATTTATTATATAAATGCAGCTTCCATGCCAGCTTTACAGAGCAACAGACTATGTGGGATCTGATGCCACATCAGACCAAAAGACAACTGTCATGGTTATCGTATTAGAAAGACCTTGCGAAGCTACCCACATCAACCAGGCTAATGATGTCACAGTGGATACTGGGATTTTGGGCAGCTGCTTCCTGGCCATTCCTCCTGTCTCCCTCTCCCTAGGCCCCCTAGCTGCTCCTTCCCACCTGAGAGATGCCTTGGCAGTAGCAAGACTTGCTTGTTGCTGACCCGGGCTCTTTAGCTGCCTGTTTCACCTAGCTGTCTGCTCCCAGTGCATCACAACACCACTGGGAAAGGCCCATGACTGAGCAAGCAGGGAGAGAGGCGGTTCATCCAGGTCATGTGCTCCAGAAGGACATGTGTCCCTCTGCTTACATAATGCACACAGAGGCCACCATCCTGCACTGCCCTTTTGTTTGCCTAGTCAGTACCAGGGAGGCTGGTGAGTTAGTGGCCGGGAGGTGTCAGAGAACAGAGCTCTGCAGGGCTGGCCCATCCATGAGGCTAGATAAGGCTACCACCTCAGGTGCCAAGATCCACAGGGGCAGCTGATCCTGAGGTAGATCTTTATTCCCCTCTTGCTCCTGATGTAGATCTTCACTCACCCTTTCTTCCCTGGTGGAGAGGGAAGCACCGTTTTGTGGTTTGTCTCAGGTGCCAACCCTGCAGCTACAGGTATGTGTGCCACAAGGCCTGCTCTGCACCTTCTAAGCCGCCCTCAGGGGCAGCGGAGAACACTGTCCAATGGCCAGCACAGCAAGTATAAAACCACAATAAACATACACAATACACAATAAAATATAACAGCAGAAAACATCATAAACAGTTGGCTAATCACATAAAATGTTTTAGGTCAATCAATATTCCTGTCCTCCACTCACATACACAGTTCAAAAAGCCATGTGTGTACGTTATTTATTTAATCTATGGGTTTTAAATTTTAACAAGCTTAAATTCTGTATTTTTACGATCTAGATTCTGTGACAAGAAAAAGCTGGATCATTTTATCTATATTAGGCATGGATCCAGAATTGAAGGGATGAGCCACAAATAGTTCAATAGTCTAATGACTACTCTTTCATTAAGCATTTCAATGCTCTGCAATGAGATTCTCTCTATTCTAATTAATTATATAGTTCAAGATCCCAGTGTGAGTCCCTGTCCCTTTTGGGATGGTTTAGACTTCATCCATCTTGTCCCACCATCAGAATCTGTCCTGACGCAGAGCCACAAAGCAATTGCAAGTCCCTATTTTGTCTCCTAATGGTACACATATCCCAAACTGCTACTGAGGGAAGCCTGACTGATAAGCCATGGGCTGGGGAAGCAGGGAACCTCCAAGGCCAGTCCCCAGTTCTTTTTTGGCCCAGTGGCCCTGAGAAAATGATCTAAAGAAACCCTCTTCACCAATCAAGATATGTTCCATGCGCTTATCAGCATGCTTGATAAATTCTTTCCATCAGCAGTGGCCATGCAGCCATGACCTGTTTAAAGCCCAAGTTAATAGTTTCTCAGTCAACCCAAAGCACAAAGGACATTGTAACACAAAAGAAACAAAAAATATTTGTTTTCATGGCTGGTCAGTTAATACTTTATTGGGGGGGGCATAAAAAAACAAAAATTTAAAATGGGAAAATAGAACCCAAGTGGGAATGTCTAACAACAATCCAAGATGTTCTAATACAGATCAGAATGTAAGTCAAATGCCTTGGCATCATTCTTGACATGATGATTCTATACCCAGTGATCAGCTTGACAGGATATAGCAGTAGATTTAGGATACTTGAATGTTTCTCAACTGCCACCACATACAAAACTGTCTTATAAGTAACACATTTATCAACATCAGCCAGGAAATAAATATTCCTGTCAAAATATGTCTTCCTGTCAGAAAAATGTCTAACCAATTCCTGGAAGTGTCTCTTGTAGGATTCTCATACAGTGGCAGTACAGAAGCTGGCACACATGTTCTTCCCTGATATTTTTCTAGGCCATACATTAAGAGTAAGAATAAGAATTTCAATTTATATCCCACCCTTTATCAAAAGATCCCAGGTATGTATACAACATTAAGAACAGATTTTACGGAGTATGAATAATAAAACTTAATAAAAAAAACCCATAGTAGCAGATAGCATAATAATAAAATAAACATAGCAACAGTCCTCACCCCAGCTTTAACAGGCCATCCATTATTTAATAGCCAAAGGCCTGGGTAAAGAAGAATGTTTTCGCCTGGTGCCTAAAGACATGTAATGGTGGCACGAGGCAGCTGCGGAGCTGGCCACTCAGGTGCCCGGAGCGGCACATGCACCCTGCAGCCAGGGACGGAGCAAGCCACCTATGGCGGACATTCGACGCGCCGCCTGCCCACAACTCACAAGCCTCCGCTAATCTGTCAAAATGAAGGGGGAAGGAGGGAATGCCGCTGGCAAAGTGGTGCAGCTCACCAACTTCCCCAATGGCTTGGGGGTTGTGGCCGGGTGACGTGCGAAAGTCACCCCCCTCTGTAATGGCACCTGGGGCGGAGCGCCCCCACTGCCCCCCTTCCTACGCCCCTGACACTAGGGAAGCATCTCTGGGGAGAGCATTTCACAAAGAGGGAGCCACCACAGAAAAGGCCCCGTTCTCATGTTTCTACCCTCTGGACCTCATGTGAAGGAGCCACACAAAGAAGGGCCTCAGAGGATTAATGCAGAGTCCGGGTTGGTTTATATGGGGTTAGGCCATCCTGAAAGCAGTGGTTTTCAACCAGTGTGCTGTGGCACTCTGGGATGCCTTGAGTGATGGCCAGGGGTGCCATGGGCAACCCTGGCCTCTTTCCCTCTTTCCTTCCCTCCCTTCTCTGATGCCCTCTTGCGTCTCTGCCTCCCAAAGGCTTGCACAGCTGTTTGTTGTATCTGCCCTGGCCACAGCCTCCCCAGGCCAATGGTGCCTCTGGGGCTGGCCAGGAGGTGCTAGTTGCCAGGTTCATCTAGTGTAATCATCCACCAGTATGAGGTAGAATGGGGCCTTTCCTAAACTTAAACTAAATGGAGCTGCAAGGTCAGCATGGAACAGTTCAATAGGTCTAATGGACTTCCTATAACTACCGTATTTTTCGCCCTATAGGACGCACTTTTTCCCCTCCAAAAATGAAGGGGAAATCTGTGTGCGTCCTATGAGGCGAATGCAGGCTTTCGCTGAAGCTTGGAGAGCGAGAGGGGTTGGTGCGCACCCACCCCTCTCGCTCTCCAGGCTTCAGGAAGCTATCAGCTAGCATCTTGGCTTTTGATCTGTTCAGAAACCTGCCTGAATGGGTGTGTAAGTGGATGAGTGTGTGTTTTGTGCAGTTGTGTTGATGTGCACCAGTGTGCATGTGCATGTGTGTCTGTCCGCATGAGAGAGGCTGGTGGCCCCACTGACTTTTGGAATTGTTCACAATTCACAATTATAAGGAAATGTGGCATTTTCACTTTAAAGTGTGCTGGGGAAGGCCGCTCCCTCCTCAGGCTCATTCCACCTGGCCTAGGGGGCGGGGCCCAGACTCACCTCCGCCACAGCTTTAAGGACACTGGTGCTGCTGCAGCAAATGTTAAAAATGTTTTTATATATTTTAAAGTGTTTTAAAGGTGTTTTTACTTTTTACTTGGTTGTACCACCGTGAACGGTGGTTTTTATTTATGTATTTTTATTTTGTTCCATTTTATTTTGGTTTGGGGTTGGATATTGAGTGGGGTGGGGATTGGTTTTGTTTTGGTATAATTGTTTTTGGTTTGGTTTGTTTTTCTATTTTGTAAATGGAGGCTAGGATGAGGCTTGGAATTGCTACCGTGGAGGGGCGAGGGAGGTATGGAGGTGAGATTTCTTTACCTCGCAGGGGGTTGACCTGGCTTGTGTGACGGAGACCTGGGTGTGCGAAGGGGTAACTGTTACCTTACGAGAGATGGCGCCCCCGGGTTTCTCCGTCCTCCACCAGTCGCGGACTGTGGGCCGGGGGGGAGGGGTGGCACTATTAATCCTGGAAGATTGTTCTTTCAGGGCTCTACCATCGCCATCGATCCCCGGCATTGAATGTGTTGGCCTAGTGTGGGGCTCCGAGGAGAGCTTGGCTGTCTGGCTGGTGTACCGGCCACCTAGCGCACCAGCAGCCACCCTGTCTGGAGGCGGTGGCCGGCTGGGCCTTGGAGTTCCCTAACCTATTGGTATTGGGGGACTTCAACATCCATGCTGATGCCACTCCCTCCTCACAGGCTCTGGACCTGGTGTCTTCCATGGCGACACTAGGGCTCTCCCAGTTTGTTTCGGGCCCCACACATCAAGCAGGCCACACGCTGGATTTCATCTTTGGCGCCGGTATAGATGTGATCATGTCTCCTTCGATTAAGGTGCCATGGTCTGATCACTACGCTCTGAAAGCCAGAATTGACTTTCCACCCCCACCCTGCTTAGGTGGCGAGCCGATTTGGGCTCGCCCGCAGAGGCTGATGGACCCTGATAGATTCCGTCAAGCCTTGCGGGACCTTGCTCCCCTTGGCGACTCATTGACTGAGCTTGTTGAGGGCTGGAATACCCAGCTCCTGGCAGCCATCGATGAGATCGCACCTAAGCGCCCTCTGCGACCCCGCAGAAACCGGGCTCCCTGGTTTACCGAGGAGCTTCGGAAAATGAAGCGGGACCTCAGACGGCTAGAGCGAGGATGGCGGGGTGCCCGTGATGGAGCCTCAAGAACATCTTATAGGGTTTTTATGAAAACCTATGAGATGGCAGTGAAGGCCGCTAAGAAGTCTTACTTCTCGGCCTCCATTGCATCCGCTAGCTCTCGCCCGGCACAATTATTTAGTATAAGTAGGTCTTTAACGTCCCTTGAAGGACAGCCAAATTTAAATAACAATTTGACACACAGCTGTGAGGCATTTGCGAGCTTTTTTGCGGAGAAGGTCCTGTTGCTCCGCCATGACCTCCCTGCCAATTTGGATACAATAAAGGAACTGGAGGCCCCTCGACTGTCCTCAGGACCAGTATTGGACCACTTTGACCGGATATCCCCAGCCGATGTGGACAGACTCCTCCGAGCTGGAAAGCCCACCACCTGTCCTCTCGACCCGTGCCTATCTTGGCTGATTAGAGCGTGTCCAGACGAGGTGCGGGCCCCCCTGGGGGATATCATCAATTTGTCCCTTGGCACGGGGACATTCCCAGGGGAACTGAAGGAGGCAGTGGTGCGCCCGCTCTTAAAGAAAACATCATTAGATCCCTTAGATCTATCCAATTACCGCCCAGTTTCGAATCTTCCATTCCTGAGTAAGGTGATTGAGAGAGCGGTTGCTGAACAGCTTGGCAGGTTTCTGGATGAAACATCTGCTTTGGATCCATTCCAGTCCGGCTTCTGCGCTGGTCATGGGACCGAGACGGCTCTGGTCGCCCTAACAGATTATCTCCGCAGGCAGCTGGATCGAGGCGGGTCGGGGCTGCTGAATCTTCTAGACCTGTCAGCAGCCTTCGACATGGTCAATCACGAACTCCTGGACCACCGCTTTGCCAACGTGGGGATCCAGGGCACAGTCCTTCAATGGCTGCACTCGTTTCTCTCTGGTCGGGGATAGAGGGTGGCGCTTGGGGGGGAATTGTCATCGCGCCACTCCTTGGTGTGTGGAGAGCCTCAGGGTGCGATACTCTCCCCGATGCTTTTTAACATCTTTATGCGCCCCCTCACACAGCTTGTCCGTAGTTTTGGGCTGGGTTGCCATCAGTATGCCGATGACACCTAACTCTATCTGTTGATGGATGGCTATCCTGACTCGGCCCCAGACATACTGACCAGATGTCTGGAAGCTGTGGCTGGATGGTTACGTGGGAGCCGGTTGAAGTTAAATCCTTCGAAGACAGAGGTCCTCTGGCTGGGACAGGACGATATGGGATTGAGGGGGCAACTCCCATCTCTTGCGGGGTGCAATTAGTGCCAGCACCGTCCGTTAAGAGTTTGGGTGTAATCTTCGATACCTCCCTTTCCATGGAGGCGCAGATTACAGCTATAACAAAGGCGGCATTTTTTCATCTCCACCAAGCTAAGCAGTTGGCTCCTTACCTCTCTCGCCCTGACCTAGCCACTGTGATCCACACGACGGTCACCTCCAGACTGGATTATTGTAACTTGCTCTACGTGGGGCTGCCCTTGAGACTGACCCAGAAACTCCAGCGGGTGCAGAATGCCGCGGTGAGACTTCTTACGGGGTCTTCGCTGCAAGATCACATTCACCCGGTGCTATACCAGCTGCACTGGCTCCCGGTGGAGTACAGGATCAGGTTTAAGGTGCTGGTTTTAACCTTTAAAGCCCTATACGGCCTAGGACCCTCGTACCTACTGGCTGGCTATCCCTAATCAAAATTACCAAGCAGCAACTGAGTACTGAGCATGAGGACAAGAAAGTGCTTACAACAGAAGTGGGCGACCCCTGTTCTGGGAGCTTGATCCAGCCTCCCCTCTACCAGCTCCACCCACACATTTTTTTCTGGTCTCCACCAGTTTTGGCAGCGAAAGGGTGGTAGGCCTTGCACTGGGCTGGGTGGAGTGCCGTGCCCTGAAAGAGACGCAACACCCCTGGCCTTTGGGGCCCTGGAGGTTTGGCCAAGGATGAACAAGGCCTTTGGGCCAAAAAGGTTGCCAGCGTCTTTAAAGAGCACTATGTCTTTAAATCCTTCATCAACAATTCCACCCTTCCTTCTTGGGGCAAACCTTCATTTTTCGACAGAGTACTAGAAATCATGGAACTCTTACTAAAGGCAGATCTTTTCATGGTATGTGGTCCTTAATTACCAACTGGCTCCATATCCTCAAACTTTTTTTATTCCTATTAAATCGAAAAAACACTTTAGGATATTTCCCAGTGTTGTTTGAAAGTTTAAATACTCTTTTTCTTTATCCATTATTCACAACAGCCAGATGCTTTGGGGAGTTTGGCTGCCTTTGGAAGGGATCTAGCATTTCCAATTTAGTGTTGTAATTTAAACTGAAATATCTAGGTCTGTGCCTGCTTGCTTTCCATTCCCTGGCTTGAAGAGTGAAACTTACCCTTCCAGTGCTAGGTTGCCGCTACAACTATAAGCTCCCATTTTGGGAATCTTATGTGCTGTATTTCTTAAAGCATATATAACAAGCATTTTCTAGAGTACATTCAAACTTCAAAGGCATAGTAATATTATTTATTTTTAGCTGCTCTATTGCAAAGAAGCTCCCTGAGTGATGTGAAGTTGTTGCTGTTTCATTCAAATGCAGTATTAAAATTGGATATGAAAAAGCAAAAGGGAGCCATGGCTGGTGGAGCAAAGTGTGCAGGCGCCAACTTTGCTCAAATTCTCTGAGCTCTTCTTCCCTTTCCAGTGCCTATCCTCCTGCCCTAAATGCACTGTGTGTTTCTGGTTGTCTTCTAGGGCCAAGTAGGATTTTTAGGTCCATCAGCATATTGGCCAACCTGACTTCGCCTTCTCCCCAGCCCCAGGCTGAAATGTGGGTGCGGCTCGCATGGTGGGGGCAGCTGTTTGATAGGTTCATTTGGTCACATTTGGCAGGTAATCATGGAATGTTATTAAGATTTTGTGAGTACCCTCGGGCACCTTTAAGGTGAGAGGTGTCATCCTGAGACTTTCCTTCTTGAAATATAGCAACCCTGAGACTTTTCTGCAGGGCTGTGGGGCTTGGTGGAAGGGAAAGGAGCACCTTTGAGGACAACCTACAGTACCTGCTTGGGATTGTGAGGATGGATCAGGATGGCAACTTACAGGGGGTAATATGATAACATAGGTCAGGGGGTGATTTCTCTCAGGAAATCCAGCACAGGGCCATAAGAATTGACCAAGGGCCCATCAAGTCCAACGCGCTACTTCCAATAGCAGCTAGACTAGGCTTCCTCAAACTCGGCCCTCCAGATGTTTTTGGCCTACAACTCCCATGATCCCTAGCTAGCAGGACCAGTGGTCAGGGATGATGGGAATTGTAGTCTCAAAACATCTGGAGGGCTGGGTTTGAGGAAGCCTGAGCTAGACTGAGTGCTCTGTCAAACTGAGGTGTTCAGCTGGTGAAATGGGGGAGGGGACACCTGAACATGGAGACAGCATTTAAGTATCATGGGTGACAGATGTTAAGGGAGCCATCTACCATGATTATCTTTCATTGATTTTAAAGCAATCTAACTTTGTGACAAATAATCTCATCTATTGTGTATGGTGTACATTTATACTCCCCACACCCCAGACAAAAAAAACAGAAAGAAGAAGAAGAAGAAGAAGAGTTTGGATTTGATATCCCGCCTTTCACTCCCCTTCAGGAGTCTCAAAGCGGCTAACATTCTCCTTTCCCTTCCTCCCCCCCCCCCCCACAAACACTCTGTGAGGTGAGTGGGGCTGAGAGACTTCAGAGAAGTGTGACTGGCCCAAGGTCACCCAGCAGCTGCAGGTGGAGGAGCGGAGACGCGAACCCCGTTCCCCAGATTAGGAGTCTACCGCTCTTAACCACTACACCAAACTGGTGTAGTGTATTTTACCTACCAGGCATCAGACAGTTTTAGTGATCAAAGTTGTCTACATAGTTCATAGTTACAGAGAGAAAGAAAATGAGCAAAATATATCAGTAAAAATTTAAGAAGTACATCCTTACCTAGATCTGTTAAATTTTGATTGCTGTTAGAGCAAATTATGCTGTTCTGAGTACCTGCTGTAAATAACTTTCATTCAGTGACTTCAAGTTTATTATTTATAAGATAAAGAGATAACATTTTCACTATCTGAACATTCACAATATGACCATATATTTAAAGCACATGTCTTTCCCAAAGAATCTTGAGAACCGTAGTTTACCCTCACAGAGTGCAGTTCCCAGAACCTTTTACAAACTACAGTGGTACCTCGGGTTAAGTACTTAATTCATTCTGGAGGTCTGTTCTTAACCTGAAACTGTTCTTAACCTGAAGCTAATGGGGCCTCCTGCTGTTGCTGCGCCGCCGGAGCACGATTTCTGTTCTCATCCTGAATCAAAGTTCTTAAGCCAAGGTACTATTTCTGGGTTAGCGGAGTCTGTAACCTGAAGCGTCTGTAACCTGAAGCGTCTTTAACCTGAAGCGAATGTAACCTGAGGTACCACTCTACAAGATTTTTTGAGGAAGTTGGTGTGCGTTAAATGTATGGTGAAGATGTGATTGGGCTTCCTGTTCTGTCATATCTGATATGTCAGGGTAGTTCTGTACACTTGATTTTGCAGGGCCATCTGTACTACCTTTGTAGCTATTGTAGTCCTCCTCTGTGCTTGTATGTTGCAGCAACTGTTTGAAAAATAACCACATGGGGAAGTTATAATTAATACATACTTCCTTTCTACTGCTAAGAACCAATCAAGATGTGCAATCTGAAAAGAAGAAGAGCCCAGTCTGGGGACATTCTGCTGAGAAAGAGCTTTTCACTGCTGAAACCCTTTCCTATTGGGAAAAGGGAAGCACCCACGGAGCATTGCCCCAAATCCTGTGCATGGGACTGTTTTAAGGGATTGATACTTCTTTTTTTTAACAGAACTGTGCTATATTTCTCTTTGTTTGATGAGGAGGATGCTAGGCGTTTTGCAGATGTCATAATGATTTTTTCATTGCACCATGAAGGAGTTTAAAAACTTAGAAAAGTAGAGCTTATCGTTTTTAAAGGCACAAGCTCCCTTGCTAGGCAATCCTGAATGACACAGCCAAACTGGCACACTCAATAAGTCACAGCCATACACAAAGAACTGTGAAAACATAAGTTGGATTTATAATGCATCTGTCACTTACTTAGGCCATTAAAAATGCACAACCTCCAGAACTTTCAATGTCACTGGGCAGGAGCAGGGAACCTGCTTTTTCTTCACTGTCTTTCTGACTCATCCTCTTCTTTCTCTTTCTCTTTCTCTTTCTCTTTCTCTTTCTCTTTCTCTTTCTCTAACCTCTCCCTCTGCATCCAGTGTGCTGTCATAGGAAGGTCAGATCACTCTGGCCAGAGGTCACTTGCAGAGGCTTTCTACCACTCCATCTGCGTTGGGTTGTCGCTCATTTTCTCTTCCCATCCTTCTTCTCTAGAGTTTGAAAACCCCACAAGCAAACATCTGGATTCAGCAGGACTCTTAATCAGGCTCAAGTTTGTCAGGAAAATTGAATGTTACAAAGCTAGGCAATGCTAACTTAGTGGGATCACATTGACATTCATTCCTTCACATCTGCAGAGCTCACCGACCCGTTCTTGCTGAGCAAGTGAAAAAGACTGAGGATATATATGCTGTAGTTCTGGTAGGTATCTTTTTGGTGCCTGCCAGTGCCCCCTTCCCATCACAGCCACCTCACCTGTCCAGCCCCTCTACCAATTTTACTCTCTCACTGTGATTACTTTCATTACCTCCTTAGTGTGTCTGAACAACCCCCTACAGTTCCCAACTCGTCTCCACCTAAGTTCCCTTCCCATGCATCTCGGCTTGCTTGCAAAAATGCTCCCTCCCACCCCTAAATAGCTACTGCGATAGCCTATACTCACCATCCCATTAGCCATTGTCTCCATACCACCATCACCAGTAGCAATTCCATGGTGGAATCTACACACATATAAAAAACACTGAGAAAATGTTTTTTTAAAAAAACATTTCAAAAAATATATTGAAATTGCCATAGTTCACCATCGCTATCTGGTGTCACATTTGTATATTGCACTTTACAAGTCACTTAAAACATTTTATTTGCAGCTGTATAGTTGAGCCCCATGTCTTCCTGTAAAGCAGGGAGAGGGATTCTGTTGCCCTCCAGATGATCAAGTCCCAGCAACCCCAACCATGGCCAACAGACAGGAATGATGGGAGGTGTAGTCCGACAAAATTTGGATGATCACAGCTTCCCCAATGCCGTTGCAAATGCTAGCAATTTGCAAAATTCCATGCTTTGTTTCAGCGTTCAGTTCCATATATTGGCTACACTCACATACTGCTAATTTGTAAAGAGGAAGAAACAAAATAAATGGCATTGTTGTTGAAGAGTAAGGTATATATTTTCATTAGCTCTGAAGATGGCTCAAGCACTTGCTTACAATGTAGATGAAACACTATGAACCTTCTTAGGCACAGGAGACAATTTGTGGAAGCAGCAACATGACTAACTACCACAATCAGATCTTTGGTCATGGAATTAGGCTTTCCTACCCCATCCTCCATAGTGAAGGCCCTGCACCGCCTGACCCCCCCCCCCATGTGAAAGATGGAATGAGGGGAGTGTCCATGGGCACCACTTTGGCACTGCTCTTCAAAAGCCATGTCCCCACCCCGACTTCTGCTATTGAGGAGGGACACGCTGGGGAGAGGCCTCGCCCGTCACAGCACAGAGGTGTTCTTTTATGCAATAAACAGCAGAGCCAGGGACTACACCTGGAGACTGGCACCAGAAGGGGCAGCCCTCTGGTCAAAGCTCCACCAGGCCCAACCAGAAAATTGAGGGTGGAGTGGGGGAAGAGCTGGCCCCCCGCCAGAGCAGAGGCCACAAGAGGCCTCAGACAGGCAGCCAATGCCCGGAGCAGCACATCAGTGTCACCTGCACTTGCAAAGAGTGGAGACTTTGTCTGAGATCCTTGTGATTCCTTCATTGCAAGGAGTTGGACTAGATGGCCCTTGGGGTTCCTTGCAGCTCTATGGTTCTATTACTCTATGATGGCTTCAGCTGCAGAGTGAAATCTGCAGAAATTGTGGACCTCCCTTGGGCAAGAGGAAATGTCTTCCATTTATGGTAGGATCCCCTTTAAATCAGCCCAGTGAAAGCAGCAGCACTTCACACCATGCACATAGGAGAGTCTTGCTGGATCATGACCTTTATTTTGTTCTTCGCGCATAATTTACTTTAAGTACATAACATTTTGTAAATGCACACTTCTGGATCTTTTGAAAATATGAACTTAGCAGCCTACACAGAAAGCAGGTGGCATTCATCTTACTAATTGGGATGTCAAAGACCATTGGTTTTGATTAAATCTCTACACTTCACATTATGTAAATGATTCACAGCTCAGAAAAATAAATGCAGAGTTACCGGTGGCAGCAGCAGGAAAGCAGACAAAACCAGCAAACACATTAGGGGCTGCCTGGTTCTTTAATTTACGTACTTTACTTATACTTGAGTCTTTGCGTAACAGCATTTAGTTCTTCTTGGTTTCACAGGAGTTTGCATTTAGCTAAATCTCTTCAAGATGCATCACACAGAGCTGTTGTGTTATTAAGACTTAATCTCCTTCTTCTGAATTTCATCAGTTAAATTTAGTCTAATTACTCTGTGCTTACCTCCCACAAAGTCATACCTCAAAACCACACAAAATGCATCATCTTGAAATAATTAAAGTATGTTGTCCCAAAATCTGCAATAGTGTCAAACTAAGAATACATTAATACATGGAGTTCAAATGCCGCTGGCAGCCTGACTGACCTAACAGATCTATGAATGAGAGACTTGAAAACGAACTTGGTACACTGGAAGATTATAGGAATTGAGTATTTGGAAGTGAACAAGTGGCAAAGACCACTGTAAGGCAAAGTTTAATCCATTATATCCATCTTATACCATAGACCTTGATACAATTATTGAAAGCTGGAAGAGCAAAGGGGATAGGGAGAACTATTTGTGGTGATATGGGAGCATGACCTCCCCCTCCTCAGTCCTCATGTACATAAACATATCAATATGTCTTCACAAAGCACCACATCACACACACAACCCCTGAAAACCCAGGCCATTTCTGGCACCTTTTTCTAGAAAAATAGCACTGAGTATGACTCTGTTTACCCAGACTGTCTACTGAATAGGATGTGCCGGTTATGTAGATTGCACACAATGTCACCTGTTTGTAACTTGCAGAAACCCATTGGAATGTCAATGCCAGGTGTAAACTTTGTCTGGAAAAGGTAGAAGGCTTGTAAATTCCAAATGCTTTGATTGACACAGGCAATTTTGACCTGCCTCACCTGCTGTAACCCCTCCCAATTTGGGGATGTCTCTTTGACATTTGCCTACGCTTCACTGACACTTGTGGGGTGGGATTTTTTTACTGTTTTGCGCCAAATGTAAGACTTGAAAGGCAAACCCCCTTTGTCTCAGGGTTCTCCTTTCTTTGCTTTTGGAGAGGTTGAATCTTTGTCACGACAAATAAACAATCAAAGGCTGAGCAGCCCGCTGTGCTTTTGGATTTTTGCCTGGTTGTGTTCTCTTTATTTTTTACTCTGACCCAGGAACCTAGCTTTTGTGAAGTACCTCAGGTAAGGGGTTCAGCCCCAAAGCGAGCACCAAAGGAGAAATACCTGGTACCCCCTTGGAGCATTCATGCCCATGGGGCAACTTTATAGTGTTCTATTTGAAGCATACACAAAAAAGATTTTTTCATTCTCTTATCAAAGTTTCCCAAGAAAATACAGCCATCATGAAATAAGAGATTCTCTTTTGGATTAGCACAATAGCACTTTTATCTCCTTACCTAAATGTACTTATCTTGCATTAAGCGACTGTAACTTTTTTCTTTCTTATTTGCTGTCTGTTATCTGACGTGTTTTATGCCATTATTCCAGACTAAATAGAATTTTTCGAAACGAAAGAAAACACTTCTCATAATGGAAGTAATAAACAGTTATGTAGCTTGAGGTTGTGGATTGGAAATGACGGCCTTTGACATTAATGATGAAATCTTTAACAACGGTGCCTGGGAGGTGAACTTTCTGATAGCCTCCATACTGAGACTGTCGTAATTGAAACATGGGGCTCGTCCACACTTGCACTTTCTCTACTGCTTTCCCCTGGGAAAGCACTGAATCAGAATGAATGGCAATCGGGTTGTCCACTGAGCGCTATTTGTTCAAGTTTAGCACTAAAGAGCAGGTTTTCCAGGGGGAAGTGTCAGAGCTAAGGCAAAGCTGCTTGGACCCATTCTTTCTAGGGACAGGCAAAGTGGAAGTGAAGATGATCCCACAGTTGTTAGCTTGTTGCTTCTCACTATGCCTTATCTAAGACAAGGTCACCAAGGTTTGCTCGAATCTAACTTTCAACAGCCCCAGCTACCTTGACCAATGTGCAACAACATGTAGTGGTCCCCCATTCCTGAGCTAAATAGTCTCTTTTAACTAATTTCTTGATGTCTTGTTGCTTCTGCGACAACAGGCAGATAAAGTTAAACCATTGTACTGCACCTTAAATTCCAGCAGAAATAACTCCTCAACAGTCATGTCTCAATAGATGGCAGTACAATCCTATGCATGTCTATTCAGAAAAACAACTCACGTTTAGTTTAAAGCGCTAACGGCTATGTGTATAGAATCAGGGGTGTAGCACCCCCAGCCTCAACAGCTTCCTCGCGGGGGGGGGGCACCTGATCTCACCCCCTCCCAAAAATGTGCCTGAGGCTGCAGCCCCCTCAGCCCCCCCATGCCTCTGTATAGAATACATACAAATTTGCATGATTCGAAGCCTAAGTGACCTCAGTTTATGAACAAATTTGGTGACAATCTACCTTTTCCTAGCTAGATATATTCTGAAATATAAACTCTTGTATGACAGTTTTTCTTGCTGTGTATATAATACAATTACATGGCATATGTGTACAGTATCTTTGTTGTACTTTGAAAAAAGGATAATGTGCTGCATTTTTTTATGTTGGAATACAATCTAAATGCACCAAAGCAGCATTTTTTAAAAAGTGGCTCAAGGGAATATCTAAAAGCAGGAGAACACTGAAATCCATTGACTTTTGCACATAAGAGCAATAATTCCTTTTTAATCCCCTTAAGGGAGCCGGGGAGTGGGGCTGTTTCTTGTCCAGACGCCCAACTCAAGGGCTGAAGGGCGGTGGGTCATATGCAGTGCATGTCATACGGTGAACCTGACCCTGGTCAAGCCATTCCATCCATCAACCAGCAGGCAGTTGATTTAAGGCACACACCCAATGCCTACACCAAACCTGTTTACATCTGTAATCAATCAGATATCCTAAATTGGGCAAACTTTCAGAGAACAGGATTGCATGCTGGTGGAACAATACACCTTTGCCATGCACATTTGGCACAAAGACTGAGCTGCCATCTCATTGTCTCCCAAAGCAGCAGCCTAGTGGCCCATGAGTCTGTGATCAGAGTGATTCACATGCTTAGACCGTTGAGGGAAATTGAATGAGAGCATGGGAAAAGAGTGTTTCAGTGGTTATCATGCCATCTTGGGGTCCCAATGTGTGTTAAAGAAGCGCTTATGGCTCAATTCAGGGAGCAGCACTGTCAAACTATTGTTCCATCCACATCAGCATTGCCTGGCAGCACCTCTCCGGGGGTTTGAAGAAGTCCTTCTCAGTCATCCCTGGAGACTGAGCCTGGTACCATCTGCATATAAAGCATCAACTGTAACACTGATATGCAAGACTTAGAATGTGATCTGTAGTGTTTTTAGAAGTACAATTGCAAAGCATAATACATATTTCATATGTGCTTCAAGTGGTTTAGAACTTCTGTGCTACTTTGTATTAGAGTTTCACAAATCTAATTTTAGTTCTCTCTATCCCTTGACTGCAGAAGTCACAGCGAGACAATCCAGGCTGTGTTGTGGAAAAGCAGCATTATGAGTCAGAATGAAAGGCCTATGGAGTCTCTAATCTCATCTGCAGTAGTAAACCTTTGGCTCTGTCCCCTAGCTCCTGTGCACTACTGCATGTAAGCCTGTAACTAAACCTAACCACAAGCAATTGAAACATTTAAAATTTTATTTCCTGTTTACCCCTGCCTCATCTCCCTCCCCTGTGTCAAATTTTAGACTGTAAGCTCCTTTTGTCCTTTAAAATAGTGTTCTATGTTGGGTTGCCAGTGCAATGAATTTGATTTTTAGCACAGGAAGGTGTCTCCAATTGGGTGGGGTTTTTTAAAGTATTTGATTGTCCAGTAGAGCAGTGTTTCCCAACCTTTTTTGGGCAAAGGCACACTTGTTTCATGAAAAAAATCTCGAGGCACACCACCATGCCAGATGGGGAAAGGTCACTTTTTACTTATGTAAAAAAAAATAAAAAAATAGTAACAGCATAGAAGGTAATGGTTAGGCTAGCATCCCTCTTCCAAATATGCTAGGTTTTTATTTGCAGGGACTGTTCTACATGGGAAAGCATTCAGCACTGTCATTCTCCCATCTGCCATCTGAATTGGTACTATTCTGGGTCAACTTACTCTGCTGCATGTGTAGATGAAAATGGCACCAAGTGTGGGGGAGGGGGCAGAACAGGTTTCAGATACAGGATATTAAGCATACACGTACTTCAGATTGAACTGGTTGCTTGCTTTGCAAGTTTTCATTTCCCAAATGACTGCCTTGGCAAGCGCAATACCTACCAGGCTCAACGCCGGTCTCGCGCTGCCGCTTCCCGCGCTCTCAAGGACCCGGGAGAAGGAAGGCGTGAAGGGAATCCCGAAGGCGCGAAAACCTCGCGCATGCGCAGGCCTTCCGCCTGCGACAGCCCAGTAGGCCGGCCGAAGCGAGCGGCGATGGGATGTGGGAGGGAGCTTGCTCGCCGCCCCGCGTGTGCCTATGTGGGGCACGTTACAGCCCCGTGACGTCAGCGCCACGCAGGCAGCCAGGCAGGCAGACAGGGAGAGCCCCGCGCTGGGCGGCCTCTCCTCGCCGCCGCCGCCCCGCCTCTCACTGCCCAACTCGCCCGCCTCCCTCCCACGGCACACCAGGCAACGTCTCGCGGCACACTAGTGTGCCACGGAACACCGGTTGGGAAACACTGCAGTAGAGGCAGATGTTGTTAATTGGACTTCTGAGTAGGAGGGTATGGCTGGCCTCCCCCAGTTATTATAAATATCCTTAGTAAAACTACATGACACACTTTTTAGACTGCTGCTTCCTGGACCTGCTTTGTGATGCACTTCAAACCCTACCTCCTAGACTTGCTGTTTGGCTTTCTTTGGAAGACTACCTGTCTGCTAAACACTTCATATGCCATCTCTTTGTGGTACTTTCGCGACAGCCAGGTCATGCGACCAAGCTGAACAGGTGTAAGAACCAGCCTAAGTCTTTCCTCTCTGGTCATTTTACACCACCCGGGGCTCAGCCACCTTCAACCCATCCAGATGAGCCCTGGCTGAGCTCGGGAGAGTAAATGACTCTGGCGTAGCTTCAGCTGAACAGGGTTGGGAATTTGACACCAGCTGGGGCTGCCTGAGCTCAGGCATCCTAAACTGCTCATCTTGCCATAGGACTGCCTAATAAATGTACCACCACAGAAAATAATGTCCTCTTCAGATGCTAAAATACGAGGAATTAGGATTGCACTCAGCCAAGTAAAAAAAAAAAGACACAAAGCAAGGACAGGGTAGATCATGGTGGCTTTTATTGATGGCAATATCAACAATGGTTTTATTTCATATGTAAAAAGTTTAGCTTCATGGAACTTAAAAAAATGTCTCTGTTGAGTACATCCTATACGTACTCCCTGCTTGTACCAGCCTTCTTTATCAAGTGCCATCCATGAGGCAAAGTGAGATGTCTTGAGCACCAGGAAGACACTGAGAACTTTTGCCACAACAAATACCTGAAATGCGGAGGAGAGGAAAAAGGTGACATGGAGATCTCACTGTCATTTGCACTCCATCTCCCATTCTTAATCAAAAAAATTAGCAGATGTTGTATAAAAACAGGCTTCAAAAAACTGCAATTTTGTCTCAAATAACTTTTATTTTTTGAGGTAAAGCTGTTTTGACATTATGAGGTAAGACGCACTGTTGTTGGATTTTGAAGCACTTTTTAGGAGAAAAGAAAGAACCCAGTACAGTGGTGCCCCGCAAGACGAATGCCTCACAAGACGAAAAACCCGCTAGACGAAAGGGTTTTCCGTTTTTCGATGCACTTCGCAAGACGAATTTCCCTATGGGCTTGCTTCGCAAGACAAAAACGTCTTGCGAGTCTGGCGATTTTTTTCGCTTTTCCCCCCTTTTTCTAAGCTGCTAAACCGCTAATCGCCTTTTAGCCGCTAAGCCTTTAATAGCCGCTAAACCGCTAATAGCGCTAATCCACTAATCCGCTAATAGGGTTGCTTCGCAAGACGAAAAAACCGAGACTCGCGGAACGGATTATTTTCGTCTTGTGAGGCACCACTGTAGTAGGTTAGGTATTAACTTAATGAGTGTTCCTCATTAATTTCAGCAGCCAGGTTGCTCACTGGGACAAGACAGTGTGAGCATATTACACTGATCCTGGTCCAACTGCACTGATTACCAATTAGTTACCAGGCCCAATTCAAAGTGCTGGTTTTGACCTATAAAGCCTTAAGGACCACAATACCTCAAGGACCGCCTCTTTCCATATGAACCTACCCAGACGCTGAGATCATCTTCTGAGGCCCTCCTTCGTGTGCCTCCTCCTCGAGGTCTGGAGGGTGGAAACACAAGAACAAGGCCTTCTCTGCAGTGGCTCCCCATCTGTGGAATGCTCTCCCCAGGGAAGTTCGCCTGGCGCCTTCATTATACACCTTTAGCGCCAGGCAAAAACATTCCTTTTTAACCAGGCCTTTGGTTGAATAACATTCAATGCCCTTTTAAAATATGCTTTTGTGGGGGAGGGGGTTGTTCTTTTTTCTTTTGATTATGTATTCTGTGTTTTTATATCGTGATTTTATCCTGTGAACTGCCCTGAGACCTGGGGGTATAGGGCAGTATACTAATTTAATTAATAAATAAAGAATGCAAAAATCACCACCCACATTCATGTTAGCAATGAACTCCAAAACAGAGAAGTGGATCCACAATTTTGTAGTTTGTGTTTTTCCAGCTCAGGACCATCCCAGGTGCTTCTGATATTGACAGAAGCCCATGTTGCCCTGCTGCCATACTTGGCATCCCAGTAAAGCCGGGCATGTAAAGGTGGCAACTGCTGTCTCTAAGCAGCCCAACAGGCTACAGCTCTGAAGAAGAAACATGTCAGGAAAGAAATCACATCAAATAGTGTAATTTCTGTACACTAAATATGAAATATAGAAAAAGAGAAGGGCAGTTTATAACCTTGGAAGATAAATAGATACAAAGGGGACCCACAAGAAAATGTTGCCATATGGATTGCTCCTGTTAAGTCCAAGTTCCAAGCCAGCCATGTCCTGTTTGTGGATATTCCACACTTCCGCTCCTTCTCGCCCCTCGTTTCCTCCCCCAGCCTCAAAAGCCACTTGGCATTCCGTCCTCTTTGGGCGAGGGCTGTGGCTGCGTGTTTCTCCCTTGGTGGGAGCTTCTGGCTGAGAACATGTGACGCCATTGTCCAAAGAGCTCCACTGGCTGCCCATCTGCCACCAAGACAGGCTCAAGGTTCCTGCACACCTCAGGGATCGCCTGATATTCCAGCTCTAGCACTGAGATCATTTTGCGTCTTTGGTCGTTCCCTGAGTTGGTGAGACTCGTTTGACATCAACAAGAAATCAAGCCTTCAGCCATCAGCCCAATCCTGTGGAACAGCCTGCCTTTTTAAAATTTACTGGGAAATCATCTATCATCACCACTGGAGTTAGTGGGAAATTTACTGGTATCAACTTTCCTTTATATTTTACCCATATCTCAACGATGTTTCTTAGTAAGGGATTTTCAGTATTATCCCACCACTGCCTATTTGGTTTGATGAAAAATCTATTCACTAACTTCTCCCTCATTTCCTGTGTACCACTCTCTAACCATTCTAACTCTCCTTGTTCTATTATCTCGTCAATGATATATCTTAACTCATTGGCTATATAATATAACTATGTTGGGAAGACCCAGTCCACCTACTTTCTGGGGTTTATACCCCATCTTCTTTTATTAATTCTGGGTTTCTTATCCCCATTACAGATTTATTAATCATACGTTGCTAACCCTTTATCTCTGTCTCCAATATCTTAATTGGTAACATAACATATTGGTAACATATAAATAAAAAATATTATTCTAGACAAAATTTTAATTATCACTATTCTTCCAAACCATGAAAGATTAATTTTCTAATATTCCTTCAGCTTTTCCTTAATTTCAGTCTTTAATTTCTTAAAATTCTCTTGTTCTAAATTTTCTAAGTTTCTTGTTATATTTATTCCCAAATACTTTATTACATTTCTTAATTTTATATCTATTTTATTTTTCTTCAAAAAAATGTTTTTCATCTTCACCATAATTAAATATCATCATCTCTGATTTGGACCAATTAATTCACAACCTTGTTATTCCTCCATTTTTTTCCCCAAATGTGCTTCTATTACCTGCATATTTTCCAATGGATTTTCAGTTGTTAGCAAGGTGTCATCTGCAAATAAGCTTATCTTCTCCTTTCCTTTACTGCTTATTCCTTTCATATTTCCATCTTCTCTAATTACATTGGCCAGAGTTTCAATGACCGATACAAACAAGATTGGGGAAAGGGGGCATCTTTGCCTTGTACCTCAGGCTAGTGTTATTTGTTCTGTTATACTATCGTTCACCATGACATATGCCTTGTTCCTCAAGTCTAAATCTAATCCTTTAAATCGTTCTCCAAATCCTAAACTTTCTATAATCATTTTTAACACTGGTCATTCTACACAGTCCTATTAAACTAGATACCTGTCTTCCTGCTATAAAGCCACATTGGTTTTTATTTATACATGAAAGTATTCATCCTTTTTGTCATTATTGTTGTCAATATTTTAGCATCTTGATTTACTAGGGAAATTGGCCTATACGATTCTGGGTCTTTCAAATCTTTTCCTGGTTTTGGAATTAAGATAATTATTGATTGTTCCCACAATAGTGTGGTCCTCTCACTCTCTATTATTGAATTATATAATACTTTTAATTTAGGAAACAGTATTTTTAAAAGGGACGTGGGTGGCGCTGTGGGTTAAACCACAGAGCCTAGGACTTGCCGATCAGAAGGTCAGCGGTTCGAATCCCCGCGATGGGGTGAGCTCCCGTTGCTCGGTCCCTGCTCCTGCCAACCTAGCAGTTTGAAAGCACGTCAAAGTGCAAGTAGATAAATAGGTACCGCTCTGGCGGGAAGGTAAACGGCGTTTCCGTGCGCTGCTCTGGTTCCCCAGAAGCGGCTTAGTCATGCTGGCCACATGACCCGGAAGCTGTACGCCAGCTCCCTCGGCCAATAAAGCGAGATGAGCGCCGCAACCCCCGAGTCGGCCACGACTGGACCTAATGGTCAGGGGTCCCTTTACCTTTACCTTTACTATTTTTAAAAAATACCTTATAATATTCTGTTCCCATACTCCTGGGGTTTCCCTCCTTTTAGTTTCCCTATAATTTCTGCTGTGATATATTTTCATGATACCGAGATATATAAATATTTTAAATAAATAATAAATAAATAAACTGCAACCAATCGACACTAGCATAGATTTATACTGTTAATTAATATAAAGTCCTAAACCAATCAATTCCATGGTTGCCACATACTGGCTTTAGTCACATTTTTTTATCCACAGACCCAGTGGTGGGTAATGCTTTTGGCCAGTGGCGTAGCGTGGGGGGTGCCAGGGGTGCCGGCCGCACCGGGCGCAACATTTTGGGGGGCGCGTTTGACCGGCCCTCCTCGAGGAAGCAGGAACCCCACTGTCCTCGGACCTCCTCTGAAGCCTGGCAGTGGGGCGGAGAGACCTTCTCCCCGCGCCAGCCTTCGGATGGCTGTCCTGAAGACTTGTGGTGGGAGCAGTGGCGTAGCGTGGGGGGTGCAGGGGGGCCTGCTGCACCTGGCACAACATCTGGGGGGGGCGGAAGAGACTCAAGTGCTAAAATCCACGGGTTAGGGGGCGCAAATTACTTGCCTTGCCCCTGGTTAGGGGGCGCAAATTACTTGCCTTGCCCCGGGTGCCGAGAACCCACGCTACGCCACTGCTTTTGGCAAGTATTTCTCAAATCAAGTATCTCACCATTTATATTGAGCTGCTTTGTGGTTTGGTGTGGTTTTTAGCATCTACCGAACAGAGAGGAATCCAGGCATGACCATGCTTTGCCTGTGCCTTCACTGTACCCCTTTAGGCGCCAGGCAAAAACCTTCCTTTTCAACCAGGCCTTTGCCTGACTTGATCTACATCCTATACCCTTTTTTAAAATGCTGGCTCTCTTGAGGGTTTTTATTGGGCTGTTGGTTTCGTTTTGATTTTTTGTATTTGATATTTTATGTGAACCACCCTGAGACCTTTGGGTATAGAAACAAACAAACAAACAAAATGTTTTAGCCAGGTCCACCACATTTGCCTCAGATACCCATTCCTTTTCAGAGATTATCTCCATGACTAGTAATTTTTAGCTGACTCAAAACAGTAGCCCCATCAGTGCAAATTTCTAGACAGCCCCGCAGCATCAGATAAATTCCAACAGAACGTCCGTGAGTTATTCTCTTATTCTAGGAAGTGATAAATGTTTGCAAAACCAAACATTAAAAGGTTTTGTGCACTACCCCCACCGCCCCCTCGCCCTGCATGACCATCATCAGTATTTACCCATTATCAGTTCCTAGCTCTTGGAGGTTGATAAAACTGTTGAGTGGGCCGTGTTGACCGCCGGGGCTGTCCATCACCACCTCTTCGGAATTCTAAAGTTTGTTCATAAGCCAATTCTTCCTCTTCCTGCAGGTAAACAACATTATTTAAAAGTGTACACTGACAGAATTATACAGAGAGAAGTTCCCTTTCTAGGCAAAAAGATCTTTAGCTAAAATGGCCCTTACAAGAATGGCTGGGCCAGATCACACTCATGTTTTCTTAAGGACAGACGCCTGAGAAGTGAAATCTGGATACTGGAAAGAGCAGGGAGAGGCTGTGTATGTGTAGCAAGGAATCGTACAGATAGAACATCTTTTCCCCCAAAAGTCTACACAAACTAATATGCAAAAAAGGGCCAGAAAAGTGACTAGTGGGACTTTTAATGATTAAAAACATGGCATTGGAGTGACAAGTACTTAATGTGCAAGATCCAACACAGAAGCATCAAAGATGAAATGAAAACGTGAAACAGAAAAATGTTACTACTCTTTCTGTAGGAACCCTATCTGTGAGATAATGTCTGTAATGAATAAATAGACAAGCTCTGAAAACTATAGTTATATGTATGTCCCACACTACTTTGAGGTTGGCTCAGAGTGATTAGCTAGCATGGTGCACAAGTTAATGACACATTGGAACTGGGGAGACCTAGCATTGAAACTCCTCCTGTGAGCTCAGATCAGTCACACATTCTTACTCTAGCCTACCTCACAGAGTTGTGAAAATAAATGGAGTGCGGACAGGGGGCAACCATATACTGTATGTCGCTTTCAGATCTTTGGAGGAAAGGTGGAACACACATAAACAAAATCATAGAATCATAGAATTGTAAAGTTGAAAGGACTTGAGGGTCATCTAGTCCAACCCCCTGAAAAGCAGGAATCTCAACGAAATCATATGTGACAGAAGGCCATTCAACAGCAAGCACTTAAAAAACTAATACTAATTATAGTTTTTTGGCCGTAAATTGTTGCTCCTTACTGAATTGGAAGCTCACCATGACAATCCCCATAGTCATGCCCCCAAAATAATCCCAAAATGCAAGCTGTTCTGTTGATGCCTTCATAGATAGATGATAGATACAGAGATACTGTAGAATGTAGATGATAGATAGATACAGTGCTTTTTTTTGGGGGGGGGTCACAGAGGTCGCATAACCCTAAACATTTTGTGAATCTAAGTCTGGCCTCATTGAGGGGCAGTATTTCAATATGAGTAGGAAAATGAGAGTACCCCTAAACATTTTTTTAGATTTTTTTGGATAGATGATGATGATGATGATGATAGATAGATAGATTAGATAGACAGATAGAGATAGAGATAAGAACACACAAGAGTTCATAGCATTTGTATGTACTATTTATGAGGCTCGGAATGACTGCAATCCTATGTAGTTTCTGGAGGAAATTCCATTGAACACTTGGGTGCTTACTGCTCACTGCAAGTGTAAAACACTGGCTTGCAAGTCACACTAAGCCTTGCCTTAGCAAGACCATGCAAGCATGTGGGTTCCCAAATTCTGCAGGGATTAGCTGCTCTACAGACTTCTAGTTGTCAACTCCCTGCTGCAGCCAGTTCCAGCAGGGAGAAAGATATGGTGCTGACAGCACAGCCTCGTCCTCACGCCCTGCTGGGATCAGCTGCACGGAGTTCCTGACTGCACAAAGCAGGACTTGCTGTAAGTGCCAATCAGCTAAGGGTCATAGTGACCTCAGGAGATTGACACAAAATGGGGATGGGAGTTGGTGGAGCTCAGGATGTGGTCTCCTGGTTGGATATTGTTTCCCCACCTGTAACATAGACTGTATATTCGATTGAAGTATCACAAGTCAATTGAAGTCTGGTCCAGAATACCGTTTGTGTTTCTTTTTCACAATCTGTGCAAATTTCTCGCTCCAGCTACTCTAGGTGGAGGTTAAGATTGTAAGGGGAAAGAGGAGCAGTAGGCATTTCTATCAGTGCTTTTTTTGTACAAACTCACATGTTTTGCTATGACATTAGAGACACCTCTTGTTCACATCATTTATAGAAAGAACTAGCAGGGATAAATGGAACAAGGATTGAACAGTGTGGGCGGGGGGGATAGGAACACCTGGCCCTATTTTTATTTCAAAGCCAGTTCAGTTCTCCTAGTGTAAAGGAAAAAACCAAAACATATTAAGTAGAAGATTTCTCACCTTTAAACTTCTGATACCCTTTTAAAGTGTCAGCAGCTCTTTCAACAGATGTTACATATAACAACTGCAATAGCTATCACCACTGAGCATGAATTTAAATTTAAACTTGAATTTTTGGCCTCCCATCTGCTTCCCCACCTCTTATTTTAAATTATAGTACAACCTCCTGTCAGAAAGATTAAACGCAAAGAAAAGAGGAGGAAATGAGTAAGTGACCTAAAAAGCTAGCTCATAGTTGCTAGAATAAGACTTCCCATTATTCTAAATGCAGGTTAAAATGCTGCTCTATCCTTTTCTTGCTGTGCTTAAAGCACATGTGTATGTTTTAGTCTACACTTTTTCCAGGGGGCTCAAACCTTTTGGTTCTGTTTGGGCCAGGGGTGTGGAACTGCATTTGGCCTGTGGGAGAGCACCCTGGCATTCCTCTGCAGCAGCGCAAACTGGGATACAAAGGAAAAGCCAAGCAGGCTTGAGGCTCACGTCCTGGTTTGGCAAGGCATAGCTGTGTTATGAATTCCCTATGGGGAACTCTCTAAGGAAGCTGGTGCTGGTGCCTTTGCTCTCACTACAAGGCTGAGAGCAAGCCTGCATTGCCAATAAGCCCTCAGGTGCACACAATGTGGCTCACGACTGTGAGCTAACAGCAATGTCCCTACCTGTCCCTATCTGACATCACACATGATGGGAGGTGTTGGGCAGGTATGTGTGGTTTCATGGAACTGGTTAGCAGACCTAATTAGGCCCACAACCCAGAGGTTCCCCAGCCCTGGCACAGGGGTTGCCCTACACCTTGCTTCAGATATTTGAAAGGGAATTGCACGTGCTACACTCTCAGATAAGGTTAACAGGAGACTTTGGGACCATGCTAAATCAAGTGGGGGTTGGCAGTGGAGCTAGTCTGCAGTCATACCTCATTTCTGACCAAACATAGTACTGTTATTGAAGCTGTTTATGACCGGATGTGCTTCAAATAAAGTAGCCCCAAGTGAACTTGTCAAATGCCCTCTCGGCATCCACCAAAGACCATCAGCAGCAAAAGTGTATTCTCCACAGTTGCTATTAAGCCATGTGAATGCTTTGCTAAGACAAGGGTTAAGAATGAGCTTAGGACATAGATTTCAGCCTGCCTTTGTAAATCAGATCAGACACTAGCTTGAGCCGAAAAACTTGGTTTCCTCACATCGGAATGACTGGGGCATGTCTCTTGTATCTTGCCTAAGACTCTGAAGAGCTGTTGATGTGCCCAAAACCTTTTCCCAAAGCTACATTGTCCAGTGAAGCAGATAGGTTTCTGGCACAGTGGCAGCTAGACCATTTTGTGGCACATACCATGTCCATCTAGCGAGTGAGAAGTTTCTTACCACACTGACCAGCAAAGTACTATGCCAGTTCACAGCTACATTCTTGGGGCTCTCATTGCAGATGAAAAGAGGAAGCTCATACTGGAATAGGCTGTTCTAAGAAGAGGGCCATAACTGCCTGGGTCATTATGGCCATGGCCTCCCACAACTGGCTTGTTCTTGGCAGATTAGCTCAAATTCAAAAGGTGTAGACTTTGAGGAAGCACAGACAATCTTTCTGTAGGAGATCACTTGTTCAGTTGTTTTACCAGCACGAATTGAATGGAGAATGCAGACAACTCTGATTAAAAACAAACTTGGGGAGTGAATAGGTGGAGCTTGATCCTTTTTTGGCCTGCAAGCTTTGCAGCCTCTCAGAGAACTGAGAAGGATTTCTTCTAACTGGGAAAGTTCAGGCTAACAGGGTAAATGCTTACAATTCTTTGTCAGATTGTTTCCATTTCTAATTTAAAACTAAAGGTTGCATTTCACTAGGCTTTTTAAAGCTCAGTATGTTTTGCTAAGAGGGACGCGGGTGGCGCTGTGGGTTAAACCACAGAACCTAGGACTTGCCGATCAGAAGGTCGGCAGTTCAAATCCCCATGACGGGGTGAGCTCCTGTTGTTCGGTCCCTGCTCCTGCCAACCTAGCAGTTCAAAAGCACGTCAAAAGTGCAAGTAGATAAATAGGTACCACTCTGGCAGGAAAGTAAACGGTGTTTCCATGCTCTGCTCTGGTTCACCAGAAGCGGCTTAGTCATGCTGGCCACATGACCTGGAAGCTGTACGTCGGTTCCCTCGGCCAATAAAGCGAGATGAACGCTGCAACCCCAGAGTCGTTCACGACTGGACCTAATGATCAGGGGTCCCTTTACCTTTACCTATGTTTTGCTAGTTAACCTACATGTTCAGAAGTAAGTAGCACAGAGCTCAAAGGAGCTCAGCCCCAAGTTAAGTATAGAAAAAACTGCAGTTGTGTCGTAATTCTTTTTAGTTTAATGGAATAAAAATCCTAAATAGTTGAAAGGGTGGGGGGTGTCAAAAACTGTGGAATTAATACCAGCTGTCAAATAAATCACATGAATGATTCATATACTCATCAATCTATGTAACTGGCAACACAATCACATTAAGATTCTTGCTGTTTAGTCAGAAATAATCCCCAGGGAGCCAGCAGCCAATGGGCCAGAACCAGCCTCCTCAACAGGTCCAAACAGGATGTTTTGGACCACTGCTCTCTCAGGATACTGCTTGAAACTACTTGGGAAAGGCAAAGGACAAGGGAAGGTATCCAGAGCACCTTCAAGTGATTGTTCCCAGTGGTGATTCTGCATCCCTTGCCATTTCTGTCACAAAAGGTGAGGGAAGCGGGATATGCTGGGATCTACTACCTCAAGGTTCCTGGAACACCATGAAGCCATGGTTCTCAAAGGACCAGCAGCCTCTTCTATTGTGGGGAGGGGGAAACTGGGCGGCCGTGGAGATCTCATTCTGTCTCATTGCTGCCCTGGCGATTGGGAACAGCTGAACAGCCGCACCTACATTTGTCTTGGCCAAGACTGCCACCTGAGTGTGGTCCCTTGCACCAAGACAGAAAAAAGGTTACCTACCCCTAAATCACAAACTGAGTTATGTAACTCTGTCAGGTAATATGGCTCTGGCTGGTAATTGCACTATCATGATGTAGCTATATGTTACAGCTGACTAGTAGAAAGTGGTTCTTAAGGCCAGTGATAATTTGTTGACCCATCACTAGTTATTCAAGAGGAAAACACCACCAGACATCTCCTGTACATGCCCTTCTGGCTGCAGAACTATCACTGCACTACCTGTTGGTGAAGGTGACAAAAACCTCTACCTGCAGCATCTCCTAATAGAGGAATAGGTAGTGGAAAGCACAAGGGTCCACCTGCCAGAGTAATGAAGTATGGTTCAGGTGGTCTGCTGGGTCAGTTTCTTTCACAGCAATATAAATCACCACAGGAATGATAACATTAGGTACACACCAGTTCCACAACTCCAGTGTAAGGGCAGGAGAATCCTTGAACCAGTGCCAGTTTGCTTGTTTATGTAGAACACTGTAGCTCCCAACTATGACATGCCACAAGTCAAAACAGATGCTTGGGATATCTGCTGCCCTGGGATGGTTAGATAACTGAACTTCACAGATGGGAACGATCTCTTGGATCAATATGAAGATGACTAACAGGATAATTGTGCCTCTGTTGACTGAGATACAGCACATCTGGAGAAACCTCCATGACAAGGGCATATGGAACGCTGTGGGCCTAGGTATGGAGCTTCGGTACAGAATGTCATTAGTTTTAGAACTAATGAGTCCCTTACCACTGAAAGGCAGGCCTTCAATGTGGGATCAGGCATCCTGGTTATGCCGCACTTAGTTTAGCAAAGTATGCAAGCAGAGGGCAACAGCACCTGCCATGCTCAAATTTGAGAATGGGTCAAGTCCCTAAGGTGTGGTGTTGTAGCCATGTCAAAGGAAACTTGTGAACTCTCAGTCTGAAAAAAACAGTCTGCTGTCAACAACAAAATGAAGGGAACCAAAGTAGAGAAAACCCTAAGTTTGTGATGGTTGGAAATATTGACATCGGTGTCAAGCACCACGGAGGCTTGCTCTCACAATGTCACTTGGTAGACGGCATGAGTGGTTTTGGTGTGCCTGGTGGAAATGCTGGCAATGACTGGGTACATGTCCACTTTTTGTTCCTCAACAAGACATTCATGCCCATCAGTGGAGGGTGGAATGCTACCAAAAGCAAACATGACCAAAAGGACACCCATTGCATCATTGGCTCTGATGGAGGGCAGCGAAGGTGTCAATCAGTGCAGAATGGACCAAAATAAAACAACACAAATGGACAGAGAAAAATAAACTGTAGAAGAGAAAGTAAATGAAGGAAGAGATGCCCTGTTTCCTGCTGCAATGAGGCATTTTAGATTAAAAATATCTGCTCTTCTTGCTCTTCCTTTGTCATTTTAGTGCTGCAAGTTTGGGTTTTCCAAGTTTCCATGACATTCATAGAATCATAGAATCATAGAATCATAGAGTTGGAAGAGACCACAAGGGCCATCGAGTCCAACCCCCTGCCAAGCAGGAAACACCATCAGAGCACTCCTGACATATGGTTGTCAAGCCTCTGCTTAAAGACCTCCAAAGTAGGAGACTCCACCACACTCCTTGGCAGCAAATTCCACTGTCGAACAGCTCTTACTGTCAGGAAGTTCTTCCTAATGTTTAGGTGGAATCCGCTTTCTTGTAGTTTGGATCCATTGCTCCGTGTCCGCTTCTCTGGAGCAGTAGAAAACAACCTTTCTCCCTCCTCTATGTGACATCCTTTTATATATTTGAACATGGCTATCATATCACCCCTTAACCTCCTCTTCTCCAGGCTAAACATGCCCAGCTCCCTTAGCCGTTCGTCATAAGGCATCGTTTCCAGGCCTTTGACC
Organism: Podarcis vaucheri; assembly: GCF_965113315.1. Taxonomy (NCBI): domain Eukaryota; kingdom Metazoa; phylum Chordata; class Lepidosauria; order Squamata; family Lacertidae; genus Podarcis; species Podarcis vaucheri. The sequence continues at coordinate 109,630,356 of NC_138762.1, forward strand.
ATTTTGGTTGCCCTCTTCTGGACACGTTCCAGTTTGTCAGTGTCCTTCTTGAATTGTGGTGCCCAGAACTGGACACAGTACTCCAGGTGTGGTCTGACCAGAGCAGAATACAGTGGCACTATTACTTCCCTTGATCTAGATGCTATACTCCTATTGATGCAGCCCAGAATTGCATTGGCTTTTTTAGCTGCCGCGTCACACTGTTGGCTCATGTCAAGTTTGTGGTCAACCAAGACTCCTAGATCCTTTTCGCATGTACTGCTCTCAAGCCAGGTGTCACCCATCTTGTATTTGTGCCTCTCATTTTTTTTTGCCCAAGTGCAATACTTTACATTTCTCCCTGTTAAAATTCATCTTGTTTGTTTTTGCCCAGTTCTCTAATCTGTCAAGGTCGTTTTGAAGTGTGATCCTGTCCTCTGGGGTGTTAGCCACCCCTCCCAGTTTGGTGTCATCTGCAAATTTGATCAGGATGCCCTTGAGTCCATCATCCAAGTCGTTGATAAAGATGTTGAATAAGACCGGGCCCAAGACAGAACCCTGTGGCACCCCACTAGTCACTCTTCTCCAGGATGAAGAGGAACCATTGATGAGCACCCTTTGGGTTCGGTCAGTCAGCCAGTTACAAATCCACTGAGTGGTAGCATAGTCAAGACCGCATTTTACCAGCTTCTTTACAAGAATATCATGGGGCACCTTGTCAAATGCTTTGCTGAAATCAAGGTAGGCTACATCCACTGCGTTCCCTTCATCTACCAGGCTTGTAATTCTGTCAAAAAACGAGATCAGGTTAGTCTGACATGACTTATTTTTCAGAAATCCATGCTGACTATTGGTGATCACAGCATTCCTTTCTAGGTGCTCACAGACTGTTTGCTTAATGATCTGCTCCAGAATCTTTCCTGCTATTGATGTCAGACTGACTGGGCGGTAATTATTTGGGTCCTCTCTTTTCCCCTTTTTGAAAATAGGAACAACATTTGCCCTCCTCCAGTCTGCCGGGACTTCGCCTGTTCTCCAGGAATTCTCAAAGATGACTGCCAGTGGTTCTGAGATCACATCTGCCAGTTCTTTTAATACTCTTGGATGCAGTTCATCTGGCCCTGGAGACTTGAATACATCTAATCTAGCCAAATATTCTTGTACTATCTCCTTAGTTATTCTGGGCTGTGTTTCCTTTGCTGAATCATTTGCTTCAAATTCTTCAGGTCGGGCATTGTCTTCTTTATCGGAGAAGACTGAGGCAAAGAAGGCATTGAGGAGTTCAGCCCTTTCTGTGTCCCCTGTTTGCATTTCACCATCTTCTCCTCTGAGTGACCCCACTGTTTCTTTGTTCTTCCTTTTGCTACGAACATACCCATAAAAGCCTTTTTTGTTGCTTTTAACCTCTCTAGCAAGCCTGAGTTCATTCTGTGCTTTAGCTTTTCTGACTTTGTGTCTACACGTGCTGGCTATTTGTTTGAATTCCTCTTTGGTGGTTTCCCCCCTTTTCCATTTTTTGTACACATCCTTTTTTAATCTTAATTCAGTTAAAAGTTCTTTAGATAGCCACCCTGGTTTCTTTAGGCACCTTCCATGTTTTCGTCTCATTGGTATTGCCTGACGTTGTGCTTTTACTATCTCCGTCTTAACAAACTCCCAGCCATCATGAACTCCCTTTCCTTTTAGTATTGCTGTCCATGGGATCTCACCCAGCACTTCCCTAAGTTTTATGAAGTCGGCTTTCTTAAAGTCAAGAAATTGAGTCCTAGTATGCTTGGCTGCTACTGTCCGCTGTATAGTAAACTTCAGAAGAGCATGATCACTCGCGCCTAATGATCCTTCCACATCTACCCCACTAACCAGGTCATCAACATTGGTTAGGACCAGGTCTAAAATGGCTGTTCCTCTTGTTGCTTCTCCCACTTTCTGGACAATGAAGTTGTCTGCAAGGCCAGTGAGGAATCTGTTTGACCTTATGCTCTTGGCTGAGTTTGACGTCCAACAAATATCCGAGTAATTGAAGTCCCCCATTACTACTATCTCCCTTCCTTTTGCATGCTTGGCCATCTGTTCCAGGAAGGCATCATCTATGTCCTCCGTTTGGCTTGGGGATCTATAGTAAACTCCCACAATGAGGTCTCTGTTATTCTTCTCTCCCTTAATTTTGACCCAAATGCTCTCACTTTGGCTTTGAGGTTCTAAATCTTGGATCTCTTCACAGGTATACACACCCCTGACATATAACGCCACTCCTCCTCCTTTCTTGTCTGGTCTGTTTCTCTGAAATAGATTGTATCCCTCCATTATTACATTCCAATCGTGGGACTTATCCCACCAGGTTTCAGTGATGCCTATTATGTCATATTTAGTTTGCTGTACCAAGAGCTCAAGCTCACCTTGTTTATTTCCCATGCTTTACGCATTAGTGTACAGACATTGAAGTCCATTAATCATTCCCCCGTGTCTCTTATTTAAGGATTTTTTCCTCCCTCCACTAGGTCCGCATGCTGTTTGCTCCATTTGGTCTATGACATTTGGATGATCATCTTCATTAATTGATAGACTCCTACCTTCAGGAGCACTGTCTCCCTCCCCCACATTAGTCAGTTTAAAGCCCTCCTGATGAGGTTTCTGAGATTTTTGGCAAAAACATTTCTCCCAACCGTTGTGAGGTGCAGCCCATCACTTGCCAGAAGTCCATCTTCAAGAAACTGCAGTCCGTGATCTAAGAATCCAAACCGTTCCTGTTTACACCATTTGTGAAGCCAGCTGTTCACTTCCACTATTTTCCCCTCTCTCCCTGGGCCACGTCGTTCAACTGGGAGGACAGACGAGATGACAATTTGCGCATTGTTTGATGTCAAAGTATGTATCTTACATTAGCAGATTGTTTTTCCTTTTTTAAAACAACATCCTTTTCCTGTTTAAAAATTGAAGCCTTTCTTTGGGTAATTAAAAGAGGAGGAACAAAGAAGACTCAGAATCTTGGTGTAAGTCACATATTGATGGAGGATTAATTTTTAATGAATAAAATTATTTGAGGATGTAACCAATGAGAACCAGATTTAAAATGATTTTTTTTATTTTAGGGAAAGGGCCTTCTTCTCTCTCTCGACCTTTATCTTACAACTTCTAGTTCACATGGGATTTTCCTCCAGCGACATTTTCCTCTCCAAACCCACCTTCTATGAAAGCAGGAACAGTGGTTTGGTGTTTTGGAGAAATGAAGAATCAATCTATGCTTTTATTGGGCACACTGGTTTGTTCGCTAAGAGGAGACTTGTACTCCTTCCAGGTCAGGTCTCAAAGAGGATAGTTTTCTTCAGTTTTTTCCTGTTTTTGTTTCCTTTTTTATTCTTCCTGATCCTTGTGGACTACATTTGCTCAGAAATCTTCTAACGGAAAACAGTAGACCTCACCCAAGAAAGTCTGATAAATAAGGTTGTTTTGATTAACATTTTCTCAATTTTCAATAATTTATTTACTCATTGTTCCACAAAGTCTTTACATCTATCTCCTACATGTCATCTTAATCTTAAGCAGTTAATACAACCAGCTATATTTCCCCCTATTTAGTGTTTGTAGTAGTCCCACTGAAATTGTTTCATCTATTATATTGCATTCATATCTATTTAATTTAGTGTTTATTTTGCATCATGTTTGCATTGAATATTTCCAATTTTTCACCACTTGTCAGTTGTTTTTCTTTCTGGTGTGGTTCTGGTCTTTGCTCACTATCCATATCCTCACTAGAGCAAACTAATGTAGACTTATTTGAAAACCTGTTTTTCAAAGATAGGTTTGGAGCCTAATGCTTTCTTCTGGCAGGGATTGGAGGTCATGTCCATTAACATTTCAATTATTCTAATGGCTTTGACACATGATGCTTTCATATTTATATCATTCTAGCAGTCAGAATGAGAATATGAAATATCAAGGCTCTCATTGTGAATAAAGGATAACAATTGTTTGCAAGTGATTGGTTAGAAATCCAACTATTGTTCATCTGGCACAGTTCATAAGTGCTGTCCTTTTCCAAAACAATTTGTTCACTTTGACAAAACATTTAGGGGTTTAAGTTTTGTTTTTGCAAAAGTAATGTACTGCTGTCCACATACCCATAATATCAATAAATTATCACATTTCAGCACAAATATGAATGCTGCCTCATAATCCTCTCACACACTTGCACTGGCAACATGGTTTTCACTGGCTATTCCTATGTCCCAAGCAGGGAACAATATTTTTCTCCACAACAGGTCTTTTGACCTGAATAATATCAAGTTGCCAAGATACTGGCTGTATTTGAATGTCATGCTAAACCAGAGTTTAATGCACTGTGAAAGGGCTTAGCCTCCTCCTAAGTTGACATGCTCCTCTTGCCTTCCCTGCTTTTGGTTTTTGTTAAGTGCAGCCTCCCATGCCTTCCATACAAGGAACTGTAATTGAAACTGGCTTATTTTTTAGCTCCAAGTGACACAAGAAACTGTGCTATCCTAAAGAAAAAGGAGAAGCTTCGGAATTCCTCCTTTTGAACTTATGGGATGATAGGAGAAGTGTGCAAACACTGGATGAGTCTAGGACTATTCTCCACATGCTAAAACACAGTTCAGCCTGACATCCAAATGTCGTTCAGTTATGATGTAGTCAACAAGTTAGAAAAGGCTCCATCTCAAAACTCAATAAACTCTTCTCCCAATGCCTTAAAGATTAAAACAAGTATGCTTTCAAAAGCATAAAGTTACTGAATTTTTTAGATCTCTCTGAAAAGCAAACAGAACTGAATTAAAGCTAGAAAGGACTTGTAATTTATACTTGAAGGAATTCAATCAAATAAACCATCTTGTTTTGCTTCCTAGACTAATTCTGACTTCAGGCTGTTCACAGCATATGCCTATACCAAGTGTTATTTGACAAGATTGGGAGTCTATGCTCATAACAGACTCCAAAATTAAATAGCTTTCAGAATGGAATACCTTCCACCTGAAAAAATGAACCCTTTTTGAATCAATGTTGAATCAATGTGTTAGGTCCAAACAGCTAGCCTATATAACATTGGATAATATGCCTTCATACTGGGGAGTGTTGTGGGATGAAGCGAAGCACAAATACTGAAAATAATGAGATATTTTGTTCAAATTCCTTTATTTATATGCTGCACTGCTACATCTCTCATCCCCTAACTGCTGCCTAGTAGAGAAGGCCCAGAAAAATAAATAGAATATGTGTTCATGCACATGTACCTGCATGCGTGTCTTGTGCATTAAGAGTGTGTGGTTGGTAAATCTGGGTAAACATTGAAAAAATATGTGATGAAATATTTTCTAATTTTTAAAGCAAGCAAAGTTTTTAAAAATACTGCTATTAATTGCTGATTATGCCCTCAAAATGTTTTCTAGTCACCATTTAAGACAATTTATAAGGCAATCTATCCCATTTACTCTAGAGGTGTAAAATAAAAATCTTGTCAACCTTCATATTCCTATTGACACACGAAACAAACAGCTGTTTCAAAATATGCGTGCCATTTTTTAAAGAAAAAAAAAACAAGCTAACATGCATAACAAAAAGCTTTTTTCAGCCTCAGTAAATATTCACTTTTGTTAGGTTCATGAAGATAAAAATGGAAGTCTGGAATCAGAAGCTATTGATCTTTCAGAACTACTTTGAGAGAGAAACCTGAGGGCTGTACTTTTAGTTTTTAAAATGACCCGAGTTTCTTGTGGCTAACTTTGTCTAGTTCCTGTGGAATTGTATAATGATGATACACTGCTGAGTCCTTCAGTATCATCAAGCTAACTCAAGCATCTAGATGTACTAATGGTCCTTAATAATGTGATCAGTGGAGGCCGGGGAACAGACTTTTCCAAAGTAATTTCAACCCTCTGTAAAAAAAAGTGCTTGTGGTGTATGCTGCTAGATCACGGTTGCCTCCAGTGAACAGGTTTCATTCCTTCTGTTTCTGGGTAATGTTGATGGCATGAAGGGAAGCCTGTTCCTAAGCCAAGATGGTATTAAGGCCTTTTATTTCAACTCTATTTTTACTATATTCTCAACCGGCAAAACTGAAATATGCCTGACTACCTTCAGTGCAGCTGCTTCTTGCTCCTTCTCCAATACTGGAAATCCTTTTAATTACTAATTTTTAATATTCAGGTATTTTCCTAACAGTATCACTTCATGTGCAAAGCTAAAGAAAACTGTTTCTCTCTTTATCACTCTAAGTTTAGAGATGGCAAATGGGCACCAACCAAACCTTACAGTGCTGTCCCATCCCCCCAATGGTAACCTTCCTGGGCTGAGTCTCTGGGCAGCATGGGATTAGGTCTGTGGAGCTGTTTGCAGAACACCTTAAGCTCACCATCAGACCCAGTTCTCGCCCCATCTATTGTGATTTTTAAAACAGATGTGGCTTAGCTTCGTCAACTGCAGCTTGATTTCTAGACTTGCAGTCTGCCAAGCTGGTGCCAAACCTATTGCTCTGCTTTCCTTTAGGCCCCATCAGTGAGGCTGAAGGGGGCGGGGTCCTGTCTGGGCAGCCCAGGACCTCCAGAAACACTGCCCAGGCTAGGGCCCCGGGGGAGAGGTCACCTCAGTGCTGCTGACCCAGACGCACTTCATTGCCTCTTGAGACAGACAGATGCCAACCACAAAGGCCCTTGCAATTCCATAGGCTAGGGGAACCACTTCCATTGGATGGGCCAGATCAAAATGCAGCCCTCCGCATTTGACAGGTGGGTGGGGCTGTCCAACTATCAATCAACTTTTATAAGGCAGGTGTGGTTGCACTCTAAAGAAGCAGGGTGGCATTCAATGCCAAATGTAAACTGCAGCCAGGGCTGCAACAAAACAACTGAGAACCACCCTAAGGCTTTGGATTGTTCCGTTGCCACCATGACTTTAGCTGTTCCATTCCTGATGTATTGTAAGCAGGTGAGTAGCAGGCGACTGTGGCTATGTGAACATGGCCTGGTGGGTCTAATTTGGGCATTCAGCTGAGGTTCCTCACTTCCAACTGTAGGTCCTGGAAGCTCCCTCAAATCGTAGAAGTAGAAACTCACCAGGAAATGATAAAAAGCATAGTAAATATTCTACTTTCTTCCAAAAATTTATCTTTCATTCTCTCCACCTGCCCACCCAAATGGGAGAGGAAACATTTCGTTCCTCTGTGACACTGAAGTTGATGGAAATTTTACTTTTCTAAGTATCCGAAATCCTGCTTATTCCTATAATTTACCAAAGTCTGCCTGCTTACAAAATACCGGTTTGGCAGAATTCAAAGACTATTCAGTGCAAAAATCCAGATTGTTGGTTCCATAGTTTGGACTTAATTTTTGATAATCATCCTGCCATGTCCTCTTCCAGCCTTCCCCTAAGCCTCTATTTCAGATGCAGCAATAAAAAAACATGGTTGTATCTTATAATGTTGTCCCACTAAGGCAATAACTTCTGCCTGCAGAATGGGACTTCCTCTCCTGTCCCGAAATGTCTTCCCTTCCCTCCACAGTTTGTTCTGAGGGTTCTGCCAACATTCTACAGCAGATGGGAGAGATACAAGAAGCGAAGTCCCATTGTGCAGGCTAACATCCTTGCGTTAATGGGATTTCTTAGCTGAATATAACACAGTACTTTGTTGTTTTACCACCACTGATGTGGTTTCAATGCATCTCTGCTCCAGTTACATTCAGAAGGCCATTTAACACATCACCTAAGAGCACACATAGGAATTTCCATCAAGTGGAAATTAAACAAAAAGCCATAGCCAATCACATATTTCTGAAAAGTGTGGCTATATATCTTCACTCACAAATGTTGTTGATGTTGTTGTTTTGGCTCCACACTATAGTTTTCAGGCATACACATAAAAAATGGTGTATCTGAGTCCCAAAAACTCCTTCCACTATGAAAGAAGTGCATAATAAGTCTATGTGGGGTGGAGTCCATGGGGTGGAGCATCTCCAGCCTGAGGCTTAAATGGGTCCAAGCCATGACCAAACCATGCCCATAAACTCTGCACCTGGCATCACATATGACATCAGGTGTGGGGCAGATAAAGACCTGGCTGCACTGCCAATCAGCTGATCATCAGGGGTTACAAAGCACTGGGTGTAGAGCTCTGCCATCCATGAGAATCCGATGATTATCTGCACAAGCAAAAATAAGTCACTGTATGTCATTGTGATAAACTTGGTCCATGGGGTCTATATGGATTCAGCCCACTGGCCAGATCTAGTTCCCCACCTCTGTGGCAGACCAACAGATGGATTGCAGCCATACTAATCTCTTTCAGAATGCGGTGTGAGTGATTACTGCTTCCACTCAGCTATTCACTTCAAAGTTATAAATGCTAAGATGTACAAGCAGCACTTTACAAGACATAACACAAGTACTGGCCCATATAAAACTAATGCACTGATGTCACATAATCCATAAAGTCATCCCTGAATGGCACAGTAGTGCATCTGACTTCCTCAAACCAGATGATTTCACCAATAACTGCTGCTTATCATTTGTGATTATCGCTATTAAGACTTCTGAAAAGACAGACAATCCTATTTTAATTATCTGAAGCCTTTCCACAAATTGTGTAAGTTACAGCACATGGATAGAAGAAGCCAGACCAAATGGCTTAACTGGAAAGAAACAGGCAGTTTTCTGGAGTTGTGAGGTAAAGAAGTCTGCTCCTAATATATACAGTGTGTGTGTGCATGCATGCATGTGTGAGAAAAATGAATCCTGTCTCCAGCAGCACTGGGGGGAAGTGGGCCTCCCTCTCCACCAAGGCTACTGGATGACATCATGATCAAGAAAAGAGACTGGCTACTGTTTACCCAATATTTTTGACTTCATGGAATATTTGACTTTAATCAAATATAGGTGGTGTGTTGACCAGCCAGCAGATCAGCATCCCAAACGAACACATATTTTTATGTCAACCGTGCCTAGTAAGTAGAAGTAGGTTTTTATTCTTCAAAAATCATATATACCCTTCTGTCACTTTGTATGGTTTGCACCCATGGCACTAGTTTCATTGCAGTCAAATCAACAGAAAACAGGTTTTTAGAACTGTTTCAAAGTCACTTTTCAGTGCTACTGTGGAAACTACTTGTAAATGAAGGCAAGATTCACATTTCACTGCTAATACAGGAAGTACATTTAAATCAAAGAGTTTTATTAGTTTATGCTAAAAGCCTTTTCCCCATCCACCTCTAAACTGACGTGTAGCACTTGTTAAGAAGCTTCAAGAGCAGCATGTAAACAGCAGTACAGGCCCCTATAACAGCTCATTACTTATTCAATAATAAGGTTGCTAACCCAATTTGAGTTCATGGAGAGTGATTTTCGCGTGTGCATGTGTGTGTACGATTCAAAACACAACACAAAGGTTGGGCACTGTGTTCCTGGTAACCAGCACACAGCAACTGCATATGAACTGTTTTCTAATGTTTTACTTTCTTCCTATTACAAATAGGAGCCTTACAGATGATCATCTTACCACACATAATCGTCACCTTGTGGGTAGCAAAATTCTCCTTACCCCTCTCTAGTGTAACACAGATGGTCCAGATACCCTGATAAGAGAAGTCACTCTCAGATTGGTCACCTCTGTGGGATGGACACAGAAGCACTTCTCCTCATATACACAGAGTACAGCTTGGCTCATGTGGACAAGGACATGTTCCCTCACCTAGAGCACTCATGCCAATTCACTGTCTTATTTTACTGGTGCTTGCCAACATACTACCAATAAGCTAAAACTAAAGTGTGTGGATTTGGAAAGAGACTTCAGATATGCAGTAGTATTACTTAATGTTCAGATTTCTGTAATGACTAAAAGGCTGACAGAACATAACTAACTTCCAAATGTTTGGTGTATTTGTTCTAAGGCACACGCAGCTCATCAGGCCTAGCCAGTGCCTCCTGTGAAGTTTGTGTGCAACCTAAAATATGCTTGAGACTCCTCTGCAATGCACAAGAGCGCCTTGGCAGGCATGTTGAAGTGAAGTGTTCTCTGAAGGTGAAAAGTTTCAAAATTGCTGACTGATGCAAGAGGTACTTGTTTGAAAATATGTGCTCCATTAATGAAGCACTGCCACTTGAAAGCACCTCATTATTTCTGTTGGGCTACTGTAGGGTTAAGAGTACTCTTAGACAGCAACCATAAACAGCTATATTATAACCAGATGCTTAAGTTCTACTTCCAGAAATAAAGCCAAATGCTAGAGATTACTGAGAAGCACACGGACGTATGAGAGTAAGAAGAAAAACTAGTACTGATAATGAAATTAGATGCTGACAAGTGCATAATCATTTGTAACCAATGTATTCCTGAAATCTGAGAAAAACATAACACTTTAGGTTTAAGTTATCTTGTGTTTATTTTACATTTCTACAGAACAGACTTAATTTAGCCTGAAGTCTCTGAACAATGCATGCTTTTCAAATTTATTTTAAATGTTGCAAAAGAAAAAGTTTATTGTTGTGATGGCATTTAATTTTGGGCTCTTTTTTTGCAAACATATACCTTTATTTTGTGATCACTGCTACATTTAGCACAACAGTGGATTGCATATATAAGGGTACATATCTATAGCCAAGTTCAACGTTCAAACAATACTTGAGCGATGGAAAGTGCAAGCTTCTTCATCTACATTTTCTATTGAAAGACCTGTATGTCTGCTTGAAAAGAACTCATTCAAAATCTCACATTTATTGCTTTAGGAAATATACAGAATTCATATAGCCCTTTCTTTTACTTTTAATATAACTGAAATGCATTTATTACAGTAACATTCCTTCCCTGTATTCCTTATCAGATACTTTAGTATTAGTCAATGTATGCTATTTTTCTTCTGCCAGGACTCAAACAATATTGTGAAGAGCTTAAGAGTTGGAAGCATATCAGGATCGAACCTTTAAAAGACTATCCATTTTTGTTTATTTTCAACAAAATGGAAATTACTCAATTCCATGGTAAGGAAGCAAAAATTAAAAAATGCCATTTCTAAGTACACCTCCAGCTGCAGGATCCAGACAAAACAAGGGACAGCTCTCCTACTGGCCACTGTTTGGAGATTAGGCTGGATGCCTTCTGCAACCAGAGAATCATTCACATGCACTCTCCAAATCGACCAAAACCTAAGGGTGCACTATTTATGTTGCTTTGATGTCAATTTAAGTGTGTGTATTATGAGTATCTTCATTCTGTAAAATTTGAGGCAGGACAATTAAAAAAGGCCACCACGGGGTGTGGGTGGGTGTGGCACACACACCTGTCCTTCAACAGACTGCCTCCAACGCACTGAGCCTCTTCCTCTCTCTTTTCTCTGTCCTTGTATTGCAGCAGCTGCTGCTGTTTCAGGCCTGCCTACCAGTTTTCCTCCTGATGCTATAGACTGTGCATGACCATAGTATCATAATGAAGCACGCTGGCTGGAACTGGTAAGTCTGCAGGCACCACAAGCAACAAAAGCACAGTGATGTCCCTCAGATCAGGCAACAGGCTGACCAAGCCCATAATCAGACAAACACTGAACTAGCATAACTCATCTTTAGCAATGCATCCATACAAATGAGAGCTTTGGGTGGGTTCTCTTATTTCATCCTGAAATGACCCAAATTCTTTGCTTGATATCCACAGAACATCTGAAAACTAAACAGATTCTGAATGATGAGTGTACTGGGTCTCTAGGCCAGGAAACAGGTATGACAAAAGTTGGGTTTTGCAGTGGCTGCCACAATATGGCCTGCAGCGTTCTTTGCTGCCTCCAACTGAGGCTCTGAATGTTGCACAGGACCAAGATGCTAGAAACCATGAGATGCATAATGCTCCTGGGTCCTATCTCGAGATCCTGCAGAGATGTGTGACAGCACTGATGGCTTCTAAACCTACTTCAATGTCGTCTGGAAATCTGGGAGTCGTGCAAGAAGAACTGCATGGGGACCCACAACAGGGACTGTGACAGTACATGATACATTTCAGATTGGGCTGGATGCCAGAGAATCTGAGAGCTAATCTGATGGGACGGAAAAGAGCAGGAGACTCTAGACATTACTTGACTGTCCCCATCCTGAATTACAGAACAAACCTCTTTGCTAGAAGAAACTAGTACTAAGAGAATGCAGAAGCTTGTATGGAAAGAAAAACAAGGTCCTCCACTTTACATAATATGTTTGCAGCTATATGAAAGAGAATAAAATGTGAGGAATTATCAGCAGCATGAAAAAATGTAGCACGAGCTCTGGTAATTACTACTTGAACTGCTATGTTAAAGTCATAAAATTTATAAAAAACCATAATGGATTTTTAATTTTTCTACTGGGTTGTCAAAAAAACTCAGAAAGAGAGCACAGAAAGGACTGAAAATGTAAAAGCCAATTCAAGCGTTCACTCTTCTGTGTACCATTAACAGGATAGTTATAAAGTGTCATCATAGCCAATTATACAGACAGTCCTAGTAAAATGGAGTTCAAAGCAGTGGGTGGTCACCAATGCTGTACTCATGCAAGGATGCTTCTATAGGATCGGGAGTGGGGAGCAGTGTGAATGGGAAATTGAGAATTAATTGAGTGGGAGGCAGTTTGGGCTTCACAGGATACAACCCAATTGTTCTTGAATAAACGTGCACTAAACAAAAAGGTTTTTTAAACTCTAGTTTTACCTAAATAGAGCTTTCCATGAACATGTTGTATAAGACCTTTTAGAATGGCATATTTTATGAAGCACTTTAGGTCTTTATGGTTATTGTACCTATCTAATATACTTAAGTAGCATTTGTCAAAATAATGAGCACAATGAAAACAATGGTGGAAGCAGCTCTAATTTTACCTGACATACAGATAGATTAAAAAAACCCTTTGGAATTTAAGACTTATGAATTCATCATCTCCTAAACTAAAACAGAACCATATGGAAGCTGTCCGTCAGAACCCTTAATTTGACAGAGCAAATTTAAAAAGCATCCTGTTAATTTTTCATATAAATATTATTTTGCTAGTGACTCGAGAATATTGCCCGAACAATTTACATTTTATTACATGAGTGTAAGACCACATGCAGATTCTTTAAGGCATTGTTATGGATGGATATGTAATAAAGAAGGTCTTAAACCAGTTCTAGAATTCTCTTCTTCAGGCTTTTACTTCAAACTCTCTGCACGATTACCAGTCATCTGTTTATGGCTTCATTGTTCGTATGAACTATGCACTTTATCTCTTTGTATACAATTTATTATCACGTACCCAGGTGTCAGCTTGAATGGGTCTGATGTTGCTTAGTAACACCTCTTCATAGTTTCCATAATCACAGAACTTAACAACTGCAGTTGTCCCAGAGGAATGAAGAGCTTCAATTTCTGCTCGATAAAACTGGAAAAGACATTTAAAACAGAAGTTCACATATTTTAGTTGCAAAAGCAACAATATATTCACAAAGCATGTAATAAAAACCAATCTGTAATAGGATTAGGAAAAATGTATAAGAAACAGCTGATAGTAACTTTTTCCATTTTCTTTTAAAACATTCCTAGTGAAAGATTTAAATCTGCAATTTAATCAGCAAATACTTTAGCTGATTAAATGATAGGGGACAATTTAATCAGTGAGGTGTGAATTGGCAAACTGCATTACATACTAGAGAATAATAATTAAAAATTAAAAGATGACAAATAACCCTAAAAATGAATGGTTGATTTTATCAGTTGTAAATATTCTTCCATATCCTTGATTCTTAAAAAGGCATCTGCAGTTCAAGTTTAAAGGTTTTACTAAATATGCAAATATAATCTATTGTTTAAAAATTAAAATATCCTTAAATTGCTTAAGTGCCTTACATTTTATACAGTTTGTACAGAGGGAAAAACAAGGCTGCACATCTGTCTCTTTATGATCACTTATTCAGTGAAAACTCACTCTTAAGGAGTCCCACTTTCTGTTTCACACCTATTACCCAGGATTACTTCAAGCCTACTGCTTTTAAGGAAATATCCTCTGAACACCCATTACTACAGATATGACAAAAAAATTCTTAGTTCCACACAACCCAACGGAGTGCCACCAAGGACAGGAAGCCAGGATAGAAAAACTTTACAAACCCAGGCAGCAAACTATTTACTTTTCTTATTTATTAAAACAGAAGCAATAGAATTTGACTTGATTTGAGGAGGGCATACCTTGTTATCTTCCCAGTAAAGGGCGAAACATTCATCCCCTGGTTGCCAGCTTTTCCCATATTCTCTTGAAGTAGATGGTTCCACCATTTTTTCTGGTTTGATGGGTCCAGATCTCTTTTTGGGCCCAGTATCATAGTACATTTTTACATCAAATGCTGGGGCCATGTTGGGCGCAGGCAGTTTAATAGGTCCAACTCTCCTTCCTTTCTGAAAATGCTCCACATCGCCATTTGGTACAGAACTAAAACGATCAGTTCTAACAGGGTTTTGATAATCTATGTTCATACCAAAGTGCTGCTCATTTTTTAAGCCAGTTAAAGTTTCATTGGTTAGCATGAGTGTTTTCCTATCATAGAAATTGTCAGGGTGGTGTAGCTGGGTTTCCCTACTTCCCTGTTTCTGATTATTGTTGTCAGATGCATCTTGAGCAGCAGAATTCTCTTTCATTTCCATGGGTGATGCCACTTTCCCTTGTCGGCTTTGCACTGGGATGTCCCGCTTAAAATGAAAGTCACCAGGGTGAACAGCTGTGGGATAGGCAGTATCTTTTCGAGCATAAAGTCTATCACACCGATTTCTCTCTTCAGTCCATTGTTCAGGGCCCAAAGAATTTTGTCTTTCGGAAGCTCTGGTTCTCATTGATACGCTCCCCTCCATGGCGTGCCTCAAATTTTGACTGTCTCGCTGAAAACGAGGTGGCTTCTCGTTCCTTGGCTGCCTGGTGTCATTCCGAGGAGCATGCCTTGGCTGACTGTATACTTTTAGGCCATTCTGCTCAGCATTCATTGCTCTGTGCTGCCCCTGATGCTGCACTGACATCTGTAACTTTGGTTCTACAAAAGAAAAACAACAGTTATTAGTGACACAGCTAGTCAGTATCAAACAATTTTAATTCCTAAAGACAGTTTAGATATTTGACAACCGATATGTAATTGATCATCTGGTGTATAAATAATACATGGAGTCTAAGGTCACATTGTCACTCTCAACCTATATTTATTTTAGTTATATCCTGCCTCTCAGCAAAGATTCTAGGATGCCAAAATTACACCTAAAAGTCAAGAATTCACATGAAATTAAAAAGGGAGTTAAAAATAGTAAAATCACAACATAATAAAACTTCATAGAACATTCTCATAGAACTATTCTATAAGGTGCAATCAAGAAGCATGTCAATAATCTATGTTAGCAAGACACGTGGGAAAGTGTTCATATGGCATTAACCTGAATGACGTTTTCACAAGCTACAGGAGTTAAACACTGGGGGATGAGGCACCTAAAGATAAGCACTTTGAAGCTCTTGATTTCGAAGCTGTTAATAGAGCAAACTATGGCTACTGCTAATCAGCAACTGCTACCAAACCATGCTTTGAAGGGTTCGTGGTTTGGGATGTTTCTTATTTTGCAGGTAACCATAGTCTGCTCAACTCAAATGTCTGGCAAATCGTGTAAGGGAGAATGAAAACAATGCCTCAGAGGAAAGTATTTCATGGAATGACCACAACCTCTAAACCACAGAATGGCTGTAACTTCTTAACTCCATCAAGGAGAAAGGAAAGGGCCACAAGCCTAAAGGTAGTTTAAATCCAGGGGGCTGAGGGGTGAAATGGCCAGGAAAGAGACTATAAACAATTCACAGGCTTCATCTTGTGCAGGTCTAGCTTAAATAGTAAGCAAAGCAAACCCAATCTTTATTGTTGAGCAGAGAGTATAAAAGCAGAAGTCATAAACGTTTGCTTCTTTGTTGTGTCCAACACTTGCTTTAAATGAAAAGAATTCATATATTGGTGCACCTGGTAAGATAAAAAGGTAAAGGGACCCCTGACCGTTAGGTCCAGTCGCAGACAACTCTGGGGTTGCAGCGCTCATCTCGCTGTACTGGCTTCCAGGTCATGACTAAGCCGCTTCTGGCGAACCAGAGCAGCACATGGAAACGCCGTTTACTTTCCGCTGGAGTGGTACCTATTTATCTGCTTGCACTTTGATGTGCTTTTGAACTGCTAGGTTGGCAGGAGCAGGGACCGAGCAACGGGAGCTCAACCCGTCACGGGGATTCGAACTGCTGACCTTCCGATCGGCAAACCCTAGGCTCTGTGGTTTAGACACACAAACACTATGTTAAATCCAAATATAAATCTGAAGGTGCATGATTTGCTTTGAATAATATTAGATCCCCCCCCTTCTCAAATCAATTGTTTATATTGCTTAATTAATTCTGTCTGAAATTTGTGCTGGAATTCTTGAGTGTACAAGGTATCTAATTTAGTTGATCTCCCTAGCAAATTTTTCTAATTCAGGCTGAGCACAGACGAAAAACATTCATTAGAACTGTTGCAGTCAGAGTCCACCTTGAGACAGGTAAGTCAGTGGACTGGTGTAATTTTGCTACCCTGTCACTTCAGACTATTTGTATCTGACAGTAATTTTGGACTTTGAAAGCCACAATCCATTAAAAAAGCATTGATTTTATTAACCATCACAGCAGATGTTTCCAACCCAATGAATTTCTGTAGCTTTCTGCAAAGGGAAAGAGGTTAGTCTGGCATGATTATTTCAAGGTCACAGATTTATGGGAACCTAAGTGAATAAAATGATTGACTGACAACTTAAAAGGGAAATGCTTGTCATCTTAAAACTACCTAGTATAAGACAAAAGCTTTCCTGTCTTGCAATTAAGGCAAAGACTGAGCCATTTTCCAAGCTATTTTCCCCAATTTCATTTTACCATAATAGCCGAAGAGATGTCTAGCTGTGTGACAAAACAGTATGTCCTGCTCTTAAGTGTCAAATTAGGTTTGTTACTACTGTCCAGCAAAAGCATATACGCCATTTGAGAGTTTGGGCTAATGGCTCACTGGAGAAGGAATAATACAAGAGGAAATGGTGGGGTGGAGTTGGAGTTCCTGTCAGTTTCCTTTATGCTACGAAAATGAACTGCTGATAAGCTTCTAGGAGTGTTGGACCTGAGGCGAGCCCCATAATTGTGCAGCAATCCCCAAGTTCTTAGCTTAAAGCAGAGATGGGGAACTCATAACCATCATCCTGGGTCACTAGTCATGCTGGCTGGGACAGAGGGGAGTTGGAGGCCACAAGGTCCCACCATCCCTGGATGAAATCTCTGCAAAATTTCCTGGAGAAGACAATTCTGTTTTTGCACCAGGTCAGTGTTGTTGCTGCTTATTAAATTTGTATACTCTCCTTCATTTATAGCTCTCAGGGTGGTTCACATGTGTTGAAACCATTTGGAACTCAGCTTCCCATTTTTGGGCGGGGGGAGGGTGTATCTGAAGGAGGAAAAAGCTGAGTTTTCCCATTAGCAAGATTTCCATCTAGCTATACAAGACACCGAGAAGGATGTCAGGTATTGCCAAAGGACATTCAACAACAAATCACAGAAACTGGGAGTAACAAAACTCAAGCATAGCTCAGAGCTTCATAAATTGTGTTTTACACAACAACAAGCTTATTTCCAGGAAGGGTGCCTCAAGTAGCTGCTGAAAGAACTATCTCTTTGTAAAATTTGAAAGTGGTTCCATAACAAGTAAAATCTCCTTTTACGTGTAGTCTAAATACTTCAAAATACTCCAGGTTAAACTACTTTTAAAAGGAAACCTTTCATTAAATAAAATGCTAAAGAATACTGAAAGCTTCTTCTTCACATGCAAATAATGCAGTTCTTTTAAAAAATAACTTCTAGATGGTGCACAGGTTCTCCTCCCCCTTTAAAGTGTTTGAAACTGTAACTTCAGACACCTTTCCTTAATTTTTGCAACAATGGATTCAAAATGACTGGAAGAGATCAACAATAGAGTGCATAAGATGCTCGGAATAGAACTTGTGCTGTTGTTTCTTAACTTAAAGGAAGAAATAGCTCTTAGCCCCTTGGTCTTCCAATTGCACACTACATACCAAACTTCCCTCTGTTTATCCCACTATCTGGAACTATGCAACTATCACATATTAGAGTATTATTTGTAATGCAAAATATCACACCCGTTACACCAGTAACATCTCTCACAGTAGCTTCAGGTTAATGCCACGTTTACTATTTCACTTCATACAAAATAGTTGGGGAGCCAACATATGAACCACATGAACTGACCTGGACCCTGCAATCCTCATCTGAGGCCCTTTGTCCTGTGACTCCTCCTCAAGAGGTCCAGAGAGTGTCAACATGAGAACGGGCCTTTTCTGCAGTGGCTCCCACTTGTGGAATGCTCTCCGCAAGGAGGCTCACCTTCATTACATATCTTTAGCCACCAGGCAAAACTGTTTCTCTATAACTAGACTTTTGGCTGGTTAACATTCTTTAGTCTTTTAAACCGAGGGTGGAATACTTGTTTCTTACTATGGTATGTATTTTTGTGTTTTTATGTTGTAAACCGCCCTGTGATTTTCGGACGAAGGGTGGTATAGAAATTTAAGAAATAATAATATACAGACATTTCAGAACAACTTCAAGCTGCATATTCTTACACTGGAAAATCTCAATATTATCTGACAGCATTAAAGAAAAATCGAAAACACAAAGCAAAGGAACACAACAACATGAGCATTACAGCAACTCTCCCTACTTGTAATTCCCAGCAACCGGAATTCAGATGCATATTGCCTCCGACAGTGCAGACAGAACATAGCCAATGCGGTTTGTAGCCATTTTTAACAAGGGAAAAATATACTACATCAATTTGTCTTACCCTTTTTTAAAAAAACAAAACCATTCTAGTTGGAGGCCATTACTACTTCTGTGGGAGGCTGGCTGGAGAGGGTATTAGGCTTTAGACCTCAACCAAAACCATCACAGAGAAACAGACATTCTGGCACCACAGAATCAAATGAGTCCAAGTGTTCTGGTATATCCTGTGAGCTGAGTCCCTTTGGGCTGCCAGTAGAGTGTAAAGTACTCCAGAAGAATATCCCAGAGCCTCCTAGCCCTGAACTTTGAGCCTCTAAAGTAAAGCTGGAGCAAGTCCAGTCTAAAATAAAGGAAGAGCTATTGGCTAAGCAAGTTTGGGTAGACTGTACAATGCAACCGTGGTGAAGTCTGAGCTATAACAAACACAGGCAAACCATAGACAACCTGGCCAGAAAGAAGTCTCCAAGATGGCCAATATGCGTTTTCTAATTAGATCTTGGTTAATATTCTGGGCATGAGTGGGAAAGACAAGGCAGCATACCAAAGGTCCCACCAGGACTGGTCTTGGAGAAAAAAACATTCCAGTCTTTTCACTAGATGATCCAAGTATAAGCCAATTCATGGATAACCCATTTGCTGGGATTAAAATGTTATCTGTTCAACCAGTTGCTTTTAAAGTTTCCCTCTTTGCTGCCTTGATGGATTACACCAGAGGTTCCCAAACTTATGTGGCCTACTGCCCCCTTTTCAGAACAAAAAATACTCAGCGCCCCCCTGGAAATCCACTGTCCTTAAGTGAACAAAGAGAAATATGCAGTGACAAATTTGCATCGTTTATGTATCTATATTTCTACCTCCGTCCTACACCACAGCACAGAAAAATGTTGTAAATAAGACACCTTGAAACTCGAAATTATAAAATTATTTATTAAAATCAACCATAGTAACATTTGCATTATACACACAAAATGAAGATAACAAAGGATAATATTAAAATAAAAATTACAAATAACATTAAAAATAGTCCTAATGAGAAGGATGAACCTAGTGCACTGCCTTCAATTTATTAATGTTCAGCTCTATGAGGTGAACTAGGCCCCAGGATTAAAAACCCATGGGCCGTACCAGAGTGAAGCCGGCTGGCTCAGTCCGATCCGCCCCAGTGGTGGGGCTGGCGCCATTGCCCACCTGCCATTGGCCAAATAGGCAGGCAAGCTGTGATCTACTTCCCGAGCCTGGGTGAAGCTGAAAATGGCTCACCCAAGTCTGGGGAAAACCCTGGCCTCCAGAATGACCGCTGGAGCCAGGGGAGGTGGTGTCGCTTCCACCGCCCCCTCAGCTTTATTCAGCACCCACCAATCGCACCTGGATCTTTGCAGCCTCCCCAGGGGGCAGTATCACCCATTTTGGGAAACACAGGATTAGTTCTACTGTTCTGCCACTCTGAAGAACCGTGTGGCCTCTGGGTGACGTGCAAGTGAGGAGGCATGTGGGTCTGGCGTCGTTATCCTCAACATCTGTCCTCAAGGTCGCTGGCAGTGCCAACGTAGGCTGCAGACCTCACTTCAGACCCTGCTTCAGACCCAAACCTGGACATTCCATATAAAATGCAAAAATCCGCCTGGATGGGTATGTTGGCCCCGCAAAAGGGGACAGGTCCAAGAAAACTCAGACTTAAGAGGACAGCTATAAATGTTCAAGGTGATGCCTGCTCCACAATACTAGGTCTATACAGTACAGTGGTACCTTGAGTTACAAATGCTTCAGGTTACAAACTCCGCTAACCTGGAAGAGTTACCTCAAGTTGAGAACTTTGCCCCAGGATGAGAACGGAAATCGTGTGCCGGCAGCAGCAAGAGGCCCCATTAGCGAAAGCACGCCTCTAGTTGAGAACAGTTTCAGGTTAAGAACCGACCTCTGGAATGAATTAAGTTCATAACTAGAGGTTCCACTGTCAGGGTGGGAGGAGGATCACTCTGCAGGGGCCCTAATCACCTGAATCAACATGGTATATAGATTCTATTTGCTCCAGCACTTTCTCCTACCCCATCGATTATTACCCTAGATCAATCTTAGCCAATGGGGTGCCCTGTTTCGAACTAAAACGTCCATGAACCCCAGCCAGTGTGGCAATGGTCCGTATCCTGCTGTCAGGGAGAAGGATGCCAAGAGTCAGATTTCACTTACAGGGTGATTCAGAGTGAGACCAAGGCACGGTCCAAAGTTTGGTCAACAAGGAATTCTAGTTAACAGTCTAAGATTATATACACACAGGCTCACAGCAAAGAGAGCAAATAAGTCAAGGAGATAAGAGTTCCAGCATCTTTCTATAAGGACTGAAGACTTATATGCAGGAGGTTTTCTAAGCCCCACCCTAGGCACAGCAGTTGGGACTTGTGAACTAGCCAAGGAGGTGGATCTACTCATATGGATGATGGATCTACTCATGGTGTCGTGCAAGAAGCTGCAAACTCCCACCCTGTCTACATACCTTCTACTGCAAGAGTACCCATTTTAGACTCCAGGAAGTCAAACAGTGTGCTTGGAGCCGATGGCCTGGCATTTCCTAGTTCTTCCTCATCTTCAGGTCGTATCCGGCCTCTGCCTTTCCCCTTCCCTAGAGATAAATCATATAACCTATTTAGTTATAGTCAAATGAACTTAGCTTGAAA
The DNA here is from genome assembly GCF_965113315.1 of Podarcis vaucheri. NCBI lineage: Eukaryota > Metazoa > Chordata > Lepidosauria > Squamata > Lacertidae > Podarcis > Podarcis vaucheri. The sequence goes on from NC_138762.1 coordinate 109,651,814, forward strand.
AATAAAGCAATTCAAAGTATTTTAAAGTTAGGTATACAGAGAAACCTTAAAGGAATGTGGTAACTTATCAACTGGATTAGCTTCCATCAATCTTGTGTTCCCTGACGTTGTTGGGAGAACAACTGCATCACCCCTAGCCAGCATGGCAAATGCTCTCCAACAACATCTGGGACACAAGGTTGGGGAAGGCTGAAATAGATGGCTGAAGACATTTTCCATATTTTTGTTGACAATATCTTACACCTACCACGTTAAGGTGTATTAAAGTAGGATATATATTTCAGAGAAAATCTTTGCACCTGGATGCAAGGTAAGTTTTTCATGCTCTGGCAAATTCCAAATACTGTAAGCAATTAGGGTTCTAATTCTACTGGGAGCTCCCACAATTCAGCATGGGTCCATTGGAAACATTCACCCTCCAAAGCAGAGCGAGGAGCTAGGTTGGGAACCAAGCTAGTTATCAAGCTCCTTTTCTCCCTCTCATCATGTGAGGTGATCACCTGACTAGGGCATGCATGGCCATTAAAACGAACCCTTTACCTTATGTCCACTCAAACTTATTTATCTGAGACTTTTTTAAAAAATTAGGTATACAGCAGTCTGTAACAACACTATTCTTATTTGACCAAAACAGCAAGCTTAACTGCAAATATTACAGGAAGAATCCATGAGCTAAATGGGGTGGGATGGGGAGCCAGAATATAAAAGAAAGTGGAAGTAATAGCCAAAAACCTTCTGTAGTATCCATGTTTTGAGGTAGAATAAGACACAGAAGCTGGTAATTGAGCACATTCTACTTTTACCACATAGCAGTGATAGTAAGGAAAGTAAGGAAAGAATGGGTAAAATTAGATATGTTATTTACAAGATCCTGCCAAAGTTAAAAAGTGTGCTGATCACAGTGATGGAGTGTTCATCTCCACTGTGGATAAGAATTAACTCCTCCCTTTCTGACCCCTCTTTCCCAGTCAGTGCTACTATAAATAAGCATATGTGAAAAATAAACCAAGTGGAAGAAATTCCAAGAGGTTCTGTTTAAACTGCTTTTTGGCATAATTCTACTAAAAACCAATCTGGACTCTTTGATCATCATGAGGCCCTTCTTCATGTGCCTCCTCCACGAGAGGTCCAAAGGGCGGCAACACAAGAACAGGCCTTTTCCGCAGTGGCTCCATTTGTGGCATGCTCTCCCCAGGGAGGTCTGTTTGGCGACCTCAACAGATGTCTTTAGGTGCTGGGTGAAAGTGTTCCTCTAATCAGGCCTTGGGCTGATTAATTTTCTATGGCCCTTTAAAAGTGTTTTTGGCAGGGAGGGGGTGCTGCTCTGTTTTTGTTCTATTTATTCTGTGCTTTTATCCTGTATTTTTACCGTGTGAAGCTCCCTGAGATCTTAGGATGAAGCAGAGTACATAAATTTAATGAAGAAAAAGGAGAAGAAACTTTACCCCTAAGGTTCCTAGATACATGCACCTCTGCACACCCTTTCCTGGTTTTCCCGCTCCTTTCCACCATTCCTCTGTATCTCTCCCTTCTTCCAAACAACTTTTTCCTAGTTCCTTGTGCAAAGTCATTTCCTGGGCTCATGTGCCCCCTTTGGCCTTGCTGCCTGCCATGTTCCTCTGAAGGATCTCATCAGCTCCACCCATGGTAGCCAAAGAACATTCTAACTCTCAAGACCTTGGTGACATTAAGGCAGGTTAGACATTCGTTGAAAGAAGCTTTACAGCACCACAACTACAGAATCCCTTGGGGTGTTGTATTATAAATCCATTATGTACTGTGTTACAATAGCCTCATGTTCTACACATCAACAGCAATGTTAACTGGGAAGTAATTATAGTTGGTGGCTTCACAGAAAACCACCAGAAACCTTTGGTTGTAGTTCATAAGTAAATTGTTCCTATTCAAATGCTTCTCTGTAAGAAGCAGCCTTTAAAGTTGTACCTCTAGGAGGTGGGCCTTGTACAGTCATTTGTTTATTGCTGTTCAGAAGGAAGTTCAATGAAGCTTCAAGGTTGTTGCTGTTATCCATAAGCGCCTGCCTTGCTGCTTCCTTACTGAAACCCATTTCTGTTATATGTTTGAGAGCCTTTTCATCAACCTGCAATAGAAGACATGAATAAATGTAAACCATGGATACAATGTACCCCATAAAACTGTTTACTTTTAAAGTGAATATTTATATTAAATTAAAACACAAATTAGTATTTCATGTACACACAAGACAAGACACACAAGACCACAAGGCAAGTCGGTTTTGCTAAATTAAGAGTAATTTCTTACAAAGTCATAATTTCATACAAACCACAGACAAAGGGAATATCAAAATATGCCCTTTATTTATTGCCTTTGATTAAACGTCTTTCCTGAATTATCTCCAAGGAGGGCAGTAGCAGGTAGGGGATGCCACCACCTAATTGTGATCCCTATGCCGCCCACTAATTTGGAGCTCTTCCCATTCCACTGCAGTCCATGTGCCACATTTCAGGATATGATCACCACTCAAGGGAGTCTTTTAAGGAGGTTCAGAAAACTGCAATGGATTGGAGTAGTCAGGAAAGTCTGGGATGAATACACTTCTATCCCCACATCATTCACTACAACCTGGTGTGTTCTGGGAATTGTGAACTGTTTCACTATGATGGAAACAGACCCGTCTTATGTGCAGCAATCACACTGCAAGTATCACAGCCCTCTCACTGTCAGGGCTGCACACAGATCCAGCAGCTACTACCTGCCTTGAATGAATTCAAAAGAAGGGCTGAGTGACCCAGTATCCATCTGGGTTCTTGCATTTGAAAGTGCTTTTCAACCAATTTCAAGAGGGATACACAAGCACAGGTAAGCTCAAACATTTAACTTCCTCTTGAATAGCTAAACTCCACGCCAAACTGTTTTTGAAAGCTCCTTCAGTTTCAGAAGCAGTTCACAGTATAGCACAGGGAACTGCTGTTCAATAAAGACACAAGGTACTTGCTTTGCACATGATACTAGCTTTGCATTTCTCTGGATCCTGGCCACAGCTTGCAAGAACAGTTCAACTTGCACACTGCTGCCACAATGACTTTTAAATAATTACTAGCAAGGCTGATGTCAAACTACAGATTTGGCAAAAGAACAACATTTTAAACCAGTTTTAGTGGGGGACAGGGGGCGGGCGGGTGTGGGGGACTCCCTGGTCCTGAATGGGGCAACTGTGCCCCTGAAGGACCAGGTGTGCAGCCTGGGGGTCATTTTGGACTCACAGCCATCCATGGAGGCGCAGGTCAATTCTGTGTCCAGGGTAGCTGTCTCCCAGCTCCATCTGGTATGCAGGCTGAGACCCTACCTGTCTGCAGACTGTCTCACCAGAGTGGCACATGCTCTGGTAATCTCCCACTTGGACTACTGCAATGTGCTCTACGTGGGGCTACCTTTGAAGGTGACCCAGAAACTACAACCAATCCAGAATGCGGCAGCTAGACTGGTGACTGGGAGCGGCCGCCAAGACCATATAACACCAGTCCTGAAAGACCTACATTGGCTCCCAGTACGTTTCCAAACACAATTCAAAGTGTTGGTGCTGACCTTTAAAGCCCTAAATGGCCTCAGCCTAGTATACCTGAAGGAGCATCTCCACCCCCATCGTTCAACCTGGACACTGAGGTCCAGCACCGAGGGCCTTCTGGCGGTTTCGTCACTGCAAGAAGTGAGGTTACAGGGAACCAGGCAGAGGGCCTTCTCAGTAGTGGCACCTGCCCTGTGGAACACTCTCCCATCAAATGTCAAAGAAATAAACAACTATATGACATTTAGAAGACATCTGAAGGCAGCCCTGTTTAGGGAAATTTTAATGATTGGTGTTTTAATGTATTTTTAATCTTTTGTTAGAAGCCGCCCAGAGTGGCAAAACCCAGCCAGATGAGCGAGGTAGAAATAGATGATGATGCTTGTTGTTGTTGATGATGTTGTCACTAAAATCCAGCAATATTTTCATAGTTGAAAAGCTCAACATCCATCTGTATGGGGGAGAAATCTGGATTATAAGAAACATATCTGCAAAGGGGTTACCTTTCAGCCATGACAATTGGTTTTCAATTTTCTTGCAATTTAACATTTTACTTTAATCAAATATTGAGTTAGGCTGCAATCCTAACCGAAGTATCCTTCAGTAAACTCCACGGAATATAACACATAGGAATTGTACTGGTAGTCAAGATGTCTGCATACCTTGCACAAAAACGTCCCCTCCCCTCCCCCTGAACATCCTTCATATAAAATGTTTGAAGGCTTGCTGAGATTCCAGCCTTACCAGTTCTCGATAGACACCTTCATTTTTCCCCTCAGGCTTGATCTTCTCTTTCTGGAACACTTCCCTGATTCGATTCCCTCCTGTACTCACACTGAGATTGCTTCTAGTACTGCCGCCACCTCCAAACGTTTTAGTCTTTAGAGAAGAGATAAGGAAAATAATCTTTCAGTACCACCAGTACTAACTTTCTTTATATAACCACTATGGAAAGCCAGTCTGAAGATACTCATTTTTAGCATTCCTGCAAACAAAATTTTGATTTTTAGCTCCACTTCTAGTCTCTCTAGAAATCACAAAATACTGTAAAAAGGTTTTAACAAGCATAATTGGGGATTATTATTACTATCAAATTTATTACCCAACCTTCACAGACAGCTCCCAGGGTAGGTTACAACAATCTAAAACTCAGAATAAGAAACATGTAAAACAGATTATAGTTACAAGAACAGAGTGGGCGATGAAAACACACATTTCAGGGGTCAAAGGCAAAGAGGTGCAAAGGCACAGAATGAAGAAGCCAGACACACCTCTGTGGGGAGAGAATCCCACAACTTATATAAAAAACAACTTAAATCAGAAATTGGAAGGAAGAATATTTCATCACCGATACATTATAGAGATTACATAGGCAGTACGGTTAGGCTTTTAGTTTAAGGGACCTTTTACATTACTAAAACTGCTTGCTTTTATACATAACAAAATGTTTTGGTTCCAAAACATTCTATGTACGAAATAAACCAGTCAAAACATCTACCCTAAGTCTGACATATTTATGTGATTTAATATACATATTCATTTTAATCCTTGGCTAGTGCGATATCTGAACAATCTACTCCTCCTGTATTTCTGGTCTTTCCAAAACAAGCAAGCAAACAAACAAACACCTGGGTACACTGAAACATATGTTTCCAATATCTATCTATCTTTCTTTCTTTCTTTCTTTCTTTCTTTCTTTCTTTCATACAGTGGTACTTCGGGTTACAGACGCTTCAGGTTACAGATGCTTCGGGTTACAGACTCTACTAACCCAGAAATAGTACCTCGGGTTAAGAACTTTGCTTCAAGATGAGAACACAAATCGCGTGGCAGCAGCGGGTGGCTCCATTAGCTAAAGTGGTACCTCAGGTTAAGAACAGTTTCAGGTTAAGAATGGACCTCCAGAATGAATTAAGTTCTTAACCTGAGGTATCACTGTACTCAAGTTTTCTAATTAGCTTAAATAACTATAATCAATGAATATAGAACAATGCATGCTTCTAAACTGATTGGGTGATTTTCTCTTCAGCAGTACTCCATGCCAAATTCCTTTAGAACCCCCTTTCTCCTCACTGGATAATTTATTTTGTGGGAACACAGCAAATACCTTCATATTCATTTCTCCATACAATACCAAGAAGAGAACGCACAGACATTATAGTACCTCCACAAATTACAAATTTACTGTAAATAATAATAATAATAATAATAATAATAATAATAATATACTGCAGACCCTCTTTCTAACCTCTTTGCTTTTTGCTACTTCTGCAATAGCAGCTGTTCGCTGTTTTTCAAACTCATCATTGTCCCCAGCAGGTTTCGCTGTGCTTGTCACTTGCAGAGTTTTTCTCCGATCCAGCTCCCTGCTGTCCACTTGAAGCTGAGATACACACTTCTGGAAATGTAAAAGCATATTTAAAAAGCAGCTCCATCTACCATGTATTTCATTTTTAATATAATAGAATCAAATCACAATACAGCCACATGCCAGATTCTAGTTGTGATCTGAACTTCCCAGTCTCTACTACACAGGAAATAAAGACAGATAAATTATAAGAGAGCGATTGTGTTACTCAAGCAGCCCAGCATGATCCCCCGTCTCTTCCTCTCCCTTAAAGATCTTTTGGGACTGTGCAGGTTCCAAGAAGTGACAAGAGGCTCCAGAGGAAGCCTCCCAGTCCAGCCCCACTCAGGTCTTGCTTTGATTAAAGAATCCTCTCTACTGGATGAAGAAGGCTCCATTTCTAGACAACCGGTTGGTACCAAATAGCGGAAATTGAAACTTTCTACCCCACAGATCAAGCTGCTTTTAGAATATAGTCTCATTGACATAGGGACACGCACAAGAAACTGGGTGGTTGTGCGTGCGTGTGCGCACACTCTAAAAACAAACCAATACTGTACACACAGCTAAGTACAAAGCAGGGGCAAAACTTAAAAAGAAAAAGATATCTAACCAAACATTTAACTGCTAAATAGAAAGTATCACGTAGCTGATGTTCCTTGTGGCACTTGAAAGAATGGACTGGGAAGGCACTTGGCCGCCGCTTGAAAGTTCTCAAACATGTAGAAAAGCATTATGTTCAAACTAGTTTCTTACAGTTATATCAATTTGTAAATTAATGCTTAAATATCTTTTTCCTGCACCATATCCTGTTAAACACTAGACTCTAAAGAACACAATGCCAAAGTATTGAAATAAAAAGTCCTATATGTAGCTTTTTTTAAATAAAGCCTCTGGGTATGGGGCGGTATATATATTCAATAAATAATAAGAAATAATAATAAGAAATATTCTAAGATACAACAGAGTCGCTTCTGTTTCAAAGTTTAAACCTATTTTAAAAGCACGTCATACCTGCCCCAAAGGTACAAAGGGAGGAGGTCCACCTTCCGTTCCTATGTTACTTCTGTTGTGTTTCGATAAGCTCTGTGAAATGAAGCGACATTCTCATGAACTGGCCTTGCCACAGCAAGAGGTATGGCATTCTACCCGTCATGCCCTGTATCTACCCACTTACTGATCAACCTTACTAGAAGCACCGGTGTCATGAGAAGAGTGTGGAGGCACAGGAAAGCTTGAAGGAGACAAAGAGAGAAGGCAAACTTTCTAAACAAGCAAATCAACTACCCCATTTGAATTGGGCATTAAGCTTGTGCTTCTAGAAAGAAATACATATGAAGTCTTTTTACTGAGGAAGTTCTATGGATTCAAAGAAATGTAGGGTGGAAACATGCTACACAAACCACAGAACTTTGTGTTTTACACACTGTGTCTTCAACCAGCACTAGATGTCAATTTATCAGGCAGGAAAAAGACCACCTTAGAGGCTGCTCCAGAGGGACTATGCCCTCCCACACCCCAAGATCTTTTACCACGTGACCTGCCTTCTGGGAAGGATCCTGCTTAATATTTTGATAGTGTGATTGCAGTTTTATTAACAGTTTCGTTACTCTGCAAGCTGCCTTGGAAAGATTTACATCATGAAAAGCAGGTTATACATTATTGCAATAAATACTATATTTTCCGCTCTATAAGACGCACCAGACCACAAGACTGGTTTTTGGAGGAGGAAAACAAGAAAAAAAATATTCTGAATCTCAGAAGCCAGAACAGGAAGAGGGATCGCTGCGCAGTGAAAGCATCAATCCTTCTTGCTGTTCTGGCTTCTGGGATAGCTGTGCAGCCTGCATTCACTCCATAAGACACACACACATTTCCCCTTTTTAGGAGGGGAAAAGTGAATCTTATAGAGCAAAAAATACGGTACATATAATCAGACAAAAACCACTATTCAAGAGATGTACAAGGAGTGTTTGCTAAGTTCTTTCTGAAGTGCCTCAGGAAGGAGACAGGTTTCCCCATAAAGTGAAGAGGCAAAAAGTAGAAAGCCTCAACAAGGAAATCAGAGAGCTTTATGACATTCACAGTACCACACTGACACTGGATAGAAGGCTGGTATAGAAACGGCCCACCTCCAGTGTGGAACTTTTGCCGGCCCATTTTTCTCTGACACCTCAGAATGCTAACAAAATGCTAAATTTTCTGGGTTTAAATCAGGGATGGAGAACCCCTCGTGAGCAACCTGACAGCAGTTTAGGGCCAGAGGCGAACATGGATAGAGCAATGGATGCTCTACTTTCCTCTGTACCCTCCCACATTCTGCCCCAGAGACACCATGCATCTCTCCACCCAGGCCAGCAAGAAGCATCAGCACAAGGACACATTCCAGGAGGAAAACAACTTGAGGAGAGTGTGGAGCAGGACTGGTGAAGGCTGTGGTCTGGGGGGATGGTCTTGGGGAGCTCCAGAGGCCAGGTATGCCCCCCAAACCTATCATTCCCCATCCCCAGCTTAAATCCTGACCTTTCCATAAAACATTTTTAATGCACATTACAATGTGACTTAATTAAATGTGCTTTGCAACACAATCACAATGCCTTCATTTTCATATACCTAATAAATAATTTGAAGTTTAACTAATATACCTGAAGGAGCGTCACCCCCATCATTCAGCCCAGACACTGAGGTCCTTCTTTGAGGGTCTTCTGCTGGTTCCCTCATTGGAGGAAGCGAAGTTACAGGGAACCAGGCAGAGGGCCTTCTCAGTAGTGGCAATCTCCCTGGGGAACACCTCAGATGTCAAGGAGATGAAGAATTACACAACTTTTAGAAGACATCTGAAAGCAGCCCTGTATCAGGAGGTTTTAATGCTTGATATTTTTATTTTTATTTTAGATATGCTGTAAGCTGCCCAGAGTGGCTGGGGAAAACCCAGCTAGATGGATGGGGTATAAATAATAATAAAATTAATTATTATTGTTGTGTTGTTGTTGTTGTTGTTATTCAGCTTAAGGTAGGGGAAAGCATGTTACCTCACCCTTTGCAACTCCCACTTTTCTATAAGATGGTCCACTTCACCGCCAAGAATCACTGTGTTGCTGTCATCCAGAAGGAGGATGCCATTTTTCACTTCCACAATTCCCAGCAGTTTAATTTTCGTTCCAGGAGGAGTGTTCAGACTAAACACAAGAACAAGAGGAACTCCACAAGTATTGACGAAAGTATTATTTCAGTATTTTGTTCTGAATCTCCATTACACTGAATCAGTTCTAAGTTATTTATTATGTGATACATATTAAATAATTTGGTAGTGTGAAACTACAGTGCATTCTGTTTTAATGCTAAATAGCTATGTGACTTATTTAGGTATCACTAGAAAGGACTCACTGCACTTGGAGATATCTGCATTTGAAGATGTAGTCATGAGAAAACACACGGCCCAGCACTATCACCTTATGCAGAAGCATAGTAAGAATCCATCTCCATATTGCTTCTGGAAGCACTCACAGAAAACGTGTTTTACTGTACGTTTTTTTCCAAGTGCCTCCATTGTTCAGTGGCAAAATAGGTAAACAAAAAACACATTTTCAGTGCTGCAGCATCTATAGAACATCAATCATTACAATGGTAGTTTTCAACTGTTCACTCATCTGTCAAATAGACAGAATATATTAAGAAAATCAGCTGTCAATCACTTCAGAAACTGAGCTCCGACTAGGGATACTTAGGTGAGAACAAACCCTGTTCCTGGAAATGGAACAGCACACAAAGGAGATATGAGATTCAGATATCTGAATATGGGGCATCTCATGACTGAGACACCTTTACAGTAGCATGTGAGAATTCACAGCCTTGCTACTGGGTCCTTGAGGATCCAAAGCATGCAGCCCTCCCAATGAAGCAAAGGGCTTCAGACATTGGCCAAGCAGCACAGAAAGGAGATAGAGACCCATCACATATCTGTAATCCACCAACAGCATCAAGACACCTCTAGTACAAAGTGTCATGAGAAATTCCAAATCCCTGTCAAGCATTACTGAATGAAAAAAGATGTTCATTCTACTTTCACCATCTTCATTATAATGTTGGCTCCATACAGACCCTGTTGCATTCTGCGCTGGTCACAGATGAAGGAAGGAGCCCAACTGTGGAGTTTGGTCTTCCATATTCCTAGTCTAGCATCTTATCAGATGTGCTGGTGGTCTAGATCAGGGATAGGCAAACTCTGGCCCTCCAGATGTTTGGGAGTACAATTCCCATCATCCCTGACCCACTGGTCCTGTTAGCTAGGGATGGTGGAAATTGTAATCCCAAACATCTGGAGGGCTGGAGTTTGCCTATGCCTGGTCTAGATATTGCTCAGTCCTGCCCTTTGCCAACAGCTCTAGTAAGATAGTTGAGGTGATGCGAATTACTTCCAGATCTCCATGAATACTACAATCATAGTTTATTAACTAACATAATATGTGACAACTTCCATCCTTAAGAAAAAGAGTGCTGAAGTAAAGTCAGCAGGCTCCTTCTGCAGAGATGCCATTTTGTTCTAGTTCAAAAACTGCCAATGGTACAAGGGTGGTCAGAGCATGTTGCAGTAATAAATTGTTTATTTCCAGGCTCAGTTTAAAGTGTTCTATTAATCCTCAAAATGTGTAAGCAGTCTAGAACCAGGTTACCTGCCCAAGATCAGCATCTGAGAATCTAAACTCCAGCCAGTCATTAGCAAAATTTTGATCACTGGCTGCAATCACAGAATTCTGCACTTGAAGAAACTTTCACCCCCCACCCCCCTTTTGGACAGATGCTGAAAATGTTTTAAAGATATTTTGTAGGCAATTTTTGCTTATGTAAAATCTTCTTTTTAAAAAAATGCTGAGCTATTTTAAGCTGTGCTTTTACTGTCACTCTATTTTGTTTTCTTTCTAGAAACTGCATTGAAAAAAATATTTTGACAAGCACAGGTGCAAATAAACTTTATTCTTCACTTAGGTTTTATTTAAAGGACAACTTTTTCCAGAAAAAAACATGTTTCTTTTAAAGAACTAAGATGACAAAACCAGCATTTCACATTTTCAGAAACAAAAACGTTGTCTTTGAAACTATTTAATTAAATAGTATACAATATATTCAAATATAAAATTGAAGGTTTGTCCTGTAGGATCTTGCAAAGCTGGACCGATCTTTTGGTACTGGAGTACAACTTCACACTTATTTTTGGATGCCTAACATGCTTTCATCTACAGATAAGGAGAAAATGGGCACATGAGCTATGGGAAGAAATATGGGCAATTAAAGTGAAGCCACAGTGGTTCTTGAATGGTTTTATACTAAAGTAGATCTAAAGGATACATACAACTATGAAACCAAATACCTAATCCTGGCCACCACACTACCTCCAGTGCCGTCTTGTTGCAAGATTTAAGGCAACTGTGTAGATAATATAGGATAAAACAGGAGCATACCTCCTTGACCAACATGGAAAAGGACAGAATATCTAATATGGAGGCAGTGTTCCAGTTGTACTGTGGCCTCTAAAGCTGTGGGGGAAAGTTGTGTAAAGACAACAAGTCTTATGATTAATCACAAACTAGCACTAGGGTAAATGTATCTGGGTGCAACCTTGCACAATCTTGCATATCCCTATGTAGTGTAGCTATGAATGTACATGGGAACGGCAGCTTTCTGTTAGAGAAGCTTCAGGAATGTTGCAGGGCAGTTTTAAATTGGTGCTGGCAGAGGTGCCAACTTGTATAAAATATGGGGGGCAGGTAAGTCCCCCCTGATGCGGTGCCTGCACACTATTTGAAGAGCAATGTCCATCAACTTTGAGGGCCCCAGCACCCTCAAATATTTTATTTGGGGAAGAAGCCCCCTCAGCCCCTAGAAGTTGGCTCTTACTCACAGAGAAAGGCTTTTGTATAATGTTAAGATATTCTTGATTTTGCTCACCAAGTAATTTCTTAGTGCACAAACTGCTCTGCAATCTCTTTATGGTTTACCATACGTGTAAAGCCAATGAGCTTTGCACATGGCTTCTCATCAAGTCACTAATTCATATGTAGTCTAATCCAGCATACCTATTATGCAATTCATTAGCATTTTTAGTAATGAAATTCCACTCATTTTATGTACACAACTAATCAGCTGGCCAGATGGCCCTGTTAAACTCCATCTGATTACTTGAATGGGTATCATATAGGCACACAATTGCCCAAAGAATCTGAAGGACAGCTTTAACTATAGCTGTGTATAACACGTAACACCCTAAAGTTTTCTATTAAATTAATTTCTTATAAATGTTTTACTTTTACAGTGTACTTCTGTGTTTTCAGCTATTGTAAACCAAGGACCACTATGAGAGATTAGCAGTCAATTTATTCTTGGAGGCATAAACCACAAACAGAAAAAGATATGAAGGATTTCTTCGTATAGGATTATTATTTCTTCACTTCTGAAACAAACTTTTTCTCCTTCAAAAGATATTGTAAACTCAGACATTTCTATATATTGAAATGCCTTTGAGAGTTCTAAAATGTAATGTGCTTTCAGTCAATATGAAGCAAAATAAGTATTGTTTACCTTATTTTGGACATATAACTATATTCTATTGCAGTGCAGCTTGTGTGTCCATCAGTCATCTGCAAACGCAGCATTCTTGGAGCAGCCTGAGATTCTTCATTATCCTTTGGTGCAGCTATATTGCGTACTTTTTGGATTTGTAGAACACATGGACCTTCTAGCTGTGAAGACCAATGGGAAAATTACTTTAATTAGCTTTGTTCTATTTTGTGTAACTACTATAGGAAATGGTTCTGGTAGGTATTAGGTTACCTAAAAAAAACATTTTTAATTATACTTCATTATTATTGTTGCCAGAGCACTGCCATCATTTCTATGGACACTAGGGTTGGGCGATATCTGGTTTTCAACATCACGATATATCACCAGCTAAACACTGCAATATTTCAATATATCACAATATATTAAATAAGGCTGGAGCTATGTAGAGGTGAACGTGGTAATGTCCTGACAACTGCTACTACTTATGAGTCTAATTCTAAAACTGATTATTTTTTACTTACCTTTAACATATTGTTACAACTGCTATGTTATAGTGGTACTGTACCAATAATGTTTAAATCAGCACATTTTCTCTAAAATTAAAGCTGTAGAAGTACCGTATTTTTCGCTCTATAAGACGCACCAGACCACAAGACGCACCTAGTTTTTGGAGGAGGAAAACAAGAAGAAAAATATTCTGAATCTCAGAAGCCAGAACAACAAGAGGGATTGCTGCGCAGTGAAAGCAGCAATCCCTCTTGCTCTTCTGGCTTCTGTGATAGCTGCACAGCCTGCATTTGCTCCATAAGACGCACACACATTTCCCCTTATTTTTTAGGAGGGAAAAAGTGAGTCTTATAGAACAAAAAATACAGTAATCAGTTGCATATATCAAAAGTAAGGTGAGAGAATGTTTACTAAAATTGTAATTACATTACTAAACAAGCAAAACACCAATTCAGTGTCACACTTTTAGATATTCAAGTATCCATTGAGTCTTATACATCCCACAAACCAGTTATCTGATTGATGGGTAATTTTCTTTTCTAAACCAGGCCAAACCAGAAAGAATGGCTAAAAATTTACAGAACAAAAAATGATTAAAGGAAAATTTTTGCAAGGAAAATTTGCATTTCAGCATTCTCTGGCAATAGAGATGCCATTTGTCTCTGAAGAACATATGCTGAACACACTTTCAGAAGGCACACTTGTTCCTGGGATAGCCCAAAACTTATTTGCAATATTGGGAAGGATGCCTCATGTGCCGTTCACCATATCAAAGGGCATTCATCAATGTCCACTGTTGGCATAGCCATATAGTTATTTTAGCTCTTTGGTCCTCCACTTGAGATAAACATTATTTGCCAACCCCTTTTCTATGGAGCATGGTGAGTATTTGGCTCTGTATAAGCAGCAGAGTCCCATGCAAGTCTGTCATCTTCTTCATGGCATCCTGTCTGACAGCCTCAGGAGCCTCCAAGAAATGCAGGTGGAACCCTGGGTCACTCAGAGGCTAGACCTATAATGGTTGCAGTAGGCTCACTTTCATTCTTTTCTAACTGTGCACCCAAACTTCACATTTAATATCAATGTATTAATTTGTTATTAATAACAAATGTGTGAGAAACCAAAGGGGCCAGGAGAGAATTGGGAAGAGTTCTAGGGTAGGGTATGGGATTGGAAGAGAAAATGGGGGGGCATAATGAGGGGGAGAGACACAGATGCAGATGGGGGGAAAGGTTCAAAAGGCAGAGCAGAGTGCTTTTTTTCTTTTTACTCTGAAGCAACTTGCAAGCCAACAAGCATCTCGAGAGTGTATTTCCCTCCTGCTTGGACTGGTAAGCCGGAAGACTCACAGAGTTAACATGGGGCTGGCTGCATAGGCTGGGTTAATAAGAAACCTGTGGGCTGCTTCTGCCCCAAAAGAAATGTGCACACAACAAACACAGGGGCTTCCCCCCCTTTATTCTGCAGCAAGTTGAAAGTCAAGCGGGGGGGGGGGTTCTATACACAGCTAACAAAGGGCTCCAGCACCAACAAGGGAGGGGAAAGAGACACAGACGCAGACACAGACACACACACACAGAGAGAGAGAGATGGAGCAAGGAAACAAGCAATTTCGAAGGGAAAGAGTTAACAAAGAGAACAGGACAGAGCGAGCAGCAGCAGCAGCAGCATCACAGAGTAGTTCCTTGTAAGTGTTGTGCCACAGAGAGACTCAGCATCACTGGAGCAAGGAAGCAAGCAATTTGGAAGAGAAAAACGACCAGGAGGCAGAGGAGACTGTGCAGCGATTGCAGCGATTTTTGCTCAGTCTGTAACCAGTTTTTGTAGCTATTTGTAGTGATGATGGGGAGAGCTAACTGAAAAAGGCAGGAATTTTTGCAGCAGACTATTTTAGCTATTCCAGGGACGCGGGTGGTGCTGTGGGTAAAACCTCAGCGCCTAGGACTTGCCGATCGCATGGTCGATGGTTCAAATCCCCGCGGCAGGGTGAGCTCCCATCGTTCGGTCCCAGCTCCTGCCCACCTAGCAGTTCGAAAGCACAATTAAGTGCAAGTAGATAAATAGGTACCGCTTTCTAGCGGGAAGGTAAACGGCGTTCTGTGTGCTGCTCTGGTGCCAGTTCGTGGGAGCAGCTTCGTCACACTGGCCACGTGACCCGGAAGTGTCTGCGGACAGCGCTGGCTCCCGGCCTCTAGAGTGAGATGAGCGCACAACCCTAGAGTCTGTCAAGACTGGCCCGTACGGGCAGGGGTACCTTTACCTTTACCTTTATTGTACCTATTAGTAGGGATGGCAAGGAGAGCCAGGGTGGAGGAAGGGGGGGTGTGGGCCGCCCTGTGTGTCACCACTGAGGGGGGTGACAAAATGCCGGGCGGCACTCACCGCAGGGCCTGAAGTGCCCCCGAGCCACGCCTCTCTCCTGGGAGAGACATGGTGGCTTGGGCGTGCTCAGGCTCCGCACTGCCCCTACGGTCCGCCCGCTGCCTCCCCCCAGCTGCAGGGTGGCGGAGTGGGAGGAGGCAGGCAGACTCCGGAGGCCTTGCGATGCGTTGCCGCCCTTGCCCAGCCCCATGTGCCCGAACGGCATCCTCCGCCACTGGGGAGAGCTAACCCTTTCTCAAAGAGGCGGCGATTTTTGCAGCAGCCTGCTGGCAGGGAACAGTTGACTGAGGCAGAGGTAGCACAGGAAGAAGCACTAGCTTCCCGGTTTTTCCAATATTGTGTTTTCTGAATACCATGCACAAGATCTGCAATATATTAGAAGGTCATTTTTTGTATAAAACAAAAACAAAAAGCGATATCATGATTTGATTAAAATTTCAGTATCAGGAGACTATCTTTTTGCTTGTTTGGCCTCCCTCCCTCCCTCTGATAAAAAGGGAGATTGATGGGATGAGGGCTGGGGGCGGGGGAGAAGATTTAGCTGGCTGCCGTATGCTGAAATGGGAGGTTGGGTACTATGTGAGAATGATGGGGAGGGTTTTTTCAATAAGCAGTGCAAGCAAAAGTGTGTCTACTCACAAGCAAGCCCTACTGAATGCAATGGGGCTTACTCCCAGGAAAGTAGTTAAGTTGAAGACAGTGGGGCCTATGCATGCACAGATTCCACTGGCCGCTGAGGTGAAATGACACCAAAGCCAGAGATATACAGGACAAAATAGATTTGACAAAAAACACCCACCCACTAGAAAACCTTCTTTAACCTTCAGAAACAATTGCCAAACAGTTGTGGCGGGAACTTCTGTGCTGCTAAATTCAACTATTAAGTACAGCAAGTGGGGTGGCTGAATTTTATTCTGGCTCCTAAGAAGCTATTCTCCTGGTTGCACAGGAGAGCTGGGGGACATTGGCCTTTCCTCAGGCTCACTCTAGGCTTGTGTACATAGCACTAAATCATTGTTTAGTTTAAAATGTGAAGCAGTCCAATATGTTCGTACAGAAGAATCTGCAAAATTATGTCTGTCCCAATCCTAAAACCTCCTTGTTGAATTTACCAAATGATTCCTTGTCTAAGCACAATTTATCTCCCTCCTCTAACAAATGGGTCCATCTAGAGGCCATCTGACCCACAAAAGTGCAGCTTATACTTTTACACCCATTAAACATATGCATTTAATTACAGTGGTACCTCGGGTTACATACGCTTCAGGTTGCAGACTCCGCTAACCCAGAAATAGTGCTTCAGGTTAAGAACTTTGCTTCAGGATGAGAACAGAAATCGGGCTCCGGCAGTGCGGAGGCAGCAGGAGGCCCCATTAGCTAAAGTGGTGCTTCAGGTTAAGAACAGTTTCAGGTTAAGAACAGACCTCCGGAATGAATTAAGTACTTAACCCGAGGTACCACTGTACAGAGCTAAGGCTTCTGAAAAAATTCGCTTAAACACCCAGCACTAAAAAGACAAGAGAAGATCTAGTCTCACCATCAGCAAAACAATATATTAAAAAGATCCCCAATTTTGATTTGTACAACCAAACAAATATTAAAGATATTTGCAGAGAAGACCAAGACTGCTAACCTAAATTGATTTCAGCACTTAAACCTAATATTCCAACAATAATTTGGAAAAAATGCTAACTGCGCATAGTTTGGATTAGCTCTAAATTTGTTCAAACCCTTCATACGCTGAGAAGTATCAGATTTCCTGTTTAAATACAATAACCATTTAACTCTACTCACCATAAGGCACGCTGTTACATTATCTGTCACATATGCTGAAGTTCAACATTTTTCTTCAAATTTAATCTAACACAGCCATCTTGTGGCTGAAGCTTGTATATCATGATTCTCAGTTCCGTGAAACTGTACTGTTACACCCTAGTTATCGTTGTTCCGACGAGGGTGGGGATGTGTTTGGGGCTGTTTCCCCCACCTGCCCGCATGTGACAACATATGTGACGTCAGGTGTGGGGCGGGTAGAGAAGTGGCTGGATTGGACAACTCAATCACAGCAGGGATAAAGTTACTACCCAGCTGATAGCGAGTGAGCTCACCTTGCTGGTTTAGCTGTGCCACCAAGTTCCCTAGATCACTAGATAAAGGAACTAGGTCACACAGCTGATCCATGCAGCATGCAGCACTGTCATCCTGGTGCCCAGGGCTTGCACAGTGCTCTCCAAGTGCCTAAAAGCTAGCTCTGTTCCCAAGCACCTGACAATCAGCTGGCTCCCAGGCACCTGAGAAAACCTTGCAAGAGACTTTTGACAACCCACCTGTTAATCACCTGACACCAGTAGCCCCTGAGGGATGATGCCCAATAAATGGAGAAGGGAGAAGAAGAGAGACAAGTTCAGCTGGAAAAACTGCAGGAATACAAGTACTGTATGAACACAAGTACTGCAAAAGCCAGCAATTTTACCTTTTCCACCTTTCCGCCATTGATGTCACTTGGAAGGAACTTCTTCCCAATAGCTCTTAAATCTGTCTGAAGTCAAAACAGAAATTAAGTTTGAGTACTGTTTTCCAAAATAGATACCAGAAAGAAAGTAACAATACATAAGAAATAATTTATAGCAAGAAGTAATAACAGTATTTCACAGTCACGCATACTGGTAAATATACATACCCATGAACAAAGTAAATATTATCAAGCTCATGATTCTCATACATAGCTCTTAAACAAAATAATCTTTTATGCAACTTAATGCAAATCTTTAAAAAGGAATAATCCCTACTTAAGAAGAGTAAAATAATGTTATAAAAAACTTGTTGCCTTTTTACAGAAATTACAGCTCAGACCTCTAGCAGCTATGTATGCTTGGTTCCCTCCACATTTCCTAATGGTTTCTAAGATCCAGCTGTTTTAGTCTACATTTACTTGAAGCAGGTTTTGTATGTCATATCCTTTAGCTAGCTGTTACTGAAATTTTTATTTTTATTTAGAATGGTTTTTTTTAGTTAATTGTTTTATACACACACATACGCACTATTTAATTGTTTTATGTTTTTATTGCGTAAAGCACATTGAGATGTTCACTTTTAAAAGGAAGTATACAGTATTTTTAAAAAATGAATATTACTACCCAAGACACTGCAACACTCAGATTACATTTTCTTCCTATATACAAGCAGATGCACAATAGAATTAAATGATTTATGCTTCAAATTTTTGTTTTAACTTTGAACTAAACATTTATAGTACAGTGGTGCCCCACAAGACGAACGCCTCGCAAGACGGAAAACCCGCTAGATGAAACGGTTTTCCGTTTTAGAGGCGCTTCGCAAAACGAATTTCCCTATGGGCTTCCTTCGCAAGACGAAAGCCCATAGGGAAATCTCCGGGACAGCGGGGAAGAGCAGCGCGTCTTCCCCACTGTCCTCGGACCTCCTCCGAAGGCTGGCGGTGGGGCGGAAAGCCCTTCTCCCCGCGCCAGCCTTCGGAAGGCTCCTCCGAAGGCTGGCGGTGGGGAGAAAAGCCCTTCTCCCCGCGCCAGCCTTCGGAAGGCTCCTCCGAAGGCTGGCGGTGGGGAGAAAAGCCCTTCTCCCCGCGCCAGCCTTCGGATGGCTGTCCTGAAGACTTGCGGTGGGAGGAGGGTTTTCCTTCCCACCGCCAACATTCAGAATGCTGTTCTGAATGTTGGCGGTGGGGAGGAAAAACCCTCCTCCCACCGCAAGCCCCGGGAACAGAGGAGAAGCGCTGCGCCCCTTCCCCTCTGTTCCCGTACCTGTCCTGAAGGCTTGCGGTGGGGAGAAAAGCCCTTCTCCGCACCGCCAGCCTGGCAAGCGGTTTCCATAGGAACGCATTAATTGATTTTCAATGCATTCCTATGGGAAACCGTGCTTCGCAAGACAAAAAACTCGCAAGAAGAAAAAACTTGCGGAACGAATTAATTTCGTCTTGCGAGGCACCACTGTATTGTTCCAATAGCTGACCCAATGCCAGAGACACCGCTCGTTTTTAAAAATAAAAATCATTAAATCTCTGTGGTTTAAATGTTGGTTCTTTACCTGCACACCCTTTACAATTAGGATTTACATAACCTTCATTAGTTATTTACATAACTATATTTTGTTCATCCACTGTATTAAGCAAGTTTCTAGTATGCATGGCTGCAAAAACTCCTGTGGGATCATGTAGGTGGTATTATTGGATGAAATCTAAAGCATCCTGAAAGGAAGCAGAAATGACAAAGGAGTTGTGTACATGGGTGCCAGACTATTTTCCTGCTGACTGCAGCTCCTTATGCTATCCCTCTAGAACAGATTTGCAAGATGTATGAGACGCACCAGCAAAATATGGGTGAGGAAACCCAAAGGGAATATAATGAACACTATGAAAGACTAAATATATATAAAAAAATTGTCCAGTAGCACCTTAGAGACCAACTAAGTTTGTTCTTGGTATAAGCTTTCATGTGCATGCACACTTCTTCAGATACTATAAAAGACTATAATTCTAAGGAGAGAAAGAGAGAAGGCATGACAGGGTCTTTAGTCTTCCATTCTGTTTCCTTAGATGTCTGCTCATAGATTCTGACTATCTGCTGGTTAATGATAACATATGCTTAGTCTATTACCTGAATATTCAACGGAGACAATACAGTACACTAGCACAATTTTTGTTGGTATAAAAAAATTTGCTGTGCTGAAGAGGTAATTTTAAATAAAGGCAAAAAACAGAAAAACTATTGCTTGCCTAGTATAGAAGCATGAACAGAAGGCCACAGTTAAATTTTCAGAGAACACATAAAGTTAGTAATTGATATACTATACAGAATTATTCTTAAGAAATACGAAGAGAATTGTATGAAGCACTAACTAAAAAATGCTTATATAACACGGATGCAGTCAACACCGATAGTTCTACCTTGTTCCCTTTGGGAAGAAGCAGGAGAAATAGTGATTTCAAAGAATGAACCATATCACTATTGTTTTTTATTTAACAATATTATGGCAGAAGAAACTGCCTCCAGTTAAATCCCCAGGTAATAGACTAAAGAATGCCTATACTTCTATAACAGAAATAGTATTTCTAACTTAATTTATCCAACATACTTAAGACCAAAACATAAAAACAAGGTAGAATATATACATAAAACGGCTTCAATCAACTTCTATTACAGATGGAAACCTGTTCTTTAAACCCAGCAAGTAAAAACAAAATTGCAAAACTGTATTTCCATAACTCAGAATGGAAATTAAATCTAGCAATTGTTATTGTGATGGGTCTATTTTATTCCCTTTAAGACAACAACTCAAGTCACCCACCCTAAATAATTACTAGGCAAAACTTTAATTTGTATAATACTATTCTAATCTATTTTGGGGTTTTCTAGTAATTATTTTACAACAATAGCACCTTTAAGAGCTATGGTATTTCATTTTGTATTATATCAGCCAACCCATAAGCTAATGATTACAGTAAGTGACAATTAACAAGACAATTATGAAAGTTCACATATGCTACCTACATTAAGTGCAATCAGAATAATGTCGTTTATGTTGACTTTGTCCGATGAATTTGTGCAGGCTTCAATTCCTTCATCTGACAGGTACCTATTAAAAGAAATGAAAAATGTTGATTTGGTATACGGATATCTCAAATGAAAACATCCCAAATCCTTAATCTATCCATGAAAACATTTTTAATGCATTTTAAGTTGTACAGCAAGTTACAATTTCACTGAAGCAATTCTGGGATGTTAAACTGTTGCACAGTAAGTCTCCAAAATACCAGATGATGAGGAGAACAAAGGAGAAGAACTCTTGTCCTCCTAGTTTGCTTGTGAGCTTTTATGGAATGACTAGTTGGTCACCGATAGAAGCCTTGGGTGAGAGCCAGTGTAGCAATGTGACCTCTCTCCCTCCCATGAGCCCCACAAGTGACCTCCAAAGATCTGCTCTGGAGGCTTATGGGACTCTATGAAACAGAGTTTAATGGCCTGGGGAGGTGCTGAATGAGGGAGTAAAGGAACAAAGTCCTGTTGCACAAGCACATAGGTAAAGTAAAGGTAAAGGGACCCCTGACCATTAGGTCCAGTCGTGCCCGACTCTGGGGTTGCGGCGCTCATCTCGCTTTATTGGCCAAGGGAGCCGGCGTTTGTCCGCAGACAGCTTCCAGGTCATGTGGCCAGCATGACTAAGCTGCTTCTGGCGAACCAGAGCAGCGCACGGAAACGCCGTTTACCTTCCTGCTGGAGCAGTACCTATTTGTCTACTTGCACTTTGACGTGCTTTCGAACTGCTAGGTTGGCAGGAGCTGGGACCGAGCAACAGGAGCTCACCCCGTCGTGGGGATTCAAAACCACCGACCTTCTGATCGGCAAGTCCTAGGCTCTGTGGTTTAACCCACAGCGCCACACACATAGACACATAGGCATAGACAAGCACATAGACCTCACTAAATGTGGCTCATTATGCTGGACATTGTCCTGAAATAAGAAAGCCATTCTTATTTTCTAAGTAATTCAACCAAGCATTGTAGCAGCTGAAGCTAATTCCTTTGCTTTCAAAACAGCTTAGTTGTAACTTTGACCTGATTGTTCCAAGATATTCAAGAGCAACACCCTCAATTAATATGAACTTGATTATGTTTTGTAATGCAAGGTTGATGCTTTTACCTTTTTTGCCAGGTTATCAAAATATTATTTACTGAAGGTGTTCCTCAGCAAATTCTGATGCCTCAACAATACCCTTGCCGTTCCATATACAATATTCCCAAATACTTATTTTCAACCCCCCACCCCATTTTCCTGTTTTGAAGGGGAAACAATATGGTGGATCACCATTACGATAATGGTAAAGACCAAACAGCCATGCATAAAATTCTACTGATGTAGCAGGGGTTTTCAGTCCAGTCTCTTGAACTTCCGGAAAAGACACTCCTTAAAAATCAGGAGACCCTCCATGTCATGAAGGGCTGCAGCTGGGCAGGAAACATTGGGTGCTGCACAATTAAGTCTTACTCACTGTAGATGTACTGAAATTAATGGTCCTAACTTTTGGATACCACCCATTACTTGTCCATGCAAACATGAACCTATCGGGTTCACAAACACCATTGTTTGTTTTTAAACCATGCCTTTATTGAAAAAGAAACATTTTCATGCAACTTAGTCAGAGATAATAAAAAATAAAAAAATAAAGCTGAAGCCTGATAGGAAATTTGTTTTCTACATTCACACGTTACACTAAATGACAGGTGAGGAAATGGATCCAGCCAACCCTCCAAGAGCCACACATCAGGGGACTTGGCTCAAGGGAAGAAGTAGAAGCGCACTCTGGATTATTTTTAATTTTTACAGTCTCAGCTTGCACCAAGTCACAGATGCAAATATTCCTGCTGAAAACAGGGAAGGGATTCAATCCCAAATGCATGCTGTGCTTTGGGTGGGGATCAATTTAACTCAGAAACTCTGGAGCGGAGCCAATCCCAGCAGGGCTTATAACTACAGTGGTACCTCGGGTTAAGTACTTAATTCGTTCCAGAGGTCTGTTCTTAACCTGAAAGTGTTCTTAACCTGAAGCACCACTTTAGCTAATGGGGCCTCCCGCTGCCGCCACGCCGCTGGAGCACAATTTCTGTTCTCATCCTGAAGCAAAGTGCTTAACCTCAGGTACTATTTTTGGGTTAGTGGAGTCTGTAACCTGAAGCGTATGTAACCTGAGGTACCACTGTACTATAGTGCTAAATTTAAAAGGCGCTGAATTCAAGCTCTGCTTGCAGAAGATCATTCAGGAGCGCACTCTAAGAGTAACACTACATCCAAACCAGTAGCTGTAAAAAGAATTGCATTTCCCCCAAAGCTATCTTCACCACTCTATTGAATTCCCTGCCACACACACACCCTTTTAACCATTAAGTAGGCTCAGAAGACAATCAGAACATGGCTTGTTATTTTGAAGTTTGGTATACACGCATGCAATAACTTCCTTCTATACATCAAGCTATCAGTTATATAGCCACTAGACATTTAACAGCTACACAAAGGAGTAAAAAACTTGATTTTGCTGCCTGCCACTGCCGAAGCAAGGGGTTGCTAAGTATCTGGCAGGCTTTAGCACATGGGAGTTGAGCAGTGTTTGGCTTAGTTGGTCACAACTTGAGCAGGCTTACCAGCTTTAGATCAGAGCTAAGTACATCCTCTACCTACAAAAATATTTATTTATTATATTTATAAAGTTAAACAACTTTAGTGCAGGGAAGTGCACTAAAAACAAAGAATGAAAGTAAATATTAAAAATATGATACAAAACAATGAAAGGACTATGAAGATTTATTTCTGGCAGATACACAATAAGGATGAATCATAATTTTGAGAACCTCAGATTAAACAACTTGTCTGTTTAATCTGAGGTTCTAACTCTTTTAATGTGGAAAAAAAGTATTTATCTGATGCTGAAAAAACTATAAAGATGGTGCCAGGTAAGCCTCTTGCCTGAATCTACTTCATAAATTGCTGTCACCAAGATAGCCCTCCTTAGATGTCACCTATCTCACTTCATCTGCTGGGGAACTTAGAGCAGGACCTTCAATAAAGATTTTAAGGAGATACACACACACGGTGAAAAAAGTATTACCAAGCCTTGGCTTTTCTGAAGCCAAGCTCTGATTTGGACCCAAGTTGAAGCAAAGCAACATAAGCTGAACCATCCTGCTTTCTAAAGCAAAATCCAAACCAATGTAATCTTTGTTGTTTTAAAAAACACACACCTCAAAGCAGTGTGCACCAATGAAAGAAAATAATAATAATAATAATAATAATAATAATAATAATAATAATAATAATAATAATAGTAATAATAATACTTGCAACAATAATTCATAATGCTACTCAATAGTATTTTTGTTAATGTTTTGAAGTAGGAACTGGACCAACACTAAAATATGGAATGATGTAATTGAGAAAGTCACTGAAATACTGTAATATACTGTTTAGTAAATAATAATAACATACAATATGCTGTGCTTACATCTTACTTTCAACCTGGAAGCAAATTATACTTAAACAAAGCAAACAGAATTTTCTTGTCTAGGAAACATCACAATGTACAACTATGGAATCACCACTTGGTGGAACTATTGCTGCATGTCAAGTCCTTGTTCCTTAAAAAATAAACGAGTGTTTTAAATTTGGGGGAGAATGTCCAAGTATAAATAAATAGTTTTAAATTTAACACTAGTTTTATGGAGTTGCATGTTTGAGCAGAAGAGTGCAGCTAGAATATGTATTTTCGATTGCATTTCAGAAAGTCTATGATTTATGCAGAGCAAAAGCATGCAGGCCAACTCAACAATAAGCTTCACTGAATTCTGTGGGACTTACTCCCAAGAACAGGCACCTACAATTACAGCCTAATTGTCTTAACACATTATCCACAAAACACCCAAACCTACTTGACACAATAGTTTCCTATACACTCACCAGCATTAACTAGAGCCAGGGGTGGGCAACCTAAGGCCCATGGGCCAGAAGAGGCCCACAGAGGCTGTTTAACCGGCCCAAGAGCCACCCCCAAACTGAGCTGTGCTAAACTGGTGCAGCATGGCACAGGGACTCTCTTCCGCAGCTCCAGAAATTGTTTCTGCGCATGCCCGGACACCGGAAATCACGTCTGCGCATGCCCAGACACCGGAAATCACATCTGCACATGCCCAGACACCGGAAATCGCTTCTGCGCAGGCACGATTTTTGGTGTCTGGGCATGCACAGAAGCTATTTCTGGCATCGCGCTGCGCCGGCCCACAGAGGATCTCTGTGGGAGTGATCCGGCCCATGCCTGGAAAGCCTTGCCAACCCCTGAACTAGACTATTATGTGTGGCAAGAACAGCACATAAATGCATGTTCTATGAGACTTCCATCAGGTCAAAAAGGAATAGGGGAACCAGGGAATACTTGGGTGTTAGAATAATGCATTTGTATAAAACAAAAATATAAAATATAGCACATTTTACTTTTGGGGCTTAACATCTTACAAAGGCAGCTTACAATATCATAAGAACACAATGAATACACCAACCACTGGTTGCACTGCTGTTGTGCAAAGCACTGCCTGCTCAGAGACACAAAAGCCCCTCTCGAAATGCGTTCTGTTGGCTTTTGAAGATGTTTCTGACAAAGACATTCGCTTGATCTCACAACCAAAATCTCCTGTACTTGATATATTGTTTTACTGGTATTGTCTTATTGCTCATTTTATTTATAGGTGTTTATATATTAATGTTTTCGTAACCTGGTTTTCTATATTTTGTAAACCACTTAGAAACCTAGTTTGGCATTAAGCAGTATATAAATTAAAACAGGAAAGTTGCTAAAATTGACCTTTTAGAGCACAATTACAACAAGGAACATTGTTCTATTTACGTTGTGGTTTATGCAAGAGATGCACTGGATGCTCACAACCTTTGTGTACAGTGGTACCTCGGGTTACATACACTTCAGTCTACATACGCTTCAGGTTACAGACTCCGCTAACCCAAAAATAGTACCTCGGGTTAAGAACTTTGCTTCAGGATGAGAACAGAAATTGTGCTCTGGCAGTGCGGCGGCAGCAGGAGGCCCCATTAGCTAAAGTGGTGCTTCAGGTTAAGAACAGTTTCAGGTTAAGAACAGACCTCTGGAACGAATAAAGTTCTTAACCCGAGGTACCACTGTACTTTGAGTTGACTGTGTGCCCTTCTTTCTCTCCCCACCCCCCAGTTATGCACATCAGATTTCAAAACTATTATTTGAAACTATGCAGTGAGTTGGCTGGGGGAGCGGGTGCATGTGAATAAGCAATTAATATAGACTAACGTAATGAGAGACAGCTCTTCTCACTTAAGGTCTTAAATGTGTTAGTCCTTCCTTAAACAGAAAGACATAATCTCTCATTTATCTCAAAGCCTACATAATTTTATTTCGGATCCTGAATCAGAAGCATAACTAAATTTAGTTTACTGCTACAAAAAAAAAAGAATCTTGTTGAAATCACATGATTACACTCCAGTAAGTAGCAATCAAGAAAATTGTGCCAAAGGTTCAAAAGAGATATGTTCACTTGCATTTATGCCCAGAGTAGTATCATTTAAGCCATGTTTTTTCTAATAATTATTTTATTAAAGAGTTTCATGTAGATGTTAAATAGAATAGGGCGTTGGTTATCAACCAGTGTTCCATGGCACCCTGGGGTGCCCTGAATGCTGGTCAGGTGTGCCGTGGGCAACACTGGCCTCCATCTCTCTTTCCTTCCTTCCCTCCCTCCTCTGATGCCCTCTTGCATCTCTGCCTCCCAAAGGCTTGCATGGCTGTTTGTTGCAGCAGCCCTGGCTCTGGGGCTGGCCAGGGGGTGCTGGTTGCCAGCAGCTGAGGCAGCCTCGGAGGAAGCAAGCAAGTGGGTGAGGGAGCCCAGCCAGCCTGCCAGCCCTTGCTGTTGGGAATGGACAGACAAGTGGGAGGCCGGACAGGCAGGCAGACAGGCGCCGTGCTGGCCTTTCTTGTGCTTGCTGCGTGCAGTGCCTGTCTGGGAGCTGAGTGTCCAGCACTGAAGGGGTGCTTTTCTGCCATGCAGGCCCAGCGGCGCCTGCTGCTGCCACTCAAGGTGAGTAAGGTGGTGGCCTCACGTTCACTTTCAGCCAGTCTCTGTTGGGCTGCTAAGGCTGGGGACATCCTCTTCCGAGGCCCCTGTATGAGGCACCTCTTTTGGGCGGGTGGCTCAGAGACCAGGGGTGGTGGCAGCGGCTGCCTGGAGGACTCCCAAAAAGAGGCGAGAGGAGGCTGGGGGAACACTCCACAAGGGAGGCTGTTTGAAAAAGGGTGCGGAGCTACAGGCAAGGGTTGACATAACTGGGCTCCTGAGCCCCACAGGGGTGCCGCACAAAGATTGCAGTCAGTCAAGGGAGCCATGGGCTCAAAAAGGTTGGAAACCACTGGATTATGTGTTGCATGAAGAATGACTTTCTTGAATCTTCCAATGTTCAGCTTCTTTGAATGTCCCAAAGTTCTAACGTTATGAGAGAAAAAATTCTCCAGCCACTTTCTCCATGCCAGACATAATTTTATAAACTTCTATCATGATACCTCTTATTCCCCCTTTCTCTAAACTAAAAGTTCTGAACACTGCAACCTTTCCTCATAGAGGAGTCGCTCCATCCCCATGATTATTTTGGTTGCCCTTTTCTGAACCGGTTATACAATATTCTTTTTGAGGGGAGGTGACCACAACTGTATGCAGTATTCCAAATGAAGCCGCACCATAGGTGTGTATAATGGGGTTAGGAAACGGGTGGTTTTATTTTCAATTCCTTTCTTTAAAATCCCCAGCATGAGATTTGCCTTTTTCACAGCTACAACACACTGAGTATACACACTCAGTGTATTTACCTAATTTTAAGACATGCTAAGGAACAATTGGTTGTTATTATATCTTCATATGTAAAACCACAGAATTCAAAGAGACTGCACTTTCTTTTTCCCATGACTGTAAACAATCTCAGCAAGCAATAAGCAAATAATAATAATAATTTATTTATACCCCATCCATCTGGCTGGGTTTCCCCAGCCACTCTGGGCGGCTTCCAACAAAAGATTAAAAATACATTAAAACTTCATAAATAAAATAAAATAAACTTCCTTCCGGTAGCTCCTTAGAGACCAACTAAGTTAGTTATTGGTATGAGCTTTTGTGTGCATGCACACTTCTTCAGATACACTGAAACAGAAGTCAACAGACCCTTATATATAGTGAGAGGGTGGGGAGGGGTATTACTCAGAAGGGTGGTGGGAATGGGTGATTGGCTAATAGATGTGGTAAACCTGTTGACGACTGTTAATGACTGCAATTGGTCCTACAGGAAAAAGCAAGGGGTGAGATGGCTAAAAACAGCTTTATCATGTATAATGAGATAAGAATCCAATGTCTCTATTCAGACCAGGTCTCTCCATGGTTTTAAGTTTGGTAATAAGGTGCAATTCAGCAACTTCTCTTTCCTGTCTATTTCTGAAATTCTTTTGTAATAAGACAGCTACTATGAGATCTTGTATAGAATGTCCTGGGAGACTGAAGTGTTCTCCTACTGGTTTCTCTGTCTTGTGATTCCTGATATCAGATTTATGTCCATTTATCCTTTGGCGTAGGGTTTGGCCTGTTTGTACAATATAGAGAGCTGAAGGGCACTGTTGGCATTTGATGGCATACACAATGTTAGAAGATGAGCAATTAAATAGTCCTGAGATGGTATGTTTGATGTTGTTGGGGCCAGTAATGGTGTTGTCCGGGTGTATGTGGCAGCAAAGTTGGCATCTGGGTTTATTGCAGGCTCTGGTACCAGTGTCCATGTTAAGTCTGGTTGTTGTATTATTGTGGGTGAGGAGTTGTTTAGGATTGGGTGGTTGTCTGTAGGCAATGAAAGGTTTTCCTCCCAGAGCTTGTGAAAGAGAACTGTCATTGTCTAGGAGAGGTTGTAAATCTCTGATGATGCGTTGTACTGTTTTAACATGGGAGCTGTATGTGATTACTAGTGGTGTTCTGTTATTTTCTTTTTTGGGATCTGTCTTGCAGCAAATTTTCTCTGGGTATCACTCTGGCTCTGTTAATCTGTCGTTTAACTTCATCGGGTGAATATTTTAGTTCTTTTTTATTGGGGTTTTCACACACAAACAAGAAGAAACTAAAGCAATCTTTTACAATCAACATTTTAAGTCATCATATTTACACTGCGTGTCCTCACACTGAGTGTCCTTTTTAGTTCTAAAAAGGTTGGCTGTAGGTATCTTAGGTGAGAGAATCCAGGCAAATTGTACTGAATTCCAGTGTTCACATACACCAGTGTAATTCTATGTATCCAAAAACAAGTTGCCATATACATCTGTTAAATATGACCATACACTGCTCTAGCACTGTGAAAGCTTTTCAGGCACCCATACATTAACAAGTTTTAGAAGCTGTCAGCGTGGTGCTGATAATGCCAAGGTTATGGGTTCGATCCTCATACGGGCCACCTGAGATTTCTGGGGGCTGGACTAGATTATCCTTCAGGTGCCTTCCATCTAGGATGCTAATGCACAGCATCCTGGTGGGAGCCAGATTGTTGTGAATGGAAGGGCTCCTTCCACTCCTGGAAGGCACTGAGGTCCAACAAAAGCTTCCCACTGGTGGAAGAGGGAGAGGGAGGCTTTTTAAAATGACTCCTTCATCCCCCATGCAGCCACTCGTGTCAGATGTTATCTCAAACCTCCAAATCTTGAAGCGGGAAGACCTGGTGAAGTCTGCCTCTCAATCCTCTTCACCCAATGCTAGCTGAACTTCACTGAACATGATTTTGGATGCAACTCATTTCAAAAGTGTATATCAGCCCCTGATTCTCTATCAAAAGTCAACCAATGTAAGGGGTCTTCTCCAATAAAAAATAAATTTTCAAACAAAGCTTTAAATGCTTAAGTCATATTATTTTACACATTTGGCTACTGGGGGGAAATTGGTATAGTTATACAATACATAAAATTAACAGGGAATATGTTTTGTGCATCAATACAAGTTAAATAAACACGTTGCTGGCCACATGCCTGCCAGGTACATCATGCTTTCACTGCAGCTTACAAAATTATTTTAGAGTATATATCTAATGAAGAAGTACTGAAGGTAAACTTAAAAGCAATACAAAGAATTTCTAAATTTTCACTCTAGTATGATCACTTTTTCTTTGTCTATTCTACTTGTCCCTGAACTCCTGGCGGGCAGGAAGTGAGTGGGTGAAGAGTTTGCCTATCACCTCCCTCACTTCAAATAATTAGCAACATTGCTTCACATCAGTGACCAAATATGTTTTCATACTGTTGTGAACTTGTCAACCAAAGCTGTCAACCTCGTGGTTAGGCCCAAGTACTACTTTAAAATATTAGGTTTTCTAGAATACTTTAGTATTCGGCATTTTACATTATTCAGCTTTCTTTACCAAAGCTGCTAAAGTAGAAAATGGTTTATTTCAACAGTACATATACTGCAAGCAATGTAATTATTAGTTATAAATATAGCACTGAACAACAACAAATGAAATATACCTTGCAAGGTTCTTCAAGTGTACTTTCATTAATCTCTTAACTGTCAAGCTAACCTCAGCACATATATCTGATGAAAAGTAAAGGGCGAGGACAGATTTCCACAGAAAGGACTAAAAAAAATGCAAGCACAAATGCAAAAACCTTTAAATCGTGCCACCTTGATTTCCAATTGCACAGCAGCTAGTTTAATCATTTCTGGCCTAATCTTCACAAGCTGACAACAAATCTTTAGGTGAAAGAGTGTACTGCGTGAGGAGTAACAGAAACCTAGGTTCAAAAGCTGGGACAGCAGTTAAAAGACTGACATGATAGAAACGCCTCAAACTTCAACTTCAAACTTTGACTCATCAGGTGAACTTAAGCAAATCTCTTTTCTTAGTCGCTACATCTATAGTATAGGAGTTTGCACTACTGATCTGCCATACACAGTTGTCAGGTATGCTAAAATAAAGTATAGGAAATTCAATACAGGAGGCGACAAACGGCTGATAAGAATATTTTTGGACGGTGAGCTGACGACAAGGCAACCCTAACCCAAGTTCTGCAAACTTCCGAAAAGCAGCCCAGGTGCAAAGCGGTGCTGCCCTTGCGACCCCCGCCGTCGAAACCCGAGAGGCAGAAACCCCGCATTTCCTCGCCAACCCCGCCGGGCGCGCAGGGGGGCGCGATATCCCCACCTTCGCCACCAGCCCGTCTCTCGGCCTTCCCCCGACACACGGGCGCCTTCAAGGGAGAACTGAATGAATGAACCAACAGCGGTGCGGCCTGCGGGGAAAGGCTGATGCCCGGGAGGCCGCGTCAGGCAGGGGAGCCGCCAAGAGGGGCGGGAAGTCGCTGGGGGGCTGCCCTCCTCCCCCCCCCCGCCGCCGCCGCCGCCCCACTCACCAGCCGGCCTCCGGGAGCGCCGAGGCGCCTCTCTCGGCCATGGCGCCTCCTCCTCCTCCTCCTCTCCGCCCCCCGCGGGGAGGCCCCGCCGCGCAGGCGCACAGGCACCCGAGGGGGAGCACACGAAGCCGGGGGAGGGAAAAGGAAGAACGGCAGGCCCCCTCCCCCCTCCCGCCCGCCCCTCCCGGAGCGCCGCTTCGCCGACCCTCACGCTGCCGGAAGTCGGGGAGTCTCCGGCGCCCCCAGCTCCGCGCTTCCGCTTCCGGGTCGGAGGCGGGCCTTTCCGGCGAGCGGGCCGGGTCTTCCCCGAGCTCTGGTGTCGGGGAGGCGCTTGGGGGGCGGGCAGAGCCAGGCAGCGCAGCCCGGGACTCTGCGGAAGGGAAAGGGGCCCCACCGGACGCTCAGTTAGCCTTTGGCTGAAGGGGGGGGGGGCGGCGTGTTATTGTTTATTTTGTTTCCAGGTAATGTCTTTTTCTGCTTTTATACTGTAAGCTGCCCGTGATCCTCGGGGGAAGGGCAGTATAGAAATGATAATAATAATACTAGTACTACTAATAATAAAATAACTCCATGAATAAATTTAGTCCTGCACTGTGCACCCCACCGTTCTTAAAAAGAGAGGGGAAAGTGGCTTGTGGTCCTGCAGCGTGAATGTGCTGATAATATAACACGGTCCAAAGATGGGGCTGAAATTGGGTGCAGAAGACCCTTCCTCCAGGCTGCTGGACCCGCTCTCTCTCAGACTCCCTAGTCCGCTTTTTCCATCACTGCGCCAAGAAAGTGGAAGGTTTGGGAGGCAATGAGGCCACAGTCCGTGACTGCTGGGAGGAAAGGATTCAGTGGGGATGGAGGGGATCTTTGGCTTTTTTGTTTAAGATTTTAATAGTTTCAAAAAATGATATTTGACGGATGGCTAAAGAAACAATTTAGAAACAGTTATAATCAAAGCATGTATTCGTACCATCCATCATCCACACAGCAAAAGCCTTATGTTTCAGGAGCTAAGTTCTAGTTAAGTAAATAGCGTCTAAAGGAGCTGAATCCTAGAGTGCTAACCCTGGAGAATCTACTCTAGCAAAGCAGTTTTGAGGGACCACAGTAAACCAAAACCTAGATTATCAGTGCAATTCCAACCATATCTACTCAAAACTAAGTCCTGTTGAATTCAGTGGAGCTTGCAAAATGTAAGGTTTTGAACAAAGCCTAAGGGAACATGGTCCTATGCCGAAGAAGCTGGCCAGGGTAAATTAAGCCAGCATAATGTTACAGTAGTAGCAGGGCTGTTGCTGCTGCTCTGCCTAACCCTGGCACAGTGGATATTTCATTTAATTCATTGTATCCCACCTTTCCCCCAGGGAGCTCATAGTGACTTACCTGTTTTCCATTGCTCCCCATTTTATCCTCACAACAACAGTCCTGCAAGATAGGTTAGGCTGAGAGGCAGGGACTGGCCCAAGGTCACCCAGGGAGCTTCATGGCTGAGGGGGGGTTAGAGCCTTGGCTTCCCAGGTCCTAGTCCAACAATATTAACCACGACCCCACACTGGAATACAAGCTGCCATCGCCAGGAGGGGAAAACACACACAATTAAATTGGCAGAGACATTACAGTAGTGCCCAACAATCAGTGACTGCTGGTGATGATACCCACATTGCCACTCATACATGAAGGGAGACAGTGAATTCATAGTGACAGGGATATGTCACCAGCACATACCTTTGCACACAATATGCAATGCAAGACCTCTGTGCTGCCAATCTCTCAGTCTCAGTTGCACAGCCAGCAACAAATGCACTGCTGCAAATCTCAATGCACCCCTGCAGGCAGGGGTACAAACCCCCTTACACTTCTCAAAAGCATATTTATTTATGTTTAATTATTTTATTATATCATTTTTTTTGAAAAAATATATCTCCCATTAAAGTCAGTGGGAGAAAAAAAATCCATGTACTAGGTTTGGAACAGGAGAAAATTTGCACCATCAATGAGGCCTCCAGCCTGTGGGCCTAATCAGGATTCCCTATTTGGCCCATGAGGCCATTACAGTGAAACCACACCCACTGCAACTTACTGGGGTCAATTCTATGAGAGTTTCCCACTAATTTGCCAAATTCTCTACTATTGAACCAATGATTTTGTGTGTCTTTCCCACCCAGTCAGCCTGACCCTACATGGTTCTGGTATCTCAGCACCCAGCAAGCGTCGCCTATGCAAGTTTAGAGTATATGAAGAGGGATTTTGAAATCAGTGGGCTTTATTTCCATGAAAATGCATTTTGAGTCAGAACTCCAGCACAAGAACGTTCATTGTCAAGTATCATTTAACAGTTCGTTCATAAATAGCAGTTCATTCATGAATGGAACATTAAGTACCACTGATGGCATTGCTATAGATCATTTATGCACACCATCTATATAAACTGTTAGTAGCCTGAAACTATCACCTGCATGAGATAATTGATTAATGTATTTAATAATAGGAAATTAAATTGTATCACATAACTGACAGATCTTTTAATTGATTACTTGCCCTTTTAACTGATTATTTATTTATTTATTAATAATATATTTATTGAAAATTTTTGAAATTACAAAGAAAAAACAAAGAAAAAAAGAAAAAACAAAGAAAAAACAAACCACATCAAACAATACAAATTCAAAAAAACAAAAATACACCGCAAACAAACAAAAATAAATCCATCATTCTCAAATCCTCAACTCTCATTACCTTCTTTCTTTGACCTCCTCCTCTTCCCTTTTTTTGTATCCTGGTTAATAATTATGCAGCAAATCCTTTCCATATTTCATAGTATTCTGTCATTACATTACCTTAATCTATTTTCATCTTATCTTATAGAAAACCTTAAAAACTTAAAACTTAAATCTTATTTTTACCGACTTCTCACAACCATAATATTCTTACCTAATTCTTTAAACATTTTTGCAAGAGCCAAGTAATTTCGTTCCAACATTTTTCTAATATTCATCAATTTTATAAAACAATCCTGATAATAAAAAGAGAAATAAAAACAATCCAATCTTCATCCAGCGTCCCTTCCTCCTGGTCCCGGGTTTTGTCAGTCCTTTTTATCCCATCGATCTAGCGCATTAACCTGGTAACCTTATATCCGAGGCCCTTAAATCTCTTCCATGTCCCTTCCGCAGCTCTTCTTCATATTCTCCTTTCACTCGTGGGAACTCCAGCTTGGTGATGTTTTTGACCCTTTTCAACAAATCAGCCCCTTTTCCATAGTCCAGACTCAACTCCATGTGGTATTTAAGAAGATGTTTCAGAATCCCTCCAAAATTGAGAGCCCCCACAGCTCCAAACATCTCACGGCCCATTGCCAGACTCGGAAAGTCAAAACATCCCTGCATAGGGGGGGTCTATCCAACCCCCCATTTCCAAACCAATCCAAACTTTATCTTTCCAAATCTGGCTTTTTCCAAGTTCATTTGTCAAATCCAAAAGCTCTTGTTCCTGCAAGGCCGCAGCTCCCTCCATCTCTGGCGCCCAAGATTCAGCAACATCCTCTTCTCTCATTTGCTCTGTCAGGACATACTCCTGATCTAATTCCTGGGCGGGCTCCACATAGTTTCCCACTGCCTGTTCAAAAATTCTGGCCGCATTAGTCATCAAATCCATCTTCTCACTTAACTGTTCCAGTAGGGCACTTGTTTTACAGAGAGCACACAACAGAGCCTCTGAATGCATTGTCCTACAAGATCACAAGTCCATCCCCACGATTGTAATCTGAGACAGCTGCAAGCTCCCTGGAATTAGTTACAGTTTCACAGTCTCCCTCTAGGGGGAGAGCGTCTTTGTTCTTGCAACAAAGTATCCTTTTTGAGATATTTTGTCAATATTTGTTCCTTTTAAAGTGCGAAAGGAAACAATGGAATCACTATGTTTCTCTTCCTTTAACTATCTGTCAAAAACGTTTGTCTCTGGTCAATGAGCTTCAAACGTCAGTCCTGACACCCCGCTCCAGGATCAGGACGGTGGAAAGTTACTTTACTTTAAACTCACTTCTGCAGGTTTAAAGAATCCAAAAAAAAGAAGAGATCTCCCTTCTCCTGCTGCCGAAGGGGGGTTCAACAATTTTAAATGATGAAAGCCAATCCTTTAGAAGCGATTTTCTGAGCTCTAGTTTACGTTGTCTTTGCTTTATTCTGTCTACAAAGAAACGGAAGGCTGACTTCCTGTTTAGACCTTCCCGTTTCAGTACCAAATTAAAGTAAATTTTTAAGTCCAATTCCTTTCTGCTCGCAAGTCCTTATTTAAAGTCCGATTTTTCAAAGTTTAAGTACTCACGGGTGCTTATTTTAGAAGCCAAATTGTCTCAGGAAAAAGGCAGCGCTCTCCGGCAACGGCTGTGCGGCTTCGCTCCACGGAAATAGCAGTTGACTCACAGCACCGCGCCACTTCCCCCTCTTCACTTCGGAGCCCGTTAGTGGGTTCCTTTGCGAGTAGGGGGGCTAAGGGTGCCCGCCGAGTCCCATGGTCACAGGCTTCATCCGCCTGTGATTTTTAGCAGGGTCCCCGCTTCGCCGTAGCGGAAAAGACCCGTTTCACGCAGAGCTAGTCCCTCCAGTTCAGAGGGAGTCCGCCATTGCCGATGGTGTCACCCCGGAAGTCTCCTTAACTGATTATTTTTAAAAAATGTTATCATGTACCAAACTTAAATATGTGTCTTTTTGAGACATTGAAAGAAGCATAAAGCAATGTAATTTCCAAAAGCTACCACTCATTGCAGTAACAAACTAGAAGCAACATAGCTTCAGAAACCAATGCACTTTATGGGCCCCTTAAATGGTGTCAAAAACAACAGATGCGGCAGCATTACTGGAGATAAGCAGGTACAGGTTGCTTCAGCATTACAGGCCTTTAGTGCTGAGGCCTTGCTCTTCATAATGAGCTGAACTGGAATTAAAACAGAGCACTTAATATAATGCCATATAACCCAACATAGCCCTTTTCCCATGGCCAAGATCTTTCTATAATGTCACAACAAAGTCCAATTCAACAAAGGTCCTCTCCAATGTTAATTAAAAGTCTTTTTTAAGTAATAATTTTTATTAAATCTTCAGTTTTACCTCTTAAAGTCAACATTTTACATACTTTTAGATATCCCATGACTTCCCTCCTCTTTCCTTGGTTCATTTTATTTATCTTTCATTCCTGCATATTTTGCTGTAACCATTTCAGTCAGTTCACCTTTACATCACTCAAACAATAATTACACAGTTGACTTTATCTTAATGCTACCAGCATTTTCAGTTGTGTACAGTTATTTTCCATATACTCAATAGATGTTTTCCACTTTTCTTTGAATATATGTTCTTCTTGCTCTCTTATCCTACATGTTAAACCTGCAAGCTCTGCATATTCTACCATCTTCACTTGGGACCTCCCTCACTTTCCATTTTTGGTCTAACAATTGTTGCATACATAAATAAATTTTGTTGAAACTTAGGGACTTGCGTTTGAATTATTCCAAACAAAAATGACTCCAGTTTTTGGGGAAAGTTATTTTAAACATTTTTTAACTCATTTCCCAATATTATTTTCCCTTTTTACATGTCCACTACATACGAAAAAATATTCCCTTCATTTCTTTACATTTCTAAACAAAACATTCTACCTGAGTAGAAAAAACGTTTCAGATCTACAGTGGTGGTATACATAATATTTGTGCTTTTCTTGCAATATTTATTATTAGTTAGATATGCCAAGATGAACATGCTACCTAAAACCTTGGCTCTAAAACTTGCTTGCTCATCTGGGGTAATATTACTTTGGCGCACCCAAACTTCTATTTTAAGAAGCAAATATTTAGCCTACAGTTAAGCAATGACATTTATAATAATAATAATAATTATTATTATTATTATTATTTATTATTTATACCCCGCCCATCTGGCTGGGCTTCCCCAGCCACTCTGGGCGGCTTCCAAAAGAATATTAAAATACTATAATACATCAAACATTAAAAGCTTCCCGAAACAGGACTGCCTTCAGATGTCTTCTAAAAGCCTGGTAGTTGTTGTTCTCTTTGACATCTGGTGGGAGGGCGTTCCACAGGGCGGGCGCCACTACCGAGAAGGCCCTCTGCCTGGTTCCCTGTAACTTGGCTTCTCACAGGGAGGGAACCGCCAGAAGGCCCTCGGTGCTGGACCTCAGTGTCCAGGTAGAACGATGGGGGTGGAGATGCTCCTTCAGATATACTGGACCAAGGCCGTTTAGGGCTTTAAAGGTCAGCACCAACACTTTGAATTGTGCTCGGAAACGTACTGGGAGCCAATGTAGGTCTTTCAAGACCGGTGTTATGTGGTCTCTGCGGCCGCTCCCAGTCACCAGTCTAGCTGACGCGTTCTGGATTAGTTGTAGTTTCCGGGTCACCTTCAAAGGTAGCCCCACGTAGAGCGCATTGCAGTAATCCAAGCGGGAGATAACCAGAGCATGCACCACTCTGGCAAGGCAGTCCGCAGGCAGATAGGGTCTCAGCCTGCGTACCAGATGGAGCTGGTAAACAGCTGCCCTGGATACAGATTTGACCTGTGCCTCCATGGACAGCTGTGAGTCCAAAATGACTCCCAGGCTGCGCACCTGGTCCTTCAGGGGCACAGTTACCCCATTCAGGGAATCCTCCACACCTGCTCGCCTCCTGTCCCCCAAAAACAGTACTTCTGTCTTGTCAGGATTCAACCTCAATCTGTTAGCCGCCATCCAACCGCCTCCAGGCACTCACACAGGACCTTCACTGCCTTCACTGGTTCTGATTTGAAAGAGAGGTAGAGCTGGGTATCATCCGTATACTGATGAACACCCAGCCCAAATCCCCTGATGATCTCTCCCAGCGGCTTCATGTAGATGTTGAAAAGCATGGGGGAGAGGACAGAACCCTGAGGCACCCCACAAGTGAGGGCCCAGGGGTCTGAACACTCATCCCCCACCACCACTTTCTGAACACGGCCCAGGAGGAAGGAGCGGAACCACTGTATGACAGTGCCCCCAGCTCCCAGCCCCTCAAGACGGTCCAGAAGGATGTTATGGTCGATGGTATCAAACGCTGCTGAGAGATCCAGCAGAACTAGGAAACAGCTCTCACCTTTGTCCCTAGCCTGCCGGAGATCATCAACCAGTGCGACCAAGGCAGTTTCAGTCCCATGATGAGGCCATTTGTAAAATAATGAGTTTGTAATTTCTAGGTAGTGCTCTATGGCCCTTCTTGTAAAAATATATAATAATAAAAGCAGTAACTCTCCACCACACACAAAAAGAAAAAGCTGATAGCATCAAAATGTTTAAGAATCAAAGGAACCCACCATTCAATGTTTTTGTGTGATTCAAAAAAAAAAAATTGCAGGAAATACTCAAATAATTTATTTTTGATCAGATAACCAATTAAGTCTTTTACCTTCATGTCAATTGCAAGATGTCATTTAAATTTCATGCAGTCAGTATGAACTACAGAGGTCTGAACTACTTTATTGAATGTGTAATACAATATTACTCCTAGAACTATTTTGGAGATGTATAATCTATAATCAACTCGCATAATACAGCTGCATCCAAATAATGAAGCAATTATTTCAACAGGAGAGGAGTTGCCCTTCTTTGCATTTTCCAGGTGTATAGAATTCCCTTTGAAATGCAAGAATGAAATGATGAGAATTGTGCATGGCATTCAAAGTGCGGCTGCACCATATATTTGTATTAAGACATAATAATGTTGACAACTTTCCTAATGATCCTTCACACAGTATGCTTTTTTCACAGCTGCTGTTCACTGGGTCGATGTTTCATTGAGCTCCATCGTAACTCCTAGATTTGTTTGCTTGGATATTACATCTTTTCAAATCTGCATCCATAACTTTTAGACAGGTTAAAATATAAAACTAAAGATTATAATAAATGTTCATAGATAACATATCAAACAAGTACTAAACCATCAAATAAAAATAATGCTGTTTCAACTGGCACTGCTTAGAATTTGAGACTTTATGTGTAATCAAAACCCAAAACAAACAAATCATAGTGAGCCAATGTGGAGACAGCTTGTGGGCCACAAGGAGGCTTCCAGTGAAATATTTGCTGCCTGCTGGTTGCCTGGATGCTGGGAAAGAATCCTGGATCATGTAGACCGTGGTCTGATTCAGCAAAACACTTTTGAGCTTAAGGTGACAAGGTGCATCTGGAATCAGTACAGTCCCTTAGCTTCCAGCCTGAATCAGCATTGTATTGCAGAGTTTATATTATTTTAATTAATAGTACCTTTACCGCTGAAAGTACTGTATGGCGAAAAGTCACACATCAATCCTGTTATTAGCCATCATAGGTGCTTAGATTGGGCAGGCTTGATCATGACCTTCTGCACTCTAATTGTATCACTGCAACTTTTCCCCTTGTTTTGAATGACACTGCAGAAGTGTGATGGGCTGGACTTAGAAAACTTGGATTCAACTGGTCACCCAGACATGAAGCTCATTAGGGGTTTTTGGCAGATCAATAATTTGGCCAAACCCAGAGGTGTTGCAAGGAGGAAATAGGATAGCCTCACATCAATTGCCCTGAGCTTGCAGGTGGTGCAGGGTATAGATGTGAAAAGTAATATTTTATCTGTTTTTGGCATTTATATGTCATTGCATAAATATCTCCTAATCAACTGTCATCTGAGAAGTTCACAACTTAAAAGAACAAAAATCTTACTACATACAAAGCTAAATCAATCACAGTAGCATAAAATCCAGCCAAGGGTGAAAAACAGTTCAAAGCCTAAACAGCAATAGAGCCATAGTTGTTTAACAGCATTGGAAAGTATAGCAGGTCTTCACTGGGTTTCAAAAAGTTCATAATGTAGGTTCTGGGCGAGCTTCTCTGGGGAGAGTGTTCCATAAAATGGGTGTCAGAGCTGCAAAGACAAATACTATAAGAACAGTCCACCTAAACCACAAAGCATTGTTAGCACTCCATCTCTTTTTTAATCAGTTTTATTTATTTATTTTAAAAGAAACTTTCTTACATTTCTATTCCAGGTTGCCATTGGCTACCACCCCAGCCTCAGCACTGCCCCTGCCACTGCTTCTCACTAGCACCGAGAAGAAGAAAGTTGGCCCTGGGCAATGGGAAGACCTGCAGGGCCAGCCCAGTGCCCTTGAATAGAGGAATTTGAGTCTCATGAATGCACAGTCATCCACCT
Source organism: Podarcis vaucheri (assembly GCF_965113315.1). NCBI lineage: Eukaryota > Metazoa > Chordata > Lepidosauria > Squamata > Lacertidae > Podarcis > Podarcis vaucheri. The sequence continues at coordinate 109,692,335 of NC_138762.1, forward strand.
GCCCAGCCGCTTTCCTTCCTCCAGGCCCCTGGTCTCTCCTGTCCTCATTACTCTCCCTGTAAGAGCTGAAGCACTGCAGTGTTTCACGTCTTCCTGCACAGGGAAGCTGCTGTTCCCTCTCTGGGCCCGGCTGAATTCCTCCTCAAAGCGGCAGCAGGCATGCCCTTCTAGTCATTCTTTCTGCTTGGAGCTTAAATGGTGGCTCACGGCAAGGTGGCTGACACTCCCGAATGCCTCTTCTTTTTAGGCCTGCTTGGAAGGAAGCCTTTTGATCTGCAGTCCAGAAGCTTTGTATCACAGTGTGGTACGTTGGCTTGACAGCCATGGACAGAAAGTCTTTACAGAGGGTGGTGAACACAGCACATGATATCATGGGCTGTCCCCTGATCCCCCTAGATAACATCGCAAGAGATTGTTGCCTTAGGAGAGCGAGGAAAGTTCTCAGGGACGATTCACACCCCGGCCAGCACCTCTTTAATCTTCTAGCCTTGGGCAGGAGACATAGAAATATAATCTGTTGTACCAACAGGCTAAAAAACAATTTCTATCCGTGGGCTGTTAGGCTGCTGAATGGAAAATAATATAGTGCAACTGACTTTCGGGGTTGGTGTGTTGTGTGACAGGCACACAGAATGCAATGAGATTGAGTTGGAGGGGGAGGGAGGCTCAGTTAATTTCATTGTACACAGGTTGTACATTGACAAGAAAAGTAGTATTATTTGCACTTTGTCAGTAGAAAACATTAAGCAAGTGAACAGGCAGTACAGCAAGCTTAGTTCTTATAGAAGATGTTAATTTGCATTACTGCTGCTTAGAGAGCCGGCATACAGCTTCCAGATCATGTGGCCAGCATGACTAAGCCGCTTCTGGCGAACCAGAGCAGCGCGGAAACGACGTTTATCATCCTGCCAGAGCAGTACCTATTTATCTACTTGCACTTTCACATGCTTTTGAACTGCTAGGTTGGCAGGAGCTGGGACCGAGCAACGGGAGCTCACCCTGTTGTGGGGATTCGAACCGCCGACCTTCTGATCGGCCAGTCCTAGGATCTGTGGTTTAACCCACAGTGCCACCCACATCCCTTAACATCCAACTACTGGTAATTAATTTAAACCACTTGCTGAAACTACTCTGTTGCTGACTCTTTGTGCTAGCTTCTGTGGATGATTTTGCCTCTCTAAAGTGAGCAGTTTTACCCTCAAAGCAGAGATTCTTTTGGTTTTGGTTTCTTGCTTTGCTCTTCATTTCTCCTCATAATCTTTTTGGAGGTTGGAGGAATAAAGGTTTGCCCGCTCTGTTTGAAACAGGCTCTCTTGGTAGGCTGTCCTACCCTGCTACCCTGAGGAGATACAGTCTAAGAGTTAATAACTGGGTCTTCTGTATTGTAATCAGAGCAGATCCTTTAAAAAATCCACCATTTATTGATGCTACTGCATCAAATTTGTGTGAGATATAATTACTGGTTATGTGTTGTTTGCCATTCTTGAACCCCAACCTGTACTTCCCAGCTCCACCATCAAAATAAAAAAAGAAGAAAAAGCAGCCTTTCTAGAAACTTCACAAGTCCATTTCAAAGTGTTTTCCCTATTCATCAATTTTGGCAGTGAGGATTTGGCAGATGCCAGTACATACTCTATGAAACTGCATTTTGTTCAGTCAAGCCACCTGGCCCCACACTGTCCAGTCTCTGAATTACGGCCACTCCTCAGTTCCGCTTTTAAACTTGTTCACAATCTGAAGTTAGGGGTGAGCAGTGAAGTGGCCAAGCTTGCTGATTAGGACACCAGATTGCTCAGGGCAGTTAGAACTAAAAAAGAACGTGATGAACTCTCAGGGATCTCTCCAAACTGGGTGAATGAGCATTAAAATGGGAAATGTGGTTCAATGTATTCTAGTGTAAAGTAATGCACATTGGGACAAAATACACACACCTACACTCATGGGCTCTGAACTGGTGATGAGTGACCAGGAACAAAAGTTTGGGGCTGTAGTGGATAGCACAATTAAGATGGCAGCTGTGAAAAGGGATAATTCTGTGTTAGCAATAATGAGAAAAGGGGCTGAAAATAAAGCTTACACAAGGCTATGTTTCACCAGCGCTTGAAATACTGCATACAGTCCTGGGGGCCGCAACTCTTCAAGGATATTGTACTGCTGGCAGATATCTAGAAAGGGGCATAAAAAGCTAACTGTCATCCTTACTCTTTAATCTTACGTTCCCAGAGGCCTGGGGGGCAGAGGCCAAGACATGCCATATGCAGCTGCCTTTTGCCGAGGTAAACCGACACGTCCCTGAAAGGGAGCCAGCAGGCTTGGTAGGTTGGAATTGGCTCCACTTTGAATTCCTCTGATTCCATCCAGAACAAACAGTGTCTTAAAACTGATTTGCTTTGTTGTAATGCTCATTACTATACAGTCCTTGTTTACTTTTCATATTTGCGCCCATTACCAAAGCATGCATTACAACCAGTTACAGGAAAACTCAGTAGCACATTGCTGTGATTCACAGCTGCAATATTGTTTTATTTTCAGTTTTATTGCTTATATTGTTTGTGTGTACATATGTATATTTCATTCTTACAAGGCAGTAATTTAAACATAAAACTGTGTTTTATTTATGTATTTACTCAAAACTCTGGAAAAATTAAAGTTAAAAAGTAAAATAAAGTAAAAAAAGGGGCAGGTGAAAGCGAGAGTGAAGTTGTAAATCTTGCTTTATGTTTGGGTTGTATTCAGCTTAATTTGCCAGAAAGCTGCACCCTGCGTTTGTTAAATGTTTGCCTTTACATTTTCTAACAGATGGAACATGGGCATTATCAATGTTTCTACTAAACAGCAAATGGCACTGCAACGTAAACACAATATTGTGAGAGGTTGGTCTTACATTAGCATCTTTACAATCTGGCGGATAGTTTGCACATTTAAAGGCATCTTATTTTTAGACCAACTGCTCCTGCATTTCCACATATTGATAGGGGACAATACTGACGCTTCTGTACCAGAACTTGCTTTTCAAACCATGCCTAATGTCTATTCCAAACTGAAACAGGAGACCCATTCTTTTCTTTAAAAAATAAAATAAAATTTATTTTATTTTATTAATAAAATAACTCCAAGATTAAAGAGCATAAAGAAATATTGCTATAGCAGGTTGAAAGCAGCATAGGGTTGGGCATTCTCATTGACCTTATTTATTTATTTATTTAGGTCTGTCTTTGACCATTATTCTCCTATGTCTTTCATCTCAAGGCATCCACAACTCTGGTATGAAAAAATATATACTCAGTAGCGACAAACATTAAATATGCTTTTAAATCAACCTTATTTCTATCCCACTTCCAAACCATCTCCATCTCACATGATTTTCTCTGATACATCTTAGCCCATTTTGCACAGGTTTCAAAAGTTTTACCTTCCAGTACAGAATATTCCGCCTGGGCAACAACAGCAAGGGAGAAGCAATGCCTCTTCTTCCCTTTCAGCTCATAAACTCTAAACTCCAGCTGACCTTTTCTGGTAACTGCCCAGTTATCCTATTGCAATGTATTTAATCTGTGGCTTCCTTTGAAGATGGTTCACAAACTACAGCTAGTGCAGAGTGGCGCTGCTAGATTGTTAAGTGAAATTAGAAGGTGTGAACATAGAACGCAGGCTCTGACCCAACTACCACCTGCTGCAAATTTGTTTCCTAGCCCAATTCAAAGTACAGTCATACCTGTTGAATGTTTTGGCTCCCGAACGCTGCAAACCCAGAAGTGAGTGTTCTGGTTTGTGAATGTTCTCTGGAACATGAATGTCCAATGTGGGTTCTGTCACTTGCGATTGGCTGCAGGCTATTGGTGGTTCAGTTTGGAAGCTGCCAAGCAGGAAACAAATTAACTTCTAGTAGTTGCATGCACGTGTATTGTCCTAATGGATCACAACAGATACCAGTCTATTTAGCATGATGTTGTTATTTACATAATAGTCTAGAAGCGTTGAGTGTGAAAAAAATCAATATGAAAGGGGGATGGGCAACATATCAGAACCTAATAACAAAAACAGAAGGTAAATGGAGGCTGAAGTCGTTTGAGGTAGTTAAGGAATATGTTAATGATTGACTGCATTATTTTCAAATCAATGAAATGTTTAAAAAAGATCTAAGATTAAGAGGCTTTGAGGACAAAGAGTCGAAATTTCAGAAAGAAATAATAAATAGTGATTTTAAAGTTTTGGCTAAAATGTATAAGATATTATTAGAATGGCATACAAAGGATGAAGAGGTAAAATCGGTTATGATTGACTGGGCCAAAGATTTTGGATATAATATACAAATGGAGGATTGGGAGAAATTATGGAAAGAAGGTTTAAGATTCACTGCATGTACAACAATAAAAGAAAATGTGATGAAAATGATGTATCGATGGTATGTAACACCAGTGAAGTTAGCAAGGATGTATAAAGGATGTAACAAATGTTGGAAATGTAAAGAAAAAGAGGGTACATTCTATCATATGTGGTGGGAGTGTAAGAAAGTAAAAGGCTTTTGGGAAATGATATATAATGAATTGAAGAAAATGTTTAAGTACACTTTTGTTAAGAAGCCAGAAGCGTTCTTACTTGGTATTATAGGGAATGAGATAAATAAGAAAGAAAGGAAGCTATTTTTATATGCAGTGACTGCAGCAAGAATTTTGATGGCTCAGAAATGGAAGCAAGAGGAGCTACCTACACTAGACAAATGGAGAATGAAGATGACGGACTATGCAGAACTTGATAGACTGACAGGAAGGATCTGAAACTGATGAGATCAGAGATTTATAGAAGATTGGGAAAAGTTTACAGGGTATATGCATAAATTAAGTGATAATCAAATAACGCTTGTAAGCTTTAATGAAGCTCTGTAAGAAGAAATGTCAATGTGAGTAAAATAAGACTTAACCTATAAAAATAATGGAAGTAAGGTTTTAGAAATGTGTAAGAAATTAAGAAGGGAAGGAGCATCAGTCAAGTTGAGGGAAGTCAAAAAGAGAATGGATATAAAAAAGATGTATGAATTGTATAAATTTTGTATTGGAAAAATTGAATAAAAATAAATTATATATATAAAAAAGTCTCACAATAGTGGGAAAACTTTCAAGTTCAGGAGAATTCAAACACTTGCTCCCTATCGTAATAAAGACATTTACCAACATGGCTGCCTTTCCTTTCAGCATCTCATGAAGTAGCCGACTGTGTACCCTCTGCCTCATGCCTCAAGCCCACTCACTCACCCACATAAAAACACAGCCAAAGAGATAGTGCTCTGTGCAATCGCCTGTGAATCTTGAAAGGCAGCATCTCTTTTTAGAACTGAGCCCAGTAGCTTAGTCCTTCTGTTCCAGTCAGGAAAGTCATCTTGATAGGAGACTCAACACTAAGCTGTGGAGAGAGTGGGGAAGCCGGGGAGGGGGGGTCTCCATGTAAAAGAAACAACTGGTTGCTAATTCATGGCAGACACAGGCCTGTCACAAGTGTTTCTCCATGCTGTAGTTTTGCAAAGAAACTTATAGTTGTAAAGTTCAGGGAGAAAGTTCTGCTCCCAAAGAGTCCAGTTTGGGCAGCCATCCCATAAGTACTTAACTTGAGAGTAAGCCCATTAAACTCAGTGGAACTTTCTTCTGAGCAGCCATGTATGGAACGGCAGTGTAAAATTGGCTATTATTAAATGGAAGCAATTTATCTCTTTTGTCTTATTATGCAAATAACCTTCCAAAATCGAGCTTAACATGCAATTTTTATCCAAGAATATTTTTGTGTGAAGCTATTCTGAAAAGATTTGTATCTTTATAATTAGGAAGGGCAAATATATTAAGAAGGATAAAAGGATAATTTTCTAATCTCCTGTTATGCAAATTAGTTTATAATTTTTATCATTTACTTCAGAACTGGAAGAACAATGGAGCTTTTGTTCACATGCAAGGGAGTCTCCGTTGTCTGCTTGACATGGTGCAACTGAAAATTATCTCAAGGCAAGTATTATTAATGGCATGAAGAGACTGTAAATACATATCAATTAGCTACATGCACACATATTAAACTAGTAAAAGAAAAGTTCATATTTTACACACTAACTTTAGCTCTTAACCTCTTAGCCCTTCAGTTTCCAATAATGCAATTTCTACCCTTCTGTGTTCCATATTACAGAACTCTGTACTTATCTGTAAAGGTAAAGGTACCCCTGACCGTTACGTCCAGTCGCGGACCACTCTGGGGTTGCACGCTCATCTTGCTCTATAGGCCAAGGGAACCGGCGTTTGTCTGCAGACAGCTTCCGAGTCATGTGGCCAGCATAACTAAGCCGCTTCTGGCGAACCAGAGCAGAGCACGGAAACGCCATTTACTTATCTTAGACGAAGCTTATTTCATTAGGGGTTTTCCCCTCAACATGTATTTCAAAATGTTAAGAATAAACCTCAACAATAATTGATATAACATGTTCTACATGTATTGAGTATTGAAGTAAATTATTAGAAATCAAAAGAACAATATTGTTGGTCCGATCACAAAACATCCCCAGAGTGGATTATTATTATTTTCTTGTTTTCTCAAAATTAGCCAATATGAAGGAGGAGTTAAGCAAGAAAGGAACATAAAGGAGGTTTTCCCCTGCCGGATATACTATGAGGCATCCTGTCTTTGTTGGTTGAAGGAATGGATGACATCAGAGAATTCACATATTCTAGACTTAGAAGGTCATTACTATTTTTGGTTGGCACGCTTATTTATGGTATGAAAAGGTGAAAGTTCATAAAGGACTTACAAATCATATAATTAGGGGGGAAATGTACAATGTATGGGATAAATACAATAATTTATTAGAGGTAAAAACACCACTTTAGCTCTCACCATTGGAAGCTATAGCGGTAAAGAAAAAGAATATGATAGAAGGGTGGGTATTATTGGAATGGGAGACAAAGGATGAGCAAGGATCCTCAATGATACATTGGGCAATAGCTATTGGTCATAATATAGACATGGAAGCATGGGAACAATTGTGGAATATGGATATAAAATTTACAGCATGTTAGGGTCTAAGAGAAAATGATATGAAAATGTTATATCGATGGTATCTAACACCGAGTAAATTGAAAAAATGTATAAAGATAAATCAAATAAGTGTTGGAAATGTAAAGAGAAAGAAGGTTCTTTTTATCATATGTGGTGGCCTTGTAGGAAGGTTGTAGCTTACTGGGAAATGATATATAATGAATTGAAAAGGATGTTTATAATAACGCTTGTAAAAAAACAACAAAAAAACCAGAAGCTTTTCTTTTGGGAATTATAGGTACAGAACTACCTAAACTGTATAGAATCTTATTCATGTATGCTACTACAGCAGCAAGAATGTTACTCACCCCAAAATGGAAAGAAGTCCCAGCAAAGGTAGAATGGATACAAAAACTTATGGAATATGTAGAAATGGCGAAACTTACTGGAAGAATAAGAAATCAAGATAGCAAATTTTTTTATAAAAGAATGGAAATGGTTTATTGAATATTTACAGATAAACTGTAAACAGATAAGAACATTGGCAGGAGTATTGTAATAACTTGCAGTTTTATAAGAGTATATATTTAAAGCCAATGAATAAATGAGCAAATTAAGTTTATTTGGATATACGGAAGTTATTAAAAATAAATTTAAGGAATCGCAGAAAGAGGGGGAAGGAAGTCAAGTTTTGAAATGTTAAAATGATTGTCAAATCAGTGAAATATATAAACCTGAAAAACATAATTAAATTTCTTTTTTAAAAAAGTAAGTGCTCATTCTTCTTCAAGAAGGTCTTCTCAGTAACTGATAGTAAATAATGCCATGTTATGAGGGGAGGGCCATTTTCACTTATCTCCAGGGTGCACCTATCTGTATGTGCATTTCTGTTGGGCGAGTGATTTCAGCAGGATACAGCTGACAACAGACATGACTGATAAACATGTCTTGCTTTAAGCTGGGCCCTTTTAAATGGAGAGACTCCTCTCACGGAAGGTGGAGCTAGCTTCTGAGCTAGAGCTCAGCTCCTGTTCAAGGCTCAGACTGAGGATGGCTAGATATCATTGAGTCAGCATCTGAACTCTGCTTTTGTGGAGTCTCCAATCTGAGATTTGTATGGAAATGTCCAGGGTGCTGCTGAAGCCTCACTTCGCATCTGCATTGCAGAGTCGGTTGCTTAAAGCAGAACAGGTGCTCACCAGTCACACCTGCTGCCAGTTACCTGGTGATGGGACTTTGGTACCACTCCGGTGGGAAGGTAAACAGCGTTTCTGTGCGCTGCTCTGGTTTGGCAGAAGGGGCTTAGTCGTGCTGGCCACATGACCCGGAAGCTGTACCAGTGGCGTAGCGTGGGGGGTGCAGGGGGGGCCGGCCACACCGGGCGCAACATCTGGGGGTTAGGGTTAGGGGGCGCAAATCCACGGGTTAGGGGGCGCAAATCCACGGGTTAGGGGGCGCAAATTACTTGCCTTGCCCCGGGTGCTGACAACCCACGCTACGCCACTGAGCTGTACGCTGGCTCCCTCGGCCAATAAAGCGAGATGAGCACTGCAACCTCAGAGTCGTTCGCGACTGGACCTAACGGTCAGGGGTCCCTTTACCTTTACCTTATGCCACTACTGTCTCTGGGCACTGGGCTGTGTCTTCTTTGTGTGATTCCGCCCATGGATGGTTAAGTCCAGTCAAAGGCAACTATGGGGTGTGCCACTCATCGCGCTTCAGGCCAAGGGAGCTGGTATTCGTCCACAGACAGCTTTCTGGGTCATGTGGCCAGCAGGACTAAACTGCTTCTGACATTTACCTTTCCGCCACAGCGGTATGTATTTATCTACTCATGCTGGTATGCTTTTGAACTGCTAGGTTGGCAGGAGCTGGGACAGAGCAATATACCATGAATTAGACATTGTATGTAGTAAAAGTTGAATCCATTGAAAGGTTATCTGTAATACTGTATAAAAAATGTTATATAACATTTGTAATGTAACAATTGTTATTTGTAATATAGTGTATAGAAAGCTTTTCAAAACATGTCAAGTGGCTATTAAAACATTCTTTCCCCCTCCACCCACACAGTTTGATATCAAAAAAGTAACTTATAATTATATGTGCTATGCATATGCTCTTTGTGTTGCTGTAGTGGCATTAACAGTTAATAGCCTGAATAATGTTTCAAGACATTAGAGATATTGCAGAATTCCTACAGTCCCTATCATCCCTATCATCTACTCTTGCACTTTATTTTCTCTTCTTTCAATGACAGAAATTAACCCCCACATCTTATTCACTTGAGTGTTTCTGGGTTGTTGTTTTAAATTCCCAGATGCATTATAAATGAGTGTCACACCACAAATGTGTATACAGTACTGAGTGATTAACCATAAGCTGTGAGACATTTGAAATAAATTCTTGAACAAGTGAAGCTGTACAATGAGTGTACAATGGTAGTTCAAGGTCAGCATCAAGGCACAGTCTTGAAAGAAAAATTGCAGGAGAGAATCAGAGACAAAATGCTGCGGAAACTGTTTATTGTTGTTCCTTAAGTTGCTCTTATGTGTGGCAAAAATCTGAGAAAGAAAGTTTTGTCTCATCTCTCCACAGAATTTGGGAGGAAAATTGTTCTTTCTCAAAAATATTATTGCCATGTGGGGTCAGAGCAGGGCTCCATCTTTCCCAATATCCCAACACTGCTCAGTTAGATGTTTCTGTGGTGCCCACAAGAGCAGCAAGCCTTCCTTATTGCTTACCTTCCAGGAACAAGTGTTTTCTCTTCCCAGAAGTGAAATCTGAACTGATACTTAGGTGAAACTTTAATTTAACCACATTAATAAACCAGAGGACAGAACTTTAGGTCCTAAGCAACCAACAGAGCTTAACTGAATGGCTGGAGTACTTTTTGGCCCAAAGGCATTTAAATATTTAGGACTATATAGAGTACATATTCCTATAACACTGGGTAAACTATATAATTTATATTATAAGCCTTTAGTGAAAGCCACTCAAAAAATATAAAGAGTTAGGGAAAGAATAATGTATGCTAGGCAGAAATAGAATGGCAGAAATTAAACTTATTCCAATATTCCTTTATTTGTTTCCCTTCCCCCACTCCCAATATTAAGGCTAAAAATATTCAATTTTTTTCAGAGTGAAAGATCTAGAATTACCATGCATTTTCTTTTCTTTTTTTAAGTGAATGAATAGGGAGTCTCTAATCTGGCTATTATGGAGACTCTTGAGAGTCCCATGGACTGCAAGAAGATCAAACCGATCCATTCTGAAGGAAATCAGCCCTGAGTGCTCACTGGAAGGACAGATCCTGAAGCTGAGGCTCCAATACTTTGGCCACCTCATGAGAAGAGAAGACTCCCTGGAAAAGACCCTGATGTTGGGAAAGATGGAGGGCACAAGGAGAAGGGGACGACAGAGAATGAGATGGTTGGATGGTGTTCTTGAAGCTACCAGCATGAGTTTGATCAAACTGCGGGAGGCAGTGGAGGACAGAAGTGCCTGGCGTGCTCTGGTCCATGGGGTCACGAAGAGTCGGACACGACTAAACGACTAAACAACAGCAACAATCTGGCTATATATGATGATGGACTCCATCTTCAGCAACTGTGCCACTTGATTTTCAAAGAAGAGTAGCCATGGATAAAAATAGAATAAACAAAAACTATGGCAAAGAATCTTTATGTGTATTGTCATTCCACCCATTGTACCTCAGCAGTTTGGAATAAAATAAAAAAAACCCAATTATCAGGTGCACTTTTCAGGTCTGGAAAAATTGGCAAAGCCTCACCTCTCCAGGAATTTCTCCAATAATGCCACCTGATTATCACCCTAGATTCAAGTATGATATAACCAAAGGTAAATTACTAAAATGGGAAGAAAATGATATTTTAGACCTAAATATATATTCTTTACCACAGAGCTGATATTAGATAATTTGAATACACCAGTTAGAATGATGTGTTCTTAAGGATGATGGCATTGCTATTTTCTGGCTTTGAAAGAATGGTAGAAGCAATCAATGTTTCTGAATGGGGGCTAATATAAAAACTAAATACACAATTAATATTTTCTTTAACAAGCACTATGACTAGTTTAAAGATAGCATGGGAAACCAATGTGGAGCAGTCCATAGACTATTATGACTGGAAAGCTATTTGGTTAACCATGCAATCAGTTTTTGCATATAAAAAACACCTTGAAATTTTGGGATACATATACAGTATGGTATACGACTCCCATACAATTGTAGATGGGGTGTCCATAACTGGTTTGCACAACTGAATGGGGCATCTGCTCCCACCTATGGTGGACCTATCTGATGAGTGTGACTTTTGGGGGGAAAGTACAACAGGAATTTACTTTGAATTTGAAAGAACTCATTAAGTTTGCATTTTAGTGAATGTTATTCTCTTAGGTGAGAGGCCAGGTTTAGATATCAAAACATAAGAATTGCTTATGTTTCTTATTATAGCAGCTAGACTATCTATTGCATAAAATGAAAATCCCTAGAAGAACTAAACATAGCATTTATAGAAACATTTAAAAGGCTGCAGTGGCTGTAAAAAATAACACAGGTTATCTGATGAGCGACACCGATAGACAAAGTGTGTTTTATGTAGCATGCCATGCCTTTATTTCATATGCAAATCAGAAATATATGCAATATCCACCATCCTCAGCAGTTCTGAAAATATGGAGACTGTAACTATAAAGCAATGTTTTGAAAAGAAGCTGTGTTCTGTGATACATCTACGTAATTTACTTAAAGTAAAAAAATTCCTTCCAGTAGCACCTTAAAGACCAACTAAGTTAGTTCTTGGTATGAGCTTTCGTGTGCATGCACACTTCTTCAGATACACTGAAACAGAAGTTGCCATGTATAATGGCAGAAGTTAGTCATGTATAATGAGATAAGACTAAGCCATGTTTATAATAATAATAATAATAATAATAATAATAATAATAATAATAATAATTTATTATTTGTACCCCGCCCATCTGGCTGGGTTTCCCCAGCCACTCTGGGCGGCTTCCACAGAAACCAAAAAACACTAAAATATCATACATTAAAAGCTTCCCTGAATAGGGCCGCCTTAAGATGTCTTCTGAATGTCAGGTAGTTGTCCATCACCTTGACATCCAATGGGAGGGCATTCCACAGGGCGGGCGCCACCACCGAAAAGGCCCTCTGCCTGGTTCCCTGTAGCTTCGCTTCTCGCAATGAGGGAACCGCCAGAAGGCCCTTGGCGCTGGACCTCAGTGTCCGGGCAGAACGATGTTTCACCTTCTCACCCCTTGCCTTTTCCTGTAAGACCTATTGCAGTCGTTAAGAGTCGTCAACAGGCTCATCTCAGCTATCTGCCAATCTCCCATTCCCACCACCCTTCTGAGTAATACCCCTCCCCACCTTCTCACTATATAGAAGGATCTGGCAACTTCTGTTTCAGTGTATCTGAAGAAGTGTGCATGCACACAAAAGCTCATACCAAGAACTAACTTGGTCTTTAAGGTGCTACTGGAAGGAATTTTTTTATTTTGACTATGGCAGACCAACACGGCTACCTATCTGTAATTTACTTAATTTTCAACTTGATTTTACATGGTTTTTACCACATCAGAAGGAGGAAGAGGAGAAGAAGGAGATATTTTACAAAGATTTTACAAATTTTACAAAGAATATTCATTTAAAAATAATATATTACTTGCAGAGCCCAGGAACTACTAAATAATTGGTGGGTTATTATATTGGTTTTATTTTCCCTCCATTTTTGTTGTAGTAGTGCAGATTAATACACTTTAAACATACCTAAAAGATAAAGAGATGCATTTGGTTCTATGAAATCAAATTCTTCACGACAGCTTGGATCTGAAATTCATGGTTATCCTTCCACTGGGCCATTTGATACATGGGGCTGGCCTCTCCCAGATTATTTCATGCAGCCCTCTCAGCTCCATGTTTTCCTCATCAGCCCCACTAGAACATGCTTCTGCTATAACCCTTTAACCCGTCTCTTTTCTTTCAAAGCAACAGGTAGTGGAAGGGTATTCTTCATCCTGGGAGTGACCAAAATACTACATTAAACCCTTTGGTGGCTGCTAGATAGTCATCTAGGGCACCTGAATCTGAAAACGGACGATAGCTTGCAGGTGGTGTGGCAGCACGTTCACTGCCTGTGACGCACACGCTTTTCCATCCTCAAGTCATGCAGGATTGGTGGTTCTTCAAACTCAGGTGTGACAGATGATTGTGTTACAAAGGAAACGGCAACATACGGCCTCTATCACACCACCACCAACGCTTTAAAATTATTGGCTGGTATCCAAATAACTAATTTAGATATGCCCAAAGACTTCTGCATGCCCAATGGGAGTTTTGCTTTTTTAACTTTGGAAGACCCAACCTTTGCATCATATCACAGCTTACTTATGAAAGTATTTTCCATTTTTATGAAGTGTTTTTTTTATGTGACCGGGTGTGTGCTTATTTTGAGAAATATAATCCTGATGCTAATGTATGTCACTTCAGTTATACTGGACCATATTGGCACTCCAGCCTTGGAAATGATGGAAATACGTAACCAAACCCTGTGCTTCTCGTGCACAGACATTTAAGAGGGCACTCATTTGCCTCTAATTAATTGGTCCGCAGATTTTGCGGTTTTTTTAAAGCATGCAGCATACCAGAAAAAGGAATTCCTCCTCTCTCACATAAAGGAAATTGCTTTTCTAACGTTATGCTAGCTGTGACACATGCATACAGAATCTAAAACATTTTTCTCTTTTGGAACCCTCCCTCCATATACTGTACATACATGATTGGTCAATCAATTACCAGTAACTTATACATTTAATTAGTTAAGATTTCTTTAATCAGATGTTGTTGGCATCTGCCTGTCTTGGGAGACTATGGAGGGGTGGGCTTTCAAGGGTAAAGTCAAACCCCTGGAGAGTTACAGCGTCTGCTGAGGCTGCAGAAACCTATATGGGAGAGGCATGTTTTATTGCAAGTGGGACAGTGAAGGCATCCAGTTTTGCTGCTCCAGGGGCACCATGGCATTTTCTCTCTCTGAGTCCCTTCCAGCCATCAGATGTCATCTCATTTTCACAAAAGAGTTAAAGTGTTCAGTTTTTTCCTTTATTCCCCCCACCCCACAAAGAGATTGCTTCATAATACTGTATCACTGTACAACCTTCACTGCCTAGACCATCTATTCAAATTACAGATTTCTCTATAGATTTAGCAATGATGACAATCACATAAAAAGCACAGGCAGGCTTGAAAGTGATGTAAACCTCCTGTGAGAATGCTCCAAGAATTAGAAACACGTTTGGATCAATTGCAGACCAAGGTGCCCAAAGAATAAGCGCACAGAAGTGAGTTCTCTCATACAGATGTCCAAACCGTAGCACAGTCCTGCTGGCAAGGGAAGACCAAGCCATCTCAAGCCACAGGCATATGACTGCCACACTTTATAACTGCCATCTTGACACACCTATGGCACACTTGTTTTGGTCAGCAGTTTGTGGCACTCATTATTTTGATCTTCCCCTAATTTTATTATATTGGAAGCTAGTGTATTAAAAGCATTTGTGACCTGATTTCCATATTAGCTATATTGCAACAGCCACACAGCCATTTGTCTTTTTATGCTCTTTCTCTCTCTCATATTTATTGCCCCATTTTTATGTTATGGTTTTTTAATTGATCTTATACTCATTTGTGTTGTATTGCTGTTATTTTTATTGTATTTCTATGTTTAATGGTGCAATTCTATACTGTACACACTTATATGAGAGAAAACCCATTAAAATCACTGGAAATTACTTCTGAAGACAGGCATTGGATTGCATTGTTAACTTGGAAATTACCCTGGGGATCTATGGGAGTGAAAAGTCGGGACCAAAATATTTAGATAAATTTTACCTGTGGTTCTGTCCTACATCATTGTAGTACTGCATGTAGCACTGAATTGGTTGGGACCATTCTGATCATGTTGCCCTTTCCCATGCCAGACTCTAGATGGGTAGGAGTGTGTGCATACCACAGATGAAACCAAACCAAGAAGGCTTGAAACTATGTAGGCCTCAAGAGTGCAAGTATGAATAACTTCAGCATAAAGAAAGCAAAACTAAAAGATAAAAGAATTAGGAATCACTGTTCCCTCCTGTTAGAGTGTCAGTGCCAAACATCAGTTTAGTTTCTGCTTATTTAAAAGCAGCTTTGTATATTTTTTTCCTGACACTACATGAAGCACAACATGCCTCAGGCTCTATCTTTTTAAAGCTTCTCAGATGCTTTTGTATATAAATTCTTAGTTGTCACAAGGCTGACCAATTCTTGGCATGCATTCTGCAAAAGGAGAAATCCGTAGCAATGTTCTACAAATTGAGATACTGTACCAAAGTTTCATTAAAATGCCTGGCTCTGCTGCTGCATCCTTTTTCTGCATATTTGAGATATGTATAGATTTGGTACATGTACGAGATAAATTATTTCAGGGGGGTGGGACTCTCTTCCTAATAATTTTAAAAGTCTGTGTGAAGTTTAAAGGAAACCAATTTAACTCATAGTTTCTGTGTAAACTTTTAAATAATGAGATAATCTTTTATAACACTTATGAATTATGTTGTAAAGATTAGAAGTGGTTTAGTGGAGTTTGGGCCATTTTGACAGTATGAAAATGCATAAATCAGAAAGCTGGCAGTAATTTGGCCTAATTTTGCTACTTCATATTTAACTCTGAGTAAGACAGTAATGGAACATCATTACTCTTTGGAATCTAGATATCACAAAAACCTCATGATAAAAGCGAAGTAGACTTTCATTATGAAAGTTCAACCTTTGGTGCTGAATGGTAGGTATATTCAGTTTTAAGTCAATCTTTTCTGTCACCATTTTGTAATCATGATTTTTTATTTTAAAAAGTTTTTATGCCTCATTCAATAACAGCACCACAATCCTTATTTGCTCTACCAAGTCAGGGGAGCTAGCTAGACTTTTTGAGGCTAGCAAGTGCTGAAGGGACACAGCAGGACAGCCTCCCAAAATGATGTTACAGTGAATGCCTCAGAGGTAAATCTCAAAGGTGTTACAGTGCTGGCTCCGGAAATGTTCTATGCACATCTGCAAACTCTTCTCCACCTTCAGCAAATAAGTCTTTCTGCAACACAAATAGCACAGGGGTGGGATCTGACCCAGTGCTAAGGGAACCTTATAAAGACTGCAAGCTTGTCTTTATATTGCTGGAGGACAGGCTGCCATCTGTCTAGTGGAGCTGGCCCAGAAACTAGCACATTTATGAAACTACCTGTACACAGGATGTGTAACTAAGGGGTGTCTGGGAGGTGAAAAGCCTTGCAAGGCATCCAGGGGAACAACAAACACAAGAGTGCTCCCAGAAAAAGAACTTTTACTGAAAAAGTAAAACAACATTTTGTTCATTTTAGCAGTTGCTGAAGGCTCTCATGTACAAAGTTAAGGGAGGATAATAAGGCAAACCCAAGTGGCTATATGGTTATGCTTTAGTATTTGGAGGGGGGAAGGAGGGTGGTTGCTGACATGGAAACTGGCAGGAGAAAGAGTGTTGCATCTTTCCTTACTTGTCTTCTCTCCAAAACATGGCGTGGGCGTGGGTTCTTCACACATGCGGATGAGAAACAGTGTACAGGTGGTTTAATGTTTGTAGACACTAATGGAGTTATGAAATGCAAGCAGGGAAGCCAGTATAATTAGCACCTCATTTCTGTACGTCTCATCACAAATAGTTGTTAAGGACATGGGGCAATATGGGCTTTGGTTTGGAGAATATTACACAAATAGGTAACATGGCCATGATTACACTGTTCTGTCTTTTTCTCTTCCTCAACAGATTAAGATTTTTCATTTCATAGGCCATCTGCCTCACAAGTATGATACACCTGTTGCTCTGAAATTCTGTTAGGATGGAATGTAAATCGGCAGGTTTTTTTCTCAGTATGTGTTCAGATTAAAAAAAAAAAAACAAAAACATTTTAGCAGGAAAACAACATATTGGCCAAAGTAATCTGAACAAGTGGAATTTCTCTGCCCCAACCACCAGAAAAAGATTGATGTTTGGTTTGTGACACGTTTGAGAGCCTCATGGAACAAAACGATGATTGTATAAGCCTAGACTGTCAAGTAATGATTAGAAAAGGCAGATGCTCTGTTTTCAGCACAGCATCTGCCAGAGTGCTGAACTTGTTCTGCTCATTAGAGCAGGCTCTTCTGAGAGGCAGGAGTAATAATGTTGGTTCAAGGCCAGTTTTCAGTTTTTACCCTTGAATATCTCATGTCAGAGAGTGGAATAGAGAAACAGTGTTGCTTTTCCCATTTTATTTTCCAGCTAAAAGTATGGGAGAGGGTGTTGTCATATATATGCACCCCTCGCTTGCTTCCTAATTGGCCAATGGGTGCTCCCGATTCCATCCCATCCCCTCTAGGGCTCAGGGGGGATAGAATCACAGAATCATAGAGTTGGAAGAGACCACAAGGGCCATCGAGTCCAACCCCCTGCCAAGCAGGAAACACCATCAGAGCACTCCTGACATATGGTTGTCAAGCCTCTGCTTAAAGACCTCCAAAGTAGGAGACTCCACCACACTCCTTGGCAGCAAATTCCACTGGCGAACAGCTCTTACTGGAACATATTCCATATACTGGGACGTTGGGCTAGAACATATTCCCCATGATGGAAGCCCAAAGCAGCCTCCCCAACCCACTATCCCCCACCAGGCGGGCTGGAAATCAATGGGAATGGTAGTATACAAACTTTATCAAATAATATAAATAAATAAAAACAACAAACATTTGTGTGCACCTTGCTTCCCCCCCCCCCGTGGGAACTCAAGACAGAGTACAGCTAAAAACAGCAATTTAACATTGATAGAATTTAAACTATATTGATAACCATAGAGAGAGAGAGAGAGAGAGAGAGAGGTAGATATGGGGGAACCAATCATGGAAAAAAATATATAAAATTCTAGAATCCAAACAATATTTATTTGTTTGTGTTTAATAACTATGGGAAACAAGAGAATTATGGTTTGTGTCTAGAGAGAGATGAAGCCCGAGCTCCCTCCAACACAGGCCCAGGCAAGGGCCTAGCCAGCCTTGGGTCCCGCGCACGCGCCCAAGCCAAAGGGCAGCCAATTGGCTCAGCGATTCCCTGGCGCCTCCGACTCCCGTTCCGCCACTCCATCCGGGACTTTCTTCCTCCCTCCCTCCGGAGAGCTCCGTCTCCACCTATCAGAGAGGAGAGGGGCTCCCAGGCCATGCTCGGCGGCCTGGGATTGGCTGCGCAGAGGCGGGCAAGGACGGGAGGGCGGGGAGTCCAGGGCGTGGCGGGCGTTTCAACGGCCCAGGGCGCGCAGGCGAGAGGGGCGGGGCGGGGCCCGGTCAACTGCCCTCAGCCGAGCGCGCGCCTGCCATGGAGCCGGGGGCGCCGCGAGGGAAGAAGGGCCGGGGAGGGAGCAGGATGCTCCGCGGCGACGGAGGAGGCGAGCCCGGCTGGGAGGCGGCGGCGGGCGGAGGCGGCAGCACTAAAAAGCCCAAGTTTGTGAGTAGCCTGAGGCAGCTCTGGGCTCCCGGAGCCCCTCCTTCCCCCCCCCCCAGGCCGTCTCTGGAAAATGCCTCTTTTTGAAAAACAACAACGCGCAGCTGATTTCCCTCATGGGGGGTTGGCGACCCCCCCCCCTTATGCTGCCCAGGAACTTTCCTCCGGAACTCGCTGCCTCTTGAGGTTCAGGAGGCGCCTCGACTCTTGACTGCAGTTGCTGAAAAAGAGAATTGGTTAGACAAGCCACCCAGAGGCTGGGAAACTTCGACCACTTCTGATGGCTGTGCATTTTTCCTTGATTTTCTTTTTGTAAACCGCTTTAAGGGTGAAGTTTCTTAATATATAAAAAACTATAACTAGGATATTTAAACAAAAGCTGCTTGAAGGCTTTTTCTTTCAGCGCGAGGCCAGTCGGGAGAAGGGTGCTCAGGCATCTCGAGAGGTGCTGCCTCTGCTTGCTTCCTCGCCCTCGGGCAGAGGTTTCCAGACTCTTCGAGTCCCTTGACGAACTACCTTCTTTCTGCAGCTCCTCTGTGGGGAAACAGGCACCAAGCCTCAGAAGCCCAGTTTGGCCAGCAGCCCCTCACCCCTTTTCAATCCTTCTTTTGTGGAGCGTTTCCTCAGCCTCCTCTCCCCTCTTCTTAGGAGTCCTCTGGGAAGCTGCCTCGGTCTCTGAGCCACCCGCCCCCTGCCCCAGAGAGAGGTGCCTCCTCACCACGTCCCACTGGGGCCTCGGAAGAGGATGTCCCCGACCGAGACTAGCTGAAAGTGAACGTGAGGCCACCACCTTACTCACCTTGAGTGGCAGCAGCAGGCGCCGCTGGGCCTGCATGGCAGAAAAGCCCCACTTCAGTGCTGGGTACTCAGCTCCCAGACAGGCACTGCACACAGCAAGCACAAGAAAGGCCAGCACGGCGCCTGCTTGCTCAGCCTCCCACTTGCCTGTCCATTCCCAACAGCAAGGGCTGGCAGACTGGCTGGGCTCCCTCACCCACTTGCTTGCTTCCTCCGAGGCTGCCTCAGCTGCTGGCAACCAGCACCCCCTGGCCAGCCCCAGAGCCAGGGCTGCTGCAACAAACAGCCATGCAAGCCTTTGGGAGGCAGAGATGCAAGAGGGCATCAGAGGAGGGAGGGAAGGAAGGAAAGAGAGATGGAGGCCAGTGTTGCCCATGGCACACCTGACCAGCATTCAAGGCACCCCAGGGTGCCATGGCACACTGGTTGATAACCAATGCCCTAGGGTGTTTTACTCTGATACTGATAAAGGGGACTCTTAGCCACAAGTTCATACAGAGATCGCAGGAAAGGGATGGTTGTCTCCTTATCTGCTAGCTTTTCTGGGCATAAGCAGGTTAAAAAAGGGGCAGTTCTTCTTCACCTACTGCCAGTCAAGCCAAGCCAAGGAGGCCAGGGACTTGTGGCTGTTCCATGGGATGGGTTCTTGAGGTTGTCCAGTGGGGTATCATCAGGGTTACCTCCACATTTACAGAGACCAATATGATGATGGACAGTGAAGGAATATTGCTTGCATAGTGAAATTATACCTAGAATTTCTTTGCTAATTTTTGGTAGACTATCTGAACTGCATTAAGAGCTTGTTTCTTTATTTACAGCATTTGCACATCAAGACACTGACAGATGATGTGGTAAGATTATTTTGCTTTTATTCTGCTGTGACTAACTATGTTTTACCACACAGATAACGGGAACTTGTTTGTAAAATAATTCTGGTACTTAACTGAAATGCAGTAACTCACTTCAGATGTAATGCCAAATAATGATTTTGTGTTACATGAACTTGCCTAGGGCTAATGTGCTCTCCCACTGCCCATAATGCCATCTAATATTTTTTCTTTAGTTAATGGGTAAGTGAACCAATAAATGGATAAATGTGAGTAAGAAATAATAACAATAAAAACTATAACAATTTGCTGTGGCATCCTACATTGGCAAGTTTGCTTGTAAACTAGAATTGGGAATTAAATGTTTGGTTGTAAATAATAGTTTGCCCAGATTGGATGTAGTGATAAACTATAGTTTGTGACAAAACAAGTATAGGAGGAATAAATGGGTATCCTAAGCGTTGTTCATGCAAACCAAGCCAATAAGTTGAATGTGCCATTGGTTAACTATGCTTTAACCATGCTTCCACGCTTATGAAAGAGATGTCCTGTTTGTGTTTTGGCTGGAATTCTCCATTACCTATTCAGCTAACAACTTTCTACGTCTGGGAGGTCAGAGTTATAGATGACAGTTCTGGGTCCTACCTTATTTTTAGGTATTTTGCATTGCAAGATTTTGCTGTAGGAATGTATTTAGGGGTCCTATTAGCTTCTTTGGGCATGATACTAAATTATCGTTTAGAATTATGTGTATGAGCCTAGGTTTACTTCAGACTTGCATGCCAGATCACCTTTCTAGTGCTGCTGTGAGGAGATTGGAAGCTTTAACTTGTGTGTCCAGTCAACTGCTTATTTAATTATTTTAGAACCCTAAACTGTAGTTTATATTTACTATGGTTTGTTGAGTAAAGCTATTGCTGATTAGGTAGAGAGTTGCATAACCCCAGTATCACCATACTAATGTACATTTTTTTTGTTGAAGACTGCTACATGTGGTTGGATATGCCACAGCAGCAAATTGCAAAGTATGGGCAGAGGTATAAGGAATATGGCAATTTTTAAAGTACACTTGTGCCATGTTTTTCAGGACTTTATATACTTACCTTGATAGCATGCTTGGTAGCATGCTGACATACAACGCAGGTGTCAGTAGCTAATGCCCAATAACATCTAGATTACAGAATTCTTCAGTGGCTGCAGCTTAGAAACCAGCTCACCAAAGGGGGAGTTACAATACTTTATATTCAGGGCTAGTGATGCTTGAACCCATGCAGCCAAACTATCCGAATCCAATAATGGTTGCAGCTGATGTACCAAACGAAGCTGATAAAATGCGGTTGTAGCCACTGAGGTAACCTGAACCTCAAGTGACAAAGCTGGGAATACCCGTAAACTAGGTACCTGGTATATCAGACAAAGTACAACCTGGCTCGTCCAGGCTCAGTCCTGTAATATCAAACCATAGTTTAGTGTTTGTCTAAGCAAAGCCACAATGAGTCGGAGTCACCTAATGATGGTAGGAATGAAATAGTACTAGGTAAACAACATTTTTTTTTAAAAAAAAAGTTTTGCTTTTTTGTATTTCAGTGCTACTGTAAAGAGATACTACTGATCCCACATATAAGAAGTATTTTTAGGATGCACTGTGTATAATATGAACTTGTTTAGACATATTCATTCTTAGTTCTTGTTCAGTTTGATAGATTTTCAAGTATACGAATTCCTGGGAGCAAAAAAGATCGACCAACTATAATGAATCTGAAACAATTGCATTCCACAACCAGCAGCTGGCCTACATCTGCAGATTTGGATGACTTCATTCCTAATCCTTTATCAGACGGGGAGATCCTATCACTATTTGAAAAAATGATGGTAAGAGAAATTGTTCAATTGGCTGTGAAGGTGTAATGATATCTTAAGCAGAATACTAAAGTTCCCACTATGCTATTGGGTTTCTCTTTCTGCACAATAAAAGCACTGTTAAAGTTATATCTGCACACCAACTCATTAAAAAAATAGTTTCAACTAGTTGTGTGTGAATTTTAGCAGTGGCAGATAGTATTACAGTCCATTATATGAATGCCTCTCTCCTACTAAGCATCTTGCCTGTTGATACAGCCTTGTCCACTTATGGCACCAGCTTAATTTTCATATTCCATAAGGGTGAATGGGGGGCACATGGCACCTTTCAAAATAGTTGTGGCAAAGATTATACTAGTACCATTACTCTTGTTTTATATATGCGACAAAAATATTTTTGACCATTTTTCCTTGAAAAATCGACAAGAACAATTTATAAATGAGCAGCAATAATGAAGGAAATGGTTACCAATAAATCATATATATTAGTAAACCCTAAATAGCATCTTTCTCTAATTTCTACCTGTCCCAACTAATAATAATTAATAGTAATTTAATTATTTGTACCCTGCTCATCTGACTGGGTTGTCCTTGCCACTCCGAGTGGCTTTCAGCATATATACATAGTAAAACATTAAACCTTGAAGAGCTTCCCTATGTAGCGCTGCCTTCAGATGTTTCCTAAATGTTATATAATTTACTCATCTCCTTAATATATGATGGGATGGCATTCCACAGGGTGGGCGCCACTACCAAGAAGGCCCTCTGCATGTTTCCCTGTAACTTCACTTCTTGGAGTGAGGGAACCGCCAAAAGGCCTCAGTGCTGGATCTCTGTGTCTGGGCTGAGTGATGGGGGTGGAGACGCTCCTTCAGGTATACAGGGCCAAGGCCGTTTAGGGCTTTAAAGGTCAGCACCAACACTTTGAATTATGCTCAGAAATGTACTAGGAGTCAATGTAGGTCTTACAGAACGGGTGTTATATGGTTCCGGTGGCCACGCCCAGTTGCCAGTCTAGCTGCCGCATTCTAGATTAATTGTAGTCTCTGTGTTACCTTCAAAGGTAGTGCTGCATAGAGTGCATTGCAGTAGTCCAAGTGGGAGATAACCAGTGCATGTACCATTCTGGTGAGACAGTGCACAGACAGGCAGGGTCTCAGCCGGCATACCAGATGGAGCTGGTAGACAGTCGCCCTAGACACAGAATTAACCTGTGACTTCATGGACAGCTGTGAGTCCAAAATGACTCCCAGGCTGTGCACCTGGTTGTTCAAAGGCACAGTTACCCCATTCAGGACCAGGAAGTCCCCCTTTCCCCCAGAAACATGACTTCTGTCTTGTTGGGATTCAACTTCAATCCATTAGCCGCCATCCATCCTCCAACTGCCCCCAGAAACTCACACACGGCATTTCCTGCCCTTCACTGGTTCCAATTTAAATGAGAGGTAGAACTTGGTATCATCCACATCTTCATATTCACTGTAACTGAGTTGAGCTCACAGTCCTTCAGCACAAAAATCCACTCCAGGTTAATCTAATCTTTCTGCATTTCAATAGTTAATAGGATCATTTTGTTGCTTTTGTTAAATAAAAAAATCCTTGCAATCTACAGCAAATAACCCAGGATTTGCCAGCATATTCTAATGAACCTTTTATTCATTCCTGGTTTATGGTAAGGTGATTTTGTTTGTAGAAGGGGGGTAAATCATAGTATGTAATGTCTGTTTTGCCTTTTCCCCTTAGGAAGATATGAATTTAAATGAAGATCGAAAGGCACCATTGAGAGAGAAAGATTTCAGTACCAAAAAAGAAATGGTGGTGCAATATATTAGTTCTGCTTCTAAAGTGGTAAGCACTCTTGAGTGGAGTGGGTGTTTGGGTGGGAGAAAAACTAACGGATATTAAGAGATTGATGCAAATCAAGGAAAACACTACTTTTATCAGCAACTGCAATCACAGCTCCCAACAAGTACAGTCCAGTTCATGCCAGACTGCGTGTTATTTAGTTAAGATATTTATATACCACTTAATTATTCACATTTCTAAGTGGTGTAAATAAAAACAACCCACAGAAAATGGGACAATAGAATGATAAGACTTTATCATGAAACCAAACATCACCTTAAAATACCTGTTGGAACAAGAAAGTCTGAGTCAAGTGTCTGAGGTTCAGCAAGGAGGGCGCTCGGCTGGGAGGGAGTTCACAGCCTTGGGTCCACTATACTTAATTCATAACGGGGGACCACTGACAGAGACTCACTCAAAGATCTCAGTGATTGGGCCTGGATATAAGGGATTATGGACTCACTGTTACAAATTAACTTTGTAAATTAACGCATGAACCTTGAACCTGGACCGGTTAAATATGGACAGCCAGCTTTTAAGCACTGGAATTATGTGCTGGTACATCAACAGACTAGCCACAGCATTTGCATCAGCTGGAGCTTCTGAACCAGGCACAGGGTAGCCCCACATAGAGAGCCTTGCAATAATCAAGTTTTGAGGTTATCAATTCAGGAATTTCCACAGCTAGGCTAACCCTATTGGTACACTAGCTATAGTTGGTAAAAGGTACTCCTGGCTATTTAGGCTACTATTAAATCTGAATGTAAGTTTGTTAGTTCTGCTATTTTTAGAAATTGAAAACAGTGCCTCTTTCATTTAAATGAAGTATGAATGATTTACAACACTTTATCTACCAAACAGGTGTGTTTCATTTTCATCTGATGAATTGCTTTAGTTTGCCCAGTAACTATCAGTCATGGTAATTTAGTTTTGTTTGGGTAGGACAAGGCAGAATGAAGCAGAAAGAAGCAACTCTTGAAAGAAGAGAGGACAAAGCTGTTCAGTACAGTTTCCTAGGTTGTCTATTTCTACTGCCTAGGAATGGAGTGGATTCAACCTTTAATTCCAATTTGGTCTTGCTCCCTGAAATAGTGCTCTCACAGATGTCTTAGTGGAAACTAGGGCCAAAAGTAAAGATCTCCTCTCAAAAAGAAAGAAAAGAAGAGAAAAGAGGCTAGATTAAGATCTAGGGAATACCCAAGTTGTAAACCCTCTTGTGTCCAGAGACCTATTTACATGTCCTTATAGGCCCCTCCTCCCCAAAACACAGGGGATTCATAAGGTTTGAAAGACAAACCAGTATTGGTAAAGACTCTTCAATTCAATTAGCTTCCAGAGTCTTTTCAAAATGAACAACCTGTGCCTTAAAGGCATTTAAGTTTACCTATATTCAGAAATGCATCAGGTTCCCCTGCCGTGCAAGGTCCCACTAGGACCTGGCGAATACCTTACCCTCCTGTCTTCAACACTATGGCTTCCTGATAAACTGGCAAAAGAGCCATCTTTGCCCCTTGCTGCAGATCCAGCATCTGGAGGCTGCTATAGATACAGCATCCGGGGGAAACTATAAATACAGCAACCTTTGCTTATGAAATCTATATGGCTTTTGTTGCATTTTTAAAAAGCTCCTGCAAAGGGCTGGGCATCATTCTGCCCAGCTTGATGCAGTTGTGGCCACAGTGTATTAGATAAGTATTCATTTTTTAAAATATAGAATTTAATATGTTTGTATTGAGATTTAATTTTAAATTGTATACTGCTCAGTATGCAGGTGGGTAATGACACGTTTCAGTTTGTTCTGTACTGCAGGTCCCCCAGCACATGCCAAGCTAGCATGTTTGGGAGGATACATTAGGGAGGCACTTGCAGAAGATTAGTGTATTTGTTCTTAGAGTGAGTACCCAATCTAGTAGTTTTAAAAGTGTTAGTGACCATTATGTGTTGCTTTATGGTTAGTTGTTTTTAGTTAATTTTATGTAATTTCTGTACTCCAACCTGGAATCTATTGTAATGTAGGGCAGGCTATAAATAACATTTTTTATTTAAAAAAACAACTACTTGTATAAATGTAAGGAGGTAGTTAACTTTAAACATGTAATTCTCTCCCAGTAATCCTATGTACCATGTGTAATTGCTTAATTTTTATCAGCTAGATATAATTTTAAATTATCATTTATTTTATTGCATCTATATTCCAGCTTTCTAAGTTATACATTCTTCATATTTTATGATTTTAAACTAGCTAGAAAATTGCTTTAGTTAAACACTGAATTTCTCTAAAAGTTAGTAGTTTAATGAGATGCTTGTGAATTGTAACTGGTAAAATGCAGTGAACTGAGATATTGAGCAATTATTACTTTCCTTTCAGGGGTGCCTCAAGAGTAGCAAGCAGATTTCACCACAGGAGTTCATATATGAACTGAAATCAGGAACAGTAGATGAAAAACTTGTTGGTTGCTTAGAATCCCTCCGCGTGTCATTGACTAGTAATCCTGTCAGGTAATTCTAGTTGTTCAAAAGTTGTTCTTTTTTCTTAAAAAAAAAGGCGTATTTCTGTATTTCTATATGACCATTTTCCTTCAGTAAACAAAAGCAAATTAGTAAAATTTTATAAGGTGTTGTGTTTTACAAGGTGTGTTTATGACTTTGTTTAAGGTAGAGTTTCTCCAGAATCTTGATCTCTGAATATCAGTGGTAGTCACTTTCCTCCAAATGCCTTTCCTAGATGTCTTGTTGATTTCCCCCTGTAAATATATACAAGTGGTATTAGAAATATGAAGTTGCATGTCTAATATTTTTGCTGAAGTTGTAGGGATAGTAGAATTGGACTTTAAAGTAGGAACAAGTGACTACAGTTTGTGTTGTGATCCAGAGAAAAGATGGTGCTTTTGTTTTATAGCAGCTGATTCTCCTGTGTGTGCATTGCTATGCTGCTCGTGTACTTCATCTGTGTTGCTCATTCAGGGGATACTAAATTAATCTCCATATCATTATGATGTTGCCAAAAGGTCTCTTGAACTAAAATTAGAATTTGATTAAATCAACAGTTTTAATACTAGCTGTGATGTTTTATGGCAATGTCTACATATAAATTGTTTAGAGTCATTTATGAACACTAAATGTTCACGCATTTCAGAACTTATTCTCTAGCATTGTCTAAGCACCTTTTCAAGGCCCTTTCTGTGTCAACTATTTGTGTCCCACAGTAGGGCTACTGAGAAGAGATGTTCAGCAGAGCTGCAATATTAATGCTGCATGGTCGGCATTCTTACTACAGTGGTACCCCGCAAGACGAATGCCTCGCAAGACGGAAAACCCGCAAGACGAAAGGGTTTTCTGTTTTGGAGGCGCTTCGCAAGACGAATTTCCCTATGGGCTTGCATCGCAAGACGAAAGCCCATAGGGAAATGCTGGCGGTCGGGAGCAAAGACTTTCGCCCACAGCCGGCCTTCAGAAGAGGACCTCTTCTGAAGGTCGGCAGGGGGCAAAAGTCTTTGCTCCCCCCCGCCTGCCTTCCCCCCCCCCCCGTCTGCCCCGGGCGATCTTAAAATGCTGGCGGGCGGGAGCGAAGCGTTCGCTGCCGACCCCCAGCATTTTAAAATCTCCAAGAGACAGCAGAGAAGTCTCTGTCCCGGGGAGATTTTAAAATGCTGGGGGTCGGGAGCGAAGCGCTGCCGACCCCCAGCATTTTAAAATCTCCCCGTGTCCCGGGAAGGTTTTAAAATGTTGGGGGTCGGGAGCGAAGCGCTGCCGACCCCCAGCATTTTAAAATCTCCCCGTGTCCCGGGAAGGTTTTAAAATGCTGGGGGTCGGGAGCGAAGCGCTGCCGACCTCCAGCATTTTAAAATCTCCCCGTGTCCCGGAAGGTCTTAAAATGCTGGGGGTCGGGAGCGAAGCGCTGCCGACCCCCAGCATTTTAAAATCTCCCCGTGTCCCGGGGAGGTCTTAAAATGCTGGGGGTCGGGAGCGAAGCGCTGCCGACCCCCAGCATTTTAAAATCTTCCCGGGACACGGGGAGATTTTAAAATGCTGGGGGTTGGCAGCGCTTCGCTCCCGACCCCCAGCATTTTAAAACGCTGTTCCGAAGGGGGGGGGCGGGAACACCTGCCCCAGCCGCCCCACTTCGGAACGCTGTTCCGAAGCGGGGAGGGGGGGCGGGGACACCTGCCCCAGCCGCGCCACTTCGGAACGCTGTTCCGAAGCGGGGAGGGGGGGCGGGGACACCTGCCCCAGCTGCCCCACTTCGGAACGCTGCTCCGAAGGGGGGCGGGAACACCTTCTGAAGGCGGGCAGGGGGCGAAAGTCTTTGTCCCCCCTGCCTGCCTTCCCAGGGGCTTTTAAATCGCCCCGGACAGCGGAGAAGTCCTCTGCTGTCCGGGGCGATTTTAAAATGCCGCCTGCCAGCATTTTAAGATCGCCCCGGACAGTGGAGAAGTCCTCCGCTGTCCCAGGGTTTTTTTAAAATGCTGGGGGTGGGAAGAAAAGCCCTTGTCCCCCCCCCCCAGCCTTCAGAAGAGGTCTGGGGACAGAGTGTCCCCGGACCTGGTCTGAAGGCGGTTTCCCTAGGAACGCATTAATTGATTTTCAATGCATTCCTATGGGAAACCGTGCATCGCAAGACGAAAAAACCGCAAGACGAAGAGACTTGCGGAACGAATTAATTTCGTCTTGCGAGGCACCACTGTATAAAGCATGAATCCTCCTTATCCATGTGCAGATAAGTTGATACCAAACAGCAGTAAACAAGTTGGGAAATGATATGAAACACACACCCCTCTCTCAAATATCATACAGGTTGCCTGCAAGTCTTTGCCTATTTTTGAGTGGTGCCACATGGGGAGTTTAGATGTGTAAAGATTTTCAGTGCTGTTAAAACTTGTATTTCCTAAGGATGTGACAGCTGTTTTCAAGTGGTAACTACTGTGCCTCCTGGTCTGTGGGTGTCTTGCTGCCCAGCACAGGGAAAGGATTCTGAGCTCTTGACGCTATCTCTTTTTATATAACTATAGTAATTGCTTGAAATAAAAGGTCACCTAATGGATACAATATTCAAAATGTCTTTTTCACCACCTCTTAATACTTGCAGTTGGGTTGAGAACTTTGGACATGAAGGACTTGGATTACTACTGGACATCTTGGAAAGATTGGTTGAAGCAAAGCAGTAAGATTTTTTTCTACAAATATACAGTCTAGGCCTGGGTGGTGTATCGATTCATCGCCCAAACCCAGTTTTGAAACCTGCATTGCGTCAATGCTTCCACAATTTTAGGTCCGGCAATATACCATGAATGCCAGCAGGTGTGGCCAGCGTTTCAGGCATGTCCTCCTCAATCCTCAGCAAGCCCAGCAGGGCCACTCAAGACCCGCTCCCTCCCTCCCTCCACAGCCCAGCCAGCCACCCCCAAAGATAATGGAGTGGGGTTGGGGGTGGCAGTGTGCTTGCACCTACCTCTTGTGCTTGCTGCTTGCCCGCCCATCATTTCTTCGGCTGAGCAAGTGGGCTGCATGTGGGGAACAGCAGTAGCAGCAGCGCTGGCTCCTTTTCCTCACCTCCGGCCCTGTACCTTCATAGTTGATTGGTGGTGATGGTGCCCATTTCCCTTCAAGTCGCTGCTTGCAAGATGGAAGTAGTGGGGCTGGCTGTGGTGCTGGAGCTGTTGGGAACGCAGTGAGGTGGCAATGGCCATGGGGTAGGCTAGGAGGGAGCTGGTGTGTCTGCTTGGGGGCGGTGAGGTGCTTAGGCAAGGCGATGCTGTGCTGTCAGTGTATGCTGTCCCATTGGTGCAGATGGGAGCTGCATTGTGGTGTAAATGAGCTATGGAGGGTTAACTGGCTACTGTACTGAACTAGTCCAAACCACTTTGAAGTCCTCCTTCCTCCTCATTTTCAGGCATTGTGATATATCACTATATTGTGATGCTTTGCTGGTGATACATCACAATGTTGAAAAGCAGATATTGCCCAGCCCTAATACACTCCTCAGTAAGAGTAGAATAGCTTGCATTGTGCTATAAATTTCTTGTCCTTAATTTGTTTCAGACAGGAACAAATTCTGAAGAAGTTACAGCACAAGATCATACAGTGCTTGAAGGCCTTTATGAATAATAAGGTTAGCAACGTCATTTGCTTATTTAAGACTGCTGTCATATACAGTACTTGGTTACTTGGAAATAAGCCCTATTAAACTCAGTGACGCTTTCATTTCAAGAAGAAATGAAGTATAAACACACATAACTGATACTGTTAACAGTTGTTAAGTGACATGCCAACCTTTGTGTCATATCCTTGATTCTACTGGCACATAACTAGATACACAAATTGAAGCTGCAATCCTATGTTCAGTTCTTGTTGGGGTCAATATCTGGTATGTTATGGTTTAACTGTTGTCATTGCCTAACAGAAAGCTATGCCTATGCCAGTGGCTTAAAAGTGCTGCAGTAGTAGTAGTGATGATGATGATGGAATATTAATTTCATTTCATTTTTTACTGCTTTATATTTTAAAGAAAAATCTCAAAGCGGTTTACAGCATATTAAAACATCAATAAAACAATCCAGAATTAAACATTTCTGAAGAAAGTCGAATATAGAGTATACAGTCAAAGCAACATGATTGACAGAAAACTAAAATATTGCCTTAAAGATTTCAAAATAGAACATTACAAAGGAAGTCAACTACAGAATACATATTTAACACAAAGTTAAAAAATACCCTAAACATTTCCAAAAAAAATTGCTAAGTGAAGTCAAATATAAAAGGCGCATTTAAAACAGCATAATTAACAAGAAAACAAAATATCATAAGCATGACACGGCTGTTTGGCAGGCACAAAAAGATGGGGCAAAATAATCCAATAATTAGGATTTTTTGTCAGGCATAGTAATGTCCCTCTGGTCTTACCAGGAGCCTCTTTTAGTAGAGCTGGGTGAGTCTGGGCCCTGTCCTCTAGGCCAGGTGGAAAAGGCCTTGCAGGGAGCGGCCTTCAAGACTCCCTTCAAGGTTGATGTCTATTATCTTTTCTGTAGCATTTTTTATTTACAGTTGCTGTACCATCTTTATTGGAACCATTTCAGAACAAGCTCATTTTATAGAACTGATACTGATTCCAGCATGTGCAGCTAATAAAATGCTTGCTTTGCTTCTCTCCCACTACAACTGTTGTTGTTTCACCAGGAAGCAAGCCAGATTTGGACTTGTTGTGATATCTGAACCAGACTCATGGTTTGTCTTTCTCCAAACAAACAACATGTGATAATCCAAGACCAACCTTGGCTTGCAATTGTGCTTTATTTAGAAAGAAACCATGAGCCCAGATTTGACATCACAACAACCCATACTCTGTCATGTTTCCCTGTGGCATAACAATAGTAAGAGTGAGGGTGGAGAAAATTGAGCACTCTCTTAGCTGTTAGTACTAGCATGCTGCACATTTCCATTCAATAATAGTTTATTTTTTGCATTACATGTTAAGCATTATCTGCGAATCAAGCCAGTGAGGTGCCAAAAGATCATAGTTAATCTACAAGTTAATCTTGTAGTGTCCAGTGGGGCTCCTCCCCCTTCCCCTTGTGTTTAGGATTTCAACCTCATGGTACTAATTTAGTTTCCTCATTAGGAGGCCTTCATGCATTTTTATGAGGTGTCAGTTGGAAAAAGAAGGTAGCTTAGTCCACTGGTAGAATCAAACTTCAACATTTACACACTGAAACTAACACATTTATTTTAAATCCAAGTCCAGTTTCCTTTCTGCAGGACAGCATTGTTTCTATGTAAGACCCTACGCATGTTCCAAAAGCAGCAGAAGATACTGTATCTGTTGCACTTCCTGCTAAATACAGTTACAGATAGGTAGCCGTGTTGGTCTGCCATAGTCAAAATAAAAAAAATCATTCCAGTAGCACCTTAAAGACCAACTAAGTTAGTTCTTGGTATGAGCTTTCGTGTGCATGCACACCTTCTTCAGAGCTTTCGTGTGCATGCACACCTTCTTCAGAAGGTATCTGAAGAAGTGTGCATGCACACGAAAGCTCATACCAAGAACTAACTTAGTTGGTCTTTAAGGTGCTACTGGAAGGAATTTTTTTATTCCTGCTAAATATTCACTTAAAATTTAAATATGGCAGTTAGGAGTAAATCAGTTGGCACATACAGAGTATATTTATGAAAAAGTAACTTTATGTGCTTACACAGATAGCAGATGATGCATATGAAAATGAAACATGTAAAGCCAAAGACTGGACGTGAAACGATGGGATTGTATAAAAATATTGAATGTTGCAAATTAGTCATTTGCCTACGACAGTGGTTTTCAACCTTTTTGAGTCCATGGCTCCATTGACCAACCACATTCTTTCTGTGGCTCCGCTGTGGGATACAGGAATTCCCACTTACATGGGGGTTTGTGCTGCCAAATACAACAGTTCTTTCCAAGGATATCAGCACAAAAGGAATGAGGAGGTGGAAGGGGAACAAGAACAGTTTTATTAACAGGCATACAAAGCATTAGCAGGCATACAAAGCATAACATAAAACATACCCGACAGGGGCTACCCAATCTCCCCTTCAGCTGCCTGGAGCCCCAGGTAGAGCAGCAGGAAAAAGACCCCAACCGTCCGTGTCCCATCATCAGGTCCTTTGGTCTGGGCAGAAGCTCACCGGGCCCCTCCCACCTATGGCTTTCATAGCCTGCCTTGATGCAATCAAGTGGCCCTGGCATTACTCATGATTAATACAGAGCGGCTGAGAGTCTCCCACTACCTGCAGCCGGCATCCAGCCAGTACTTGCAACACAGAAGAACCCAATAAACTCCTGACAGGTGAGAATCCAGCAGACCTCAAACTGGGGATGTTAAAGGGAAAGGGACATGCCACCTCACTCCTCAAAATACAATTGTCTTCCGCATTTCCACTACAGGGTTGCATTCCGGCCCCCTACTTGCATCACTTGGATGTGCGTAAGTGGGGATGTCCCCCATTCCACCCCACATGTATGATAGCACACATACAATAGCCAGGTTCTTTAAAAAACTGAGCATGCAAGGCTTAGTGACAGATGTGGAAGGACACAGTGTGGCGGTATTAGCCAATTATTAGACTGCGTGTATGCCTGTAGTATAAGTTTACTGTGTGAGTAATGTGAAGGGTGTGTATAGTGTGGCTGAGTATTACCGTATTGGCCCGAATATAAGCTGCGTCTGCAAATAAGCCACACCTTTAAAATTCGGGGGAGGGGAGAAAACTACCCAATATATGCGACTCCCTTAAAATTCCACAGGCTTTCATGCCCATTCCATTTTACTATATGTTTGTTTCAGCAGTGTTATCGTAAAAGCCAATTTTTGCAAGGTCGCAAATTTTAGCTGCTCTTTTAATGGTTCATGGTCAGAATTTGGAAAAGACATATTCAGGCCAATACGGTAAATATTCTGAGAATTGTAAGAGCCTAAGCAAATTTCCACTTGTGTATTCTTCCTTGTTATTTTATTCTTATTGCTATAAGGTTTTTGTATGAGTGCTTCAACAAAATACTACATGGTAGTTTTTCAGTCATTTGAGTAGTGTGCAGTCCTGCCTACCTGGAATATTTGTATTTTGAAAGTGGCTAGGAGAATTGATAAACTAATAGAAATTACTCTTTTTATAAATGGATGGCACTTGCCTTCTTTCTGTTAACTATCACTTTTTGTTTTGTCCAGTATGGTTTGGAAAGAATAATGGGTGAAGAGAGAAGCTTTTCATTACTGGCTAAAGCAATTGATCCTAAACAAATCAGCATGATGACTGATATAGTTAAACTTCTTTCTGCAATATGTATTGTTGGAGAGGAAAACATGTAAGTACAGCACTGAATATCTAAGTTGGTTGGTGACTTAGAAGTAAGTAGGTGAAAGTTGTTAATTGGAAATGGTTGTATTGAGACCTAAAGTTTAATCTTGAAAATACCAATACCTTGGCAGTAAGCATTTTTAAACAATGCACAGAAAGCTTGATCCATTAGCACACATTGTTTTGGTGGTGTTTGCAAAAAAGGCTTTGCCAAGATGTACAGAATGGAGGCCTGTTTTACAAACATCTGTACAATCACAAGGGTTAAAGCTAGGGAACTGGTGCTCCGCTCTCAAAGGTGGCAGCAGCCAGAGACCATCAGTGGAGGAGGTGAGCTGTTTAGCAGGCCCTCTTCCATAACTGCTGGAATTCCTCCTTCTCTTAAGAAATCCAGCCTTTTTGCACCTTTGGCTGGTAGAGGGAAGCCTCCCCGATCTCACCCCCTGCTGACTGAACGATTGAGAGCCCATCTGGGCTCAATCTACAAAGGAATTGGGGTCTATATCAAGACATGGTCCAATGGACGGTTGTCCCTTTGTGGGAAATGGCTTCAGGAGGAGGCAAGGGCAATCACCCCCGCTCCCGCCCGTAACATCATCTTCTCTGGTGATGGCCTTGCCTTATTTGTTTAAAATGTTTTTTTTAAAAAAAAAATTATTGCTTTTAAATTTGTGTGTTTTTTTAATTTGGGTTTGTTTGTTTATATTAAGGGAGGTAAGATGTGTATGGGAAGAGAGGAACTGCGGAGAGCAGGGGGACTCCAATTACAGTGGCTCTGGGCAAGGGGAGGTGTGGTGTAGGGGTGGGGCATGCCTGGTAAGGGGTAGCCTGCACAGGCAGTTAGTGACTGTGACTGTGCCAGCCCTCAGAGGCTGATGGATTCAGTTGGTTTCCAGAGGGCCCTGGTTGATGTGACTGGCGCTTGTTGAAGCCCGGGCTGACTTGTAGAACATCCAAATGAAACAATCACATGAGTGCACTTTCCCACTTCGTAGAGCCCACTTGTGGCTCAAGTGTTCTTGGTGGTGCAGAGTGCCTTTCATTGGCTTCGACTAGCGGCCCAGCTGCACCCCTGTCAGGGCAGGAATAACCTAACATATGTTGTCTATGCTCTGGTAATCTAGGTTAGATTATTGGAACATGTTATACATGTGACTGCCTCTGAGGACGGTTTGGAAACTTCAGCTGGTGGGGAATTCTCCCAATTCTCCTAAACAATCTGGCCTTTTAAACTGTGGGTGGGTGGGTATTGTTTTTGTTTGTTACTAAGTTGGGTATTTTTGTAGTGTAAACTGCCCTGTGATCTTCGAATAAAGGGCGGCATACAAATCGTAGTAGTAGTAGTACAGTGGTACCTCGGCTTGCAGACGCTTCAGGTTACAGACGCTGCTAACCTGGAAGAAGTACCTCGGGTTAAGAACTTTGCGTCAGGATGAGAACAGAAATCGCGTGGTAGCGGGAAGCCCCATTAGCTAAAGTGATACCTCAGGTTAAGAACAGTTTCAGGTTAAGAACGGACCTCCAGAACGAATTAAGTTATTAACCCAAGGTACCACTGTAATAGTAATTAATAATAATAATAAATGATGATGGTGATAATAAGTAAGAATAAATAGATTATAGAGAAGATTCCATTCCAGTTGGTAATCTTTATATAGAATTCTGTATGCATAGTCCTCCTCAAACTTGCTTTAAGGACATTAAATAAAAAAAATTGCTTTAAAATTAGTTTTATGCTATTATAATCAATTTCTTTTTATTGGTAAATATAAATTATTTATATGGTTTTTCATGTTATAGCCTTGAAAAAATTTTGGACGCTTTGACTACAGCAGCAGAAGAGAAAAACATTGACAGATTTTGTCCCATTGTGGAAGGTCTTCAGGGGAATTCCATCCATCTGCAAGTAAATGATAAGTTTGTGTGCTTTTGTTTTATAGCAGAGGCAGCGTCTAAGGAAGACTAAAAATAAAGCTAGGGTGGGGTATATGTACCAGTTCTATTTGTAGATGGGCAGACAGTGACATTTCTGTGCAATCAATTGTATTGATTTGTGGCTCTATTATGGCTCTATTATGGTGATGACTTAGGATGTCAGAGCTTACGTGCAACATTAGTAACATGTTGCAATCTACTGTACCACTTGGAAAAGCTACTTTTTCCTGAGACCAATAGCGATGGATATTTTAAAAAGCAAAACCAGAAGTTCATATTTTCCCAAGTGTTATGGAGTTTGGGGGTTTGAAGTACTGTGGAACATGTGCACTAAAAGTCTTATATGCCCAGATAACATACTTGGTCTGAAAAAATACATAGCTGAATAGTGGTTGGGCTTTTTATCTTAATGGCTAATGGTCTTTGGGGTGTTGGATTTAGAACTGCAAAAGCTTTTTTCTCCTGTTGTAAGAATGTTACGGTGTGTAGCTTACTGAACACCCACCTTCCCTTGCATTGGCAACAGCCTGTGTTGGTGCCAATGGAAGGCTGTTGTTGATGCTTATTGGCTGAGCTAACCCTCTCCTCCACAGCTGCAATATATGAATATCCCCCTCTTCCAGCAATTAGGTTTGAAATTTAATAAATTTCATAAAAAGATAGATGTTTAATATAAAAAAGAAAAAAGCCAAAACTGTTTTTTGAAGCCTGAGTGCTTCATGAGAGAGTATGAGAAACTGCATATGGCTTGTCCTGCATTTATTTTGAAGTATTTTATCCTGCCCTTCGGCTGCAAAAAGCTCCCAGAGATCAATAGCAGCACCCTCAGACTTCTGTAACAGAAAAAGAAATGGTACTGGGGGAGGAGGAAAAAAGCAAACTTGGGCAACTGCTCTTACATGCATTTGTAATGGGTATTTGCCTATGGGTGGGTGTGCACCAGCTCTGACCTCACCTGTTTTGGCCTCGCCCATTGCAGTCATGTGGATCCTGGAAGGTTGGCTGTAAGAAAATGTGGCCCTTAGGTTGAAAAAGGTTCCCCACTCCTGATTTAAAGGAAACTTTGTACTAATGTGTAGGTTTACTGTGATGTGTGAAATTTATTAAGAATTTACATACATTATATGTGTAGCATACAAGGTAAAAATATATATACCATATTTTTCCATGTAGAAGATGATTTTTTTTGCTAATTTTTTTTAGTCAGAAATTGGGGGTTGTCTTATACATAGATGGTTAAGAAAAACATTACTTACGAGTAGCATAGGAAGCCTGGGGGTATTTCAAGGTATTATTTAGGGGGGGAAGCACACACACACACACACACACACACACACACACAATGCTCGACTAAAGCCTGCAAGGGAGAATGAGGAGGGTCACTTTTGCAGTGGGAGGTTTGCAAATGAACAAACAACCACCGAAAGGGCGAGAGCGCAACGTGGCTTGGAAAAGGCTCTCAAGACAATGCACCAAAAAGGGGGACGCCCCCCCCCACAACTGAAAGCGGGCTGAGCAGGCCCTGGAGCTGAGACTTAGGTGGGCTGCAGCTGCGGTTGCCGGCCTCTGCTGCTGCCTCCTTGCTGGTCTTGGAGGGAATCAGTCCATTAAGCTGCTGCCTGCGTTGGCTATGAATGGAGATGCGACGTGGGCCAGAGAGGCAGCCAGCAGCTCCTTGTCTCTTATGCAGTGCTTCCTTCGCAGCCTCAGTGGAGCAGCACGGCTGCCCAGGCATCTCATACTTGACGTGTTGCCATTGTCACCGCTGCTGCTCCCAGTTCCTCCAGCCTCTCTTACTTTCCCCTCTCTGAATCTCTCTCACACACTCACAAACAAGACACTTCAACTCCCACCCACGGGGTCCTACCGCCTGACAGGCTCCACTCCCACTTTCCATTCAAAGGGCATGCACCTACTCAGCACACAAAAAACTGGACATTTTGCCAGATTAAAGAAACCCACTGCAGGCGCCATGAAGAACTGCCTGTCATTTCACTTACCACTTCTGCCAACCAGTGCAGACAACTGCGACAAGCCAGGTTAGGCAGAGCAGGAGCTCTCCCTGGCACTCTAAATGGAAAAAAAAGTTGTTCTGTTTGATGTTTAAAATACTGATTTCTTAATTTCGGGTTCAAAAAAATACGGGGCGTCTTATACACAGAAAAATACGGTATATTTTTTGTAATATATATATAGAGAGAGAGAGAGAGAGAGGACATGGGTGAAAAATTAAATTGTTTTAGTCATCTTTTGTTGTTTGAACTGGTAGGTTATTGGTTTATGTTGGCATACATTTCCAGATGTGTTGGTTGTGTCCTATTGAGTCTAACATATAGTCATCTAAAATGATTTGGATCAAAGTGGCCCAAAGTTTCATGCCAAGTGGGCTGCAAGAGTACTTTGACACGTAACCTGTAGACCACATACTGCCTTGTCACGCAGGGGGCAGGAGCGAGGCCAAAATTTGACACACACCTCCTAAGCCTTCACACTGCCTTCCCTAAGCCAGGTGCTGAGCTTTGGGAAGGAACCACAAGACTCTGGCAGTCCTAGAGCCCTCCCACCTCCTTCCCAAAGCTGGGAAAGCACTAACTAGGCTTTGGGAAGAAGGTGGGAGGACTCCTGGACCATGCCAGAGTCCTCATGCCTTCTTCCTAAAGCGCGAAATCTCCTTACCTGGCTTTGGGAAGGCAGCATGAGGGCTGAGGGCGTGAGTGTGTCATGTTGTTGAGGGCTGCCAAAAAAGGGCCGTCCGTTGGATCACCCTGATTTAGATACTCTTTAGCAATATTTAACAAGTTGCACAGTGGGTTGCATGTCATGGCGACTTGATACTCCTGCACTCTTAGTAATAAAATATCAAGTCATAAAATATCAAGTCATAAATGGTTGTAAGCTGAGCACATGCAATTTAGTATTGTTTGGTCTGTTTTCTTCTGAAATATTATTTTTCTTGCAGGTAGCCTGTATGCAGCTGATCAATGCACTAGTTACGTTTCCTGATGATTTGGACTTCAGACTCCACATTAGAAATGAATTTATGCGTTGTGGATTGAAAGAGCAAGTGCCAGTAAGTCCCCTATAGTGTGTGTGTGTGTGTGTGTGTGTGTGTAAGTGTGTGTAAGAGAGAGAGAGAGATAATTAATATTTAAATTAGTTTATTTTTCTTGGCTGAGGAAAAGTTGTGTTAAGCCCCTTTTGGTGTAATTTATTAAGACAGAGAATGAAAGATTACATATAAAAATTGATCCACAAATGTATAGATGAAAATAATCTTTAGTACCAGCTTTGTTTTATGTAATGTATTCCAAATTTTAAAATATATCATTTGTTTATTTGAATAATTAATGTAAATTCTCCCAAATAAATCCCTTGCTATGTTAAAAATTGGATTTTGTTCAGAATAACTTATAGTTATACACAGTCATTAATTAAGCACTATTGTATTCTCCCTTCCTGCTGCAGCAACTGAAATGCTTAAAGAATGATGCTTTGGATATTCAACTAAAAGTGTTCTGTGAACATACAGAAGAAGACATGATTGAATTTTCCCATCGTTTAGAAGATATCAGATTGGACTTTGAATATCCTTTGAAAGAGGACAGAGAACCCAAAAATTTTAGACCTGGGATTGGTAGCAAGCATCCCATTGGTGATGCCTTTTTTCCATTTTAAATGGAAGGAAGAGGTGCTGATGTAGAAAATGAGAGTGTGCATGTTGTTCCAGGACTATGGGTCCGGGCGAGCAGGGAAGGCAGTTTGGGCCAAACACATGAAGTAGCTGTGCTTAACTTACACATCTCAGCTTGGTTATTTAAATGTTGAAATTATAATAGAAAATAAATTTTGCTTTGAAAGAGTAAAGTACTTGTATGGCCTAGAATACAAATTAGCTGTATCATCCTTGACCTGGATACTGAAGCAAATGATGTTTACAATGTGGTGTGGAACACTGTAAAGGACACAAGTGCAGAAGGCTATTTTCTTTCTATACTTCAGCATCTCTTGTTGATCAGAAATGACTCTTTTATAAGGTAAGGAAAACTTGCAATAGCTCCTACCTAGGTATTTATTATAAAAGATTGTATAATGTTTACCACCTGGAATTTTTCCCTGGATGTCCTCCCCCCCCCCCCCTGTGAAAAGGGAATAACTTGTGAACTGATGCAAGTTACTTAGTTTGATAAGAGGAGGAATTCCAAGG
This sequence comes from Podarcis vaucheri, assembly GCF_965113315.1. Classification (NCBI taxonomy): domain Eukaryota; kingdom Metazoa; phylum Chordata; class Lepidosauria; order Squamata; family Lacertidae; genus Podarcis; species Podarcis vaucheri. The sequence goes on from NC_138762.1 coordinate 109,732,216, forward strand.
GAAACTGGGCTTTTCCTAGACTAAAGTTAAAATGGGCCATATGCTTGCCAAGGAAAGGTGGTCTTTGCTGCCAGCATATCTAAGAACCAGTTCATATATTGGAACAAGCTCACTTGTAAACAACTATTCACATGATTACCCATGGTAGCAATATAATTCTGAAAGTGACATATGAGAAAACTGCTCCCTTCCATTATTTTATTTTTTTAGGTAGTGCTTTTTCTCATCATGAAAGAGAAGTCTTGATTTGCAGGTGTTCCCTTCTCTGGTTACATGAGTAGACTGAGTAGTTATTTGCAAGATTGAGCTGTCTCCAACGACACATGAACTTTCACTTAGATTATGATGATAATGATTGATTCAATATATATACTACCCTTTATCAAAAGATTCCTGGGTGGTGTACAACATTTAAAATATATTCTGTGGAACATGATCATAAAAACACAATACAAAGCATAATAATAGGCAGCATAATAATAAAAAAATCATAATATCAGTCCCCCTTTAACAGACCATAAATTATTTAATGACGAAAGGCTTGGGTAAAGAGAAATGTTTCTGCCTGGCATCTAAAGACACGTAGTGATGATGCCAGGCAAGCCTCTCTTGGGATAGTATTCCAGGTGGGCCACCCCAGAAAAGGCCTGTTCTCGTGTTGCTACCCTCTGAACTTCTCAGAGAGGAGGGACATAGAGAAGGCCTTGGAGGACAGGTCTGGGTTGGTTCATAAGGGGAGGGACGGTCCTTAATGTATTGAGGTCCTGAGCTGTGTAAGGCTTTATAGGTCAGCACCAGCACTTTAAATTGGGCCCGGATTGGCATTATATGCCCCCCAAACTGTTCTGTTTTGGTGAGCAATTGGGCCATTGTGCACCAGCTGAATTTTCCAAATCATCTTCAGAGGCAGCCACATGTATAAAGCATTGCAGTAATCCACCAGCCGAAGTTGATGGAAGGCACTAGCAAGGCCACCTGGGCCTCAAGCGACAATAATGGATCTGGGAGCACCTGCAAAATACAAACCTGCTCCTTAAAAGGGAGTGTAACCCCCACAAGAACAGGCCTTCTCCCATCTATTCAGTCTAGGGAACCACCACTAACAGCACCTCAGTCTTATCTGGAATAAGCTTCAGTTTATTGGCTCTAATCCAGTCCCTTCCTGAGGGGGCAAGGCATTGGTCTAGAACACCCACTGCTGCACCTGTAGACGTAAAGGAGAAATTGAGCAGATTACCCACACTCCAAAACCCAGACTTCGTGTAGATATTAAGTAACATGGCGGAAAGAATTGAGCCCTGAGGGACCCTACATTGAAGGCCTCATGGTGCCAAAAAAAACACTCCCAAAGCATCGCCCACTGCAGATGGCCATCCAAGTATGACTGGAACCAATGCAAAATAGTGGCCATCCACCCCCAACTTGGATAGCCTCTCCAGGAGGATACAGTGCTTGATGGTATCCCTGAAAAGTCAAGGAGGATTAACAGGGACACACTGCCCCTGTCTTTCTCCTGACGGAGGTCATCATGTTATGCAAACAGGGCAGTTTCTGTGCCATATCCCAGTTGACAATTCTAGAAAATGAGTCTTTTCTGGACTTCCCACCCTTACCTCCACAGTGTTAATACTCAAACCCTTTCTACTGCATTATATCTTCATTACAAAAAGTTTCTCTTTTACAGTTTATCATTTTTCTTATACTGCTTTTATCTTGATTCCTGCCTGTGATTTCACTTGACTGTAATACTTTTTTAAATAGTCCACGAAAGTCCTCCATTCTTCTATAAAAAGTTCATCATTTTGCTCTCTTAATCTCCTTGCCATTTCTGCATAGTCCATTATTTTCAAAAGCTACTCCTCCTTTGTGGGAACTTCCTCTTCTTTCCATTTCCATGCTTATAATATTCTAGCTGCTGTTGTCACATACATAAATAATCTGGTCATCTTCTTTGGAACATACATCCCTATTATACCTATAAGAAAAGCTTCTAGTCTTTTCAGAATAGCCCATTTAAACATTTTCTTCATTTCATTTCATTAATATCATTTCTCAAAAACCTTTTGCTTTTTTACATGTCCACCACATAGGGAAGAATGACGCATCTATCTGCATACATTTCCAATATTTACATGACACATTTTTATACATATTGGCCAGTTTATTTGGCATTAAATACCACCTGTACATCATTTTAAGATACTTTCCTCTTAGTTTATAACAGTAAATTTCATATCCTTTCCCCATAACTTCTTCCAAGAATCAATATTATGGCCTATGTCTTTAGTCCATTGTTATTTTTTCCTTAACCAGTTCATCTTTAGTATCCTATTCTACTAACATTTTATACATTTTAGAAATCAGTTTTTCATTACTCTCAAGCAACCCCATTAGGAAATCAGGTCTTGGTTCCAGTAAACCAGTGGTTTTCAACCAGTGTGCTGTGGAACCCTGGGGTGCTTTGAATCATATGGTCAGGGGTGCCATGGGCAACACTGGCCTCTTTCCTTCCCTCCCTCCTGATGCTCTCTCACTTCTCTGCCTCCCAAAGGCTTGCACAGCTGTTTGTTGCAGCGGCCCTAGCTACCAGCTCCCGAGGCGAATGGTGCCTCTGGGGCTGGCTAGGGCATGCTGGTTGCCAGGAGCTGAGGTGGCCTCGGAGTAAGCAAGCAAGCAAGCGGGTAAGGGAGCCCAGCCAGCCAGCCAGCCAGCCAGTCTTCCAGCCCTTGCTGTTAGGAATGGACAGACTTGTGGTAGGGCAGGCAGACAGGCGCCGTGCTGGCCTTTCTTGTGCTTGCTGTGTGCAAGGCCTGCCTTAGAGCTGAGTGCCCGGTGCTGAAGGGGAGCCTTTCCTCCATGCAGGAGGTAAGGCACAAGCCTCTACGAGGGATAGCAACTATGGTGGTTTCCCTTTAAGTAGATTCTTATACCTGGACCATACAACAAAAAAGCTTCTCCTTACAGTTTAATTTTAAAAGTCTTTATGGACCTTTGCTTTTTCATGCCACAGATATGCATGCCATATCATACCCTTACAGATCCAGCAATCTAGTATTTTTTAAAATATCATCCTTTCCTTTATCCATGTCAAACATGCTGCATCATAATGGATGACTATGTTGGAAAAAACACACGCGCATTAGAGCCTTGTTTCATGTGAACATATTATTGTTCTCTTGGCCTGATTTATGTAGTGGGACAAGACATATTATGACACTTTGGTTGTAACCAATGTAGCACTATGTAAAAGGCCCTTAGCAGTTTTCTTATCTGCTTTACAAATAGTCAGCTGTTACATCATTATTGCAAGTAACACTAAACAGTTCAATCTTAAATCAGATTTTGATTGTTAAAATCAAACCACATAGGACTGGCATGTATCACATGAGGCAGAATAATGCTAGGGTCACAGAAAGTAATGTTTGATCAAGCCTCCAGGCTTCAAGAGTGCTTTTTTCTGAAATGAGGAAGTTTCCTTAAAAAAAATAAAAAACCTTAACATACCACTGTGGGCTCCTTTGGGGGAAAAGCAGGATATAAATTGAATCAATATTAATAATAAACCCTGTAATATGAAGCCTTTGCTTCTCAGAAGCAAACATTACTTGTAGAATGAAGAACTTTCAGCTTGTTCTGCAATATGTATTTTTCTCTTTCACCTGTATAGGCCACTATATTTTAAGTTAATTGAAGAGTGCATTTCACAGATAGTCTTACATCGAAGTGGAGTAGACCCAGATTTTAGTTATCGTAAAAGACTGGATGTAGACTTCAGTCATTTAATGAGTAAGTCTTTTTATATTATTATTCTTCCTATAAAAAGCATGTTTAAAAAGATTAGCTGGTATGTGGTTAAAAGCAAACCTATTCCTCTTTTAAAAAAACTGCTTAGAAAGCATAGCTGTGGGCCACAATAATGGGTCACAATTGCCTTCCTACTTAACACTGTTTTCTGTGGTCTCTGATAGCTACTGGGCTTTCTAGCTGTCTTGATATCACAGCTGGCTATGTGTTGACATGTCTTATTATAAGAAGGGAGAGAAGTAATACTGGGCAACTGAGTCACCATTAAGCAGTCTTCAATACTCATCTTCTGTTGATTGCTCTGACACTGCTGTGTGTGGAATGTGAGCAAATAGAGCTCAGCCTTGGGGCAGGCTGACTAGGAGCTGAAAGCTTGCTTTTCAAATTACTTTTTAAAACCCCAAACCTTGGCTTCCTATTAGATATTTGTATTGAGCAAAAGAAAATAGAAGAACTTGAAGAGAGAGCTTCAGAATTTTCAAAAAAGGTTAGTAATTTCAGGTTCTTTTATTCAGATATGCTTAACTTTAAATGTATACATTACAATGTGTTCTGAGACGTTAATAATTCATGATTTTAAAGAGCTAAAGAGAGATGCCCAAGACCCGTGATTCACATCCAACATTAAGTTTTAACATAAAAAGCAATCAAGTGATTTCTGTTTCCTGGATTGGTGCAATCGTTTGGGAAAGGGCTGTCTAAACCTTCTTTTCCATGTCATTCTCCTGATGAAAATCCTCTCCCAACTGCTATTACAAATTCCACATGATACTTGTTCTGCGCTTGTAAGGATTTGGTCTGTCAATCACTTTGGAACTTCCTGCCCATTGATATTATGATGCAGGTATATTTGCTGTACAGTGGTGCCTCGGGTTAAGTACTTTATTCGTTCCGGAGGTCCGTACTTAACCTGAAACTGTTCTCAACCTGAAGCACCACTTTAGCTAATGGGGCCTCCTGCTGCTGCTGCGCTGCCGGAGCACAATTTCTGTTCTCATCCTGAAGTAGAGTTCTTAACCTGAAGCACTATTTCTGGATTAGCAGAGTCTGTAACCCGAAGCGTATGTAACCTGAAGCATATGTAACCCGAGGTACCACTGTACTGTTTTCAGTGCCTACTAAAACTCTGTTGTCTAAGCAACCCTACCCTGACATATAATAATTGTTTTATAGTGTACATTTATAAAATTGCTGGTTTTATTTTGAAATGTTTTAGGCTACTTTTTTGGGATATCTGTTTTTATTATAATATTAATGTATATTTTATGTAAACTGCGAAGAGGTTTTTATGATTAACTAGTACATCAACCTGTGGAATAAGTAAAAGACCTGCTTCACCCTGCTAGGAACCAGACAGGTATTTGTACTGCATTTGTCCTTATTTCCCCAGTGTGGCTAATGGAAGATGGTAATTATCATGATTGGAAAGACAGTTTTGGGGAACACTTAAAAACAAAATAAAAAGACCAGCATGCTTGAGTGCCCCTTGAAGTCTGTCTGCACAACAGTACCTTGGGAAACTACCTGTTTCCGATCTTCTGAATTGCCATAATTTTTTGGAAGTGGTTGAAGGTAATCCAAGAACATAACACACTAGAAAATGGGCATCTGTGTAGTCTGACTGCCTACCATTTTTACTCCTACTTCAGATTTAAAAGCTATTTTACATTTAACTGGCGGTTTTCCAGTTACAGAAGTAATGGTCTCATTCTACTGAAAAGAAGATAGAGTGTGCTATAAAAGACCAATTAAATATGAGCACACAGTCATGTGCATAACAGGTTATTTCTGTGGAAATTGTATGTTCTTAGTATTCAAATCTATTCATCTTAGTCATTTTTTCCACTGGTGTCACACTATTATTGGCCATATTCTATCACTGTAGCTTAATTTTTATCTGTTCAGTGGTGCAACCCTGTGTACACTACACTATGACTTACTCCCAGGTAAATATGTGCTGAACTTCAGTTTAAATGGATATAAGTAACGCTTAAGGACCGAGGAGTATATTAAACATTGAAAGAATGAATACAATGATATATAGCACTTTAATGCTTGTATTTCAGTTTGAAAATGAATTTGTAGCACATCAAGAGACAAAAGCACAACTTCAAAAAATTGAAGAAAAAATTATTCACACTGAAGCAAATGGAAAAGTTTATAAGCATAAGGTAAATGATTTTTTATTCCTAAAATTTGGTTTTTAATCAAACCATTTGAAAACAAGTTTTCAGATAATGATACAACTAGTTACTATAATACAATTAAATAAAAGGTTTTCATTTTTATAAATACATTTAGTTGTCTTTATATAATATGTACATGATATTTATATTTGTCAGGTCTGTAGGTAGTTGCTTGCGAGTTAACAGCAGGACTCCGACCTGTCTTTTACAGGTTTTATTAAGTGCAAACTATGTACAGTTCAGAGATCCAAAGTTCATGTCTGTCTCAGTCACTTGCAGATTCCTGGAGTAGCCTTTTCCGGTCCACCCCCCCCCCCAGCACAAGAACTTAGACACCCCAAATCTCCGCCTTCCCTCCTTACATTTAACCCCCCTTGTAAAACTGGGCATCAGAAGCGGCATGTCCATTTCCCTACCAGCCTGGCTGAGTCGAGGTGCTTGGACTCACAGTACCATCTGTGAGCCTTTGCCTTGCTTTGTCCCTCTGCTTCACTGGAGGCATGACTCCACTGCCTGACGAAGTGCTACTGCTCAGCAACTTTGGAGGCTCCCTGTACTCTTCTGCCCCCCCCTTCCAATGGCAGTCCCCTGACAATATTTTTAAAACTAAAAATTTTTAAACCATTGGGCAGAATGGTTCCAATGTGGAGATAAGAACAAGAAACTGCTGTTAGTCCATGCTAGATAGAACAGGAAGAACATTTATGCATTTCAGATAGAATTCTAATATTGGTAGTGTCTTGTGCTTTATTCATATTTTTACGTTATACTTTTATTATCTTCATAAAAGTACAGTATTTTTTTTAAGATAGACATATTTCATGGAGGAAGCATTTTGGGAAGGATAACTAAATGTAGCCTCCACATGTGGAGACAATACACTTCTGAGTAGCAATTGCTGGTAGACAAACAAGGTTGGATGGGGACTTTTGCTACTGTGCTCTGCTTGTAAGCTTCTTAGGAACATGTGATTGGCTGCTATTGGAAGTGGGATACTAGACTAGATGGACATTTAGTCTGATCCAACAAGGCTTCCAAGTTATTATGTTTCCTAACTGGAAATGTCTGAGAAAGTTATGTGATATGAATAACATACAGCATTGAAGCATTACTAATTTGCACAAATGTTGGGTCTAAGCTGCATAAGGCTTTTGTACACAATACTAGTTCTTTGCGTTGTGGTTGGTAGCAAATGGCTAAGCAACACAGTGGACCTGCATGTTATTGATGAGCTTTGCCAAATTTACAACAGAGTAGTTATGCTGGGTTTCATAAGTTTAACTTGATATTATTAAATGATATTTAGGGATTGTATTCATAAATCGGAAACTTGCTTTTCAGGATGGCTCAATAATGAATGGCGTAGGTGCCTGTCCAGTGACATCTTTGGAAGGACACGTGACTCCAGTCCCATTAGCTGATGCAGCACCCAAGTCATTGCCACTTTCAGCTGGAGCTCCACCGCCACCGCCACCCCCATTGCCACCTTCATTGACTAGTAGTTCAGGAAAGGCTCCTCCTTTTGGTGTGCCGCCGCCACCACCACCACCACTACAGACATTGCCAGGAGCACAGTGTTCCCCTCCTCCTCAAGTACTGCCTTATGGATTGAAGCCTAAAAAAGAATTTAAACCTGAGGTCACTATGAAAAGACTGAACTGGTTAAAGGTAAATAAACGGAAAGCATATTTTGCAAAATTCTAAGTAGAACTGAATTATTAGTCACTGGTATTAGTTTATTTATTTTTATTCCTTTATTAAGAGAACTGTATCTCACATTTTAGCACAAATGTCCTCACAAGGTGTTGTACGGAAATAATAAAACATTAAAACCGGTTTAAAGTGAAAACAGAGCCCTTTAAAATGAACCATAAAACGGACATAGGTGACTTTACTTTTTTTTTTTAATCAATTGAAATAAAAATGTTTTGAGAGTCATTTTCAACATTGCTAGGTAGGGTTCCAGGCATACTTCCGAGGTGATTTTATTCCGTATGTACCACCACTGATAAAGCCCTGCCTCTGCTTCCCATCAGCCTTCACCGTCTCCTATTATTGGCTAGAGAACAGGGCCACCAATGGGAAAGTTTTGGCAGGCTCATATAGGTGCAGATGGTTTTTCAGGTAATGTAGTCCTAATTAACTAGAGCTTAAAGGTCAAGGGCAGTATTTTAAAGTGTGTCCAGAAAGAAATAGCAATATAAACTGCACATAATAGTTACAATAGACTCTGGTGGTTTAGTTTCTAAGCATTGTGTTGTACCAACTGAAGTTTCTCAAATGTTTTTAGAAATGACTCTTATGTAGAGCACAATACAGTAGATCTAGCCAGGCTATAACCAGAGCATGTGTCGTTGAGACAAGGCCTAATTTCTCCAGGTAGTGTTATGGTAAAGCTCTAATAACTGTTATACGGTAGTAAATAACTCGGGTAAGGTACCATATAGCTGGAAACATGCTATAGTAGTCCCAATCTTTAAGAGAGGCCACCCAAATGTACCCTCCAATTATAGGCCAATTAGCCTGCTCTCAATAATTGGGAAGCTGTATGCCCGATTCCTCAGTAGCAAACTGACAACTTTTCTAAATGAACATAATATACTATCTGAAGCCCAGGCAGCCTTTCTTCAGAACCATTCAACATCAGACCACTGTAATGCTGTCCTTCCTAGCCGAGAAGTATACCAGGCCTCTACAGGGTAAACTCTTTGTGGCCTTCATGGATCTGAAATCAGCGTTTGATTCCATCCCCAGATCCCAGCTATGGTCCAAATTAAATCTGATTTTGCAGGACAAACGACTCCTCTTTCTTATAAAAGCCCTGTACAATGGAACCAAACTGCAGGTCTGAGGGTTGACAAAGGACAGTTATCGAACAGCATTGAGATGACTAGGGGGGTGAAACAGGGATGCATTTTGGCCCCCACATTGTTTTGTCTATTCTTAAATGACCCAGAAGAGAGCTTAATGGACCCAGATGGACACCTTCCAAAAATAGGAATAAGAAGGACCCCCTTGTTGTTATATGCTGATGACGCGGCCATCATCTCACGTTCCAGACCGGGTTTGAATTATCTGCTGAGGAAATTTTCTGATTACTGTTCTGGAAATGGTTTATCCTTTACTTATGAAAAATCTAAAATTTTGGATTTCGAAAAAAGCTTCTCCCAGTCTAAATGGGTGCTGGATGGCCATAACCTTGAACAGATCAAATACTTCAGTTACCTAGGGCTCACATTCCATCATACAGGATCTTGGAAGCACCATTGGCAAACCTCCCTTCAAAAGGCGGAGATCACAAAGCTAGCCATATTCAGATTCTTTTTCACAAAGGGCGGCAAATATGTTCCAGCAGCCTTAAGGGTTTTCAACGCAAAACCCGTTTCCCAACTCCTGTACGCTGCAAATGTCTGGCATAATGGGGACCTGCCAAAGCTAGATGGCTTTCAGGCAAAATTTCTACGATCTCTGCTGTAGGTACCCAACTGTGTCCCCAACTCCATACTTCTGTTAGAAGCTGGTGAATGCCCAATTTCAACTAAAGCGTGGTGGGCTGCCCTAAAACATTGGCTCAGAATTTCAGTGTTTGATCTAGGGAAGGGTTTGTACCAGCACCTGACCAATGAGGAATTTGTCAGCAAATCTGTCACCCCCCAACTGTATTACCTGGGTTATGAAGGCGCCCAAAAGATACTAAAGCAAAGATTCATGAAGCGAACGTAACGTCTGTGCGTGCGCGGGTCACGTTTCAACACTTCTGCGCATGCGCGCACGGCGAAACCCAGAAGTAACGCGCTCCGTTACTTCTGGGTCGCTGCGAGCGCAACCCGAATTTGCCTAACCCGAAGCGTATTTGTCCCGATGTATCACTGTATTGTCTATCCTTAACGTATACTTTGAGGCTTCAAAGCACATACATTTCAGTAATCCTTGAGTGTCAGCCAGGGGCAAAAAATGGTACCCAGACTTTCTGAGGTGCTCACAAATAGAGAATCTTTAGGTGAAATTCACCTGGCGCCCTGCTAATTTCGAACTCTGCTAAGTCATTGGAAAGAACTAATATTACTTTCTCTTCATCGTTATCAGCTATATTAATGATCAACTTCCATATTTTGTGCGTGACTTCTATTATATATCTGTAGCTAATGTGCCATCACTCAGCAGTTATGTTATTATATTTGCAGATTAGACCACAAGAAATGAATGAGAACTGTTTCTGGATTAAGGCAAATGATGGGAAGTATGAGAGTGCTGATCTTTTAGGCAAGCTGGAGCTTACGTTTTGTTGTAAAAAACCCCGTAAGTAACTAATTGTTTTGTTTTAAATTCTTAATAGGTTAGAAAATGAGCCTAGTTGATTTTGATTGAAACATCAGAATTTCTTACAACTACAGTTGAATATCTACACGTGCTGTCTGAGAACCAAGTTGAATAGTACTTTGGCTTACCTAAGGCCTTTTATAAGTGATACCATATGAATTGTAATTAGGAAGAATTAGGAAAAGGAGCATATAACATACGACAATTTTTGGTCAATGTTTTGTAATGGGATGTACAATAGTTCAAAGTTGGGAATGCAAGACACAGATTTGTGATTTTTGAGGGGTGTGTGTGCGTGTATTAAACTGATCATGACTTGATGGCCTTTATTGAAAAATGGAGAAAGTAGGGAGCACAGGAAGTGACTGCCTAGAGCTCCATGTGCTTCAGTGATATAAGAGAAGTGCAGCTGAAATCAGAATATCACTACCTCCATCTCCACATTAATCTTCATTGCCTTTAAATAGATGAGTGGTCTCTGGTGGTGGTTCATGCAAAGCTCCTATTCATACTTTTGATTTTGAGTATGAAACTTGTTCAAGTTGCAGACGCTTGCTTGATAAACAACTCTTGATTGTTGATTGTGTATTAAATGCACTGTACAGTGGTACCTCGGGTTACATACGCTTCAGGTTACATACGCTTCAGGTTACAGACTCCGCTAACCCAGAAATATTACCTTGGGTTAAGAACTCTGCTTCAGGATGAGAACAGAAATCATGCAGCGGCGGCACAGCAGCAGCAGGAGGCCCCATTAGCTAAATTGGTGCTTCAGGTTAAGAACAGTTTCAGGTTAAGAACAGACCTCCAGAACGAATTAAGTTCTTAACCTGAGGTACCACTGTATTTGGTTACAGTGATTCAAAAAATAGCTCAGCCCATAGCAGTTTGATGTTGTGTGGGCATAGCTTAATTTACATTTTTAATCTAGTTTAGCAATACTTTTCTTAGAACCAATCAAATCAAGGCAATCTACAACTGTGTACAGTGGTGCCCTGCAAGACGAATGCCTCGCAAGATGAAAAACTCGCTAGACGAAAGGGTTTTTCGGTTTTTGCGTTGCTTCGCTAGACAAATTTCCCTATGGGTTTGCTTCGCAAGACGAAAACGTCTTGCGAGTTTGTTCGCTTTTTTCTTATAGCCGCTTGAAGAGACGCAGTTGCGACGGACCGTGCTTCGCGAGACGAAAAACATCGCAAGACGAAAAGACTCGCGGAACGAATTAATTTCGTCTTGCGAGGCACCACTGTATTTGGGAGTTTTTTCTTATGAGCTAACATGGCTGCCTTTCTGGTTTTTGTTTTGTTTTGTTTTGTTTGTTTGTTTCTTTAAAGGAAATGCTGGTTAAACTTGAGTAAATTGGCTTTATAGTGGTACCTTGGTTCTCAAACTTAATCCGTTCCAGAAGACCATTCCAAAACCAAAGCATTCCAAAACCAAAGCGCTTTCCCATAGAAAGTAATGCAAAATAGATTAATCTGTTCCAGACTTTTAAAAACAACCCCTAAAATAGCAATTTAACATGAATTTTACTATCTAACGAAACCATTGATCCATAAAATGAAAGCAATAAACAATGTGCTGCAGTCACACAATCAATCAATCAGTCAATCAATCAGTAGCTGAACTGGGTTCCACACAGTCATAAACTAAACAAAAAGAGCCACAAAAACACAAAATAAATATTAAAAATAGGCAGACCTCAGCATAACACTCAAAATGGAATTGTGGCACTCAGAATGGAAGCATAACAACCAAAACGGAGCATGTCCAGCTTCCGAAAAAAGTTCGCAAAGCGGAACACTTACTTCCGGGTTTGCAGTGTTTGGGTTCCAAGTTGTTTGAGTACCAAGGCGTTTGAGAATCAAGGTACCACTATATATTTATCCTCAAACGGTAAAATAAAGAGGCAGTGGGATAATCCTCTAAACTTGATAGTCCTTAAAAGCAATTAGAAGTTCTTTTCGTTTAAAAAGTAGAGAGAAAGGGGAAGGGATCCCTTTTTTTTAATGATAAGCATGTGAACCTGTCCTGTGGAGCAAGCTTCTCTCTCTCTCTCTCTCCCTCCCTCCCTCCCTCCCTCCCTCCCTCTCCCCTCTCCCCTCTCCCTCCCCCCCTCCAATTGCAAGAGCCGCAAGAAACTGTGTCGGAGCGTCATGCCCAATCCCAACTCACTTGCCACCCAGCAACTCTTTGACAAGTTTTCCCCTGCCAACAAGCAGGCCCTGGTTGCGAGCAGAGGTTGGGTGATCCATGGATCATCATTGTGGCTTTCACTGTGCAATTAACAAGATAAGTAAGTCCCTTGCAGGGGATGGTGCCTCAGACCTCCCTAGCGGTGTTCCACAGACCCTCAGGGTCCCCAGACCCCTAACTGGGAAGCACTGTTTTAATAAGTACACCCCCCCAGACTTAGGCATGGTTTTCCAGCTTTAATCTTCTTTCATCCTTGTTCAAATCCAAATTCTAGCTCCTGTTTCCGCTTGCTCTACCCAAGGTCACATTCCTTCACACAGATAACAGTCAAAACTGCAGCATGGAGTGGCTCTTGAAGATGAAACCTTCTAAAAGCAGCCTGGCTATTAGGATTCCAGCTCTGTGATACATTATAGACATATCCTTTCCAGTGCAGCTGTACCTGTGTACAATACCGTTGAACCTTGGTTCTCGAATGCCTTGGTACTTGTACGTTTTTGCTCCCGAACGCTGAAAACCTGGAAGTAAGTGTTCCGATTTTTGAATGTTTTCCGGAAGCAGAACGTCCGTCATGGCTTCCACTTGAGTGCAGGAAGCTCCTGCAGCCAGTCGGGAGCTGCACCTTGGTTTTTGAACATTTCAGAAGTTGAACAGGCTTCCGGAACGGATTCTGTTTGAGAACCAAGGTACGACTGTATGTGTCCTGTGGCAAGGTTCGTTACATTTCATTTAGCCTCTTCATGGCCTAATTCCTTCTAGGATAACAAAACCAGCTGCAGATTTTATCATTCTAAATTGTTGTAGATCACAATAGGTGCATTCTTCCTTCTGCAACACCAAACACCATCCAGAGATGTTTGTAAATATAAATTACATAGTCACCCAGTCACTCCTTGGTCGGAGGGGGCAGGCACCTTATCCAATTCCTTATAAAATATAAAACAAACACCTGACTCCCTCTTTTTTCTCTGTAGAGCAGTCCTTTATCCAACAACACATGCCATTTTTTCTTCATTAATCAGGAGAGGGCAGAGACAGAAAACCAGAAGCAAAAATTGTAGCAAACATGAAGCAGTCTGCCTTCTTCCTCCATTCACAATTGCTGTAGGGATTTTTCAAGACATCAAAATACCATTTAAGTACCTTCAAAAGTTCCCGTTCTTTTGGCAGCTGATCTAGTCTCAGCTTTATTTGCATATCTTGCATAGAGAGTGCTTCTCAGTTTGCCAGATTAAGGAGGAACCTTTCCACAGATCATGCCGGAAGTGGAGGCTCTTTCTTTGGCAGCGGGCATGCTCCCACTGTCTCCCCAGTTCTGCCTTCTGAAGGAGCAGGCACAGGGTCAAATGGCGTTTGCTGGTGCCTTGGTCTCTCCAATACTTCTCAGAGAGGTTTGGGAGCGATGATGCCTCTTTCCCTCCCTCCCCACTGCCTTGAGGGGCTGTGAAGAATGTTCACCATGAAATGTGGGTGTGGCTGGAAACTGAGATAATGGTTGTTTTAATCTCTGGAGATACAGCAATGCTGCTGCTGCCGCCACCTCTCCTACACTCAACTCCTGGTTTAGACCTGAGGCTGGGCATGAGGGAGCTGTGGCTAGGTGTGACTTGCGCCCCAGAGCCAGTCTCCAATGATGGAGCCTGGGGGGGGGGTGCCTGGTTGCGCCTCCACAAAAATGCACCCCCCAACCTCCAACAGATCCCTGCTTCAATCCCTTCCATTACCCCACTGTTTTCTGGTTTCTGCTTCCTGTACCTAATCATCTTAATTCTGTGGCTACTGAGCATGCTTAGTGTTCATTGGGCTGACTTTGATATGTGTGCATGTGTGTTGTCCTCTTGCAATTTTTTAAGTGATTACAGTGGTGCCTTGGTTCTCAAATGTAATCCATTCCAGACATCCGTTCCATAACCAAGGTGTGCTTTCCCATAGAAAGTAATGCAAAACAGATTAATCCGCTCCAGACTTTTAAAAACAACCCCTAAAACAGCAATTTAACATGAATTTTACTATCTAACGAGACCATTGATCCATAAAATAAAATCAATAATGAATGTTCTGTACTACAAAATAAATAAAACGGCATTGTAGATGATAAAAATTAAAATTTAAACAATTTCTTACCTGCCCTGATGATAGTCACTGTTTGGGTGGGGGGCGTTTATCCATTTCTGTAGTCACATAATCAGTTGGTAGCCGAACTGGATTCCACATAATCACAAAAACAAATTAACCCAAAAACTCAAAAACAAAATAAATAGCAAAAACAAAAGCGCCAAACTTAATCCGTTCCAGAAGTCCGTTTGACTTCCGAAATGTTTGAAAACCAAGGCGCAGCTTCTGATTGATGCAGGCACCCTGGATACAATAGCTGACAGCTGCTATTTGGCTTCCGAAAAATGTTTGAAAACCGGAACACTTCTGGGTTTTTGGCATTTGGGAACCAAGGTACGACTGTTTTTTGTAATTTTGCAAACCTGAGGGTTCTCTGAAGCATGCTAATACCCCTTTTGTTTTTCATTAGCCCAGTTTTAGCTGGATAACTGTTGGCACTCACAGCATCAGTATGTTGTTAGAGAAAGTTGTAGGCTCAAACCAGAAATAGAGATGGGCATTCAGAAGAATTCATGTGTAAGAGCTACACATGTGATGTACTGACTAGTTATTCTTATGTACCACCTACTACTACCGTAGAGTCATTAGTTTGGTACCTTGCCTTGGTTCCTGCTGCTGGTTTGGGGTTGCACATTGTGGTCCCAAGCAGATGGCTATATGAAACCTAACGTGTGTGTGTGTGTGTGTGTGCAAAAAATTGTATGAGGAAGCAATTTCTTTCCACAGCCATAGTTTATTGTGCTCTTGAAGCCAAATTGCTGTCACAGGTGTGTGTGTGTGTGTGTGAGAGAGAGAGAGAGAGAGCGCGCACACACACTGTTAGGATAGCAATCCAAAGCCCCAACTGAGTTGTGGGGCAGAACATTGACCACTATGAAGTTTTCCTGCTAGCGCCTCCTGTGACGGAAGGCTTTTACTTTTTTGCTTTGCTAGTTCCAGGTTGGCACAGCTTGGATTGTGATCATACTTGGCAATCAGACTGGCTTTGGTATAGTGAATGCATCACTGTCCTGCTTTGTCTTCAGCATAATGCCACATTTTGGGGCCTTTTGTCACCTATACTGCCCATGACTTTGGTGGAAATATCTCCACCCATTCCTAATCTCCAGCAGTGGTGCAGATTGGGGCTTCGGGTTGTGGCTTTACTGCTTACTTTTAAAATCTAGCAACATGAATCTTGTTATGTGCTTCTCATATGTAAGGAATGGAACTTTCTGCACTTGCATTGTGCTTATTTTTATTCATATTTAATTTCAAAACCACAACAAAATATGTATCTTTAGAGAAATATTTGATGCTTAACATTATTGTGTGCTAATAACATTGTTGTGCTTTTTGACAGTAAAAAAAGATGAAAATATTGAAGAGAGAAGTATTAAAAAACGAATCAAAGAACTCAAAATTTTGGATCCAAAGACTGCTCAAAACCTTTGTATGTAAATGCTTTACTTTGTTTAAAACATTTTAGAGTATCAGATTTTTTTGAAAATAACAGTGTGTTCTACTTACTGTATTGTATTATTACTATATTTAGGACTCAATGTGGCTTACAGCTAAAATAGAAACAGCTTAAAACAGAAATTTTAAACTTTTAATTTGTATTAAAGCACGGATTGTCGCCATGGTGTCCTCCATATGTTGTTGAACTCCACCTCCCATCAGTCTCAAGCAGCATGATTCCAACATATGGAGGAAGTTATGCTAGCTTACCCCTGTATAACAACAATATCAACAGTAGGTTTAACTTATGTAATGGTGAGCTTAGGATTCATTACTGTACATACCAGAGCTTTCAGACATTGGAAACTAAATTGCAAAAGTACATAAATTTCTGGAAGATTATCCATCAGAAACAAATATAACTATCAGTAGATGGTTGTTGTTTATATTTAAACTCAGAAATTTTCTTTATTCAGTATTTGCCATCTTCAATGGGGATCTTTCTAATGAGCTTGTTTCTCTTGGCTTGTCCACACTTCAGCTTGTCCTGTACTTTCTGAGAGGTTTTTCATTTGCCCTGCCCCTTCCCTAGGGAAAACCCTCTGTTTACAGTGAATCGTAACAAATGTCAGTTTTCTGCAGATTGACATTTGAAACAATTCAGTGGTAAACAGCAGATTTTCCCAGGGTAAGCAGTGGGGCAAACAAAAAACCTCTTGCACTCTTACCTAGAAAGCGTGGGACAAGCAGAAGTGTGGATGAGCTCTCAGCTTGCTCCCACAGCAGAATTAGTAAGTTTCTCCAGTGGCTTGGGAGAAGAGATAGTTATTGACTAGACAATGGTGACTTCACCATCCATGCTGTTGAGGTGAGGAAATTCCAGTCACGGCACAATCTCGCATCCTCTATGGTATTCTTCTGGAGCAGCTGTTTTGAGTTGGGGGGTGGGCAGTCAGGGGCATAGCTATCTTCTCCGGTACCTGGGGCAACCTGCCCACGAGGCCGCTGCCATGAGCCCTGCTCAGGGGCCACCATCGTCCCTCGCAGCTTTGCTGGCAGGCAGCGGCCCCAACAGCACCCGGAGCGCACTGCACCCGCCTTGCTCCACCTCTGGGGGCAGTACTGCTTTGCAGACGTTTTGATCCTACTTGGCTGACCATCTTCAGAAAGTGGTGATTGGGGCACATGAGCCGCCTTTGTGAGGTGCTGCAGGTTTCAGAGTTCATGAGCTTAACATCTACGTGGAAATGCTGAGTGGGATTATCCAGAGTTTTGGAGTGCATTGCACTCCTTCTTTTGTTTCCTGAAACAGACAGATGCCGTCCAGCCCAACCTATCAGCTCCTGGTACACAGCTCTATTCCTTCTTTACATCTGCAAGTGTGGCAGTGAGTGTGATAGCTCTGTTTCTGACCTCAGTAATGAACTGGATAAGAGCCGTTAAACTGAAGTTTAAACCACATAAGATGATAGAGTTAGTGGGGGTTTCTCTAGACTGGAGGGTGGGGTGTGATCTGCCCTGGATGGGGTTACACTCCCACTGAAGGAGCAGGTGTGTAGCTTTTGGGTACTTCTGGATGCACTTTAGGCTCACGTGACTTCTGTGGTGCAGAGTGCCTTCCATCAGCTTTGTCTGGTAGCCCAGCTATTCTCCTTTTAAGAAATGATAGTCTGAACACATAACCCCAATCTTGGCATGACTGCAGTGGCTTCCAGGCATGATTTGAGTTGTAAAGCCATATGCAGTTCAGGAGTCTCGTACCTCAAGGACCGCCACTCCCCACTTCAACCAACCTGAACCCTACTGTCAGGTGTTGGTGTGGTTGCTCGAGAGCAAACAGGCAAGACTCCAACCTGTCTTTTCCAGGCTTTATTATCTGTACAAAGTATTTACAGTGCAGAGCGTTGCAAGTCCACGTCTGCTCAGTCGCTAGCAGAATCTGGGAGTGGGAAGTCCTTATTCCTTCCCCAGCATAACAGCCGTGTGACCCCCATCCTTCTCCCCTCTCTGCGCGCAAAACTACTGCGCAAAGTGGGCATTGGCAAAGGGGGACTTGCCTCCCCTGCGCTTTGCTCAGGCTCGGTGTTGAGGTCTCCCTAGCATCTTCTGATCCCTGCGCCCCTTCCCCACTGGAGACGGGGCTTTCCTCCTTGCCAGAGGAAGAACTGCTTCGCAAGATCTTTGGAGGCTCCCTGTAACACAACTGCCCTTCCACCTCTCGCCTCTGAGCTGATGGCAGTTCCCTGACACCTCCATTCATCATTGTGGGCCCTTCTCTGCATGCGACTTCCAAAGGAGGTGGCGACAAGACAACAGGCCTTCTCAGTAGTGACTCCCCATTTGTGGCATGCTTTTTCCTTGGGAGGCATGCCTGGCACCATTGCTTTCTGTTTTTAGATGTCAGGCAAAAGCATTTTTATTCACTCAGGCCTTTGGATCCTAATTTTATGCTTAGCTTGTAATGGGATAGGGTTCAGTTGGATTTGCTCTCTGATACATATTATTGATTAATGTTTTAGATTGTTTGTAATGTCTGTTTTTGTAAGTAGCTTTGAGATAACTGCTGTGAGAAAGGCAACTAATAGGTTTAATAGAGAATTTTATTTACTAGTTTATCTTCCATTTGTCTTTCCTTATTTAAGCTTATGTGTCTTGCTAAAGTTATTGATGTGCCACAAATTTATAAAGTGAGCAAGTGGTCACTTTAAAACTTTTTGTAGACATCTCAGCAAGCACTGTAGCTGGACAACATTACTTTTGCTTAGCCAAAATGTGTTCCCATTTGATAAGCATAGTTTGTGTTTGTGTGCTTTTCCTTAGCTATCTTCTTAGGTTATTTTCGGGTACCTTATGAAGAAATAAAAATGATGATACTGGAAATAGATGAAGCCCAGTTGTCGGAGTCTATGCTTCAGGTATGGTGAACTGATAAGCAGCTTCATAATCAGGTTTTTATGAATACAAAACTGTTGGTTTAATGTTTAGCTGACTTGGCTTCTAATCAGAAGGTCAGGATGTAAGTTTAAAATAAAACTAGCCTGATGTAATTCCAGTGATGAAAAGAATACTCTCCTAAACGTCTCCTAAATCATCATCATTCCTTCATCTTAAGGTCCCTGGGCTGGTTACAACCATTGAAAAAGCTACAATAAAACATGGAAGGAGCAAAAGATCATGAAGTTCAAGCTAATGCCTCAAAGCACTATTCACTGCAAAGCCAATCCAGTGCAGATGTAGTCACTTAGTGGGCTACATGATATAGCAAATAGGGATAGATGAAATATTGGGGATTGTCTGGAGTTTTGTTTGTTCCTGGGCTTAAAGACTTTGGGGTGGAGGGAAGAACTGGTTTTCTTGAAGTGTGGAGAGTGATGGGATGATATTCAACATTGTATAAGCAGAATTCATTTTCCTCTTCACCTGCTTCTCCAAGCTCCCCACTTCTACTTTGGAAGGTCCCATTAACTCTCTGGAGTCGATTTGGAAACTGCACAGGTGGGAGGGGAAGAAGTTGTTCTGTTGTGAGAGTGTAAGCCACTTTTGCCTGTGGATGGGCTTCACTAAATATCACTGACTATCCATATTTCAGTGATCAAGTTTTCGAAGTGGCAAGTGTACTCTATTCTTGCAGTTCAGTGACGAACTGCCCCAATTGCTTTAGCGTTCTAAAAACATTCAGTTTAAATATCCCAAGTGATAGGAGATGAATAAAATGGCATGAAATCTCTCTGAAGCAATACAGCAGCCAAGAATTAGAGCAAGAAGTGTTGTATAAATTGTGGTATATATTGATACCTCCCCCCCCCAGCTGTGCTAGTGAATGTGACGAGGTAAGTGGAGGTGGTTGTAATTAGCGCTTAACTAATGTATGGTCTCTCTTGACAGCCATCTAGTAGCATAGGCCACTAGTGGGAGAAGGAGAATGTTCTAATGAAGGTTCTACACCATTCACTTTCTATTAGGCCATGTGTGGTATGAATATCAAACCCTCCCACCTATAAGGTACAGGGTTTTGTTGTAAAACCTCAGGCTTTATTCTGTCAAGTGGGCTCACACAGCATTAGTTTGTTGGTTAAAACCTTTGTGCAAAGCTCTACAGAGCTACAGAATTTCCAGCCCTTTTGTTTATATCATCTGGTACAATTTGTAGCTTGAGTTGAG
The DNA here is from genome assembly GCF_965113315.1 of Podarcis vaucheri. NCBI lineage: Eukaryota > Metazoa > Chordata > Lepidosauria > Squamata > Lacertidae > Podarcis > Podarcis vaucheri. The sequence continues at coordinate 109,752,438 of NC_138762.1, forward strand.
TGCCATCAAGCTGTAAATTTGTTATCTGTGCTGAATAATGCCATTGGCGTAGATTTAAATCCTAGTGCTAAATACCTTGTCTAGATCAGTTCTTCCCCGCCCTTGTCTCGATCAATTCTTAAGTTAGACTGTAATGATGTACTTTTAATAGTTTACTTTTATTTAAAGGTTATATGTTTATTGGCACAAATTTTCTACGTGGTATCACCATACAAACAAAAAGCAGTTTGCCCAAATAAACAAGCATAGTAACTGATGTAAATAATAACATTTTTTGCTTTTTTTAAAAAAAAATCACACAACTTATGCAACAGTGTAATCAGAGTAATAACATAGTCAATGTTTAAAGTCACATAAAATTTAAAGAATATTTATTGTAGCATAGAAATTCAACATTGGTGTTTTCTGGGAATTAGAATTGCCAGGTTCTGACTAGGAGGCCAGTACAGTAACCCACTTAAGAGTTCACTTCTCCATGAGAAAATAATTTCCAGTTGCCAGCATTCATTAAAAAACTGTTTTTCCCCCACCCCCATATTCTTGTATGGCATTTCTTTTGAAGGCTGTTTATTGACTGCTACTTAGCTTTTTTCCTGGGGCTATGATTACAACAGTTTTCAAGTAGTGAAGAAAATGGAAACTTGCACTTTTAAAAATCAGGAATTTCCGCTTTTGCACTCAACACTTGAATTCTATTTTCTCACTGGAGTCAGTTTTAGTTTTCTTTTTTTAGTGATAAAATCCTTTTTTTCTTTGCATGTGTTGCTGTTTGAGCAAATTCCTTTGATTCTTTGTAAGACTGAATTGAAATTTTTTGAACTGGTTGTGTAAAATAAAAGCTCATGGGAACATTTACTGAGAAAAGACCGTGAAAACTCTTAATATATATCATATATTTTCATGATACATAGAATCTAATAAAACACCTTCCTGAACAAAAACAACTGAATGAATTGTCCAAAATGAAGAGTGAATATGAAAACTTGTCTGAACCAGAACAGTTCTGTATTGTGGTGAGTAGCACTGTTCCTTCTGCTTCATATGTGATGCTAACAATATCACTATAATTTTTGAATCTTTGAAAAGTATTTTAGTATTTTACCTCAAGCTGTATTTTTGTATTTTTTCTACATAACAAATGTAGAAAACTGGGCACTTGCCTTCTAGTTTCTTTTGGTTGTTTGATGGCAGTAAGGGCTATGAGTGTTTGAACAGTGTCCTTGTTAGAGGCAAAAAAGTCCAAGATAATGCTGGGGTTTTGATATACTGCAGGGATTTTGCTTATGCACTTCTGCCACCTTATCCCCTGAATTTAGAATAGTGAAGCAGAAAAAGAATGAAGTCCCAAGAACACATATACACAAATAATTCTCCTATAACATTTTTTGAATAATTATGCTTAGAACTATATGTGTCACTCAAACTTTATTATGGCCTGAGCAACAGCTTATGCACTAATGTACCCCAGTAGTAATGTGTGGTGCTGTGCAAACAGCTTGATAAGAAGCACCTGGAAGACCAGAAGAAATGCTAGTGGGCTTTTTGGCTTAGTATATTCACAAGTTAAATACAGCTGAGAAGGATAATTATTCACAAGTTAAATATTGCTCAAACAAGTGTTCCTCGTTCATTCATCTATTTTGGGGTAGTATATAGGCATGAGCTTTAGCTTCAGTCCATTTGTCATACCTGTAAATCATCCAAGATTAAACCAACCTGCTCCATGCTAAAGCATAACATAGGTTTTAAAAGAGAACTTTTTTCCCTTTTCAATCAGATGAGCAGTGTAAAGAGGCTGAAGCCACGGCTGAGTGCTATTCTTTTTAAGCTTCAGTTTGAGGAGCAGGTGAATAACATCAAACCTGACATCATGGCTGTCAGTGCTGCCTGTGAAGAGATAAAGAAGAGCAGAAGCTTCAGTAAGCTTCTGGAACTAGTATTGCTAATGGGAAACTACATGAATGCAGGATCTCGAAATGCACAGACGTTTGGATTTAACCTCTGCTCCCTATGTAAAGTGAGTCTTTTTAAAGAGCTGTGAATGCTGAGTTCAGTGCTGCAATCACTTGCTTTTCATATTTACAATGCAGTTTAAATTGCTTTCTGTTTTTTGACACCTAACATCTTCAATAATTTCAGCTTAAATGTCTATTCATTTACCCCCCCCCCCCACTTATAAAAGCAGTTAATTTGTTTTGATCTAGACAACAGTAGATATTGTAAATGTGTATGCTCGGTTTCGAGATTGCTGTACAGTTTTAAAAGCTTTGGTGTTTCAAGCCGACAGAAAGAGGTGTGACATGGTGAGCTATTGTTGCTGCTCATTGTCTCAATTACGAATATTTTTAGTAGTACATCAAAAATGAAACTGAAAGCTTGCACTTAGTGAATTCTGTTAAGGGTTCAACGGAGCAAATAATTGGTCCCAGTTCTGCAAGTACTTCAGATTTGTACAACATGGAGTATACTCAGTCAGAGTGGAAATACATTTATTTCAGCTTCTTCTTCTGATTTTGAAGGCTGATATTCTCCAAATATGCACTGGATATGTACATATTTGGCTACTATCTGATACTAAAGCATCAATATTATAATTGAATCTTGCAGTAAAGGTAAAGGGACCCCTGACCATTAGGTCCAGTCATGACCGACTCTGGGGTTGTGGCGCTCATCTCTTTATTGGCCGAGGGAGCTGGCATACAGCTTCCAGGTCATGTGGCCAGCATGACTAAGCCGCTTCTGGCGAACCAGAGCAGCGCACGGAAACGCAGTTTACCATCCCACCAGTTTACCATCCCACCCATTTATCTACTTGCACTTTGACGTGCTTTCGAACTGCTAGGTTGGCAGGAGCAGGGACCGAACGGGAGCTCACCCCGTCACGGGGATTCAAACTGCCGACCTTCTGATTGGCAAGTCCTAGGCTCTGTGGTTTAACCCATAGCGCAACCCGCGTCCCTGAATCGTGCAGTATCTTCCAGTAAATGATTCCTGGTGTGCAGTCTTATTTAGAAATTTTGCAATATCTTCATCCATTAAACATTTTGGGAAACATTCCCTGAATAAAAAAAATTAAACTTTGATGTCAAAATCTGAAAAGCTTATTATTTTATTTTTATTTTAGACATTTTTAGCCCCCCCCCCTTTCCATCAAGGAATTCAGAGCAGATGGTCTCCCACCTACTCAGGCTAAACTTGGTCCTGCTTAATTTCAATAAGGTTGCTACATCGTGTTCCTTTACAAAGCTGGTATCTTCTAGATACTTTACACTGCATCATGAGAGTTGTAGTCCAAAACATTTGGATAGCACCAAATTGGCAAGGACTGCTTTAGACCATGTCCGTGCAAATTGTAACTCTGTAACAGAATTTGAATATGAAAATCAAATTTTCAATTAAAATGGCAAATTAAATCCAATTTTTTTTTTTAATGGTTCAAAACTCAGTTTTCAGATATTGTGCAGGAAAACTGATTTCAATTTCTATAGCATGTAAATCATAAAATATATGATCAAAATGTATTACTGCTTCTGAATATTCACTTACTAATTTCTAGTTAAAGGACACCAAATCAGTTGATCAGAAGACAACACTGCTTCATTTTCTGGTGGAATTGTGTGAAGAGAAGTATCCTGAAGTCCTAAGCTTTGTTGAAGACTTGCAGAGCTTAGATAAAGCAAGCAGAGGTTTGTATTAAAGAATGGGCTAATATATTTTATTCAGCTGTTGTCCAGAATGAATATTTTTTTATTTGAGTGTTGAAGTTTGTATCCACACCCAAGAATTTACATTGCAGAATCCACACCCAAGAATTTACATTGCAGAATTTACTACTTTTCAAGCTTCCTTGTAAGCGGAAGGTCATTTCAGGAAAGTTCATATTGAACTAAGAAAATGTCCAGAGCAGAATAGTGGTGTGCAATAAGAAAGCAGCAACACAGAGTTGGAAATATTGTACATGATACTGGTATGCATCTTTGAAAGGTAAGAAGCTACAAGACTGGCACAAGAATTGTCAAGATTCCAAATCTGAAAAAGATGAGTAGTCCTGCAGTACCAGAGGCTCGAACAGATGTATATCCAAACTGACAAGCAGCAAGCCCTCAAGAATTCTTCACACTTTCAGCCATAGGGATCCTCCCTCCCCCCCCCCAGAAAGAAGAAGCCATGCTGCACTTAATGCCAGGTTATCCTGCACATCCTGTATACTTTTGCTTTGCACCACAGTAGCAGGCCAACATGAATGTATGGGCTGAAAAGTTGGCCACTGAAATTTGCCAGGAGTGTAAGGGACAGATTTAAGACCCCCTGAGATCCAGAAATGAGCGCCATTACTGGCTCACATGCTTAGTCATCAAACATGCTGGGCATTGTACCTACTGAACATTTAGTTTCACAGGCCCAGAGGCACTCTGGAGTCTTTTTTATGGTGCAACAGAATGGGGATTTGTGGATGATTCTGCTCCAAAGTGGTTCTACATATTCTGAATAAAAGAGTCAAGATGAAAATATTGAGGTCCATTCGGATAGTGCTTGAACTACAGAGTACCCAGGCACACAGAAGAAGACACACACATTCTGATATGGTGCTCATGAAAGTTCAACATTTCCCCCAGTATCTGAGCCACTTCCAGTACAGGTAGTTGCTGTTTGGGTTCATAGTCACATCCAAAGTTTCACTTAGGTACTAGTGGTGCTTGGGGCACATCTCAGGATACAAGTGGTGTTTCTTTATCCCAGGGGCAGCTAATCTGTGGTCTTTCAGATATTTTTGGATTCCAGCTCCCAACAGTCCAGGCAGCAAGAGAAATAGTCAGAGGTAGTGGGAGTCGTAGTCCAGCTAGAGATGGAGGTTCAAAGGTTAGACACCCTGCTCTACTTAGTTGACATTTTATTTTGAACATAACTCAGGTATTCTCCGTAGAGAGGTTTATAAATTCTGGAATCCATATTTATTTGCTCTTGCTCCTTGAATCAAGTGCTTCAGCCCATTCAAATCTATCTCACCTATACTAGAGACCACAGTTTCACAGTGATCTGAGAGAAAAGTTTTCTGGAGCAAATCCTGAAACAGGAGAGCAAAACTAGAAGTTCAAAATTTTAACATGTTTCTATCTGGAAAACAGACTGGCTGGTACATGAAGTCATGTGCACCTCATGGTTATTAGTCTACTCTTGGTAATTATATGCTTCACCAGGATACTATAAACAAGTTTTGCACCTACCACTGAACAACTTTCTCCCTTTAAGATGAGAGAGTCTGGCAGAAGCATATGTCCCCATGAAGAGTAAGTACTATAGTATGTTTGGTACTAATTGTATACCTATATACTGTCTCAACTGTGATCAGTATGCCCTCTCCAAATCACTCAATTAACTAGTCAGAGCCTGAGAACATTTGCTGTTTCCGGTGATGTGACTGAGTAAATTTATTAAACTGATCATTCATGAAGATATTGAGTAGATGGTAGAACTCAACACATGACAAAAGTATTTCATAATGTGGACTTAGAGGAATCTTTGCAAGAAAGCATCTACTAACCGTATTCACCTTTTGATATGTGTGAGGTTTTAATTATAAATATATGCTTAGTTTCAGCAGAAAGCTTGGAGAAGAGCCTGAAGCAGATGGAAAGGCAGCTTATACAACTTGAGAAGGATTTAGAGACCTTTCCCCTTTCTGAAGATATTCATGACAAATTTGTGACAAAGATGTCCATATCCTTTTGCTGCTAAATAACTTATCTGGCTTTGTCTAAGGTTCTTTAACACTTTTAAAATTTATTTGCATAATCTTTATTAAAGTTATAGCCATCACTTCTGACAACCCTGACCTCATTTCTACCTTGAATTACTAAGAACCTAAAACGGCTTTAATGAAGATTCACCTATAATTCATAATCTGAAGGTAGTCCTGTGTCATCTCCAGTGGTTTGGCGTTTTCGTCATATAGGCATGAAAGTGCTCATTGAATGGAAAATATTACTGGAGGAAACAGTTGAGAAGTTGACTAGTTAAGCACTACAACTTAAATTGGATGGAAAACAGCTTAATTTAGCTATGAGGGAAGAGTTGCCAGCTCGGGGTATCAATTTAGATTGCCCATTTTGATTATTTTTTTAGTCTGAACTACAAACTAATTTCAGTTTTTTAAAGCTTCTTTTCTCTTACTGTTTGGAATTGTATGTGTAATTATTCCTTTGAATTTATAGGAGCCGCCATCATTCTTTTCCATAAATCCTGTGCATCTTACCTGCTAATTTTGGTTCAGGTTTTTTCCTTTCAGATGTTTTTTGATGTGATTTTTTTCTCTCTGTGTCTGGTTGGTAATTCACTAAGAAGCAAGTAGCATTAGCACAAAAGACAGCACCGGGGGGGGGGGCGTCCACAAAAAGCAGATAGATGTGCTCTTGTGGGTTTCTTGTTTTTGTTGGCCTGTAGGAAGGTTTAATGAAGGTATGAAAGAACTAATTGTCTGCAGCTCTAAACCATTATGCTTCACATTCAGTTCCCATGACACTTCATGTTACTAACCAGAGTAATGTTAGCTGTTGGCCATTTGAGGCTACAGAATGTATTTTCATATTTAACACTTGGTCAGTACATTGGTATTGTACATAAATATCTATTTATTTCTTAAAATGTATATACTACCTGGTTGTAAGAAATCTCAAAGAAGATTACAAAAAGAATAAAACAATAAAATTATCAATTAAAACAATTAACAGTTTTAATCAGCAATAAAGTAAAAACAGATTAAAACACATCAACATGCTAGGTATCTGGTAGGCCTATCTAAACAAAAATATTTTAGCACATGCCGAAAAGTGTACAGTGGGGGCACCTGTTCCATATCAATAGGCAACAAGTTCCAAAGTATAGGTGCTGCCGCAATAAAATATTGATTTCTTATAAATGTGGAACAGGTATTAGGGTTACTTCTGCAAATTGAAGCAATCAAATGGGCGCATGTGGGGTAAAGTGTCTCTGAGGTCAACCAGTCCCAAGGGCTTTATATACTAATTGTAACACCTTGAACTTGGCCCGGTAGCAAATCTGTAACTAGTGCAAATCACTTAAGAGCACGTATTTATATGCTGACAATGCCTTATTCCTGTCAGCAATTGTGCTGCAACAATCTGCACTGACTGCAGTTTTCAGATCAAGCACAAGGGAAGCCCGACATAAAAGCGCATTGCAGTAATCTAGTCTTGAAGTAACCAGAGTGTGAAGTACTCTGACCAAGCTTTTCCTGTCTAGAAATGCTCATAGCTGTCAAATCAATTGTAGTTGACAAAAGACACTTCTAGCCTCTGAGCAACTGAGCCTCCATTGACACAGCTGGATCCAGAAGCACCCCCAGAATGCAAACCTGCTTAGTGCAACCTCATCCGGAATAGGCAACTGACCAATTTCTCGGACATGGGAACCACTTGTCCATAGTGTCTCTAACATGCCCGGATTGTTTTCAGTCATCTTTCTCACTACTTTATCCAAGCAATGGCCCACACAGTTGCATGTCCAGGCCTGAACCCAGATTGGAATGAATCTAAATAATTTGTGTCATCCAAGAATACATTCAGCTGCCACACCACAGCCGTCTCCACCACCTCCCCCCAAAGTGGGTATATTCAACTGGTGAATAGTTGTTCCAGTCTAAGAGGTCCAGAGCTGGGGGGGGGGGGGTTTTAGGAGCAGCCGCACTACTGCCTCTTTCAAGGCAGCAGGGATCACCCCTTCACATCCACTGAATGTGGATATAAATGCATTCCATTTTAAAACAGTCCTGCCTGAATGTCTCTTGCACCATACCGAGCAATACAGTTTCTACTGGCACAGTCACCAAGGTGTAATGACACTTCTATAGGTATTGCTGCCTTCTAGCCTATGATTGTCCAGAATCAGCAGTTGATCACCTGAATGATAAGGATTTGAAGCTCTCAGAATGGTTAGCAATTTTCTGTGCTTTCGCATGTAAGCATGGCTATGCATGCACATGGTAATTTTAATTTTGTCTTTGCTGTCTTAACTGCCACCTTGAAAGCATTCTAGCATATACATTGCTTGCCTGAAGGACAGCACTGAACATGGAAATGTATTCATAAAACCTACCTACAGGTTTACACACAGGTTACTCTTATTTATAAGAGAGTGTATTATCTGAAACTTCACAGAAATACCTCACCATTTCAACCAAATTCACATGTGACACTTAAACAGATGGTTTGATCTTTAAACACTGTTAAGATGCAATAGTTAGCTCTCTTCTGCTAACACTCCCTATAGGCAGGGAATAATTGAGGAACAGTGGAGTTACATGTGGTTTCTGGTAATGGCTGTGAGCTTTCTAATTAAAGACACTCACTTCCAGGAAAACTGGAGTTACGATAAATTACAAACCAAAGGAGACTTGATGTAAAGGTTAGATGAACCTGCACAGCGTGAAGAAGTTGGGGGCTGTCCGAGCTCTTATTGTTATGACAGGGGAAGTTGAATGATGCTGATGTCTTTTGAAAGGCACACAGCTCGTAAAAAGCATTCGGTGGGAAAGCTGAGACAGGAAGGATGGGGCTTTGTGAAAACTAATTTCTCACTTGCCATACAATTACGCTCTGTAGGCAACTTGGCTATTACATCCTGTCACTAAATATCATAACCTGGAGCCGGCTAATGAATTGATTAGCATTCATATTTCTTTTAGAAGTCGGATATGTGCACAGCCAGTGGGTTCTATTATTGATAGAATCTATAATTATATAAAAGACTTCCTTACTGGATTATTCTAGTTAGCTGTCCATTGCAGTTGTGTACACTACTTTACATGCAATTAAATCCCCACCCCTGCTTTTTTTGCTGTAGATAGGAATTCCAGAGAAATAAAGCATAGAACATTAAAGCCATTTATGCAAACATTATGATGAAATGTAATTAAAATTACTTGATAGGTATAGATGTGCAAACAAGTTAAATGAAAATTGGGTCCTTGAACAGTTTTGAGAAGCTCACATTTCTCTTTGATTATAATACAGGCACACCATTATCAAAATACACGATAAGCTCTAGAGCTCTTATCTACAAAAACAAATTGATAAAATACTTTTGTCCGTTTTTTCTTGCACCACTTTGTCACTTTAGAAAGCAATTTAAATATATATTGCAAGAGACGACAAATCTATAAAAATAATTTTATGAACTAAATGGTATTTTGTACTTCTGTACTTTTTCAGAGTAGCAGGAAAATAGTGTCTCATTTTATCAAGAAAATGACAGTTTTGGAAATAAAGCATTTAGTACCCTGCTAAATTTTGCTTGATTAATAATAGTAATACGTTTTAATAGTGTGCTGATCGTTAAAGGGATTTATATAAATTGTTCTCTGTGAGATGATAGTATTGGCTATGTATGATGATCTGTTGATGTAAAATTAAATTGCCAGTGGAACCAACTTGATATAGGTACATAGTGAAAATGCTATCTGAATGATGACTTCCTATTATGCTTAGCAAAATTATAAGAACTGAGACTCTAGAAACACAGGAGGCGAGAAGTTTAGGAATATTGGTTCGGTTGTAACAAGCACCTTTTCATGTTTGATTTTCATTGTGCATTTACTAGCATGGTTTGTTTAAGTATTAAGAGGCTTTAAAGATTATCAGAAATTCAGCCAAAAAATCACAAAATGACATGTGTAGAGGAATACTATGAAGAAAAAATAAAGTATCTGCTGAGAGTGTTGCAAGGAGATCTGTAACATTGTAGTATACTAGATAAAAGAAAAAGTGATGATTACTAATTGGGAAAAATATAGATATGTTTAAGAAAATGTTGGCAATGTTGTGTATTTTAAACCCCAAAAAAGTTGCAGAGGCATGGAAGTGAACAATTATGTGAGTGAACAAAAGTGAAAGTTTAATTAGAATATTAAAGTGCTGAACTGTTTCCCAATACTTTTCTTTATTAAAATTACTGCCAAACATTTATTTTTGAGCATTAATAAAATATTAGTTAGAGAACAGTAATTCTCATTGATTTTGAGAAGGATCAGTAAGTTTGTTACCAAAGAAGTTCACTTGTTTGAATGTTTCAGAGGACTAGCGCTTTGAGTAACTAATCTATGTATTTTTGCAGTGTTTAGTTTGTGTTGTATTGGTGCCCAAGAAGAAATCTCTTATTTAGAGTATTTGCTCCCTGCTCTTCGAGGTGGGGGGAACAGCCTCCCAGAGCAGCTTACATGCAGTTAGTTAAAGCAAAATATTCCCACTAGTTTGTTATCTAAGTGGGACTTGGGTTGTGCAGAGGCAATTAATCTTTGAGGTATGAAAAATGTAGGAAGAATAAAAAGGAAAAATCGAAAAATGCTGACTATGAGAAGAACTACATGCTATTGGAGAGGTGTTGTTACTGCTGATAACTTGCTATTTCCTCTTTCCTGGAAACTTAGTATTCTCTATTTATTTTGATTGATTGATTGATTGATTGATTGATTGATTGAATGAATGAATTTATATCCCGACCCTCTTCCTGAAGAAGCCCAGACTGGCAAACAAAGCAAAATAATTGTAAAACCCTAAAACTTTCTAAAAATGTACTCTCTTCCATCCAGTGATCTTGGAGTTGCCAGGAACAATATTCTTCAGCTACCAAACACCTGAGTAAATGGGAATGTTTTCAAATTCTTCCTGAAAGTTAGTGAGAATGGAGACAGGTGCACCTCAATATGGAAGTCATTTGACAATCAGTTTTGTAACCTTAACAAACTTAATACACCTTTGCAATTCAAGCACGGGAACAGTTCCAGAAACTTTTGAGGATGCATAACAGTATGGAAACACTCTATCGGAATGTAATGGAATTTTATGCCGTCGATTGGAAGAAAGTTTCAGTGGAAGAATTTCTAACTGACTTGAACAATTTTAGGACAATGTTTATGGTAAATCTTATTACAATCAAATTCTAGACTCTGCAGAAGTAGTATAGATGAATATACTTTTGCTTCACAGGTTCAGCTATTCTTTACATCACTAAGAACAGCCAGCCACAACCTTGTGTCTCCATATATTGTTGGACTACAATCTCAGCATGGCCAGTGGTCAGACATGTTGGAAGTTAACAGTCCAACATCATCTGGTGGACTGAAGGTTGGGGAAGGCTGACTAGAAAGATGAGTATATGTTTTGTTGGTAGCAGCAACCTAATATGCAAGCATGGTGGACCATTTTACCCCAAGTTACATGAGAACCAGATACATTTGAAACAGCAGCTACTAGTCTAGGTATAGAACTCTGCCGCTGCCCCTTACTTCAGGTGTTCAGGGGAGAGTGCTGATCCTGATTCCTGCATAGCCATAATGGTATGACCTCTCATATCAGCACAAGAGGCAGGTCTCTGCATGCCTGGGGTTTCCTAAGGTATGCACAAATACAAAAAATATTTGTCATAAATAAATAAAATGGGGCAACCTTTCCCTGCCACCCCTCCCCCCTAAACAAAACATAACAATAAAAGCAGGGAGGAATAGCAAGGGGATGCACAGGTGAGAAGAGTGGTCTACAAAAATTGCCCACTCACTGCATGAACACCATTTTTTAACATTAAGGCTAAACAGCTGGGCTGACTTGGATGTGTGCAAGAGGAAGAAGCAGTATAGGTTGAAGGAGTGAAAGTGGGGTAGGAAAGGCAAGAGGTGACAGCTTTTTAAAACAACCCTAGTACTATAACAGATTCTACTGCTGTGGTGGTGTTTTATTGTTGTAAACTGCTTTAGGATTTATTTTCAAATGAAAAGCAGCATAGAAATGATTTTAAATAGGCATGTATACATTTTTCTAAGTCATAATTGTTTATGCTGGTGAAATTTAATATATTTTGCTAGCAAGCTGCAAAGGAGAATATGAGAAGAAAAGAAGCAGAAGAAAAGCAGAGACGTGCTAGAATTGCTAAAGAAAAAGCAGAAAGGGAAAAAATAGAAAGACAAAGAAAGAAAAAGTGTTTGTTGGAAATGAAAACAGGTAATGTGGACAGGAACCTTGTTCTTGTAATATTGCTTGTGTTACTAACTCGATGACTTCTAAAAGCAGAACTGGTTGTTTCACTTCACAAATGTGCTTAAATCTGACTAATCATTTCAGGGCAATGTTTTGCTTGTGTGGAGAATTAAATTCCTATTATTTCCCGTTAATGCCACACTTTCTTTGCTTTCCACATTTTTCTTGCCCTCAAGCTAACATTGAGATGCTTGGGAAATGTGGTGCACTTTGCCCATGCTCTGGCCCCTCTTGCCTTACCTCTGGTTGTGCTGATGTTTGCCTCTTGGCTCTTGCTATGGCGTTAGGGGGCTAAGTAAGGTGAGTTCCTTGCTCACCCATGCCAGCACTCTTTCCTTGATTCAAGATGCTGCATGCTCCTACTTCCCAGCTTTGCACGGCACACCTCCCACAACACGTAGAAGTAGTGGGTAGGTACCTCCCAAATTTTAAGTGGACCTGAAATTGGAAAATGCTGCAACTATATCCTATCCTAGGCCAGCCTTTCTTGACCTTGGGTCCCCATGTGGTCTTAACTACAACTCCCATCATCCCTGACCTGGCTGGTTAGGAATGGATTGAGAACAACATCTGGGGACTCGAGGATGAAAAAGACTGCCCTAAACTAATCTGTCCATGCCGAAAATCCCATTTACTTTCTGAGCTGGAGGAGAGTTTACTGGGGACATGGTGCTCAGTTCATAATGTAGATTGTCCTAAAAACTATCATTTTTAATCTTTATTTCTTCATCTTTTGTTCTGCTTATACAGTTTCCTTAGCATAGGAAAAAATCTACTTATGATGTTATAGGTTCAGAGCTATGCAGCAGTACAATCAGCATATGCCTAAATTGTTAAAAGGGGGTTTGGCATTAGCTCAGTTTGTCAGCTGGCTCAGCAAGCATATCGGTTTCATTTCAGTAGGAGAAGAATATTACTTTAAAGTTAGCAGTAAAAATGGTAACTTATTGCCTACAGATTGTCCTTTGATCGAAACATTTAAGGCAGTTTGCAATTCTGCATCCCAGCTCATCTGGGGTTCATAAAATCATAGAAGGGACCCCAAGGAAGGGAAGGGACCTTGGAAGGGACCCCGAGGGTCATCTACTCCACCCCCCTGCAGTGCAGGAACTTCAGCTAAAGCATCCATGACAGATGGCCACCCAACCTCTGCTTAAAATCCTCCAAGGAAAGAGAGTCCACCACCTCTTGTAGGAGTCTGCTCCACTGTCAAACAGCCCTTACTGTCAGAATGTTCTTTCTGACGTTTAGTCAGAATCTCCTTTCTCGTAACTTGAAGCCATTGATTCGAGTCCTGCCCTCCAGAGCAGAAGAAAACAAGCTTGCTACATCTTCCATGTGATAGCCCTTCAGATGTTTGAAGATGGCTATTATATTTACTCTCAGCCTCTTATCTAGGCTAAATATACCAAAATCCCTCAACTGTTCCTCATAAGACTTGCTTTCCAGAACCTTTATCTTGGTTGCCCTCCTCTACGCACATTTCAACTTGTCAATATCCTTCTTAAATTGTGGTGCCCGTTGCATATCTTCCGTCTGAGAAATCGAAAACAATTTTGTGCAGATTACTTGACGTAACTTGAATTACATTTTTTTGAAACAAACAACTGCAAAATTATTGTTGAATGGGAAGTATATGTGCAGTTGAATGGGAAGTATATGTGCAGTATATGTGCAAGCTTTAAGTTGCTCTTTTGAAATTGTATGCAGCTGTATAAGACCCTATAGCAGAGAAACTAAACTGTGTTGGCTCAGACGTAGTACTGGCTTATGGACAGTCCTCCCAAAGGCTGCAAGCCCATGGAGGGTGCAGCCAGCGGGAGTAGGCGTTACTAAAGTTGGTATGACTACTTTGTACCAGCTATCTCTGGTCTGTGTCTCTGCATATGTGTGTGTGTGTACGCACGCGCGCACACACACACGTGTGTGCATAGTTTCAGATCAAACTATACTTTGAATGAATTCTGCTTTTTTAAATGCAGCGTTAAATGGTTAAAAAAATACAGAGGATCGAAGTATTTAGTGAATGAAAGTCTATTTTCACAAATCCATAAATGATCCATTTAGGGAAGCAGAATCTGAACATCTAATATACTGTATGCAAATAATCATTTTCATCTTGGAAGATGATGTAACCTGCTTCTGCAAACCCACATGGCTTTAGGATGTGGCTTCATTCAGGGTTCAGAGATATTAGAAGCATATGAATGATGTTGCATTATATTTAAAGTTACTGCTCTATTTCATTTTAGGACGCAGTGGTGTGAGGTGAATCAAATGAACTTGCATTAGTGGACACAATATGAACACTAACAGGGCTGACTTCTTGGAGATCTGATTTATGAGTAAATTAAAGGCTTGTCTGAATTTGGAATTGCCAGCTTTTTATTGCTACGGTTTCTTCTCCAGCCCTGTAAATCCTTTGGCATTGCTATGGTAACCATGAAAGCTGAAGGAATTCCCTCCATCTCTTTTTACAGAGGGTGATGAGACAGGTGTGATGGATAGCCTACTGGAGGCCTTGCAGTCAGGTGCTGCTTTTCGAGACAGAAGAAAACGCACAACAAGGGCTAAAGGTGAATACTCCTCCCCCTTCTTTTATAGATTTAGGGCACAGGACTATTTACTACAGAATGCATCAGTTGGTGGAGAACTACTTATAGTAACCACATTAAATGATAATTTGTAAAGTTTTCAGAGTACACCTTTGCTTCCAGGAAACTACCTTTTGGAAATACACTTTTGTGTAAATATTAAAAATACTTGTTTTTTTCTTCTTTTTCCTATAGATACAGATGTGCCACAGAATTTCAGCCCAACCTCTGAAAGACCTGTTCTGAAAGCTTGTAACCATGGTAATTCATAAATCATATCTTTTTACTGTTGATTCCTATTGATTTCCATAAGGGTCTGTTATATTCCTTATTTACTGTCATATCTGGAATAAGCCACTGGGATTGGCTTGCCAAATGGAAGTCACTTAGTGTCAACATTCTTAAAAGTTTTCTTCTTATCTTTACATATCTGACCTGCATTTTTACTTTGTCTAAAATCTGAAGAGTTGTAGATGCCAAATAACATAATTCAAAATACTAGTAAAGTATGTCTTTAGCTCTTGAATTTAAATATATTGTCTTATTTATAAAATAGGTTAAGCGTTACTTTGTTGTAAAATAGCATTAAAAAAGAAAAGGTTTTTTATTTATTAACTCAGTGGTTTATAAAATATCATTGTTAAGGATCTGAGTATGATTCAGGAAAGACTGTATTTCATATTATGAAGAATGTAAGTACCATTTCACATGTTGGGCAAAAAATAATAATATTAAATATTCAGGTTTGTGAATTTAAGCAGAGGATTTTATCTGTTTATTTCACCTACAAAGGAAAAGAATATTTTCTTTACCTTATTTTATTAAGTAATTTCTTTTATTAAGTAATGCTTACTTAATATATGCACAAAAATCATGGGGGGAATATAGCTAGCCATTTTATAGTTTTAGAATATGATGCACTCCCTGTTCCCTGTGGTCCGAAGAACCTTGCTGAAGTGAAGCAGGTTTAGAACTGGTCAGGACTGGGAGACTGCATAGAAGTCCTGTGTACACTGTCTTGAATTTCATGGGAAAAAATGCAGTGAAATACATTTCACTATACAGTGGTACCTTGGGTTACAGACGCTTCAGGTTACAGACTCTGCTAACCCAGAAATAGTACCTTGGGTTAAGAACTTTGCTTCAGGATGAGAACAGAAATCGTGCTCCGGCAGCGCAGCGACAGCAGGAGGCCCCATTAGCTAAAGTGGTCTTCAGGTTAAGAACAGTTTCAGGTTAAGAACGGACCTCCAGTGGTCCCTTGGGTTAAGAACTTAATTCGTTCTGGAGGTCATTCTTAACCTGAAACTGTTCTTAACCTGAGGTACCACTTTAGCTAATGGGGCCTCCTGCTGCCAGAGCACAATTTCTGTTCTCATCCTGAAGCAAAGTTCTTAACCCGAGGTACTATTTCCGGGTTAGTGGAGTGTGTAACCTGAAGCGTCTGTAACCCAAGGTACCAATGTATGTGTAAGCTATTCTACTTGGAGTGATCTTTGTAGAAGCAATACATGGTTTGTTTTTTGTTATGAAAATTTCCCTGTTGTGAGGTTAAAGCTGATTATTTGCTACTGCTGCTAAAAACCATTTCAAAGGCAAGCTGATTCATCTTCCTTTTTTATGAATCTGGAAATACAAAACCCTACTAGAACATATGGGTTACTTTGCTGGCTCAGTCTAAAATGCACCTAATGCAGCATCTGCTTTCAGCAGCAGTCAGCCAGATTGCTCACAAGCAAGGTGTGGTGGCCTTCTTCTGTCTGTCCCAGCATCTAGTCTTTAGAGGTATACTGCTTCTATAGAGGTTCTGTTTAGCTACTATGGGCATTGCTTGGTAGTTTATGTGGTGTCCAAGCTTTTTTCAAAGAGGGCCAGATTTGATGAAGTGAAGGGCCATGAGGGCCAACCAAAGTTGTTAACCTTTTTTAGGATTGAAGTTGTTGGGGTTCTTTTTACCCCAGGAAATATACTACTGTACTACTGTGGGGGCCAGAATAAACTGACCAGCGGGCTGGATGAGGCCCCCGAAATGAACTTTCAACATGCCTGGTTATGGCCATTGCTGCACCCTGTAGCAGTGAATTCCATAATAGTGTGTTGTGTGGTTCAGCACTTGTTTTTATTGGTCCCAACCCTACCGCTGATCAACTTTCTCTTGTTGGAAGATTCTTAATTTACTGTTGCAGTTGGTTGAGCCCTGAAACCGGGATGGATAAGTTCTGGCATGCCTTTAAATATGCAACCTTTCGATGTCAATCTAGTTTTAGAAACAGTTTTGAAGGACAGCAGAAGCTGATCAGACTGTAAAATGGGATCAGGTAAATCAACTTTGTGAAAAGGGAGAAAATGTCTAATGCACCTATGTCACAACTCAATATTGTTTAAAGTGTCTTTGTAAGTATTTTTAATGGCACCTGAAGAACTGAAATTTTCAGATAGTCAATAAAGAGAAGTCTTATGAAAATTGTTTAAAAAAAGCAATTCTAGACATTGCATCTGTCACTGATCTCATTCCCTACCAACAGTGACCCTTTCCGTCTAGACACTGACTAATGATTTTCAGAGCTTCGTTAAACCAGTTATAGAAGATTGTTGTCAGGCATTCTCCACTAAATTGCTTTCCTAAGCTATGTAGACATTCTGGTCAGGAGTTTTCAAACACTGATTTTAAGTAGCAATATTCTGTAGAATAGGTTGGTGGGGGGAAAGAACATAACAGAGAGGAAACATGGCAATGTGTGTGTGTAATTTGTAAAGATCACATGATACTCCTCCTATGCAAGTAAGCCACCAATTGTCAGAGATGGATGTGTTGGCACTTCTCAATGCGTCACTTCTCCCTGTATGGGTGACTTGCTTCCATTCTCTTATATGGAGAATATGGCCCCTGTTCCTGGTGTCAATTGTTATGTGAAGGGCTAGATCTTGGTATTCTCCCAGTGCAAGTGATTTGTAACGTTAATTCCTACCTAAGGTTGTGTATACACAGAATTATGTACAGTGGTACCTCGCAAGACGAATGCCTCACAAGACGAAAAAAGCGCAAGACGAAAGAGTTTTCAATTTTTTGAGTCGTTCCGCAAGATGAATTTCCCTATAGGCTTGCTTCGCAAGACGAAACGTCTTGCGAGTTCTTGCGAGTTTGTTTCCTTTTCCTTAAAGCCGCTAAGCCGTTAATAGCCGTGCTTCGCAAGACGAAAAAACCGCAAGACGAAGAGACTCGCAGAACGGATTAATTTTGTCTTGCGAGGCACCACTGTACATAGAACTCTGTAGAGGCTACTTCAGTGCAGCTAAGGGGAAGGACCATAAATAACTGGTGGAGACTGTGTTCTGCATGCAGAAGGTCCCATGTTCAATCCCTGGCATCTCCAGGTAAGGCTGGGAAAGATTGGTCTGAAGCCCTGGATAACGATGCTGTTGATGCTGACAATACTGAGTAGATGAATCAGTCGTCTGATTTGGATTAAGGGAACTTCCTATGTTCCCTTGTAGGACAGAAAAGTGGATTGATGGAATCTGGAGATTCAGTAACCATGGCAGGAACACTTGTTTTGGCTAGTGGGCTGCAATCACCAACCTCGCCTACTACAAGATATGGTAGAACTTAGGGTATCCTGGGAAGACTCCACAGTAAGGGTAATCATGAGTTTTTTACCTTTCTGGTGGCAACTCAGAGAAGAGCTCTGCTACTAGCCTTGCGAAGTTGAGTGGCTCAATAGTATGGATGCCAGATACCATTACTACAAAGCCTCAGGAAGAGGCATGTTGCTAGGCTGATAATGGACATTAGCCTAAGCCCCCACAATAGCATTTCTTTCTGAGTAGTGGAGCCATGTTTTCAAAACCTTTTGTCATTTATTATAGATTGAACTTCGTAGCTAAGTAATAATCTCTTTGAGTGGTGGCAGAAATTTCTCTCTAATAATTTTGAGGGCCCATATTTGAAAGCCTTTCCGTTAGCAATATTTCCTCCCAGCATATTTACATTGGTGATTTTTTAAAATATATATTATAGTGTATTTAAGACCAGGTCTTTGCAAAAGTTTGTTTAAAAACCACCTGTCTCATAAGCATTCATTTCCAGACTCCTAGTCTTGAGAAACTTGCCTATATATCCAGAAAGCTCTTTTGTTAATACTAACACTAGGGGGTGCCATTCATCCATTGTTTAGCTCTAGATTGCTTTGAAAATGCGGGCAGCAAAATTTTCTCACGTCAGAATGAAATGAATTCTATAATGAAATAATGCATAAAAAAGCTATTATGAAATTCATGTATAACGAGCTAGATATATATCGTATAAACTAAAGACGTCTGCTACCTAGCTGTTATTGCCATACTGCCTGGTAAAATAATTATTACTGTCCTGACATTTCATAAATATACATAAATGAAGAGGGTACAAGCATTAATTTTAAAGTTTGGAGAACAATATAATGGTAATATTTACTTTCATGATGCTGTATACTGCATGCACTTCATTCAGTTGAAACTAATTTTATAGTTTTTAGCTTAATCAGGTTTGTTCTTAGCCTTAGGCACATTAAGTATTTACAGCTAGCATAAACAGCACTTAAGTGGTATTATAATAATGAGCAAAATTTTTGGTCATTGTTGGATAAAGTGTTAAGATAGCAAAGGAAATGTATACTTTTACAGTTGTACTGTAGGTGGTACTCTTTTACTGCTTCTTCTGAGGGTAGGGGCAGAATAAATATATATTCAATTCAGTGTGATCCATCATCAGGCAACTGTTCAAAAAGTAGCATTCTTAAATGCTCTCAAATGTCCAGTAGCAAAAATAAATGAAGGGCATAGTGCATTAAGGGATTTCCAGTGGAGTCTCTCAGGGCAGAGGAAACTGCTGCGAGAGAGAGCTCATGGGACAGATTGTGCTCTTACTGCCTTTAGCAATAGCTTCCTAACTAATCAGTCTCCAGGCTTACACCCTGCTTTAACTTGAGCTGCTTTCTGTTTGCTAGGCACTGACTGAAAACAGGACACAGCCAATTATTCTCTGCTGAGTTAACCCATTTCACTTTATCCAGTGGAAAGCATGATTGCCTCCGTATGGCAACATATTCTTCATGTGTTTTCATTTTTAGTTACACATCTTCTAAATTAGGTAAATAACAAATTATTTCAAATAAGTTTTAATTAAAACATTCACATATTTCTGTTAGGTACTCAGAGGTTTTTCTGTTGAGACAGTTAGCACGTTGAAAAAACCAATCCTGTACATCCGAGTTACGCAAATAATGTGAAATGACACTTATGCAGAAGTAATTGCCCAAATAAGAACATAAGAAGGGCCTGCAGGATCAGGCCAAAGGGACATCTAGGCCCACATCCTCTTCTCCCAGTTGCCAACCAGATGCTTGTGGATAACCCCCCACAAGCGGGATCCGGGCACCAGAGCTCGTTTTTCTTGTGGTTTTCAGAAGCATTACTGCCTTTGACTGTGAAGGCAGAGCTTAGCCATCCTGGCTGGTTGGCTATAAACCGCTGTGCTTTGTGGTTTTTAATTTAATAATTTCACCCCACATTTTTGGTCTCTACTTTATTCAAAGACTACTCTGTGGCTGGTATTTAAAGCAGAATGTAAGTACATTTTTCCTTGAAGTGCTGGTAAATGATAAGTGTATGTTCCCAATTGGCAATATCCTTTATTTAGAAGAACTTAAACATAAGAACAACCTGCTGGCTCACACCAAAGGTCTAGCATCCTGTTCTCACAGTGACCATCCAAATGCCTATGGGAATCCCACATATAGGAGGAGATGAGTGTGCAATAGCAGTCTCCCCACTTGTGATTCAAGCAACTGGCATTCGGAGGCAGACTGCCTGCCACGGGGGAGGTGGAAAGTAGCCACCGTGGCTATTAGCTATCAAAAGCCTTGCCCTCCTTTAAAGCTAATCAAGTTGATGGCCATCATTACTTCTTGTGGGAACAAATGCCATTGTTCTGTGCACTGTGTTTTTTTGTCTGACCTGAATCTTCCTGACTTATAGTATTATGAAAGATTGAGAAAAACTTCTTTGTAACCACATCATGCACAGTTTTGCAAACCTCTGTCATCTTCCCTCTTTACTCTCCTTTTCTGTAAACTAAAAAGTTCCAAGTCAACCTTTCCTCAAAGGGAAGTTGCTCCATCCCCTTGATTGTCCCGCTTGGCCTTTTCTGAACCCTTCCAGCTCTATAGTATCCATTTGTTCTCAATCAGTTTGACAACACCTAACATAAGAGAAGCCTCCTGGATCAGGCTGGTGGCCTATCGTGTTCGGCATTCTGCCCTCCCCGTGGCCAGCCAGATGCCTCTGGGTAGCAGGAACCAAGTATAACCCTGATCTTCCCTCCTGTGGTTTTTAGGCACTTGCATCTGGAATCAGGTCCTGGGGCACAACTTGGTCAAAAGGAAAGAGGGAAAAACCAGGGGGTCTGCAATACTTAGCTAATTTGGAACCGCTGGCATAAAGGACTTAAATGGCTGGACCACATTGCTTGTTTTCAATGTACTACAGTGGCGCCTCGCAAGACGAAAAGAATCCGTTCTGTGATTCTCTTCGTCTAGCGGTTTTTTCGTCTTGCGAAGCAAGCCCATTGACGGATTAGCGCTATTAGCGGCTTTTAGCGGCTTATCTGCTGATCGGATCAGCTGATAAGCGGCTTAGCGGCTTAGAAAAGGGGGGGGGGAGGAAAAAACCCCAGCAGGAACTCTCAAGACATTGTCGTCTTGCGAAGCAAGCCCATAGGAGATTCGTTTTGCAAAGCACCTCCAAAACGGAAAACCCTTTCGTCTAGCAGGTTTTCCGTCTTGCGAGGCATTCGTCTTGCGGGGCACCACTGTACTTTGTTATTTTGTAAATCACTTTTAAGACTATTCCACAGTTAAGTTTTGAAATAAAAAAAAGGAGAGAGACAATTGCTGTGTTTGACTAAATCAGCAGTGAGCAACCTCAGTCTCAGGGACAAAATGTAGCCCTTCAGACCTCTTTATCCTTCACTCAGGACCCTCCCTAGGCCACATCTCATCTCAGCTCCATCTCTTCCTTGAGTGCTTTCACCTGGCATATGGAATGTGACATTTGATTGCCTTGAGAGAGAGGTTAGAGGAGGGGCAGTAGAAACCTCTGTGTTTTGCATGGTTGGAATATAGCCTACTGTACAAAGGTACTAAATGTCACATCTGTTGCATCACCTACTTTGACTGTGATCTTGCCCACCACTGGTATATCTCCACTCGTCAAGCTAGTCCCCCCCACCCCCACTTGACTAGTTTCAACAAAGCATAGTTAAGATGAAATACAGTTTAGGGTTTGGTTGTAATACTGAGCTGTAGTTATTCAAAAGCGAACATAAAAGCTTCATATTTCATGGATATGCTGGGAGTTTCTTCTGCAGCTTGTTTCCATTATGATAAACAAAGGTTTATTTTGACATCCAAATGCAGATCAAATGAGAGGATTTTAACTGACCTTACATTTGCTTTCTCTACTAACCAGAGGAATCTAATAAGTGTGGGACACTAAATTCTGTCACCAGGGGTTACTCTAGTAGCTGATACCTGAAGCTTCTTTGTCACAGTCACATGTTGTGGGTGGTATCCAACCAAACTGTTAGTGCAAGCACTTTTGACTGTGCAACTGAATTCCCTCTCCACGAGCCCCCTGCACCCTCCCTAAATCTGCTTCAGAGGGTTGGGGGAAACCCACAGCAGATGGTGGGGAGGGGAGTGGGGATGTGGTTCTGTTTCACAGCCCAGAGTGTTTGATGTAGCAGAACTATTTAGTTGGATACTGCCCTTAATTTGGATTATATACTTATAAAACATAACAACCTGAAAATTAACAATAGTGGAGCAGTATCAGTTAGGTTTGCAAAATGTTCTACCAGTGAATTGGTACATAGTTGCTTGTTCCTATGTATGGTATCAAAAATGTGAATAAGGAGTGTGCTATTTGTGAACAAGTAGTGTAGAATTCAACATTTTCCTTGTTAAAGGATATATCTTGGTCTTATCCAAAGTCCTTAGCTAGACAAGTTTTATCTTGTGAGCAAACATTGAGAGCTATATTAGGTCTTCTGTAGGAGATTCAGTCATCAGGGCTGGATGTGTAGGGAGCTGCCACAGTAGGATGTCATAAATAGCTGGAGAGCCATCTGGCCTCAATCTGTTAATACATATTTCCCTTTTGCAGTCAACTAGTGTGGGTTTTCCCCTGCTGTATGCGGCAAAGATGAGGTGCCAAAGATGAGGCAAAGGCAGTGAGGTGCCTTTTTGGAAGGCTGGTTAGATTCCATTTCAGGAGGTGTGGTACTGTTTGTTGGTGGCTGCAAAAAAACAACAACACAGTAGCTTGTGCTATGTTAAAGTGCACGTTTTCATAGACATGAGGGAACTTCATCAGATGTGTTATCCTCAGTTCACAGGTGTGCCTGTATGAAATTATAAAATTCACACAAAACCCCTAGTATATTAAAGGAAAACAGGGACAACTGACAATAAAATGCAAAAAGTACAGTCTGTGACAATTCTGTGTAAAATTTAAGATAAGCACACACAAAAATTAATCACAATAGAAGAAATGGTGGTAGTGCAGTCATCCCAGGCTTGATATGTTAATTAACACTTGTGTTGGGACTGGACACTATTGTCTCAATTCAAGCCTAAACAAATAAATCAAACTTCTTGAATAGGTCTAATTCAACAATTTCACACCAGTCGTCCCTTTAAATTATTTCGTTAGAGAATAACAATGTTCCTGTGGGCAGTGGAGCATCCTTGGAGGCTGAAATGTTCTCCCAGTGGGTTTCTGAACAAAACCTTGTGTAGAACCATAAAAACAGAGAAAGCTATTACAAGGTTCTGAGGAGTAGACTGTAGTCCACAAAAGCATAATCTTCTGGGGGGTTTTGCTGCTACAGATAATGGTGTTAGGCAACTGGGATTGTTGCAACGTCTGCTTTTGTGTTGTGTCTCCGTTATGTGTCCTGTTGTTGTTCAAACACTTTCAATCTAAATTTGATATCCTGTAGTTTAAAACCACTGTTTTTATGCTGTAGCTATGCTTAGCTATTATAGAATCAATTTGCCTCTCTCGTATTTTAATTCTTGCCTGGTAGTCATTGGCAACAAGGAATTGCATGCAACCAAGTGCATGGAATTCCACACAGATTAGTGAGCAGGTTGTCAGTGGAGGGATGTCGTAATCCTCTGCACTCAGCATAGGAACCAAGTGGGATTCTAGAAGTGAGAGGCTCCCTCCTCTACATCCAGAATGGGAATAGTTAACATTTGCACATAATTGAATAGTGGAATTCACTTACCGCTAATTTGGAAGGCTTTAGAGGGGTATTAGAAAAAAATTATGAAGGGTAAGTCTATATCTACCTCTATAACCAGAGCATGCTAGGGAGCAACAGCAGGAATAGGCTATTGCACTCATGTCCTGCTTGGAGATATCTAGCTAGCCCTGGAGAAAACAGGTTGCAGGACTAGGTAGGTCTTTGCTCTTAATTCAGTAGTGCTCTTCTTGGCTCTTAAATGCAGTAGGCTGTTACAGGAGAGATAAAGTTGTCCGCCTCTTGTCTGCCAGCCCACAGCAGGCTAGTAACGTTTGTGTGCTTATTTACTATGTTTAGAAATGTATAGTCCCCTGTTTTGAGCTATGCAATGTATATCCAGATGTTCAAATTTGTTCTCCTGATTTTGTCATTTGAAAGCTGCTTTAGGAGCATTTTTTGTCTGGCGAGTGTGATAATAAAAAAATCCAAATAAATAGGAACAAAGGAAGTTGCTGATACTGAGTTCAGAGCATTGGTCTATGTAACACAGTATTGTCTACATTGACTGGCAGTGGCTCTCTGAGGTTTTGTATAAGGTTTTCTTCCAGCCCTACCTAGACATGCCGGTGATTGAACCAGGCACCTTCTGTGTGCAAGGCAGATGCTCTACCACTGAGCTATGGCCCTTCCCCTGGTACAGAGATGTGGGTGGTGCTGTGGTCTAAACCACTGAGCCTCTTGGGCTTGCCCATCAGAAGGTTGGTGGTTCGAATCTGCGTGACAGGGTGAGCTCCTGTTGCTCCGTCCCAGCTTCTGCCAACCTAGTAGTTCAAAAGCATCCCAGTTCAAATAGATAAATAGGTACCGCTGCAGCGGGAAGGTAAACAGTGTTTCTGTGCACTCTGGTTTCTGTTACAGTGTCCCATTGCGCCAGAAGCAGTTTAGTCATGCTGGCCACGTGACCCAGAAGCTGTCTGTGGACAAATGCCAGCTCCTTCAGCCTGAAGCGAGATGAGTGCTGCATCCTTTGGCTGGACTTAACTGTCCAGGGTTCCTTTACCTCTTTACCTTTGCTAGATTACAACTCCCATCATCCCTGACCAATGGCCATGCTGGATGGGGCTGATGGGAATTGAAGTTGCAACACCTGGAGAGCCACAGGTTCCTCATTACTGATCTAGGCTAAGCCCTTTATAGCAGACCTTGTTTTGGATGTGCATCTTAAAACTATAAAGCAGGTTTGTTTTGAAAACAAGTGTATTATGTAAGTACACTCAAGAGGTCAGATTAGCTATGGCTCCCTATTAAGTGAAATGTATGTTATGGCCCTTGCTACTTCTCCAGTTTTAGGAAACTTTATGAGTGGTTCAGTATAAATGCATTAAGTGCCCAGATAGGTGATATTTCCATTTTTGTTTTTTAAAATGTGTTATTTGTCTTCATTGAGCCTCAGAGGTTCGTAGGAAATAAGTTCAAATACCGTATTTTTTCATATATAAGATGCCCCCTATTTTTGCGGCAACAACCAATCACCAGTCCACCCTTGGCACTATCCATGTATAAGACACCCCCTAATTTTTGCCTTTTTTTTAAAGGAAAAAAAAACCTTGTCTTATACACGGAAAAATATGGTAAATAAAAATGACTAGGCTCACTGATCATCAGCACCCTCATAATTTTTGTCTAAATGCTTTCTAGTGTAAAGGGTAAAGGGACCCCTGACCATTAGGTCCAGTCACGTACGACTCTGTGGTTATGGCGCTCATCTCGCTTTATTGGCCGAGGGAGCTGGTGTACAGCTTCCAGGTCATGTGGCCAGCATGACTAAGCTGCTTCTGGTGAACCAGAGCAGCGCACGGAAATGCCATTTACCTTCCGGCCAGAGCGGTACCTATTTATCTACTTGCACTTTGACGTGCTTTTGAACTGCTAGGTTGGCAGGAGCAGGGACCAAGCAATGGGAGCTCACCCCATGGTGGGGATTTGAACTGCCAATCTTCTGATTGGCAAGCCCTAGGCTCTGTGGTTTAACCCACAGCACCACCCACATTATATTTATATTCTTAGTAGAACATCCTTTACTGGAACAATGTTGTTAATATAAATCAAGTAGTATTGTCTTTATTGATGAAGCATTATAGTGTTGAACCATCTTCAGTTTTCATAGAATTGGAAGGAACTCCAGGGGTTATCTAGTCCAACCACCTGCACTTGTAGGTATCTCAACTAAAGCATCCATGACACTTGGCCATCCAACCTCTGGTTAAAAACCTCCAAGGAAGGAGAGTCCACCACCTTCCAAGGCAGTCCATTCCACTGTTGAACAGCTCTTACTGTCAGAAAGGTCTTCCTGGTGTTTAGTCAGAATCTCCTTTCTCGTAACTTGAAGCCATTAGTTCAGGTCCTGGCCTCCAGAGCAGGAGAAAACGAGCTTGTTCCCTCTTCCATGTGACAGCCCTTGAGATATTTGAAGATGGCTATCAGCTCCCCAAACTGTTCCTCTTAAGACTTGGCTTCCAGGGAGGCTCGCCTAGTTGTTTCATTACATATCTTTAGGCGTCAGGTGAAAATGGTTCTCTATACCTCTATAACTGCATCACAGTCATTGGCTCATGATATGTTTGTGGTCTTCTAAAACCCCTAGATCCTTTTCACGTGTATTTCTGGCAAGCCAAGTGTTCCCATCTTGTATTTGTGCAGCTGGTTATTCCTGCCTAAGTGTACAACCTTATATTTGTGTCTACTGAAATTTATTTTGTTAGTTTTGGCCCAGTTCTCCAATCTTTTAAGGTCATCTTAAATCTCAGTTCTGTCTTCTGTGGCATTAGCTATGCCTCCTAGTTTGGTGTCACCTGCAAATTTGATGAATATCCCCTCAATTTCTTCATCCAAGTAGTTTATAAAGACGAGCAACGGGCCTAGGGCCTCCCTCATATGAAAGCCCCCAGAGCTCTTTGCAATGAACAAAAAGGAAGAAAGTCCCACTTCTTTTGGCTTTATTAAAATAATTGTGTAGGGCCAAACCATACAATCCTTAGATCTAAGGGACTCAGTGTGGGAAGCTCATATATTTCCATTGTCTGCCCCTCTTATTAGGGGATAAAGTCTCTCTTCATTTGTTAATGACAGTGATGCTGATTCTTAATGTCACTGTTGACTGCTGTTCACTTTACATGGTTGAAATATTATTCTGATATACCGGTAGTTTGTTAATAGTTTAGTAAAACATTTGATTCAGAATAATTTTTTTCTTGTTTTCCTCCTCTAAAAAACTATGGTAGGTGCGTCTTATGGTCAGGTGCGTCTTATGGAGTGAAAAATACAGCATTTCAATCTCAGTGCTGTGGTTAGTTGATACTGTTTTGAATGTGGGACCCATCCTCTAAACTGCTTACTTTATTTCCTTTATCTTTTACAAGAAAGCAGTTGCAATATGCTTGAGATTTTAGAAAAAATCATTGAAGATTTCTGTTAAATGTGTGTATGCTAACAGCCTGTGTATGTGAGAGAGAAAGAGCTCTGGCTTCTTCAGTTTCCATGGTTCAACAGAATTACATAGAAAACAAATGACCATTTTTATCATTTCTTCATTTCTGATAAAATCATTTTAGTTAACCTAAATTCATTTTGAATTAACAACTTGCAATGCACTCTGAAATAATTAAATTGCAGTGTGTGCTTATCTTGGTTTTCCAAACAGACTTATCCCACCCATATAGAAGTCTGTACACTACTGTTTGGTCAGCTCTATTGCTTAAGAATAAAACATTTTTTTTCCTTTTTACATCAGTTGCTATAAAATATTAGCCACCTGTGAGAATTTGCATATTTGGAAGAACCTTCTGTTTGATTTTTTTTTTTTGGCTGTATTCCAAGGTTTGTATGTGTGTTTTTAAATGGTTTATAAAGGAAAGCAGAAATTGAGCCATTTCAAATCTTTCTAGTTAAATACTCTAAGAGGTACTGTATGTTAGGAAAATAAAGACACAATTTCTTAATTAATCTAGAAAAAATAAAGCAAACATTCTGAAATGCCAGTGGGCAAATGCATGGGACAGAACCATGGCTATTCTGCTTAATAGCGATTATGTTGTACACAAGCTGAAGCCAGAGCCCTGTGTCGTCTGGGCAACTCCAGTTGCCATAGCAATGGAACTCTGTTGCAGGAGCAGGGTGAATGCTAATTGTAGCCATTTGTTGTTCCCTTCTGAGTCTTCTTTAACTTAGCACGATTGCAAAGCAGTCTGAGGTGCTGGGTGAGCAATATTGAGAACCCCAAAAGTACTGTTACTCAAGGAAACGGGATGCTTGACTTGAAGTAATTATTTTAGCAGTCAACAGTGCTGACAGTGAGACTGTGTGGGCAGGGATACAATCTGATAGGGATAGAGAGCTGTTTAAAAGCTGGTTTGTTATTATTTATCTATTTCCAGCATTTGTATGCCATTCCATACAGTTTACAGTTAGTAAGTAAAAATAATGCAAATATAAGAATAAAGCACAAAACTGTTTTAAAAAAATGAGATGCCCATTTAAAAGACCTGGGTGTCCCAGAGGCTGCAAAGATGGTGCCAGATGAGCTTCCAGTCTGCTCCATTACCAGAGTGTCGCTAATTAAAAGGCCTTTTATCTGGTAGTTATCCACCTCACATTACAGCCAGTGTGGCACAATGGTTAGAGTTTTGGACTAGGACTTGGGAGAGCAGGATTCGAATCCCCATTCAGCCACGAAGGTCACTGGGTAACCTTGAGCCAGTCACCATCTCTTAGCCTAAGCTACCTCACAGGATTGTTGTGAGGATGAAATGGGGAAGAGGAGAACCAGGTAAACCATCTTGAGATCCTTGAAAGATAAAGGTGACATATAAATGTTAATACTGCTGCTGCTGCTGCTACTACTACTACCACCACCACCACCACTACTACTGCTACTACTGCTACTAATAATAATATATGGTGGGTGTACATGGAGCAGGATGTCTGAAGACTATTTTCCTGCATTGTAGGGACTTGGAGTAGATGACCCTTGGGGTCCCTTCCAACTCTACAATTCTGTGATTCAAGATCCTTAGGGGTTTACCAGTTAAAAGCAGCAATTTAAATTTGGCCCAGAGACAGACTGAGAGTCAGTGCAGCCAACAGAACACAGAATAAATATTGTCAAATGACACAGTCCAGTTAATAATCTTGCAACCTGTTCTAGACAACTGCAATGTCCAGACCACTTTTGATGTCATTACAGCCTAAATGAGAGTTTACCATGGCACCAAATGAAGCATTTTTCTTTGTAGATTTGGCTTGAGTCTGCAAAGAAAAAATGTTACTTTGCATAAATGACTCCGCATAGGAACGCAGGAAGCTGCCTTACTGGTCAGCCTGGCTCAGTATTGTCTACACTGACTGGCAACATCTTTCCATGGTTTCAAACATGGACAAGTGAAACCAATCGCCTGTCTCTTTGATCCTTGCCCATGTTGGCTAATAAAAGCAAACCCGGAAGGACAGGACGATGGGCCCCACGGGTGGTGGATGCTTCCCTCTGTGTTGGGAGTCTTCCTAGACCCATCGAAAGAAATGGTAATTAAACTGCTTCTTAAAAAAACCCATATTTGTACCAACCACTATGGCCAACTATCGTCCATTCTCCATTCTTGGGTAAGATGATTGAGTAGGTGGGTGCTGAACAACTCCAGGCATGCCTGGAGGAGGCAGACCATTAGGATCCCCTCCAGTCGGGATTCAGGCATCATCATGGGACTGAAACTTGGTTGTACTGGTTGATGATCTCCAGCAGGCTAAGGACAAAGGTGAAAGCTGTTTCACAGTTCTGCTGGATTTCTCAGCGGCCTTTGATACCATCAATCATGGTATACTTCTGGACTGGCTAGAGGGGTTGGGAGCTGGGGGCACGATTATATAGTGGTTCCGTTCCTTCCTCCTGGGTCGTGTCCAGAAAGTGGTGTTGGAGGATGAGTGTTCAGATCTCTGGGCTCTCACTTGTGGAGTGCTTCAGGGCCCCATACTCTCCCCCATGCTTTTCAACATCTACCTGAAGCCGCTGAGAGGTGTCATCAGGGGGTTTGGGCTGGGTGTTCATCAGTATGCGGATGATATCCAGCTCTCCCTTTCTTTTAAATCAGAACCAGTGAAGGCAGTGAATGTCTTGTGTGCGTGTCTGGAGGTGGTTGGAGGATGGATGGCAGCTAACAGACTGAGGCTGAATTCTGACAAGACAAGACAGAAGTACTGTTTTGGGGGGATAGGGGGCGGGGGGAATAACTGTGCCCCTAAAGGACCAGGTGCACAGCCTGGGAGTAATTTTGGACTCACAGCTGTCCATAGAGGCGCAGGTCAATTCTGTGTTCAGGGCAGCTGTCTACCAGATCCATCTGGTACACAGGTTGAAACCCCATCTGCCCGCAGACTGTCTCACCAAAGTGGTGCTTGCTCGGTTGTCTTCCTCTTAGACTACTGCAATGCGCTTTACGTTGGGCTACTTTTGAAGGTGACTCTGAAACTACAACTATTCCAGAATGTGGCAGCTAGACTGATGACTGGAAGTGGCCACCGAGAGCATATAACACGTCCTAAAGGATCTTTACTGGCTCCCAGTACATACCTGAGCATGATTCAAAGTGTTGGTGCTGACCTGTAAAGCCCTAAACAGCCTCAGCCCAGAAAAACTGAAAGAGTGTCTTCATCCTGATTGTTCACTGAGATCCTTCTCTGAGGGTCTTCTGCTGGTTCCCTCGCTGCGAAAAGCGAAGCTACAGGGAACCAGGCAGAAGGCCTTCTCGGTAGTGGCATCCTCCCTGTACAACTCCCTCCCTTCAGATGTCAAGGAGATAAAGAACTACATAACTTCTAAAAGACACCTGAAGGTGTTTGCATTCAGCACAAGTGACCAAACGCAAACTCTGCTTGCAGAGGAACAATTAGGAGTGCACTTTAAGGCTCATGGTTATTCATTTGCAGCTGCACCTTACTCTTCCCATACATTTCACCATATCACATCAGTTGTCAGAGGTTAGGGCAGCGGTTCTCAACCTGTGGGTCCCCAGATGATGTTGGACTACAACTCCCACCATCCCTGAGCTCTGGCCTTGCTAGCTATGGGTGATGGGAGTTGTAGTTCAACAACATCTGGGGACCCACAGGTTGAGAAAGGCGGGTTAGGGCATGGTTGGGGGGGGGAATGGGCTTGCAGGTCCAATTAAGATTCCAGATGGGTCTAATTTGGCCAATGGGTGAAGGTCCCCTATGCATGCTTTAGGGGAAATGTAGCTCAAACTAGAAGAATCGGAACATCATTCAAGTGGATGGATGAACCAACAGTACATCTGCCTGTCTGGATTTAGTCTCTGTTTAATGACTCTCCACCCAGTCCATCACTTTACCCAAGCACTATGTCAGGACAGATGAAGCCTCACTTGAATCTGATGAAAAAGAGAGATAAAACTAGGTATCATCCAGATAATGGTGACATCTCAGACCAAATCTCCAAATGACTTCTTCCAGGGGTTTCATATAGGGAAAAGAATAAAACCCTGAGGAATCCCAAAATGTGAATGTCAAAGATTCAAGCAATAATCTCCCAGCACAGCTTCCTGGAAATAGACATCCAAGTAAGAATAGAACTACCACCAAGCAATGCTTCTCACACATAATCCAGCCTATCCAGAAGAATACTATGGTCAATGGTATAAAAAATGGTTGCATTTTGCCTTTCAGCAAAGGTCTTCTCAAAGGGTGGTCAATGGTATTCTCTCCCCAAACAAGACCTGAAACTTGAATGAAATGGAACTAGGGTACTCTTGGATAAAACAGTGTCTGCAGTTGCACAGTCACTATTCTCGCAATCACCTTGTCCAGGAAGGGAATATTGACCTTAGGTCCATCATTGCCAATGTCATAGGGCATGAGGTTAGTTTTCTTCAGAAACAGCTGAATCAAGATTTATTTTGAATACACTGCAGGTGCCCTCTTTCAGAGAGTTATTTACAACTTTCTGGATGTAGGTGGATATCTCCTCCCTGCTAGATTTAATAAGCTATTAAGGATGTGAGTCAAGCATACAAGTGGTTGATCAGATTTGAACAATCACCTTGTCTATTTTTTTAAACATAATTTTTATTAACAGGCCAATCATATCACATTATTTCAAATCACATTAATTCCAAATTATACAGCCAAATTTTTCAATTTTGTTGGGGGTACCCATACATCAAGCTCCGGACGAGAATCCAAACATCACTTCTATTACTGCTTTAATTAAAGAGTTCTATCCAGTTCTATCCAGATAGTCTCTTTTTTACTTTCTTCATCTTGTTATTGTCATATATTCCTTTCTTTGCGATCTCTGATAATCTTCACAGGCAGGTTAAAAACAAACATCGTCTGTGTGGGTTTTACGCACTCCACAAGTCATATCTCATAAGGACAGCCGCCATTCCACTCCTCCTTCGAGAATTTATCTTCGGTCTGCCCTTTAGTTTTCCCAGGCTTGTAAAATATCTCCTAGAGGGCTCTGCCAGGTTAAAGATCAAATTCCAAACATCGTTCACTTTCAAATAGTCCTGGTTCTCCTCCCCCCGTCTTTCTTAAACAAGCCTGTCTTGCGAGACGCCATTTTAAAACTGCGTCATAAAATTTTTCCATTGTCCGATCTTTACCAATCCTCTCTTCATTCATCATTAATTCATCCCACACAGTTTTTAGATTCCTGCTTGTGTAGTAAAATACGGCGGTTCTTTTTTCTTTGGGGTGGAGAGTTATTTATGCTCATATAAGACAAAGAAAGAAAAGTTTTTTCCTCCACCTCACCTTCTTAGCTCCAGACACACCCATCTCTTAATGGCGCTTCATCTCTTGATTTATTTGTCTTCGCCCGCCGCTCCAATCCCAGAGATCCATTAATCAGCAGTCTTATCTCCTGACCTTTGCTTGATGTATGTGCTTTAACATCTTCCAATTATATATTTCCAATTATATTTTCACGTTAAAGCAAACCAGCACGCGCAGATTGGAGACGGCGTCCGGGAAGAGCCGACCACACCGAGGGCTGAGCCAAGTGACTGGCGCACCCCCTTCTCTCGAATCTGGGGGTGCATTGTGGCCACCACTGGCAAGGCAGTCCCCCCCCTATATCCTTGGGGGGGGGAGACTGCATACTTCCCATAGCAGCCTCTTAATTACCTCGTGTGGGTCGGAGAGATGTTATTGTCGGCCATCTTCCAATGCGCCACCTGGTGGCCCCCCTGAACAACCACCTTGTCAATGTCATCAGGCTCAAATAACCAAAGGTCACCCCACAAAACTGGACTAGGTTGTTTACCTTATACTGCAGTGACTGTGAAATCAAAATCATTATGGATAAACACATCGCAGTGTTCTGAGAATTCTATTATATCTACCACTCAGCAGATTTCAAAAGGTCCCACACCATTCGGGGAAAGATCCTTTGCAAAACACTGAGGGGATGCAACAGCATCTCTATCACCGCCATATAAAGGTAAAGGGAAAAGGGACCCCTGACCATTAGGTCCAGTCGTGGCCGACTCGGCCAGCATGACTAAGCCGCTTCTGGCGAACCAGAGCAGCGCACGGAAACGCTGTTTACCTTCCCGCCGGAGCGGTACCTAGTTATCTACTTGCACTTTGATGTGCTTTTGAACTGCTAGGTTGGCAGGAGCAGGGACCGAGCAACGGGAACTCACCCCGTTGCGGGGATTCGAACCGCCAACCTTCTGATCGGCAAGTCCTAGGCTCTGTGGTTTAACCCACAGCGCCACCCGCATCCCTCATCGCCACCATAAAGTAGGCCCAATAATGGGCTCTTGCTTGTTTGTATGCATTCATCTTGAGTTTATTTATTTATTCAGTTCTTTAAAAGGCACTTCCTTGGTTAAGATCCCAGGGCAGCTTACAAAACACAGATAATACAATACGTTTGATAGAATTTTTTTTTTACAGCCAACATCATATTGCTTTAAATATTCAAGCTGACAGATTACTACAGATGAAGGCAGTTTCAAGACATCTGATACGAATCACAATACAGTGGTACCTCTGGTTACAAACGCTTCAGGTACGAGCTCCGCTAACCTGGAAGTAGCTGCTCCTAGTTGTGAACTTTGCTCCAGGATGTGAATGAAAATCACATGCGTGCAGCGGGAGACCCCATTAGTGAAAGCGCACCTCAGAATAAGAACGATTTCAGCTTAAGAACGGACCTCAGGAACAAATTAAGTTCTTAGCCAGAGGCACCACTGTGGTCTTTTCCAAAGGGATGAGTGAAGAGGTGGGTCTTAGGGCTCTGACAAAAACTAATGAGAGTGACAGCCATATTCCAGAGGAGGGAAATCTCCAGGTGGCATGCCATATCAGGGAATACCCATCTCTGTGTCACTGCAGAGCAGACAGTTTTTCTCCACCTATGCTCTAACCATCTTCCTTCTTCATTGCCCTTAGCTCAGGTATGGATCAAGGAGCTGCATGGGCTCTAATCAGCAGAAGGGACACTTGTTAACCCCCCAAAGTCCTTTCTCGATTCCAGAGAGGAACTAGGGCTTCCACAGGAGCAGCGACCATACCAGCAGGAAAATTCCCAGGAACCCTTATGATTTTATCAGCTTACTGGAGGAGGACTATTCCAGTAGCACTGCCCCCCCAGCCTGTAATGGGGAAGTGATTCGACCATGACAAAAGAGCAGGTGTCAAACCACCTACTTTCAGATCACTCTTCTCCTGTTCAGCTGAGAGAACCAAGTGGTATACTGATGATATGTTGGGATTATTGGTAGCCATGATATCCTGATCAGCCCCAGGCGAGGTGGTTTGGGCATGTTTTTATATGATGGTTACTTTGACACAGTGTGTGTATTGCCTTTAAAATAGTTTAGATAGGCATGAACATAGCACTGGAGTTTGACACTAGGGAACAAGTTATTTCACAGAATAGTACTTGATTATGTCATATTTCAGGAGGATATTGTTGTTGTACCATAGATGCCACTTAGAGCACTGGCTCTCAGCCGTACTTTTATACTAAGGAATCTTAAGAGGCTTCATTATTTACTCATTCAGAAAGTTGGGTTGCAGTTAATCACCATCTACAACTGCACATCTAAATTGAAAATTACTCAGTGTTCTTTCTATACCCTTAATAGCATGTCAGGGGAATTGTTTAATAATAATAATATGCAAGAGGATTCTGTAGTACATG
This sequence comes from Podarcis vaucheri, assembly GCF_965113315.1. NCBI lineage: Eukaryota > Metazoa > Chordata > Lepidosauria > Squamata > Lacertidae > Podarcis > Podarcis vaucheri. The sequence continues at coordinate 109,787,589 of NC_138762.1, forward strand.
GCTTCAAGATGAGTAAAGAGTAATATTACTGAAGTATATATTGGTGTTCAAGAGCCAGTAAGAAGATGTGGCCAAATACTTTAAAAAATGCATGTCTGGTACTGGTACTAATTATAGTTGCTAAGTTGTAACTTTTCTTGAACACACAGCATATGTAGAGAATTACAGACTGTGCAATCTACATAGAGGAATCAATTATTTGTGTACAGAAAAATATGTGCTCTGGTTGTCCACCCTTTTTTCTTTTTCTCACCATGCTTGTCTTATTGTACAACTGGTTGTACATTACTGGAGCAAGAGAACCCTCTATTACAAAGCTATACCATATTTTTCCATGTATAAGACTAGGGGTTTTTTTTTAACCAAAAAATTAGGTTTAAAATTGGGGCTCATCTTATATATGAGTAGTGCTGAGTGGTGTTTTCTTAATTTGGAGTCCCCAAAAATATACATGGAAAAATACAGTATGTACCTAAAAGAATACTAAATGATCAGAGCACATCACCTGCAGTAGGGCTGTATCTGACCTACACATATGGAAACAGCCTAAGAGGTGGCCCAACAAGTAAAAATGTCATTGCTGGTGGAATGCTTGTACATCACAGAGAAAAGTCGCATGCCAGCTTATGTGCCTAACATTCTAGCTTTCTGCAAACATATGGTGCTTGTGGGCAAGTGTCTAACCTAATCCCCTACCTTTTGTTCTGCAATGGTATAGTCCCAGGAAAAATGCCGTGTAATGTTTCTGAATATGTGAAGATATTCTGACTTCAGCATTGAAAAATGATTCCTCAGGTTCCCAAGTTCTTTTACAGCAAGGAAACACAAAGAACTCTTGAGTGTGTTTCTAATAGTTGGCTGATGTAACATTTTAAATAGCTTGGAATATTATCTCATATGGACTTACTTTGATTAAAGTTAGTAGCACTATAATGATCATGTGATAACTGATGAAAATGTTCAGATACTATATGAAACTTACAGTTTACTGTGGATTTACAGAGTTTGAATAAAAATTAGATGGTTCCCTGATTCTGTTAGTAATATGACCTTTATTCTGTGTGTATATGTTGAATTTATTTCAAATACAGCAAATGGCTTCTATCCCTTTATACTTGGGATTTATTATGTACACAGCTGCTTAAAATGAAATTGCATTACTATTTCAAAAGATGATCTCAGCCAAAATACATTTTGATGAGGTCTTCATAATGTTCTCTTCCTCTTCCCAAATCATCTTCTTGCACTTCCATTTCATGTCAAGCTTCCTATGGATTCAAAGAGCCCTGTAAAAGCACCTAAAGCACTTATATATGTTAACAGATGTTCTCTTAATTTTTCTCCCTTTATGCAACATTCTTCTCACTTTATTCTGTTCTACTCCAAAAGGGCCCCACACTCAAGAACAGATGGGGCGTGGAAGCACATCTGAATCTTTCAGGTGTCATTGGTGGCCTTTACAATCCCCACAGTATCCGAAATAACCCCCACTCTATTTTTGTCACCTTCCCCCATCTCTTCCACGTCCCACTTCAAAAGCCACTGCTTTAACAGTGCCTTTCTTAAGGTATCCCATCCTTGAACTCAATTTCCACTGCCATCTTGCACTTTTCATTCACTTCTCCTACCCTTTATACATTTGCATTTTAAAGCTCTCTAGACCGAGACCATGTAGCTTCTGAGTTCTGTGCAGCCCCTAGTACACTCTAGCTACTTTAAATAGTAGTATTAATTTCCTTTTTGTCTGTACTGCACCTGACAGTCCTCAACTTGAGTATGTCACAATTTAGTCATCATGAATAGCTTTTGAATAACATTTGTCCTTTTCTTGATTTATGTCCTAAACGATTTCTTACTTCATTATAAAATGATCAGCATATTATGAAGTGGGAATGTAAAGAGAATTTATCAAGATAAACTGCAGCTAGTTATCCCATTGAAGTTATGTCACAGATATTTCAGCAAGGTCCCTGCCTCTGGCATTTACTATCTAAATGACTTGTGGCAGAAGATTATAGATCTTTCTTAGGAGGTAAAGGTTGGAGTGATTCCAACCCCCAACCCCCCCCCCCCTATTGAAGGCAAGTCTTGGCTTATTTAAGAGTTTTTCCTTCTGTGAAACCTGCATTCATTATGTAACATTTGGCAAATATTACAGGTAAGGAAATACACATTTCTATGAGTTCATGGCCTCTTCTCATCTATGGTAAATTTGACTTATCAAGGGCAAGCCATGAGAGCACAGCTTTTCTGCAGGTTTGATGGGGAATGTCAGCTGCTATACCTTTGCAAGGATCCTTGGGGATTTTAGTAACAAGTCTGATATAACTGTAAAAAGCATCAGCTATTCTGGCTGCTTTAACCTCATACAGCATTTGTAGTAGATGGGAAGAACACCTGCATATGGTTGCATAAATAGGCAAAATGCTTCAGGTTCTTTTACATGGTTTTATATTTCTTCCACTAAAAATATAAATGAAAAACACAATGGATTAACATAGGCTGCATTATGAAAGACATCATATAGCAAGTTTTAAGACTCTTATTATTATCTCTTGGTTCCCATCTGCAATGGCTGCCCCTCTTTTTACTCTATCCAAAATATAATGCCGCAGTCCATAAATCTAAGAAATCCGGGCTAGGACATTGCTTTTGGGGTAAATTAAAGTGGCTACCATGGATGAGTCGTGCGAGCTAAGCTTGGCTTCCTTTCAAAAATGGCACTGCCACCGCCCAACACTAAAACACTGCCTGGAGGTCTGATGAGGAGGGTTGTAAATGGTGCTGCTACTGTTGTCGTTGTAGAAGCAGCCGCCAATCACAGGGCGGGAACACAGCCACATTGGGTCTGTGTCTATGTTGGGGGGGGCAGCATTAGAAGCTCATTACCTAAGCCCCCAAACTCTGATTGGTGCCAGCCTTGCCTCAAAATATATCTTCACATATTTTCGGCATGGAGAAAATGCCTTTTCTCAAAATGTACTTTTAAAAAGTACTTCACAATTATTTATATAATGCCTTAAAACTAAGTTTTCGAAGCAGTTTGCGTGGTAAAATTGAGCAACAACGTACAGTAGTACCTTGGTTTAAGAACAACTTGGATTAAAAATGCTGCAAACCCAGAAGTAGGTGCTTTGGTTTGTGAACTTTGCCTTGAAAGCATAACGTGTTCTGCTTTCTGTTGAGTGTGTTTCATTTGTAAATTGAGTCCCCTGCTGCTATGGGAAAGCATGCCTTGGTTTAAGAATGCTTTGCTTTAAGAACAGACTTCTGGAACGGATTAAGTTCGTAAACCAAGGTACCACTATAAACATCTGGAAAGTAGCATCTTAATTCTAAAGTTTTCATAATAGTTTGATAACTTCCTTAAAAGAGGATTTTAAAGTTTTGGAACAGGTTGTTGCTTGAGTCTGTTAAGCCGCCTTAGAAAGATTACACCAGTGGCTGTTGGGGGAGACTGGGAGTTGCTAGGAGAGCAGTTGCATTAAAATTTCTTCTTCCCAGTCCTCTTGTTGCTGTTGACGCACCACACCCACAGTGGTCACATGGGAATATGAACACACTTCCATTCAGAGACGTGTTGCTGAATACCAGGCCCAGGTACCACAAGATTCCCCAAAGGAACAACGTGTCTCATCCAGACTGAGGCTTTCATTAGCTTCTAGTTCTCAGAACTGTTTTATTCTTGTAGTTATCTAATATTTATGAGAGCCTTTTCAGTGATGAACACTTTACATGCACAGGGACATTCACCTGTACTCCTGCTGCTTTTTTGGCTGGCCTGTTCTAATCAATATGCTGCAAATCACAATAGAGAAAAAAGATCACTTTAGTTGAAATTAATTCATTTTTTATTCCACATTGCTACATTGTAATGCAGAATTTTGTATGTTTAAAGGTGTACATGTTTAATACAAAATATATTTACCTTCAAACAAATTTGAATAAAAGCAATGTGTTGTCTATAAAGAAAGGAATTTTTAAAAACCCTAGTTATTTGCTTTTTTTCTGTAAAAAAAAAGTCATTATAGAATAATTAAAAAATCTAGATGCTGTGTACTTTTCCATAAGTGTTTGCTTTTTTCAAAAACTGGATAGCTCAGCAGATACAAATAGTCAAATAAACAACTTTAAAAGTCAGCACCAACAGTTTGAATTGTGCTCAAAAATGTACTGGGAGCCAATGTAGATCTTATAGGGTCTGCATTGTTATGCAGGTGTTACATGGTCCTGCCGGCCACTCCCAGTCACCAATCTGGCAGCCACATTCTGTAGTTTCTGAGTCACCTTCAAAGGTAACCCCACATAGACTGCATTGCAGTAGTCCAAGCAGGAGATAGTCAGAGCATGCACCACTCTGGCAAGACAGTGCACAGACAGGTAGGGTCTCAGCCATTGTACCAAATGGAGCTGGTAGACAACTGTCCTGGACACAGAATTGACCTGTGCCTCCACGGACAGTAGTGAGTCCAACATGATTCCCAATGCTTGAACTGACAGTTGGTGGAAGCGAATCTAAGGAACTGAGACAAACACTGGTGACACGAGAGAAGGCTGTAGGCCTAATGAAACAAAAACTGAAAAATCACTAGATTTTAATGGAAAGGGATCATGGGGGGGGGGGATCCTGGATAAAGCTGTAAATGGCTACTAAGTAACCCATTTGGATGTGTTCTACTGCCCCAGTTGGAGGCAATATGCTTCTGAAGACGAGTGCCACTGGCCTGAACTAGCAAGCTCATGTTCTTACATTACTACTGGCATTAAACAGTGGTGTATGGCAAAGGAGCAGCACTGATCAGTAGAGATACTAACAAAATGCAATATGCTCCTGAATTTTTCTCTCTTCTTTCTTCCATCCAGCCCCTACAGAGTATCATTAATAAGTTTATTTAAGCATGAGCTGTACAGTATGAGAAAAATAATATGACATCCTAATTAACATTATTTTAAAAATATATCCTAAGTTCATGTTACATTAGTCAGTTTTAATAGAATGAGATAAGGTTCTCCATCTCTGTACAATGATGTAGGCTTCTACTGGATAAATCAATGAAATGTTGCTCTTAATAGTACACAGAAGAGAATGCCTAACAAATCTGTAACATCTTAACTGCTTTTCTTTCATAAGAAATGTTAAAGTGCAGGTGATAACTTTTTAACAAAATCTTCTAAGGTGCTATGTAGGAAATGTAAACTGCTGTGGCATTCTTCTTTCATCATATAGGCAAACATGAAAATGTCATAAATTTAAGTGCTTTGCAAGCTTAAAGCTTTTTGTTGTTGTTGTCTAGTCGTTTAGTCATGTCCGACTCTTTGTGACCCCCTGGACCAGAGCACGCCAGGCACTCCTGTCTTCCACTGCCTCCCGCAGTTTGGTCAGACTCATGTTTGTAGCTTCGAGAACACTGTCCAACCATCTTGTCCTCTGTCGTCCCCTTCTCCTTGTGCCCTCAATCTTTCCCAACATCAGGGTCTTTTCCAGGGAGTCTTCTCTTCTCATAAGGTGGCCAAAGTATTGGAGCCTCAGCTTCACGATCTGTCCTTCCAGTGAGCATTCAGGGCTGATTTCCTTAAGAATGGATACGTTTGATCTTCTTGCAGCCCATGGGACTCTCAAGAGTCTCCTCCAGCACCATAATTCAAAAGCATCAATTCTTCAGCGATCAGCCTTCTTGATGGTCCAGCTCTCATTTCCATACATCACTACTGGGAAAACCATGGCTTTAACTATACGGACCTTTGTTGGCAAGGTGATGTCTCTGCTTTTTAAGACGTTGTCTAGTGACAAATGACATAGATGTCAGGGGAGAGAAGCTATACACTGCCACAGCCTTTTAAGCTTGCAACACTGCACAATACTGTGAGGAAAGTGTATTAATATGATAGTCCTTATAATGTTAGTAACATTCACTTGAATAACCTTTGCTGATTTTATGGGGTTCTGTATGTGGTTGATGGTAACATGGATAATGTCTGGTCTGGAAATAATTCACACAGACCTCCCTTCAAGAGTTTTCACAGTGGCATGAAAGCTGCTTTATCTTGGTGTGATTCTACACTACATTGGAGTGTATGAATGATGCAGTCACAGAAATGGACAAGTCTTTGCATTTAAAAGGAGAAGAAAGTACAAAAAGATGTATCAGCTTGATAGGTCATTTCACAGTTATTCACAAACTTTATAAATTACTTACGCTCTGCATGCTTCCATACTGGGCAACCTAGAGATGACCAACTTTATTTTTTAAGATCTACTGAAATAAAATGGAAAAGCAGAGTATCCAAAACAAATTTCCTTGGTAACATAATACTATTAATTTAGAGAGCATGCCAAGTTCACAGTGTGGAAATGTCAGTTCTCTTATGCCATTCCATTCATAAAGAGGTGTAGATTATTTATCTCCATTTTCCATTCAAACACAGTATGAACAACCTGAAGGAAGTGCCTCAGCAATCATTGTCATTCTTTTGAAATACTGTGTGTACAATGTATTTTTATGGGGAATCTAAAAAACAAATAGGTAGATTGCAGCAACTAGATACTTGCAAGGTATTTATGATTTATGGATATATGAGAAACCAATTAATCATCTTTTATGGCAAAATTCTGGTATAAGTCAACGTGACTCATGTTAATGATATGACAGAATAGTTCTCATCGTCTTTCATATTCAGATATTAGCTTCAGGGTGTATTTACCAGTTTACTTGAAGGCTCACCTTGCCACATACATGCCTACTTGTCTCCTTGGCCTGAGGAACTTATACAAGTGCTATAAATTTTCCTTCCTCATCTGTGAGGAGACAGTCTTTTAGGGAAGCAGCCCCTATGTTTTGGAACACCCTCTCTGTTAACGTTAGGTAGGCACCCTCATCAAACTATGTTAAGACTTTTCCTAAAAAGTTTTTGTTCCTGCAAGCCTACCCAAACATTTAATTTAGTTATATATTCTTGCTCTTAAACGTTTGCTGATTTTAACTGTGTAATATAAGTTGATATTATTTTATGTAATTATGTATTTTATGTAGGAAAGAACAATTCACTTTTACTCTGGTTTCACTACAATACCTAAGACCTATTGAATTTGGTAGGACTTGATTCATTTCTTGCCTTTATTCCTTTTGTTTGCTATACTTTGAGTAATTAAGGGCTTGTCCACACTTCCACTTGTCCTGTGTCTAGAAACCGGGTCATTTCCCACTTGTCCAAGCAATTTTGCGTTTGCCCTGCCACTTAACCAGGAAAACCCACTCATTAGTGAAAAATCAGAACAAACAGCAAATCCTGGAAAACCTGATTGCTGTTCACAGTCCTGAACTGTGGGTTTTCCCAGGGGGAAGGCAGCGGGACAAATGGAAGTGCAGATGAGCCCTGGCTTGGGAAAGCATTGTACCAATTATTTAAAGAAAGTACCATATTTTTTGCTCCCAGTGGGGTGGCCGAGCGCGGGGGTGGAGGGATTACACGGCTCCCGCTGTGCTTGCTTTACACGGGTGTATTTAATTTTTTTTATAATTTTTTTATTGGTTTTTCACAGTTTTTATAAACACAAACAATACACAATACAAACAAACAAACACACAAACGAACATGTATAATTTCGTATCCTTTTTTCTTAAACCTTACTTCACCAACTTCCCCGTACCTCCCCTTTCTACATCCCAATTTCCAAACCTGTTTCAGCAAATCCTAGCCCTTAGTTTTATTAGATTTTTCCCTTATTCTTTTCTTTTACTTAATCTTTTACAGCTGTAATCCCCTTTTTTCTAAAACCTCAACATTTTAGCATTCATTAATTTTGCAATGTTTCTTAAGATAAATTTTGAATTTCTTCCAATCTTCATCCGCCGTCTCTTTCCCCTGGTCACGGATTCTGCCGGTCATTTGCTTTACACGGGTGTAAGTGGCTCCTGTCCCACTTTGCTGCTTTAAAGCAAGCCACGGATGAGGGCTCCGCTTCCTTCCCTCCTCCGCGGCTCCCTTTAAAGCAGCAAAGCTGGGCAGTAGCTGGTTACACCCATGTAAAACCACATCAAAGGTGGTTTTAAACAAATTATCAATTAATGTTAATGGTTTTTTAAATGGATAATTATAATTTCTGCTTTGGAAGTATGTGTCTCAACTTCAGATGTAATGTGGTTTCCTTTGAAATACACTTATTCCAGATTTGTAGCAAAGCTACAAGTTTGTCTGTTGTAGCTGTTGCTTAACATTTCTGTTTTGTTCCATGTTGTGAAAAGCCCTTGTATGGGTATTGCTGGAATGCGTGTGCTTGAAGTAAATCTTCTACTAGCCAGTTAATACTGCATAAAACGAAGCTGTTCATTTTAATATTATGTGCAATTATTTTTTCAGTAGAAGTCAAATTAGTTCATTGAACTTTTTATAGGGGTGTAATAACATTCCTGCCTATTGGTCATTCTGGAATGGAAGATGCAACTTGTCTTATCTAAACATTTTATGTTGGACTTACATGAAAAGGGCATTTCATAGATTGAAACTTTCATTATCCTGTCTGCATACCCATAAGACAATCTCATGCAAAGTGGAGATGCTTGTATGTAGTGTAGTTATTTTAGAGACACGGTACTCTTAAAAAATCTACAGAACGCATCTCAGATGAGCCATGAGCTCTCCCTGCCCAAACGTTACTGAGCTGCTGTAAACTAATATAATATATGTGTTTTGCTTTAAGCACATCATTTCAACAGAAATCGTGCTTTAATTATTATTTTTCCTATAAATGTAGAAAAAAATGTGTCTTAATTCTGAATTGTTGTACTTGCATTCTTTATCATACCTTAAGAATTGAAGTCTATGCATTAATGCTGTTGAATAGTTTTAGCTAAAACTGAGACTAAAATGAAATCTGATGGACTGAACAGAGTTGACAGCACCTTTTTGAGTGATGAAATTGCTATTGATTTATGACAAATACCAGTAAAAGCAGTCAGGGGCTGTTTTGCTGCTGTCACTTGAGAACTGAAAGTAGGCAGGTTTTGTTATCAATCATCTCTTGTCGGTATAAGACAGCGGCAAGCTGTTATAATTGATTTGATAGCTACATCTGAGTTTTGCTCTAGTGGGCACCATGGATTGTGGCAGAGCAGTGGTGCAGAGAATTGACATGGAAAGGAAATGGCATTACTCCTCAAAGGCAAAGTTATATGATGATTAGAAAACATGTTGATCAAAATGCTTCTCTATGCTAAAAATTTCAGGCTGAGATGTAGCTGGGCCTGAGTTTTGTGTAGAAAATGTGTACAAGGCTAAAATTTAAGAAAGAATGTTTTGGAAAATGCTGTTGACCATCAAACTCTGAATACCAGGTCAGAGTGTCTTTTTCCTAGCTACTTTGAGGATGACTGTTGAAGGCTACTCACCAATTGAAGCTTTTCTCTGGAGAGAGAATGTTAAAGACAAATCTAATTGCCAAAGTCACATTTTTGTGGGTAGAATATTTGATTGGGGAGGTTTATTAGGTGCAGACATAATGCCAAACCATAATGCCTGCATGTTAACTGTTCTAAGAGTTGTTCTCAGTTTTTCTACCTTCAGTAAACCTATTCCATATTGAATTATTCACAGATCAACCACAAATTCCCAGTGCTCTGAAGTGGATTCTGAGCCTTTCCTGCAAATGCCCATTTCAGGAAAAGCCAATAGTCATGGGCAGGCAGCCATTCAGGAAGTTTGCTTGATACTACGGATTGATTTCTTCAACTGAAGAGCTTTTTGAACAGTTCTGACTCTGAGGAGGAAATCCATGATGCTTCCAAGAGACTTACCGTATTTTTCGCCCTATAGGACGCACTTTCCCCCCTCCAAAAATGAAGGGGAAATGTGTGTGCGTCCTATGGGGCGAATGCAGGCTTTCGCTGAAGCCTGGAGAGCGAGGGGGGTCGGCTTCAGGAAGCTATCCGCTAGTCGCGCAGCTCTCCCACGGCTTGTAGAGAGCTTGCCTGCACCCAGAAGCTTGGGGCGTGCTGAGCTTGCAGATAGCAGCCTGTTCTAGGGTCGGGGGAAGCTCGGGCTTCCCCCGCCCCAGCCCCGCACCTGGGGGGGAAATACATTTTTTCTTCTTTATTTCCCCCCCCCAAAACTAGGTGTGCCCTATGGGCCGGTGCACCCTATGGGGCGAAAAATACGGTAAGTAGAGTGAAATCATAGAATCTTAGCGTTGCAAGGGACACAAGGGTCATCTTGGGCCACAGCGATCAGGCAGGTGGGTGCATGCAGATCAGGCATGGAGATCAGGGAAAGAGCAGCTGCAGAGATTGGGGGGTGGGGGGAGGAAAGGAAGTGGAGTTTGAGTGGGAGGGGAGGGGCGCCAAGCCACTGTCAGTGGAGCAACTAGCGGTGGCAGCCAGCAAAGGTGCATGTCCACTATGGCTGCTGCTGGTTTCCTGCTGACTGAGAAAAGCTGCCTCCACCTAAATGTCATGGGAAGGTGCCACAGTGCCTTGAAGTGAAGGGTGATCAGCTGCACTGTTCTCCATCAGCATGAGGGGAAGGCTGCAGCATTTTCAGCTGCCTTGGTTTCTCTCAGGGTAAGGGAAGGCGGCTCAGATCAGCTGTGAGGAGCAATATATTGCTGCACATTTCTGGGTCAAAATCATTATTACGCATTTTAAAACTGATTTTGGCCAATATATTGAAAAATTGCACAGCATTAAAACAGACCATAATTGGGAACCACTGGTTTACGTTCTCTAACTACTCTGAATTCTAAAGGCTTGGTATCCAATATTTACAAATTACAATATTTATCTTATGATATCCTGTGATGGTGACCTTAAATGTCAGATTGGTGAACATAAATGAGGTCAAATTTGGGTAAATGTTCCATTAAAAACTGTATCTTTTAGGATTCAATAATCTACTCTAAAAGCAGTACTTAGGTGATATTGTACTCTGGCCTTTCCAAAATCAATACAAATATCTCTTCACTATGTTGGCAAGGTTGTAATACTATTGGAACTTATACACATGTGTGTTGGGAATGTGAAATTTTAAATAATTTTTGGGTAAAGGTTTTTACCCTTATCTCTCATAGATCAATCATTAACACCAGATCAAGTATTGAACTTGCTTCCAATGGAAAGCAGTACAAATCCCAGCAAATCTCATAAGATACTGGTCTTTCTATTACTAGCAGTGGGAAGAATGTCAATAGTCAGTCAATGAAAAACTTGCTCACCTCCCTTGCTTGATCATTGATTTGGTAATAGTAGTAATAATAATAATAATAATAATAATAATAATAATAATAATAATAATAATTTTTATTTATACCCCGCCCTCCCCAGCCAAGGCCGGGCTCAGAGCGGCTTACAAGCAATGATAAAAACAAGTTGAATGATTACAACTTAAAAACAAAATTAAAATATTGAAACATTAAAATATTAAAATGTAGCCTCATTGCAGGAGGAGAAGGAAAGGAAAAAAGAGAGGGAGGGAGGGAGGGAATCAAATTGGCTCCAAGCCAAAGGCCAGGCGGAACAACTCTGTCTTACAGGCCCTGCGGAAAGAAATCAGATCCTGCAGGGCCCTGGTCTCATGGGGCAGAGTGTTCCACCAGGCCGGAGCCAGTGTTGAAAAGGCCCTGGCTCTGGTTGAAGCTAATCTAACTTCCTTAGGGCCCGGGACCTCTAGGGTGTTGCTATTTATGGACCTTGAGGCTCTCCGTGGGGCATACCGGGAGAGGCGGTCCCGTAGGTAGAAGAGTTTGGAGTTTGGATTTGATATCCCGCCTTTCATTCCCCTTCAGGAGTCTCAAAGCGGCTCACATTCTCCTTTCCCTTCATCCCCAACAACAAAGACTCTGTGAGGTGAGTGGGGCTGAGAGACTTCAGAGGAGTGTGACTGGCCCAAGGTCACCCAGCAGCTGCATGTGGAGGAGCGGAGACGCGAACCCGGTTCCCCAGATTACGAGACTACCGCTCTTAACCACTACACCACACTGGCTCTCGAGGGTCCTAGGCCGTGAAGGCTTTAAAGGTCAAAACCAGCACCTTAAACCTGACCCTGTCCTCCACCGGGAGCCAGTGCAGCTGGAAAAGCACTGGGTGAATCTGCTCCCATGGCAGAGACCCCGTGAGGAGCCTCGCTGCAGCATTCTGCACCTGCTGGAGTTTCTGGGACAGCTTCAAGGGCAGCCCCGCGTAGAGCGAATTACAGTAGTCCAGCCTGGAGGTGACCGTCGCGTGGATCATTGGTTTGGTAGAGTATGGGATGTAGCTCTCTCTGAGTATCAAAGAAAAGTAAGCAGGGAAGAGTCTAAATCTGATCATTTTGATGCTATTTGGTCTAAAAATAATTTTAAAAATAATTTTTATTAACAGGCCAATCAGATCACATTAATTCCAAATCACATCAATTCCAAATTACATAGCCAAATTTTAAATTTTTTTTGGGCGGTACCCATATTTCCAGCTTTGAACGGGATCCAAATATCTCTCTTGCTGCTGCTTAGATGACATAGTTCTGTCCAAATAATAGTCACAGTTCTATTCAATCTTCTCTTTGTTGTTTTCCTCATCTTCTTGTTGTTATCATATATTCCTTTCTTTGTGATCTCTGATAGTTTCCACAAGCGGGTTGAAAACAAACGTTGTTATGTCCTGTGTGGCTTTTACGTTCGTCCAAGAGCCATATCAAAATAAACAGACATCATTTCAACACTCCATACAGAACAATTCCCAGTCTGTTCTGTTTTCCACAGACCTGCCGCTCTCATAATTTTTTTCAGGGGGCCCTGCCAGGCTGAACTCACATTCCGATATAGTTACAAGCCATAGTCCTCCTCCCCCTCCTTCTGGGGACAGATCTGCCACAACAGCCTCTTTTCCCAGCTGCGTCACAGAGAACCTTCTTTCTTTTCTCGATGTTCCACAAGCCATATCTTTGATTAGTAATTAATTTCCACACAGTTCTTAATCCTCCTGCTTGTAATCAGTCATTTGCAACAATTCTTTTTTAGGAGGGAAGGTTATTGGGTACTCACATAAGACAAAAAAAGAAAAGCCCCCCCCCCTTTTCAGTCTCACTCCGACATACCGATCCTTTGATGAGACTTCTTGATTTATTATTGATTCCAGCCTGTCACTCCCCATCACAGAGATCCCTTTAATTAGCAGTCTTTACTCCCAATCTTCACTTGAAATATGTGCATTTGCTTCTTTTCCAATTATATATTTCGAGCTGATGCAAACCAGTGCGCGATCAGAGACAGCGTCCAGGAGAACCGACCCCACCCGAGGGCTTCGTGCCTAGTGCCCTCGCCCCCTTCTTTCGAATCCGGGGGTGAATTATGGACACAGCAGGCAAGGCAGTGCCCCCCATTCCCTTGGTGGGCAAGGGAGGCTGCATACTCCCATATCAGCCTCTTAATTACCTCGTGTGGGTCGGAGAGATGTTATTGTCGGCCATCTTCCAATGCGCCCCCTGGTGGCCCCCTATTTGGTCTAAATTTTTGATACACGTCACTGCAACATAGACCCCCAATGGTTCAATTGAGTTTGTGGAGAGAATGTATTTTATAAGATTAGGATAAATGCTTTGGATAGTAATTATAAAAGATGCATCACATGAGTTAATGTAGGGTATTATCTCCCATTCTTTCCTAGTTTTCATCCCCCACTTTTGTATCAGTATGCTTGATTTTGTTTATATTTTGACTTTTTTAAAAAAACTAAAACAATATAAAAAGTAGGATAATCCTGTCACACCTTCCTAACATAGCTGTGTGGTGCTCTATATATCAAACAGCTGAAAAATAGTTTGGTGCATACAGGACTGATACTGTAATAACAAAAATATATTTGATGAAGGAGGAATAGTATTTGTTTTGCAATTGGTATATATTGTACTTAAATTTTTTAAAGAAAATATCTCTGAGAAACAATAGAAATATAGGTTAAAACAGGTGACACAGTAATAATATAGAGGTTTCAGAGCTAGTTAAGAATTTCCTTTGAATTACAAGACTGTTCTCCTAGGAAGAGCAAGCAGAATTGTTGCTAGGACTTATTCTTGAGGGATTGAAAACTCTCCATAGGGAGATAGCAGAAAACATAAGCTCTTTATATAGTGATACATTTGTGAACAATATGTAAAAATGTAGACTTCCTTCAAGTTGCTTGTCTCAATGCTTTTATAAATTTTATGAAGCAATATTGTTATAATGTGAATATGCAGTTTCTTCATTGTGTTTGTTTTATGTGTGTCACAAATCCCCAGTGCGCTGAAGGGGATTCTGAGTCTTTCCTGCAGATGCCCATTTTAGGAAAAGCCAAAGACTGTGGCCAGGCAACTATTCAGGGGAGCTTGCTTGACATGACTGATGTCTTCCACTTAGGATAAGCATCCACGGAACCTTGATTCTGTTGAATTGTCCTAATATGCCTGTCTTCATGATGGCTCATGATGCACAATTAGGTTACACCCCAACATAAGGTGGGTTACACCACTGGAACTGCTGCTACTGCTACTGTTGTGGATGTGGGTGTGTATGAGTTTGTGTGTGTGTGTGTGTGTGTGTGTGAGAGAGAGAGAGAGAGAGAGATAAGAGGAGGAGGAGAAGAAGAATGGAGTGAGATAAGAAATGAGTTTGGTGTTGAATTCTTCTGTTATACAGGATTCCAGAAGGATCAATTGAATCAAATCTCCCCATTTATTTATTTAAAGTGTTTTAGGCAGTCTTTCAGAGTAAAGGCCTCAAAAAGTCTGCTTACCTTAATCAGTGGGTGGTTTTGCAGCAAGGGGCCGGGATGTGGCTGACTACGGATTAATTTCGTCTTGCGAGGCACCACTGTACCTCCATGGACAGCTGTGAGTTCAAAATGACTCCCAGGCTGCGCACCTGGTCCTTTAAGGGCACAGTTACCCCAATCTGCCATAACTTGAAATCTGATGACGAGGCCCCGCTAATAGATCCAGCTTAATGGGATCTGACCCATGACCCACCAAAGGGTCTTCCCAGTAATGGCAGCTCATTTGTCAAATTTATTCCCCTTTAAGGTTTGGCTGGCATCTAAGTTGTTTAGTTTTAGGAACCAGCTTGAAGTCTTGTTTTTGCTACCAAGTTTTTTAATGCAGAAGAAAATTTCAGGGAGCTGTCAGGCAGTCTCTGTTTTTTATTGTATAGCTAATATTTTATATTTTTTAATGTTGGTTGTTTTATATTTATTTTTGTAACACAACCTGTCATTAGGATGAAGGGTGGGATAAAACCTTTTAAAATAATATTTAAAGCTATATTATACAAATTTATAACATGAGCACCCCTTTTTACTGTTAGTTGTTTGATATACAGCATTAATTTTCAAGGAGTAATTACAGAATTGTAACTTATTATTGTTTTCATTATCATTATTCATTATCTGCCCCACTTCACCTTGCCTGACTCCCATTGTGACACATCATTTTTGAGAAAGTTGCTTCAGAAAATAATATATATATATTGAAGCTTTTTCTTAGAAGCTGAAATGGGGCAGCGTGTGTGTGTGTGTTGAAACCACATTTCTAACAAATGCAGAACTATATTTTCCAAGTTTCTTCTGGGCAAAATTAAGTGCTGAATGATGTCAAATGGCCTCTTCAAGTTCAGAAGCTTCTTGCATGATTATAACATGAAATTCTAATTATTTGCAATAGGAATGTAAATAAGGTGGCACCAAGCCTTATTTGCAATGACTAATGAAAGCTGTTGACTGTAATCAGAGAGATGCAGAGCAACAGGGGCAATTCATTAGGAAAAATGTGGCTGGCAAACAGCAACTGCATGCCAGTTCGGGCCTTTCTGTTTTTACATCAAATTATATACAGTATTTGTTGTTGTAAATGATAATAAATAACTCCCTTTATGAGGAGAGTAAGTAGTGATAAGACATTGCTGCACAGTTAATCCTGCCAACTCCTGCAAAATATCTACAGGGTATATGTCATACTTGGCTTTGCCATGGATAGCTAAAGATGCTTGCCATATTACATTGATTAAACACATTTTAATTGTGGATTTCTTCTGTTGGGTTGAAGTTCAATATATTAAACACGTGCTTCAAGTCTTATTGCTTCACGCAATAAGCAGTTCCTTTAACTTCTGGAATTAATCAGATATTAGTGTATTGCTTGTATATCTTAGATTTATGGTGTATTTAAGTCATACATGTTATTGTGACCTTATTAAAATAATAATATGCACATTACATTCTTTTATGAATGCATGCCTGTAACACTATTTTGGATTTGTAATTCTGAGTCTTCTGTTTCTGCATGAATATAATTGCATTTGTTTCTAGAAAATATACTACTATTTACTAGTTTTTGTGTCTCTAGTTAGTACAATTTTCTAACAAAGTTCTAATATAAGCCAAATGGAGACTTTATGATTAGAGGTAGCGTATGCTCTCTGGCTGATGGGGACAAACGGCAGAGCATGGATATTAGATTATGACCTACTTATAAATTTTGACTGGAGTATGATAGTTTGAATTATTATTTTTTATGACTATCAGCAGCAGTTTGCTATGTCCAGGGTTTTCAGAATGAGTACTGCTATTCAAAGAAAATTGCCCCCTCCCCCCCACACCACACACACTTTGCATCCTGACTTATTTTTCTAGTAGTTCTGGTGATGGTGTCTTAACCAAAGTGTCTTAACTGACAATAACTTCAGCAACTAGAGATGCTGGCGCAGATCAACAGCCTTGGCTCCAGACAAAAACTCAAGGACTCGTAATGCTCATTTCGGGCATCTGCATTATCCAGCTTGGATTAAAAACAGAGTCGTAGAAGAATTCACATTTTACCCATCCAGCTCCCTTAAACACTTAGACACCATTTCCTTTACACAACACTTAATTCCGCAAGGGCCATGGCAAGAGGGAGGATCCGATCTCTTATTTTCTCCCCTCTCCTTACACTGGTAACACGTCAGGAAGAAAGATCCCCATGACCCTTGAGAAACAAAAGGGCTAACTCTAAAGGAACTGGCCAAATAACAAAAGTCTTTGTCAAATGACCTAATGACCAATAGCAAAGGGGCCAAATGAGAATTATAGTTTCAGAATATGCGCATCACAACTGCAAGGTCCTGTCCTATGTATCCTTTAACCCTAATGGTGGGGGTGTGATCAATAGCGGCCACTGCCCACAAGAGCTCATAGAGGCTGACCAATGATCGGTCACAGGATTTGGCCAAATTGTTTTGGTTTTGTCCCCATCTTACTTCCTTGGAATGATACTTTAGAAATAAGCATTGCTACTTTCTTAGGAAGTAACTAAACTGAAGAAGTCTTACTTTGGTTCAGAAGGAGGCCCTGTCGTCACAGCTGCGTCTCTGCCAGGAGAAAAGACGTGTGGCCTTCATCTGTTCTGGTTGTTTCTGTATCCTCCTCTGCAAAGAAACTGGACATTTAAACCTCACAGTTTTGGTAATACTTAAAGTGCCTTATGTTGGTTCAGAAGGGGTCCCTGCTCTCACCATTTCTAGTGTGTATTCATACCACAACAACCATGCGTTACTCAGCAGGAAGCCCTTGTCAAATGGTGAGCAGTTGAATGCAACCCAGCAAGTTTCATGGCTGACTGGGTCTGATTAACTGCAATTCCACGAGCCCCAGCCAGCCAGATGTAGCTCTGCCACAGGTCAGCCACTCCTAATATACCGTATCTATTTGAATGTAATGCACGCCTAAAAAATTAGGGTGCACATTAGATTTTATGACGCCAGCAAATACTTTTTTGGTTTCTAAGTTTTGAAAATTCAGGTGCACATTAGATTTGATGGTACATTGTGTAAATACAATAACAGAACATTCTTAACAAATGCCACCTCTCAGCGTGTACAAGTAAAACTAACTTGTTATGTGACACCCCCGCCCAGTATTTTCTTAATATTTTAAAACGTTTTTAAACATTTATTGATAATTTTGATGTTTTCTTTTATATTTTTGTAAACAGCTCAGAGGCAGTTTGCAAATTTTGTTTTTAAGAAATACATAGAATGAAATACTTTTAGCACCTTAGAAATGTAAGTGTGAAGTATCTTATCCTGGTGTTGGGAAGAGTTAATTCTAATGCACATTTCTATGGCTGAAGGGAAATGAGTTCACTGCTGCTCATTCCTTGACTGATTGAATTTCTTTGCCATTCATTCAGATGAATCTCAAAGCGGCTTACAAAATAATGACAACAACATAATAATTATAATAGAACATCACAAATGCAACATAAATCATATAAAAAATTAACAAATAATCATCAACCAATCTCCTTTTTTGGCATAGAAAAAGTGCATCACATACTCGGACTGGAACACAACACAGTTAATGAAACATAGTTGGAGATACATTAGGATAAAATTGTCCAGACATGAGGTACGAAAGTGGTTCTTAGGACCTATGGTGACGTAATTTCATGGCGTCACTCAAAAATCTTGCCACATTCTCCCACAACGTCATTCCTACAGTTGATGAACAAATAATCAGTAAAACAATTGCAATCTATAAAACACTATTAATGAAACAGCAACTGAAACATAAGCTAAACACCACAATTACAGCAAATTACTTGCCCTTTGAGTGAATGGTCGAAGATTCCTGAAGTATAGTTTTGATTTAACCAGACAGCTAGAAGCAAGGTCAACCTCTTAGGAATCTCAAAAGGAAAATTATACCCTGTTAGGTATCTCTACTTGACTCAGCCTGGCATTTGACACTGGGTTATATGTTTGGCAAGACCCGAAGCGTTTCAGGCTCAATTTGCTCACAAAGCTTGCTTATAGCTAGCCGCAGTTGCACCCATTATTGCTGCCTCTTCTCACCTATATTGCTTCTCCCTTTAAGGGATGCGTCAGAACTCTCAACGAGACTTCTTCACAACGAGCTTTTCCTTGTTCTAGAAAACACTGGAATGACTTTCCCAACACTAAATCTGTCCTATTTACCATTATCACTATTTAGTAGGAGGAAAAGAAGTAGTAGTAGTAGTAATAGTAAAATTTATATACCATCCTTTATCTGAGGATCACAGGACAGTTTACAATATAGAAACACAAAAATACATAACATAGTAATAAGAGCAATTACACCCCCAGCTCACCCCCACAGTTTATAAGACTAAAAATTGTTCATCAAAGGCATGGGAGAAGAATGTTTTTGCCTTACAGCTAAAGATATGCAATGAAGATGCCAGGGCAGCCTTCGACACGCAGGGCACCACTGCAGAAAAGGCAGGTTTTCCTATTGCCGCCCTCCGAGTCTCTCGTGAAGAACACACCTGAAGACGGGCCACAGATGATGATTTCAGGGTCTGGATTGGTTCATATGGGGAGATGCGGTCCATATGACAAGCACTCACATTGCCCATTCATATTTTTCATTAAACCAAGATATGAACCACCCTTCTCTCTGTGCATGCCTCCCCTTTTTAAAAAAATTATTTGTATTAAGTTTTAAAATTTTATATTGATTACAATGACATTCTTTCATAGAAAAAGAAAAAATACAATTTCCGTATCTCTCCCCCCACAACTTCCCTCAACTTCCTCTTCTGTTTCATTGCATATTAACTTCTCCTGCTTGTTTTATTATACCTTAATATTACATTTTTTATTTTAAATATTGTTCTGTTCGTATCCTTTTTATACCATAATTGTTTTCAAACTACCTCTTACACTTTTTTATTTTTGAATTTTTACATCTTAACTTCTATGTCCATTTTGTTAATTGTGTTTACTTAAACCCTGCTAGTGAGTTCACTTCTTTACAATATTTCTGTAAGTACAACATGAATGGTTCCCACTCTTTTTTGAAGTCTTTATTGGCTTTGTCTCTGAGTTTCCCAGTTAGCTTCCCAATTTTCCCATAGTCCATCAGTTTTTCTTGACATTCTTCTTTTGTTGGTATCTTGTCTTATCTCCATTTTTGGGCTAGTAATATCCTAGCCACTGTTGTGGCATACATAAATAGTTTCTTCTGCTCCTTTGGCAAGTCTTGACCTATAATGCCTAGCAAAAAAGCTTCTGGTCTTTTAACAAAGGTTATTTTAAACATTCTTTTCATTTCATTATAAATTATTTTCCAATTTTTAAAAATTATGTTACAGTTCCACCACATGTGATAAAATGTGCCTTCCTTCTCTTTACATTTACAATATGCCACCCCTTTTAAGTTTACTGCATTTTGCTCTGGAAATCTTCACTTTTCATTTTTCCTAACAGGTTGGGATTGGTAATTGAAAACTTTACATGGTTAATATTTTAGCTTTTAATAAAAGGCTTGTTGGAGAAAAATGATCAGCCATAAAAAATAGAAAGGTTAAAAAATGGTCAAATGCCATGAAAGGATTCACTGATTAACAGTAAAAATAATGTTTCGTTTCTTCATTAACTTAGATGAAGCATGTAACTTCATTATTAGACTAATGAAACTGGTATCTGTTTTGAAAATGCATATAGTGCTTGTAGGGACCATGATGGATTGGACTTCACTAGTGGGTAATAGAAGGTTTTTATCCAGCCTACCTGCTATCTCCAGGAAAATATCTCCCTAGCGAATTTAAAATGTTACTTTCAAGTCTAATTGCTGGAAATGTGTGTTTAGAATTGGCTACTCTACCACTGCTGCTGTAGGGTTCCTGTGTGGTTGGTCAGGAGAAAGTGTAGCCCTTGGGCCAAAAAAGATGAACCACCACTTTATTATACTGTCAATATCCACAGCAAGGCTCATCTGGCACTTTTGTTACATATCTTTAGGCACCACGCAAAAACACCCCTCTTTTCCCAGGCCTTTGGCTGCTTAAACAATCAACGGCCTTGTGAGACTTGATGTTGTGTACAGTTTAAGGTTGGGGAAGAAGAGAGGAGGTGATCTGTAGAAAGGATTTATGATCTGAAAATAGACTTGATGTATGTATTTCTGTAACCCAAGAAAACCTTTAATAAAAATATATTTTTTTAACAAATATGGACTTTTAAACAGGGGGTATTGTTTTTATTTGTTATTATGGTATGTATTTTTGTGTTTTACAAGAGACAGCTAGCAGACTAGTCGTCTCTCACAGCAGGAGAACTACTGCTGTATCTTCCACCACTCTCACCGAGGGATGAAGCAAGCCATACCTGCTGCAGTTCTAAACCAGCAGGTGAAGTATGCTCCCTAGGGAGCTGTGGTGTTAGCATCTCTTCACACCTCCAAGCGGAGGTCTCCATTTGTTTTTATGCTTCTTCTAAATCTTCCCCCTTGTCTGCTTCACATACTTCTAAGCATCAGAGGCCTTCCAGTGAAAGAAAGATAGTTAATCCATGCCCATTCTAGCAGGAACTGCAATTGAGTATTTTGGATAGAAAACAAGCAGGTCCCTACCTATTGTTGTTGTTGTTGTTGAGTCGTTTAGTCATGTCCGACTCTTCGTGACCCCCTGGACCAGAGCACACCAGGCACTCCTGTCTTCCACTGCCTCCCACAGTTTGGTCAAACTCATGTTAGTAGCTTCGAGAACACTGTCCAACCATCTCGTCCTCTGTCGTCCTCTTCTCCTTGTGCCCTCCAACTTTCCCAACAGCAGGGTCTTTCCCAAGAAGTCTTCTCTTCTCATGAGGTGGCCAAAGCATTGGAGCCTCAGCTTCAGGATCTGTCCTTCCAGGAAGCACTCAGGGCTGATTTCCTTCAGAATGGATCGGTTTGATGTTCTTGCAGTCCATGGGACACTCAGGAGTCTCCTCCAGCACCATAATTCAAAAGCATCAATTCTTCGTCGATCAGCCTTCTTTATGGTCCAGCTCTCACTTCCATACATCACTACTGGGAAAACCATGGCTTTAACGATACGGACCTTTGTCGGCAAGGTGATATCTCTGCTTTTAAGATGCTGTCTAGGTTTATCATTGCTTTTCTCCCAAGAAGCAGGCGTCTTTTAATTTCGTGGCTGCTGTCACCATCTGCAGTGATCATGGAGCCCAAGAAAGTAAAATCTCTCACTGTCTCCATTTCTTCCCCTTCTATTTGCCAGGAGGTGATGGGACCCATGGGCATGATCTTCATTTTTTTGATGTTGAGCTTCAGACCATATTTTGCGCTCTCCTCTTTCACCCTCATTAAAAGGTTATTTAATTCCTCCTCACTTTCTGCCATCAAGGTTGTGTCATCTGCATATCTGAGGTTGTTGATATTTCTTCTGGCAATCTTAATTCGGGTTTTGGATTCATCCAGCCCAGCCTTTCGCATGAGGAATTCTGCATATAAGTTAAATAAGCAGGGAGACAATATACAGCCTTGTTGTACTCCTTTCCCAATTTTGAACCAATCAGTTGTTCCATATCCAGTTCTAACTGTAGCTTCTTGTCCCACATAGAGATTTCTCAGGAGACAGATGAGGTGATCAGGCACTCCGATTTCTTTAAGAACTTGCCATAGTTTGCTGTGGTCAACACAGTCAAAGGCTTTTGCGTAGTCAATGAAGCAGAAGTAGATGTCTTTCTGGAACTCTCTAGCTTTTTCCATAAACCAGCGCATGTTTGCAATTTGGTCTCTGGTTCCTCTGCCCCTTTGAAATCCAGATTGCACTTCTGGGAGTTCTCAGTCCACATACTGCTTAAGCCTGCCTTGTATAATTTTAAGCATAACCTATAGAATACCTGTAAAAGCATACTAGCCTGCCTATGTGGTTAATAAATGTTGTAGATTACTGCAGTGATAACAAAAAGCTTTTCTGTTAAGTGAAATTCTGGGTTAACCCTATCCATTAGCCCAGTGTTTTTCAACCACTGTTCCGCGGCACACTAGTGTGCCGCAAGATGTTGCCTGGTGTGCCGTGGGAAAAATTGAAAAATTCGAAAGATTTAAAAAAAATATGTCAAATTTTCGCCCACTAGGCGGGCGCCGGACTGTGTCCACCCTATTTTCCATCCGTCCTGGGTGGGGATCAGATCGGATGGGATCGGATGAGAGCGGACAGGCGATCCGCTGTCATCCGATTCTTCATAGAGAGCAGTGGGGCTCT
Source organism: Podarcis vaucheri (assembly GCF_965113315.1). Lineage (NCBI taxonomy): Eukaryota > Metazoa > Chordata > Lepidosauria > Squamata > Lacertidae > Podarcis > Podarcis vaucheri. Next base: position 109,810,596 of record NC_138762.1, read on the forward strand.
GACATCTCCCTCTCCGCACACAGTGGTGGTGTGCCTCGTGATTTTTTTCATGAAACAAGTGTGCCTTTGCCCAAAAAAGGTTGAAAAACACTGCATTAGCCAGAGGGAGGTGATCCATAGTCAGTGGTGATACGAGGGGTACTATTAAACATGTTGTATCTTGAGCTGTATCTACTTGAGCAGGAGAATGTGGATTTTTTAACATGGGGGGGTCTTAACTTTTGTGTGGTACCCTTGGGGTACCTAGCTTTCAGTGAGTGTTTGCTTCTGGGGCTAGGATTGTGTTTTTAAGTAATTTTTTCTTTAAAATTATGCTATCTCATTCAACCATTTTCAGCCTTCATTTCAATTAACAGGCTATGCTTTCAGTTAAATTTAATATAAATTCAGGAGGCTTACCTGTTTACATTGAAATTGAGAAAACAAAGAACTTTGTCAAATTCAATTTAGCATTACGGAGATTACTGCAGCACATCAGCCTTTTATCTATAGTAGTGTATAAAAGCACTTTGAACAGTGCATCAATTTTCACAGCCATTTAGTAGATTAGAAAGCAATTGTAAGCAAAATAAAACCCACATTAACTCCTGTCAACAGCCTCCCTTTTTCTCTGTTATGGATTGGTTTAAAATAACGATGAGGTCGGAACTGATTGCATCAACAGTACAGATGTATTATAAAAATGAATGAAGCCACTGTACGAGAATTCAGAGTCATCAGTAGATATTTGTCCTATCTATGTAGCAGCTTTCATGTTTGCTTTTCTATATAGTACTGTGAGCCTTTTGGGGGTGGGGGAGAAGAAGAAGGTAGGCTGTATGTGAGACACGTCTAATCCCTGGATCCCGCAAGTGTTAAAATATAAGCCAGGCTAGCTTCCTGTGTTCAGGTGATAGCCTGGGTGATGGACTATCAAGGGAAACAAAGGAAATGGGCTCTGTGTGAGATGGCAGATGGGTGGGGTTAGAACATTAGAAGGGCAAAACCTGAGTTTAGAGTGGAGTTTCTGTGATGGGACCTAGAAGTAAAGCAGCAAGCTTGAGACAGTCAGAGCAACGTTTGAGAGCAATGTCTGATTTCTGTTTCAATCTAAGGCTGCAGGTATGGGAGAAACAGGACCTTTTGGGGGTTTAACTGCTGTGAACCCCCCTGTATTGTATATATGTGTAAATAAACCATATATCATAAACCACTGTCTCTGCTGTGTTCCCAAAGGAAACAGAAACCCTGGGTGGGGGCCTGGAACTCCTGGAATCTTGCACTGCTCTGAGATTAGGGTGATGTGCAGCAATGCAAAAACAAAACCAAGCTCTGACATTAAGGGAACATGTCCCTGTCACCAAGAAACAATTGCTTATGTTTTGAAACAGTAATTATATCTAGTGGCAGCTTTTTAAACTGTGCTCAATTTTCTATTCTAATAGTATTGCAGTTATAGCTGTCTAGTGTTTTGTATGCAATCAACAAAATACTTACATAAATAGAATCACATATTTTATTTATTTATTTATTTATTCATTCATTCATTCATTTATTTTAAATGAGCACTCCTCTGAACAATTGTTCTGATCCATTTGCAACATTATTTCCTGGTTCTGTCTTAAAAGCAATTAGAGTAACTAAAAATGACATTTTATCTGAGCTTAAAAGCAATTAAAATAAAGTGTACTTTTAATCATAGATGGGAAACCACCTATAAGCTAGTGTTCAAGGTCCTTTATATAATTTAAAATAAGGCTTGCTTTTTAAAAGAAAAAAATAATGTGCCCCTCTTGTTGTTCTGTGGGTGAATTTAGAATAAGAGATTTTTAAGGGGGGGGACATGAATTACTGAGGAGCGTACCAGTGCATATCTTTTTAATTGCTTGCCTAGGTTGGAACAGTAATTTTCTTTCAGATAAGGAGTATTTCTATGCTGCTAATTTCTTTTTTGTTTTTTTGTAAAAAGAAAAAGCTGCCTTGACCTTCACTAAAATTTTACCCAACAAGCAGTGTCTGTCCTGCTACAGTATGAATAATCACAGATTGGTATACTGTGGTACCTTGGAAGTCGAACGGAATCCATTCCGGAAGTCCTTTCAACTTCCAAAACGTTTGGAAATCAAGGCGTGGCTTCTGGTTGGCTGCAGAAAGCTTTTGATGTTTGGGTTCCAAAGAATGTTTACAAACTGGAACACTCACTTCTGGGTTTGCGGCATTCGGAGTCAAAATGTTCGACTCACAAGGCGTTCGCGAACAAAGGCACGGCTGTATTTCATGAACCCAAAACACAGCATGGTAATTTTCAGTATTAACTACCTAAATCTAGTGAGAGTTGTTCAAAGAAGACTAAACAATTCTTGGTTTTTGTTTTTCAGTTCAACAGCTTTATTGCATTAACTGTATGCTGTTGCAAAAAGAAAAGAAAAAAATCTTGCAAAAATATAAACCATGAACCAGTAAATTGTCCTGGGCACATAATAGTAATCCAAAATTTTGCCAGTTATAATTCATTGGATGTGTCATGACAATTTAACTACATTGTGCCCTTGAACCTGAGTCACATTCTTAAGGCAACAAAGGCAATTTTAGCTACTTCCCTGGTTACACTAGCAACAAGTCTTACAAGACTCATTCAGTGAATGGGACCATATAAATGGTGGTGTGAAAGTCTGTCTTACTCTAGTGCTGCCCACAAAAAAGGCCAGATCATTGCTAGTTTTAATATAATGCCCCTTTCTCATTGATCCAAACCTTAAAGCAGGTAACAAGGAATCACAAATTACAGATTAACACACACCCAATCCTCATGTCTGCAGAGGGAGTTTCAGAACCCCTTGTAAGGTCCTACTGAGGAGCAAAATGGGGCAAACTAGGCCTATATGCTCAAACCTTCCAGGCACTGAAGGGGCTCTTGGAGCGCTTATATTCCATTTTGAATAAAGATGCTGCATATGTTCAAATGAGGCCGTGGTTAATGGCTCATGTTGAGCAGAATTTTTGTTACTAGAATGTAATAATGTTAATAATTATGAAGCAATGGCTGTGATTTGCTGGAAAATGAGAGGATGATTAAGGTATTTATCTTTTTATTAGCTACTGCTTTTTATGATACTTATGGAAATGCACTAAGTAAATTATTAAAACTGAATAAATTTTGCATGAAATTCAGCCAACAGCTAAAAATATTTCTGGATTAAGTCATAGATGTGTTGTTTCTTCTTCTTCAGGTGTTTGGCATTCCTGTCTTGATACCTTATGTGGCATGTTTCCTATCAGAAAATATTTTTTAAAATTACACTGCACTTAACAGCTTGAGCTATCAGTTCCAGCCATTTTGTTTCTATTCTTTTTGCCCTTCCCATCTGAAAATCCCTTGCAGGGGGTTCCCAGTGCTGTCCCATTCAGGCACTCATCAGGTCCACTGGGAAGCTTTGACACCTTGGGCTTTCCTAGGCCATGGGTTATTAACCAGTTGCTGATAATGTTGTCACGTCACATCATCCCTGATCATTGGCCACTGGCTGATGGGAGGTGTAGCCTGGCAGTGTAGAGCCACAATTTAGCCACCCCTTCATTTTAAAAATAAAAGAAATACTAGCTAGTTCAACTTAAAATTCATATCACTCATATTTTTTCAATTTACAATTTGTAACGCCATCAGAGAGGGAGAGGAGGAGCAGCAAAAGAAAGCACTTACATCAGGATGGAGATGCTGATGTCTTGGCAAAGTGAAGCATCTATTTACCCCATAGTAAGAAGGCAGAATTTAAAGGCAGAATTTAAATATAGCTTTCAAACACAATTTAAGCCCAGGATTCAAGTCATGCTGGTACAAATCCAACTCTAAATCAAATGAGGCAATGTACTGCAGAATGTACGTCAGTGGGTGGAGGAGAGAAGGAGGTCGTGAAGGACTCCCGAATATGTCTGCAGCAGATCTGAAGGTCACTTATGAAAGTGGCCTTACATGCAGTTGAAAGTGTCCTGTATGTTATGGGTTTACCTTTGCAATCTAAAATAAGTGGTCCAGTTTTTAAATGAAAGGCATTGATGAGGTTTTTGAGGTTTGAAGTTTTTTCTACAATCAAGTGGTATGTAAATTTATGCTCTACACTATCTATACGTATGACTGTACAGCCATCTATTCCAGCAACAAAATCATCAAGTTTGCTGATGACACTACGGTGGTAGGGCTCATTTCAGGAGGGGATGAGTCCGCCTATCGGGACGAGGTGGAGCGGCTCTGTGTTTGGTGTGGAGAGAACAATCTGGCTCTTAATACGGCTAAGACCAAGGAATTGGTGGTGGATTACAGGAAAAAAAAGGCGGACATTCAGCCCTTGTATATCAACGGGGAACGGGTGGAGAGGGTGGCGGAATTCAGGTTTTTGGGAGTAGCTATCGATCAGGGCATGACTTGGAGCGCACATACCACTGCTCTGGTGAAGAAGGCCCAGCAGAGAATTTATTTCCTCAGACTTTTAAAGAAGAACAATCTGAGTGAGAGACTGCTGGTGTCCTTCTACCGAGGCTCCATAGAGAGCATTCTTACATACTGTATTTGTGCTTGGTTCTCCAGTTGTACAGCTAGGGAGAGGAAGGTGCTCCAGAAGGTCATAACCACAGCCCAAAGGATTATTGGTCATCCTCTCCCATCTTTGGAAGAACTGTACGGTTCCCGTTGTCTTAGGAAAGCAAATAACATCCTGCAGGATTCATCTCACCCGGGACACTGTCTGTTTGCACTACTGCCTTCTGGCAGAAGATATAGAAACATCAAGTCAAAGACAAATAGACTGAAAAACAGTTTCTATCCAAGAGCTGTGGCCCTTTTGAATGCTGTAACTCGTTAGTGTGACCTGGGAGTTTGATGGGTGTGGTGTGGGTGTGGCTGGAATGTGGTTTGTTTGGTTGTTGTTGTTGTCTTGCTTTTGTTGTTTTAAGGGATGGCATCCAATTTCGTTGCACTTTGTGCAATGTTGCACTTGTGTAATGACAATAAAGAATCTATCTATCTATCTATCTAAATTTTATGAAAGGAAAAATAATAATTCATCAAGGTTTCTTTATAAAGCAGCACCTTCTCAATGCTTCCGTTCCCAGTTAATCATAAAAAGCAAAAAAAAAAAAAAATGTTCATTGACATCCTATTAAACTAGAGTTGAGGATTGGACAGTGAAGGATGAACTGTGTTCCCTGAACTTCCACAACCCCAGGGAAGTAACAGTAATAGTAGACTGGGAAGCAGATACATTCTAGAAGCACGGCAACTGGCTGCTAAATCCCTTAAGAGCAATTCTCTGACAGAATATATTATATGATACACCAAAGAACTGAGATGATGAAGCAGAGTTGTAGAAGAATCCTTACTACCTTGTTTTTCAGAGTTTGGGTGCTAGGTTTCACCACATAATTTCACTGTTGCCTATCATATTTTTGTGTGTTATTTTTCAGACGCTGTTCTGGTGTATTGTACAGTATAGGTCAAATGCTGCTTCTGTAACTAGAGATTCTTCAGGAATAAAAGCATCACAGCCATGTTTGTGCAGTACAAGATGTGATATTTAAGTAAAAATATGTGGATTAGTTTTATATAAGTCTGTTAAGGAAGGAAGAAGTTAATATCAGGCAATATGAAAAAAACATTAAATGTTGCTTTTAAGTGCACTATTCATACTTAAATTAGTAGGACTTACTTCTGAGTAGTACACACATAAAATTTCACTGTTAACTGCTGTGAGTAAAATCATTCTGTTGAAAAGATTTAGTCATAAATCCCTTTATAAAACTTTTGCTGACTTTTTTCTCCATAATGCTTTCTATTTAATTCTGTGCTATGGTTTATATCAAATATTTATTGAAATGTGACTTGAATACCCAGACACTGTCAAGATGGTTCAGTGATTTAGTGGTGCTTCTTTCTCCTACAGCTTTCCCTGTAATCAGCAGATGCTCTGGTATTATCATAAATATTTCCTTTACACACACACAAACTTACATGCTTCTGATTGAATTCAACTTGTTGCATAATAAATATCCCATGATGATCTCCAACCTTCTGTTTGTACTATTGCCTCTTGGTCTAGACATCCACTTTTCAGGGCTGCTTAGTTAAACTGAAGCAGGCAGAGAGAAACAAAATATTGTTCTATATACACCTACTGTCGCCACCCTCACTGGAGTGTTAAAGACTACCAAAACTCTATTTTCTTAGTTGGGTTAATTTTCTGCTCTGTTTCCTAAACTATATATATAATCTTAAATTTCAGACATCAAGGTGTTCACTACAACCACAAGGTAATGGCGTTCTAAGTCAGTCACTGTCAGTTCAAACTTCATAAGCATATGTGTGAATTTTTTTTGCCTACGTCACCTTACATTGGTTTACACTGAACTGCCTTTGGTATTTTACCTCCCATTCGCTCACTTTAAAGAGATCCTTTTGGAGCTTTCCTCACCCATCACTCTAAATTATTTAGGAACAAGTTAAAAGGCATAGGTCCCAGTACCAGTCCTTGGGGGTCTCCACTTTCTATAGCCTTTCATTAGGAAAACTGACCATTTATTCCTACTCAGCTGTTTCATTATCAGTTACTGATCTGCAAGAGTTCTCCTTTTATTATTAACTGCTAAACCTATTCAGTCTTTGGTGAGCTGCTTTGTAAAACGTATTTTTGATTTAATTTATTTAATAAACTTTATTTTTATTTTTCAACACAAAAACATAGAAAGTCATCAGAGAGATGCTTATATAATAATGGTATGCTTATATAATAATGGTATGCTTATATAATAATGCTATGTATTATTCTACATAGGTATATTAAGCTAACACATAATTTGAACCATATTTCGTTTTTAGGTATAGATAAGGAGTTATGGAAGTCATTCATTGAAAGAGTTTAGTACACAATGTCAACTGAAACAACTCTCCGATCTAATAAGTTAGTGAAACAGGTCTTACCCAGGGGTCAGCAAACTTTGTTTGAGGGGGCCAGTTCACCGTCCCCCAGACCTAGTGGGGGGCCGGACTGCACGCGGCGGAGGGGGCCTCTCTCTCTCCCTCTGCCGCTCTGCCTGTGGTTGGGAGGTGGCGCCACCACCTCTCCTTTTGGGGCCAGCTTTCCCAGGCACAGGGCCAGCAGGTGTGCCAAGCTCCAGCCCACAGCGCGGCCATGGGGAGAGGCCGGCAAGCGGGCCGTGAGGCTTCCTATCAAAGCCCAGCCCCCTTCTCCGCAGGGCGGGGAGAAGCCAGGAAGAGGGAGGGAGGAGACGACAACGCAGTGAGGTGGGGGGATTGCAAAAAAAAATGGTGCCCGTAAAAATTTGGGGGGGGGGGAATGGTGATCATGCCGACCCAAGCAGCGATTGCAGAACCGTTTACGGGCTGGATCCAGAGGGCAGTTGGGCCGGATCCGGTCCACAGGCCTTAGTTTGCCGACCCCTGCCTTACCCTTTCAGTAGCCATGCTGGTTAGTTCAGCAACACTTGTTCTTCTATATACAGTGGTACCTCGGGTTAAGTACTTAATTTGTTCTGGAGGTCTGTTCTTAACCTGAAACTGTTCTTAACCTGAAGCACCACTTTAGCTAATGGGGCCTCCTGCTGCTGCCGTGCTGCCAGAGCACGATTTCTGTTCTTATCCTGAAGCAAAGTTCTTAACCCGAGGTACTATTTCTGGAGTCTGTAACCTGAAGCGTATGTAACCCGAGGTACCACTGTACTTGGTAATTTTATCCTTGATCGTGCTTTCCGCTAGTTTTCCTGGGACAGATGTTGAGCTAACTGGTTAAGCATATATTTTTAAGCATATATTAAGCACTTTTTTTTTTTTAATGGAAACTTTCCGGTCCTCAGATATAGAGGCTGATATTAGGGACAGCTTACATATTTTTTTGTTAGATTAACAATTTTGCATTTGAGATCTTTAGTGCTTTACATTTTTTGTATTAGCAGTTTAGCAATTTTGCATTTGAATTCTTGGGTGGATGGCATGTGGATCCAATGTTTTGTCAATTGTAATTTTGCCAATAAGGCCTCAAACTCATAAAATCATATTCTTTGTTCCCCAGATAGAGAAGGGAGCAAAGCTAATTTTCATATAAAATGTTTGCTTAGTTTTAAGCATTGAATATGTAAGATGTGCTCCCTTGAGCTGTTTCACATGAAGGCCTTGACAGCCATATATTTTTGTAATCTTCCATGCAACTATGTGGTCTCAATAGACCACAAGGTGCATATCTATATATAATAAATCCATCTTGCCAGTAATTACGCTGATCTTGCTTCAACAGATGACATTTGTAACATGCCCTTTGAGCTTTCCACCTCACCTAGGACTTTTGCAAAAGAGCTGTTGTTTCTGTGGTAGGGAACAGGTTATCTATGTATCAAGTGAGACAACAGAATATCTGTTTCTACTAGTGTTTATATAGTCTTTTAAGTCCAATAAGCTTTCCTACTTAGCTGGAATGTATGCTGCTCCTAGAATGCAATTCAGTACAGTTGGTGTGTGCTCAATAGGACTTACTGTTGATTAGGATGCAGTGCCTGCACACTGTCTCACCAGAGTGGTGCATGCTCTGGTTTTCTCCCGCTTGGACTACTGCAATGCACTCTACATGGGTCTACCTTTAAAGGTGACTCAGAAACTTCAACTAAACCAGAATGCGGCAGCTAGACTGGGGGCGGCCGCCGAGACCACATAACACCAGTCTTGAAAGACCTATATTGGCTCCCAGTACGTTTATTTGAAGGAGCATCTGCACCCCTATCGTTCAGCCCGGATACTGAGGTCCAGCTCCGAGGGCCTTCTGGCGGTTCCCTCACTGTGAGAAGTGAAGTTACAAGGAACCAGGCAGAGAGCCTTCTTGGTAGTGGTGCCCACCCTGTGGAACACTCTCCTATCATATGTCAAGGAGATAAAGAACTACACAACTTTTAGAAGACATCTGAAGGCAGCCTTGTATTTTTATTTACAGTGGTACCTCCAGTCGCGGACGGGATCTGTTCCAGAGGTCCAGCCAGATCCCAAGGTTTTCGCAACCAGAAGGACCACTTTTGTGCACGTGTGCACGGCAAAAACCCAGAAATATACTTCCGGGTTTGCCACTTACGTATCCTGAAATTTATGTAACCGAAGGGATATGTAAGCAGATGTTTGACTGTATTTATTTATTTATTGAATTTATATTCTGCCCTATACCTGGAGGTCTCAGGGTGGCTCACAGAACAAAGCCAAAACATATAATCAAAATAAAAACAACCCAATAACACACACACCCAAATTTTTTTTATAAGGGAATGGTGTTAAATAGTGGGTAGACATAGCAGACGACGCAGCGATTTCTCCAAAGCAGCTCTTTATTTGTAAGCTGGAACGGAACTGAACAGCAAACAGCTCAGCCGGCCTGCTTTTATAGGCAGCCGGCTGTCAATACTGTAGCAATATTGTAGCAACAACAACCCAGGGTTTCCCACCTAAGGTAACTGACGTGGACCTGAGTGAAAACTATATACACGATACTCCTGGCTGGCCAGGGTGAGAACCTCAATACATAACACATAGGATGTCAATCAAATCAACAAAGGCCTGGTTAAAAAGGAACGTTTTTGCCTGGTGCCTAAAGATGTATAATGAAGGTGACAGGCAAACTTCCCTGGGGAGAGCGTTCCACAGACCAGAGTATTGTTTGTATAGGTGTTGAAAGACGCCCAGAGTGGCTGGGGCAACCCAGCCAGATGGGGGGTAATAAATAATAAAATCATTATTATAGGATTAAGTCGGATTGCACTGTTGCTAATATGTCCATTCTCGTGCCATAATCTGCTTTTTATACCCAAATAGGCATATTCCCTACTTTTCCTATTCTCTCTTCATACTTGGCAGCTGCATTACGTTTCTAAACACATTCCAAGAGCTAGCTTCACTGTCATCTCAAATCAGATATTTTGCTTTCCAACACCTTTAGGAGAAGGTGACATAACCAGTACCTCACTGATAACCACAACTCTTCAAATACAAATGACAAGCAAAGTAAAGCTAGCCTAGAGCTGGCTTGTTCTACTTTTTAAGCTCTGCACAAGTGTTTAAAAACATCAACATTCTGAATTAAGCCAGGCTGTTGTAAAGTTAATTTGATTTCTATTCCCAAAGAACAATATTAATCTTGGGACATCAGGTACTTCCAAGAGCAAAGAAAGACTACCCTAGTAAGAGAGATTGTGGACACATGCTTTGCTGTATGCCCCTAGAGCTGGATTAGACCTAGAATCTGTTCTACTCTCCAGATTTTGGGTGGGGGAGAACTACTACTGTACTTCCTACCTCACTGCTAGACTTTATTAACCTCTTACTAACATGGATGCTACTCCTTCTGTAGTGGATCCCACACTCAAATAAAGCCTTTACACATTTAATTTGGCTTCCTTATGTATTTACATACCATGCCAACAATAGACTTCAGAAGGGGCTGCTTTCTGAAAGTGGTTTATAGCCATCCAAACTGTATGCGTGGATGTCTTTGCCCACATACTAATAGGCAAAGGAGAAACCTGGAAGGCAGAAGCAACCACTTTGGGCAAGTCAGTTGTAAATACCGCTTCAATTTGGAATACAGCAAGCAGCCTCTTGCAATTCAGTGTAAATGTAGCACTGCTAGCTCAGAATCTAAATGCTGATACATGCAGCATGACACTGACTTCCAATATCTAGTGAATCCACTGCCTCATTGTAAACAGCTGCTGGCAGTTTCTGAACTGCATCAAATGTTCCTCTCAACAAATTCTCAATAATAGATTTTAATTTTCAGAATTTCTCTGGTTATTTCGGTATTAGCCCACTTTACCTCTCTTGCATGCCTGCTGCTCCTGTTCTATACTACTTGCCCTGGAATCAATTTGTGTGAGTTCCAACCCCCACCCTTTCCCACACACTACATCTCATCTCTCCACCACCTCAGATCTCCTGCTTTCTCTGTCAACAGCTCACAAAGCTTCTTCCTTGAAGTAGTTTGACAATTGACCTTACTCTGTCGCTTCTTCTTAGTTTAGGTGAAGGGTGATGCTGAATAATGGAGGGAGAATGTAGTTTTAGAGGAAGGGGTTCAGGCTAACATTTCAAGGTTGCATGGATTGTATAAGCTGACCTGGCATCATATCACAGCTGCAAGCGTGAAATAGTTGCATGACTTTTACTTGCGTGTTACAATCTTACTCTTTGTAATCTTCAATTTTCAGTCCCAGAATTTTTAACTGTACCCCGGAACCTATTCTTAGGAGATTATTTTTTTTTGTAACCATACTTTGCCAACTTCCAGCTTTCCTCTCCAGGACAAAGAGTTGTAAGAGAAGATTGAGTTTCTGTATCTTTAATGATTACATAAGAGATGGAATTTTTGTAGGTGTGGCTTGTCATATAGGGTGAGAAAAGTTTGTCTGTTAATTATTATTATTAATTTCATTTGTATACCATTTAATATTTTAAAGAAAAAAACTCATAATGGTTTACAACACATTAAAGCATCAAATAAAGCAATCCAGAATAAAACATTACTGAAGAAAGTCAAATATATAGTATAAATTCAAAGCAACGTAATTAACAGGAAAGTAAAATATTCGCTTAATAATAATAATAATAATATATTACTTATACCCCGCCCATGTGGCTTGGGTTCCCCAGCCACTCTGGGCGGCTCCAATAATAATAATAATAATAATAATAATAATAATAATAATAATAATAATGTGATCAAATATCAAACATTAAAAACTTTCCTAACTTCTTAAAGATTTTAAAATAAAACCTTACCAAGACGTCAACTACAGAATGCACATTTAATGTAACAAAGTTAACAAAAATTATGTTTGTTGTTGTTGTTGTTGTTGTTACTATTTCCCAGTCACTCTGGGCAGCTTATCTACCTTCAGATAAAGGGCTGCCTTCAGATGTCTTCTAAATGTCGGATAGTTGTTTATTTCCTTGACGTCTGATGGGAGGGTGTTCCACATGGTGGGTGCCACTACCGAGAAGGCCCTCTGTCTGGTTCCCTGTAACCTCACTTCTCGCAGGGAGGGAACTGCCAGAAGGCCCTCGGTGCTGGATCTCAGTGTCTGGGCTGAACAATGGGGGTGGAGATGCTCCTTCAGGTCTACTGGGCCGAGGCCGTCTATGGTAAGGTTACCAGATTTTTTACAATGAGTCTGGAGGCACTTTTCGACTTCAATGGATTTTGTATGGGGACTGCTTTGTAAATCCGGGGACTGTCCCTGGGAAACGGGGATGTCTGGTAAACTTAGTCTAGGGCTTTCAAGGTCAGCACCAACACTTTGAATTGTGCTCAGAAACGTTGTTGTTGCTGTTTAGTGGTTTAGTCATGTCCGACTCTTTGTGACCCCCTGGAGCAGAGCACGCCAGGCCCTCCTGTCTTCCACTGCCTCCCGCAGTTTGGTCAGACTCACTCAGAAACGTACTGGGAGCCAATGTATACCTTTCAGGAAATCTTAAAGATTTCAAAAGAAAACATTGCTGAAGGAAGTCAAATATAAACTGCACATTTAAAACAGAATAATAAGAGAATAAAATACTATCATTAGCATATAACGTCTTTGCTGCTCTTGCTGCCAGTGGTGGTTGTGGAGGCTCCGGCCCAACTGCGTCCGCACTAAGAGGCAGCCAATAGGTTAATCCCCTTTTCCGCCTAACTCGTAACAGCACAGGCTTCCTGCTTCCTTCCATGGCCTCTGGTCCCCACTAAAGGAAAAGGGGAAGGGGGTGACAGGGCCATTGCTATAACCCAGCTGAGGTCAGGATGTGACCCATTGGTACACTGTCTCTCTCTAGTGACTAGTACTGGCAGTGCACTTTCGAGTACTACTGGAGTAGTACAGTTATCTAATATATATATATATATATATATATATATATATATATATATATATATGTTTTCGTAGATTTTCACGGGTACAGGAATGCAGGTTTTGGTGTCTTCGGGTGTCTTCCCGTGTAAGAGTCGGGGTGTCTGTGCGACGTTTCGACGAGGTCTCACTCGTCATCTTCAGGCTGGTGCTTTCGGCTTCTTGTTACTGGAACAGTAACAAGAAGCCGAAAGCACCAGCCTGAAGATGACGAGTGAGACCTCGTCGAAACGTCGCACAGACACCCCGACTCTTACACGGGAAGACACCCGAAGACACCAAAACCTGCATATATATATATATATATATATATATATATATATATATATATATGCAGGTTTTGGTGTCTTCGGGTGTCTTCCCGTGTAAGAGTCGGGGTGTCTATATAATATTTTTATTTATTATCATGACCATATTGGAAAGCTTGGAAAGGGGTGATGTATTCATGTTAAATTAAAAGTAACGGAAAAGGACCCCTGGATGCTTAAGTCCACTCAAAGACGACTATAGGGCGCAGCGTTCATCTTGCTTTAATACAATGCCCTCACAATTCTTACATCAAAATTGAGCATTAGTTCAATTCCCTTTTAGGAATTAAAGCAGTGGCCAGACATTCCTTAAATATTCAGAAGTTTTACTTGCAGAACAGATGATAAAAGAATATATTCGCATTCGCAAGACATGCTTATCCAAGCATAGGCTCAGCTTCGCTTAAAATATAGCTTCTTGTTTTAAATCATAACCTGTGTCTCCCTCTTCCAGCTCTGCACTTTCCTATAGGCCTTGCAGCTCCATGAAGAGATTCACATTTCAACCTTTCTCTGTTCCATTCAGAGACCCAATAGCTGCTGCACTGCTGTCTCTCTATTCATAGAGAGCCCTCTCTGTATTCTCTCTTCAGGGGAAAAACATTAACACTTTCCTTCTAGCAGTGTTCAGAGAAGCTTCTTTATACAGCCATCTCTTTATGCTGTGACATCGCAGTGAACTCACACAAAATGGAGTATGTGACTTGGTACTTCTCATGTGACCAAAGTTAACTAACCACATGAAAGCTACTGGCGCACATACTAGAATCAGCTAGTAACTAATCAAAACTTGAAAGTGCTTTCTGTAAACACACAACAATATCTATTTAAGCAATCCCATTTCAACAAATTAAATCAGTATATCTAACATTATGGGCATTTCATATGCCTAATTGTCATATGAATCAGCTTTAGACACATTCTGCAATTATCAGATTTAAAACTGTTCAAAACAGCACATCTGTAAGTGCTCACTCAGTTCTCCTTTCTGTTGCTGGGATGGACAGCCACTGTAAGCTTAGAAACAAGTTCCTGTGCACAGACCACATACATCTTTGATCCAAGAAAGATGAGTTCCAGTAAGCATAATCTTGAGTTTGAGACCTTTCCAAAATCTAGGATTCAAATAAGCACAACTCTAAGCAATGACATAAATACAGTTTCCCCTCTCCTTTTTTCAACATGAAGATTAATATTCATGTAGAAAACAGCAAGTGCAAATCACAAAGTAGCTGTTTTTCCCTAGGTATCCTTGTTGGATACCTATTACATTTATCTGCTTCCTGATGCATATACCCAGAGAGAAATGCTGAAAGTTCCTTGCATCTTACATTTAATGCTCTCTTCTTGACATGAGTAATTATATCCAAGTCAGAAAAAATAATGTGAATCAGCTCTGAGCCATGTAGTGAACCTGGCTTTCAAACACAATTTCCAGCAATCAAAAGTGAAGCGGCAGGAAAGAAAAAGAAGCCCAAGAAAATATCTCTGAATGGAATGCGTAGAGCTAGAGGTGCTCTAAGATGCTGCTATCAACTTACCAAAGTGGAAAATGTCAGACTTTGCCACTCGCCACTAAGAATTAGATTATGAAATCGAACAAATACTATTTAAAACCCATAGTAGAAAGTGTATTTTTTTCAGGACGTAGGGGATGAGGTGTACAACATGTTTGGGCATATAAACATTCACTATGGTTTTATGCAATTTCACAAGGCCTTTTCAGGCATTATGGGGTTGCTAATCTAGGTTTGCCCCAGGGACTTTATTGAACAGAGCTATAACCAATCCCAATTCTGATGGGTAAATCTACATTGCTTTACTGTTGTTTTTTAATGGTTAAGTGAAGGAGTACTACTAACTATTAAATGGTTTCTAATATTATTATTTATTAATTGCCTTCCACCTATGCCCCAAGGCAATGTACAAAATATAATAAAAACAGTTACAAAGCAGCACAACAAATAAGATGAGTTTAAAACAATTCAAAATGAGCAGCTATGGCAGAGCCCTATTGCTCTACCCGGGAATACATGTTAGAACAAAAATGTCTTCTCTTGTTTCCATGGAGTACAGATCTGGGTATCTGTTGTAGCTCAGTGAGCATGCTGTTTCACAGAACAGGGGAAGCCTTACAGAGAACCTACTTCTGAATCACTGTAGAGTGGACTTCTAATATTTTGGTGCAACCGGTTTAGAATTTCAACAGCCAGGTTGCTCACCAGGGCAAGGCAGTTTGAGTATTTTATACCGATCCCGGTTCAACTGCACTGGTTACCAATTAGAGTGCTGGTTTTGACCTACGTATAAAGCCTGAAAGGGCTCAGGACCACAATACCTCAAAGCCCGCCTCTCCCCATATAAACCATCCCAGACTCTGTGTTTATCATCTGAGGCTCCTCCACGTGAGGTCCAAAGGGCGGCAACATAAGAATGGGCCTTTTCTGCAGTGGCTCCCCGTTTGTGGAATGCTGTCCCCAGGGAAATTCATCTGGCACCTCCATTATACGTCTTTAGGCACCAGGCAAAAATGTTCTCTTCAACCAAGCTTCTGGCAGATTAATATTCTACGGCCTATTCTATGGGGCCCATGTATTTGGGGGAGGGTTTGAGGTGGGGTTGTTTTTGTTTTAACTATTTATTTTGTGCTTTTATCCTGTATTTTTATCTTGTGAACCACCCTAACATCTTCAGATGAAGGGTGGTATATTTTTTTTAACAATAACAGCAGCAACAACAACAAGAACTTGAAGGAGACACTCTCCTACAGAACATAGTGACCTGATGTGTATATAAGGGGCAATGTGGTCTCTAAAATAACCTTTCCCAAGCTGTATAGGGCTGGATGTGTTAGTACCAAAACTTGAACTTGGATTGGGGGCAGATTGGCACTCATTGCAAATACCACAAACAAGGTGCTGTATGCTGATGGTAGTTTGCCCTCACAAGCAACCTGGCCACCGCATTCTAGCCACCACATTCAGTACTAGCTGCAGCCTCCAGACCAATCTTGGGGGTAACCCCACACAGAGCACATTGCAGAAATATAACCTTGAGGTTAGCAATGCATGGGCAATGTGGTCAGGCTGTCCCAGTTCAGAAATGGCATAGACAACTTCCTGTACATGGGAGCTGCTCAAAGTGCCCCGCTTGTCAGATTCAGTTTATTCAACCTTATCCAGCCCACCTCTGCCTCTAGACACCAGTACAGGACCTGCACAGCCATCTCAATTGTTACCGAAAAGTAGAGTTGAGTAGCATCACTGTAATAATGCCCCCTCACTTCGTATGTCCTGTTGACTTGCTCCCAAAGGCTTCCTATAGAGGTTGAATAGCATTGGAGACAAGAGGCATCTCATAACTCAAGAGCCAGGGAACTGAGGGACACCCTTCCAGTGGGATCTTCTGGAACTGTCCCTAGAGATGATCACTGAGACAACCCAGGAACTACTGCAGAACAGTGGCCCCTGATACCTCTTCTCCCATTGAAAGCCCAAACACCAACCCAGCTAGGAAGCTCACTGGCTGATCTGGGGGTAATTTTTCTGAGTCTAGCCTCCCCTACAGGCTTGCCTTGAGGATATAAACAGGATGGGGAATGTGTACTGCCCTAGGCTCCTTGAAAGGACTGTCACATAAAAGGACTAAGATGTACTTGAATCCGGGCTTTTGTTCATATCCAGAGCTGCTTCACAATATGCACTTCACACTAACAACAATCAAAACAATCTACAGTAGTTATGCACCCTCATGGCAATTGCTACAGCTTAAGATGGTGCAAACATTGGATATGAATGTAATACATCCATAAGAATTATTATTTTCTCAGACCCCCTGATGCTTATTCATACATTTTTGTTTGAAGCTGAAAACCACATGCAGTTTTGGAGCTACTCGTATATGCAATAAAGACCTAAGACTACTGTTCATCAGTGCAAGGATTTTCCTCTGCATGCTGGAACCACTCTATTCCACCCCCTCCGCCCCACACCACCTACACCTGTTCTGAGGTTTCCCCTAAACTGCACTGGGCATCTATGAATCCTCTTGTATCAATGTAAAGAGTTAATTAAATACTGCCCCATGGATATTGAATGGTTAACATTTGCATGTGTTAACTGTTGCATCAACCAAAAAAGGTGTCTCACCACGATGATGCCCTTTTAAGAAACTTTAAAATTAAAACACACAAATATATATAGACAGAATGGGGAGGGGAGTTTCAGAACCACAGGATAGCCAATTCCTGTACTTTAAGGAAATAGCAAGTGGTCTTAAGTGGAGTAGGCTAGTTTTGCATGTTTTAGGGTGAGTTATGACCCCAAATGTGTAAAAAGGTTAAAATGCCCTCATATCAAAGTCTAGCTGTACATGGAAATTTCTACAAATTGCATGATAGGAAGAAAATAGTTTTCTTGTTCAAGAGCCATACCAGGAGCCTTTATTAAGTTTTGAATTGTCTCTAATATGGCTATTCTTTTTCAGGCTAGTATAATCATTCCAGTATTTATCTCTTTTGCAGTTGCACATTTAAATTCATACTATGTAAATTCAAAAAGACACAATCATCTTACATGCTTAGTGCCATTCCTTTGAGTCTTGTGTGTATCTAATTCTGGTTATATGTTTGTGCAATTTTCTCATACAGTAAATGAAGCTAAGTGAAAATTGCTTCTCTCTTATTGGATTTTAAGTAACAATTGTCCCCCTGATGCAGGAGATAGAAGAGGTTATTTTATTTTCTCCTAACAGCCAAAAGGTGATCATACTTCTAAAATTCGTTGAGATTGCCCAAGAAACTGTGTAAAAAACTCATCCATCATTGTGAGCCCCTGGTCAGGGAATGACAGTGCAGTAAATATCTTCAGCAGCAGCCTTTTAATGTACAAGCTGTTTTCGGTTGGGATTTTCAGCACTCACATAAAACACACTGTCATGAGTGACTGCCTGTGCTCCAAAGTCATTACTATTGGGATGATGGAACATCTTTCAGCGAATAACCAAAAAACTCTAAATGTCATGTCAAGTTTGTTGAAACCATTTTCAAGCCTTGTTCAAGGTTACATGAATATTGAATATGCCTTTTTTAAAAGAAAAAAGTATAGGATCTATCAGAAGGTTTGTTTAGACAGGTAAATTGAAGAATATATTGATTTTTTTATAATTGCCTTATGTATTGTTTAAGGCCCCAAGTGAATCTACACTTCATTTTGGCTCTTTAATAGATCAAATTACGGGGACAATAATGAACTATGATATTCCCAACTGCATCTGGTTAGGGAGTTTTGAAGTCAGAATACTAGAGTAGATGGCCTGATCCAGCCAAGGTCCCGTCTCAATGAGATTTGTGGTGTGTACAGGGAGAGGAGAGGAAGATGAGATCCTCACATCATTGGATACAACCCTGTGTATCTGGAAGCTGCTATGTTCACTTTCATGAATTTACAAATGTAAAAACGCCCTATGTCGGTTTCATTGACAAGTGTACTCATCTGAGCTAAACTGTTACTTGGGGGTGGGAGGTGAGGCTCACCATTCTCTTGTTTCCTCTGGGACTAATTCTTTGTTTAGAAGATTCCAAGACGTTATTGGTTTCAATGTGAGGGATGAGTGTTCAGCATTTGAGAAGCGCTCCTGCTTTATATTTATGCAATGTCAGGCTAGGATTCCAAAGACCACCCTACCATTTCCATGTACCCAAGCGTGCCTTGGAAAGTTTAAACATCCTGCTGGGCTTGCTTACAGCATGTGGCTCTTTGGATGCTAGCCATACACTTGACTTGTCCATGGGTAGACTTTGTTATTTTTATTAACAGTTTTTCTTCAATGTGTTTTCCTTAGATCACAGTTTCAACTTTGCTACTGGGTTCTTTCAGTTCATTAACCAAACACCCGCTCTTCTCTTTAGAATGTAGAATTGCACGGCTTTGCCAGTTTTCAGCAGTTGGGGTGCTTGAGTCAAAAATAATTGTGATTTGTCTGTTTTCTACCTTACAGAAAACCAGAAAGCACCAACAGAAAAGTTACATTTGCACCACAATATGAACACAACATCAACAAGGAATCCAATGAGCAAGGACCTTAATTTCAAGATGGAAACTAATTCATCTGTAGAAAAGAGAGCAGCTGTTGGAAAGAAGGGCATTAGTAATGGAGGAAGTAGAGGGAAAGACATGGAGCTTGCTGGCTTTGTTTCTAAAGGAGAAGCAATTCCTGAAGTAGAAGCACTGCTAGCAAGATTACGAGCACTGTAATCTTTGACTTCACCGATCAAAGCAAAAACTGAGTCCCTTAAGATGTTCAAGAAAAATGTATGTCTATAACAGAATATACAACTTCAGAAATGCAGGTGGACCAATTCTCCAAATCAGAAATACCTGCAAGTAAAAAATTAGCATGTTCCTCTCTTTCAGAAAGACTAATTCATTAGCTTTTCACATGCTGTGAGTATTTGATGTAAATGAGCTTTTGAGCAACTGATCTCCATTAGCTTTCTGAAGCAATAAATGTTTATTTTCTGATTGGCACCATAAAGAAGCTTTTCATGGCTGTTACATGTTTTGCATGATGCACATTTGATGTATGGATTTATAATGTTTTGTGCCTGAATACAAAATTGTTCTTTGTATTCCTGTAATATGGCATTGATGTCTTGCGTAGTTGGAAGACAATTCAAGGATAATGAAAGGGGGAAAATTTTGGTTCACAGATCTGTTGACTGCTGATTAACACTCATTCCCCCCATGTGCTCCACTTTAAAACAATTGTAAGCTATTGACTTAAATTTTTAAAAATGCAAATCAAGCTATGTACATCCTGGGTATTGTGCATTGCAGAGTCTGAAATTTTAGTAGAAAAAAGTGCAATACAATATTACATAAGTTATAAATAAGTTTAATAGTATAGCTTGATTCTTCATCAGGTAAGTGCTAAAATGCATTCATTTATTGTTAATTTACAGACAATACTGCGTATCTATGCATAAAGTAATATCAAATGTATGATATGATGTATATCCAACCTATAGCTGTTACTCAAACTTGAAATATAAACACAATTTTGCCTTAGCACAAATTTATGATTATTAAAGGAACTTAGTTACTCTTTGACTGTGACTGATCTTAATTTTTCTGTTGCGCACAGAAAGACACCTAAGGAAATATTTGCCAGAATTGGCTTTTTAAATCACTTTGTTACAATGCATGCTGTTGGGTTTGGTAGAGATTTCTCGCATACTTAATATTGGTGTATTTTTAATTCATTTGTAAATTGCACATCACTGCAGTGTAGACTAATTAATTACTCTTGCAATAGTATATTGCTTCTGGTTTTAATTTGGTTGGAAAACTGGATCCATTTATGAGATCCTTATAAGATCATACCTGCAGATTATTTGGACACACCGATTACCGGTAATAATTTTCTTCAAAATGTTGTGTAGGAGCTATTTAAAAAAAATGCATTGCCTTAATTATTTTTGAACAAATAAAAGCAGAATGTTGAAACAGATCAAACTTCAAATTCCTCACCAAAATGGTTTAGGGATTATTGAATTTAGTATATTTCTTTGTTACACATCTTCTTGTACTGTATTTATTTGCTCCTTTAAAAATCGGACAAATATGCCTTTGGAAGATGTGAATTGCTTTTTAATGTAAAGAACTCAGATCACTTTTCATTGTTAAATATAGATCATTTCTGTGTCTTCCTAGCATTAAGAACCAAAGTGGACTTTGTTGTTGTTGTTACCATTACCTATTGCAGTTATACCCAGATTTCCTCCAGTGGCTTAAGATGGTATACACAGGTCTCTAGCTTCCCCATTTTATTCAGGCAGTCCTTGATTTGCACTGTGGGGCAGTGCGAGGAGGCACCTCTCTGTGGGGCAGGGGGGCAGCTCAGAGACTAGGGGTGGCAACCGTGGCTGGCCAGAGGACTCCCAAGGAGAAGGGAGGGGGGAGAGGAGGCTGAAGGAACGCTCCACAAGGGAGGGTGTTTGAAAAAGGGTGAGAGACTGCTAGGCAAGGGGGGATATAACTGGGCTCCTGAGCCCCACAGGTGTGCCACAGAAAGAATGTAGTTGCTCAAGGGAGCCATGGATACAAAAGGTTGAAAACCTGCCATAGTGGCTTTCTTTGATTACCACAGTGGTGCTCAAAGCAAAGCCAAATCACAGTTCAAATTGCACTGAACTACTCAGTAACATCTTCCTACTGGACAGTTGGTGATAGACAACCTTGTTGGGACCAGAGGGGAATGCCAGTTGTAGGAGGCTCTATTTGCCTGCACTTTCTTCTTAAACTTACATTTGCAAACAATGCTGATAGAAAAAATCCAGTTCTTTGAAATATCACAGCATGTTCTATGGTCTGAAACCTTTTGCAGTAACTTCGGCAATATATTAGTAGTAGTTGTAGTGTTTAGGTGTGTAAAGGTAGTTTCTTTCCCCACTATTGCAATCCCCACACCTCATTTATGAGTTGTGTGGTCTTATATTTGGACAGATTTTAAAGTGATGTGTGATCTTACGATTATAGAACAAGAATACCTTCAGTTAGGTCAATATTGTTTCAACTGCTTCAACATACTATGAGAACTGTTATGTTTGAACGTAGATCTTCTAAAAGGCTGAAAAAGCATTTCATCATCAAAATTGGTTTTCTTCCCTACATCTAAACAGGCTTATCCTGATGATGATGTAAGAATGAAATGTGTTTTGAAAGGCCAGGATCTTCATGCTTCTTGAATGTATGCTGCACCTGACATATAACGGCACAGAAACAGGGAGGTTAGGAAACAGATCTGATAAATGTGCTACTTGATTTCACTTTGGGGACCTGAAATTGCATCTTGCACAGAATGAAGCAACTGGAAATGAAATAGTTTCAAATGACATCTTTAAAGGTCATGAAGGAAATGATGGTAGGTGATCCAGACTTTCTATGGCCACAGGTGTCTTGTCTATTCAAAGAAATATACCAGAACACACCTATTTTATGGCACTATTTTCAGACTGTTCAAAATGAACAAAAGGATAGAGAAAGGACCCCAAGAAATTTAAGCAAAACCCTAATATTCTTCAAATTTATTTTTTAAAGTGCAGGGGGTTGTGACCCTGAAGTGATATTCTTATTTTTTTCCAATAAAGGGAGCACCAAAATGTCTGAAATGGTTCAATAACTGAAGCCTGGTTTAGAGAACCTGGGGGTTGTGGTTAAAACTGATCCTGACCCATAACATTTCAGAATGCAAAAGGGGGTTGAGTCTTATAATGTCTACCTTTCTATACTTACACATGCACATTTCGCAGCATGGGGGAAACTTGGGTAGAAGAGTACTAATCTAACCTTCTATCTGAAATGCTAGTTTATGTACATACTGTATTGGCCCGAATATAAACTGCACTTTTCCCCCAAATTCCAACCATGAAAAGTTAAAGTGCGCCTTAAATTCGCGACCTTACAAAAATTGGCTCCCTCAATATGAAACAGCTCTCAAGCCTCCCCTACACTGGCTGAGAGGAGGAAGGGGGGAAGGCTGCCAGCAAAGCGGCGTGGCTCCCCCCCGAAGCAGTCCTGGAGCACGGGGGAATGGTACCAAAAGATTTTCTTCTACATTTGCCATTTTCAGGTGTGAGTGCCTGCGGAATTTTAAAGGAGTGGCTTATATTCAGGTATTGCCCCCCCGGGCTTATTTGCGGGTGCGGCTTATATTCTGGCCACTACAGTACAGAGCTTCCCCTCCCCTTATTGGGGAGTATTCAGCTAACCTATCCCTCAACTCCTGTCTGAAGAGATGTGGTCCAATATACCACAATATCTGTGTTTTATATAAACTAACTGAATAGTTGTGGTTTATAGATGCTATGTTGGTTTGGGCATGTCCTTTTGGCATTCTGTTGCATCTTTAAGTTCAACCAAAAGTAAAATATATGTGGACAAAAATAACTCCAGTTTTCTTTATTTGAAAAGAATAATGAATTGGCAACACTCCCTAGTATACCTGAGTACTATGTTGAGCATGGAAATGACTTTAGTGAGTCATCCTTTGCCAAAGCTAGTGAGATTGCATCTATTTGCAATCTTCAGTGCATACATAGAGACACTGAAGGTTCTTTATTGGGCCAGCTGGAAGGTTTCCAACCATGGTTGTTGTTTAGTCGTTTAGTCATGTCCGACTCTTCGTGACCCCATGGACCAGAGCACGCCAGGCACTCCTGTCTTCCACTGCCTCCCCCAGTTTGGTCAGATTCATGTTTGTAGCTTCGAGAACACCATCCAACTGTCTCGTCCTCTGTCGTCCCCTTCTCCTTGTGCCCTCCATCTTTCCCAACATCAGGGTCATTTCCAGGGAGTCTTCTCTTCTCATGAAGTGGCCAAAGTATTGGAGCCTCAGCTTCAGGATCTGTCCTTCCAGTGAGCACTCAGGGCTGATTTCCTTAAGAATGGATACGTTTGATCTTCTTGCAGTCCATGGGACTCTCAAGAGTCTCCTCCAGCACCATAATTCAAAAGCATCAATTCTTTGGCGATCAGCCTTCTTTATGGTCCAGCTCTAACTTCCATACATCACTACTGGGAAAACCATGGCTTTAACTATACAGACCTTTGTTGGTAAGGTGATGTCTCTGCTTTCTCTACCAACCATGGTAGAGACCCACTACTTTTTTTTTGGGGGGGAGCAGGAGATGACACTCCTCTACTGCCCCCGAAATTGGTGCAAGTGGTGGTTGCAAAGGCTCCCTCATTCCACGCAGGAACATCTTCATCAGCAGAAGGCAGAGAAGAGCCAGTTCCAATCGGCCTCAAGGGCAGGATATGGTTCATAGGTTTGGCTTGAGCCCGGTTACCACTTTAAATTTTGACACAAGGGAGCGCAAGGGAGGGGTGATAATTGGGCGCTTCAAGGGGTGTGTCTACTTGGTCCTAAGTTGCTCCCATGCCCCCTTGCTTTGTGTAACTTTCATGGGGCAGGAGCTATAGCTCCACTGAGATTATTGTGAGGGTAAAGGGGATCCTGAGCCATGCATTTAAAGCAGTGTTTACCAACTCGGGGCCATATGGCCCTCTGTCATAGCTGTCAACGTTTCCCTTTTTTATTCCAAATAGGATTCCTCGCAAGAAAAGGAAAAAGTTGACAGCTATGCCCCCTGCCCCCCCCCCAATATTCCAAGGGGGCCACAGGTGAAAATCACGTAAATGGGGGGGGGGTATAGCACAAGGCTAGAGGGCTAAAGGGGGAAGTGAGAAGTGAAGAAAAAGAATCTTTGTATTGGTTTTTATTGGGGGGGCACCTCCCATGGGGGAACCACAGGAAGCAAACAAGGTCAGATGGGGAGATGGTTGGGAAAAGGTTGGGAAACACGGATTAAAGGATATTCAGTGAAACTGCTTTACCCATTTTTTTTAAGTTTCAGCATGCCAATTTTCCTGAATATGATGCAAAATACATTTGACAAGGAGTTTGTCACAGTTGCAACATTGAAAAGTGGTCTATCCACATGATCAATGCAAGCGTCATCTTAAATATCAACTAAAACAGTTGATTTCCAAATTGTGAGGTTGGGAAAAACTTCTGGGTGGGTCGGTCCTTTTGCTGGTGCGCTAACTGACATTTATTGGACTGACAGCATTTGCAAGCACTTGATCTTCATCATGCTGATGAGCAGATCCATGCTGGGTTTTATTTACACTCCCAACTTGATATTTGCCCCTGAGAAAAAAATGGTATGTTTGTCAGTTTCAATTTCAAGAACTTTCTGACACTTTGGTGGTTTGAGAGAATGTACTGATAGCATGAGCACACTCTTCAGTCAAGAGGTAGGTACTTCTTTATTTAATCTGTTCCTGTTCAGTAACATAACCCTAAACATGATGAATATGACAATTCTAAAATAAGGACATAAACATTTGATAACATTTGATTGCAGAATGTGAAGTGTGTTGCATTCAGCCAGCCTGTTGCTAAATAGCTTGGGCACATCAGTGATGGGTGCAGTGTCCAGGCACGCAGAATTTCTACTGCCACTCGATTGCACACACAGGCATGCCTCCAGACAGCTGTGGAGGCTATTAAGATGAATGGCAGACCTGCATCCTTCACCATATCCCCGTCTAGCTTTCCCCTCTGCTTGGTGCAAGTTCATGCCTGCTGTGGAACACAATTAACTTGTGTTGAGGCAGGTGAAGGGACTTTGGAAGTCCTATTTACCTTCATGCCCCCCACGCACTGCCTCTGGGCCCAGTCTAAAAACCAATGTGGGAAATGGTTTTGTCGAGTCCATGGGCATCATCTGCATGTAGGTGCAGCACCCATAGTTGGCTAGGTTATGCCCCATGGTGGTAAATCCTGGATTCCTAGGTCACGTGGCAGACCAGTCTGATCAGCTGCAGCAACAGAAGCTCATTTCTTATTGCAATCCCAGGAGCAGTGAGGTAGGCAAAACCTCCAGACAGGCCCAATTTGTCTGCAGGCAAGTTCCTCCCTGCCCCAGATATGGCGATTGATTAATTCCCAAGCAAGGTCGTGCTAGCTAGAACAACTGTCCACTTACCTTCTGACACGGCTGAATTGTGCAGGATGGGTAGGTCAGATGTCTGACACCAACTTCGCTGCCCACTCACAGTGCAGTCATAATTCAAGCCACAGAGGTGGACCTGAGTGGAAACTGGCTCCCCCAGGTCTATCTCCAAAACCTCACCCCTAGTCTGGCCATGATTGGCAAATATGAATCATAGAATCATAGAATCATAGAATCATAGAGTTGGAAGAGACCACAAGGGCCATCGAGTCCAACCCCCTGCCAAGCAGGAAACACCATCAGAGCACTCCTGACATATGGTTGTCAAGCCTCTGCTTAAAGACCTCCAAAGTAGGAGACTCCACCACACTCCTTGGCAGCAAATTCCACTGTCGAACAGCTCTTACTGTCAGGAAGTTCTTCCTAATGTTTAGGTGGAATCTTCTTTCTTGTAGTTTGGATCCATTGCTCCGTGTCCGCTTCTCCGGAGCAGCAGAAAACAACCTTTCTCCCTCCTCTATGTGACATCCTTTTATATATTTGAACATGGCTATCATATCACCCCTTAACCTCCTCTTCTCCAGGCTAAACATGCCCAGCTCCCTTAGCCGTTCCTCATAAGGCATCGTTTCCAGGCCTTTGACCATTTTGGTTGCCCTCCTCTGGACACGTTCCAGTTTGTCAGTGTCCTTCTTGAATTGTGGTGCCCAGAACTGGACACAGTACTCCAGGTGTGGTCTGACCAGAGCAGAATACAGTGGCACTATTACTTCCCATTGAATTTCAATGCTTTGCAGGACATCCCAGAAGAGCCCTTGACCAGCAGAGGCTGTTAATGCTGCCAGCGGTCACATGGGTGAGGACTTCACCGCGCGCCCCCCCAGCTCCCCAATGGCTGCGTCACATCACACCATCCAGCAAAAGGTAAGCGGTCTATATCGATTTCTAATTGGCAGATCTACAATGGTGGATTATCCTGTTGAAACAACATCAACCACATTGCAGAGTTTCTCTGCCTCTAACAAAACCGCAACAGGAGCATTCTGCTCTATATAATATAGCAGAGTGACCTCCCATTAACTCCACCTCTGAAATACAGGAACCTTTTTCCTTTGTGATTGTCAAGTCCCCCCAAGAAGGATCAGAGCATTTTACTCTTTTTCTTTCTTTCTTTTTTTCCCTTGGAAGATCTGCAGTGCAGTAAATCTTTTGACTCTGACAAACTGCAGAAACCAGTAAACAGCTTCAGCATAACACTGCCTGGATAAAGCATCAAATATCAGACAGGTTCAAAAATGAAGCTCTCATTGGAAAACATTATGCAGTTGTCATTGTTCATCCTTCTACTATCTAAGGCTGAATCTTGTTCAGATAAACCTCACCCTTGCTTAAGCAGCTAGGTACAGGGAAATGTCAGTATTTCAGCATTCCCAATTTAGCTTGTGTTAGGCTAGTCTGAAATCAGAGCTTAGATTTGGTAGGTAAACACATATAGCTGATCCTTAAAGGTTCACTGCCTCAGCTGCATTTAGTACTTCAACTGCTTGGGGGAACATGAGCACAGAGGCATCGGAAATGAATAACTATAAACATTTTAAATGTAATAGAAGGTGGTGAGTGAAATGTGTCCCTGATGGGCTGACTAATAGTAAATTGTGCCTTTTGGAGCAAGCTCATTCTTTATGCCCTTGATAAAATAAACAGAATATTTCTGCCTTCCCACTTTATCTTTGTTCCTCTGTTTATTCTAATTTCCTATAACACTCTCTCTCTCTCTCTCTCTCTCTCTCTCTCTCTCTCTCTCTCTCTGCGTGTGCGTGTGCGTGTGTGTGCATGCATGTTCATAGAGATGGAATTTGTTTCCATGATTCTTGTGTGGTAGATGTGTTGAGCTGTACTGGTTTTGACGGCAGGTGCATGTCTGACTGTCTTCATCAGGCTTCCTCAACCTCAGCCCTCCAGATGTTTTTGGCCTACAACTCCTATGATCCCCAGCTAGCAAGACCAGTGGTCAGAGATGATGGGAATTGTAGACTCAAAACATCTGGAGGGCCGAGGTTGAGGAAGCCTGGTCTTCATACCGTATTTTTTGCACCATAACACTCACTTTTTTCCTCCTAGAAAGTAAGGGGAAATGTCTGTGCGTGTTATGGAGGAAATGCCTACGGGTGGCATGCCTACGGATTTTCCTCCTCTAAAAACTACGTGTGTGTTATGGTCGGGTGCGTGTTATAGAGCGAAAAATATGGTACTTCCTTGATGTACAAAAAGAGAAGCCCGTGAGCTGCTCTATAACATTCTGCTTTTGTATGCAAGGGTTATGTTTAAGACCATTCAGAAATCCATTCCCCACCTGAAGGCTGAACTGGTTTCTGCTATTCTATTTCACTTGGGGAACTGCAGCCTTGAGTGCAGGGCTGTGCAGGTGCTGGGTAGGCTTTGCAGATAAGCACTAGATCACATCTCACTGGGTGCCTTTTAAGTAAATGGCTTCAGCAAAAATTACATTTTGCAATTTTGCCTGTGTATGCCTGAATCCTTCCCTTAAAAGACCTAAATATTTAAGCCTGTTTTTAATTGATACTGATTTTATATTTCACATTTATGATTTTCGATTAAAATTTGAATGTTATTTTAATGCTGTTGGTTTAGTAAATTGTATTTTAAATATATCTTCCTCTTAGTCACTTTCAGAAGGTTTCTACCACTAAAGGCAATTTTTATTTATACACACACACAAATAATACTAGTTTTTACATAATATCAATGCTTTTTTCTTAAAAAATGTTTAGGGGTACTCTCATTTTGACTCAAGAAAATCACCATTTTATAGTTCAAATCGGGGGGGGGGGAATACAGTAAATGGACAAAAGTACAAAGATTCACAAAATGTTCAGGGGTATGCATACCCCTGCATCCCCCCACAAAAAAAATCACTGCATAGTATCAAAATATTTTGGGTCAATACGTCATTCTACCATATTGCATCAATTTCAAAATGAGTGTATCTGTCTGTGTGTGTGTCTGTGGACGTGGGTGGCGCTGTGGGTTAAACCACAGAGCCTAGGACTTGCCAATCAGAAGGTTGGCGGTTCGAATCCCCATGACGGAGTGAGCTCCCATTGCTCGGTCCCTGCTCCTGCCAACCTAGCAGTTCGAAAGCACATCAAAGTTCAAGTAGATAAATAGGTACTGCTCCGGCGGGAAGGTAAATGGCGTTTCCGTGCGCTGCTCTGGTTCTCCAGAAGCAGCTTAGTCATGCTGGCCACATGACCCGGAAGTTGTCTGCGGACAAACGCCGGCTCCCTTGGCCAGTAAAGCGAGATGAGCGCCACAACCCGAGTCGGTCATGACTAGACCTAATGATAAGGAGTCCCTTTACCTTTACTATATATATATAATCAACCTAAAAATAATCAGCCTAAAAACAATGGGCCACGGTCTTATTCATAAATATTTCAGGTCTCCGCCTTCCTTACCAGGCTCTGGGAGGCAGAGATTAAGCTTGCTGAAGCCAATAGTAGTAGCACTGGCCTAAAAACAGAAGCTGGGGTGGGGGGCAGAGGAAACTATTTTTCCTCATTTATTTTTTATAGCTTCAGATATATTTTCTAACACATAAGATTATTAGAATATGTATCCTTGCCTGTTCTTAAAAAAGAAACCTGTAGTATTACAATTCTGGATATGCCCTTGCTCATATTCAGGAGTGGGACATTGCAGAGTAGTTCCCCAGTGAAAATATATTTAAGAAATACAGGGAGAAAATGTCTCCATGTGCAGTATTATAAACTACATCCGCACAACTTACTTATTGGTGGACTGTAAACCTTGAAGAAGCACATCAAAGAGCTTCTTTTGTTACCAGAATTCTGACATAAAAAGTACGTCTCGACATATTACGTTTTCTCTGTTTGATGTCCTCTAAGGGAAAGAGTTCTTGGTTGGTAGTGAAAGTAGTCATAAATAGTGTTTATGGAGGCCTGAATGGGGTGAGGAAGAACTGAGTCTCTTGCAGGAATGATTTCTTGTAAATATCCTTTAGGCTACATAGTGTGGGCATGGAAATATTTGCTTTTAGTCTTTGGAAAGTTGAGTTCTTCCCTTCACTTTAATGAACCATTTTCTGAGGCTTATTCTTTTGTCATTGGCTTAAATTAGGAGACTCCAAAGGCTGACCTTGTGTGCTTTCCAAAGGGAGTCCATAGCTCATTTGTGAAACAAAGGCCTTTGCCGTAAGCCTAGGAGAGCCTTTGCCAATCAGAGTGAAAAATACCAGGTTGGATGGAGCAAAGATCTAAGCCAGTTCTATATGTTCAAAGTCAGTGGGGGGAGGGGGGGAGCACTTGCTTAGCGGCAAAAACCTTGACATAATGGTGCAAATGCAGTTAACATTTGTGTGTGTGTGTGTGTGTTTTAATGCAGATAGTACCATAGCTGTCAACTTTCAGATTTGAAAATAAGGGATCAGCAGCCTCACCTGTCCTGGGGACAGTCTATGGTTCAACTTTGTAACCAGAGGTTCAACTAAATAGAATCTGAATCCCATGCACCACAAGGCCTATGCAGCCTCAACTTAAGATGGCTCCCCGGCCTGGCTTTGCAGCAGCACGTGCAACCAAACGGCGTCCAGTGTTCAAAACCCCCCTCTGGTTGCATTAACTAGCCACACACACACGAGGCGGTGGCAGCCTCCCGCCCGCCATTGTACTCAACCAGCTCCTTTCCTTTCCCCCCACCATGTGCCCCCCTACAGACAGACCTTATCCCCGGCAAGGGTGAGTGGGCCGTCGATGACGTACCCATCTGATTCTGAGCACAGGTACATTCCGAGCCCCTCTGAGCCAAGGCCCAAAGGCAGAAAGCCCAGCCAGCAGTCAAACGAAGCCTCAAGCGGTGGTTCCCACAGCGCAGCAACCCGGCAAAGGGATACAGCAGCAAGGAAAACCACACCGTCACCTCTCCGCTGGGAAGCGCTGAAGCAAAGGCGAGTCCCCAGGCAACGCGGCTGATTTTATCTGGACAAGGGGCATGCAAGCTCCACCCCCCCCCCCAGTCGTTCTCAGACTCCTTATTGGTGAGCAACGCAGTTGAGGAGCCTCCCTGGCCGGCAAGGAGCCAGGAGGGAGAGGAGCTTCTTCCTTTGAAATCCGGGAAATTTACAGGATATCAACAATCTGGGACAGCAGCGGGAAACGGCGCTGGAATAAGGGAGTTTCCCGCCAAAGAAGGGAAGGTTGACAGCTATGGATAGCACCCACTGGGAAGGGGGAGCAAGGAAAGAGAGCTGAAGACCTTTCCTCCTGCCAACAGAGGCTTCCCTCCCAATGAAGGCTTCTCTGTGATGTGTGTGAAGGACTGGACTGGACTGTTCCTCCCCACCCCTGTAGTTCCTCCCCACCCCTGCTCAAACCCCACTCTGTGGCTGTTAAAAATGTGCACATTGTGAGAACTTAAATAATTGCCATCACATCTAGTTCATTCCTTTGTTTAAACCAGGGCTGGGCAACTGCCTCCTCCCTGTCAAAGGGGGGATTTCTGGGGGGGGGTCACATCCTGACAGCAGCGCATTGCCCCCCCCCCCCACTTCTCTCTCTGCCACCACACTCCTTCCCTTCCTTCCATCTTTCTCTCCACCCAGTCTGCTGCCAGGAGTGGGACAAAGCCAAAGGTCTGAGCCTACTTGCTGAAATAGAGGGATCTGTCTGCTCTCAGCTGGGTGAGAGTTCCACAGAGCCTGGTCCGCAATCTATCTCCTGGTAGAAACGAGCCGTGCAACTGAGCCAAGTGGGGAATTCACTGAAGATCTTGTTAACTGGGCAGAGATAGACTGCTTTTAAAATTTAATTTGAATGCTAATTTTTAAAGCCCTACAGGTCTGGGCCCCTGGATATCTGAAGGGCTATCTGCTCCAGTATAGATCTCCATGTGCTTTTAGATCACCTGCGGAGCTCCCCTGTGACAGGAGTCAGTAAGATCTAGAGCATTCGCATTAGTGGTGTCCCAGTTATGAAACTGCTCAGGAAGGATTTCCTAACTTTCTTAACATTTGCTGCTTTTAGGCTGATAGCCAGCACAGCTCCTTTCTGGAGGGCGTTTGGCCTCCAGGAGATCTAAACCAAGAGCAGCAGTTTCAGTATCTGCTTCTTAGTGCTCCATCAAATCGAGATGATTGTTATATGCTGGATGTTTTAACTCTGATTTTACGGATGTTTTTACATGCTTATATTCTGTTCTAAACATACTGCTTTAAGAATAAGTTACTTACTAGTTCATCCTAAATTATAAATAAATTGATTTTATTGAAATTTCTTGCCAGATCTTCATACATTATGATTTCCAGGCTGTGCACACATTATACCTTTAAAGCAGATTAGAAACACACTCTTTCTCTCAAAGAATTCTGGGGCCAGTAGTTTACCCCTCACAGATTTATCATTCCCAGCAACCTTTAACTTGGGTTGCCATACATCCTCTTTTTCCTGGATATGCCCTCTTCTCCATGGGTAGAACTCCAAACTGGGAGTGGTGGTTGTTGTTTTTAAAAAAGCCAAAATGTCTGGGTGTTTTGTTTTGTGTTTTTGGCTTGCTCCCCTTGCTCCCCCCTTAGGTATCCCTCTATTGGGCGTGCCTCCCATCATTAAGCAGCTCTGCAGTGCTCCTTGGGTCAAGGTGCTCTCTTACCTACCTACGTCCACCCCACCACCACCATTGGATCTGGTGTCCCCCGCCTGCAGACTTGACTCGCTTTAGGGCCTGCTTTTCAAGTGGCTTGGCAAGTCCAGTTGGGTGGCGGAAGTCCATCAACCCTCCCTTCAAATTAATTGGATGAACACAAGGTCTCTCCAGTCGGCATCCCTCCCCACCGCATGGGAGCTCAGGGAGGCCTGTGGTCTCAGGACGAGGCGCAGAGAAGGAACCCGGCTGCTGTGTGGAGAGCTCAGCGGTTCCCATCCCTCGTTTCTCCCCCCCCCCTCGTTTTCTGTCTCATTCTCTCTTCTTCCCCCCCTCCCTACCCCCCTTTCCCCCTCCCCTGCCTCGTCTCCACCTTGCCAGGGCTTCACCTCCCCCTTTTCTCTGGCAACCTGGTGGTCCCTCCTGGACTCTTTGGGATTTTATACCTAGTGATGTGTAACTAACAGGATGCCCAGTAGTGGTGGCAGCGGGGGGCGGGGGGGCGGGGGGCGTGTCTTCCTACTTCACATAGATTTTTTGGTTATTTAATTCACATCCTCTTGCTCCAGCAGCCTTAAAAATATGTATTATTGACTCATAAGGAACCACCATTTCATGGCAAATCAGCTGTATCAGACTTTTGCAGCTGCTTGTCTGAAGGCATCAAAAATAAAAAATCCTTTTTTATTTTTTAAAAAGGGAAATGGTTGCTGTCCTCCAGTTTTCACACAAAGGAAGGGACTGTTAAAGTAATTATAATTATTTGCTTTTTAAAGAAATTCTCTATATAACTTTAATTCCAACATTGTGCTCTGAACTGTTTGTTGGGTCTTGTAGCTCTCTGAATGGTGAAAGAATCAATTGTTTATTTTAAGAAGACATCATTCTCTGCTTATTATCTGTTAGTATGCGGTCTTGTTTTTACTGGATCTGAGCTGAAGGGAGGGTATTTATGGGTATGTAGCATCAAATGCAGGTCGACTCTAGCTTGGCTGCAAAAATGCACGCTACATGCGTTAACATACAACACGGGTTCATGTCCTTGGAGTCATTGTTGTACCTTGATGGTAAAATGGGATGTTTTCAGGAGAGAGCAGTGTTGGTTGTGTTGCCTAGTAGTGTCATGGTTTTGGGCTTGTTGTTTTAGTGCATGGGTAGGCAAGCTAAGGCCCGGGGTCTGGATCCGGCCCAATTGCCTTCTAAATCCAGCCCGCGGACGGCCCGGAAATCAGCATGAGTAGAATATGTCCTTTTATTTAAAATGTATCTCTGGGTTATTTGTGGGGCCTGTCTGGTGTTTTTACATGAGTAGAATGTGTCCTTTTATTTAAAATGCATCTCTGGTTTATTTGTGGGGCATAGGAATTAGTTCATTATTATTTTTCTGCAGTACAGTGGACCGGCCCCCTGCTGAAAAGAATTGCTGACCCCTGTTTTAGTGTGTTTGCATTTACAGTGGTACCTCTGGTTAAGAATTAATTCATTCCTGAGGTCTGTTCTTAACCTGAAACTGTTCTTAACCTGAAGCACCACTTTAGCTAATGGGGCCTCCTGCTGCTGCTGTGGCACCGGAACACGATTTCTGTTCTCATCCTGAAGCAAAGTTCTTAACCCGAGGTACTATTTCTGGGTTAGCGGGGTCTGTAAGCTGAAGCGTCTGTAACCCAAGGTACCACTGTATTTGCTTTGAATGGCACATTGATTGAAAATGATTTTGAAAACTGGCTATACTTTCTGTATGAGACATAGACAAAACTGGTGGTTGAAGACTTGCTTTCCTCTTCTCTTCTCTTCTCCTGCCCCCCCCCAGCAATATAGCACAGCTTCTATCAGGGGTCAGCAAACTTTTTCATCAGGGGGCCAGTCCACTGTCGCTCAGACCTTGTGAGGAGCCAGACTATACTGTGGGGGCGGGGGGGGGATGAACGAATTCCTATGCCCCACAAATAACCCAGAGGTGTATTTTGAATAAAAGCACACATTCCATTCATGTAAAAACACACTGATTCCCAGGCCGTCTGTGGGCCGGATTGAGAAGGCGATTGGGCCGATCCGGCCCCCGGGTCTTAGTTTTCCTATCCATGTTCTATAGCCTACATATAGTAGGGATATTTAGAATGAGAGTTGTAATAGCAATCCATAGTTAAAGGTAGAAGTCGGCAAACGTGTCCTCGTTTTTGCTCTTCAGAACATGGTAACCCTACTCAGTGCCCAGAATTCTTGAGGGAAAGAAAGTTATTCCAGAGTTCTTAAAGCTTTAGGCCTAGATTCAAGGAAACAGTTGGGCTAGCAGGTAGCCGTGCAACCAGGCTTTCTCTCCTCTCTTATTTTTCATTGCAGACAAAACCTCGGCCTGTCCACACAATTTTCCAATTTTGTTCCTGTTTATAAGGTTACAATATAGGTGTATATTTGGATTACTTGAAAACAGTTTGTGTGACCTGAGGAAAAGTCACCACTCAGCTGAAAGATCTATAAAATTCATTCACAGGTATCTCACTGCCTGATTCTGTAGCAGCCGCATAGGCAAAAACTGACAAAACGGGACAAGGTTTTTTTCAGAAGGCTTGCAAAGAATAATGTAGAGGTGGCAAAAGAATTGATTCAAAATCACTGTAGAAGATTAATTGTGTGACATGTGGGCAATTGGTTAATGGGATTGGGCCGGTTCCCATTGACTGATGCTTTGACAAAAAGAAGCTTTGCATTGCATTTCAAATGATGGAAGAGATTCGTTTTTCTACGCTTGTTTACCTCAGTGTAGTGAAAAATGTAATGTGTGAAGCAGCCCTCAGAATGCAGTTGCTGTTATTTGAAAAGGGACTTTACAAGCCAAGAGATTCTCCGCTCTGTAGCTTCCATGCTCTGAAAAATGAAACAAATCTAAATGGAAATTACAGGCTTAGCTGACAAACTTTGCTTTGGAAATTGACATTTGTACGCTCTATGCATGAAACCATTGTCACATATGAACTGAATCAAACACCCCACAGTGTGTGGGGGGGGGGAATGGTCAGAGCAAATAAACCTTGCATATGATTGGTCCACTTTTGCAGCCTCTGACACATTCCAGCCACTTCTCTATTAAGCTTGCCAAATTACTAGAAAAAAGTAGCCTAGCCTGCTCTTGTGCCTTTAACAGCAGCTTAATGTACAAAAATCAGCAGGTGAGTTTATCTCTCAGGACAGAGATAAATATGAGCTGATGCCTGCAGCTCAAGCTGCTGCTAAACATGCAGCTACAGTGGTCATCTGAACAGTCAGCAGTCCCATTTTCTGTTGCAGCCAAAGCCTGTTTACTCAGAGGAGACATTAATCTTATGCTCCTCTCTCAACAAGTGTGTCAAGAGGATAGAGTCCATGATGGCCAGGCGCCCCCCATGTAAGAAGCTCTGCTATAAAAGGATGGATCACTGGATACGAGGAAGAATTGATTGGTTTGGCAACACTTTTTGAATGGTTTTAATGGACTAGAATTTTGGCAGGACACTCAGGTACTAATAACCAAGTTTCTAGATCCAAATGGATGCAGAAGGGGTTATTGACTGTGGCTTTTCTTAACAGGGACAGATGGTCAGTGGAAGATGGCTGGCAGCCACAGTATGCATCTGGAGTTTAGAAGATACCACCCTTTCAACAGTTTTCCACTACTGTGAGCAAAGATGTTGTTATCACAGTTGGGGGAGGGGAGCCAAGTGTAGTCCTAAGCACATATATATGGCAAGGATTCAACTCTAGGCTGCAACTCTTGATTGATTGAAGCTAAGCTCCAGAAATTGTGCAGGAGCCTTTCACTATTGCTTCATCACAGGAGGCTCTCAAAATCTTGCTGGACTACGTAGTGTTATCCCTGACTGTTCTTCCTGCTGGTTAGGGCTGATAGCAATTGTTATCCAACAACTTCTGAAGGGCCACAGGCCCCCTGTCTCTGATGCATCAAGCTCTGCTGACAAGGTCTGGGCTGCCTCTGCCATGAAAAGAGAGCAAGTTATCTTAACTTATCAGACTAATAGATTATAATTAACTGCAGCTAGAGAATACCATGTTTGCAGGGCTTTTCAATTTACTGCCTGCCAGTTCCTTCTTATTTTCATTGTGTTGGTGGCAGATGATTCCTTAGCTTCTTCTCTTTTTGCTACAAAGTTGATTAAACAGTTACAGAATCCAAGTCTTTCTGAGCAGTGGTGTTTGCCAAGTAGAAGAAAATGGCCTTTGGCAGATGTGGTGCCACAGAGTCCATCTTCTCGTAAATTCTTTTTAAACATCTATTCTGCATGAATTTGCTGAAGGAAGTCACCCAGAGGTTTGGGCTGAAGTGTCAGCAATATGCTGATGAAACGCAGCCCCGTCTGTTTTCCATCCACACATCTCAGGAGGGCTACAGAAATCTTGAATGGTGCCTAAAGGAGGATGCAATGTGGATGCTATGGGTAGGGAAACCAGCTGAACTGAGTAAAGGGGGGCAACTAGTTTTGAATAGGATTCCACTCCCTCTAAAGAAGCAAGTTCACAGTTTGGGGGTTCTTCAGGACTTGGCACCTGTGGATGCACAGGTGGTGGCACTGCCCAGGAGTGTCTTCTGCCAGCTTAGGGTGGCATGCAAGTTGTGATGCTGCTTGATTGCAATAAACCTCCAAGTGGTTTGCAAGAAATATTAAAGTTGTCATTAAAAACAGTTTAAAGATTAAACATAATTAAAATTAACAATAAAATATTAAAACGCACCAACATCTACAGGTCTGGATAGGCTTGCCGAAACAAAGATGTTTTAAGCAGGTACCAAACAGAGAACAAAAAGGTGCCTTCCTGAAGCCAATATTTATGGAATTCTAAGCACAAGGGCTGCCACATTAAAATATTTGTTACAACTGGGGGCACATCTGGGGCAAGGCAAAGCTGCAAGTAAGCTGGTCCCGCGCTATTAAGGTGCAGATCATGAGCAGAGGTGTTATATGCTGTCAGGGTCTCACCCCTCTCAGCAACTGTGCGGCAGCATTCTATACTACCTGTAGTTTCAAGGGAAGCAGAAGGGAAGCCCCACTGAAGGGTACATTGCAGTAACCCAGTCTTGAAAGTCACCTAAGCCTGACCTGTTGTGGTCAAGGTCTCCCAGTCCAGGCGTGGCCAGAGTTGTACCAAGTGCAGCTGGTAAAAGGGATGCATGCACAATGTACATCTAGAGTAAACTACTATAACACATGCTTTGTGGAGCTGCCTTTGATGATGACTCAGAAACTTCAGCTGGTTCAAAATGCGGCTGCTGGTTGGGGCCAGGTAGTTATATCATATTGCACTTGGAAGGAAGTATGGGTAACCATCTATTTGAAGGGCTAAACCCCTTTTTAGAAGAGTTTCAAGCCCAGTCTAGCCTGGATAGAATGTGTATGTATCACTGTAAGGGGGATTCAGTGCTATGTGGTAGACAGACTCCCATAAAGTGATGTTGTGAGACACCTGCTGCATCTCATGGCCTGTGCTGGGCCAAGTGCTGCAAGGAGCCAACTCTCATGACATGGCAAACCACAGGACATGAGACACAGCAGGTGTCTCTCCTGAGGGAAGTCGTCCATAGATTTGGGCTAGGGTGGATGAACCTTGTATGCTGATGACACCCAGATCTATTTCTGATTTCCATCTTCTGATCCTGGGAAAGTGTGGCAGTTGAGAACTGGTGTCTAAAGGCAATATGACATTTGATGGAGAGCCCCAGTTTCCCTTTTGCCTGCATCTCTTCTTGCCTCTAGGTTTGCATGCGGGGAGACAGCGCCAGTTAGGGGGCTCCTGGGCCATCAGTTCGGGACCCTTGCAATGTACATGAAACATATTTCACCTTTCCACTGAGGTGAACCTATAACTGTAGACTGTGTGTGGAGCCCATGCATATTTTATAAACTATCTCATGTACTGTATTTGAGCCCACATGAACAATGAAAAAATTATTTGCCATTGCTCAGTGCATTGCCTTGATAATGGCAGGCTGCTGGTGCAGTCTCTGAGTTCCACAGGACAAAGAGAATGTACTATTTCAATTTTGCTTTTTAAAAATGTAGCTATAATGAACATGCCTTTTGGCTTTCAAAGCCATTTTTCTTTGGGGAAAGTATTGAAAAGAGAAAGAGAGGAAGATGGCTGAGGAAGCTGCCAGGTGTTGGCATGAGATGAGCAGACATCTCACCTACAGAACAATTATCCGGAGTTCCACTTTAATTAAAGAGAGAATGCACCAGCAAAAAGGACCAGTTCTTTTCTTTGCAGAGAAGCCTCCTCTATAGCAGCTTGTTCCTTTGTCCAATGGGCAGCCAGATTGTAACTAAGAATAGTGCCATGAAACGGTGTGAGAATTAAAAAGGGGAACATGACGTGGACAGGAAAGATAGCGTGATTCTTTTCCCTGCCTTGTGAAATTCTCTTTTGTAAAGAATAAATAAATAATAATTCAGGGTGGTCACCCACAAGATGATCTTACCATGCCCACTCAGGTTTAATAATCTGCTTTGCCCCTCTTAGCATAACTTGTGGATATAGATGAACAAAGGACTGGAAGTTGGTGAAAGTGCCCATCTTGTCATTCAGTTTCTGAACAGGAAAATCTAAGACATACGTTGAAAGTGACACTTTACATCTGAACTAGAATGCTTTAGATTTGTCTGCATCTCTTGAGCAGGCATGAAATTTCACAAGTTGTTGCCTATCAAATATTATACAATACTAAATTCAATTCAAACACAGTTTAACTATTTCAAAAGCACTGTGTACCAGCCATTTAACATTATTACATGGTGCCATTACAAACTATCCAATATTAAAATAAAATACTGTAGGATGCAAAGTACAAATATTCACCCATTTGAAGTGCATGAAATTTGGTGTCAAACTTTCTGGGGGAGAATTTGGGAGAGAATTATTTGAAACAAATTAGGTTTGGCTCTAGGATGGTGCTGATGCCAATTGGGATGGTCGTGATCACTTTGAAAACCACATAGACACATTTTGCACCTCTTTCACTAATGTAAATTACCTGCTGAAGAACATGGTAGTATCAGTCATTCTGATCTTGAGATTGAAGAAAAGTGATCCAATCTGTCTGTAAATCATGTGGGCATCTGTAACCACCCAACTGTGATTTAATTTTTTAACATTGTGTTTGGGATAGAAACAAAAAATGCAAGTTCTTTCTCATAAGTACATGATCTGGCAATGCCAGACTCTATTAAGTTAAGTAATTCATTAGAAGCACGTGAAAATTGCCAAGCCGAAGCTGGACTAGGAAGTGGTAGTGTTCCAAATTATATTAAATTTTGTCCCCATATGGTTTGACACAATGTTGAATAGTAAGGATGGAGAGAGGAGAGAGGCCAGCAGAGCCAAGACTTGAAAAGGCTTCTCGTGGGCTGACTGAAATATTATGCATATAATCCTTTGAAAGTTGGCAGATATTTCCCTCACAAATAATTGGTCATCTGTGCTGCTTTTGCAACTGTTGTGAGTACAGATCACTACACTGTAAGCTCTGTAGTATTACCAATTCCTGACAGGTGTGTCTTTGGGGTGGAGAATTGTCAGCCCACAGGCAGGATGTGGCCCAGAGTTCTGCCTTCATCCCATTGCCTTGCACATGATTTAGGTTTAAAGAAACCACAATAGGATGTCTTGTTCAAGTAAAATTACAGCATGGTTGCTCTGGGAGAGAAGGTCAAGCCCTCCTCATGTGCTTCCCCCCACCCCATGCAATTGGGTTTGAAAACAGCCTTCTGGGCATTTTTTCAAGCCTAATTGTGGTACAGGCATTGTTGTTTGGAGGAGATCACAACTGGGGACAAAAGGGTTTGTACACCCCATGAGATCTCTCTCGCTGACCCACATGCATATATCCCACTGCTCTGTTAGTGCCAACAGGAGGCTGCATTCAAGCTTAACTGCTGCAGTGGAGGACCTTGGGGGAGATCGAACACACACAATTGGACTTGAAAAATGTGGAAAATTTTAAAAGCCTAATTGCAGAGGATTGGGGAGAGTTTGTGATGTGATGTGTATATGTATGTGCTTAGTGCATATGCGAAATGGCTTTTTTATTTTTTTGGACCTGCTCACCACTAGACTTGCACATTTCTATGACCCTTGTGAGCAAAGCAGTCGGGAATCTCATACTCCCAGCAGGGTCACCCAAGGAGGTAAGGTCAAAGGGAAGGAGAAAGACAAAGAATGATCCAAGAAGCCCTCAATGGCAGAACAGGAGGAAGATGACAAGTGGTATGTTACAACAGCTGTGAAGGCGGATGAAGGCTGCAGCAGATAAGAATCTACCGGTCATCGTGACAATCTTATTCGGCTGTGAGTGATTGCCGACGAAGAAGTGATACGTAACAGCATGCAACTGATGATCCCCCCTACCATTTGCATTGTGTTTCTTTTGCATTGAAATAAATGATGTGCAAAAATGCAATGATAACATAACTGTAATTACATAAAGTTCCACCACTGCAGACAGAGAGAAATGAATAACATAGGTTTTGTTGGAAGCCGAACTGTAGCAGAATGGAAGCAGCACTTGCATGCAATAAATACAGGGCGGAACAGAAGTCAATGCCTTCTTACACCCACACTTCCTGATCTGCTTCAACATGTCTTCCCTTCCAGAACAGTTTCCACCAACTTTGTTATATTTTTGGAACCAGCCAAAAGGCACGTCTAATCATACCTTAACCTCTAATGTGCCAAATCACATTATTTATTATTATTGTTGTTGTTGTTGTTATTGCCTGTATAATAGAACAAGATGATCATAAGCAAGAACAACTGGCAAGTGAGTTCAATAAGTTCATTTCTGCCTCTTCCACAAAGAAACTTCAGATTTTGCTTTCAAATATTCAGAGCACAATGTTATAGTGACGCCAGTTTCTCATTAGCAGGGAACAAGCTGTCTCTTTTGGGGGGCTACTTTTATGGGAAACTGTATAAATCAGGAATTAGCTTTAAGATAAAGTGCCATTTTGACAACAGTACATTACAATTAGCATTAACAGTATTGATTGGCCTATAACACCGTGCCATTTGCCTGGGAAATCTCAAAACATCTGCTCCTCTGTACTGCTTATTTAGGTGGAATTTTATGGGTTTTCTATGCTAAGTATCTTTAATTTTATATTTTTCCACTGAAAATTGCTTCTAAAGGAAGCAACCCACCTTCCCTTTTATTTTTAGTTGTGCCAGTAGCAGAAAGTGATCAATAAGTTACTAGCATCAAGGTGGCCTTTTATTTCCCAAGAGGAGTAATAAAAAGGAGGGGGGAACTATTGCCATGCTTGGTTGCTGCCAAAGAATGGAGCTGTTGTAATGAATTTTAAATTGTACTTGGAAGAGGCTATTGGTGATAACCATTTTAAATTGCTCCTATGCTACTTGTTTTTAGGGTCATGCACATGATCCGTGAGATGCTTTGCCTAGGGCTGCCACCTAGCTGATACCCTTCCCCCGCTAGTCCATGCAGTTTGGTTGGATTGGAAACAATGGCCAACCCCAACCGATGGAAAAGGCTGGGCAAGTCAGGGGTCTCTGCACCATTGCCTTCGCTCTGCTAAGAGGCAAGCATGAGAAGAGTGGCAATGTGGCTGTAGTGAGAGGGGGCTCCCAGGTCCAGTCCAGGAGACCCCTCTGGCCTTGGATAAAGCAGCACTGGTTACTGGACTCTGCCACTCCCTGTCCAAGGAGGAGTCTGTTGGCTGTCCACTGCAGGGCTATTACCTTCCTGTTCAGGAATGCTTTTGGCCTTTAAAGGCTAGAAAGCACCGCTTGGTTTTGCCAGAACTGGCATCTAATTCTGATAGTTTTACGCTCTGCTTTTTATTTGTATCTTGCTATTCTTGTT
Organism: Podarcis vaucheri; assembly: GCF_965113315.1. Classification (NCBI taxonomy): domain Eukaryota; kingdom Metazoa; phylum Chordata; class Lepidosauria; order Squamata; family Lacertidae; genus Podarcis; species Podarcis vaucheri. The sequence continues at coordinate 109,852,861 of NC_138762.1, forward strand.
GGTTTCATTTCCTTTTCTGTTTTGGTCTTCGCAGTATCCTATGATTTGTTGTAACCACTTTGAACTCCACAAGGATATGCCAGGATAATAGTATTTTACAATAAACACTTGTTCCAAAGAACCTGGCTTTTTAAAAACAGATTTTATTTGAAATAAACATAAGTTTCTAGTCCCTTTGCTTGAAAAAGTATGAACAATGGCTGGTGAGATCCCAAAACTGAACACATGTTCAGGAGGATGAGTATATATTTGCTTCTTGGATAATATTTTTTTTAAAAGTTTTCAATTACATTCCAATAATAGCCTCATTATAACAATACCAATTTATAATACAGTTATTAATACCAATTATTCAAATACCGAATTATATAATTTAGATAAAGTGGGGCCCCCGCACACTAGAATTGATGGTTTGATTATTTGCTTTATTTCTGCATTCCAAAATCTTATTAATTTCCATTACATTCTAGTCATCATAATAATCCCTTATACAACAACTGCAATATGAATAATTCCTATTTGTGTTGACACATTAATTGATTTATAAAACCACAAGTGAGGAACTAAAACTATATCCTTGTTGAAATAAAAAATTGTCCAGTAGCACATTAGAGACCAGCTAAGTTTGTTCTGGGTATAAACTTTTGTGTGCTTGCACACTTCTTCAGATACCCTGAAACAGAAGTCACCAGACCCTTATATATAGTGGGATGGTGGGGTGGAGTTTTTCTCAGAAGGGTAGTAGGAGATGGGTGATTGACTCAATGGTATGGTAAACATGTTAACAACTGCAATTAGTCCTACAGGAAAAAGCAAGGGATAGTATGCAGATGACAAAAAATAGCTTTAGCATATGTAATGAGACAAGACTCCAATATCTCTATTCAGACCAGGTCTCTCCATAGTCTGAATAGAGATAATAGATTCTTGTCTCATTGGATTCCCACCCCACCCTCCTACTATATATCAGGGTCTGGTGACTTCTGTTTCAGTGTATCTGAAGAAGTGTGCAGGCACACGAAAGCTCATACCAATAACAAACTTAGTTGGTCTCTAAGGTGCTACTGGATAATTTTTTATTTATTTTGACTGCGTCAGACCAACACAGCTACCTACCTGAATCTATATCCTTGTTGTTCCTGTGTGTGACAGTTATTCTGTCCATGGTGTTTTTTCCTGTCCTTGTAAGAGGTTATGTCTTTCTTTCCCCTGATTGTTGCTGTTATCCATCATGCCTTGGGTGGAGCCAATATCCCACTGTGGTTCCAGAAATTTCTCCATATCTTTGCTTCTCATTGCATCTAGCCTCTCCCCATGCACTGAATAAATTACAAAAAAATGGTTTAGGTTGCCTCTTTTTTTTCAAAACAATGCAAATTTACATAATTTAGCATTTCTAAATGCAAAGCTATGACCTAGACTTTAGATTCTTTTGCAAAGCATCAAGTTGCCTCTTTGGTGGAGCAGCTGCTAATGAACCTGCACCTGTCACACCTGGGGGCCATGAGCACTGTTGGCTCCTTAAGGTGATGCCTTTTAAGCCAACCTAAAACATACATTAAAAAATACAAGTGGGAATTCTAATGATAAGCAGGGAAGGTGGATGCAAAGTAGGTTTCTCTGAGTGGTGCACTCACTGAATTGATAAGTGGAGGAAGAGCAGGGCAGCGTTTGATACTTCAGATCAAGCAGGTTCAGGATCAAAATGTTTTCTGCCCAGCTGGGGCTTGACAAGACTGCAATTACTAATTATTTTACTGAGCTTGTGTAAAATCCTACAGCAGGTTCTCTTTTAACCTGGCAAAATAAATGGGTTCTATGGCCAGTGTAACCAAGCTGGCAGGGAAATAATTGGCACGCACTCCTGTTTTTGTTCCAGCTCTAGGTGCCTTCAGTTTTTTACAGGTGGTGTTTGTGATTCCCCTGTGGGTGTGTGCATAAACAGGCAGAGGATGCTGGAGGGTTGCAGACAAAGTCGGCTTTGCTAAGCAGCATCTGCAGGAAAATAAAAATAATACTTTTGCATGCTGCTGTTGCTGCTTGCTCCTGCTTCCATTCACTCTTGCATGCAAATAAATGTGCCAGTTAACAACTACACAACCCTAATCATGCTTATTTGGAAGTAAGTCCTGTTTATTCCAGCAGGGTTTGCCTTTAATGTGAAAGTACTTAATGTTGTAGCCTTTTGTTTTAAAAGTTAAGCATTAGAAGTTGTGTGCCCAGCTTGCACAGGAGCAACTGCCTAAATAGTGATCCATCTTCCCCTTCTTGCTTATGCGGAGAAGATAAATAACAAAAACAAAATGCAAACCAAAACCTAGAACTATTCAATCATGAAATATTTAGAGCTCTTCCAGATATCCTATTTATTGAATATTCATCCTTATTTGCTTTCACAAAGCTTACTGTGGAGGTTAGATTGCTTTACTGAGCAGTCGTTCTGATTTGATGGTGGGAGGCTACAAGACAAAAACAAGCATTTGTTCCCATCTGCTTGCTGAGTGTTAATAAGTCCTCCTATTGATCCCTCATTCACACGCATTCTTCAATGTATTTCCCTGTCACTTTCCAAGCTGCAAGAAGTCAGATTGTTTTCTTTTAAGTGGATGTGTTACACTCAGGCATCAGAGCACTTTAATCCACTTTAATTGTGCAAACCTGAATTTACGGTATGTGCTTCAAACCCTCTCACAAACTAGTGCCAGCCTGAAGACAAGTCAAACTCACTCAGTATTTTTACTCTATCCCAGCTCCTTAAAAAAATAATTTAAAAAATCCCAGAATACTAGGCCCATCTCTCTGATTTGAATTATCTTGTATTTTTAGTGAATTAACTCTCCCCCAAGGGTCAAAGTGTTGGTTTTTCATAATTTGATTAAAGAATAAAAAGAGAATTCCCTGGAGAGACGACCAATGGGTGACGCAAGCAAAAATCAAGTTAGTGGAATTTTTCGAGATAAATGGGAAACAAAATACAGATATAAATGTAGTTTGGGACGCAAGTAAAGCGTACATGAGGGGTCTTGGAATACAACAAATGGCAAGGCTGAAGAAGATTAAAGACAATAATATCCAAGAGCTAACTAAACAGATAAGAATTAAGGAAAAAGAGTTGATCAAAAATCAAAAAGTCATGAAATATTACAAAAAATAAAGGAAAATCCAAATTATTAACGAAAAATTTACGTAAGTTGGAACAAAAGGAACTGGAAAATACAACAGGTTTAAAGGTAGCCAATAAGGTAAATTATTTGGGGGTTTGGATCACCAATAAGAATATAAATCTATATAAGGACAATTATGAGAAGAAGTGGAAGGAAATAAAAAAAGAATTAGAGACTTGGGGAAAATTGAATTTGTCCCTGTGGGGGAGAATATCCACAGTTAAAATGATGGTATTGCCAAAGATGATTTTTATGTTCCAAACAATACCTATAATTAGAGGCGTAAAGTGTTTTAAGGATTGGCAGAAAAAAACCACGCATAAAATTTAAGCTACTAACAGAGTTGAAGGAAAAAGGAGGCTTCGCGGTCCCTGACCTTAAACTGTACTTTGAGGCAGCATGCTGGACATGGATTAAGGACTGGATATTAATTAAAAACACGGAAGTCCTAGATCTGGAGGGATGGGATAATGTGTACGGGTGGCATGGCTACATAGGCTATGACAAGGTTAAATCCCACAAAGGATTTTTAAATCATATTGTGAGAAGGGCATTATATGAAGTATGGGAGAGAAGTAAAAAATCAGTAGTAACCAAAACACTGTCTGTCACCAAACAGTGGCTGTCACCAATGGAATCTATGTCAGTTCACAGGAAGAATATGAACAGCGATTGGCTAACATATAAGGATTTAGTAGAGGAAACAAGTAGTGATCCGAAAATAAAGGACCTAAGTGAATTGAAACAGAAGGGAATAACCTGGCTGGAGTATTATCAATTAAAAGCCACCCTTGAAAAGGATAAAAGAACCAAAGGATTTGACAAATAAATATCCTATCTGGAGAAGGATATTTTATATAATAATCAAAAGACACTTTCTAAAATGTACAAACTACTTTTGAATTAGCAAAGAAAGGAGGAAGATATAAAAGAAATTACAGTAAAATGGGAGAGGAACCTGGGACATACGATCAAACCCAATATTTGGAACGAATTATGGACTAAAAATATAAAATTCACGGCTTGTTTCCTTATAAGGGAAAATCTTATGAAAATGTACTATAGGTGGTACCTGACCCCTGTAAAACTTGCAAAAATAAATAAATCAAACAATAACAAGTGCTGGCGATGTAAGGAACAGATAGGAACATACTACCATATGTGGTGGTCCTGTCTAGAAATACAAAGATTTTGGAATATGATTTATGAAGAGATAAAGAGATTGATAAAAACTACATTTAGCAAGAAACCGGAAGAATTTTTACTAGGAATGGTTTCAGATAATATTCCCAAAACCAAAACTAGGCTATTTATGTATGCAACGTCAGCAGCAAGGATTATAGTGGCAAAACACTGGAAAGATAAAAATATACCCACTAAAGAGGAATGGGTAGTCAAATTGTGCGAGTACTTGGAGCTCGCAAAGCTGACAGATGCAATAAGAGATAAACCCAAAAAGTTGGTGAAAGAAGAATGGGAATGTTTAAATAATTATTTAGGGGACACGGGCTCAGCAAGAAAGATCTGGCTATGTTTAGAATGATACCACATAGAGAAATGCTCCCTGATACCAAGATGAGGGATTCCTTTGGAATGCAGATAGAGATAATTGATAAGAATAATGATCTGTTGTGAGCTTGACGGAAGTGTACAATTGATGAGCTTTCCTGCTTTGGCTCATCTTCCTTTTTCTTCTTCTTCTTTTCTCCCCCCCCTTTCCCCCCCTTTTCTTTTATATTTCCCATAGTTGCTTATGTTCTGTGTCATGTACTTCAATATTTTTTGTAGTTTTTGTAGTCCCCCCCCATCATTATTAAGGAATTTTCCTTTGTAATTTTTGGTTGTTTATATTTATATGTACCTGTTTAAGCAAAATAAAAGCTATTTAAAATTATTATTTTTTTAAAAAAGAGAATTCTCTGGATGCCTAGATCCAGGTTTGGGGCAAGTACTCTTTGTTGAGAGAGACTCAACAGCGATTTAAAATCACAAGACATGCAGCAAAGTAAAACATGGAAATAAAGGCTGTTAGACCCTTAAAATATCCTCTTCTAAGTTTCTTCAAAAGTTACCCACTTCCTCTTAGCATAGAAAGAGACCACATTAAAAAGTTAAAAGTGGTTTACTTACAAATCCTTCAAAGGTCAGATTCATGTGCTGCCCCATGCAGCAGCAAGAAAAGACATGCAGCAGAACTTAATTTCAAAAATTGTAAGAGTTTCTAAATTATTTGTATAGAAACACAAAGATGGCTCGCTAAAGCTACACAGTCTAAGTTTGGAACATCTAGATCAGACCTCCTTACTGGAAGGGTTCACATGGTGCAAAAATGGTGGAAAGTGGGAGACCAAGGAGTTTGGTAACCCTTCCTCCCTAGCTGAGGGTGTGTGACCTAGCTAAGCCTGGCAGGACAGCTTACTGTATGGTTTAACCCCTTCCTGCATTAGTTAAAGTTAAGCATTTTGGTTATATGAGGCTGGATATACCCCACGAAGAGTACTTTTCTTTCATCTGGCATTTGGTGTGACAGGTTCATTTCCTTTGCTGTGGCGTTTTTCTGTCCCCCTCCCCCTCCCCAGTATGATATTAGCTTTTAATTATGTAAGCTGCCTTGAGCCTTGGATAAGCAGCTAACAAATGCATTTTATAAAATGCAAAACACCAATCTGGTGGCCCCTTTGAGAACAGAAGGTTGGACTAGCTGGCCATTGGCTGGATCCATTTAATGGCTCTCCTTACTAAATGTCATTCTCAGTTCATGTGAAGAAAGAAAAGCAGCCGCCTTGTTTAAGCTCAATTTCACAGTCCAGATATTTACAGCAAAACACCCAAACAAAAAGTTTGCCACCCCCAATAAATACTAACAAGCAAATACTGTTTTCTGCATAAATATCACCCCAGTGCTGATAAGCAGAACGGTAGTGACTGTGTGCAGCACATGGAAAACCGGGGGGGGGGGGCAGGGGGCGGGGAGCCTACAATAGCACAATTTGTTCTCAGTAGAAAGGAAACTTTATTTATTTTAAGGGAGTTACTTCTGAGTAAAACCTACCAAAGCCAGCCAATTGTGCTTTATTCTGTAAGGACAGCACACCTGAGGAACAAACGAAATAATGTGGACATGAGGAAAGTGCTTTAATTTACTCACTTACTTAGTATTCCACCCTTCATCCAAAGATCTTCACAGCATAAAAATACAGCTGGGCTCTCTTAGCAGTGCATCTGGGGGAGGGGAGAGGCACATTCCTGATACTGGTGGGGCTTGAGCAATGGTAGGGTTGGGCCATGCAGATGCACCACTGGGAGCACTGGAGGGTATTTCAGAAGTGGGGAAATGCTACTGAGTAGACCCTGTCGCGAGTCAAGCAACACCCAGCAGCAGAACCATTGACAGGGCCTCCATTGCTGATTCTAAGGCTCAAGATGGTTGATACTGGACGAGACAATTTATTGGGGCTTTATATGCTAGTACTAATCCCTTGAATTGGGTCCAGTAGCTCATGGGCAGCAAAGTTATGTTGGGCTGTTCCACTCACCCAGCTGGTGGCAGTTTCTAGGCAGTCTTCAAGGCACGTGTCCCCCCCCCCCCATAGAGCACATTCTAGTAGTTCAGAGGCGCTCCAGCTCTTGGGACAATCAGTAAAGAGAGGACAACATAGAAGAACCTGCCAAAAAGCAGAGAGAGAGAGAGAGAGACTTCGAAAGACAGCAGTGGTGGTAGTGGTCAGAGGGGAGGTCATTAGAGTATGTACTGACTCCTAAGACCCAGAAACAGCCATAGCTAGTGAACCATTCTAAGCTTGGCACAAGTACTTCTAGCTACAGGGGCCCCTTGGAACTCCAGGGACAGACTGGAATACAGGCATAGTCACAGTTGCTTCAGGGGGAGTGCAAACCATATATCAAATTCTCAAACATGAGAATCACCCACTTATAGCACCTGTCTATGAGAATTCAGCCTCTTAAGACAGGCCATTCAGCCCATCACTGGAGATCATCATGTTTCTGTGGCAACTCTCTCTCTCTCTCTCTCTCACACACACACACACACCAGAAGCAAAGATGGTGACCACCAGTGTAGTATAGTTGTGTGGTTGTGTGTGTTGCTGTTGTTAAAGGGTTCAATGTGGCATCAGTGATGGGTCCCTTAGCCAAATGTACTATTTAATGTGATCCTCTAACAAGGAAGACTCCAGTTCAGGACAAGCCATTCTGGAACAGTTTTTTTCTCCCTATGCCCTTAAGACTTTCCCCACTGAAAGCACATAGGACCAGGGCTGGCTGCCAGCCCAGAAACAGATCACTTTATTGTTTTATATAAGTGAGAAGAACCTTTTGCTTTTAACTTCATGGCATGGACTCTCCCAACCCCAGTGCTTTTTTCCAGGTTGCTCTAAGCTATCAGGCACTCATGCAATTGAGAACTGGATTGGGGCTAGGAGGAAAAGTTAAGTAGAATGGCCTTTGCTGTAACCTGAGGGGAATTTTGTACAGAGGATTTTTGGCTAGAAATCTAAGCCATCTCCACATCTAACTGCAATATTAACCAGGGAATTTGCTGTTGGGCTGACATAAGTAATTGTCTCTCAGCTGCCGTCCTCAGGTTGTAAAGGAAGAGAGGCTAGCCTGTGACCTTCCAGATGTTGTTGGACTACCACTTCCATTGTCCCTATTGGTCATGCTGGCTGGGGCTGATGGGAGCTGGAGATCAACAACATCTGGAGGGTCACTGCTTCCTCATCCTTGTGAACCTTGAAGTTCTACCTGCAGCAACAGGGATGCTTTTCCGTGATGCTTTAGTTCAACTGTCATTAATATTTGGCGAGTCCCAGAAGATCTCAAGTACTTATTTGGACTATTTTTTCCCTTTTTCTAATTTAGAGATTTGCTTACCTATAGAGTTTCAAGTATGCAGAAACAGCTACCTTATTTTTAGGTGTCTCTGTCTTTTCTTCCCCTGCCCCCCCCCCCCCGCTCTGGGCAACAGCCTGGGGAAGCGAAGGGAAGCGAGGGTGTTTATGCAGCTGACAAACATTTCCAAGTTGGCATTTCACTGTCTGATGTGTGGAGTGTTGTTGCAGGGTGCTTCATAGGATCTTTGGTATGTGGAAGGGGGTGGGCTGGGGTTCAGACAAAAATTGGAACACTTAGCTCTCACATTTGCCTTTGGGAATTTCTATATAGGAGAGAGCACTGATGGGACATAATATTTGGTCCAAAATAAGGAAATTGCTTGTTATAAAGAAAAGGTATATTTCCCTATGAATTGCTATCCTGTATATTTCTCTTTTGAAAATAATTCAAGCCTAAATACTTTAATGTACTTCCTTTGTAGCTCAGCATGTGTTGCTTTTATCACACTTCTTTTTTTTTTTATAATATTTTTTATTAGTTTTACAAAAGTTTTTATAACAGACAAACACAAAAAAGAAAACAAACAAACAAACAAGTATAATTTCATAATGTCATTTCATAAACTTCTTTCCTCGGACTTCCCCATACCTCCCCTTTCTGCATCCTCATGTCCAAAATTTTATAGCAACTTATAAATGTTTTTTCCAACTCTAATTCATCATAGTCCTTTCTTGTTCTAATCTTATATTACTGCAACCCTTTCTCTCTATAGAATCTCGACATTCTAAGCTTCATCAAGTTTATAGTAGTCCTTAAGATAAATCTTGAATTTCTTCCAATCTTCTTCCGCAGTCTCCTTTCCCTGGTCTCGAATTCTGCTCGTCATTTCCGCCAATGTCATATAGTCAATCACTTTCATCTGCCATTCTTCCACGGTGGGTAGATCTTGTGTCTTCCAATACTTTGCGATCAATATTCTTGCTGCTGTTGTTGCGTACATAAAGAATGTTCTATCCTTTTTTTGCACCAATTGGCCGACAATGCCCAAGAGAAAGGCCTCTGGTTTCTTAAGAAAGGTATATTTAAATACCTTTTTCATTTCATTATATATCATCTCCCAGAAGACCTTAATCTTCGGGCATGTCCACCAAAGATGATAAAAAGTACCTTCAGTTTCCTTACATTTCCAGCATTTATTGTCAGGCAAATGGTAAATTTTTGCTAGCTTAACTGGGGTCATGTACCACCTGTATACCATTTTCATCACATTTTCCTTTAAGGCACTACATGCCGTAAATTTAATTCCGGTGTTCCACAACCTTTCCCAGTCAGCAGACATAATATTATGACCAATGTCCTGTGCCCACTTAATCATAGCTGATTTAACTATTTCATCTTGTGTGTTCCATTTCAACAGCAAGTTATACATTCTTGACAAATTCTTAGTATTGGGTTCTAGCAGTTCTGTCTCGAGTTTTGATTTTTCCACCTGGAAGCCAATTTTCCTGTCTTGTTTAAAAACCTCCATTATTTGATAATAGTGGAGCCAATCTTGTACTTTGGGTTTTAGTTTTTCATGGCTCTTTAATTTCAGTTTCTCTCCATCCTGTTCTAAAATCTCACAATACTTTGGCCATCCGACCTCCATATTAACTTTCTTATGGGCCTTCGCCTCTAAGGGTGACAACCATCTAGGGGTTTTGTTTTCCAACAGGTCTTTATATCTCATCCAAACATTGAACAACGCTTTCCTTACAATGTGATTTTTAAAGGCACTATGCACTTTGATTTTGTCATACCATAAATATGCATGCCAACTGAATGCGTTATTGAAACCTTCTAAGTCCAAGATATCTGTATTCTCGAGGAGCATCCACTCTTTCAGCCAGCAGAATGCTGCTGCCTCATAGTACAATTTTAAGTCCGGCAGGGCAAATCCCCCTCTTTCTCTTGCATCTGTTAATATTTTATATTTTATTCTGGGCTTTTTGCCCTGCCAGACAAATTTCGCAATATCTTTCTGCCACCTCTTGAAACAGTCCATCTTGTCAATAATCTGCAAAGTTTGAAACAAAAATAACATTCTAGGCAATACATTCATCTTAATTACTGCAATTCGGCCTAACATTGATAATCTCAAATTTGACCATATTTCTAAATCTTTTTTAATTTCTAACCAACATTTTTCATAATTGTCCTTATATAAATTCAAATTTTTAGATGTTAAATTAACCCCTAGGTATTTCACCTTCTTAACCACCATCAAACCCGTCTCTTCTTGAAACTTATTCTTCTCCATATCTGTCAGGTTTTTCCCTAAGACTTTAGTTTTTTGTTTATTCAATTTAAATCCAGCTACCTGGCCAAATTGTTGAATTATCTCCAACACCTTTTTCGTGCTAGTGTATGGCTCTTGTAAAGTCAGAACTAAGTCATCTGCGAAAGCCCTTAACTTGTAATGTTTTGCTCCGACCTGTACACCTTTAACTTGCTGGTCCTCTCTAATCATGTTCAGCAACACCTCCAGGACCGAAATAAAAAGCAATGGGGAAATTGGGCACCCCTGTCGTGTTCCTTTTTCTATCTTAAGTTCCTCAGTTATTACATTGTTTACAATCAACTTAGCTTTTTGTTCGGAATATATTGCACCTATACCATTCTCAAAACCTTGTCCTACCCCCATCCCATGAAGGTTCTTTTTCATAAAACTCCAAGAAATGTTGTCAAAGGCTTTCTCCGCATCCACAAATATCAAAACTGCTTTAGTATTTATATTCACCTCTAACTTTTCCAGAATGTCTATTATATTCCTAACATTGTCTGAGAGGTGTCTCTTTGGGAGAAAGCCTGCTTGGTCTCCATGAATCTTTTCCATCAATACTCTTTTGAATCTTTTTGCTAAAATGTCTGCAAAAATTTTGTAATCCACATTGAGTAACGAGATTGGGCGGTAGTTCTTCAATTGAGTCTTTTCAGTCTCTGTCTTTGGTATGAGTGAAATATATGCTTCTTTCCACGATTCAGGTGCCTTTTTTCCCTCTAAGATCTCATTACAGACATCCTTTAGCGGTTGTATCAACCATTCCTTTAACGATTTGTAATATCTGGAAGTCAGTCCATCTGGCCCTGGAGATTTGCCCAATTGCATATCCTGAATGGCACCCTCTATCTCTTGTTCTGTTATTCTCTGGTTTAGATCCACCTTACTTTGAGGAGAGATTTTTTGTAATCCATGTTTATTAAGGAATTTATCTATGTCTTCTTCATTTTGTAATCCTTGGGAATAAAGTTTTTTGAAATAACTCACAAAACAGTTTCTTATCTCATTTGGTTTAGATATGGTCCTTCCATCCACTTCCAAACTTGAAACTGTATTTAATTTCTGTCTTTTTTTGAGTTGCCATGCCAAGAGTTTGCCACATTTATCTGCCGACTCAAATGTCTTTTGTCTCATTTGCTTTATTTTCCACTCTATCTCTTGGTTCATCAATTCCATATATTGTGTTTGATACAATTTAATCTCCCTCAAAATCTCCTGGGACTTTGGTTTTGACCTTAATTTTTTCTCTCCTTCTTTTATCTTTTCCAAAAATTTTTCTCTTTTCTCCTTCTGCTTTCTCTTCTTTATTGAGTTTTGTTGAATCAAAAACCCTCGCATCACAGCTTTACTTGCGTCCCAGATCACTCTTCTTTCCACATCGCCCCTTAGATTGATTTCAAAATAGTCCTTTAAAGTTTTTTGGGCCTTCAAGTGGAACTCTCTATCTCGAAACAGGGTGTCATTCATTCTCCATCTAAACTGACCAGTTGTTGTAAGTTTCATTTCCATCTTCACGGCGTTATGGTCGGAGCAGGTTTTTGGGCAGATTTCTACCTTCTTAATCTTCGGAGCCATTCCACTAGTAATCCAGATTTGGTCGATTCTGGTCCAGGTCATCTTTGCTTGGGAGAAAAAGGTTCCCTCTCTTTCAAGAGGGTTCCTTGTTCTCCAAATGTCTATTAAGTCCATATTTTCAGTCATTTCAAAAAAAGTCTTCGGGAGTCTCCCTTCTTTAGTGAGTATCAGTCTTTGTGTCTTGTCCATGTTTGTAGAAACTACACCATTCATATCTCCCATGATTATCATGTTATATTCCAAATAATCCATCAGGGTTTCATGAAGTTTTTTGAAGAATTCTGCTTTACCTTCATTTGGTGCATAAATCCCAATTATCAAAAATTTTTCTCCTTGTGCTTGAATCTCCACCGCTAAGTATCTTCCTTCTTCATCTTTAAAAATCATTTTTGGGGCCCACTTCTCTTTTACATAAATCACAACTCCTCTTTTTTTCACTTTGTCTGACGAGATAAATTCTTGTCCCAATTTTTTATTCATAAGCAGTCTCCTGTGGGCTCTGGTTATGTGAGTTTCCTGTAAACAAATCACGTCCAGTTGTTCTCTGTACAAAATGTGGAATACTTGTCGTCTCTTCAAAGGCATGTTCATCCCATTACAATTCCAGCTAAGGAATTGCAGGGCCATCTTGTTATTTTTCTGGTATTCCTCCAACTGCTCCCAATTGTTGTTCCTCCTCTGTTGGTGGTGGAAGGTTCTGTCCAAATGAGAGGTTCAAGATATCTAATACACTCCTTTGCTCAGCAATTGGGTCTACAGTTCCTTTCTGTAGATCTTCTTGATTTTTATGCAGGAAGCTGTCTTTATCCTGTGTCGTCTTTATTTTCACCTTCTTCCCCCTATAGTCAAAGGACAGTCCCTGTGGAAATTCCCACCTAAAACGAATGTTGTTCTTCTTGAGCAAGTAAACCAGGTCCTTATAAGAAGCTCTCAAGTCCAGAATATGTTTAGGGATATCTTTAAAGATCTGTATCGGTGAATTCCCAATTTGTAAGGCCTTTTCAAAATGCAGTCTTAATATTTTGTCTCTTTCCTCCTTCGATCTCAAGGTGATCAAGCAGTCTCTCGGTACCTTTCTATTCTGTCTTCTGCCCAGTCTGAATGCCGTTGTGATTTTGATTTCGTCTTCCTCTAAGTCTTCCCAAGCATCAGCAAACTCGTTCGTTAAAAAGTCCGTGAGGTTGTCTCCTTCGTCCTCTGGAATTGATCGTAATTTCAGATTCCTTTCTTTTCTTTGTAGTTCCCACAGTGCCAGAGTTGCATCGTGGTCATAGACCTTCCTGGCAATCGGTTCTAATTTTTCCTGAGTCTCTCCAGCAATAGTTCTGGCTTCCTCCGCAATTTGACGTGTGGCAGAGTTCTCTTGCGTAAGCTTATTTATAGATTCTGTATTCAAATCAAGTCTTGCTGTCAAGTCTGTCAATTTCTGTGAGTTCTCTGTCAATTTCTTAGTGTTCTCTGCCGTTTGCTTTGTTAAATTCTCCAGGGATTGATTTATCTTAAGAAGGGCTTGCGATACTGCATCCATGGAGACTGCTGTACCTCTTTCTTGTCCTGTTGTCACTGTAGAAGTTATTCCTGAGATCGAGCCTCTTTTCTTGTGTTGCTGCAGCTGTTGTTGATATTGCCTTGTCTTGGCTCTCGTGCTTATCTCGTCTGCTGGGCCACTCATATCCCAAGGTCGTTTCCCACAAGAGCCTTCTCCTAAGAAAATTCCACTGTCCCAAAGCGTAGCAACTTTTAGTTTACCCTCTAGAGGGAGCAAATCAGAATGTCCGCAAACCGAAATAAAGAGTGTTAAAAAGCAAATTTATCAGGAGGCTTCTATAAGTATAATGCAACACTTTCCTAGTAAATAGAGTCCCAGCCTTCCCTGATATAATGTATCCACAAAGTCCCAAAACTTTGTAACAAATAAACAGTAAAGCTTCCACTTTGTTGCTTTCACAGGAATCTGAAGTCAGTTCAGTGTTCCTTTTGTTTTATGAGCAGTTCGTACCAGGTTGGAGGCTGCAGAAAATTTCCTTTTCCTTTAAATTAGTCATGCAGCTTGTAAAGTCACTTTTTCCTCCCCTCTGCCCTGCAAGCTGGAGGGGATAGTCAAAGTCCAAATGTCGGATTCAAGCATTTAAAAACGATTTTCCCTTACGGATGCAGCTTAGTAACTTTCGTTGCTTTGATTATCATGCAGTCGGGGGAAGGCAGACTTCCTTAATTTTTGCCTTTCCCGTTTTCAGCCTAATTTCAGGTAGTTTTAATTCGAATAGAGGTTCAGTCTTACTCACGGGTCTTTTTTGTCCAGATTATTCAGGAAGGGAATCGGCGCTCTCCACTAATGGCGACGCGGCTTCACTCTGCGGGCTGGGTAGCGATTCTCAGCACCGCGCTCCCCCGTTGTCGTTCCGGAGCCTTTAAAAAGGCTCTTTCTGCGGTAAAGAGGGGGCGCTTCGGGTGCCCACCGAATCTCCTTGTTCACAGGATCCGTTCCTGTGATTTTAGGGGTCCCCCGCTTGCCGAAGCGGGTCAGACCCGAACTCGCAGAGCCGTCCTCTCTCCGGAGCTCGGAGAGAGAGCAGCCATTAGCGCTGGCGCCGAACCGGAAGTCCTGCTTTTATCACACTTCATTGGGATTTGTTTAGGAATGCTAAACTGATAATATACGAAATGGTCCAACAATACTAATGATGTTTATTCACTTGTAAGTCCCATTGATTTTTGTGAGACTCCTTCCCATGAAAGAGTGCTTAGAGTTGCAGCCAAAAGCTTGTGTTTCATTTTTGTTTCATTATTAGAAAGCTATTGTAATTCCTTAACCCATTGTACGCAGCCGTTAGCACAACTATAACAAGCATTTCCTGTTCAACCAGAATTTGAAGGACCTGTGTTACCGTGGATGATACTATAATGAAGAACAGGCACTTTGCAAGGAAAATATGTTACATGAATTCCATTTCTTCTCCAGTGCCACAGAGTGTGTAGTCAACTTTCCTCATTCCTAACAAGGATTGATTTGGCAATAAAATGCATTTAACATTCCTGCATAAGCAGCAGTAAATTCAACTGTTAGGGCTTCAGAAGGAAAACAGGGTTAACTAGCTGGTTCTTTGAAACATAATTAAGCATGAATTAAATACGATGAGTTAAAGGCTAATGCTAATGAAGCTAAAGATAAGTTATGGAGATTCAGTCTGAAATGTTAATGGTTGACTTTCAACATATGTCACATATTGAACATATGTCCCTCTGGACTCTCATGCGCTGTGCAGCTGACATAGGCCAGTCAGAACAGGCTGCAGCGTTTCTCAAGCTCAAAGGAGACAACAAATAAAAGCATTAGGACTTAATCTTTGGGTTAGGGGGTCACTACTTGCCCTTGACACTGATGAAGAGAAAGAGACCTTTTGCTTTTCTAGCACGTTGTACTAACTATAGATTTCTAGAGCCACAGCAAAGATGGATACATAATAGTACACATTTACTCAAACAAAGAAACGGGAGAAAGTTAATGCAAAACCTCAGCTCTTTGCTGGAGGCAGGGCTGTGTGCAAAACTTCCATCTCTTCAGACACAGCTAAACAAATGCACCCTTGCTTTGCCCCATTTAAGTCAATGGTGATTACTTGTGCCTTGGAATACCATGTTAGCATTAAGCACAGCCTGGAATCAGATGCAGAGTTCAGCTCCATCTAGTCTTTTTTATGCTTACAAATTGCCACATCAAAGAGCAAAAGGGAAAAGGAAGTATGTTTGCTTCTCATGCTGCTCTATTAGCTTTCAAATTTTCAATTTCTTATTTAAATGTGATCTTAGATGAGAATGTTATGTTATTTCCTTGTATTCTTTCATCATAACCTTTTGAGTATGAGCTTGTTGGTGGGGGGGGGGTTCCTCTGGTTTTGACAAGCAGTATGGAAGTTGTGATATAATGTACTAATTATAGCAATTGTATGCTATAGGTTTCCACTTCTGCAAGCGCCAGACTAGATGTGACGTTGGCTGCAATGCCTGTGTCTCTGCCCATCCACATATCAAGCGGGGGCCGAGAGAGTCTCTCTCACAGGGGAATGTTGTGCTGGAGAGAGATGCTGAACCTGACATGTGCTCCTGCATTCTCGCTCACCACTCTTCCCTACTATTCTAATATTGGCTACTAGATACAGAGCAAAACTGAAAATGACTCTCTTAGAAGCCCTTTTCAGACATTACAATTAGGTTAAAATAAACATAGGGAGGCAGGGAGATGAACAAGAGCTGAAGGCTCTAACTGTACTCTGCGCTTGCCATTCGTATCACCCTCCAACCCTTGGAAGGCAAATTTCTGCAAAGGGGAGCCTTTGTATTCATGGAGGCTCCCTGTAGT
This sequence comes from Podarcis vaucheri, assembly GCF_965113315.1. NCBI lineage: Eukaryota > Metazoa > Chordata > Lepidosauria > Squamata > Lacertidae > Podarcis > Podarcis vaucheri. The sequence goes on from NC_138762.1 coordinate 109,869,134, forward strand.
AGTAGTAGTAATAATAATAATAATAATAATAATAATAATAATAATAATAATACGCCGTCCATCTCAGCCACTCTGGGCGGCTTACAACACATAGAACCCCAATTACATGCATTGAGCTGATTGCAATCTCCAGTGTTGACATGGAAAGGGGCACCTGGAGCAGCAGAACGAGAGGGAGGTAAATATGGGAGACAGATCCAGGGTTCAGTGCATCCATCCTGTGTTCTCCTCTTACTTACAGAGACAGACGTCTGCTCTATATATCAGTGAGGCAGACACATGAAAAGAAAATGTTTGCCACTGTCATGCCTAGCTTGGCATGTCCAAGACGTTTTGGCACTTGAGGTGAGCCACAAAATGGCCCTGCCACCCCTCCAGAGAAGAAAGGGTGAGTGACGTTCTACATCAAGAACAAGGCAGGGGGCGATAAATACCCTCATCCAGAACAAGGGTGGGAGGAGATGAGCAGTGCCTCCTATTTGCCAAGAGGCTGCTGAAGTGGCAGCCGTGGGGTAGGGGGCTGCTGAGGAGGTGGCAGATCCTGTCTCCAGTGAGCGCACTGCCACTGCTGCTGTGGTGGCAGCAGTGGGTGATACATTACTTGGAGACTGGATGTGCTGCCCCTATGGATCCTGCCACCTCAGGCGGTCAGCTCACCTTGCCTCAGGGGTGGGCTGGTTCTGTGTCTACCCTTTCTCCAAGTTGAATGTCTTGAAAAGAGGTTACATTTGTGTTAGACGCAGTAACTCTTGCATTACACAGCTTGTGATGGTGCTGCATTTCTTGGTGTTCTGTGTATTTGCATTTGTGGTGGAGGAGGAGAAAGAGCTTGCGAAGGCAAGGCTGTGGTGGGAGGGGTCAGCTGCAGCATGAAGGTCGGGCCGGGGGGAGCGTGTGCGGATCAGGAGGGAAAGAGTGTGTGGGTCAAGCGGGCTGGGGGGGGAGAAAGAGCAGATTGGGAGGAGGGGGTGGCAGGAAGAGCATGCAGATGCCCCGCTTTCCTGTCCCAAAAAGTTGGCCAGGATGCTAGATTCCCCAGGGAAAATAGGAAGACCTTTATTTTATCCCCTACACACCCTTGTAATTACTCAGGTTTTTTTAAGCAGAAAAGCAGGGGGGACATAAATATACTTTAAACAAACAGGCACACACATCTGGGGAAAGTTGGAATGTGTAGAGTAATCCCTGGTCTAAGGCACTGAGCTTTTCCCAACCTAATGCATACAGGCTTCCATTTTAATACTATTCACATAACTTCTATATAGTGACAAACCTGTAGAAACAAAGGACTATAAAAAAAGTTGAAGCAACCTCACTGCCACCCGTGCCAATCTTCTCCCTCCCCCAGTTCTAATATTGGTCATTTTATACAGCCTAAAACTTAAAATAGCTTTATTATAGTCAGCTAGAGCCTATGTTAGATTAATAGCTCCCTGTGGTGATGGCTTGTGACCTGTTAGGTTCAAGGCTATTCCTTTCAGGCTGAGTGGCCTCCCACACACTCCACTCTGGACAATAACACAGACAGACAAAATTCAAGCTGAGCCTTTTGCTTCAGCTAAAAAATGAAAAGCAAAGTTGTCTGTGAAAAAATCATTTGCCATTCAATTGTATGTATCTGTGTCTTGGGGAAGGCAGAGCAACAGCTTTCGAGGTGAGAGCCATGTGTTACCTGAAGGAAAACCGGCCACAGATTGCAGAAAATATTTTTCAGCTAATCAAAGCTCCAAAGCTGAAGCCCAGAGATAGGGGGCTCTGCAGGACAGGAAATTTTAAAAAGAGCTTGCTTTTCTACTGCAACCATTTCTTACCATCTCTCTCTCCTCTGTTTATTCTTTGCTTATGGTATACTTTATCCCTCCCGTTTAAATGACAAATTGCTCTCAATAATCACCCCCCACCCCTGTAGCTTTTATGAACACTTTCCCCCTTGAGACTCAGGATTCATTTGTTTTTGATATAGTAAATAATGCATTGTTTTCTCTCTGGTTCAGTCCTTTATATTGTAGCAAAAGCGCCTGTCCAGAATGATTATCCCTCTTTATCACCAGAGTTTACAGCAGGTGAGCTCCTTCACCTAATTATGATTCTATAATTTATCACCAATCTAGCCTGCATTGGTGTCTACTGCCTGGCATATATCATGAGTAATATGTTGTTTGAGGAAACAATGTCCCACTTAGAGTTTGGGCAGCCTGCTCCACCGAAAATGCACTATTCAGCATGTACGTCTGCCTCCTTTGTTTTCCCCCACGTGATTTATTTCAGTAAGAAGCCCCAATAGCTTGCACAGTCCACACCATGTCCCACGACGTGCTCCAACAAGTGTTCCCTTCCATGGTTATTTACTGCTTAGATATAGCATTTTAGCTGTACAGCGCCATCAGGGCACATAGTGCTTTTACAGAGTGTCCTATTCTGCTTACTACAGCGCACTCTTAAGTGGGGCTGTCCTCTGAAGAACATTTGCATATGTCAGCAAATGCAGAATTCTACAGTATAATCATTCTCCTAATAGTTGCTGAGAGTCTGGGAGCATGTTAACATCTATTCTCCAGTTGCCGTGGGGCTTTCTGTGTGATCCACAACCCTATGCAAAGAGCCGGTTTATGGCATTGTCGCTCCTGAAAAACCTAGACCTCATGCAGAGTGAAGCCCCCAGAGGGGCGCCCTTGAGACTCCCAAATGTGTGGTGGGGAGGGGCAAACTGGGTCTTTGACACGGGTGAAATAAAGCCTAGTTTCGCCCCTGCCACATGCATGAGCCAAACTCTGGGGCAGCCAACATGTCCCTCTTCAGGCAGAGGCTGTGCAGTGGGACATCTCCATCCTCAGCCGAGGACAAAAGGGCCAGGAGGGCAGCCCTGGTCACTGGCTTTGGGCAGTTCAGGGTTCAGGGAGCCTTATGTCAGCTGCTCTGTTTTTCATCCGCATGTGCTGCTACTTTTTCAGAATGTTTTAAATGCTTCCTTTATTGATGGTTTATATTTTTATCTGTATTGTATTTATTTGTCTGCAAACCACCCAGGGGTTCATTGGAATGAAAGGTGTTTTAGAAGTGCAATAAATAAATAAAGCCTTGAAACTAAATTAACTTACATTGTTCATTTGAGAAAAAGAAGACAAAACAAACAAAAATTTGAGCAGCTTTTATTTCTTATATGAAAACAATACAAATAATAACACATAGAGAGGATTTTCATTATTGGTACAAGCAAACCTTGACAACTCCAGTCATTAATTATATATTATTGTGTTATATTGTGCTGTGTATAAATTACCATGGAAAACCTGCAGGACAACATATTAATTTATTATGAAAGGCATATTCGATATTTATGGTGTATATTGTTTTATATTGCTTCTTGATTGTATACAGGGTATGAATTTGGGTATATTTTGTACGTCTTATATGCTTGGCATTCTATTTTCTAAAAAAACCAAGAAACTTTCTAACTAGTTTCATTACCGAACTGGACTTTAACACCCCCAAAAAATTCTGTTTGTTTTTCTATTCTTTAGCATTAATGTAACACGTGTTTTTAAAATACTGAGTACATCTCACTGAGTGCTCTTTTTAGGCAGTTAATACAGTATATTCTGTTGCATAAATCTACGCTGTTCTTCCCTTGAATAGATCCCCCTCCCACCCAGGAAAGGGAGTCAGACCTTCTTAGAGGCAGAACTCAGCTTTATTCAGATGAATAAAGAAGAGACAGACCCCCGACTTCTCAGGTCAGAAAAAAGGTCTGTGTGGTATAGAAAGAGATCACAGTTTACATATCAAAAATGCATTCCAAGGAAACGGTGTTAAACAAAGGAGTATTTGCCACATTATCTGTCCTGCACTGCTCTGCCAGCTCATCTCTGGCTGCCAAATTTGTTGCAAAGCCAGCCTGTTCTGTTAGCCAGTCCTGCCAGCTCCGTCTTTGATGTTATCTGCTTACACGGAGCCTGCATTCCGTTCCCTCTCTGACTGTCCCATGCCTTAGAAAAAATATACTTAGAAGCAAGCAATTAATACATAAGCAAATTAAGCAGATGTCAAAGAGATAAATAATTACCTGACATTCAGAAGACATCTTAAGGCAGCCCTGTTCAGGGAAGTTTTTAATATGTAATGCTGTACTGTTTTTAACACTGATTGGGAGCCGCCCAGAGTGGCTGGGGAAACTCAGCCAGATGGGCAGGGTATAAATAAATTATTATTATTATTATTATTATTATTATTATTATTATTAGCATAAATGATTAATAATTCTGATTATTTTAACAATTAAAAATGTTGACAAGCTGTCTTCTGAATAGTTTAACATAATAAAAAAATTAAATAATTAAGATTCAATAATCAAATTTCTCAAATATTGCACAGAAAGCAGTAAAGCTGCTGTTATAACCCCTACCACTGTGCACCGGAATAGTATGGTTTTAGCACCTTATGAAAAGGCAAAAAGTTGAGTTAGGTAGGCTATGCAGCTGCGGTCATGTCATCTAAGTATCATATCAGAAACTTAATTCTCCCTCTCATTTTAGAAAATGCATTTATTCCTAGTACCAGAGTTTTGTATAGTCCAACATTTTGGAGAAACGCTGAGGCACCTGCAGTTTCCCAAGTGCTAATGCTGATCATAAAGATTGATCTAAACCTGAGAAAGAAGACAGACATTGCTCTCCTTGTGATGTTTTGACAATGTGTAGCAGACTACGTTAGATGATGATGATGATGATGATTCAGAGTTCCTGCTTTTGAACTGCAGCTTTACCTGCTTGACATTTCACTTGGCAGGGCAAAGCGCTAGCCTCCCTAATGGAGCAGCTTCCACTGACTTTAACTGGGGAGCGAGAGAAATAAAGAGTGGAAGCGATGGACTAAAAGACTAAAATTCACCAAAGGGCATTTCATTGTTTGTAGTCATGTTTCAAAGTTCTCCTCTCTGTTAATGATGCATACTAATGGTTTGGGAGCTCCTCAGCCCCCCAGGGCCCAATTCTGCACATACTCTGCATACCCATAAATTCCACACCTGATGTCAGGTGGTAGACAGGTGAGTGTGGTTTGTGGCAGATCATGTGGAGGTGTGGCTGATCACAAGATTTCCCACTTCAGCCATAAGTGGTCTTCCATTAGCAAGGAAGTTCACAGAACAGCACTGATATTTTCTCTTTCTGCTCATGCTTTTAGATCAAAGTAATTCTTTTTTATAGAACCTTTAGAAGCAAAGTCACTACAAATTTTGAGAATGTCATTAATCTTAATTTTAAGATTAAATATCACCATCACAGTAGCTGACTGTCCTCTTTCCACCACTGGCCTCTGCTCCCAAAGACTGGGTCTTGTTACTGGACCAGGCCATCTAGCCCAGCGTCCTGCCCTCACAGTGGTGAACCAGATGCCAAGGGGAAGACGGCAAGCAGGACATGAGCGCAGCAGCAATTCCCAGGAGTGGCATTCGGAGGCTTAATGCCTCTGGAGGTGACATGCAGCCACTGTGGCTACTGGGGACCTTCAGAGATGCTGCAAATTCTCTCTGCTGCTTTTGGTCAACACACTCTCAGGCTTATGATGCATTTCAGCAAAGCACAGATCTTACTCCTACTCACTGGTGAACCATGCAAATATGTCCTTTCCCTGAGCTCATTCAACTCCCAGAGGTGGTCATTACATGGATGAGAGGGAGGAATGAAAAGCTTAGCCGAAAATCAGTTACCCTGAAGTTTTGCTCAAAGTGACAAGAGGCTGGAGCATGCAGGAAGCAACATGTTGTGCAACTTTTTTTTGTACTCATGAGACATCCACTGGTAGATAGATAGATAGTTTATTACGGCCATAGGCCCATATTCAATACATCATACAGCAACACAGGTATAACAAGATAAAATTAATCAATTAAATTACGTTTAAATCAAGTACATCTCAGACCTTAAGTTTCTAAATTCCATTAAAATAAGAACAATATAACGCTTAAAATATCAAATTATCAGTATAAATCAATATTATTTAGGCAAAATCAATAATAATAGAGTAATCCATTTTTCCTTTTATAGGCTAATACTGTTATCAGAAATCTGGCAACAGAAATGGACCTACTCGGATCAGAATCTTGCAATAAATGAATTAGCTGTGTTTCCAAGGAGTCACCTGAGATTTCCAATAATAAAGGGGACAAAAATCTGATCCGAGAAACTGAATGTAGTGAACAACAGAATAGTATATGTTGTAAAGATTCTATAGATCTATTATCGCATACACACACCGCTGAGATTCGACCATTGGAAAATCTATTATTCAAGACATTGGAAGGAAAGGCATTAAATCTTGCCTTAATAAAGGCATATCTGTGGGCCGCTACAGACAAAGAGGTCAAATAAGATGATATCTGCTGTGAGGGCACTATGCCAAGATTTAATGGTGAGCAAGTGCCACTACCCGAAATGGTGTTTTGTTGTAGGTCAATCTCCTCAGGTTTTTGAGTGAGGATTTTTTTTGCTGTGGCTAGGTCCAATTCCAATAATTCTGATGGAGACAATCCATAGGTCACTACTTTAGAACTACTCTTTTGCCCCTAGGACAGGAAAATTACCGTATTTTTCTCTCTATAACACGCATATTTTTTTCTCCTAAAAAGGAAGGGGAAATGTCTGTGCGTGTTATTGAGCGAATGTGTGGTCCCTGGAGCCGAAAAATCAGGCAAAAATCAAATCGCGCTTCACGGAGAAGGGAAACCTGAAAAGAGGAAGCGGCTGCTTTCCTGCATTCTGCCTCAGGGTCTTACTGCCCACCCTCCTCTGTTTCGTTGCTGTGTTTGCTGAAACGGAACAAAGAGCAGGGGAAGCCCCTCCCCTCCAGGCAAGCAGAGGGGAAAGCAGAGTGTCGTTCCTTATTCCTCTCTGTGCTCCGGTGCTGCTGAAAACATGCAGGTGGGAGAGAGAGAGAGTGCGCTGGCTGGCTTGGGTGGGTGCGTGGGGGGAAAAAAACTTTTGCCTTCCTTTCCTCCCTCCCGTTATACCCCACTCCTGCATTCCTGTTTTTCCTTCCCTCCCCACTTAAAATGTGGTTACAAAGCATGGATCCACATGGATCCTCAGGAATTTTGCACTGGGTCACCCCAAATTCACCTTCAGAGCACATAGCATGTCCATGGCTGCAGCCTGCCCCCCCAAAATCATGCACCCACTGTTGCCTGGGGCTGCAGTGGTACAAAAATGTGGTTAAAAAGCATGGATCCACATGGATCCTCAGGATCTTTGCATTCGGTCAGCCCAAATTCACCATCAGATCACATGTCTGTGGCCACAGCAGGAAGCATAAAAATGATACATCCACTGTTTCATTCAGAATGTTTTTTCCCTTGTTTTCCTCCTCTAAAAACGATGTGCGTGTTATGGTCAGGTGCGTGTTATAGAGCGAAAAATACGGTATCTCTCCAGAGGCATTGGATCAAGTACAGATTCGGGAGCCTATGCCTAAGGAAAACCAGTAACAAAGGCTGCGCCTCCAAAGAGTATTTTCTAAAGATGTAGTTTTTAATTCTAAGCGAATAGCTGTGTTACTAACGCACTGAGGAAGTTTTAGCAGTCGTCTTAGAAATTGATTTTGAATTACCTCCAAGTGGTAAAATTACCTCCACTGGTAAAATTTCAAATTCAGCATGTCTTAGCATATGTGTGGTTCTTAGCCCCATTCTAAGTTTGTTTGTTTGTGTGTGTCGTAGAGATTCTGGTAGCAGCTCCTGTCTCTGAAGATCTGCATGGACTGCATGTATAGGGTTCCCTCTGCCTAATTGGGAACACAGCTTTTGTAGGGTTACTGGTTACGTGGACTCAATCATTTGTCATAGCAGTCTTCCATACCCTCCAACATTCTGCTGATGGAAATCAGGATGAGATTCTTTTGGGGTTGGACTAGATGACCCTTGGCCCCTATTCCAACTCTACAGTTCTATGATCTATCAACTCTGTGAGGCAGATTGGGGCTGTGCGGAACTTGCCTAGAATGGTCGCTTCAGCCAATGGGGGGTCTTGTTGTCTTGTCTCTCCACCATCCCAGTCACTGCTTTCCTTTTTCCTCAAAAGCCTTTATTCTCTTCTCTTTTTCTCTCCCCCCACTGCCTTTCCTCGTGCTCTTTCCCCCCTCCTCTTTGGAGTTGCTCCTGAGGGCCCTGCCATCTGCCTTGCTCTCCGCTCCTCGATGCTGAGAGAACACTTGGGGGGGGGGTGTATTGATGTGCAACTCCTCCCAGCCACCTTCTTGGCTGTTATGAGGAGGAGATTCCACTTGGGCAGTTCTCCAAAAGCCTGGTAACGGCAAGCACGCTCATCTTGTCCGGGTCCCAGCAGACATCACAGAGGTGGAACACGCTGCCGGCCTCCTCCACCGGCCGGCACGCAAATCACACTTCTCACTTGCTCCTGCCTTGGCTGCTTCCATTTCCTCCACTGACTGGAAACAAAAGCTGCATGTTGAAGTTCCGCTCTTCAAGTGAAGCTTGCATGGCTTTGAGCAGGAGGCGGGAGGGCTCTGGCAGGGTCGGAGAGTCCAAATACCTTCTTCCCAAAGCCTAGTAAGCACCAGGTGGGCTTTGGGAAGGAGTCTTCATGCCTCCTGCCATCCTGGGAGCTGCTTCTGCAGTCCACTGCCGGGAGAAATCAGGGGCCCTGATTATTACACTTATTACAGGAAGTGCTGTGCAATGGCGGCCAGCACACAGATACCCTTGTTCTGTGGCAAGCAGTCTGCATGGAAGTGGTGCTGAGAGCAAGCACCGCACTGCTGTGAATGAACCCAGGGAAGGCTGGTGTACAGAGCCTGTGCAGGCTAGCAATGAACATGCCTAGGGCAGGGAGCCTGCTATCGTGACCGTACTCCTGCACACGTGTTCATTGTGTGTGTGAGACAGTTCTGGTGGAGTGTGGAATGCTACTGGGTGCAGAATTCTGCTTCCCAGAGGCCAAACCGTACTTAACACAAGAGATCTGTAATAATCCAGCTGGACCTGCTGTTGTCTTTCTTTAAACATGACAATGTTTAAAAAGTAAAGATTTTACCTCAGCTTGATTGGTGCACCAGTGTTTGACCTTTTCCTGATCTAAGAGGCTCCTAGAATGTGCTATTAGCCCAGGAGTGATGAACATATGCAAACAGACAGCCTCCCAAATGTGCTTACTTAGCATAATTTATACTAGAGCACAGAGTCCAGCTTTTCTTTCTGAGCCCTTGGATTAGCTGGGCAGGGAAGTTTAATTTCAATAGCATGGACTGCACCAAGTCCCAAGGGTATGCAAGGTTTGTTTCAAAGGCTTGATTTGAAAGAATATCTTTTTGAGTCTCAATTTTGCCTGGTTTATAAGATTTCATGGCAATTTTGCTTGTGTTGTGCTGAGAATGATTTCTATATCACATGCAGATTAAGCCATCTAATTTCCCAGTTCCCGTTTCTGGTGCTCCTGTAGAGGAGATGCACGGATCTTAACAGAGAGCGCAATATAGGGAAGAACAGCCCTCTGGACGGTTCCAGGGCTAATGGAGATGGACGGTTTGGATTAAGTGGAAGAGAAACCCACTTTCAAAGTAATATACTTTTGGTCTCTATTGGCAGCAGGTTGCCAATGTTCTCTTTATCATTGCTCCAACTACAGACGCAGGTCTGGTCAGAGGGGCCTAGTAATTATTTCAGAAAATTGCTGTTTCTCAGGAACAGGACCAGTTGGAGTAATTTCTTCATATAGTAGTGCTTGCAAAACAAACATTATCCATGGCTGCAGGAAATAGAAGGAATGTAACAGTTAGTGATTAACATTTGAGTTCATTGCACTGGTCTTCCACGCTAAGCATTTAATAACATGAGAGACCCTCTGAACATTTGCAGAGTGCTTTCCTGCCTAGTGCTGCACTGCAAATCCACGTAAAGGCATCCGAGATTAAGGAAAGAGCTTCCACAGCCCTGGCATGGTTTAGGGTAGGGACCCATGGCCCACCATGGCCCATGTGTTGTCCTCCAGAGGTTGCTCATCTCCCACCAGTCCCAGCCTGGTACCATGGCCAATGGTCAGGCAGGATGGCATTTGTAGTCCAAGAGCATCCGGAAGCACCCCATTGGCTACCCCTTATTCATGGGGTTTGGGAATTGACTCAGGGAATTGGCTCCCCACCACCACCTCCCACCCTGCACGTGGATATTCCTTAAGAGAATCTTACGTTTGGTTCAACTTCTTGATTCTATAGACAGACTATCGTTCTGTGCAGGCATCCCCCCACTTATGCATGTTCCATTGCATGTGGCCACGTCTACACGTGGCACTGGGAATAATTAAATAATTCAATTCAATCCCAGAAATGGCTGGAGAGAGCTGGAGAGCCCTTGTGGCTCATGAGGAGACCCTCCCCAGAGCCTGAAGAGGATGTCATTGAGGGTGGAGGAAACCCCAAAGAGACCGGAGGTGCAGTGGGGCTTTGTTAACGCTGCTCAGCCTCCCCGCCTAACAGCTGGTGCATGCAGTAGTGCAGCAGCCGCCAATGCCGCTTTTCCACGCATCCTCCAGCAGCCCCCAGAGCTTCAGTTCTCGCTGCGGATATGTTTGGATACTGTACTTTTAAAATGGATGGGAGAGCGACAGAGAGTGCATTTAAAGGGTGTTTAGAGGGTGCTCCCCAATTTACGCAATTTCACTTATATGTGTGGCGGCCTGGGACTTAACCCACACATACAGTGAGTTGCCTGTGCAATGAATCCTGTTTGCTTCTGGGCTCAATTTGAAATGCTGGCACTTACCTTTGAGATACATATACCTGAAGGAACTACCATTCCTATATTAAGCTGCCTGACTCTTCCGTTGAGACCCATCTGCAGGTGCTTCCCCCCTCAGAGGTATGATCTTTAACCACAAATGAGTGGCCATTTTTGTTTTGCAATGAAACCCTCCCTAAAGGGGCTTGTCTAGCACCAACATTGCAATCTTGCTGACAGCAAGCAATATTATTTTTATTTACCTAGGGATTTTACTAATGCATCCCCCCCCCCTGCATCTTATGATATAAATCTGGTTGTATATCATCCTGAATTTAACAGGATGGAGGGTGTTCATAATGTTTGTTATGAATAATAAAACAAATCACTTGCTTTGAAACTGCTTTCGTTTCTCTGCAATTTAATCTCCTTTCTCTCTCTCTCTCTCTCTGGGCTTTAGAATTGAAAATCACACCCACAATGCGCTGGAATGGCATCTTGGTGGTAGTTAGGCAGGTTTAAGCCTTGGCACATCTCCCATTATAAATTAATCAGGGGGCAGAAACCAGGTGTTCGTAGTTCTAAAAAGCAACCAAAGTTGTTGGCGTAGACACAACAATGGGGTAAAACAAGTGTGTGTGGGAGAAATTATGCACCCAACACATTTTCATTTACTTTTTCTAAGATTGTCTCCATCATGTAGCATCACTAATCCGTTTCAAAGGTACAGCTTTTCAGGCCTACAGAAGTCATGGAATTTCTTGGGCACTGCATTAGCAATGTCACCCTTCCATATTGTGTAAAGAACAATCTTTGCTTTGGCACAGTTTCTTGTTCTATACTAAATCTATCTCTCATACCAAAGAAGTTCAACTATAAAACCATTCCACATAGAAACCAATCCTCTTAAGTGTGATTTTGAGCTATCAGCTCTTGTTTGAGATATTGGAAATCCTCTGATTCAAAACTGCCTGTTCTAAGGCTTTTGAAAGCTCTTTACCCATTTATGAAGTTGGCTAAGATTATGCATTTGGTTGCCTAAACAGCAGAATTGCTTAGTATTGCTGTAGCAATAACCTGCAGTTACGCTGTGCTTGCTACCCTGTGCAGAAAGGTGCAAGCAAGATCCTTATGGCAAACTGTTGGGAAATTGCAAAGTTTCTGCCCTTGGCTACAAACTCACACACAGTCTCTTAATCGAGGGACTGTTTTAGTCTTCCAGTAATTAGTGATGTGGATGCTAGAAGTTGCTCGGATCTATTGGTCTTACCTCTGTTTTCAAGCAACAGAGAAGAGCAGTTTTGAAGCACTACAGCAAGTTGAGGTCAGTGCTGTCATGCATTATATTAAATATACATTCCAGAATCGTTACAACCTTTTATAGTTCTTAAAGATCCACACATCTAGCTGGGAATTTTACTTTATGTATTCTGGTTAGTTTATGACGAGTGAGATATCACTGGGATATTCTCTTAAAGAAATGCTTTTTAATGCTGGAAACTTGTTAAATGTTTGAGGATATTATTGAACACCCAAGGCCATTCTTGTTGTTGCATGTTGGAGTTTAATGCTTAATAGAACTTTTTCTATAGTCCCATTTTAACTCTTTCTATAATCCCATTTTATCTTGCATGTGGACTACGTTCAAACGAGTTTAATTTCCAAAAGGGTTATGTAGATGTTAGTATAGTAATCAATCTTTTTGGGTTGAGTTTCATTAGAAGAGCTTCAAATGCAGTCAGTTTATGCTGCTTTCCATATTTATCTGCTATTTTCTCTGCCACATGTCTAAGTTGAAAAAGCTGAAATAATGGGAGAGTATATTGTCAATGCTTGGTGATGAGAGATCATATTTTCATCTTAAATCCAAGCACATACACACAACATATTTATCCATATTGAAGTATTGATTGTCCTATATAGTTCTTTATCCACCAATTCATCCTGTAGAATTGATGCCAATGGTGAGAAGACAGGCTAAATAAATAGGGAGCTTAATCCAAACTTTAATTGTTGCTTTGGTAGAAAGTATAAATTTTTAGTTTGAGATGTTTTTGTTGTGGCTTATATCAAAGTGTATTCCGCAGAGATTTCCTATAAAGAATTCTTCTACATATATAGGAGACATATAACGTCCAGTTAATTAGAGCTAGTTTAGATGCTTGATGATAGCAAATAATACAGGCACCTCAAGGCTGCCTTTGTTAATTTTTTGGTAGAGATTTTCATTAGCTGTTCTTGAAGGTCTGCTTCTTCAGATAAATTTTATTACTTTCTGTTGCCAAAGTGCTAGGTTTTTTTAAAATAACAATTTCCAGCAAAAATGAACAGAAATATCAATTTTGCTAAGTAACCAGGTTTATGATAGCTATCCTCCCGAGCCATGACGCTGGATATTTTCCCCAGTTATTTTAGTCCTTCTATATTTGTGTATAAAATAAATTGCAGTTATATTCCTTCATTAGTTCAAAATTTGAGGGAATCCAAATCCCCAGATAACAGAGCGGACTTCCAATTTAGTTTAGTAGTTTCTAGAAGCTTATTTTGTTGTTCACTTGAGATGTTTACTCCCAAAAACCAGATTTTAGAATATTTACGTTATAGTCCAAGGCTTTCCTATATACAGCTGGAGGGCATTCCACCCCCCCCCCCAACACCATTCTGGCTGGGATAGATATAATATTATGTCATCAGCATACAAATATATTTTTACCTCTTAAGTTCTGGATCTAATCCTTTAATCTTCTTATTTTCTTGTATGTGAATTGCCAAGAGTTCAAGAAATATAGTTAAGAGTAAAGGGGATAATGGACATCCCAAACGTGTTCCTTGGCAGATAGGTGGCATTTTTGGCATAGGATTATTTATGTAGATTTTTTATTTAAAGCACTGATACAGAAAATTTGTCTGTGTCTTGAAAAGGCTACCTAAGTTCAGTTCTTGTGTGGCCCTGGTAAGAAAGTTCCACTGTAATTGATCAAAAGGCTTTTCCATGTCAAATAAGAAAAGAAAAGGGGTTGTTGATTTGGTTCTTTACTCATTTCTATGCAATTGATCAGTTTTTTTTACATTTCTTAGAAGGGTTTGTGATTTTTTTCATAAAGCCTGTTGGAACTTAGTGTGTGTGTATAGCATAATTTTATGCAATCTTTTAGCAAGAATAGCTATAAAATAATCTCTGCATCTTGGTACAGTTGTGAGATTGGTCAGTAGGATGTCGTGGTCCTTATTTGGTTTTCATATAAGCTTTATGGTTGCCTCTTGCCATGTTTCAGGAAGCCATTTTAAACAGAGTTAATTGCTTATCATTGTTATATAATATGGTGTTACAATTTTAGAGTAGCTTTTAAATGTTTTCAATCACTTGGTTTTAGCAGTTTTGTTGATAATTTTACTATTTCTTCCAAACTGCTTAGAGCTTTTATGGCAAAGCCTTATTATCCATCTTAAATATGGTGGTGGGAACATGACAAAGGTTTCTTGGAGACGAAATGGCTTCCTACTTGTCTTTCTTCCTTCTAGCCTTTTGAAAGATGTGCTTTTTCCAGCATTCATTTCTGGCATAACTTTAGTTTTTTTATACCCTTGTTCTTTAACTCACTTGTCTATATCACTAAAGCAGGACTCTTGTGGCATCCTGCCCTACCATATTTTTGCAGGTCCCCTGAGCACACAGGTAGTGTGTGCTACCTATAAATACCATAGATCATGTCCCCCACCTCGCCCTATAAAAAATGTTTGTATGTAGGACTGTTCCATATTGTTGTGCTGTGGTTGTGCTCTGTCTTTGTATAGTTGGCTATGTATTCTTACTTCATTATTATTTTTACTATGGATGGCATTAACTGCCTTAAGAGATCATAGATCAAAGGCAAGGTTAAAATGTTTTAATTAATTAGTAAATTCTGGTAGTTCTTTTATAGTGGACATCTGGCATACGGTTACCAGATTTTTTTCAATGAATCCGGGGACACATTTTTTTTTTGGGGGGGGGAAGTTGAGTAGCAACAGGGAGTCAGTAGTGGGGATGGTGAGGCAAAAGACCCTGGGCCCAAGCACACATGCATGTTGTATAAAGGTGCAAAGCCCTTCTTTCGCACCCTGTGAAACATAAATGTGCAGAGTTTTCTAAAAAACTGGACAACGCCTACCCACCCAAGACTCCCGAGCCTCCCCCGATCTGTCAAAACAAAGGGGGCAGGAGATCTCTACGGCCGGATGTCCCCAGTTCCCCTTGGGCAGTGGTGGCAGCAGCGAGCAGCAAGCAGCTTCTGAAGCCAGCCAGAGCCAACTGCGCTACCAGGCTGACTCCGGGCTGCTGAGGCTGCCACTGCCACGATTCCCAGGGACAGATTTGCAAATCTGGGAACTGTCCCCGGGAACCAGGGACTTCTGGTAACCCTAATCTGGCGGGAATGTATACTTGTTTGTTTTATATTCCACACAATCCCACAAAATATGATATCCACTAAAATGCAGCCATGAAAATTCTAAAACCATCCTTAAAACAACAAACTTCAAAACTCTGGTATTTGGTATCTATATATGGCCCACAATTTGTATTATCTCTGAAAAGCTTGATTAAATAAAAACACCTTAAGTTGACATTGGAAGATTACCAGTGAGAGGGACAGCCAAATTTCCAAGATGAGGAGCATGTGTGCTATGAATCTATAGTGTATCTATCTATTTTAAGCTGAACTGGGGCTCTATACTGTACAGTTCTGCAAGGCTTTCAGCTTTGAAGAAACTGGGCCCTATTTGTCCACAGGGGACCTCATGATTTACTAGAATATATTTCACATCTCCTGTGCTCAGCCTTTATTCAGAATTATTTGAACCACTGCTGCGCCTGTGTCATGCACAACTCTCTCTGCTGCATGCTGCTAAACTATTATTGGTCCTGACTGCCCCTCCAGGGATAGTTTCTTCACTCTACTGATTCCATTCTTGAATTTAGGTTTAAATAGTTACTGCAACAACTGAAATTGCACTCATTTACGATTATTCAGACTTTCTTGCTTGCTCAGCTTCTGTGAGTTAGGGTTACATCTCGGCAGTATCAGCAACTGTATCTCTGAAACATTTTTCAATGCATATCGATTATCTTGTGATTTTTACAGATAGATCTAAATCCCAGGGAGCAGCATTCATCCACAATGGACTGGAAAGTAGTAAGAAAGATGCCAATTGGATCATCTGTAATTAATGCTGAACTTCTTTCATCCTTTGGGGAAAACTCTGATTTGTGTTGAATTCCTGAGGTAAGGCAAATCTGGACTTTATCTTGACTCCCTTAGTTAATTCTTCTTTTTCTGCTTCATCTCCTGATTGTTACTTCCTATCACTGTCTGTCACTGGAGGCTGGTAATGTTGTTGTTTATTGGATGCCTGCAGACATGAAAGGCAACAAGCTGGCTAACCAGACTGCCAGAAGGTTGACCCAACTTGCCATCCAACACGTAAGGTGTCCCAGGTGGGAGAGCTCTCCCCTGGTGACAAATACAGCCCCCCCCCCCACTTCTGATTGTCATACAAGAACTGAATGCTTCTGAATGGCAAAGTGTACAATAACCTTTTGAATACCTGGCCAGACACAGAACTAAGTGAATGATCAGTCTCTAGACTAGAACCAGAGCAATTCAGATATGTATGTGACGGACAGCTGAACTAGACCAGTCTGGTGATGCAGTGCCTCAGAAATCCACTAGCGGGCTGGAACCTCTCTCGGATTGGCCACCAAGACTGCCAGCCAGATGATGGGGGTGGAGCCAGCACTTTGGAAGGGGAAATAAAAGGAGGCATTTCTGAGAGAGGGTTCAGATAGTTGAGAGATAGTTTGTGAGGAAGACTTAGAGAGTTGGTCTTGGTCTCTCTCTCTGTGTGACATCCGCTCTGAGGGAAAGGAGTCTCCTGAGCTTAGACTGGAAGACAGAGTGTCTTGGGAGAGTATTCAGACAGGAATGAACTGGAGGGCTGAGTTTGAGCAGGAGAATTAGAAGTTGTGAGGATCCAGTCGGGAGGAGAGAGATCTTCTAGGTAGAGAAGACTCCCAATCCTGTTAAGAGGGGTGAGGTGATTCCCTGGGTCTGTTGCACTGCCAGAGGTACCTCAGGAGCATCATTGACAGAAGGTTGGGGATCTGACAGAAAGTTCCACCTTGCTTAAGGACCAAAGTATTAAGCTGTAACACCTATGCAAAAACTAAGCTAAGGAGCTGAAGTGAAATAACTGGAAATAAGCTGAGCATTGACCATCTAGGCTAGAAACCTGTAACATGTAACTGAAGCATCCTAACTGAATTAAGCAACAGAATTTTTTTTTTTTTTTATAATCATATTTATTAAAGTTTCCAATAATAACAGAATAGAAAAGATAAAAAAGATAAAGAAAAGAAAGAAAAAGAGAGACTAGCTTAGACCCTTCTTTTCATAACCTTCTTTCTGGGACTTCCTCCTTCCCGTCCCGACTGTATTCCCCTTTCCCTAAGTTGGTTCCACAAGTTCTCATCCCCAAATTTAAGCCTAATATATTTTACTCATAAACCAATTTAAATTTACACAATCTTAACATCACTCCTCGTCTTATAATAAAACAAAATTTTCCCCCAAGATCAGCTCTCATTCCTTCCACGAGTTCCCCCTTTCTAAAAAAGAAAAAAACGAAAACATATAAGATCAAAGTTATAAAGAATATAAGATAGAATATATAGAAAAGTTCAAAAAATTGGTTACAAAGCCTTTGGATTCTAAGGTTCCCCCTCCCTTCCCCGGTTTTGATTCCCCATGTCCATTTGTCTGTATGTTGTCGGCCTGGAGATCTTAAGTCCACATACGACACTTGTAATGTCCCGAAACCCCTCTAGGGGGATTGCAATAACTTTGTATCCTCTAATCCAAAAGTCAATTTGTTGTTTCTTTTTCCCCGACAGTTTATATCCATATTTATGTCAAATTGTAGCAAAATTAACCAGCAAAGAAAAACTTGTAGCAAAGTCCTCTTTATATTTTCCAGCTTTGACAGCTCCTTTGGCAGCTGTCAAATTCTCCATCTCTCTTCGCCAGGCTCTCCGAATCGCCCCGGTTCCCAGGGGGGGGGGTTGTCTTTTTCCTCTCACCCTCGACTCTTCTCCTCCAGCACAGTTCTTATAGTTCACATCGTGGAGTTAATAATTTTTGTCGTCAATAAACTTCTGAATCGATCTTGGTTTCTCAGTCCTTGTTTTAGCATGTTTACAATCAGGGAGGGGACTGACTTCCTTTTTGGATCCCCTCCCGCTCGTGCCAAATCCGGAAAAAAATTTCTTTTTTCCTCCTTTTATGCCCGGTTACCCAATTACTCACGGGTTGTTGTTAATTGTCCGAATTTTCTTTGGAAGAAGCCAGCGCTCTCCGCCGGATGGCATGCGGCTGCGCCCGGCAGGGGAAGCGGAGGACTCAAAGCACCACGCCACTCCCCGGCGCCCGATCCGTAGCCTTTAAAAAGGCTCCTTCACAAGCCGGGAGGGCGATAGCGGTGCCAGCCGAGTCACCATGTCCACGGGATCCGTTCCCGTGGTTTTTGAGGGTCCCCGCGTCGCCGGCGCGGTAGGACCCAACCCCTGCCGAGCCGACTCCCTCCGGAGCTCGGAGGGAGTCCGCCATTCGGCGATGGCGCTAACCCGGAAGTCCTAAGCAACAGAAATTTAAAAGAAGGTGCATCTAGAAGCCTTGGGTAGAAGCCTGTAACACCCACTAGATTTAGTGGAATATTAATAAGTTAACTGTTTCCTGAAAGAATATTGTCTCCTGACACATCCTTTGTTTTATCAACTTTGTTCTGTAAATTTGTTCTTTTATTTGTTCAGCGTCTGCCTGAGTCTCCAAAGATCTAAGTTTACCCTCACAAAAGAAAACCCCATAAGATAACCCATGGTGGTTATGTACAGTGCCCACATAGGTGGTATCTGCCACAACTGGTGACAGAGGAGTAGGATCTGCTACAGTCTGCTCCAAGGCGGTGGAGGAAAAGGAATGAGAAGGCTAGGAAGATGGGTAGAGGAAACAGGTGGAGGAATTGCACACGTAGCAGAACTAAATATTTTGAAGTGTGGATGTGTAAAATAAAAACAAAGGGAAAAGGGTTCCAGCACTGCATACCACTGACTACCCCCTGGGGGAAAAGCACTGGAGCTCAGGATTCCTCCACAGGGACACAGTAGCATACATGGTTGAACTCAGGTTTGATCCCACCCTGCTCTGAGTCCAACACTTTATTTCTCTTTCTACAAGTCTCACCTTATAATTGCAGTGGAGCACAGTGTTGTTATATAGACATTTTGCTATGGCTAGTGGCTGATGCAAATAAAGATTCTTCTGATCTGTTCTATTGTAGGGGAGGGAAAGCCGTAACCCTCCAGATGCTGTTGAACCCCTCCCCACCCCACCCCCCCGCCAGCCTGGCTAGGGATCGGGGTGGTGGGAGCTGCAGTCCAGCGACATTTGGAGGGGTTACAATTCCCCACATCTGCTATATTAGGTCATTTTTTACACATCAAAAACCCTGGAATTCTATTCCCAATTTATGATTTGTTCTTAACCTTCAGTGCCAGGGAATGCACGATTAACCTAAAGGCCATTGAAATTCCTTTCGGGGGGGTGGGGGGGAAATGAGACAAGAAAGATGTTAGCTGCATCTCAAAGCTGCCATTTACATGTCACATCACACAGTGAGAACTTGCAATACACTTTAAAGATTGGATATGTGGGTGGTGCTATGGTCTAAACCACTGAGCCTCTTGGGCTTGCTGATAGGAAGGTCGGTGGTCGGCCAATTGGTGCCAAAGAAAGACAGAACATTTTTTATGTATGCTACAACAGCAGCAAGAATACTCATCGCAAAGTATTGGAAGTTACAAGATCTACCCACCTTGGAAGAATGGCAGATGAAGGTGATAGACTATATGGGACTGGCAGAGATGACCGGCAGAATCCGAGACCAGGGAAGAGAGACAGCGGAAGAAGACTGGAAGAAATTTAAGGACTATCTTAGGAAACATTGTAAAATTATTGAATGTTAGAATGACGTGGGTTTAGAAATTATGTGGTTTCTAGCTGTAATGATTAAGTAAAAAGAAAACAAAGTCTAAAAATTTAAATGGATAACAAGGGAGAGGATTTGCTGAATTAATAATTGGAAATTGGAATACAGAAAGGGGAGGTATGAGGAAGTCGGGGAAGTAAGTTACAAGAAAATAAGGGATTGAAATTATACTTGTTTTTGTTTCTTTGTTTGTTTGTATTATTGTCTTGTTTGTTATTATATAATTTGTGAAACTTCAATAAAAATCTTTTTTTAAAAAAAGATAGGAAGGTCGGTGTTTCGAATCCCCGCGACGGGGTGAGCTCCTGTTGCTCTGTCCCTGCTCCTGCCAACCTAGCAGTTCGAAAGCATGCCAGTGCAAGTAGATAA
Source organism: Podarcis vaucheri (assembly GCF_965113315.1). Lineage (NCBI taxonomy): Eukaryota > Metazoa > Chordata > Lepidosauria > Squamata > Lacertidae > Podarcis > Podarcis vaucheri. Next base: position 109,889,307 of record NC_138762.1, read on the forward strand.
ATAGGTACAGCTGTGGCGGGAAGGTAAATGGCATTTCCGTGCGCTCTGGCTTCTGTCATGGTGTTCTGTTGCACCAGAAGAGGTTTAGTCCTGCTGGCCACATGACCCAAAAAGCTGTCTGTGGACAAACACTGGCTCCCTTGGCCTGAAAGTGAGATAAGCGCTGCAACCCCAGAGTAAAATTCAACTAGACTTAACTGTCCAGGGATCCTTTACCTAACAGCATAAAGAAAATTGATATGCTGAGTGCGGAAAACAGCAGTCAACTACTTCTTTTGTCCTCACTTCGACCACACTGACATTCTTTGCATCTATTAAAGCATGCCAGAGTACTGCCATTGCCAGCACCACTGAGCCTCTTGTTTGTAGCAAAATAAAATCAACCAAGTCTTTCATAAATATGTGAAGGAGAGACAACATGTCTTAAAAGATAAAATATGAAAAAGTCAGTATCAAGGGGAAAAACTATCCAAAGCTCTAGAGACTCTGGGCGGCTAGTCTTGGTGAGACTTTGTTCAGTCAAGGAGCTAATCCATGTTAACATTTTGTCCAAGATGTTGACCATGGCTCAATTCATAGGAAGAAAAAATATCATTTACTTTTTATTTTCAAACCTGTATATCTGGCTCAAAAAATAACTGCTTTTAAAGAGACGACTTTCTTCTTGTCTGAGTAAATTTTGTTCCAATTTTGTTTTGGCCACAAGTCAAAGATAACAGCTGTACACTTGTGGGTTCACTGAACTTTACGTGATTGCTGGCTGCATTTGCCGACTAGAGGGAATAACCAATAATTAGAACATTTCAGGTCATCTTCTGAAGAACAGTTTTCTCATGTCATGTGATAACCCCCTGCTGTCTTCCCTTGATTTCCCCAATTGTGGAGCTGGCAGTCATGGAGAATGGAATTTTTCAAGACTGCTGTGTTGTGAGATTAGTGAAAATAGAAAAATTGCCACTCCTTCCAGTTTTGATGTTGGTTGTGCTTAAAGTTTTTCATTTTCATTTTATTTGTTACAAAATGGCTCTAGCAGAATCACTCACAATGTTTCCAATAACAGAGAACTCCCAGAATTTCTGTATCTGACTTTTGGCTCAAGTTTTGGAAATCCTTGTGTTTCTTTCTTCCTATTGAATAAGATTAGCCTAAATGCTGCCTTGTTCCTGTAGGATCATTTTTATTTGCCTTCCAGGTGATAAAGTTGATGACCAAAGAAAAATTGGTTAACTGAATACAAACAACAAGACGAGGTACTGTTGTTATTGTTGTTGTTATATTTATTTATACCCCACCCTTTCCCCTGACTCAAGGAGGTTAACAGATAAAATGTGAACAACTAAAACAACTAAACCTTAATAGAATTATATCTATCTATCTATCTATCTATCATCTATCTATCTATCATCTATCTATCTATCTAGTGTTATAGATTTGGGAGGGGGATCCCCTAAACCCTAGAAATTAATAAGTGATAAGATTTTGATTATCTGCAATGTGAAGGGAGAAATACAAGCTGCAGAGGAATTCTTGAGCTGGCCTATGCTAAATGACCTGGTCAGGCTAGTGCCATTAAGAAACAATACAGGGCCATTGAGGGCCATTGGCATGGCAAGAGAACTGTCCTTTCCCCTTGCCCTGAGGAGTGAACAGAGACAAGGGATTTGGAAGGTGCCCAGGGTAACTGAATGTGAGATGATAGGAAGAGAGTCCTGAGCCAGGGTTGCTGGGAAAAAGAAGGAAGAAAGACTGGGCTCCATTTTGGGCAGGCTGGCTGCACTGCTGCGTGGGACAAGCTCTTCTTGAAGTGACCATGCTGTAAGGACTGGACTCACTCCAGGCAGACTAAAGGTGTAAATAGGTGAATAAATCATATTTCTTAAAGCTACGACAGTCTCCGCCATGTCTCAATTCACCAAAGGACCACAGACCTGGTTGCGTGCCTGGAACCCCATCGGCAGAGAGAGGGGGAAGCACCCAGGTTTTGTAACACTATCTATCCAGCTCCCTCCCTAGCATCTATCTATCTAAAAGATCTGTTAAAAACATACAGATAATCACAATAAAAACAGTATGGAATCAGCCCTTTCATTAAAAGTCAGTTCCCAAAAGCCTGTAGGAACAAGATGGTCTTTACCTGCTGGAGGAAGGACAACAAGGAAGGAGCCAGGCTGGCTTCCCTAGGGAGGGAGTTCAAAAGTCTGTCACTTTGCTCCATCTCCCTGCCCAAAAGGTCAGACTTTAGGTGAAATTACTAGATGGAAAAATGCAAAGACTATCAAAATTAAGCTGACCAATCTTTAAAACTAGCCTGCCATATCATACTGTTGTCTATAGTATATCTATTTAAAACGCAGACAACTGGATGACCTGTGCGTCTCTTGGAGGCAAATGCATAGTCAGGCACACAACAGCATGTGGAGAACTACAGCTTCTCCACCCCTGATTTCAGTTTTAGGAATCTAGAAGTATTAATAGTAACTGGGTGCTGGGTTTGATCACGTTTGGGGAGAAATGAGTTCAACCCTGCTTCCTGCTTTGCCATGGTTCTGAGAAACCTCAACCAGCACCCCACAAGCTGGGAGGGATGCTCCCATCGCCCCCTCAAACACAATATAACAATGTTGAGAGGTGGGCCAGGGAAGAACTACCCCCCCCCCCGTGTTTTCATTCCAAACCACACGGTTCCAGTACTGTTTTGCAGCAAGGAAATAGGTGCCTGGGCTATTCTTACATACCATATGATGTAAGAAGTATATAGGAACTATCATCTATCATCCAAAAAAGTGACAGGTGACCCCTCTCCCCTTTTCACTAGAAGTCCCACTTCCTTTTAAGATTCATTTAGGATTGCGCATGAAAAAGCTCTTTTGAGGTGCTGCCCTTAAACATTGTATTTTGGGTGTGTTGTGAGTCTTTATGCATTTGTATTTTTGTATCTAACCCCAGGGAATAGGTTTCACATTCCCCAACCCTCCATGCAGCCCCAATTTTTTTAGGGACCCCAATGATGAGAAAGATTGTTTGGGGGCTATCATGTAACATCTCTGGGTGACTGCAAGTAAAACGTTTCAAGTGCAATATACAATGTGACACTAGATGCCGATGGTGAGCCTTATGGAAAATTCAATGTACAGTGGTACCTCGGGATGCGAACGGGATCCATTCTGGAGCCCCGTTCGCATCCTGAAGCGAACGCAACCTGCGTCTGCGTGTGCATGACTTGCGTTTTGCGACTTCCTCGTATTATGCCATTTTGACCGTCTGCGCATGCGCGCGCGGCGAAACCCGGAAGTACTGCACTCTGTTACTTCCGGGTTGCCCCGGAGTGCAACCCAAAAATACTTAACTTGAAGCATCCTGAGGTATGACTGTATTTTTAAAAACACTTTCCAAAAAAGCATTTTCAAAACTTTTTTTTATATGTGTGCAGATTCCACCTCAGTGCCCCCAAGTAGAAGGAGCAGTTTTCAGGTTCCCCAGCCCCCCATTTGTCTCTCTGCCCTGGGGTGATGATAAAAAATACTGTTTGGAACTGTAAAACAGCTAAATGCCCAACCCTTCATCAAGATCCTGGCTAGTACTAGCCATGTTGGCAATGTTCTGCCGCCAGTGCCAGAGCCAGTAAGCTCTGAATACCCACTGCTGTGTGAAGGCAGTGCTGTCCTGCTCAGGTCCAGCCTGTTGGTTTCATTTAGCTTCTGGCTGTCCTCTGTGGATGGCAGATGAAGTGCTGGAGGGGCTCCTTTGGTCTGATCCAGGAGGCTTTCCTTATGCGCTTAGGAGGGGTGATTCAGAGTTCTAGTGCAAAGCAAAATTTCTCATCCAGCATCATCTGGGAATGCAACTATAGCATGCAGTTGCCCTATTAATATCTGACATTTGGCGGGGGGAGGGGAGGGGGAGAAATTTAGTATCAGGGTTCAGTAAAATGCAGAGTTAAGACACCGTGAAACATGAAATACTAAAATTAGATATGCATGAGTTAAAATTCATGTGATTTCAGAGGAAGGGAAAAATCACAATGAAAATGCATCCTTCTCTGAACCATGATTTGATTAAATCACTGCTGAACCTTAAATGTACTGTCCAATTAGCAAATGGCATATGAAACTGTTCCCCCTCCCCGCCCCGCTGAACAGAAGTGGTAGTTTTTGTGCTTATCTCCCGAACTCTGGGAAGTAGCTGCAAAAACCAGCTTTGTCGGCCTCCACTTGAAGATAGTTGTTTATGCCAGAGTCCAGAAAGAGGAGCTCACCCAGCAGACTCTGTGGAGGGAGTGATTTATGGAAACTAATTTTATATCCTGAGACAAGACTAAAAAGTTCAATCTATGTAATTAAATTTTATACTGATATTATGAGGGAAGTGAGACAACAGCAGGACAATTTCAGTACAGAATGTTGGCATTTGCGAGTGTTGTAAGCATGCGAACGCTGCAGTGAAACCCTGAAGAAAATCCCATTAAAAGATAAAAGGTCTGACAATGTGCAAAAATTGTGCATGCGAGGTCATTTCTAAGGATTTGGCCAACCACATATAGTCTCTCTTTTATGTCAGTTGCACATACAGTTGTGTTATCGGGAGGGGAAGGCGTGGTATTCTGGCCTTCCAGAACGACAGCTGGCACTGCCTGCTAGGGGAGTCTTGCTTTTTCTACCCTTACTAGTGAAGAGTCCAGCAATGGGCTGGGAGTTGGTGATCTCCTTGCTTGGCTCATTCTGTTGCTGCCCATGATTATGCTATGTTGATCGATATGGCTTTGCCCAAAGCATCATGGGAACTGTGGTTTGTTTGCTGCTGAGAGTTGTTAGGAGATCCCTATTCCTCTAACAGAGCTGTAATTCCCAGAGGGGTTTAACAATCCTCTTGGCAATTGTAGCTCTGTGAGGGAAATAGGGGGACCTCAAGCAGGAGGAAAACTAGGCTTTATTTTACCCAGGTCAAAGACACAGTTTGGTGCACGCACACACACACACCCCGTGCCCATTTGTGTACACACACAGACTGGGAGCCTGAATGACGCCCCTCTGGAGGCTTCAGCTGGGGCAGAAAACCTGGCTAGCCCCCCCCCCCCATAGCTCCGGCTCTGCCTCAAGCCTCAGTGATTTTCAGCACTCTTCACAAACTGCACTTCCCAGGATTATTTGTGGCAAGGCATGTTAATGTGGTATAATAGTGCTTTAAGTGCAGATGAATGAATGAACTGTGATTGAAAAGCTAAGAAAAATGGGTTTCTTGCATGTTTAGTTTACCCTTCCTGCAAGGAGGTCAGAGCAGTGTTAATGGGGCTTCCCTCTTCATGCCACCCTGACAGCAAGCTGTGAGATAGGATAGGTCAAAAGAGAGACTTGCTACCCGGTGAGCTTTCTGACAGAGCAGAGACTTCAACCCAGAGTTTCCTGCTCTAAAACTCTCTCCCCTTTACACTTAACTCTCTCCTGGGGAGGAAAATATTTCCATCTCTGTGCTGGGGAAATTGATGATTCACAAAAAGTTAGCGATGGCAATGCTTTCCAGTCTTGTAATTCTGCTTGGAAGTCATATACGTATTCCATGCCTGTGCCCAGTCCAATCAAACCAAGACCGAGTTTGAGAGAAGCAAGTCCTTGACTGCCTGGAATGCGGCCTCCTGGCGCTGGCCCCACACCCAAGGGGCCCGCTTGTCCAGGAGTCTGTGTAGGGGCTCCGCTACCGCTGTCTTGTGGGGAAGGAAGGAATGGTAAAAGTTCAATAGTCCCAAAAAGCCTGAAGTTCAGTCTTGCTCTTGGGTGCTGGGGCATCACAGATGGCCCGTACCTTGTCCCCAGTCGGGTGGACCCCTTCTGCGTCCACCATAAATCCCAGAAAGTCCACCTTAGGCACTCCTAGTAGACATTTTCCCCGCTTCACCTTGAGACCCGCCGTCTGGAAACGGTGCAGAACGGTGTGGAGGCGGTCCTCAAATTCCTCTGGCGTGGGCCCAGAAATCAACACATCATCGAAGAAGGGGGTGACACCAGGAATCCCTTTAAGGAGAGAGTCCATTAGATTCTGGAATATGCCTGGTGCCACACTGACACCAAATTTACCCTGAACGCTCCTCTGCACATCACAATCGTCTGTGCCTCTGCTGTGGCCTCATCTACTGGCAGCTGTTGATATGCTTGGGCCAAGTCCAGCTTGCCAAAAAAAATTGACCCAGCCAGGGTGGCAAGGACATGGCGGACCACTGGCACTGGGTATCCGTGGGCCGTGAAGGCCTTGTTTATGGTACATTTGTAGTCTGCGCAGATGCAGACTGAACCATTAGGCTTGACGGGTGTGACGATTGGGGTTTCCCAAGGGGAATTAGGCACAGGCTCCAGCACTCCTTGCTCCACAAGCTGGTCCAAACCCCGTCTATACGGGGTTTCAGGGCGAACGGGACCCAGCGGGCCTTGAGCCTGACAGGTCGTACTGTGGGGTCAAGCTGTAGAGCAATGGGGGGCCCTGTATACTGTCCCAATTTCCCATTGAAAACCCCTGGAAATTCCTTGCATATGGCGTCCACGTCCACTTGTAAGCTAGTGCGGTTCACCCCGGTGATGGCTAGCCCCAGTGGTCCAAACCATGCCAATCCCAGTAAGCTAATGTAGGGGCCCTTGACCACAAGCAAGTCCAGTTGCCGCATCCACCCTCGATATTGCACCCTGAAGGTCCCTACCCCCATTGTGGGGACCTTACATTTCTGGAAGTCCCGGAGGGTGAATGGGGCCGGCCTGAGTTTGGGACCCCCACTAGGACACAGTTTCCTTAAGGTCCTTGCCGAGATTATGGATAGAGTTGAACCCGTGTCAAGCTCCATTCAGCACGGGGGCCCCTCTATCTGTACCGCTACATAAATTTTCTCTATGTTGGGGTGGGGCAACTGGTATACCTGGAAGTCCGTGAGCTCCGCCGAGTTGCCTTGGTGCGTTGGGCCCTGGGACCTGGGGCTCTTGGATCGGTCATCTGATGCCTGGCGTCGGGTGGGCCGAGCCCGACACACCCGGGTGATGTGTCCTGATTTTCTGCACTGCCTGCACTCTGCATTGCGGAAACGGCAGGTCCTCCTCTCGTGACTTTCCCCGCAGCTTGCGCAGTTCCCTCCTTCTCATCGAGGCAGCTGTGGTATGTGGGCTTCTTGAGTCCACTGCTGTACTCGGTGCACCTCCTCCCTGTCAGATCCTGAGTCGTCAGTGAGGTCTTCGTGGTGGACCCTCGGTTGGGACGGCAGGCTCGACCGTGCCTTTTGCATTGACCTCTCAGCAGCTTCCGTTGCCAGGGCCTCCTCCAGAGCGACCTGGAACGTTAGGTCCTTCTTAGCATAGAGGCGTCATTGCAGCTTCTCATCCTTCAGGCCACCAACGAGGCGGTCACGAAGCAGGTTCTCCAACTCTGAGAAGTTGCAGAACCGGGCAGCTTGGTGGAGAGAGGTCACAAAACCAGTTATGATTTCCCCAGGGGCTTGCCGCTTTGCATAGAAGGCATTTCGACGAGCCACCACTGAGGGCTGCGGTGAAAAGTGCCCCTTCAGCTGTTCCATTATTGTTTTTTATGGAACAGTAGCAACGTCTTCAGGCACAAGGAGAGCCCGGGTGATTTCAAACGTCTCCTCTCCGCAGACGCTGAAGAATATCGCCCTCTTCTTGGCGTCTTCTTCGTCGGTGACCCCTTTGGCTTCTAGGAGGAAGGTGAAATGGGAGGCGTACGCTTCCCAGTCTCCGGATGCTGGATTAAATGGAGAGAAGCTGCTGTCAGTTGCCATTCTAAGTTTCTTGGGTCCCGGAGCTGAAACCTGGATACACGGTGCGAGGCAGCGGTGCGGCAGGTGGTGGTGCTGCGGTGCTGTGTGTGGCGGTCAGCTCAGCGGGATCCCACCTTCGTCGGCAGTGAAATATACTCAGAGTCGAGAGTGGATTTCATGCTCTTTATTCAGCTCATAGTGGTGAGGAGGAATAAAAGTCCCCTCAATGTATCTGCTTTATATACATTATTTACACAATGGGCTGCACGTGATTGGCTAATTCCGGAATTCTCCTATAGGCCAATCAGGTTGTGGATTCACTTCCATCTGGAGCTGGATTGGGTGGCTCCTGCAGACCAATCATACTGCTGCATTGTTCTAGGACCAATCAGACTGCTGCATTTTGGATCCTATTCAACTCAGTACATAACAAGCACATTAAAGAGCAAGTAGATAAATAGGTACCGCTCCGGTGGGAAGGTAAACGGCGTTTCCGTGCGCTGCTCTGGTTCGCCAGAAGTGGCTTAGTCATGCTAGCCATATGACCCAGAAGCTGTACGCCGGCTCCCTTGGCCAATAAAACGAGATGAGCGCCGCAACCCCAGAGTCGGTCACGACTGGACCTAGTGGTCAGAGGTCCCTTTACCTTTTTAGTGTATAGATCAGGCACCCCGAAACATGGCCCTGCAGCTGTTTTGGGACTACAGTTTCCATCATCTCTGCCCACTGGTCCTGTTAGGTAGGGATGATGGGCGTTGTAGTCCCAAAACATCTGGAGGGCTGAGTTTGGGGGTGCTTGGTCTAGATCAAGGGAAGTAATAGTCCTGCTCTATTTTGCCTTGGTCAGAGCCCACCTAGAGTCCTGTGTCCAATTCTGGGCACCACAATTTAAGAAGGATGTTGAAAAGCTGGAATGTGTGCAGAGGAGGGCAACCAAGATGATCAAGGGTCTGGAAACCAAGCCTTATGAAGAGCGTTTGAAGGAGCTGGGTATGTTTAGCCTGGAAAAGAGGAGAGTGAGAGAAGATATGATAGCCATCTTCAAATATCTTAAGGGCTATCACATGGAAGAGGGAACAAGCTTGTTTTCTTCTGCTCTTGAGGGTAGGACTCAAGACAATGGCTTCAAGTTATAAGAAAGGAGATTCTGAATGTTTATTCATAAAAACTTTCTGACAGTAAGAGCTGTTTGGCAGTGGAAGAGACTCCCACGAGAGGTGGTGGACTCTCCTTCCTTGGAGATTTTTAAGACAAAGATTGGATGGCCATCTGTCATGAATGCTTTAGCTGAGATTTCTACACTGCAGGGGGTTGGACTAGATGACCCTTGGGGTCGCTTCCAACTCTAAGATTCTATGATTCTATCGGTGGGACCTCCAGGCAAGGCCAGAAAGGGCCAGGAGTGCAGCTACTTGAGACTTCTGCAACAGGAGGAACAAATGACAGACAGACAGCGATATTTCAGAAGATTAGAGCATAACAAATGAGGAGGAGCGAAGAATTTGGAAGCTTTGGTAGAAGATGATTATCAAATCCAGCCCCCATCTTCCTTATTGCCCATCCTAGTAATCCCATTTGGAAGATCAACAAGAATGTGAGATGCTTAGCCATCTTTGAGCTGGTAGTGTTCTCTTAATATTTTTGCAGTACTGTACACAGATGGACAATAAGCTTTAGAATGAACGCCAAATTGTAGCTATATTGTAAAAAAGTAGGCAAGAGTTGTCCCTTGATGTAGCTTGGACAGCAGAAGTTCCAAGGCAGCACTGGCATACAGATTTAAAAATTGGTGAATAGGAAAAGCTCCAGTTGGTTACAGCATGCATCCAGGTTTTTATGACTTCTCATTGCATTACTTCATACTCTCCAAAGCAGGTGCTAGAAGGTTTTACATGCTCAGTGATGGGAGCTGGTAAGAAAAACTCAGTCACTGTAAAAGTGACCTCCCTTAAAAGGTCGGTACACCATCTCTGCTGGTGCAGACAAAAGAACTTCTGCATAAAGCAGCGGTGGTCTCTGAGGTCATCCTAATAAAAGTGACTGGCTTATGAGATCCAGGAACATTTAGGCTAGACCAGGATTCCCCAAACTCCACATGTTAAAGTGAATTTCAACACAAAAAGGTAATGCTATGCTTTGAACTTAAAGGTCTTAAGGAGAGCCTCCTCTTTAGATGGTACTACTGTATGTATTGCTTCCCTTTAGAATGTGGTAAGCCAGGCCTGCTGCAAATGACAGTTCTTTTGCTCATTCTGCTGAGTAGGGCCCTGAGGATCCTGCCCCAAAGTCCTGCCTTGATGGCACTGTTACTTGCTTGCTTCTTTCCTTCTACCAGGACTCTGTAAATGACTTAAACATGTACAAGAACTGATTTCACACAGCTGAGGGAAGCGGGCTTCTGTCAGAAGGTATACTTTCAGCTGGTCACCTGAATAGATGTCATATGCATACGGACTATACAGCTTGGGATCCCGTAAGAAGCAGCTTTTACATGTGTGCAGCACATGTTTTTTATTGGTACCAAATTGCTGATTGAAGGTGGTGCCCCACACCCAGCCTAGTGGTGGAGGCTGATGGTGCCTGGGTGACAAGTGCAGATCTTCTTAGGAATAAACCTTTAGGTGGGAGCATCTATTGACATTTCAACCAGATTTTGTTACCAGGTAAGAGATATTCACAAGGTGCTTCTAAATATCCATAAGATCATTTTGATTTACAGCTGAATGCCTGAAAAACACAATATAGTTCCCTTTAATTTAGTACTGGCTGCACTAGTTTTCAGTGCAAGGCCTTGAGCACAGCTTGGTTGTTGAATGCGCGCTTGCTGGGCCACCTGCACAGGACTGCTAGAAGAGCAGGGGCTGTGTATCCATCTCTACCCGTGGCTTGCTGGTGCTCCGGCTGCATGCAGAGAGCTTTCTTTGCGTACAGCTGTGTACAAGGGATTCTGTTCAAGTGTTCTAATAAAGACACACGGGTTGGTTTTCAAGGCTGATGCCATAATGCCATCCTTCACGCATGTTTATTCCACATGCAAGTCACATCTGAAAACAATTAAGGGCACAATGCTTTCATTGTTATACCTGGGAGCCTTGAAGCGCATGCTGAAGAAGGTTTATGCAGAAGGCAGTCCCACTGCGTTCAATAGGTTTAACCCCTTAGGAAGCATGCCTAAGTTTAACTTAGACATACAGCGGTGTCCCTCTTAAAGGCTGATAGCCGAGGCTGTTTTTTCTTTCAAAATAAAATTGGAGGCAAAATTTGCTTGCACATAAGCTGTAAACATATGTGGGTATAAGACTGAGTGCCAACCCCCCCCCCTCAGAGAACTACGCACTGTGCAGTTCTCTGTGAACCACTGATCAGGCGATGCTTCTGGGTGCACAGAAGGAAGGAAGCTCAGAGGCTTCTGCAGTCCTGAAACTGTTGGGCTAGAACTGGGAATGTTTAGTCCTGCTGTATGTAGAACTGGCCCATGCAGTGAATGATCAGAACTGCAGTTTAAAACATCCTTTTTAATAGTGACTCTGGACTTGCCCCACCCACCTGTGAGGCTACTGGGTCTTCCTAAAATGGAAGGCAGGGCCAACCCGCCCACCGGGCAGAGTGGAGCAGCCCACCTTGGGTGGCACCTCCACAGGTGCCCCAGCAGCCCCTGGCATTGCATTGCATTTAGTAGCCCTATTAGCTGCTTGTCACCTGAAGGTCTCCAAGCGACTTGCAGCAGCAGCAGCAGCAACAACAAATATGCACTGCAGATTACTGTAGGAGGGAAAGGGGGGAATCATATAATACATTATATTACTGTGTGTATGTATGTATATACTGTATGTATACCATAATATCCCCCCAAATCCCCGTGTTTAAATAATAAACAAAGCAATGCTCAGACCCACTAATTACCAAAGAAATAAAATACACAAAACCTCAAACTCCCCATAGTCCAAAAATCATTCCCACCAGACCAATATTTCTGGTCTCAACCTCCCCACCCACCCAGACGTCTGGGGTCAAGGCCAGCTGCTGCACATCCATGGTGGGGCGTCCTGCCTCTCCTTTTCCTTCATGGGGAGCAGCAACAAAGCAGCGGGAAGAAGACGGAACCAGAGTTCTACCTGCTTTGCTGCTCCTCTCCTGCTGCTCAGGGGCCCCGGCTTGGGTCCCAGATTATGGGGGCCCAATGGCACCCGCAACATAACGTGGGTGGCATGATGATGTCGTGAAATCAAGATGTCACATGAAATTGGCACACCGCAGTCGTGCTTCTGAGGCCTCGCAGGGCCAAGAAGCCAGGCCGAAGGCCTCATGAGACCTCCAATGTGACTGACGGTTTTTACTGGAATGGGAGCCCCGCTGTGTGGGTGATGAGCACCCAGGGGCCCCTCTAGTTGGCCCCAGTGCTGCTGCTGCTGCTGGGGGCCTGCTGCTGCGACTGCTGGGATTGCGTGGCTGCAGCAGCTGCTTCTGGAGAGATCTGGCTGAACTCTGCAAGATCTTACAAAAGTTCTGCTTGCTCTTACTAGAAGCTACTGGCACGCACAAATGCTCTTCTGGTTCTGGTTTGCCTCAAATCTCTGACTTCTGATTCCTGTCTCCTGCTCACCTCTGACAGCTGCCCAAAACTGAGCCTTGACCAAGTGGAAGTCATTCCTTCCCTCTGCGCTGGGAGTGATTTCATAGAATCATAGAATCATGGAGTTGGAAGAGACCACAAGGGCCATCGAGTCCAACCCCCTGCCAAGCAGGAAACACCATCAGAGCACTCCTGACATATGGTTGTCAAGCCTCTGCTTAAAGACCTCCAAAAAAGGAGACTCCACCACACTCCTTGGCAGCAAATTCCACTGTCAAACAGCTCTTACTGTCAGGAAGTTCTTCCTAATGTTTAGGTGATTTGTCCAGTCAAATCTGATGTGCAGGCACAACAAAATAACCTACTTCCAGCAAGAGGCTCTTTGGAAAAAGCCAAGGCCAGAACAATGAATCAGAGGTTGCAGGCAGCTCTGGGTTCACCAAGAGTCCTTAATATTATTAGTTCTTCCTGGCACACCATCTGCCTGAGCAAGGTTACGCTAGAGAATCCCAAAAAGTCTATAATGGCTTCTTCTGAGAAACAGCAAAATGTGGAGACAGTGAGAGCAGACGTACTTGCTGCAACACTTTACATCCTAATCATCCTCATGTAGTAAAAGTTGCTTTTCCAATTCACAACCAACACATTCATGTCTATTTGTTGCAGAAGATGTCACTGGAATTTAAATCCCCTTTTAACCTAAATGATGGGTGGGCTTGTGTTCACTAGCTGTGGAAGAATTTGCTATCCACCCACCATTGTATAATTTTTGTAGATTAAACTGTGTTGATTTTCTGACAAATACAGGTTTTGTGGAAATCGGATGACAAAAAAAATTAAACTTAAAAATTTATGATACTTATAAAAACTGGCTGGAAAATTTCAGCTCGTAAAGACACGAGGCAATGCTTTGTGGCTTATAGTTAAAACTCTTGTGAGGCAATATTCTTGATTTTACTACTAGCAGATTAATCTTGGTATTAAAATAGGTAGTATAAAGGTAGCAGGGCTCTTCTCTTTAGGCGGTTCCTGTGCGGTTGGGCCTTGCTCTTCAGATCAAAGCGGGAAAAGGTTTTTGATGACTTAATTTACCCACTTCTATACAGTGAATACTGTATAGAAAATACTGAAAGGACATTTAAGAGGTGCAACAGTAGATTACTGGCTGTTAAGCAACTGTTAACTTTGGTTTGTCATTCTCTGTGACAAGCAGAATCAGAAGGGCAGCGCAGTCTCACTGAGGAGATATGTAGGGGTTCCTGTTGCACAAAGCTGTGCAACCCCTGCCAGCATTTACATGCATCCAACTGCCATTGAAAAGTTAAGACTAGAGTGGCCAACTTTGATGGCAATAGGAGCATTGGATGATAGACAAAGCCAACATCATTCATCTCATTTTATCCTTGGCAAAACCCTCAAAAGGACAAAATGGTTTTGCCTCTAAGCTGATGAGGATGGAAAGGCAAACATTTAAACTTCTCATTCTGATAAGAAAATTCAAACGTGCTCAAAGCTTACGCCTTTCAGTATCCTTGTGGTTCCATTAATGCACTGCCATTCAGTAAAATATAAAAGAACCAAAAGGATCTTTCTGTACTCAGCTTTATATCTCATGTTATCTTCCATAAAACTATTCTTCAGCAATGGAACTGGTGGTACAAAGGTGATTACCTCTTAAAATGCTATTGGTGAGGTGTTGGGTTTGTTTTTTTTTATAAAAAGAATCTGCTTAAATTGGATGCATTCATGAAGCAGCAACTACATTAATATTTGCAGGCAATTGACACTGAGATGTGACAGGAGCACATGGTCAGCTTCCCAGTGCGTCTGTTGGGGAGAACCTACTTTTTGCCTATGGGAGTGGCAATGCAACTTTATTCCAATCTGTTCATCGCTGCCCTACAATCCCCACCATCTTTGGCTACCTAAACAATTCTTGCCATTTCTCTTTGTTGCACCTTATGAGCAATAAAATAAAACAGGACATTTTTTCCAACGTGCATGCAAAAATGAGGTAAATCTTATTGGTGCAGCTCCACAATGAAACCTTAACTCCCTGCAATTGCTTCTTCATCTCTTGCTACTCTTTCTCCCCTCTGTGCATCAGAGTCAACAGAGTTTAGACTGGGGGATGGGGTCTATCACTGCTCCCTTTATGTTATGCTGGAAAATGCTGTGTACCTTATGTTTGTGATGCTGTGTAAAAAAACGACACCTCACAGAAACGTCTATCCATAGTATGTATTGCATTCCCAGTGAAGCTGTAGTAATGTGATTTTTAGTAAGATTTATTGTTATGCTTTTCCTACCACCACTCAGGTGAAAATTTAATTTACTAATGAGTTATGACTGTTGACTAATGAGATGCATGGAAAGGTTAGGCTTTTCAGGAGTGAAACCACGCCCCCATTCTGGTAGCTGCAAATATAGGGCTTTTGCAACTCATTAGCAAATGTAATCTCTCTAATGTATCATGCCCTCATTATGCGAGTGACATTTCAATGTATTGTTTTAGGACTTTTTCCACACAATATTAGTGATGTGTATATAACGGGGGGGGGGGGGAGTACTATTGATCCTTCTGGTCAGGTCTCTCCCTCTCCAAATAAGTAGGTATTTTTTTCCTTGTATGAGACAAGCTCTGGAGACATATTCATTGAACCCCGTGGGGTCAGCTTACATAGCTTCCCAGCCATTCAGTGAACTCATCTGCTGGCAAGTCTGGTGTAAGTCTTTTCCCTTATAAAGGAAAGTCTTTTCTCTTTGACCACCAGGGGAAAGGCTGCAGACTTTTGCTCTCCACTCCCACTCCTTGCCTCCACGGCCTGTTTCTATCTGGTAATGGTGGATGCTTCAACTCCCTGGGATGATATTGCAACTCTGCTGTAGTTGTGCTGGTATAAGGTGGTGCAGAAAGGCCCACCTCACCTGTAGAGCATGTGCCCAACTTTTAGAGTATTGCACGCTGACTCCTCAGCATATCTTCCATCACAGTTAGCAGGGCTAGAAAAAGCCTCTAACTTTGGACCCTCAATAGCTTTTAGCAAGCTGTGATTGGACCACAGGTTTGAATCTCAGAGCTGCTTCACATACTACAAGGAGTGTGTGGATGCAGTTTGTTATGTTGAAAAGGAAACTTCTGCATGGAGACATTTCAAATAAATCCTCTATGTCTGAAACCATTCCAAGTTGGATTTCCCCTCCTCAGGTGCTTTCCTGTTTCCACCTGAAGCTGCTCCAATACAGACCAGTGTTGCTGTGCTCACACTGGAACTGTGTGCATGCCTGTGTCATGTGCAAGTTCTCTTTCAGATTTTATAAACAAAAGCCTCCTCGTTGACATATGTCACCTATATAAGCTGGACTTGATATATTGTGGGGAAAGGATGGTTTACATGTTAGATGTTTCTCCTGTCAACCCCTTTAATTTAAAAGACCTTATGTGAAGCATTAAAATGGGATCTAGAAAGGTCATGAATGTGTAGATAAGTAAAAACTGAGTCCCTACATCCCGCTGAATTTAGTGGTCCGAGTAGACATGTAAAGGACTCCACTGTGTGCGAATGGGACTTCACATATGCAAGTGGCTTTCAAATTTCCCACAAGGAACTCGCCTCTTAAGTGTCAGAACTGTTTCACAGTCTCCAGCATTTCCCAAATGATAAATGGGGCACACATGTATCCTTAGGACAACAATCACTGCATGAGCCCATTGCAGATTGTTAAATCCTCTGCTCTCTATTAAATTACTTTGCATCAGCCTGCAGTATACCCCAATATTTCCCTTTCACTTGAGAATGTTCAGTATTATGTTTAGATTAATAATGGATCTGATTGTGTTGTATTACTTTATTTATTTATTTAATTTTTTTTTAAAATCCTACTTTTCCTCAAGAGAGAACAGAACACTACTTGCAATCAATAAAAACGCACAAAGAGTGTAGAAAGAACAATATCCTATAGATTTTAAAAATGAGAAATAAGGAGCAAAACTACGATTGGCTGGATAAAATAGCATTATGAAGTACCCATTAAAATAATTTCCAGCAGAGTTAAAAACAATTAAGAGCCAGAAGCCGTCCAGGAAGAGGAAGGCTTTCACTATGCAGCAAAAAGTCCTTAATGAGGAGGCAAGTTGAGCTCCCCTTGGGAAGGGGCTCCAGAGCCCGCAGTCAAGGCTGCATGTCCTGGCACTTTGTGGGTTTTTATAAGGAGAAATGATGGAAGGGAAGCCGGCAGTGTGCTGGTGTTTGTGTCTCTGCATGCATTTAAATACATGTGCATTAGAACGGAGCTGCATGTCTGCTCTGATTCAGAAATTTAACCTGAACAGACTCAAGGGGAGAGCAGTAAATCTCTGAGGAATTCTAGTGCAATTATGTGCGTGCGAACAAAACTTTAAAAAGTTATCACCCAAGGGCAAAAAGAGGGCAGTGGTTTAACAGAGGCAGGCCCAGCAAACAGGGACAGTGGCAGCGTGTGAAGTTTTACTGTCCCCAAAGCAGCTAGACAGGGGCAGTTTGTTGGGAAGTCCCTCAAGGAAAAGATGAAAGGAACATTGCGGGAGTAGCTGCCTGGCCTGGAGGCCTTTCCCTTTGGCATGATTTTAAATCACCTTTTGAATCTCCTGGGTCTCAGGAGGATATTTGAGTCTGCCCTTTTTTGTTCTGCTGAATTGCTAGACACATTAGCCTGTATAATGTGACCTTTCTTATCCAGAAACCTGAGTCCCCAAAGCACAAAGATATTCAGAGAATTCTTCAAAGACTTCACAAACTTCCCTTTGTTTTATGTTTTTCTGGTTCCCACAATCTTTTAATTGTGAAGATCTTTTCTTCTGTCTCTTGGATCAAGTGTACGTATAAGCTTTTAACCAGGGGAAAGCATTGCTGAAGTACATCAGTAGCCTAGAAATGGTATACAACTGACCGCAAAAAAAAAGAAGCTTAGGCACTTGAGATTGTTAAGAGCTCTTCTCATTTGAAATGGATTTTCCCACTCTTGATGTCTAACTGAAAAAGGAATGAAACTCAGACCACTTTTTCTTTATAATACCTTAGCACAAGAATAGGCATGTTTTTATCCCTTTTTGCAACTTAGCATACCTGCAGAGCGACATCATCCAATGGTGCTTCTCTTTTTCTTCCTTTCTTGCTTTCCTGTTAAAAGTATGCAAAGTAAAAATAAAAAATGAAACTGCACATTCCAATATGATGGCTCTGCTTCTAAGCCTTCATTGTCACATTAGGAATTTTCTTTCAAGATATTCATATGCTCTAATTTCCCCCCCATATGCCATATAAAGTATGGCTTGATGAAGGGCTTAATTAGTATATATTAATTTGCTTTCATTTAATATTTCCTGTTTCAGTCGTTCTCATCCTTGGTCCACAGATGTTCTTGAACTGCAACTCCCATCATCCCTGACCCCTGGCTTCCTGGCTAGGAATAATGGGGGTTGTAGTTTCATAACATCTACAGACCCAAGACGGAGAGAGGCTGGAATCCCCACTTCACAATTTCCTGTTAAGTCAGATATAAGCATCAGAATAAAACCAACTTCTTTCTGATGCTTCATGAAATAATCTAAACAAGATATATTGTACATCCAACAGTGTAATGGATTTCACTAATAGAAGAATTTCAAAGACAAATCTAAATCACTTACATCAATTTAGCTCTAATTTCTGGGGAAATATTCTAAAGCCCTGGAGGGATAATTCTTAGTGTAGCTTTTGGGCATTAATTTCTTCATGTATTTATCTTAAAAATGCATTCAAGGTTGCTGTATGAAATATGCAATACTTTAGGGTACCCTAACTTTCCATTTATATTGTATTCTCCTTCTGGCAGTGAAGCCCCTGACATGCACTGTGTGAACTAGTTTGGTGCCTGGAATGTTTACAGTCAAACATCTGCAAGAAGAGCCTTGATGGATCAGGTGGAGGGTTCATAGAGTCAAGCGTCTTGTTTACAACAGCAGCAGCCAGCCAGAACTAGACATTGCAGCACAGCCAGGCACTTGGTTTCAGACTCTCACTTCTGTCAACTGAAAGGTGTACAGGAGAGGGGAGCAGATTTTTGCTGATTCCCTGCTTCTCTCTTTCCCTTGCACTTCCCTGCATCACTTTCTATGCTGCTCCAGACGGTCCCCCAAACCTTCTGGACCCCCATTAATATCAGTGCTGTATCTGCAGTTTTCCCCCTAGGGGCCAAAGGTCTGCACTGCACTGGTCTGCCCCATGGCTGGCACCAATGTGTGTGTATGGGGGTGGAGGTGGTGAGAAAGTCTTTCTGCTCTTCATGTCCCATGCAGGCTTCCATAGAAAGGGCTGTCTCCTTGCCTGTCCTAGGAAGAGGTGAGAAGCTGCAGCAGGAAATAATAATAATAATAATAATAATAATAATAATAATAATAATAATAATAATAATTAAATTTGCTGTCCATCTGATTGGGTTGCCCCAGCCGTTCTAGGCAGCTTCCAGCCAATTAAAACTTCTGAGCACAGTCAACCACGCTGCATCTGTCATCAAAGCCTGAACCCGCCTTTATGTCCCTTCTGTGTCAGCAGAACATGAAGGAAGAGCCAGGACCTGGCGACAACAGGGTGTGGCAGATGGAGGCATGCCATTCACCATCCACCTACCACTTCTAATAAGTGGACGCTGCCTGGAAGGTGTGGAGCCACCGAGTGTGTGTGGCAGCGGCTGCAGGGAGGGTGTCTCTAAACTCGCATTTCTAGTTCCTGTGTTACTGAAAACCAATTTCCCTGCTTATGCCTTTCTAGAACATCTAAACAGACTTCTGTGTAGTTGCCAGTGCCTGCAGGAAGCAGTTAAAGGGTACTGATGAATATATATTACTTAAGATTTTCTGCATGCTGGGATGGAGATATGGCTGATGGGATGAATCAGAATCAACTTGTTGACAAGCCAGCAATAGTGAATGATTAAGGTATGAATCTGACCTAACTGTATAGAGAGCAGGTTGGATAGCTGAGCAAATTGAGTCTGCTGTGGCAGAGACAAAAATAATTGCACACTGTAACTACAGAGCATATCCCGGCAGTTACTTCATTAAGAAGCCTTTCTATTTAGTTATCCTGGCTATCGTTTTCTGCATTAGATCCCTCATGCAATTCACAATTCCACAGCTGGAGAGCTGAAATACATGAAACCAACCCTTTTCACAGCACTGAAGTTTCTGCAATGGCAAGAGTCATAGCCACAGACTCACCAAGAACCTTATTTGCCAGTCCTAGTTGTGCGGGTCTCTCCAAGAGTGGATCCTTCACAGAAGTATTCTATAGTTTGCTGTGTGTAGGGGAGGCACATTGCAATGGATGATTGTGCTGCATTCACTGGCATGTCTGCAATGCATCTGTGAAGTGGAAATCTGCAAAGGCAGGGATCGCCATGGCTCAGAGAGGTGCCTGCAATATGTCAGCATTCAGACATTACAAATATGCCCCTGAACACATGTACAGTGAGGTGTGGGAGGAGAGTCTGTTCTCTCCCCACATGGTACGTGCATTCTGGAGGAGAGCCGACAGGAGATTAGGGTACTTGAAGATGCAGTTGGGGGCAGTGATCACTTTTCAGTTGCTGAATTAAGTAGCAGTCTTAATTGTGAATGTGACCCAGAAGAAGAGGGCCCAGCCAGATCCGTGGGCCCAGTGGCAACAGAAGCAACGAGGCTGAATAACAATCCAGGCAGTAGCATCACACCTGGATCTGAGCCAGAGCCCCTCCTTCGGGGGCTGCTTGAGCCAGGGACTCCTGAACTGAGCCAGGGACCCCTTTCCCTAGGGACCCTATGCACCCCTATGCCTACTCCTTAGGGCAGGCAGAGAGGCAAAGAAGAGGCAGAGTGATGGGCCAGACCACGGCCAGTGCAAGGCCTCCCCTTCTTTGGTGCGAGGCTGATCTGAACCTAGAAGAATGAAAGGTCGTAGTTCAGCCCTGGGCTTCATGGAAGAAAGTTGCTCATGCGTGAGCTTTCCAGGGTCCTGCATTCTTGCTTCTCTTGCTGAGCACCTCAATACTTGTATGTATTTCCACTCAAGGTATGCACTGTTAAATCTTGCTTAATTTCTATGACTTGCCTCTGTCCCTGTGCATTTAGCATTGAATACCATCCTAAGGCACACTTCCAGCAATTCACCAACTTTTATCATGTTCCTAGAGCCCCAGAGTTCCCTCCCCTGACTGCATTGTCTGTGTAGATTCATACATATGAAAAATGAGGAATTTATCTGACTGCTTTTTCAGTGTCTGCCTGTTTAAATGGCAAAAAGTGATATTCTCAGTTTCTTTTGCCAGCCGCTTCAGTGCACTTTGTGTGTATGTACCAGCTGTGGTTATTACACCTCCACACCAGAACCTCTGTATTATGAACATCTGCTGTAGCTGATGGCTCCATTCCTTGCCAGATGTGTTTTGTAATTCTCAAGGTCTCTGCAGCTGCACGTCCCATTTGTTTTGGTGAGGCTTATACTGGCACCATAGTTTAAGGATTGGGCCATTTTTACATGATTTTGTTGTCATAAAAAGAAATGTTATTGCAGTAGCAGATCAATGAAGGCTGCATATACCAGAGACCTCTTGTAAACTTATGAAACTCTGCATTCTGTTGTGTAAATACTGAATTGATGAGGGTGGGTTGGGAATAGTCAGGAAAGAGAGGCTCCAGTAGTGCATTTTTTACCACACACCAAACTTGTAATCATTTTAAAGCTCAATATAAACGAGGGTTGCCACATCTTGAAGAGCAAAAAAAGGACAGCCCAAGCTGCTGCCAGCCTGAGTGGAGGCGGGACCCCAACTCCTACCTGGTCTTTGCTGAGAAGGCTTCACTCTGCAGCGGCGCTTCTGCTTCCGGGGCATGTTGGCCCCGCAAAAGAGGACATGTCCAGGTTTTCCTGGACATATGGCAACCCTATATAAACTTAAGATTGTAATATATATTGATCATGAGTGATTTGAATGCAGAGCCTCAAATCCAATAGATTTGACTGCATCTAAACCTGCGAATATACTGTCTTCAACACAAATTGTCTTTCTTGCTACTTAGTAAAATTCTGTGTATTAAAGAGCTGCCGAGATCAATTGTCAGTTCCATCTACTGTAAATCATTGTGAAAGACCACAATATTGGGTCTCAGCGGTTTTAGATATATTAACATTCTAGTAAACCACTGAAAGTCTTCTTTACCGGAAAGCACTAGATGCAATTTGACCTTTTTATAATATAAAAATCAGATCTTCTCATTCAGGATTTTATAATGCAGTAAAAACAGCATGGCTCATGAAATGTAGTATATGCATTCTAGTTTCCTGTAAATATAATAGTACTTGGGTTGTATTTGATTATTTTATCACACCTGCTGTATTCAATTATACTAGTATATATACATATTTCTTCCTACAGTGTTGCTGGGTTCCCCCACCACACTCCAGCCCAAGCCGTGGTTTTCAAACTTCATATCAATTTAAAAGCAATCCTTTCCTCATAGGTGCCTGTCGGGGAATTCCAGCTAGTCTGAAAGAAAAGCCCTAGATGATGGACAAAGGATTATAAGGTTTGTTCTAGGTAAAGTGGGGTGTCATCCAGCTGTGTTGAGCTGCTTCTTCCCTACATATTTACTAACAGTACACCAGATAACACCTTCATGCTTCAATTTTCTGGAGAAGATCTGTGCTGAGGGAGCTGATTTCCAGTGATGCTTTTCCGCTATTGCTAATCATGTCACTGAGGAACTCCTGAGATGCTCCCAAGGAACCACAGGGTTCCCTGGAGTGCAAACTGAATACGTCTGCCACAGAGCTTACTGGGACTGTAGAGCAACATATTTTAAACCATTTGGGAATCAATGTGTTGTAAATGACTTTTCTGGTTGCTTGTCAGGTCTAATGTCCTGGATTGCAATCCTTGCCCCACTTGCTTGGGAGGAAGCCCCATTTAACTCAGTGGAACTTCCTTTCAGGTAGAGATGTCTAGGACTGAGCAGGCGGGAAACAAAAGAATTGCTGTTCTGAGGATCAGTCCTAGTGTACCTGCATGAAATATGCTCTTTGCCAAACCATGTTGTCTACTCTTAGGGCAGTAGCTTTGGGTATTCCAATCTTTGACAGAGTTGGAGAAGACCAAGACTTCCAGTTCCTGTCCCAGCTGATGTGGATGGAATACATCAAGCCAACACAATCCAGATACATGACAGGGTTCTGACATGGGAACAGTAAGAGGAGCATATGAGCAGGTACAAGCGTTCAGGCCAGGAGTCTTAAACAAAATAAGAGTGAAAGGAACGGTATGAATCAACACCGTACCAAATGTTGAGTTTTTAAATGCAGATAAGGCCACAGTTTGAAAGAATTGTAAAAATGTGCAGTATCAGTGGTAGTATGTGTCTCATGGAGAGCAAAATTGCAGATGCAGATATGAACACAAATCACAGCATAGCACTAAGTTTCCCATGTAGCAATGCTCTGATATCTGTCCTCATTCAGGGAAAAGGATGAATTGATAAAAACTTACAAGGGTGATTCTAGTGCCCTCCTAGCTCAAAAGCCTATTAAAGCCTTGGGAAAGCAAACGAAGAGCTAAATTTTCCTTCTCTCTTTTTTCCTTCTCTGGCTGTCAGAGGGGTGAGGATGGCTCACTCTTCGGGTCACTGCAGATTGATTTTGTGTAGCACACTAAAAAGAACTGAGGGGGATTTTTCAGGGGGGTTGTCTCTGTATGACTTGCTTTTAAAGATTTCCATTTGTACTATTGATTTTTTATTTTT
Organism: Podarcis vaucheri; assembly: GCF_965113315.1. NCBI lineage: Eukaryota > Metazoa > Chordata > Lepidosauria > Squamata > Lacertidae > Podarcis > Podarcis vaucheri. The sequence goes on from NC_138762.1 coordinate 109,912,413, forward strand.
TCATCTTTCCTTTGCTGAGAAGGGCTTGTCATTTTAAGAAACAAATGGCACATATTCTGTGAGGCAAAATAGACTCCCCATCCTTCTTTGGGGGATCTTCTGAGCTGGCAAGGAAATGCCACCTTAGCCCAATTCCAATGGCCCTGTTCCTTTGCAGGTCATAGTCTTTAGTCTTTGAAGTAGCACCTTGGGACTGTGAGGCTAATGATGTGATTAATAGGGAAGTTATGTAAATATGGATCTGGTTTATTCATATTTCTAGCTTGGTAGTAGACTATAATCCTTGCTGAACCTGGATTCTCAAAGTAAGCTTTTGCCCAGGGGGCGAGGACTTGTTTGTGCTTTTAAATGTATCCCAGTAGTAGAGATAATGTGATGCTCTTTCCATATCAATTGGATGACCTTCTGTTTTACTGTGCTGCTTAATATGAAAAGCTATGAAAAAGCACAATTTGGCTTAGACCTGTTCAGAGGCTGCCTTATGGAGCTTGGTGGGGAGAGAGCTTCATTCCCTACCATCTGCATTCACTTTTGGGACATCAAATAATGGCTGTAACCTTTTGTGTTTTGACATGTGGGTCTAATTTGCCAGCATAGTAGGGTTGCCCAGTGGATAAAGCTTGATGAATTACAAGCAAATAGGTCCTGCAGTTCTGTGCTGGATACTGCTAAAATGTGATTTGTTTCTTCTCCCCCCCCCCCCAAAAAAAGGAACCGTCTATCTGTTTTTGTTTTGTTTTGTATTTTACTTTTGACCAGAATTGGATGAAATTTGCAGGCTACATTGCCTCTTCTGAGGCGATGCATCTTGCAAAAGGCTAGCAGCAGAGTATGACTCAATAAGCTCTCCACACCAAGAAAGAGTTCCAAAGTTTTACTGCAAATTGTCTTTAAATTTGTTACAAAAAGTTGTACATACAAACCAACACATTGCTCTTAAACAATGAGCAATGCAGTCCAGTTTTCTTTAAGTTCTTACTTGTTTATATAGTCTAAGAACTATTATTTCTCTGATCCCAAAGAGAAATTCAAATAAGTACGGTAAGTTGCTTCTTCATTGTGCTGTCAGCTTCTGAGAGAGACCCAGGGCTCTTCCATACTTACCTTTGCTAGGCACAGGTCTGCTCTTTAAAGCTCCCTGTCCAAGCATCCTTCTCCAACAGTGCTTTCCATAACAAAACCTGCTCTTTACCACTGAATCAGAGCAAATGACAATCTGCAAATTGCCATTAGTTCTAATTCAGCATTAAAAAGTGACTTTTCCTGGGGAAAGCAGCAGAACAGCAGCAGCAATTGGACATGGACTTAGAAAGCACTATGGTTGCCAAAAGTGAAAATCTAGACAAAATTGTTGACCTCCTCACCTCCACCACCCCGAAGTTGTTGAGCCATTGGGCTTTTGGGAGATTTTTAAAGCTTTTAAATTAAAAAATCTCCCTGGTTTCCATACCTCTGTGTTTTCCTGGACATTTTGCCAATTCAGCGAAAATCCACCCAGACGCCATTTGAACAGTCCCATTCGCAGACATGTCAGCCCTAATGATGAGGACCCCTGCGGAGCTGAATTGGACCTGAAGGCTGGAGGTTCCTCTCTGCAGTACCACTGTGTGGAGTAATGCTCACCAACTTGAACAGCCTTCAAAGGGAATTTGACAAATCTAAGGAGCATAAGGCCATCCGTGGCTACTAGCAATGTTAGCTACCTCTAGCATCTGAGTAGCATGTCTCCAAACTGTAGCTGGTAGGGAGCAAAAGTGGGGGAAATGTTGTACTCTGGTGCTGCTTGTGGCTTCCCCTAGGCATCTGATTGGCCACTGTCAGAACACGGTGGATTCCATGGGCCTTGGGCCTGATCCAAGAGGGCTCTTCTTACACTAGAGTTTTATTCTTGTCTGCGTACCATGATATCTTTCATCAGTCACACTGATGTAATGTGTATGAGCAGCAGAGGTTAGCCAAGGGCAAAGCAACAAGCAATCAACCCAGAGAGCTTCTGTTTTATCTGCCCAGTTGCTGGAAGTAAATTAAGTTTGTATTCCCACCTATGGTTTCAAACAGTAGTAGTTTATTCTAACAATGACAGTAAAGGCAATAAAGGACTTCACTTTATACTCTCCATATTACCACCTCAGCTTACACCCAGTGTGTTGGCTATAGTGGTAGGATAAATTCTGCAATTGGGTGACTTGCTTCCTCACCCCACCCCCAGGTAATGGAGTTTCATTTCCTCCAGACCCTGGCGTTCCCAGGTGCTGTTGCAGCATCCAGAGACTCATTCCCTGCGCCAAGAGTCTTTGGACCTCATTCGCTCCTGTCCAGTAAGTTGTGCAGATTGGGTGGAGCTGCTCCTCCCAATTCTCTTCTTTAAAAAGTGTTCCTATACTTAGTACATTACTAAGCATGGGCTGCAGCTTTGAGAAAGCAGTGCTGCTGTTACTCAGGTAAGTGTATGCATTGGGGCTATAAAGCAGGACGGAGCCGGTGATCTGTGTGTGTTCCTTTTGCAAGTGTTGAAATCCATTTGCGGCAATTTTAACAGACATATTGCAATACTGAACAGCTGAAGCCTCACCCTTCAAGTGCTGGCCCTCCTTTTCTTTCAGTCATACCCTCATTGTAATAAACATTTGCACTGCTCTTGAGTGCCTTTAGTTTCTTGGTGTCCTCCGCCTTCCCAGTTGCTGCGGCTGATGGAATGGCAGCAACAGGTCCTTTTCCGTTTGCTTTATTAGCCTCTTGGACACCTTCAGGCGCACACAGATTGCACATGTAGACTGTGAAGTGGGACTGGTTCTAGTAATCCTGTTCTCCCTCCCACCCCGATGTCTGTGTATTCAGAGGAAGACCTGAAAAGGGCCACTGTGGACACACGTAGGCTCTTTATGCACACAGCTGTAGGTGCATAGAAGCCCCTTTCAGAGCTGAAAGCACAGGGCTAAGGGCAGCAGCAGAACTTGCTACCACCTCAGTGGGTTCCCAGCCTATGCATGGAGAAGAGAGCTGGGAAGGAATGGCAAGAAGGCTGCTTGCTTGTTTGCCCACTGCAACAGCAACAAAATGGGTGACAAGAAGAAGAAGAAGCTGCCCCCACCTCTGCCAGTTATCCCCCCTCCCCCGCTTAGCTTAGTTTCCTTTGCTGTTTATATACCTGGTCCAGCAGCAGATGTGTGAGCAAGACATGCAGCCCATTCTTCCTTGGGCAGCATTGGCGGCTCCTCCTCCTCCTGATGATCCCTCTTCCACACGCCATAATGGGCAGGCAAGGGCACAGGAGAGCATAGGACAAGGAGCAAGCCGTGGCCGTTCTGCCTCATCACCCTAACCACTAAGTCTGCCTGCCCCTGCCTACCAAGCAGGAGTTGCTGCAGCCTGCCTTCTCCATGGGTGTGGGCTGCAGCAGATGGGAGAAGGAGCAGGAGGAATGGTGGGGATGGGCTACTAGAAAAGATTCAGTCCTCTCTTAGGGCCGCACGGTGGTAGCTGCAGCTTTTCTCAAGAGTTTGGGTTTTGGAAGTGACTGGTCAGGGCAGCCTTGCTGATTGCTGCTACTGCATTTCTTCTTTCTCCTTAACCCACCTTGGGGGTTCTGCACCTGCAGCCCTGCAAGGAGGAGAAGCCCCTGTTGGCAAAGGAGATAGAGAGAATAGAGAAGAAGAAGTCTGCAAGCACCGTAAAATCAACACACGTGATCAGTGAGGGTTTGGGGGGAGACGTAGGGGAGGGGTGATTTGTTCACCTTTGTTGAATATGCTAATTTTGAAACTGGAGAATATTTGGTGCAACCCTAGGATGAGGTGGTGTGTGTGTGCGCGCACACACACAAATTCCATTCCATTCTTGTGCGCCTTGGCAATCAGCTGTTTTATTATAGGTCTGCTGTTGCTTTACAATGCTGCCAAATAATATTCTGGAGGGAGACTTTGCCTGACCAATTTTTGCAGAATTGTAATGCATAGGCAATATGTCTCTTGCTGTGGTTTTAGCAGCTACTGTGGAGTGTGCAGGGAGAGCAACAAAATGGAGCACATGGGGAAACAAAGAAAATGTTCACAGGGTTATAAAGAGAGTGATACAAATTATGAGGGGAGAGGGTTTTTTATGAAGGTTTTGTTGATGAAATGACTTTTTCTCGCCACATGAAAATTAAAGAATCCCTGGACCCAAACCCTTTTAATACCCCAAACAAGGCTTCTGCCACTGCAGGAAGTCAATTATCTCCATGGCAACGAAAACAAATAGTGAGCACTGCCTTAGCAGCCACAAAGGATAAAAGGTGCATCTAAAATTAATTTATGTCTTGGGATCAGACACTTCAGATGAGAGAACTGGTCCATAAAGCACCCAAGAGAAGCTATTAAAAGGAAAAACAAAATAAACCCACTAGTTTTGCTCTCGGGGGAGCAATGTTAGGAGCCTGCGCATTTGTTTTGATTCTGCCTTGAAGCAAGGGCTGGGCAAACTCTGCACCCCTTCTTCCATCACTCCTCCGTTAAGGTTCCCATATAATGCTGAGTCTTGCCACAGAGTGTTTATTGTAATTATTATTACTGTTATTTTTTAATAAATTATAATCTGCCCTTCATCTATATGAGCATTTTCCAACCTTTGCTTGTGTGAGAAGCCTTTTTCTAATCTCAAAAAGATTCATAGAGCCCCACATGCTAACTGTTGCAATTTTAGGCTCCATTAATTGAGAAAATACAAAACGACAAACAACTTTTATGAACTTAGTAGCACTTTTGAAGAAATTCATGGATGTGGCAAAATCAAGAAAGAAAGAAAAAAATAATTTATTTATTTCTCTAATCAACGACCCAAGCAATTAATTCCAAAAGGTGTTAAATATATATTTGTGTTATTTATAAACATAAATTCATTTCTTTCTCCAGTATGCCCCCTGATCAATCCAGTTAATTAATTTAAAAGATATGTTTTTTTTATAAATACAAATTCATTTATTTCTTTCACAAATATGCTCACTGATCAACCCAGTTAATAAATTTAAAAAGGTATGAAAGATAAGTTTTTTATTTATAATATAAATACATTCATTTATTTCCCCAGCAACAATCAACAATTTACCAATCGATCTGAACAAAATGCAAATTTACTTGTTTATTTATTTCCAACGGAACTGAGCTGACATACAGTGGTACCTTGGGTTACATGCGCTTCAGGTTACATACGCTTCAGGTTACAGACTCTGCTAACCCAGAAATACTGCTTCAGGTTAAGAACTTTGCTTCAGGATGAGAACAGAAATCATGCTCGGGCGGTGTGGCGGACGTGGGAGGCCCCATTAGCTAAAGTGGTACCTCAGGTTGAGAATAGTTTCAGCTTAAGAACGGACCTCCGGAACGAATTAAGTTCTTAACCCGAGGGACCACTGTAATCCCAAAAGAATTAAAATGGAAACATTTATTGCCATTAATGTACCTAGAAATAAGACTTAATATTTCAATGCAATCCTTAATCCCTATAATTAAATCTATTTTTATATATAATTAAATATTTATATTTATGTATTTTTTGTTCTTAAAAGCCGGAGGGCATGGGCAGCGAATGCCACTTAGGACAATAACCTGCCCCAAAAGATCTACTCCCAAAATCACCTAAACCAGGGGGGGGGGGGACCAGGGGGAAAGCCCCAGCCATAGAATTTATTCCAATAAGGCACCAGAAGTAAACTAAGGAAACAGAATTCAACAAGTAATTCTTCTGCAGAAAGCCCACCAATGGTCCACAATGCAAAGCCCGCTGAAATAAAATTGGGGTCTTTAAGCTGCCAAGCTGTATTCTGCTTCCCGCTAATAAGCCCTTTGTGTGGTGCAACGTAAAAGGCCCTGGGCAAAATGTGCCTCCACAAACAATATGGCAAAGCGGGGAATGCAACCCCCAAAGTACTGATTTCCTGCACCTCAGTGCCAGGCTCTTTGAAGTTCACTGAGCATCACAAGGGAAGTGAGAAAGACACAGGCCAAAGCTGCTGAACTGTGTCCCTGCACTTTGCAACAGATGCAAGCAGCACTCCTGCAGATAAGCAAGGTTCTTGGAGATGTTGCTGCTGTGAAGAGGAGCGTGGCAGAAGAACTAAACCAAGCACTGCCTGGAAGAGTATTAATCGCGGACCCCTTGGGATAACTGTGGGTCTGCAGTCCGCAGGATGTGAACCACAGGTCTGTACAAATAGAGTGACCTACACACACACACACACACAGAGAGAGAGAGACACACACGTCCACTTCAAAGCTGGAGCTGCAAATTGCACAATTAGTGGGCATTGAAAGGCAATGCGATTCACTAAATGGAAGTGAATAAAAAAATAGAAGTGCCATAAGGGCAAAGTTTCTGTCTGCAGAATAAGGAGAAAATTTCCAAATAAACCCATAACACAAATTAGCTGCAGAACAGCATTACTGATTATTGCAATGCACTTGGCTGAGGCGTCTTCAGGAGTGGCTTCGTTGGACTGGGAGTCTCTCACTCTTGGTAGGAGTGACCACGGTTGAATCACACAACTTGCTTTGTACAGATTGTCCAAGTCCCACAGAATCATTCTCACAATATGTGTTTATTATTAGAAATATCAATATCCATCAATTATGTCTAAGACAGCTATCCGTAATAAGCAGCTGGTGAAAGGCTAGGAGTTCTCTCATTCCTTTGGTGTAAAGCTTTATTCATTGGTTGTAAGTTTTTAAATTTCCCTTTCAATACAGTTTTTGCTTCTGCCTTTGGATTTATATACTTATTTTGCTGCTACTGAAAGTTGCATGTAATGGTAAATTATTTTGTTTTTATAATGACTGTTTTGTGATGATTTACTAATATGCACTTAACTCCCTTCAATCCTACTTTGTGGGAGAAAATATTTTAAATAAATATTATGTGGGGACAATTAGCCTTATAGCCTCAGTACACACAGATCTCACACAGGTTTTAAATCTCAAGTGTGGAGTTATGCCAGAACAAAACAAAGATCACACTGCAATTTATGGTCACAGGTGGTGGGGCATTCCTGGGTGAAGTTTTTACACTCAGATTCATTCTTATTCCATTTGTGTTCTGATCTCCTTCTGCAGCAGAATGGGGCAAAGCAGTTATCTAAGCAAAGGTAACCTCCAAGTAAAAACAAAATTAAACATATATTAGAAGATGTTATGACTATACCCTCTTGAAAATATGTTTTGGAGTTTTCATGTTTCTGGAAACACCAAAGCTGATAAGCTTACATAGCATATGGCAGCGCACTCATTCCCGCATAGGGATGTACTAATGCCACATCTCCACAAACTGGCCTCCAGAAAACTCTCTGAATCACTCTGTGTATCTCAATTATTGAGTGCGTGCCCCTTTTCTCTATTTTAAAGGGCACAAAGTCGCTGATAAATGGGGAAAGGGCAACATTCTTTTGATAACAGAGTCGCTTAGTAAACTATGGCATAGTGTCAAATTAACTACATATGTACAAATTGGACAGAAACCATTAAGAAAAAGGGTTGTTTATCAGATCTAGAGTGTGTACAGTTGAGATGGCTTTCAGTGGCCCCATATCCCGTATGTCCTTTGCTGCTTTTTTCTGTGCGTGTTCACAAAGGCTGTTCTTATAGCATCATGTGAACTCTTTCTGCTCTTAATTTGTTTCTAAAGTTACATTGGGCTCTTTAAGTAAAATGGCCCATTACATGCAAATATTTGTGTTAAGTGGTCTCCATCGCGTGAAGTGGCTTGGAATTTTGTCCAGTTACTGAACAAAAAGTGCAATCATACTAAGTGATCTCACATCACGAAATGAACAGTATTTGCATGTAATGGACAATTCTGCTTAAAGGCTACTACTATATGTGTGTGTGGTAAAAAAAAAACAATGAATGGAGTTACACACATGTTTCCATTTGCTTCAGTGGAAATCCTACAGTATTTATACTTATCTATAAGTAAGTCCAATTGAACTTGAGCCATACTTTTTAATAGAAATGTACAGGATTATACAATTAAGGCCATGCCATGTCCCCACTGAAAGGCATAAGTCTCACAGCATAATAATCCTTTACTTCTCAGATGTAAGGCCGAGGGAGCGATTGTTCTTATGCTCATGGGCTCCTTATAGGCATCTGATTGGCAACTGTGGAAACTTACTGCCTGGTAAGCAGAGTGGAATACACCCTAAGAAATATAAATCCTACAGGGCACGGTCATGTGTTTTTATGAAACTGGCTTGAAACTACATCCTATTGCAAAGGTCCAAGGAAGGTACCAGTCTTATAGCGCGCACACACACACACACACACACACACACACACACACACACCGATCTTAGAAGAGTGTGCCAGTTTAATTGTTTTTCCTTCACCAAGCAGGTGATATTACCAAGCCAACCTAGCCGTTCAAAAGCATGTCAAGTGCAAGTAGATAAATAGGTACCTCTGTGATGGGAAAGTAAATGGCATTTCCATGCACTTGTCGCGGTCCTCTGTGCGACAGTAGCAGTTTAGTCCTGCTGGCCACATGACCCAGAAAAGTGTTTGTGGACAAACACCGGCTTCCTTGGTCTGAAGAGAGATGAGCGCTGCACCCCATAGTCAAGTTTGACTGGACTTAACTGTTCAGGGGTCCTTTACCATTACCTATTACCAAGCAGGTAATACAAGAACATATATTCTTGGGTAGCACTTATGACAGCCATGTTAAATAGGCAAGTATTATTATCCCTACTTAAGAACATAATGTAAGAAGAGCCCTGCTGGGTATGACCAAACACGTATCCTGTTCTATCAGTGGTCAACCCATAAGCAAGTTATCAGCACAAGCACACTCTTCTGCCCATGCTCCATAGCAGCTGGCATTCGTTGGCATACGGTCTCTGATGCAAGGGGAAGTACACAGCCATCAGCACTAGCAGCCATTGATAGTCTTCTCACCCAGGAATTTGTCTCAATTCATTTTAAAGCCATCCAAGTTTGCAGCCATCATCACATTTCGTTTACAGATGAGAAGGCTGAGAATGTGTGACTTGCCCAAGATAGCACTAAGAAGATTGTTTTCACAAGAGGAGTGGGGGATTCATTCTGTGCACACAAAGCGTTTCCTGAGCTCTGTTCTTCCTTGTCTTCCTCCTTCCATGACACCCTTTATGACACTGTCATTTACTAATGAGTAGCAGACAGGGGATGTGGGTGGCACTGTGGTGTAAACCACTGAGCCTTGGGATTGCTGATTGGAAGGTTGGCAGTTCAAATCGCCGCAACAGGGTGAGCTCCTGTTATTTGGTCCCAGCTCCTGCCAACCCAGCAGTTCAAAAGCATGTCAAAGTGCAAGCAGATAAATGGGTACCCCTCCAGCGGGAAGATAAATGGCGTTTCCCTTCGCTGCTTTGGTTTTGCCAGAAGCGGCTTAGTCATGCTGGCCACATGACCTGGAAGCTGTCTGCGGACAAACATCGGCTCCCTCAGCCAGTAAAGCGAGATGAGCGCCACAACCCCAGAGTCATTCGCGACTGGACTTAACTGTCAGGGGTCCTTTACCTTTATCTTTTTAGCAGACAACAGTGTGGTTTAAGCATAGCTCTTGTTATGAAACATAAGTTGTGAGAAACGTGGTAAAACACTTCCTAGCCACCCCCTCCAGTGTGCAAGGACCATTCTTCATATATGTGGGCCAAGCAACCTGAATCCTCAGCTGGAAGAGGACTATAGTTGATATAGAAAAGGGTTTGCAGCACTTGCGTGCTGATGTTGGAAGGACACTGAAGCCAATGAAGACAAACTAGAAATTGGTAAAAAAAAAGTTCCCATATGCTAGAACATGTGGTGCTCCTCTGGCAGAGCCTTAGAGTTTTTCTCTGTAGCCAGACCCTCTTGATTACACAGAATCACAGAACTGTAGAGTTGGGAGGATCTCAGAGGGTCATCTAGTCCAACCCCCTGCAATGCAGGAATCTCAACTAGATCTTCCATGACAGATGGCCATCCAACCTCTTCTTAAAAACCCCCAAGGAAGGAGAGTCCACCACTTCCCAAGGGAGCCCATTCCATTGTCCAGCAGCTCTTAGCATCAGAAAGTTCTTCCTATGTCTAGTGGGAATCTCCTTTCTTTCTTTCTTTTAAAATATTTTTAAAAGGTTTACAATGCACGTACTCTTGTAAACTGAGAATCTCCTTTCTTGTAACTTGATTAGTTCAGATCCTCCCCTCTGTATCAGGAGAAAACAAGATTGCTCCATCTTCCATGGGTCAGCCCTTTAGAAATTTGAAGATGGCTGTCGTATCTCCTCTCAGTCATCTCTTATCCAGGCTGAACATACCTTATGATCCTGGCCTTCAAACCTCAGAGTGCAAGGCGGATCTTTATCATGGCTTGCTGCCACAGGAACTGCTCAGGTGCTTCGCAAGAGACCTGCGGATGCTCATGAAAGAGGGTGGGGTGTTCCCCCCCTTCCCTGACCCCCTCTTAATGGCAGGTAGGTGCAGACAGGTAGCACATCTGTGGATCGTGTTTTCCTGGGTTCCTTGACCTCGATGCTCTTCCTTGGTGACAGGCGTTTTGTGAGATGATGCTCCACCCATAGTGATGGAAAGGGAGCCCATCTCTCTATTATTTACAGTCTGTCCAACTATATATCCCAATAATGTTTTATTACCACCAGGCTGGTATAGCTAGAGAGCATTTGTTTCCATGGGGTTTGGTGCACGGGGAGCTGTTAGAATATTGAATTCTCTATGCCAATTAATTCAATTTGGTTTGGATCAGCTGGATGGACAGACGTAGCCATCCTGTGTTCTACTAGTGAGACGAATCTTTCACCACCTCTGTAATGGACTCTGCTTTTGGGTTGCTAAGTCGTATTCACACACATTTTCATCAGCCAGGGTAGGCAGATCCTGCTATTTCTTGAAATGCGCACATTAAAGGAGTGGCGGAGCAAAAGTCAAGGAGAACTGACTGCAGATCCAGACATTTATGTCTTCAGTGAGTGTGCCTCCCTTTTAGATGATAAAAAACTTTTTCTCTTCCCTCCCCTTCCTTTACAGCAATAAAAACCCACTAGAGCTATCTACTTGTGAGTGATAAATATACCGAAATTCTTTAAAAAGGTTGGTCTGTAGGACAATCTCTGTAGTCTATGCTAATAGCACTTTTGCCATGCTTTCTAATCCTTTGTTTTGTGTCTTGGGATTCTTTCATATGCAAATCAAACCATAGGGGCACTTTCACATGTAAATCACATTATCAAGTTCATATGTGTCACACTGTTTTCCATTTCTTTGTCTTTGGGGAGATAATAAGTAGTACTTATTCAACATATATAGCATTGCATTGGGCACGTTTCTTGAGTTCAGAATAAACTGGAAATGGGGCCAGGACGCCAGTTCTGATGCAGGATTTGGAAGAAGCATAAAAATTGGGAAGGAATTGCAAATACCTAGTGGCTGATTGTTTCATTTTTCATAGAATCATAGAATTATAGAGTTGTAAGGGACTCCAAGGGTCAGCTAGTCAGACCCCATACAATGCAGGAATTTCCACTATAACAGATGGCCATCCAAGCTTTGCTTAAAAAATTCCAAGGAAGGAGAAACCACAACTTCCCAAGGGAGACTGTTCCATTGTCAAACAGCTCATACTGTCAGAAAGTTCTTCCTGATGTTTGTTGGAATCTCCTTTCTTGTAACCTGAAGCCCTTGGTTTGAGTCCTATCCTTCAGAGCGGGAGAAACCAAGCTTGTTTCCTCTTCCATGTGGCAGCTCTTGAGTTATTCGAAAATGGCTATCTTATCTCCTCTCAGTCTCCTCTTGTCCAATCTGAATACATACAGTACTCAGCTCCTGCAGCCGTTCCTCATCAGGCTTGGTTTCCAGACCCTTGATCATCTTGGTCGCCCTCCTCTGCACATGTTCTAGCTTGTCAACAACCTTCTTAAATTATGATGCCCAGAGTTGGACACGGCATTCCAGGTGTGGTCTGACCAAGGCAGTAGAGAGTCATACTATTACTTCCCTTGATTCTGTTAATGCAGCCTAGAATGGCATTAGCTTTTTTTTGCTGGTGCATCACACTGTTGACTGTTGTTTTCTAATCTTGCAACTTCATAAGGGCCCCCACCAAATAAATACCACTTAGCTGCTAAGGTGAATTTGGGAAGATGATTGTGTAGCATGATGTACATGTAGGAAATCACTCCTGCCACTGTGATTTGGAGGGAGCTTTCCACCCACAGAGTCCAACCTTCTGCTGATGCAGGAAACCCAGAGTGAGAGCATCTCCAGCAGATAGCTGGCCTCCAGTCAGGAAGAGCATATCACCCTTATAAAGAAGTGGTCCCACTGTCAAGCTGCTGTTACTGTTGAGTTGTTTCTCCTAATGCCCAGTCAAAATCTACCCTCCCATAACTTCTCAAGCCCTTTAGGCAGAGTCATTCCTTGTGGGGATAGCAGAAAGCAAGTCTTTGGCTGCATACAGACCTTTAAAGCACATTCAAAGCACAATCCTCCACTTGAAGAATTATGGGCACTGTAGTTTGTTAAGGGTTGCTGGGAGTAGAATGTTGTGAGGGTTAAATCACATAGCTCAGAATTATTTGAGCAAAATAGTGTGCTTCAGTTCTTTAAGGGTATAATGTGTGTTCAGCCTTTGTGACAGCCATTTAGGTGTTTGAAGAGCACTATCATGCAACCCCAGAGTCGTCTGTGACTGGACCTAACGGTCAGGGGTCCCTTTACCTTTATCACGTGTGCCACCCTCCCCCCAACCCCCTTTCTATTTCTGGCTAAACATACCCACTTCCTTCCGTCCTTCTCTTTTAAGTGAGAGATTCAAGGAACAGCCCTACAGGGGTCCATTTATCTTTGGATTAAAGTTAGGGATACTTGTATGTGCAATGCACACACAGACACACACACACGGGGGGGGGGAGGGAGGGAGCTCCCCTCAACCAGCAGCATCTGCTTCAAACCGGCCCAGGCTCCTTCCAGCCAGCTGGAATAGCCAGGCTTGTTTCTCCCTGATCTGGCTGCTTTGCAGTTCCAAGCTGTTCTCTCTCCCTCTCTCTCTGCCCCAAAGACATACTGGCGGAATACTGATCTCAGCTGTGACCTGGCTGGTAATAGCTCTGAACCATCAAGTCTCATTTTAGACACATCAACTACCCTTAGCAGGCAATCAAGCACAAAAGGTGGTCATTTGACAGATACTAAAACTTTTTATGATTTGGGCTGGCCATGACTCCCAGAATCCAGCTTGCAAAGAAAAAAAAAGGGGGGGGGAAATCAATTTCAGCTGCTACAACTGGTCCAACAAAAGATAGTTCATTACCTATTCTATAGGTGTACAATTGCAGTGCTGCTCTGATACAAAAGCATTTAGCAGGATAAGGTCAAAGGATAGCTGCTTCCAAGCATTCAGTGTGTCAAGGTCTATCAGGGCCAATCACATTCCCTTTCTAAAGTCCTCTTAAAAATACACGGTAGTGAATTTCTATCATATGATATCAGAAATCAATTTTGGAGCTAAAGAGCATTTGACCTGACATGCTTGGAAGGCCAGGAAAATGAAAAACACACACACATATATATGCCAGTTTCTGGCAATGTCTGGAGTGGTTGGCACAGGTGGAAAGCAATACCGATAAAGCTTGTTGCAGCCTCAATAATACATCATAAGGAGCAGGAAGTTTTTCTTCAGGTGAATCATACTGTCAAAATTGTTCCAGCTAGAACTGTGTGAAATAGCCAGAGTTGAAAAATCTCAAAAAAGCAAGTGGAAACTGTTTTTACCACCACCTCCCTGAGATTCCTGCATTGCAGGGGGCTGGACTAGATGGCCCTGGGGGTCTCACCCAACTCTACAATTCCATGATTCTGTAATTCTCTGGTCTGCAGAGAGAGGACAGTGGTCTTGAAATGAGCAGATTTTACAAAAAACAAACAAACCAACCCTGCCCCACTCTCAAATCAGTGACTTCATTCATTTAATATGCCATTCTATATAAATATGCCAGGTGCCTGTCGTTATTATCCTGATAGTTTAATATTTCACCGTTCTCCAGTGCCTGGGGGAAGGAAGGTGGGGAGGGCTGGCAGCCTAGGTGGAGTTCTCCCTCTCTTTCGCTATAATCATGTCCTTATGGCGTTATGTTTTGCAATTCCCCACCACCAGGAGCTAGTGATGCAGGAAAAAAGATATACATTGTAATGGCATCTGGACACCATTGAAATTGCAGAATACAGAGAGGTAGAACTTGACATCATTATAAAATGCATTTCTACCATAGGAATCCCCAGGTTACTGGGGTGAATGCAGCTATGAGTTCCAATTCTGAACTCTCCTACTGCTCCTCCTGAAAATGAATCCACAACCTCAGAATTTGACCCTTGGCAACCCTGAGCTCCTTGATTAAAAATGTGGTAAATAAAATACAAAATAATATCCTACTTAAGGGGTTTGTGCAGCGGCACTGAGGGAAGGCAGGGTCTGCACAGTGTGTGGCCCACCAAGCCAACAGAACATACCAACCATGTATGGTACAATGGAGAGGGGAGAGCCATGTCTGCCATCTTGAGCTCTTTGGAGATAAGATGAGATATAAATGTAATAATAAAATAAATGGTTGCTCATCTTCTTCAGTCACTTCATTGATAGGTTTAAAGTGAATTTTCTCCTTCCCAGGACCATCTAGACTGGATACCTGCAGTATTCCAAAACTGGTCCATGCATCAATGCAGCTGAACTTACCGGATGCTCATTCTTGAAGAGTGGCCCTTGAGTCCATTTCCTACTGTCTTGCAGAGGTAAACTGCAGAAGGGCTGAGGAATCACAGTTTGAGCTTAAAATGTGAATTGGAAGATTTGTAATATAAGTCAATCAAGACTGTATATTTAGCCATCTGTTATGGATACTTGAGTGGAGAGTCTGGCATTGCAGAGGGTTGGGCTAGATGGCCTTGGGGTTCTTCCAAATCCACAATTCCATGATTCTAAGACTTCTCACCTGATTCTCTGCTCCACCTTGGATGAACTCTGATGTTGGGCTGCTGTTAAAGCAGATTAAAGCAGATTAGAAGATCTCTATACATAATCCATGTCTGATAGAAAAGTCCCATCAGAATAGACAATCTCCAAATAATTGGGTTTGTTCTGTGTATGGCTCTCTTTTTGTATCTTTTTGGGTAATGGGTATTTTTCTGTTTTCAGATTCACTGCACTGTTAGACTTCAGAACCTATGGGGAAAACATGAGGTTAACAATTATTTCTCTGTCTCATAATGAGGCAATGTTCAGAAACTGCTGAGAGGGCACAGCAAAAGAAAATGAAAAATTGGAGGAATGTGGAAACAGAGAGATGACATTCCTTGAAATCAAAGTACAGGAAATAGATCTTATGAGATAAACTGAGCAATATGAGAAGAAAAAAGATCTCATTAATCTCTCAGGTATTTCTTCCTACGGTGATTGAGTGCTAACACAAAAAGCAACACAGCTGGTTTGTGATCAGCACTTTTTGTTATGGATAGAAGACTGAAGCAACAGATCACAAGTAGTGTTGCAGTTGTTGTAGGGTAAAGGATGCAGATTCTTCCTTAGCTCAGCTCAGGCTTCCAAAAGAAAATATTGCTTGTTGCAATTGTTCTTCAGGATGAGAGAAAAGGGATTCTTAACTCAATAAATCATTTGGAAAAGTTATCTATTTTCAAGGGGAAAGGGAGCTCTGCAGCAGAATCTGGTGACAGTTGTGACCCATCTTAGATTGATACCCCACTCCTTTTGTCTAGGCTGGAGGAGAGCCAGTAGACTTGGTTGGATTTGGCTGTTTAATAAAGCTACTGTCTAATTTTTCATTGCCCAAATGAAATGTGTTTTATCTTATATTTTAAAAAGTAGTGTGTGGTCAAAGATGTGTGCACGTGCGTGTTTGTTTATTTCAAATGTGATGGCCCTACTTTTGAGATACCCCCCCCCCCCAAGTACAGCAACAACAACATTACTAATTGTGTGTGCTTGTGTAATCCCATGTTTATAGTGGTTTTATTTACCATCAGAAGTTGTACTGAAGCAGCAGTAAAGCATGTAGATAGCCCAATAAATTATAAAATAATCATTCAGGTGAGACATTCAAAACCAAATTTTAATGCATTTGAACAGAATCTATTGAAAGCAACCAAAGAGTTCTATTCTTTTGTTCTAAAAAATTTTCTTAATTAAAAACATTGCTTGTACTAAAACCAAAATGTTCTGTAGGATTCTGATATTTGAGAGATGGGGAAATACTGGAAGCAGTATTTTTAAGAATTTATTCTTGTAAACAATATATAAAAGGTGGAGATGGGGAAAGTAGTTAATCACTCTGCGTCTAAAACGTGCTTTGCTTCTCTTTGGAGAAATCCTGGTGGTAATATATACAGACACACACATGGCAGTTAATAATAGATTATAAAAAGCAGTGCCCTTTATCATCTAAACCCCAAACCTTTTGAGGCTTGCAAATATAGAACCGTCTGCTTGGTGATTGTAGAGATTTGACGTCAGAAAGCAGTTCTGTTTCTCATCTGAAATACCAGTGTGTCATTTCACATACACAAAGGGGACTGCAGTACTCAACAGGTTATATGGATTTGCAGTAATTCAGGTAGAAGAGCAGAGAAAAATAAACTTCTTGCAGAGGGGTAACAAAAAGCTTGACAATAAGGCCAGTAATTTAAATATCTAGACAAGGGTGATACCAGCTAGATCAGGGGTCGGCAAGGTTTACCTCGCCTGGGCCAGTTCACTCCAGCAGAGATCCCTCTGTGGGCCGGATTGCGTGTGCCTGCCTGTGGTTTCCAGCCTCTGTGCAGACGCCATTTCCGGCGCTGCAGAAGCGAGTCCCCACACCGCACTGCGCCGGGTTAGCTCAGCGTGTGGAGACTCGCTGAGCAGGCGGCTTGGTTCGGGGGTGGCTCGTGGGCCAGTTAAACGACCCCCTGGGCCGCTTGTGGCCCATGGGCCTTAGGTTGCCAACCCCTGGGCTAGAAGAATTATGTTACCTGTACTGTGTTCTTGCTGCCAGGCTACGCTTTTAATATGCACATTAATTGCTTAAGAAAACCCAAAGGATTGGATAAGCTTTTTAAAAAGTAAAATAAATCTCAAATTGTTTGACTGCTTTTCTCTGTGTAAATATAAAACTTTGGAGGAGTGGGAATGCAATGGAGTGCTCTGAAAAGGGGCATTGCTGAAGAGAAGAATTCTACAATGCAATGTTTGAGGTTATGGCATAGTGGAGCTTTTCCCATTGTTTGTTGGTATGTTCAGATCTCTTTTTTGTAATAAGATGCTGTAATACATTTTTAGATCTGATATATTCTGGGGGTGGGGCAGTGGCCTCTTCCTTACGGTGTTGTTGGAAGATATTCCGGATGTGTGTTTTGAGTTCTCTGCATTCCTTATCAAACCAGATTGCAGCAAAGGGCTTCGCACTATGAATTGTTGTTTTGGAAACTCATTCAGAGATGTTGTTAGGATTTCAAATGATTCAATATCATCTTGGGGGATTACTGAGTTAATTATAGAAGCTCTACATAGAATCATAGAATCATAGAGTTGGAATAGACCACAAGGGCCATTGAGTCCAACCCCCTGCCAAGCAGGAAACAAACATGATCTCAGTTTGGGACTGTTGGAGAAGTTTGTGAGTTGAGTCTCTGGTGCAAGGGATTCTAAGCAGGAAATCTTTGCTTGCTTCAGGAGTCAGAGGCAATGCAGATGTGAGCAGAGGATTTTTAAATTTGGTGGCCGGAGTCAAAGATGAATAATTGCCATTGGTGCAAAGTTCATGGCTCATGCCAGATCAGTTCCATTGGCAGGGGGTTCATGAAGAGGGTGCACGGGGAAGGAAGAGCTGATGGTTAGAATCACAGGGAGGTGATTGCTCTCACTGTGGTATCCCACCTGAAAGGTTTCAACCTAGTTTATCAGAGCAGAGGAGCCTAAGATGTAGTTGATCACGCTACTTCCTGTCCCAGAGACAAATGTGAACTCCCCTAGCCAATCACCTGGTAATGAACCATTCAGGATGACCGTCAAAACGTGCACACAACTTGGCAAGGCAAACTCCGGCCTCATTTATATGGGTGTCTTTGGAATGCCTGCACGCTAGAGAGAAGCTCAGGCAGGGGACCCTTGGTGTCAAAACCCAGCTCTCTTGCAAGCTCAAAATTGTCTTTCCCACTCTTGCGTTGAAATTGCTTGCACTTAGCAGCTTGATGTTGGAGAATTTGGTCTCCAGTTTTTCCAAAAATGATGTAAGTTGATTACAATAGCCCATCAATGTTTGCTTGTCGAGGCAAGGGGCACGGTATAAACGTTGATTATAATTAGAACCAAGTTTGACGTTCTCCACAAGAATGCCTGGGCAATGTTGTCACATGGCTGGAGGGAAATCATTTCAAGATTAGGCTGCCGGGTGCAGAGTAGGGTTAGTCCCGCTTTATATAGGCCCAAATTGAGAGTGCTTCAAAATACTTTATGAAGGAGAGAGTTGATCTTAATGTGCAAAATGACTAATCACAGGTTAATTGTAACATATTAACATGATGATAGAGCCATCTGGGTTTTTTTTTTTTGCTGACAGCTTTTTAATGGTCTCAGACTCATGGGCATAATGGATTTTTAACAGCCACTGACAAACCAACCCTTATGACTACTTTCCATAAAAAGGTAGTACTCCCTTTAAAATGGGAGCATGTGGACACAGCTCTGCAGATTCTGACTGCTGGTGGAGGTAAATATTCTCTCGCACTTTCAAGCAGCTAGCACCTTTCTCTCTCCAGCCATGTCCCTATGTGAGGACAGCGTGTAAACACCACTTGTCTGAACATGTTTGATCATCATAGGCTTGCTCATATGTAAATACTAGGGGTGTGTATAGGCCCCAGGATTGGCCTTGCATGCGATCTATCTATCTATCTATGATCGGTTTCAAGAGTTGCTCTGAGCTCTCAGCTTCAATATGCAATTCAGGTTTCTAATCACTCTGTATAAAACAAAGCTCAGTGGTGCCCATTAGCTATACAGGGGACCCTCTAGTTACGCACTCTTCTGGATACGTAACTTTCGGGTTACGAATGCAGCAAACCTGGAAGTGTATACTTTCAGGTTTCACCACATGCGCATGCGGAAATTGTGTCTGCACATGTCCGCGGCGCCAGACGTCGAAAATTGCACCTGTGCAGAAGCATTTTTTGGCGTCTGGGCATGCACAGAAGCAATTTTCGGTATCTGCGCATGTGCAGACACAATTTCTGGCATTGCTCGGTGAGTCCCTTCACCGCGCCGTGCTGTGCCAGTTTAGCGCAGCGTGCGGGAAACTCGCCGAGTGGGTGGCTTAGTTCAGGGGCAGCTCATGGGCCGGTAAAACCATCTTCGTGGGCCGGATCTGGCCCATGGGCCACACGTTGCCGACCCCGGACCCAGTATATAGACACCTTAAGCCAACCCAGGCTTGGAGGTGATAGGTCACCTTGTGTTGCAACTAGTGAATCACAACACTGGCCCTTTTGCAGCAGGGGATTGGCTGCCTGCCAGCTACCGACAACCTCATTGGAGGTTTTAGAATCCTCCCTGTCTTTTATAAAAAAATTCCTTCCAGTAGCACCTTAAAGACCTGAAGAAGTGTGCATGCACTCGAAAGCTCATACCAAGAACTAACTTAGTTGGTCTTTAAGGTGCTACTGGAAGGAATTTTTTTATTTTGACTATGGCAGACCAACACGGCTACCTATCTGTAACTCTCTCCCTGTCTTTTGTTATGCAGTTGAAGCTCCAGGAGGCATTAAGGGCTAGGCTTGCAATGACATGCACGCAGCATGGGTTTGGCCTACAAAGCCTGCATGCATAACAATTTGGCTCCGCCCAGGGGTGCCAACTTGAATAAAATATGGAGGGGGGAAGGTAAGCTCCGCCCCACATAATCATTCACACACACCATCTGACAGGGGGCCCCGCCTCCCTCAAATATTTAATGGGGGGGCGAAGGGACCTCAGTCCCTACAGGCTGGCTCCTCTGCCCCCTCCCCCAAGCCAATGCTTTCTTTCCCATCAGGCTGTGGTTGTGAATCCCCATGATAATTATATAGCAGATGGACTAGTACCAGGACAGCATTGTCCTGAAAAGGTTAATGTTTATTTGTCACTGATACACCCAGCACATGCAGAATAGTGAAGTTTGTTACATTTCTCTGGAGGATTGTGACATGTTGTTAATTGGAAGGCGATAAGCTTGGCAAGTTAAGTGGCTTTTAATGGGCCATGCTGGATTAGGAAGATAAGTCACAATCTTCAGGTGCAGAGTGCAAGGGAACATGTATTTTAATTGGTGCATAGTTGAGTATTCGTGCATTTGAGGTAAATTATCTGGTAAAAAATGAGCATGTCATTTGTGTGACAGGCTTGTTTAGGCGCATTTACAATCCAATCCCACTATCTTTAGCAGGGGGAAGAATTTCAGTGCTGGATGATTTTAAAAGCACATAACCCAAGGCATTAATGGAATTACAGAAGGGTTAGGGATGCCATAGACCCTTAGAAGGAAAACTTGGGCAAAGATGTGATAGATCACATGTAGATTTATTTGCAACACAAAATTAGGCTGGTTCCTTGGAGCATAACCTGCTCCCTTCAAGATGGGTGTTCAGTGCCATGAAATCAAACTCCTGTTATCATGCTTCTGTAGAATAATCTCATCCATGGCCTGGAATCCCTGGACTCCCAACAATTTAGCATCCATCCCTAGCAAAGAGGGAGAATAAACCCAGACGACCTATCCAGGTAGAAAGTGAGTGGTGCAATTTTAGCATATGCCGTGTGCTTGGTTCTCTAGCTGTGATGCTCCTGCAGGGCATTTTGGTTCTGCAAAAGTGCTTGGTTTCTTAGAGGGGCCCTCCAGACCAGACCCAGTGGTTCCCAATAGCAAACCCCCGTATGTGACTACCACTAGCATCACAGGGACTCACTATGGAAAGGTGAGGCGAACGGGGCTTCCTCTCCAACACTGTGGCATTTTCTGTTTAAGCCCCCCTGGAGCTGATGGTAAAGTCAAACACAGGTGTCTGATATAGGAACTAATGAGTTAGGCCTAGATGGCCCCTATAGGAAACCAAACATATCCAAATGCCTCAACCATTTCCCTTAAGGATTGCTTCCCAGACTTTTGATCGTTTGGGTTGCCCTCCTCTGTAAACGTTCCAACTTGTCAATATCTTTCTTAAATTGTGGTGCTGAGAACTGAACACGGTATTCCAGGAGGGGTCGTCAAGGCAAAATAGAGCAGGACTATTACTCCCTTGAACTCCCAGAACTCCCAGAAGTGCAAGCTGGATTTAGAAGAGGCAGAGGAACCAGAGGCCAAATTGCAAACATGCGCTGGATTATGGAGAAAGCTAGAGAGTTCCAGAAAGACATCTACTTCTGCTTCATTGACTATGCAAAAGCCTTTGACTGTGTCGACCACAGCAAACTATGGCAAGTTCTTAAAGAAATGGGAGTGCCTGATCACCTCATCTGTCTCCTGAGAAATCTCTATGTGGGACAAGAAGCTACAGTTAGAACTGGATATGGAACAACTGATTGGTTCAAAATTGGGAAAGGAGTACAACAAGGCTGTATATTGTCTCCCTGCTTATTTAACTTATATGCAGAATTCCTCATGCGAAAGGCTGGGCTGGATGAATCCAAAACCCGAATTAAGATTGCCAGAAGAAATATCAACAACCTCAGATATGCAGATGACACAACCTTGATGGCAGAAAGTGAGGAGGAATTAAATAACCTTTTAATGAGGGTGAAAGAGGAGAGCGCAAAATATGGTCTGAAGCTCAACATCAAAAAAACGAAGATCATGGCCTCTGGTCCCATCACCTTCTGGGAAATAGAAGGGGAAGAAATGGAGGCAGTGAGAGACTTTACTTTCTTGGGCTCCATGATCACTGTAGATGGTGACAGCAGCCACGAAATTAAAAGATGCCTGCTTCTTGGGAGAAATGCAGTGACAAACCTGGACAGCATCTTAAAAAGTAGAGACATCACCTTGCCAACAAAGGTCTGTATAGTAAAAGCTATGGTTTTCCCAGTAGTGATGTATGGAAGTGAGAGCTGGACCATAAAGAAGGCTGATCGCCAAAGAATTGATGCTTTTGAATTATGGTGCTGGATGAGACTCTTGAGAGTCCCATGGACTGCAAGAAGATCAAACGTATCCATTCTGAAGGAAATCAGCCCTGAGTGCTCACTGGAAGGACAGATCCTGAAGCTGAGGCTCCAATACTTTGGCCACCTCATGAGAAGAGAAGACTCCATGGAAAAGACCCTGATGCTGGGAAAGATGGAGGGCACAAGGAGAAGGGGACGACAGAGGATGAGATGGTTGGACAGTGTTCTCGAAGCTACCAGCATGAGTTTGACCAAACTGCGGGAGGCAGTGGAAGACAGAAGTGCCTGGTGTGCTCTGGTCCATGGGGTCATAAAGAGTCGGACACGACTAAACGACTAAACAACAACGAAAGTATGACTGTGGGAGGCAGTGGAAGACAGAAGTGCCTGGTGTGCTCTGGTCCATGGGGTCACGAAGAGTCGGACATGACTAAATGACTAAACAGCAACAACAACAATTACTCCCTTGATTGGAACTCTATACTTCTGTTGATGTAGCCTAGAATAGCATGAGCTTTTTTTGCTTCTGAAGCACACTGTTGACTCAAGTTAAGCTTGTGGTCTACTAAGACCCCTAAATCTGGTAAGCCAGGTATCCTTCATCTTATATATGTGTAGGTGGGTATTCCTGCCAAAGTAGAAAACCTTACGTTTGTCCCTGTTGAAATTCATTTTGTAAATAATAAAAATTTAATAATTATCTGACTGGGTTGGCTCCCAACAAAATATTAGAAATACAATAAAGCATCAACCATTTAAAACTTCCCTGTCCGGGGCTGCCTTCAAATGTCTTCTAAAAGTCATATAGTCATTTGTCAGTTTGACATCTGATGGGTGGGCATTCCACAGGAATGGAAACCACCAGAAGGTCCTTTGAGATAGTGTTTGGGCTAGTCAATGTGGGTAGAGACGCTCCTTCAGGTCTAGTTCTCCAATCTCTTCAGGTCATATTGAATCCTGATTGCGTCTTCTGTGAGAACCCTCCCAGTTTGGTGTCATCTGTAAATTTGATGAATATCCCCTCAATTCCTTCATCCAAGTCATTTATATAGATGCTGAACAACCATGGGCTCAGGACAGAACCCTGTGGCACCCCACTTGCCACTTTTTCCAGTATGACAAATTAAAACTAGACCTCTCCATCAAAACAAAATCTCTCCCATGCTGACCATTTCTCCTCTTTTCTCTACCTTCTTCCAGCTCTGGACACTTCTCCAATTAGCTTGGTTAGCTTGGTTTTGTTTCTTGGGGGAAGAGAGAGCAAAGTTGTGTGTTGGGTTGGGTATTCCCTAATGTGTCTCAACATGCCTTGTTAATGGCTCAGCTCTGACTTGGGAATGTGAGACCCTAATCCCTTTGATTCATCTAGTCATTGATGGTTGATGTGCATGACTAATATTTAAAATGACAAGACATTTCTGGTTGAATTAAGCAGCCAATGGTAACGGTAAGGCAAAATCAAATAATGTAACGCAAATAGCATTTCCTCATTATCACTATCTACTCATTGCCTTAATTGCTAAGGAAACATTAATATTCACAGACATAAGTGGAATGTTTAAAGCTCTGCCTTACATTAGCAAAAGATAGAAATTTGCTACAAGTTACTTTATTAGAGTAGTGGATGATACCTTTGGGAAAATAGGATCTGTGATCTGTACCTAATTTGGAGCATATTTTCAGTTTACCTGAAATTAGGGGGAAATGAGTGCCTGGATAGTGTAGTGATTAGAATGGGGTTGAGCAAAGCAGTATCTTTTGCGTACTGCATTGGGCTCCAGTTCTGCTTGCTTCCTGCTGAAGCTCTAAAATTTCCCAGTCTAGCAGAAGACAGCTGGGACATTTCAAAGTCTCCTATTCCAGGTTGTTGTTGTTTTTTATAAAAAATTTTATTGGTTTTTCACAGTTTTTATAAACACAAACAATACACAATACAAACAAACAAACAAACAAACACACAAACAAACATATATAATTTCATATCCTTTTTTCTTAAACCTTACTTCATCGACTTCCCCATACCTCCCCTTTCTACATCCCAATTTCCAAGCTTGTTTCAGCAAATCCTAGCCCATGGTTTTATCAAAATTTTCCCTCATTCATTTCTTTTACTTAATCTTTTACAGCTGTAATCCCCTTTTTCCCCCTAAAGCCTCAACATTTTAGCATTCCTCAATTTTACAATATTTCTTAAGATAAATTTTAAATTTCTTCCAATCTTCATCCGCCGTCTCTTTCCCCTGGTCACAGATTCTGCCAGTCATTTCAGCCAGTCCCTATTCCAGGTTTTGAATCAGCTTGCCTCACCTGGTTCTAAAAGACCCCACAACAGACATTGTAGAAAATACAGTATCCTGCCCCACCCCCAAGTTGATGAACAATACCATTCAAAAGGTGTGTTTGTGTGCTGTGTCTTGTGATTGATTATGCAGGTCAGGCCTTACCTGCCCCTCCCATATTTTATTCAAATTGGCACCCCTGCCTGGAGGAGTAACTTCAAAGCAGCTTGCTCCATTTCAGAGCACTCCATTTTAGGAAGCAATTTGAATGCAAGTGTCTTCAAAATGGAGCAAAAGAACCCCCACAGCTGCATATTGGGGCTTCCTGGCAGTGAAAGGGAACCCTGCTTGTGAAGGAACATGCAGGAGCTCACATTAAGTTCCCGCTTGCTCCTCTGTGGCCATGTCCATACCTGCGCCACACATGATGTGCTGTTGGCCTTGGGGCTGGTGGGTGTGGCTTGTAGGGGGTGGCCTAGGCCCATGGTCTGGAGGCTCCCCAATGCCAAGAAACAGGCTAGTAAATAAAAACATGATCACGGAGTTTCATTGTTTGGTCTGCTTGTTGGTAGAGAGGGAGGAAGCAGATTGAATTGGCTGGCTTCAATCCCATCCACTCAACCACAGAACCCAGTGATGGACTACTTTAAAAGCAGCAACCCAAACACAGCAATCCATCAGTTCTTGAGCCAAGGTACCCCACATGGCTGCTGTAGTTACTGATACAAAGGTCAGGAATCGAGCTTCCCATTCTCTTATGTTTCTGTGTTTTAAGTATTTTTGTATAGTGCTGAACTTTAAGCATTTTCTGAATAAAAGATGATGGCTTCTATTCTTGACTGTAAGCCTGTGGGCATCTGCTGTTGTACAGCACTTCGTTACATTAGGTCCTTAATAATAATATTTTTTTGCCACAGCAGGACTCTTCAAGTTGACCTCGGAGTTTGCTTTAGGCAAATTCCATGGGCAACTCTACCTAGTGCTTATTAGAAAATCTCATGCTATTTTACTCTTGGGCCTTTCTTTAGTGTTGGATTTCTGTTTGCACAGAACAGCGTCACATCTCATGGTTTTAGTGATGCAAAGCAAGCAACTCATCTGACACTTAAACCAACTTTTGAAATACAGAGTGTGGCAATAAAAGACTGCCTTGTTTGTACTCAGGGCTGTCACCAGACTCACACACAATGAGCATATTCTGCGCCAGAAATACCTTGACAGGTGTTAGCAGCTGGCTCTACAATTACAATTAACACAGTGCCTTTATTAGATTTGACATTGACATGTGTATTAATAAATCTTGGACTGGGGTAAGAAAATCACTCAGCTGTACTTTAAAGGTTTAATTACACATGTGCATGTTTGTGTGCAGTGTCTCCACACCCACATTCAATTTTCTCTGCCTAATGTCTTGTGTCACATTGGTGGTTTTTTGTTTCTTTTTTAAAAATAGCTGGTGTTTATTTATAATATATATTCCCCCTACTAGACTCAGTAAAACAAGATGGATTTACATTTCTTAAAATTGCTTAGCAGTGAGACACCCCCGCGAGAGATTTCACTAATCTTTTAACATCTTTCAAAATTCCTACAAGATTCTTGCCTGGCCAAGACTCTCCAAATTGTGTGTTGTTTATTTATTTATTTGCTCAATCAGTTCTTATTATTATTTAAAACATTTTCACCCAGTGTTTAGGAGAACTCCTTACAAGACAACTTACAAAAACCACTCACGTTGCTGTAGACAAAAGTCCATTCTCCATCTAGGTTTCTTTCCAAAGGCTGCAGCTGTGTCCTAGGTAGGGGCAGGGGAAACCAATGTGGTACCTTCAGAGGCTGTAGAACTACCTGGTCATTTTAATCCTGCTAATGGCTCCTGGTGATAAGGCTACCCTGGCTCCATAGGGAAGGACACGACGCAGACCTTTTCATGGCTCTCCTGCATCTCCCTACTGTGAATGGGAAGATATTCTAGGAGTGACATTTGACAGAATCTGTTCCCTTTTTAGGAAAGGGTTCTGGAGACTTCAATGTCTGTTGAAATTAACAGTTTGTTGACATATACACAGGTTAAACAGACAGAAAAGAAGTTAACAGACAGTTTCACCATTTAAGCCAGCCAAGTATCTTACAGGCTATTTCTGGGAGCCAGGATAGTGGGTAGACATAGCAGACGATGCAGCGATTTCTCCAAAGCAGCTCTTTATTTGTAAGCTGGAACAGAACTGTACAGCAAACAGCTCAGCTGGCCTGCTTTTATAGGCAGCCGGCTATCAATATTGTAGCAACAACCCAGGATTTCCCACCTAAAGTAACTGACGTGGACCTGAGTGAAAACTATATACATGATACTCCTGGTGGCCAGGGTGAGAACTTCAATACATAACACTTTTCCCCACCAAGATAAGGCATTAGTTACAATCATAGTGGTTCCATTACATACAGCAATACCCTTATTGGTTTCAGTAAGGCACATAAGCATATTAATTGACCCTATTCACCATACAGCTTTACATGTGCAGTTTGTCCAGTGAACATAGTCTTTTAAATACGTTGGGCACTTGGAAACCCCGCTGGATCGCCGAGGGCCAGTACCAGAGTCCGGGTGGCCTTCCAATTATGGCTGTGACTGTGGTGCAACCAAATGTGGCATTGAGCCCGAGTTCCCTGGCTCCGCTGCTGTCGAAGGAACTGCCATGAGTGGACTCGGCGGACGGTCAGGCACAGCGGTAATGTGACGCAGGCTGCTGACCTTGCGGATCTCCTGGGCAGAGCGTTCAGCAGCTTCTGAGGCCTCGGCATCCTCAATGGCTTTCTGTAGCGTGAGATCCGGCTTAGCGAGGAGACGCTGTTGCAGACGGATGTCCCGGACCCCGCAGACAATTTGATCCATCAGGGCATCGTCTAAGTCTCGGAACTCGCAGTGCATTGCAGCCTGTCAGAGGGCAGCGGTGTAGTTGTTGATTGACTCCCCCTCTGCCTGGTTCCGGTGGTAGAACGCATGGCGGGCAGCAATCTTGGATGGCTTTGGCGCGTAGTGGTTGCGGAGCTTCTCTTGAATCGTGTCCCACGGTGCTGCCTGGACTGCTAAAGGCGCAACCAATGCTCGGGCCATCGTGAACACCTCAGGTCCACAAAGGCTGAGGAAGAGGCCCCGCTTCTGCTCTACAGACCCTCTTGTCAGCTCATTTGCTTGGAGGTAGCAGTCGAACCGAGCGAGGTAGGAGTCCCATGATTCAGAGGCTGGGGCAAACGGCGGTAGAGGCACAAGTGAAGCCATGGTTCCGATGCCGACGTGGAGACGATGGATGGAACACTGTGCTCTAGCCAGAATGGTCAGCTCTGAATTGGTTCCGTTCTGTGATTTCGCTCAGTGTTTCAGCTCCCTGATTCAGCTCAGCTCAGAGGGTGGCCGTGTCTGGCTGTGCTCTGATGTCCATTGATCCTACCTTCGTCGCCAGTGTTAAATAGTGGGTAGACATAGCAGATGACGCAGCGATATCTCCAAAGCAGCTCTTTATTTGTAAGCTGGAGCAGAACTGAACAGCAAACAGCTCAGCCGGCCTGCTTTTATAGGCAGCTGGCTGTCAACAATGTAGCAACAACAACCCAGGGTTTCCCGCCTAAAATAACTGATGTGGACCTGAGTGAAAACTATATACACAACACTTCTGGTGGCCAGGGTGAGAACTTCAATACATAACAATAACAATTTTCTCCATCAAGTGCAAAACTCACTTTGACTCTTTTTCTCACTCTGCCTCCAACTAACCAAAACAGTAATGGTTTTGGTTTTATCTTTTAAATGTGTAATAATAGCATAAATTCATTTTAAAAAAAACCTTTTAAAGACATAACTTGTAGTGAATCATTTTGACCCCTAAATGTTTCCATTAATGATTTGTGGCTGTCAAAAAAGTAAAACTTCTTGTAAGTGGTAACTTAAGAGGTGCATCCTTACGTTTATAAAGTCACTCTGAATTTTACTATTGATTTCTTCACCTCTTGGGCAAATAATGCACTTTGACTTAATGCTCCTGCTTAGAAACAGCTGCACCTTAATGTTTGGGGTGGGCCTAGGGGGCTTATCTTCCTTCTTTACAGAGAAGAACCCTGTTTGAAGGGCTGTCTGGTCCTACACAATCATTTCAAGCCTGCTAGCAGTAACTGTTAGCAGTAAACTGCCAGGTCACTGTGACTCGTCTTGGGTTCCCTGTAAATGTAACTGGCCATCTCTCTTCCGAGTCTGAGTCAGTCTCAGCTCAGTATGTGAGTTGCAGGCAGAGTGGCTCCAGGCTCCAGTTAATCAGAAACTAAGGTCTGTGCCTCTCTGAAGACTAAGATAGCTGCTATGAGCACTCTGTGCATGCTCTTTAACTATGCTGTTTATGAACAAGTTTATTTTCTTCAAGTAAAAGTATTATTCTGTTCATAAAGAAGACTGCATTGATTAATTTACCACTGTGTGAAACATGGCTCGCCGCATTCTGTATCTGCTGTTTGGAGGTGAACCAGGACAGGGGCTCATCCAGTGTTCCGCTTGCCCTGAGTCTAGAAGCCACAGGTCTGAGTGATTTCTCCCTTGCTTGGCATGGGTCCAATTGGTTTTGCCTTTGCCCCACCACTTTATCCTGGAAAATGCACTCTTTAGCACTAAATTGGGGTAAACGTCAATCCAGAAAAAACCTGATTGGCATTCAGCAGTAAAGAGCAGGTTTTCCTGGGGAGAAGTTGTGGGACAAGAGGAAGGATGCTTGAACCGTGTGTGTTGCACTGAGAGAGTATATGAGGAGCTACTTTAAAATGAAGGTTTTACTGACCACAACAGCATGGCTGAAATAAATGTAGACTTCTCTTTGTGTTGGATTTGCTATCAACATGAATTTCAAAACAGTAGGAATAAAGGCTTATGCCCCATCCCATTTTGCATTTGGAAAAGCTCAGAAGAGTGGAACAACTCTACAGTCACACAGCAGATCCAGAAAAACATTAAAAGTCATCCTTTATTTGGTTCTCTCTCTCTGGCCCCCACTTTGTTCTAATCACAAAACCACACTGCTTTTTGCTTGAGAGCTTGCTTAGCTCTTCATCCTCATAAATGAAAAACATAAAGGCAAAAGTGAGCCAATATGTTCCTGAAAATAATGCCTTTTCCTTATCTTTTGCATCTGGAGTGTCAGTTAGGTAAAGGTAAAGGTACCCCTGCCCGAACGGGCCAGTCTTGACAGACTCTGGGGTTTGTGCGCCCATCTCACATCTATTGGCCGGGGGCCAGCGCTGTCCGAAGACACTTCCGGGTCACGTGGCCAGCGTGACAACGCTGCTCTGGCGAGCCAGAGCCGCACACGGAACGCCGTTTACCTTCCCGCTGGTAAGCGGTACCTATTTATCTACTTGCCCCCGGGGGTGCTTTCGAACTGCTAGGTGGGCAGGCGCTGGGACCGAGCAGCGGGAGCGCACCCCGCCGCGGGGATTCGAACTGCCGACCTTTCGATCGGCAAGCCCTAGGCGCTGAGGCTTTAGCCCACAGCGCCACCCGCGTCCCTGGAGTGTCAGTTACAGAGACACAAAAAGCTTTGAGAGTTAGATTTCTCCTCCCCTCCCCTCCCCCAAGGAAATTAAAATCTGCTGAGAATTGCTTTATCAAAAGATGTCTATCTAATAATTCCTTTAGCAATTCAACTACGGTAAAGTTACCTTGAGAGAGTATTATGAGGCTTTTTGTTTTTTAAAGCATAATGTTTCTCATTCATTGTCTGGAATGGATCTTGAATTCAAATTTAGTGTTATCATATTCAACATACTTGCAAGTGGCCAAGGAAGTCCATCACAGTCACATTTGACTTCAAAAGAGGAAAGCTCTAAAAAGTGAGGTGGAAATGAAACTGGAAGGGAGAGTCCGTTTCTCCAGAAAACTTTAGGGTTATTCAAAACCATCATAATTGCATTCACAAATGATGAAATGGGAGTGAAGATTTTGGTGAATTTTCCATGTGTATCTGGCCATAGTGGAAAACAGGATGATGAATTAAACCGGTCTTTGGTTCTTCTTACACCCTTACCGTTGGCATCATCAATTTAGCCTCCTGCCTTTCTAGAGTTAAATCAGCAAAGCAGGAGGCAGATCTTGCAGGACTCACAGGTAAAATTCCGTATGTGTGCGGACTTATCCGCACTTACGGTATCTTCCCTCTACTTTCCAGGCATCCTCCATGCTTTAAAGCTCCGTGTCCAAGTGCGCGCTCTCTCTCTCTCTCTCCTGATGTGGCATCTGAATATGGACTGCATTTTTAATCAAGGCTTATATTGGCTTATATCTTGATCAGGTTCCTAAATTAAATGGGCTTAGATTTTCAAATGTTTCATGCCAGGCAAGAAGACCAGCTGCTTAGAGAACCTTGGCAATGTTTTCCTCCTAGACAAGGGGCCCCTTGATTTATAGCAGAAAACAATTCTCAAAGTCGTAAAAAGGGGGAATTACAGGCTGAGAACGAGGACACTGACCCTACATGTTACAGAAGATAAAAAAGGCAGAGATAAACATAATTAGGAATGAGTAAATAGTAAAATAATACCAATGTGCCTCCCAGTAAAATGAGCCAGATCTTCTTTCTAAGGTTAAAAGGCCAAGACCAAATGGAGAAGCATCTAGCTGGCAGAGAGAGAGCATTTTTGGGAGAGCATTTTTGGGAAGTCTTTTTAAAGCTGTTTCTTTCTTAAACTGAGAGAGTTAAAGGGCAATAAATGTTGGGAAGAGCTAATGGGAAAAGCAGCTGGCTGAAGGGGGGGTGTAAACTGAAGAGGCTTCTTTTGAAACTGTTTTAAACTGAGTTCCTTTTTCTACTTTACAAAGGCCTTATTCCTTTTAAAAGGCTACCTATGTTATGTATTAAATATATTGTCTTAAATGTAATTATGCAAAGGATTTAAGAAATGCTAGATTCTTATTTCATATAGTTGTAAGAGTTGTATTTATCCTGAAATTAAGTCAGCCACCAGCCTAGCCCCCCTGCCAGACAGGAGACGCCATCCAAGCAGTCCTGATATATAGCTGTCAGGCATTTGTTTAGAAACCTTCAAATGAAGGAGATCTTTCAATGTTGATGTGAACTCAAGATCCTTGACATATCTTTAAGATAAAAATTTAAGATTAACCATTTGTTTTGGAGGGCAATAGGGCAAGGAGGGCAAGAGGTGAGCTGGTAATTAAGATTCCTTGTTGAGACACATGTAAGATATATTACTACTTATTTGTCATTTATAGATGTAACAATATATAGCTCTTTGTGTTCCATATAAGGACAGGAGGATATGGGTGTATCTTTTAGGATTGGTTATAGCAATCAGCCAATAGGAAATTCAACCAGGCTGATTGGACAGAGGCAGCCAAAGGAGGAGCAAAGGGGGCTGGATTAAGGGAATATAAGTGCTGGCCATAATGGCAGGAGGCCAGGCCAGAGCTTGGTAACCATATACCACTGTGCCTCTCATTTATTTGTCTGACAAATAAATTATTATTTTAATTTCTCTATTGCTGCGTTGAATATTTCATTCCAGCTAAGCGTTAACCACAAGCAGGGTGCTACATTTTATGGTGCCGTGACTCGGATAAGTGGTCTGCTGGAACGCAGCCCCTTCGCCCTACTGGGCAGGGTACAAGAGAGAGGATCTCTAAACTGCTTACCCAGCGCGCACTGGTAAATTTTTCCAGGGGGAACGCAGAAGTCTCATCTGTCTGATACCCTGCTCACTGGCGGCGACGGACCGGGGGGAAACGGAACCAACCAAGGGTAAGTGCACTAAGGGGTTTTTGGCCCTCCAATTAATTGGGAGGAAGAGAAGTCTTGATCAAACTTCTGCGTCTCAGTAAGTGGGAACTGAGTACGCTAGGTGGTTGGGTATATCAGATGGTGGTCTGGTGGGGGAAAAGGGAAAGGATGGGAGGTAGAGTGTGGTGAAGTATCTAGCGCATTGTATGTGTGAGAAAGTACAGAGCAATCTGTAGCTGACCTGAGTGTGGAGTGGGCAGTACTTCGGTTCCTAGTAAGGCGACTTCACTAGGCAAGGAAACCCACGAAGCGTGTGTGTGAGTGACTGAGTGGATACTTCACAGGGCCATACAATGGGAGTTGGGGGTTCAAAGGGGGGAAATACACCTCTTGAATGTATGTTAAATAATTTTAAGAAAGCCTTCTCAGGGGCATATGGAGTCAAAATGACGCCAGAGCGCCTGAGAACGTTATGTGAATTAGAGTGGCCGAAGCAAAATACTGAATGGCCATCTCAAGGAACCTTTGATATAAATTTAGTAAAGCAAACTTTGGTCTAACATCGCCAAAGAAACTGGAGGGTGCCCAGAACAATTTTCATATATAGATTCCTGGCTGAGCACATTAAATAAAAATCCTCCATGGATAAGGGAATGCAAAGTCCAACGATGCAAATTATTGGCTGTAAAAGCCGAAGCTAGGAAAGGAATCTTGCCAAATAAACTCAAACCCATTTTTGAGGGACCAGAGGAAGAGGTGCTTCCACCTCCACCCTATGCTCCACATCGAAGGGAGCCTAATCCAAACACTCCACCAGTTGTAACCCCAAGGCAAGAAAGTGGAATGAATAATGGGGCTGGAGTCACAGAACTTGATTCCTTGATAGATTATGAAAAATATCTTCAGGAGGCATTGGAGTCCTATAATGAAGCCCAAGCAGAAGTGGTTATTCCATCTGTGAGTCCCAGTAGAACTCCATCTACAGTCTCTTTTAGTGGAACAACTGATTGCCTACCCCAAACCCCTGTACATCCAAGTCCTAGAGAATTATTACAGAAGTTACAGGGAGACCTTAATCGGTCAGCAAGCAATACAGCCAGGCGTATAAAGCTGCTAAAAGAACGCCTTGGGACAAATACCATCCCCTATGATTTGAGGCCCCTAGAGCAAAGCGAAGAGAAAGATCACGTAGTAGCCCCTCTCAGAAGAGTATTTGATGCACTTGAGGAGCCTGTGCTGGTTAACGGGCAACTCGGACCACGGCCACCTCGAACTTCGACCCTGCAGTACATTCCATTCACAACTACGGATCTGATGAATTGGAAAACACACACCCCATCTTTCGCAGAAAAACCTCAGGCTATGATGGACTTGGTGACTTCAATAATAAATACTCATAGTCCTACTTGGACAGATTGCCGCCAGCTCCTGAATACTCTGTTCACCACTGAGGAAAGGAGAGACATAATTGAAAAGGCACAGATATATTTGCGTGAGCAGGCCAGAGTGGGAAATATTTTTAATATTGACCGTCATCTCCAAGACAACTTTCCCTTGGAAGATCCTAATTGGGATCCAAACAATGCAATTCATCTGGCCAGGCTTACCACCTATCGCCAGACGCTTGTGCAAGGTATCCGCAGGGCATGCCAGAAGCCCACTAATATGTCTAAAGTCTCAGGAGGGTAGACGTGTTACCCATAACACTGTTTCGTGTTCGGTGTGCACCCACAAAAAGACTTAAGTTGTCACCTTTTGAGCTCCTGTATGGGAGACCGCCCTCCTTTGTTCAGGATATTCCAGCTGATCTTAAACAAATATGAGACCATGTGACACAGGGACAAGTGCAATCTCTCTCCCGTGTTTTTGTTTCTCTTAACAGGTGGGCCCTCGAGCGCACGCCGTGCAGCATTGCCGAGCCGATTCATCAGTTCCAGGCTGGCGATAGCGTATGGGTGAAAGAGTGGAAACGAGATCCACTTGCACCTAAGTGGCGTGGACCTTACACCGTCTTGCTCTCTACTCCAACAGCGGTGAAGGTAGCTGAGGTGACCCCCTGGATTCATCACTCCCGTTTGAAGAAGTCCGAAGGCAGTTGGACGTGCAAAGGTGACCCCTCTAACCCTCTTAAACTGACTCTCTCCAAAAACCCCTGTATCTAGCCCTACTGGGAACGGGCTAGGTCACGGGCAACATTAGACGACCGGCCTGCTGCAGCCACAACCTGGAAGCTGGCTGACCTGCGCACGCCTGAAGCTTGAGGAGCATCTGAACCAGCGATTGTGAAAGGAAAGATTCTCTTATACAATTAATTGACTGCCCCCCCCCTTGTGGAACAATTATCAGAGATATTACTCATTGGGGATCCTCGGGATATATGTTTTGGTCTTGGTGGTTCCCCATTTCTGTCACTGGGGGAATTATATTGGGACTAATATTTATTTGCTATCACAATAAGGTAATCTTTTGTGGAAGGAATGCATATGCTAGACATCAACATGATTTTATTATTAATCCTGATCCCTTGGGAAGGGGAAGGGTCCTTGAATCTGACCAAATTTGCTAAATATGGATTCCGCCATGACCACAATATGTGGGTAGGTTTAGCTGAAATGGTAGCCAATGTTGCAAATAGGACCAATTGCCTTGTTTGCTCTCTTGGGCCAGATGATTCAGAGGGAGGTATGCCCTTATTACCGATACCATTAGATGCCATTGGTATGGTAAGCGAAATACCACACCAAACAGAAATACAGAATTTCCCCGGATGGAACTCAACTAAACCATTACGTGTTATACCTGTACAAGGGGAATTCTGTGTACATAAATCATCAGATGCAGCTGATTCTACCATGATAGGCTCTTCTCATTGTCACTATACTTGGGATTATATTAGAATACCTGGGCACACGGTACTACCTATCGAACTCGGAATACCTTGCCCTGTGCACCTCCTTTTATTCATGCATGGAAAGTGGTATGGAACATAACTGTGACAGAGAAAGGCAATCTAACATACTGCACTGTGAACTCTATACCCCTTTTGATATTTCGCCTTATGCACTCCACATACCAAAACCCTCAGACCCGATGGTTGTGGTGGATATGTGGAGAATGGGCATACAAGAAACTCCCCTCCAAATGGAGTGGGACTTGTTTCCTGGGATGGGTATTACCACCAATGTGGATTATGCCCACTAGTTCAGCTAAGCGAACACGAAGAAATGCTGATATTTCTCATATAGCAGGAGGAAGTACCCAAAGTTGGAGCGGTACTGATGATTGGCCACCAGAGCGCATTATAGCCTATTATGATCCTGCCTCCTGGAATCCTGGTGAGCTCATACAAGGGGCACGGGATCCTATTTATAATCTAAACAGAATAATTCGATTGCAAGCAGTAGTGGAGCTTGTAACCAATGCAACGGCCCAGAGTTTGAGACTTATTGCACAACAGCTGGATGAAAGTAGAGCCGCCATTTTGCAGCTGAAAATGGGAATGGATTATGTACTTGCCAAGCAGGGAGGCCTATGTGGAGTCTTGAACTTGACAGGGAATGCCTGTTGCTTTAACATTTCAGATAATGGTGAGGCAATCCGTGTGTTGGCCACAAAGATGGAGAATATAGCACATGTCCCAGTACAAACATGGGAAGGATGGGATATGGGATGGCTCACCAATTGGTTACCTAATGTCACAGGACTCAAAGGGATACTATTGTCTTGTTTGTTTTTCTTGACAGTAGTGGTAATGGTTTTATGTATGATGCCATGTATCATTTCATGTTTTAGAAGTACAATTAGCAAGATGGTTTCAAATGAAACTCTACCTCATATCATGGCCCTATACAGAGCTTTACCTCAGGAACATGATGAAGGTCAAGCTATCAAGGACACTTGGGATGAAGGTCCTTGAGCTTGAAAGGGGGGAATGTGGCATCTGAATATGGACTGCATTTTTAATCAAGGCTTATATTGGCTTATATCTTGATCAGGTTCCTAAATTAAATGGGCTTAGATTTTCAAATGTTTCATGCCAGGCAAGAAGACCAGCTGCTTAGAGAACCTTGGCAATGTTTTCCTCCTAGACAAGGGGCCCCTTGATTTATAGCAGAAAACAATTCTCAAAGTCGTAAAAAGGGGGAATTACAGGCTGAGAACGAGGACACTGACCCTACATGTTACAGAAGATAAAAAAGGCAGAGATAAACATAATTAGGAATGAGTAAATAGTAAAATAATACCAATGTGCCTCCCAGTAAAATGAGCCAGATCTTCTTTCTAAGGTTAAAAGGCCAAGACCAAATGGAGAAGCATCTAGCTGGCAGAGAGAGAGCATTTTTGGGAGAGCATTTTTGGGAAGTCTTTTTAAAGCTGTTTCTTTCTTAAACTGAGAGAGTTAAAGGGCAATAAATGTTGGGAAGAGCTAATGGGAAAAGCAGCTGGCTGAAGGGGGGGGTGTAAACTGAAGAGGCTTCTTTTGAAACTGTTTTAAACTGAGTTCCTTTTTCTACTTTACAAAGGCCTTATTCCTTTTAAAAGGCTACCTATGTTATGTATTAAATATATTGTCTTAAATGTAATTATGCAAAGGATTTAAGAAATGCTAGATTCTTATTTCATATAGTTGTAAGAGTTGTATTTATCCTGAAATTAAGTCAGCCACCAGCCTAGCCCCCCTGCCAGACAGGAGACGCCATCCAAGCAGTCCTGATATATAGCTGTCAGGCATTTGTTTAGAAACCTTCAAATGAAGGAGATCTTTCAATGTTGATGTGAACTCAAGATCCTTGACATATCTTTAAGATAAAAATTTAAGATTAACCATTTGTTTTGGAGGGCAATAGGGCAAGGAGGGCAAGAGGTGAGCTGGTAATTAAGATTCCTTGTTGAGACACATGTAAGATATATTACTACTTATTTGTCATTTATAGATGTAACAATATATAGCTCTTTGTGTTCCATATAAGGACAGGAGGATATGGGTGTATCTTTTAGGATTGGTTATAGCAATCAGCCAATAGGAAATTCAACCAGGCTGATTGGACAGAGGCAGCCAAAGGAGGAGCAAAGGGGGCTGGATTAAGGGAATATAAGTGCTGGCCATAATGGCAGGAGGCCAGGCCAGAGCTTGGTAACCATATACCACTGTGCCTCTCATTTATTTGTCTGACAAATAAATTATTATTTTAATTTCTCTATTGCTGCGTTGAATATTTCATTCCAGCTAAGCGTTAACCACAAGCAAGGTGCTACACTGACACTTTCCCCATGAAAGCCCACTCTTAAAATCACTCTGGAATCAGAGCAAATGACAATATGCAGAAAACCTGAATTGTCATTTGTTGTGCTTCAGCATTAAGGAGCGGGATTTTACGGGAAAAGTTCTGAGGCAAAAACAAAGTGTGCTTGGGCCTGGAGGTTTAAAAGCCTGGAAAGCGTGAGACAAAAGCTAAGTGTGGATAAGGCCGTAGTCAGGCTGCGGCAGCAGCTGAAGCTGGGCTGGGGCCCCAGTGCAGACCCACTGATTTAGAGGTTTGAGCTGCGGAATCTGGGTGCTGTTGCTCATGGAATCTTCTGCCTCATTAGACAAGTGCTAAATACTAGGCTCCTAGTGCTCCCTGCCCAACCATTTATTAAATATAACATATTCCAGGACTTCACATGGGGTATATGCCTTTGTGTTTCTAGTGTTCCTGCATCCTTCTGGAAGCTCCTCCCCCTTCATGCCCCCCCTTCATGCCCAAACTAGGAACTTCCCACACATATAGGACTGATTTAATATTGGATCTTGCAAAGTCAGAGCCTTCACACTTCTTGGCCACCACTGGGGCTGAAGATGCCTATCCCTGCTGCTTTAGCTGCATGAAAGACACTCTGAACTTTGTGTGTTAGGTCAGGCCCCAACCACAGACTTGGAGGTTCCCAGCTGAAGCCTCTGTTGACTCAACAGTTACTGGTATATAAAATTAATGCAGGGGGTTGTAATTAATGGTTCAAATTCTATAGCTGGCCTTTGTCTGCCTTTGTCAGATATATGTTGTCTTCCCCCCCCTTCCTCCTTTTTCTTTTTTGCATAAACTTTGTAGATATTTTCTTCCCACAAAGCAACCCCGCTGAGGGAAATGGATATAAACACTTTGAATGTCAAATTCATTTCATTACAAAAATACTTGAAAAGCCTCATTAGCAAGAAACAAAACAGAAACACCCACATCCATTTTGCTTATCTTGTGTCATCAGTGACAGTTGGGAAAGACAAATACGCCTTCCCTTCTATTACTGCCATCAGCGAAGCAGTAAAGCTTAAAGAGAAGGGGGGAAATGCAAATAAAACCCATGAACCTATGAAAGCTTTAACTACAGTTCCAGATGAACATGTATTCTGCAATGAATAATGCCAGGAAATACTTCATGTGGCATCCTATTTCCCCCCATGTCATCCAGTGACTCTTGAGTACTAAAATAACATTAGTTGTTTTATTACCATAGGAACTACTGTCATGTCCTTCTGCGTATCCTTTAAGGGGGGTTGGGGGGTAGTTTCTGTATTTTTTGTTTTGAACTGAAGATTCAAAATAACTGCGTTAGCACCATGAAAGTGTTCACAGCTGGAAGATTCCCTACAAGATTGTATGGATTCACTGATTTATAAATCCTGCATGAAGAGGTTTTGTTATAGCAATGGTGGGACACAGCTCACAGTCACAGCTTCTCTTCACTTAGATGCTTCACTTAGATGTTTTTGGCTATGATGTTGTTATATTTTTTATTGCTCTGATGTACAGTGGTACCTCAGGTTAAGTACTTAATTCGTTCCGGAGGTCCGTACGTAACCTGAAACTGTTCTTAACCTGAAGGACCACTTTAGCTAATGGGGCCTCCTGCTGCTGCCGCGCTGCCAGAGCACGATTTCTGTTCTTATCCTGAAGCAAAGTTCCTAACCCGAGGTACTATTTCTGGGTTAGCGGAGTCTGTAACCTGAAGCGTATGTAACCTGAGGTACCACTGTATTTGCCATTCTGGGCTCCTCTGGGAAGAATCTGGGATAGAAATTTAATTATAAATGAATAATCCATTCTATGCAGCCACTGACATAGAGGATTTCCCCAGTGATTTCTCCTCCAGGAAGTTCTTGGGTGAGGGACCCAGCAAGTCACTTGCCACAAAAACCACACAGCTACATAGAACACTGTTTCCATTTGAGTCTGGTTGCTCTCCCTGTCTTCCTTGCTTCCATATGTACCTTTTGGTAATATTTATACCTGACTCTCCAGTGAACACCTGTGGAGTGAAAGGTCTGTCATTCTGATGCTAAATAACTGCCATTTGATGTGGCCTACCCTTGTTTCCCACTAGTACTGCAGAGTTCGGTGTACATTGCAATATCGTGATGATATGATTTACTGCAAGAAGTGTGGAACCTAAAAGTTGCAATTTGTGCCAGCCCTTCCTCTTGGTCCCTCCTAAAGACCTTTTCAGACTTTTAATGTTTTTAGGTGCACACCTAAAAATGTATGGTATGAATTTGACCTGTTTGCCAGCAGAGGGCTAAAAGAGCTAGGATGGGCTGTGGTCAAATATACACAAGGTAACAAACCCAGTTTTTGCTGTGTAATGCACAATATGGCCCTAGCATGCTTTTGAGCCAGCCAGATTCATGTATAGGAAGACTCTGGCTACTGTGTTCGTTCTGCTCCTAATGGCTTACGGTTGTCCTTCATCTTCCGCTCAGAAATTCTTCTTTGCAGCCATATAAGCCTATTAGTTTTTGTTCTGTTCTCATTCACTAATGAGAATAATTGGTCTCTATCCTCCTCCTTTCAGGCAACCTTCTGTGAATTTGTAGATGGGTCACGTCTCCTTTCAGTCCTCTTGTCTCTAGACGGAACATGTTTAAATCACTTGCCCTTTCCTCACAGATCCTATTTTCCCAAACGTTTTATCATTTTTTCCTTGCTGTCCTCTGAACTCACTCCAATTTGTCTGTCCTCTCAAACATATTTTGCTCCCCCCCAAATGAATGTAGTAATCCAGCTGAGGCCTAATCAGTGTCAAAAAGAGCAAAATAATTACCTCGCTTGTTTTGCATGCTGTACTCCTGTTAATACTTCTCAGTGTAATATTTTATGGTTTTATACACAGTGCAGCCTTACTGAATTGTAATCTGTTGTGTTGTTTGCTAAATCCTACTCTCTGTGGCATTAGTCACTTGGCATTACAATGTTATTCCCTCACCCCCGAAGCCTAAACTGCTGTGTGCAATATCTTGTCTATTCAGCATCCTTCCATTTTATGAGGAATATTTCTTTAATCAGATAAAAGTGTCTGAAAATGAGCACTAAAAACTTTCATGTACATCTGAGAGAAATTATGCGGCTTAAATAAACCAGACAAATTAGGCAAACCCATTTATGGCATAATTCTCATGTAGCTGCAGCCGTCTGGAGAGGGAGAAGATCAGCATAAGACTCAATAGGGCCCCCAAACCCCTCCCTCCCTCCCTCTGTGCAGGTGCAATTCATTAGGTATGGCTGGTACATGCTTTGATGCGCAGCTACTGCTACTGCTACAATCTATGTACATGCAGCTTTCCAGAAAAGTTCAAGATGCCCCCCATTGCAAGGGATTTGTAATCTGTAGTTCAACATAGGGCAAACAACTTAGTTGGGTTAAAGGGTAGTTGGGGCCATGGGAGGGATGGGGAGCTACTACCCCATGGGCTGGATGAAGGCACTGTGGCCTCCCCATCCAACCTGCAGCATCTCATCCACACCCCTCACAGAAATGGGGCTGGGGGGAAACCCTCTATCGGATCATAGACAATGTTTTTTTCAAGTCTAATTATTGTGAAGGGGGCTTTTATTTTGGTGGGGCAGGGTTTGCAGCGCATCCTCCCCATCGCATGCACTGTGACTCCTGCACTGGTGGTGGTGATGGAGGAGAACTCCTGTTGCAGCTAATAGAATTCTGCTAAGCACTTGGCTGACCTGTCCTTGCTGAATTAATATGGGGATGGAACAGTTGTCCACTCAATTTTGCACATATTATGAGTATATTGAGATAAAATGCATTTCAAAAGTGAACTTTCATGAAGATTCTAATGCACATATTAACATGCAAATGTTATAGACCAGAAGTAAACAAATATGAAGGTGACACATACCAAAAATATTGATTTGCTTGTCCTTAGTCCAAGGCCATGGTGGGTTTTGAAGGTAAGTACTAAAAGCTTGTGCAGGATCTGTGAGTGGACAGAATGTCTTCCTTGCCAGGATTCAAATTTCCAGTAATGGTCTGACTTGCTACACTGTGGGTATTAATGGGTGTGCATACGCAAAGAGAATGAGGACGAGAAAATGAGCTCTGTTGAGCTCCAAGGAAATCATACTCTGTGTGGGCAGTAGACTGTGCCCCAAATGCAAATGATTGTGAAACAGGATTCATACATGTGTGTATAATTCAGAAACCTGCTTAAATTTGGTCATAAGGCTTCGGACACAGAACACAGTCTCAGTGGTGTAGCGTAGGTTGCCAGTGTTGGGGGCAAGGGAAGTATTGTGTAACCTCATGGACTGTATTGTATAACCTCGTGGACTGTTAGCACTCCCTGACTCCCTTCTTCCAGTCCAGTATTGAACCCCTTACCCCCAAGCACATGTATGGTATTTTAAGAAAATACTGATGTCATTAAAGTAAAATGCATTTAAGGACATTTAAAATGTCCTTCCACACAGCCCTACCTCATTGCTGCCCTTCCTCTGCGCTACCCCAGTAACTGCTGTTGGGAGGGTGGGGGCACAGCGTTGCCCCACTGTGCTCCTGAAAAACCACTTAGGGCATAGATGTATTTGTAGACAATGCAATAAATAGATAAATAGACTAGCTGTGCTTCCTTGCTATTTTCATTAGCATACAGTGGTACCTCGAGTTACAAACGCCTCAGGTTACAAACGCTTCAGGTTACAAACTCTGCTAACCTGGAAGAGTTACCTCAAGTTGAGAACTTTGCCCCAGGATGAGAATGGAAATCATGTGCCGGCGGCGCAGCAGCAGCAAGAGGCCCCATTAGCGAAAGCACAACTCTAGTTAAGAATAGTTTCAGGTTAAGAACGGACCTCCAGAATGAATTAAGTTCATAATGAGAGGTACTACTGTACTAGAAAATTTAAGTTGTGCAATTATAGTTGACTGGGATGTCTTGCACTTCCCCAAAGATCAGACTTTCAGCAACAGGGAACATGCCAGGGAAATGCACTGGAAAGTATGTGATAGCCCTACCTTTGACATGTCACCTCTCTGAAAACAAATCAGAATGAATGCTCATTAAAAAGCCAATGTCCTTTAATCTCCCTGCAAACAAATTAAGATGGATGCTCAATAAACAGGTTGTCTGGAGGCATATAATTCTGGTGCCTGCTCCACCTTTTACTTGAGGTAAAAAAAATGAAGGCTTTACTTTTACACACACTTGCACAGGAGTAAACATCAAAACCAATGATCATCAAAGCAAAGATGATCAAGGGTCTGGAAACCAAGCCTTGTGAGGAATGTTTGAAGGAGCTGGGTATGTTTAGCCTGGAAAAGAGGAGACTGAGGGGAGATATGATAGCCATCTTCAAATATCTTAAGGGCTGTCACATGGAGGAAGGAGCAAGCTTGTTTTCTCCTGCTCTGGAGGGTAGGACCTGAACTAATGGCTTCAAGTTACAAGAAAGGTGATTCCGACTAAACATCAGAAATAACTTTATGGCAGTAAAAGCCTTTTGACAGTGGAATGGTTTCCCTCCGGAAGTTGTGGACTCTCCTTCCTTGGAGGTTTTCAAGCAGAGGTTGGATGGCTGTATGTCATGGATGCTTCATCTGAGATCCCTGCATTGCAGGGGGTGGACTAGATGACCCTCAGGGTCTCTTCCAACTCTACCATTCTATGATTCTATGACAATCTTGTCTGTGCTTCAGCTACTGATATTCCCCCTCCCTCCACCCTGTTCAGGATGCGACAAAGTGTGACTGTGAGAAGCATGCTTCTGCTAGCAGCACGTCAACTCCTTCCTACAACCCTGGACCCGTATATCAGCTGCTTCCCAAGGTTTCATCGCATGAAGACAGACAACCC
This sequence comes from Podarcis vaucheri, assembly GCF_965113315.1. Taxonomy (NCBI): domain Eukaryota; kingdom Metazoa; phylum Chordata; class Lepidosauria; order Squamata; family Lacertidae; genus Podarcis; species Podarcis vaucheri. Next base: position 109,955,759 of record NC_138762.1, read on the forward strand.
AGGGTGGTGGATGCAGGTTGAGGGGCGGGGTTAAGCAGATATGCTTTTAAAAAGTAAAATAAAGGGGCATGGTTGTACTACTTTTCGGTCTAATTTCTAGGGTGTTTACCCAATGGTCTGTCTGCCAAGAGAGCACAGTTCTTGGCTGGTTTTTGCAAAAGAGGCCTGAGCTTTTCAGTTGCCAGCAGGCTTGACTATTCAGGTGGCAGGGGGACATAGATGTGGCCACAAAGAGGAGCAGAAGTAGCTCCCTGACTAGTTTCTGGCAAGTAGATGTAAGCATTCCAAGTCTGGGAGCATCATTTCAGCTGCCAAGCTGTCCTCCCCACAGAGGAGAAAACCTAAACGACACTTCATATTCCCAGTTAAAGAACCACTACCCCATACAAGAGGGAGAGCAGAACAGCTCCCCTGACCGGCTTTGGGACTTGCGTGCATACAACCCTTCCTCTTTCACTGTCCCCACAGCTGGGAGGAGAAGGCAAGAAGTCAGAGTATCAAGGTTGGCACCCCATGGTGCATTCAGCAAGCCAGCATCCCTTCTCACTCCTCGCCACAATGGTCCAAGAGGACCGCAAGTGGTGCAGCAGCAGACTCCGGGCACGCAGGTGGTGAGAGAAGGAGTTCAAGGGGCCAGCATGGATGGATGCGCTCCCACCACTTCCATGGGCAAGCAAGCAAGCCGGCTGTGCTGCTCACGGGCTCTGGGTGGGGTCTCCCCTCACTCAGCTGCCAGATCTGCTCCAGGAGAGCCAGTGAAGAGATGGCTCTGGCAGGTTGTGGGGTGGGGACACCTCCAGGATGTCCCAGATAAGAAGTTTGGGATGAATATTTTGGCCTAATACCATTTCATTTACACAGAGTTAAAAGATATAGCTATAGTTGTTCTGTCCTCCATCCATCCATCCATCCATCATTTAGCTGTTCAGTACTATTTCCTTTGTTTCAATAGGAACTCTAAAAAAGTATTCTTCTGGGACACACAATATTGTAATACAGACCTTCCAAGTAAGTGTGCATACCTGTTTCGTTATGTTTTAAAAAGTTTTGTTAAAACTTCTGTTGTGTTTTGTGACTTTGGGATTATAGAGTGATCATTATCCTGGCACCAAACCTGCAAATCCACAACAGAGATGACTCGAAGGAAGGTGCTTGTTACTGCTACTCAGATGGAAACAATATGAATTAATAGTCTTCCTGCTGACAGTTGGCATAAAATGATTTACAATTTTCAGCATGGAGCCGAATTTTCATCATTTAGGTGTACTACTTCCTTATAGATTATAATTTAGCATAATGATGTGATTATCTGTCTAAAGTACAAAAGGGCTTGTTGTCAGCTGAGGATGTAAAGTACCTATTTTCAGTGCCTCGAAGCAATCCTTTGAGTTTATTTTCCCCAGTTCTAGCCTGCTGGTTCAACACAGGCAAACCCAGTGCTTGTGACTAATCTTATTTTCCTTTGTTCAAGAAAAACTTCAATCCTGATTGGTTCCTAATCACACTGCCCTTTAACACAGCCTGCGTTGTATGTCAGAGTAAAGGGAGCTGCTAAAAAAACAAGGAGGAAATGTTGTGATAAATGTAAAGCAGTTATAGCCTCTGTCACACATTTATTCAGGTTTTGTTTTAAAGTTTTGTTCAGATTACTACCTGGAGTGTGCCTAGTCAAGCACTGACAATATTATGAATGTTATTTTCTGGCAATTGAATGAGTAAAATTCTTGGTTTTCTGGGATAAATTGGATATATTCACCTAGAAAATATAAGGAAGATGAAGTGTTTATGTGTGTGTCTTTTCCATCCCTGTAATGGGGCAGCCTCTGGGCTCCTAAAAAGCCACTCTGGAAGGTCAACAGGTTCCACGGAACACTATATCATGTGGCTTGTGTGGCGGCAGCTGGTGTGAGAGAGACATCCATAGAAACTGGATTCCCTCTCGTTGCAAAATGCAAGTGCGTTCTTCTCACAAGCGGCTTTGAGGATCCAATATGTTGAAAACAGTTGAGCTGAATATGAATAAAATACAAATGAAACAATTGAGTTCAATATGTGCAAGATTCCGGGCCAAATTAGTTGTGACGTTACATTTATGAATGCATTGAATGAGTCTGTTTGGAAGGGGGGGGGGTGGATATGAGCAGGATTTAACCATTTCGCTTCATGCCAAAAGTTATTCCCCTGAAGCTGCTGTTCACCTTGGGAGGAAGGGGGTCAATCTCCTTTCTCATGCCTATAATGAAAGATGTCAGGGGGGCATTCCTTATGAAGGATGGTGACTTTGGTAAAAAATTCATAAAACCTTGGATAATTGCATAATTAATTGCTACTTTTTATAATAACTTAAGGGCAAAAAATAAAATAAAATAAAATAAAAAGAGCTAAAATGATGGGTGTTAAAATAGTTTACATATCTTTTCTAAAATCCTAAATACCATGTGATGGTAATGGATTAGATTTAAAAGCCAGCAGTTAAACTGTATATTTTAAATTCTAAAGTGGAGCGCTAGGTTATTTGTTAGCTGCTCTTTTCTGTGGCATATATAAAAGCACTTGCCTTATTTGTGTTTAATTACTGGCACATAGGACTGTTCCACTTTGCACATGGCAACAGACATGGATTTGGTACCAGGTGTATACTGGAGTGGCTTCTACAGTCATTCTTGCTTTTCTTATGCATGTCCCTGTAAAACATGCAAACTTCCAAATGGGTCTCATTGGTGTGTTATACATGTAAGTGTATTCTTAACTGATCCATCAATAGCAATGTGTGTGTGAAGTAGCCCTCAGTTCCTTCACACAACTTTCATCTTATTTGCTTTTTACACCTCTTATCAGCCATGTGGTTGTCTTCGCCTGAGTCCTTTCTCAAAATGAGATCTAGTGTGTCCCAAACAGAGAGGGCTTATCATTTCCCAAAACTTGATTATAGTGACATTTGTCATTGCAACTTAAAATGATTCTTATTCCTCTTCTGCCTTCCTTGGGGCTACTATGAACCCTGATGGAATGCAAAAGCTAGCAAGCCTGGGCCAGAGAGCACATAACTAGCTCTTGAAGTGGGCCGGAAAATATTTGGGACCATTTGTTTGTGTTAATATGACAGGAAGGCTTAACTAAAATACATTAAGTAAATATTAGTATATAATAAGACTGTAAGAATGTCAACACACCTCTGGCCACACGTATTGTAGCATGACAACAGAACAGCAGGCAGGCGGTTTGGGCAGCCAAAGGAGGCCCAGGCAAGTGGTGCAGGTGATGGCCAGTCCAGGTGGGTCTCAGAGAAACAGCCACCTCATACCAACGCTGCCATTTCAGTCTCAGGCCAAGGAGGAAAAGTGGCAGCAGCTCTGGTTGGATGCTCTGAGGAGCTCCCCCAGCCTGCCCTGCCTGCTCCTCTTTCTTGGGCTGGTCTTCGGCCAAGCGGGTGAGTGAGGAGGAAGGAACTGGAGGTGGATGCAGTTGGGCAGGCGGGCAGGGTGGGTTTTCAAGCCTTCCTACGGTCCCTCTGCCACTGCTGATAGAGAGAAAGTCTGCTCTTGGTCTCCTCTCCTCCATGGCTGCTGCTTTGGGAAGGAGAGAAAAAGTTGACATTTTGAAACGCAGACTTCTTTCTCCCCTCCTCACTGCAATAGCCTCCCACAGCACTCTCTCTCTCTTTCTCGGCATGTGTGTGAGTTCAAAGGGATGGTGAAGGGGATAAAGAGTTTCTCCCCTTCATTCCCCTCTCCCCTGCCAGTGGTGTAACTGGAGGTGGAGTTTGGGGTTGGCAAGGTGCAAAGGGAGGGGTGATTTGGGGTCAGCTCTGGTGGGAGGGGGGTTTGGGGTGCTGTAAAGGGAGAGGGAGGAGTTTTTGTCAGGTGTAAAGGGAGGGGGCTGCAAAGGTGTGGCAGTTTGGTGGGGATGATGCCCCTGGCAACCCAACTGAGTGAAAGTCCACAAACTGACCATGCGTGTCACAGGTAACTTGGTCCTAACCCACAATATAAATCGTGGCTATGCCCATGCAAGCAGATTATTTGTACAGTATTGTTCAATGTTACCTTCCTTTCCACAGGTATGAACCCAGATGTTGCTAATGCTTCATTTCCCACTTCCAGTACAGAGAGAAATTGCCTTGTATCCTGGTGAAATACTTGAGCCTAGGCTCTGAGCACATGATCTGGTTCTTAGCCATCTTATAGCAAAGCCTGGCTCAGTTTTACTAGTGAGAACTGGGTGTCTGCATACCTGGTGATCAAGATCCAGGCTCCAGGTCCATCAGTTTACATTCATGTAGAACAGTATGCAGCATGTGCTCTCAACATACGTACTTCTTTGTGTACTGCAATGCAGGTGTTGTATTCTTTTAAAAACAAGGTGCTGTGTCTCCTTTTCTTCTCTCTGTAATTTACAAGGCAAGTTAAACTCTGGGCCTGTTTAATGGACCTAATAGCAGACTTTCAAAGCCAACAACTGAATCAACTACAAAGCCATGCATTTGCAGACAAGCCTGATGATTTACAAAATTTAATAAGCTTCTTCCTTATGGCTTTCTCCCCAAAGATGCTGTTCCTGTAACTGCTGCCAAGAATGCTGTCAGAGGTGCACAGACTATTGCTATAATGAAAATTTTGTGGAAAGCTGCATAAACAATCTCTAGTACTTGCTAATTCTTTAACAGTGACTATATTCTGCACTATGTAATGCATACAATTACCTACAGACACCTTATAGATAGGAGCAAGAACCCAAGGATTGTCTGACAATCCACTTTTGATAAATGCTCTTACTGTTCAACTATAGAATTGTGCACAGAACAGTAGGCAAAGAGAGAAAGAAACATTTCCAAAGAGGAAGAAAATAAGTGAAATAGATAGCAAAAAAGAGTAAAATGGAAAAAAGCACTGTAGGGAGTTGGGAAGCCACCACCAACAGCAACACCATCATCCCCCCATTTAGTGCTAATTATAGCATATTGGCCTGTCTCACTGCTGTTGCTGCTGTTGCTGCATGACATTGGGCCTGATCCAGACCGGCTTGGAGCTGGTGCAGAGATTGGACCCAATTGCCCTGTCCCCCCTCACTTGCTGCTGCTGCAGCCGCCATGAGCAGCTGGGCTGTGGCTTCTGTGGTGGCTAAACCACACTTCACCTCAGGCCTTTTTGAACATCTGCAACATTCATCGCAAATATATTGCAAGTTATGTTGGAGCAGTGCAGATTCAACAAACTTGTAGTTAGGCTATCATGAGATTGGTACTCTCCTGGCTCACCTTAATCAATGTGAGGCATTACTGCTCCAGCGCAGATGTTCACAGAGGTGAAAGTTCATCAGATTTCCATTTAGCCAGAGTTCCTATCAGCTTCAAATCCTGGTTAAGCGAATTTCTCCATTATAGCTGTGTAAGAATATAGGGTGGTCTTCTCAACAGTACCATTCTGTTTTGCAGCATTTCTTCAAGTCTAGATTCAAAATACACATTTTGTAGAATGTGTTTATTCAGTATAGGATGCTGTTCCTGTTTAGACTAAATCTGTTTAGAGCTGGGGAATTGATAATAGATTCTGACTGAATGACACTTCCTGATTAGATAAATTTCCCCATTCTAAATTATTAAGCCGTCTTCTGCTTCCTGTTTCCTACCTTCCATTGTTCTTGTTCCTTTGTCTCCTACTTTGTCTCCTCCCCTGCTTGGTTTTGAGATTTTCCAGTTGTATTATTCACATAGTCACAGCTCACTGTCTCCCCTGCCATAAGAACATAATAAGAGGTCTGCTGATCAGACCAACAGCCCACCTAATTCAGGCCCCTGTTCTCAAAGTGGCTAACCAGATGCGCCAGGGAGCCTGCAGGCAGCCGAGGAGACCTATGGTCCTCTTCCACTGCAGTCCAGAGACTGGTCTTCAGAGGCTTATGATCCTGGAGGCCATATATAATCTCTGTCATGACTAGTAGTGGTTTTATCCTTCACACATTTGTCCAGATCCCTTTTAAAGCCACTCAAGGTGATGGCCACCACATCATCTTGTGGAAGTGAATTCCATAGTTTAAATATGTCCTATGTGACCAAGTACTTTGTTTGTCTGTCCTGAACTTCTATGGGGCAGGAAGCAAATCATCTTTCTACTCACTTTCTCCAAATCATGCATAAATATGTACATCTGTATCATTTCCCCATCCATTATTTATTTAACTCCCCACTCATGTTGTAACATAACGGGGAAATGCTCCAGCCTTCTGATCATTTGCTTTGCCCTTTTGTGCACTTTTTTCAGCCGTACAATGTTGCTAAATCTACAATACCCAATCTTCTTAAAATGTAGATTTTTCTCCAGAGGTGTTTAGCAAGAAACGCCTCTAATGTAATGATAGATGTGAGAAAGCAGACACATTCTGTTATCACAAATGCCTTCTATGATTTATTTCCAGCACGGGAGCCTCTCATGGAGATATGTGGGCAAAACAAATTGAAATCAGAAGGGTGTTTTCCTTTCTTACTGTCTGATAGGATTTGGGTTCTCCCTCACTTGCCCCTTGCAAATTTTTGTGTATGTCCTTGGGCTGTGCAGAAAGTACACACATTTGTGGAATCACAAGGGGATTCTTTTTAGATGAAAAAGAGATGTGTGGGACAGCTTAGTGAGAATGAATTAGAGGTATTTTCTCCTCCAAACATCTGTCAGCCACAGGGAAGAATAGAGATGGTAGAATAATTTAATGCATGAAAAATGATTTCTTGACATTGTTACAATATACTTGAACCTCGTTAGGTGTTCAGTCACATTCCTCCACCTCAGAATAGTTTATAACTCAGTTTTATACCAGGAACAGCTCGTAGCTTTAAAAATATATATATTGGTGACTTTCTTACTGAGAAACACATGTTAATGTTCTACAGAGGGTAGGAGGACCATTGGAAGGTGTCAGTGATTCAATGATCTATGGCTTTCTTGCCATTGGGTTGTATCTTTTTATAGACTGTTTAGGGTTAGCAAATAGGATTGGAAAGGAAACCTACTGTTCATGTCATGAATACAGCAAGACAAATAGAATATGAAGAAGCTTATGGCACCGGCTGCTTTTCAACTGGTTCAGTGCATGTTGGGAAGTAAAAGTTCTTCTCCATCCCACCTGCAAAGCTCGGATATTTTCTCTCCTTAAGAAAACTCCCACTTCATTTGTGGCTCTTTCAAGAGACTCACACACTCAACTGCTTTTATTCCCGGTCTTTCCTTGAAGGCAATGAAGTGGGGGGGACGGATGCCCTACTGATTTAAAAGATATATTAAGAGAGATCAATGACACAATGTCACTGACAATTGAATTCATGTAAAGCTCCTCAGAGTGTTAGAAAATAAAGTGGAAGCCACAGAGTTTCATTCCTTTTATCTCTTTGATCCCCATGTTCAAGAATAGCAAAGGCCTGCAGCAGTGCTTAGACTGTAACACTATCATGAGAGGAGCTATTATTGACTTTGGCATTACTGAGCACATGATGCCAGTTTACTGAAGCCAGAGATGCTGATTTATATTTATATTTATATTTATTATTTTTAGCTCAGCCACAATTTCTGCAACAGCAGAACTCGTCATGATGGCACTGATGTTTTATCTTAAGGAATGAGCTACTTGTCATCAATAGCATTTATGGGATGGTTCAAAGGGTGTGCATTTTTCTTAATGGTTTAATCAGAAAGGATTTAACTTGTTAATCTGTAAAAGGAAGTTCAGCACATAACCCATTGGGAAATTGCTTCCCTCAGTTATGGAGGAGGAAATCACCCAGTTCTGCATGGATTTCTAGCTCTCTGAAGACAAACTGATATGTCTTTGAAATGATGCAAAATTCTCATAGGTTTGTGAGAATTAAATTGTGTGCCATCCACACTTTCATTTCTCCCACGATTTCTAGTATTTTGCATTGGTCTATTATCACATGTCTGAGGGGGTTTTTTTGTTGGTAATGTCCTGGGAAAACCCGCTGTTTACTGCTGAATCTGACCAAACAACAATCTGTGGAAAAAACAAATAAAAAATTGTCCCTCTTCTGAACCAGTCCTAAAACAGCTCCTGAATGGGATTTGCTTGCTTACCTGGGAGCTGTGTTGGGGGTGGTCGGCTCTCACCTCCTTTCTTTCCTAGCTACCCCTGTAGGATAGTTTTCCAGCCTGCCTGCAACAGCAAACTTAGTTTCCTCAGCATGCTTCAACTTTTATTTATTTATTTATTTTTACTTTCCCCTGTTTGGTGCTCATGTAAAAACTGCAATCAAACAATAGATGTACAAAACAAATGTGTGTGATCCTGCTCAGTTGTTTTGACTTGTTTTTATGGTTCCAATCCCAGTTTTATTTTCTGTCTTGTATTGGAAGTGTCCTGGCTCCTTTTGTGTATGCTAAATGCTTGTCAGTTTATCCAGTTTTCTGCTAATCTGGTTTTCTGATTCCTTTGGAGTGAATGTTAGTTTTTTTTAAACTGGGACTTATCCTTCACACCCAGTGGTTTGACAGGCCCTGGACCCATTGCACAGAAGTACGGGAGAATTCCTCCTTCATACAAGATCCCGCTCTCTCAGCTGTACTGGCCAGAAATAAAGACCTCCTCAAGGAAGCAGGGATGTCTGTTGTAGTAGTTAGTAGAGGCGAGCGATGGACAATAGTTTTATCCAAGTGCTGAAGATGTTAAATGAGAGGTACTGCTCCCCACAGTGAGTATATTCATCTACCTACCACATTGGGTAAAGAGGTTTTGTGGCTGTTTGAAAGGCTACAAAAGGCTGTTGCAGGTTTTGGTGTTCTTTCCCAGGCCTGCAAAACCTGTTTTGTCGCAGTCTTATGTGACAAAATAACAGCCTGAAGACAACACCCCTACCACACATTTCAGTGCTAATAAGGGATTGTATCCAGCTAGAGACAAACAGAATCTGATATATCGCCTGATATTAACCTCGAAGAAACCTGAAGTCCACATTTGCAACAACCGTGATTTATGAGTTCATCATTTATTATTGAAGGCATGTATCCTGTGAAGTACATTGCCAAGGTGCTTCTTTTGAATCTTGAGAACTGACTTTGAATCATGTATCCAGGCTGTACCTTTACTGCTTTTACAGGAAGCTATAAAGCCCCCGACCTTTCCCTAGCTTTGCAGCCTTGCCCTCTTTCAGCCCTGAGCTCCCTCTTCAGCACTGTTGCAAGCTCATTTTTATTTCCAGAATTTTGTCAGAAATTTAGCTACTGCTAGAATTGCCAGCTGGCTGCTGAGTTGCCAGCCTAGCTGTTATTTTGGTTAATTAGCCAGTTGAGTTGACTGCAAGAGCCTCTTATGGGCAATTGCACCAACTGGCGTTTGTGTGTTGCTCCTCTTGGTGCCATAAGTGGAGGGCTTTCCTGCTGAAAGACATGCCGGCTGTCTCAGGCTCTAGCAAAATGCATCCAGAAAGGGTGGTTCTCCTTCCCATCTTGATGTTGTCTGCTTGCCTCTTCTCCCGCCTCTCTCCCTGCTGCCCCCCACATACCTTCCTAGGCTCTTCTATTGTGACATGCAATGGCTGGGGCTGTTTTTCCGCTTCTCTTCATCAAGAAGAATTTGCAGACCTAATGCCAACACAGCAGAAGGAAATGACGGCTGCTGCTAGGGCAGTGCTGCCAACCCATACTGCCACAGCCTGGACCCACAGGCTGCTTTCTCCTGCATGCCCAGATGCTCTTTAGAAATAGGTTTTTAGGGGAAGGTTAGGCCCACAGGCAAAATGGGTTTTTAGCACATCCCAAGGACGCAATCTTTTCAATTATAAGGTTTTAAAAAACACCTTCAAATCAACTCTCTTTCTCAGCTTTTTTCTGTGGTGCTGATGGGCTAGTTACATATTACATGCTAGTGTGTATTATCCCCTGGATGTTATATATAACATAGCCCCTTTGGGGAAAGGGGAGATTTAGAATGAAGAACTGCAAGAGAGAAAGGGGCCTAACCCTTTCCCTGCCCACTTTCCCCCCTTCTACAAATTGTACCTTCAGCAGGTATTTTTCTCCACAGTTTCAGGTGCATGCCTGATCTTACAGATGTGGGTTTTGAACCCTTGTGCAAAGTATTGGCTTAACTGGAGCAGAGCAATGCCCTTTCCCCACTGATTTTCCATGCTGAATTTCTCATCCCAAAATGGCTGCTTAAAACATGCATTTGGAGAGTGTAGATTGTGCAAACAAAGATGTGCTCTCCCAAGCCCACATTCCCAGCATGTCCACAATCTTGTCTCTGCAACATCTGCACTGGCTTGGTCATGTCCACAGAATGGAAGCTGGCAGGATCCCCAAGTAGGTGATCTGCCCCACCTGCAACAAAACATCTCTCTCCTGTATCAGTCTCTACAGCCACAGCTGGTGATGTAACTTTCAACAGTTTGACTTTACCCCTAAAGACACACACATCTGTTGTCTCCCGAGATAGACTGATGCCCACCAAACAGTGAAGTACCCACAATGGTCCCTACAGTGACTCCAAATTCTGGGTGTCAGCCATTGGCACGCAAAGCCTGCTGGGTGCCTTTACTTCAGGGGGAGCTCTGTAAGTTGTCCAAGTGTAACTGTGCTGTAAACTTAAATGATTTGTGTAGCTTGAACTTTTAAACGCAACTGATGAGAGTAAAAATGACACCAGCCTTGTGCTCATATAGATCTATTATATCTTGAAGTTGGTCCATGCATACTAAAGAGAGCACATTTGGAAATCACAAGTCACTTAAAATGTCTCTTGCCTGGAATATGTCTGGATTTCCTGCCAATATGAGGAGTGACGTCAAATAATAGGTGCTATTACTGGAGCATGAAATGATTAGTTAAAGTTCACAGTGCTTGGCTAGATCATTTAGACCCTTATTAGGCAAAAAGAAGAAAAAAGAAATTGTGAGTGATTTGTGTGTGTGTTCCTTTTAAAAACTCTAACTGCTCCAACAACTTTGGCATACAATTCTTATTCCGCACTGCGGCCCCAGTCCAGTACATGGAGGCAAGTTTCTACGTGATACACCTAGCAGGTTGAGAACTTGCCTGTGGGGGGGGGGGGCTGTGGCTCAGTGACAGAGCCCTTGTTTTGTAGGGAAATAATTCCTGGTTCTGCCCCCAGCATTTGCGCCTGGGTGCGCTAAGGTAGCAAGGTTAGGGAGAACTCTGCCTGAGGCCTAGGGGAGAGAGCGCCACTGCCTGTTAAAGATGGCTGGATGGGTTAGCTTCATATTGTTCCTGTAGTAATAATAGTGCACCAACCACCTGTCCAAAATGGGCACTGATCAGATATTGGGAGGAGGGACGCAGAACCATTTTCCTCCTCTACAGTCAATCAGCACCACTGCCTGTTATTTGACAGTTTGTATAGCAGAGATCACTAATCTGATGCCACGTTAGCTACCTTTGCTCAGCAGCATGCCAAGGTGGGTTGGTGGTGTGGGATTCAATGCGTGGTATTTGCCGTATGTGGAATCTAGGTTAACCTAGATCAGGAGGGCATCCAGCTTGACTTAAGATGGATTGACAAGCTGTCTTTCCTTTCATTCTTGCCGTTTGTCTAACGATCTGCACGGGAGTTCCCCTGTGTATTCTGTGACACTTATTAGCAAGTGTGCAGGGCTGAGGCAACTGTTGTTTATATCCATATCTCACCTGTGATAACTTTAACAAGAAATGACATGAGCTAGCGTCTGGAGCTGGCTGAAGGTCACAGCCAGTTTGCAAAGGAAGCCCAGTGCAGCCCCTTCTCCAACTCTGGGCCTTGCCAATTCAGATTTGTCGAGAGCAGCCGGCTGAGTCATTTCACATCATTAATGCCAAAACGACTGAGGGCACGCTACCTGCATTAGCTTCTCAGTTCCAGGAGTAGAAGCACACAGAGCTATTAGCGCACCTCATTCACATCTTAGATAAGAATGTTGGAATGGTTCCACATGGCAGATGAACAAAAGAAGTCATTAGGTTTATGCTTGTCCACATCTACTCAAGTGGCTGACATTCCCTGCCTTTGCTGTTTTAAATCAAGACTGATTTACTGCATTGCCTTTTTTGTGAGGGTTGTGTAAAAAAGAAAAGAAAAAAGAACCCCCTGCTGCACATCACATGCAGTCCATTAGAGCAGCTAACCTACATTTTCCACTGCAAACAGCTTCTGTTGTACACATTATGCCCCTAATAGTGCTATAACAACAACATGTGCATTTGCAGCTCTGATAATGGCTGTAATTACTGGGATGCCTATAACTGGTGCCGCTGTGTGGCTAAAAGAGTGAGCAAAGGTTGTTCTCCCACTTCTGCAGCCCCGTCTGCAGGATGTGAAGGTAGGAAGACATTCTTCAGCAACCTACTTCAGCTGGGGGCAAGTGAAAGCTTTAAAATTGTCAGAGGCATGAGGACTTATCAGTAAGCACAGTAGTAGTAGGGGTTTGTTTTGAAATTTGTCTTCCTTTTATGGAATTTTTTCTTTCTGCTAGTAGTTTACATTGGCTATTTGTCTAATTCAGCAACGATCTTCTAATGTGGAATTGAACCAAATATTGACTCATAGACTTGGTGACTATGCTACAGCCTCCCATCCGCTACATACTTCAGACCAGTTTTGAGCAAAATACTAGAGGAACCTGCTTCTTGTATGCATCATGGACTGTGTATACACAAAATCTTATTCTAGAATCAGTGGAGTCTGGGTACTTGTTCTTGTCGTTTTACATATTCCACACACAATCGATATATGTTGCATTTGTCCCTGAAAAGTACTTCTTGAGAAACTGGTTTCATTCTGAAAATGAAAGCTCATTGCAGATTGATTCTGCCCAAGCAGTGTGTCCATTTGAAAACAGGTTCCGGCAGCCCCAGCAATGGGGGCGTAGCCACACCTGCCCCTTGGGGGGGGTGCATCAAGATTGCAATTGCCACTTCCTTCATTCAATTTAGGTATGTGAAAGGAGGAAAATGCATGTACAGTACAGTGGTACCTTAGTCAAAATAAAAAAAATTCCTTCCAGTAGCACCTTAAAGACCAACTAAGTTAGTTCTTGGTATGAGCTTTCGTGTGCATGCACACTTCTTCAGATGCATGCACACAGAAGCTCATACCAAGAACTAACTTAGTTGGTCTTTAAGGTGCTACTGGAAGGAATTTTTTTATTTTGACTATGGCAGACCAACACGGCTACCTATCTGTAAGTGGTACCTTAGGTTACAGATGCTTCAGGTTACAGAAATAGTACCTCGGGTTAAGAACTTTGCTTCAGGATGAGAACAGAAATCACATGGCGGCAGTGGGAGGCCCCATTAGCTTCAGGTTAAGAACAGTTACAGGTTAAGAATGGACCTCTGGAACGAATTAAGTACGTAACCAGAGGTACCACTGTATAAACTACATAATCAAAGAGGGGGTGTCCAAATGTGCATAAAGTAAGCACAGCCAGTCTTGCGGATGGCAAGGCCTAGAATCAATCTAGCATGAAAGCAGCATGAACGATTCTGAATTGAGAAAAACTACATTTTTGTATTACAAATGATTTAGTGTGTACGCAGCCTTTGTCCCCTTTGGGGTTTGGGTGATTGCAAAATCATAGAAGCATAAAATCATAGAAGAACTGTAGATTTGGAAGGAACCCCAATGGTCATCTAGTCCAACCCCCTGCAATGCAGGAATCTCCACTAAAACAACTGGGGGAGATGACTTGGGCCCAGGGTTTAGGGTGCGCAGCATGCATGACGCCATGAAATCACATTGTTTCACGGCGTCACACGCCCCTCCCCCAGCCTCAACCTGACTTCTGGTTCTGAGGTCTTGCAAGGCCTCAGACATAGACAAAAGAAGAAATGGCAGTTGCTTAGCTGTCCCTTTTGTTGCTGCAAGGCAGTTGTGGATTAGAACACTCTCACTCAAAGTGCCAATAGCATAATTGAGCGTTAGGTTTGCCTCTTTATGGACAATGTAATGAAAGAGAGAGATATCAACAGCTATTAAGTATGATAAGTACTGGTTTGGCCATTGCTGCTTTTCAGAACTCCTAAAGCAGTGTTTCCCAACCTTTTTTGGGCAAAGGCACACTTGTTTCATGAAAAAAATCTCGAGGCACACCACCATTACAGCCCCGTGACGTCAGCGCGCAGCGTCACGCCGGGAGGGACATGAATTGCTAGCAAATTACATAATCACCTCCTTGAGGGCTGGCTCATCTTCTCCGAAGGCAGAACCCCATTAATTAACAGCACAGACTCACACCATAGCCAAGATGAGGGGGGGAAACCTCAGTCATGCACAGTCATGCACATGTGGGGGCTAAATGAGGACGAAGACCGGGCAGAGAGCAGGGTTCAAATCACCCCACCTGGCCAGGACAATCCCTGGGTGCTCCCTTGGGCCACTCGCCTGACCCACCTCTCAGGGCTGTTGTTGCGAGGATAACACGGGGAGAACCACGCGCGCCCCCGGGAGCTCCTTGGAGGGGAAAGCGGGCGATGAATGCAATGCACGAAATATATGAGAGGCGACCAGGTTTTGCAGGTGAGGGGCCCCCGCCAGCCTCTGCTTCCAACACCCGGCGCAACGACGCCGAAGTTTCCCCCCGGGCTCGGCTCGGGGAGCAGCGCTGCTCCCCCCCGGCTCCCCTTCGCCCTCCCGGCTCTCTCTGCCGCCCACTGGGGACCCCCTCACCTGCCAAGTCCGGAGCGCCGGTGGAAGTTGCATGCATGCATGCAGGGCGCCGCATTGCCATTGCATTGCACTGCACTCCATGCAACGCCTGCATGCATGCATTGCCTTGCACGCCCGCCAAGGGGTCTCCCTGCGGTCCGATGCGTCCCCTCCGGCGCGGATGCAGCATTGCAAAAATAACCCCCCCGACGCAGCCCTACCTGGGGGGCAGCCTCCGCCTCCGCTGCTCGGCCTCCGCGGGGATCCCCGGGCTCCATCCTGCCGCCTGATCTCCACGGGGGCGCAGGCAGGCTGCACGGGGTCTGCGTGGAAGAGCCCCTGCCCGCCCGGCCGCCGCCGCTGCGCTCATTCCATGGCCGGGAGAAGAGCGCTTCAAACAAAACGCCCGGCCCGCCAGGCCACGCTGGGAAACGTAGTTCGCGCACCCCGCGCGGGCGCGGAGCCCAAGGGCGAGGGGACTACGGATCCCGGCAGCCCCCGCGCCGGGGACGGAGGGGGAGAGGCCGGGTGCAGGGATGGAGGGACGGGTGGGCGAGCGAGTGAGTGAGTGGCAGCCGCCAAGCCTTGGCCGAGAGCCAGGAAGGCCTCCCCGGAGGAGGAGGAGGAGGGAGGCGCAGAGCGGGAGGGAGGGAGGGAACCCCAGGGGTCATCTAGTGACAGCGCCCCAATCGAAAATTTGACTTTAAAAAAAAAAATCTTTCGAATTTTTTAATTTTTCCCGCAGCACACCAGGCAACATCTCGTGGCACACTAGTGTGCCGTGGAACAGTGGTTGGGAAACACTGTCCTAAAGAACCCACTTTAGGAGCAAGTTTGGAAAACTCAGCAGTGGCCAGAGGATTGGAGAAGATCAGTTTACATCCCAATCCCAAAGAAGGGCAGTGCCAAAGAATGCTCCAACTACCGCACAATTGCGCTCATTTCACATGCTAGCAAGGTTATGCTTAAAATTCTACAAGGAAGGCTCACGCAGTATGTGGACCGAGAACTCCCAGAAGTGCAAGCTGGATTTAGAAGAGGCAGAGGAACCAGAGAGCAAATTGCAAACATACGCTGGATTATGGAGAAAGCTAGAGAGTTCCAGAAAGACATCTACTTCTGCTTTATTGACTATGCAAAAGCCTTTGACTGTGTTGACCACAACAAACTATGGCAAGTTCTTAAAGAAATGGGAGTGCCTGATCACCTCATCTGTCTCCTGAGAAATCTCTATGTGGGACAAGAAGCTACAGTTAGAACTGGATATGGAACAACTGATTGGTTCAAAATTGGGAAAGGAGTACAACAAGGCTGTATATTGTCTCCCTGCTTATTTAACTTATATGCAGAATTCATCATGCGAAAGGCTGGGCTGGATGAATCCAAAACCCGAATTAAGATTGCCAGAAGAAATATCAACAACCTCAGATATGCAGATGACACAACACTGATGGCAGAAAGTGAGGAGGAATTAAAGAACCTTTTAATGAGGGTGAAAGAGGAGAGCGCAAAATATGGTCTGAAGCTCAACATCAAGAAAACGAAGATCATGGCCACTGGTCCCATCACCTCCTGGCAAATAGAAGGAGAAGAAATGGAGGCAGTGAGAGATTTTACTTTCTTGGGCTCCATGATCACTGCAGATGGTGACAGCAGCCATGAAATTAAAAGACGCCTGCTTCTTGGGAGAAAAGCAATGACAAACCTAGACAGCATCTTAAAAAGTAGAGACATCACCTTGCCAACAGAGGTCCGTATAGTAAAAGCTATGGTTTTCCCAGTAGTGATGTATGGAAGTGAGAGCTGGACCATAAAGAAGGCTGATCACCGAAGAATTGATGCTTTTGAATTCTTTTTTTTTATATATAAATTTTTTATTGGTTTTACAGATTTTTTAGGACAATACAAACATATAAAAAGACATACAAACACGTATAGTTTCATAACCTTTTTTCATGAACCGTGTTTCTCCGACTTCCCCGTACCTCCCCTTTCTGCATCCCAATGTCCAAAAAGTTTTTAGCAACTCTAAATACATCTGTCAGTCCTCTGTCCTCTTACTCTTTTCTTCATCTAATCTTATTTCGCTGTAACCCTTTCTTACTCAAACCTCGACATTCTAACATTCAGCAAGTTTATAATAGTCCTTAAGATAAGTCTTAAATTTCTTCCATTCTTCTTCCGCCGTCTCCTTTCCCCGATCGCGGATTCTGCCAGTCATCTCAGCTAGTGTCATATAGTCCATCACTTTCATCTGCCATTCTTCCAAGGTGGGTAGATCTTGTGTCTTCCAATATTTTGCGATGAGTATTCTTGCTGCTGTTGTAGCATACATAAAGAAAGTTCTGTCTTTCTTTGACACCACTTGGCCGACAATGCCCAAGAGAAAGGCCTCTGGTTTTTTAAGAAAAGTACATTTAAGTACCTTTTTCATTTCGTTATATATCATTTCCCAGAAAGCCTTAATCTTCGGGCATGTCCACCAAAGGTGATAGAAAGTACCTTCAGTTTCTTTACATTTCCAACACTTATTATCAGGCAAATGATAAATTTTTGCTAGCTTGACTGGGGTCATGTACCACCTATAAACCATTTTCATAATATTTTCCTTTAAGGCATTACATGCCGTAAATTTAATACCGGTGTTCCACAACCATTCCCAGTCAGCAGACATGATGTTATGACCAATATCCTGTGCCCACTTAATCATAGCCGATTTAACTGTTTCATCTTGTGTATTCCATTTCAACAGCAAATTATACATTCTTGACAAGTTCTTAATATTGGGTTCTAACAGTTCGGTTTCTAATTTCGATTTTTCCACCTGGAAGCCAATTTTCCTGTCCTGTTTAAAGATCTCCATTATTTGGAAATATTGAAGCCAATCTTGTACTTTAGGTTTCATTTTCTCATAGCTTTGTAATTTCAATTTATCTCCCTCCTGTTCCAAGATTTCCCAATATTTCGGCCATCCGACCTCCATATTGAGTTTCTTCACTGCCTTAGCCTCCACGGGTGAGACCCATCTAGGGGTTTTGTTTTCCAACAGATCTTTATATCTTATCCAGACATTGAACAATGCTTTTCTAACAATATGGTTTTTAAAGGCCCTATGCACCTTAATTTTATCATACCATAGATATGCATGCCAACCAAATGCGTTATTAAAACCTTCCAAATCCAAAGTGTCTGTGTTCTCGAGGAGCATCCACTCTTTCAGCCAGCAAAATGCTGCTGCTTCATAGTACAATTTTAAGTCCGGCAGGGCAAATCCCCCTCTTTCTTTAGCATCTGTCAGTATTTTAAATTTAATTCTGGGCTTTTTGCCCTGCCAGACAAATTTCGAAATATCTTTCTGCCACCTCTTGAAACAGTCCATCTTGTCGAGAATCTGCAAAGTTTGGAACAAAAATAACATTCTAGGCAATACATTCATCTTTATCACAGCAATTCGGCCTAACATTGACAATTTCAAATTTGACCATATTTCTAGATCTTTTTTAATTTCTAACCAACATTTTTCATAGTTGTCCTTATATAAGTTCAGATTTTTTGATGTCAAATAAACCCCTAGATATTTCACCTTCTTGACCAATGTCAGTCCTGTCTCTTCTTGAAATTTCTCCTTCTCCATGGCTGTTAAGTTTTTTTCTAAGACTTTCGTTTTTTGTTTGTTCAATTTAAATCCAGCTACCTGGCCGAATTGCTGGATTATCTCCAACACCCTTTTCGTGCTAGTGTCAGGCTCTTGTAAGGTCAATACTAAGTCATCTGCAAATGCCCTTAACCTATAGTGTTTATCTCCGACCTGTACACCTTTAACCTGCTGGTCATTTCTAATCATGTTCAGCAACACCTCCAGAACTGAAATAAAAAGCAGTGGGGAAATAGGGCATCCCTGTCGTGTTCCTTTTTCTATCCTGAGTTCCTCAGTTACCACATTATTTACAATTATCTTAGCTTTTTGTTCAGAGTATATCGCACCCAGACCATTCTCAAATCCTTGGCCTACCCCCATCCCATGAAGATTCTTTTTCATAAAACTCCAAGAAATGTTATCAAAGGCTTTCTCCGCATCCACAAAAATCAACACTGCTTTAGTGTTAATTTTCACCTCTAGCAATTCCAAAATGTCTATTATATTCCTTACGTTGTCTGATAGGTGTCTTTTTGGGAGAAAGCCTGCTTGGTCCTTATGAATCTTCTCCATCAACACTCTTTTAAACCTTTTTGCCAAAATGTCTGCAAAAATTTTGTAATCCACATTAAGTAATGATATTGGGCGGTAGTTCTTAAGTTGAGTCTTTTCAGATTCTGTCTTTGGTATGAGTGAAATATACGCTTCTTTCCATGATTCTGGTGCCCTTTTCCCCTCTAAGATCTCATTACAGACTTCCTTTAACGGATGAACCAGCCACTCCTTCAGAGATTTGTAATATCTGGAAGTCAATCCATCTGGCCCTGGAGATTTGCCCAGTTGCATGTCTTGAATGGCACCCTCTATCTCTTGTTCTGTTATTCTCTGGTTTAGATCCACCTTGCTTTGATGAGAGATCTTTTGTAATCCATATTTATTAAGGAATTTATCTATATCCTCTTGATTTTGTGGTCCTTGAGAATAAAGTTTTTTAAAATAACTCAAAAAGCAGTTTCTGATCTCGTTAGGTTTAGATATGTTCTTTCCATCCACTTCTAGGTTAGTAACTGTATTTAATTTCTGTCTTTTCTTCAATTGCCATGCCAGAAGTTTGCCGCATTTATCCGCCGATTCAAATGTCTTTTGTTTCATTTGTTTTATCTTCCATTCAATCTCTTGGTTCATCAATTCCATATATTGTGTTTGATACAACTTAATCTCTCTCAAGATCTCCTGAGACTTCGGTTTTGATCTTAGTTTTTTCTCTCCTTCTTTTATCTTTTCCAAAATCTTTTCCTTCTTCTCACTCTGCTTTCTCTTTTTAATTGAGTTTTGTTGAATCAGAAATCCTCGCATCACCGCTTTACTTGCGTCCCAGATCACTCTTTTTTCCACATCGGCCTTTAGGTTTATTTCAAAGTAGTCCTTTAAAGTTTTTTGGGCCTTCATGTGGATCTCTTTATCTCGAAACAGGGTGTCATTCATCCTCCATCTGAATTGACCAGTTGTTGTAATTTTCATTTCCATCTTCAAGGCATTATGGTCGGAACAAGTTTTTGGGCAGATTTCTATTTTCTTGATCTTTGGGGCCATCCCACTAGTGACCCAAATTTGATCAATTCTGGTCCAGGTCATCATTGCTTGGGAGAAGAAGGTTCCCTCTCTCTCCAGGGGGTTCCTTGTTCTCCATATGTCTATTAAATCCATATTTTCCGTCATCTCAAAAAAAGTCTTCGGAAGTCTCCCTTCATTGGAAATTGTCAGTCTTTGTGCCTTGTCCATATTTGTGGAGACTACACCATTCATGTCTCCCATGATTATCATATTGTAATCCAGATAGTCCGTCAAAGTTTCATGGAGTCTCTTGAAAAATTCCGCTTTGCCTTCATTTGGTGCATAAATTCCAACTATTAAGTATTTTTCTCCTTGTACTTGTATTTCCACTGCGAGGTATCTTCCTTGTTCGTCTTTAAACATCATTTTTGGGGCCCATTTCTCCTTCACGTAGATCACAACTCCTCTTTTCTTGACTTTATCCGATGAGATGAATTCTTGTCCTAATCTTTTATTTATAAGTAATTTCCTGTGTGTTCTGGTTATATGGGTTTCTTGTAAGCAAATCAAATCCAATTGTTCTCTTTTCAAAATATGAAATACTTGACGTCTCCTCAAAGGCATGTTCAGCCCATTACAATTCCAACTGAGGAATTGCAGGGCCATTTTGTTATTTTTTTGTTACTCCTCCGACCGCTCCAAGTTTTTGCTCCTCCTCTGATGGGGCTGAGTCAAGTCCATACGATAAATTAAGGATGTCTATTGCTCTCTTTTGTTCTGCGATTGGGTCCACCGTTCCCTTCTGTAAGTCCTCTTGGTTTCTTTCCAGGAATCTTTCTTTGTCTTGTATGGTCTTTATTTTCACCTTCTTTCCCTTATAGTCAAAAGACAACCCTTGTGGGAACTCCCACCTAAAAGGGATGGTGTTCTTCTTCAGCAGATAGACCAAGTCCTTGTAGAAAGTTCTCAGCTCCAAGATGTGTTTAGGAATATCTTTAAAAATCTGTATAGATGAGTTTTCAATTTGCAAGGCCCTTCCGTAGTGTAGTCTTAATATTTTGTCTCTTTCTTCCCTCGATCTAAGGGTGATCAAACAATCCCTTGGGGTCTTTCTGTTCTGTCTTCTACCCAGTCTAAATGCTGTTGTTATTTTAATTTCTTCGTCCTCCAGATCTTCCCAAAAGTCAGCAAACTCTTGTGTTAAATACTCCGCTAAATTTTCTCCTTCGCTCTCGGGGATCAGTCTTAATTTCAGATTCCTTTCCTTTTTCTGTAAGTCCCACAGAGCCAGGGCTGTATCATGTTCTTCCACTTTTAAAGCAATCGGTTGCAAGTTCTGTTGCGTCTCTCCAGCAATGGTTCTGTCTTCCTCTGCAATTTTACGTGTTGCGGAATTTTCTTGAGCGAGCTTATTTATAGATTCTGTGTTTAAGTCTAATCTTGCTGATAGCTCCGTTAATTTCTGTGTATTTTCTGTGGTCTGCTTCGTCAAGTTCTCCAGAGACTGATTTATCTTGAGAAGCGCTTGTGTCACTGACTCCATAGAGGCAGCTGTCACTTTTTCTTGTCCAGTTGTTCCTGTAGGAGTCGCACCGGTAATTGAGCCTCTTTTCTTTTGTTGTTGTTGCTGAT
The DNA here is from genome assembly GCF_965113315.1 of Podarcis vaucheri. NCBI lineage: Eukaryota > Metazoa > Chordata > Lepidosauria > Squamata > Lacertidae > Podarcis > Podarcis vaucheri. The sequence continues at coordinate 109,977,219 of NC_138762.1, forward strand.
GTTGCTGCTGCTTGGCTTTAGCTCTTGTGGCTATCTCTTCCGCTGAGCCACTCATGCTCCAAGGTCATTCCCAGGGGAACAATCCCCTAATGGAAAATTCCACAGTCCTAGGCTTTACAACTATTACTTTAGCCCTCTAGGGGGAGCAGCCAAAAAATAAGTAAGGAGATGCAAAAATTTAAAAACAAGTATAAACAAGTATATCAGGAGGCTTGTAAAAGTCTTTTAAAGTACTTTTCCCAATAGATACAGTTTCAGCACATACCAGTAAGCTATAGCAAACAGAGTCCCAAAACTTTGTATCAACAAAGACTTCAACTATGTAACTTTCCCAGAAGTTAGAAACAGTTCAGTGTTCTAATATCTTATGTGGCAGTCCACTTCAGGGCAGTGAGGCAGCAGAAGGGTTTTTCCTCTTTAAATAGATCATGCAGCTCTAAGTGTCCTTTTTTCCCCCTCCCCTCTGCCCTGCTTGCTAGAGGGGAGATCTAAGTTCAATGTCAGGTTTAAATGTTCAAAAAGAAGGATAGCTCATACGGATGCAGCTTTAAAGTTCCGTTGCTTTAACTGTCATGCAGTCAGGGGGAGGCAGACTTCCTTGATTTTTTACCTTCCCCGTTTTCAGCCGAATTTTCTTTTAGAAGGTTCCAAATAGCAATTAATCTTACTCACAGGTTTTTTCCAGTCCAAATTTGCAGGAAGGAATCGGCGCTCTCCGTCAATGGCGACGCGGCTTCACCCTGCGGGCTGGGTAGCGACTCTCAGCACCGCGCTCTCCCGATGCCGTTCCGTAGCCTTTAAAAAGGCTCTTTCTGCAGTAAAGGGGGGGCGCTTTTGGTGCCCACCGAGTCTCCTTGTTCACAGGCTTCAGCACCTGTGATTTTAGGGGTCCCCCGCTTGCCGTAGCGGGTCAGACCCGAACTCACAGGGCAGTCCCTCTCCGGAGCTCGGAGAAAAGGATCGCCATTAACGCTGGCGCCGACCGGAAGTCGATGCTTTTGAATTCTGGTGCTGGAAGAGACTCTTGAGAGTCCCATGGACTGCAAGAAGAACAAACCTATCCATTCTTAAGGAAATCAGCCCTGGGTGCTCACTGGAAGGACAGATCATGAATCTGAGGCTCCAATACTTTGGCCACCTCATGAGAAGAGAAGACTCCCTGGAAAAGACCCTGATGTTGGGAAAGATGGAGAGCACAAGGAGAAGAGGACGACAGAGGATGAGATGGTTGGATGGTGTTGTCGAAGCTACCAGCATGAGTTTGACCAAACTGCGGGTGGCAGTGGAAGACAGGAGTGCCTGGCGTGCTCTGGTCCATGGGGTCACGAAGAGTCGGACACGACTAAACGACTAAACAACAACGAAAGAACCCACTATTCTGCTGGGCTTGATCCATGGTAATTTGCTTTTTTTGGAACATCTGTATAATGGAAGAAAGACAAATCATTTGTCTTTTGTTGCCTCTGACAGGGGTTATGGAAATCAATGGAAAGATCCCTAATGCAGGATTGTGGCTCCTTAGATATTGTTGGACTATAACTCCCATTATCTGTGACCATTGGTCATGCTGGCTAGGGCTGATGAGTAACTCCCATCCAATAACCACTGGGGGCTGTATGGGCCTATGGCCGCAATAAAATTTCTCTCTCTCTCTAACCACTGGGGGGGGGGCACAGATTCCCCACCCAATTATGATGGGATTTCTATTTTTAAAAAATGTCAACTTTTGAAATAAATTTAGATGAGTCAATTTTATGCTATGAAAGACTTTCCATTTAAGATGCTTCCATTCATACACTGCATCCAATAAACCTTCCCTCGGGGTCATCACATTCCCTTTTTGCTTGGGAATACTTGAACCAACTCTAGCACAAGTTGCAATATATTCCACATACAGTGATGAGCAGTAAGAGTAAAAAGGGAACATTAACAGTGGCTTACAGCAGAACAACAAGGAAGCTCTTTGTATTAATTATCCTGTAAACAAAAAACACAATAAGGAAAAAACAGATTACATGCTCTTACATTAGATGGAACAAGAGAGTGAAGCATCCGCTGAATTATTTCTTTGATCTGAGGGAAAACAGTTCCTGGTGAATTAAGAGTCCTGGAAAAGAGCCATGGAAACGAAATGGTTGAAGAATGAAAACATGCAAAAATACGTAAAGGATTCCATTTCTGATAGTTAAATTCTGTTTCCATGGCAATGTATTATCAAAATGTTGTTATTTGCTTCTGGTGACCTAATCGGCCTACTGGGCCCTGAAAGTTAAAATCTGGGCTGAGGATTCAAACAAAACAAAACAGAAAAAAGGGCCTCATCAACTTGCAAAGTATTGAAGAGTGTTGCTGCATTTCTGAGTGTTTACCACTTTCTCAAAAGGGACTTTAATGTCCTCCTAGCCAGAAGCATCTCCGATTCTTCGCTAACAAGCCAGTGCCAGAGGTATTCATGATGTTAGTAGCCTTTCTCTTGCCCACCTGATTCGTTTTGCTTCCACCCTCTGGAAATGTGTTGCCATCTTTGTCTTTTGTTTCTTCCTTTTATTCTGCTTCAAAGTATTTTGCTATTCCCAGTGATGCCAACATCCTTAAGAAAGCAACGACAGTCTCTTTCCATTCACATGATAATGCGTGGTGTCTACTATCAAAGCATGGCATGAAAGGAAGCCTGGGCTTCCAGGCAGGCTCCTCTGCTGGAAGACTGGGTGTGGACACCCTTCACCAATTCCTATTTTTATTGGGCAGGAAACGTTACACAATTTTAATATTTTAAAAAGGATTTTATAGTCTTGGCAAAGCTGCTGGATCCAGTCAAGGTTGGTTTTGATTTTATGTCGGCAATTAGTGTCTTGTTGCCATGGCAACCACACTTCACATGGTTCTTGGAAATTAAACGGCTGAACGTGAGCCCCTTCTTTCTTTTAGCCTCTGCAGTAAAGGCGCTCACTGTGTGAGAGAGATTTTGATTACAGATCCCCATAAAATATCTATAAACATGCACCATAACAGAAGAGCTCCATCAATTAAAACCAAGTATTCAATAATTTATTCTTTAATTAAAGCACCCTGCTTTTCCTTTTGCTCTAACCTTTCAAGTGTTAAAGGAGACATAAGAGCTAATTATTTTGCAAGGAGTACTTTTTAAAAATTAACAAATTAACAGACAAGCATGAAGAGGAAGGGAGGCATGGGAGGTTTTCAAATGCATTACTTATCTGCATTTATTGAACACAATACAAATTGTTTTCAAAGTTAAATAACTAATTCAATAGTTTTTCTTAAAGGCTTGTGTATATGCGGGGGGGGGGGAGAGAGACACATGTCACTCATATCTGCTACTGAGCAGGTTATGTCAATCTATGAAGGAGGTATAACCCACGTGTGAATTTTGAGCAGGTCTACAAACATGATTTTTTGTGATAACAGAGGCTGTGAATGACACTGATTCATTAAAACAGGACTAGAAGTGGAAATGTGAGCAATTGGAGAGTTCCAGTCTGTGTAGAAGTTATTATGCTTTCATCATTTCAGAACTTGCCATAAACTACACCCGGTTCTCACAATTGAAACCTGTGTGTTACCAGATCTGTTCATGTGTCATACACACACACAAACCAGTATCTTACACAAGTGTAGGTGGAAGAATCATTTTTGGAAACTTTACCGGAGAGAACTGTGTGCAACAGACATTTCTGCAAGGGACATTATTACTTTTAGAAATACCCTGCTTATTTGCAGCAACTGTAAGAACCAAACATATGCCAGTTTAAATGATATAGTTTATTTACACAAAATGGCAGACAAAGAGCAAAATAGCATTGTGGCTTAGAGTCCTATTACAGAAAGATAAAATAATAAGCTGGTTAGTAGTAAGTTTTACAGGATACCCCAACTACCCACATTGTCTGAATTGTAGAATAAGAATAAAGAGATAGGAATAGGTGAAGATATTGCCTTATATGGAATGTAGCAGAGTGCTAGGGAAGAAGCAACCAGGTAAAATGAAATGGGCCTAAAACACACCAGATGGAAAACTTGAAATGGAAATTACTTGGGTTTGGACTATTGGGAGGTTCAGAGACCGTGAGATTAGGGAAATAAGGGTCAATACATGAAAGAGGAGCAAGTTGCTAGTAGTTCCAAAGGAGAGTAATGGCCTGTGTTCCAGATAGACCTAGGGAGGAATGATCATGGCAAAGGCCAGACCAAGCCTTATGAGGTATGTTTAGCCTTAAGGAGAGAAGACTGAGAGGTGATATAATAGCCATCTTCAAATATCCAAAGGGCTGACACATGGAAGATGGAGCGAGCTTGTTCTCTGCTGCTCCAGAATGACAGAAAATCAATGACTTCAATCAAGAAAGGATATTCTGACTAAACATAAGCAATAGGTTTCTAATGGCAAGAGCTGCTGAACAATGGAAGGGACTATCTTGGAAGGTGGTTGACTCTCCTTCTTTGGAGGTTTTCTAAACAGGTTGGACGGTTGCTTGCAAGGGATTCTTTAGTTGTGTTTCTTGCATTGCAGGGGAGTAGACTATATGACACTTGGAGTCCCTTCAGACTCTACAGCTTTTGGGTGCTGCTCTGCTCTTAATTCTGTGCTGTGCCACACACCTCCCAGTGGTCATTTTGGGACTGATGCCTTTGGTAGCAGTCTTAATTGCTAATTATATATAATTCAAGGTAATAAATACCATCTATAAAATGGTAAACATTTTGAATTTTATTATCAACTCTTTAATAAAAAAGTTCATCACAAAATCAACAGAAACAGGGAGGGGGAGGACAGGTATTTAGCAATTTATCAGGCTCCAAGTATGGGCACCTTCTGTTTCTACAGAAAATGCACTGCTTGTGGTAATCATAGATGGAATGAAATGTTTCTGTGAAGGTCCACAGCCTTGCCAGTGGCAGGGAGGCTGGCCATGTGCTGTGTGAGCCTTTCTTCATACAGTAAGCGCTGCTGAACAGTGTGACGGGGAGGGAAGTTGCCAGCACCTGTGATTGTGTAGCCAAAGGCCTTTTGTGTTTGCTTCTGAAGTAGTGTAATGTCTCATCACCTCATTTTCACATACAGAAAATGTGTTAATTGCCCCATTTTAATTAGTAATAAAAAAATTAAACGCTGCTTTGCCTTTGTGAAAGTATGAAGTAATCAAGCATGTTGCTATGTTCACACTACCATTCGTGAAACAAATAAGCTTGCAAGTGATCTTTCCAACCTCACAAATGATGGACAATCTAGACTCCAGACATTCACTGCAAGAAGTTCATTAAAGACTTTACTGCACCCACAATAGAATTAAGGCATTTCTGGGTTACAAAATGTTAACAAATTAATATAATATAAATAATGTATTCATTAATTTAAAATGTAACTGTCAAAATACCAGTTGCACCATGCTCCTCCTTCAACTGCCACCAATAACCTTCGCTCAAGCTATAGGAGAGTGAGAAAGATGGGGCAGAACCACTTCAACCACTGAAAGACTAGCAACCTTGGGCTCATCTCCCAAATGCTTACATTTTTGCTGTTCACTACAAGATCTCTGCAACTAATTCTGTGTTCACACTTCCATTTACTGGACTCTCACTGCTTTTCCAGTGCTGAGTTTTTAATCCACGTTCACACATGCATATGTATCCTGTGCTTTATTATAAGATACGACTGTATGATGCCTTGGTACTCAAACTAACCTCAAACTTAAGCCATTCCTAATTTGCATAGGCTAAGGACACCCCTGCCTTCTCAATGTCCCCTGGTGCGTACACAAGCGGAAGCAAATGGGGCACTGATGAAGTCATGATGATGTGAACGGGGTGGGGGTGGAGACGTGATATACAACAATTAAGGAAAAGACTGCTCCATTAAGTGCATGTATTGCTTTTCGTTTGCTCCCCGTTCCTTTTGTGTCACCTCTCTCTTACTGTGGGCACAGACTGATATTTGTAAGCTGTTCTGGAAGCCTATTTCAGCAGAACAGCAGGATAAAAATGCCAATGATAAATCATAATAACAGTTTTAATATATGGAGGAAAACATGTCCCAGTTTGGCAGCACTGCATTCAAGTAACATCAAGTTGGATAGGTGGGTTGATAAGCTGCACTGCATCTCCACAGGGGCATATTTACAGAGGCTACTTATCAAAAAGTGAATGCATAATCTATGATCTGTAATTCATATGAAATTTGCTCTTATCTTTCAGGCTTTTGATTCTATCCTTAACCATTTTTTCTACTTCTTTATGGATGAAACTCTCTGAATAGTGTGTGAACATTTATAAATAGGTGTCCACTTTAGAAACAAGTTATATGCTACATCTCTTTAAAAATGTTTAGATGCACTTCTGCAACGAGAACTTCAGCACAAGTGAGGCCAAACCAGCTGAATTCTCTGCACCAGCAAAGGCTTGCACAGCTGTCAATCATTTAGGGAGTGGTGAGGTGAGGCTAGGAGAAAAAGAAAAGAAAAGGTGAGCCTACACCTGCCGTTCTCAACTTTGGGTCCCTAGATGTTATTGGACCACAACTCCCACCATTCCTAGCTAACATGGCCAATGTTGAGTATTGTAGGTCAATAACACATGGGGACCCAAGGTTGAGAAAGGCTGTGCAAGCGGGGCTCTTCTGTTATTTCAGTGGCACAGGAGTTGTTTCTCCATGACTTTCCCCCATGCTGGTACATTAAGTCCAGAATGATATGGGAAGAACCAGCTGTATTGGTTCCTTTTACCTGATTGTCACCCTGTCTTCCTACTCATCTGGTGATGGTCAGTTGAAAATGAATTATATGATTGGTCCCACCTATGTGGTTCTGGGCTTCAAGACATTAACGTGCTTCTTGTGAAAAAAAGACATGTTCTGTGATTGGGACCTAGATTAAATTTGGGTTAATAGCTGAACACAACTCTCCCAGATTTGGAGATACTGCAAGCTCATCCCTAACTTGTTTTTGCAGAATTTGTGAAAGGACCTCAGTAGCTATGGGGGAGTCCCGCCCGGAAACCAATGTCCCCACTGTGGAAGGACATGTGGATCCAGAATTGGCCTCCACGGTCACTTATGGACTCATTGTTAAAACTGTGTTTATGGAAGACAATCTTACTCGGCTGTGAGTGATCGCCAAAGAAGAAGAAGAAATTTGGGTAATTCCATTTGATTGCAAGTCAGATTTTGACCACAGCACATCTGAATTTGTATGCATGTCTGAATAGGTATCTGGTTAAAAAGGAATGACCTCGTCTGGAAAAAAATGTATTCTAGAAGAATGTCAGAGTGCCAGACTGTGTGTCCTTGGTCAATTCTTTATCAGCATAGGCTATCTTAACAGAGTGGCCTTTGAGGCAAAATGGCTGCATTGAACTCCTAGGAAACAGGGCAGGAAACAGAATCATAGAATTGGAAAGGGACCCTGTGGCTCCAACTCTAACCAACTGAGCTATCCAATTGGAAGTAATAAATCTATTGGAACCAGCTTTTTCACTTTCAGCACTGACTATTTAAAAGTTAAGCATAGTCTCTAAAATACTTTCCTTCTCTTGGATCTATTTAACTCCAAGCAAATTTATGGAAATGACCCTCATTCAGATTAATTGAATTGACTGTATGTAAGTGGGAAGACAGCCCTAGTGTGCTGACTTGAGCCCATGTGTCTAAGGTTGAGACATGACTCCTCATAATAAATGTCTCAGGGCATGTGCATATATATATTTAAAAGAAATATCTTTCCAGTGGTTACACTTGCCATCATTTCAGATACCTGAACCTTGATCCCAATTTCATTTTGATAATTTGTAGTCAGATATGTCCTTGCAGTGGAATGTTCTCTTGACCTCTTGCAACATCATACAAGAATGTGGTGCAAATAAAAGCCTTTAAAAATTGCAAATCCAGTATTAATCATTGCATCATCATACAATTGCCACTGTATGGTAGAATTTTATTTGCACAATCCAGTGCTGTTGGGTTTATTGAATGCACTGAATAGCTTCTACTATATTAGTGCCTCTTGTTCATTGTGCTATCTAATTTACCAGTAATTGTTTTCATGAACTTATCAAATTTTATCTCAGAGTTCATTAAAAACATGCTGGGCAAAGAGGATCAATTTACTAATTCAAGTTTATAAAGAAGCAGGCATTTGTCCTTGAATTTATACCATGGCTATTGCAACAGACGGTTCAGAGGAGAATAAATATTCTGGCACAACAGAATATCAAATACTAGATTTCAAGCTAAAGCCCTTCTTAAAAAGTCAAAATTTGTTCTTAACTCTTATTGGAATCAAAGGATCTCCAACATGGATACATCTGAATCATGCTATATGTGGAATTTTATCAGAGAGATTTAAAAATCAGTGTGCTGACCACAAGATTGGTCTGGGCCCCAATTTGGTGCTTTGTGAAACAGCTTAATTTGGGCTGGACCAATATTTGGAGGTCGTCTGATGTGGCTCAGCAGTCCAGGTCTCTTTCATTTCCCCTATTCACTACTTGGAACTCTGTGATAACCTTTTCCACTTTTGACAGAAGTAGATGAATATTGCCCAGAGTATTGGCTAAAACCTATCAAATTATAGTCCAGGGAGCCGACCATCTCTAATCTGGACACCCCCCAAAAAACACACACCCCAGAATGGTCTATAGTTTTTGTTATTATTTTGGCCAGAATTTGATTAAATTAGCAGTCACTCCTTCTTGAGGCATGAACTCAGTTAAATTTCAGACAGCTAGCTGCTGTACTTTCCCCATAAGGGCAGCTGTTGTACTTTTGATATCTGTTAAATTCCCCTGTGTCAGTATTTAGAAATAAAAAATGGCTCAAACTTTATTTTAACAGAATTGGGTGAAATTTGTAGACATAGCGACTCTTCCGGCATGAATAAGAGTGGTCAAGTTACAGAAAAATGGTTATAACTTCTCGTATCCTGAAGCCAGCTGCCAGTGACAGAAGGAGCTGTGCCATTTTCTCTTTTCTTTCAAATCCCCACCTGAAATGGGAGGTTTGCTTTCTCCCCCACCCCACAACACGGGACTGACTAGCTGTATGCAGTTCAGTGGTATACATGTTTGGCTCTTCAGCTGCCACTCCTAGCTTAGCTGAAAAAAGTCCTAGGCCTAGGGTCCTCTTTATAATACGTTTACCATCACAGCAAGTTATGTAGGAATATTTGCTCCTGAATTTGCAATGGCATACAGAAATGTCTTTAAATATTGGATAAACATTGTTATGTTGTGAGATTCAGGGGTTGGACAGGCCTTTTGTTTTGGGAACTTGGTGGTGACACAGCCCAGATATGCTTTCTGAATGTCTAGGAAATACCTGAAAGGGGGTGTGTATTTTTTACTTTCCTTTGCTTGCTCTTGCTCTTCCTAGATGTGATCTAGGTCTGTGGGTGAAAAGAAGAAATGGAAACCAGAGATTTGAGTGAGGAATAAGAGAGGGGCAGAGCAAGAGGCAGAGAGCTGGGTGTGGGGATCTGCAACTGCGGGAGCATTTTGGTGGCCTGTCTGCCTTTCTCCGGAGACCTGATGTGGGCCAGGGATAAAGAATCTGTGGCCCCCCACATGTTGAACTGCAGCGCAGTCAATTAAGTCAAGTATTACAGAACACAACAAGCCTCCACTAACCTCCTTCCAAAGGAAACCAAACCTGGGTAAGCATTTTCTCGCTGCTTGGGTATAACAAGGGTCAGTGAGTAGTTGGGGCAGTCTGCTTAAATGTTAAGAACAGAAGCTTGTCCTTTGGTGGGGACGAAGGACATTGCTCAGTGGTAGAGCATAAGATTACCATGCAAAAAGTCCCAGATTATCTCCTTCCATCTCTTTGTCAAAGATCTCACATTGCAGAGCTAAGAAATCCCTGGCCTGTGACCTTAGTCTTACTGCCAGCAGAAATGACAATAATGGATGAGTTCGAGCAACGCTCCTACTCCTTTCATGACTAAGCTTCATATGTTCATGATGTCTGGATATTATGTGCTTGGAAAATGTAGATGAAATATATCTACTGCAATGCATTTTGTTTTGTACTTGAACCTTCTGGGAAAGTGTACTTTGCACAAGCAAAGTGCACTGCATTCAGCTAGTGTGGAAAGCTTTTCTAGTTTCCATTGTATTTTTCTGCCCTCTCGTTTCATGCTGTTCTTGCCTGTAAAAATAGATACATCCATTTACCACTGGCTCAAATGCTCACCAAGGCTCAATGGGAGCCATAAAACATTCTCTGGATAACCTAAAAGCTTTTCTATGCCTAAAAATGTCATGACATTAACATCCAATACCTTGGGACCTTCTTGGAATGGAAGGTGGGAAATCACTCCTTTTCACATAGTATAAAACTGTCGTTTCTAGCCGTAGAGGGTTGCAAGATAATGGACTTTAAACCTGTGGCATATTTATGTATAGGAAAGGTGTCACTGAGGCTGGGTTAAATATACTGTTGCATCTCAGGCCGATTTAATTTGGGAGGTGGGATGGAGAACTACCTCAATTATAGGAGCAGAAGGCAGGCTTTTATTTGATACTTAAATGGTGATGGTTGTGACATTTGAGAAGACCGACATCAAATTGGCATTTGGGCAAAGAGAAAGGACAAAGCTTGAAATGGCATCTCAAAGGGAACTGCACACTTACTTAAATCAAAGATTTGTTTAATTTGGAATAATGCTGGCTTCACATTAGGATGGCTTAGCATGATCATATACCTTGGTTACTTTCTCTCGTGTTCTGTGTGTATAATAGGGAAGCTGGAATATGCTTCTACCTCTTGGTGTGTACATTTGATCTGCACGGTCTTCTCACATGAACACCTATTGCTTAGTTGTGCACAAATAATTAGGAGCCATTGTGGTGCAGTAGACGGTGTGCTTGGACTGGGGAGACCTGGTAGTCAAATATTTGCTTAGCTACAAAGTCCATTGAGTGACTTTGGTTCAGCCATTCCCCTATCGGCATAACCTGCCTCACAAAATTGTTATGAGGATAAATGAGGCTAGTGACCTGTGTATTGCCAGAGCTGCTTGGAGGAGGGGAGGGGAAAATATAATACATACTCATATTTTGTCTTTGGTTCTTCCTTGATGCAGTGCTTTGTGAGAAGTGATGTTTTTGAACTGAGCACACTTATTGCCGTAAACTGAAGCATTTTTCAGATAATAATGTGTCATTGGTTTTTCAGCCCAATAATTGTGCATTTGTTATACAAACATCCTCCTTCAGCTCTGTGTTTCTGTTGCGCAGTTGCTGGGCATTCTAATACTCAAGGCAATATTTAGTTGCTGTGAGCAACACAACTCTTTTCCATGTTCTAAATTCTCAGTATGTTGATGGTTTTCCCACCTGTCAGTTACTGCCTAGTTTTATGCCTCTCTTCCAATGGTGATGGGGGAAATGGGAAAATGTGGGGCAGGGTGAGAGGAGATCTGAATTGCATTTGTATCTGCTTTAGCAGATGCTGTTTCGAGTTCTGCCGTACCATTAATCAGAGTGAGGCAACCTCAGGCAGCATATGTTGAAGGAGAGACGGCAGAACCCCTGGGCCACAATTTTCCCCATCTGTCTGTGCTCCCGTCTCCTGCTCTGTGACTGCTCTGCTAGCCTCCTCCCTGCAGGGGGAATGGAAGACACTGTCCCTTTCCCTGTGTTAAAGAAGAAGATTTAGCTGCCGGTCTTGTCAGGCAGCAAAGTGCCAGGGGCCGGTCCACATTCTCTCGGGTGTCCCTGGGGCCCTGTTTGTATTTATTCCATGCTAAAGGTGAAATGCCAGGGAAAGGCTGGCCCACCCATGAGGCAAGGGGAGCAACTGCCTCAGTCTGCCTCCTGAGGTAGATCTGTACCCCCCCCCCCTCCGTGTTCCCCCTCACTCCTTCGTCCCCAGCAGGGAGGTTGTGGCCTTCTTGTGATTCGCCTCAGGTGCCAAAATGGCCTGGTCCGGCCCTGCTCACCATTGCAATAAGGATCTTATTTGCTTCTTTTAAGGCTGTGCAGTCTCCCACTTCAGCATGTTTGATTAAAATAAAATAGTGAACATATTTGTGGAATTTCCTCCCCAGAGAGATCATTTAAGCCTGTTTTCTATTGTCCTTCTGAAGGTTGACAAAGACATTCCTGCTGCAAAAGGCCCTTGAGGCAGAGGCCCCGTGACTAGGGCTGCCACATTTCAAAAAGTGAAAATCCAGACACAAAAGTTGTTGAGCTATTTTTATGAGAAATACCTCCACTTCTGTCATGGGTTGCCATATGTCCAGATTTTCCTGGACATTTCAGTGCTTCATTACATGACTGAGGTGCATAAATTGGTGCTGTGTTGCTGTGATGGTGAGACATGCTTCTCTAATAGTTCTCAAGTTTTAAAATTATGTTTTATATTATCAGTTGTTTTATGCTGAGGAGTGTAAGTCACCTTGGGAACCCTTGAGAATATGACTATAAATATTGATATAAAATATAAATATATAAAATATTCCACTAGTGGTGGTGATCTTGGGCTTGTACAAGAATTACATTGTGAAAAAAGGTGAGAGAGAGAGAGAGAGAGAGAGAGAGAGAGAGAAGGAGAGAGGTGTTTAATGCTTTGGAAAGGACCTTAAAGTTGTAATTAATTGCAAGTTTGGGAATGAATGTAAAAATCTTTTGCCCAGTTCAGTTTTGGCAAGGAGGCAAATGAGTTGGCATAAAAAGTGTATGCTACAGTCAGGTTGTCTTCCCAGTCAATGCCTCAAGCAGAGCAGTTGAGTGAAGGTAGACTGAATCTGCTCCAGAGGCTTAGTGTCTTGGTGTAGTAGAGCAGTAGAGCAGAAGTGAGATTATTTACTATTCTTGGAGGGCAGAGATCTTTTTGTTGTCTGGTTTCTTTTTTGGATTTATCCACAACAGAGTTCAACAATCAAGTTGCAAGACTTTGCACAGGTCAGTTTGGAGGGCCTGTGCATTGTACATGACCAAAGTGGCCATCTGTTTTTAGAAAATGTATATCCCATGTTTTGGACTTTGGCTGAAGATCTCAGAGCAGTTCATAAGATAAAAATACTGGATAGAATACAGCTCAAATTCCACCAACCAGGTCAGCCTCCTACTGCCCCTGGGGCAGCTGATTTCATCCTTATGGCTTCTGTGTCTTTTAAGGTCTAGCTCAGCCAAGAAATACAATGGACATGTGTTTTTGTGGGTGATTGGTTCATCTATCTGGGAATATGCAAGTGGAAGCAAGCTTCCACGCGGTTATTATATCAAGCTGGACTGAAACAGATATATGGGAACTTATCAGAAATAGCTTTTATGAGATGACCTACCTTAAACTGTGGTTGTAACTGTAGAGGCAGTCACCCCATATTATTGTGTTTGGCCTGGAAGGTCCTCACACTACCTGCCATAAGCAGCTACCTGCTATAAGTGGTACCACTGGTGCTCATCTTATTGAGCACACAACTTAGAGAACAGGCTGTGAGGGATGGAGCCCCCCCCCCATGAAGAATGGAGCTCATCCAGGAGCAAGACCCCAGGACGAGTACCTGTCTTCCTGAAGGGTGCCTGCCCTCACTGGTCTTCAAGGGCATAACCTCAACTTCTGCAACACCTTTGAGGTGAGCCACCACCTCAGCACCCTGGAGCGGCCAGGAGATATCATCAGTTCCAGCTTCGCCAAATTCTTCATGAAGAACTTCTTCAATAAAAGGACAAAGGAACTCAAACCTGCTGTCCACAGTTTTCCTGTGCACAAGGCAGGAAAGGAAATAATTGTAATTTAGGGGGGTCCTACCAGACCCATCCTCTGCCCACCCTGCATAAACTCCCACTCCCACTGGACCCACCCTCTGCCTGCGCAGTTTGGATTATGACTTCAAATATGGGTCAAACTGTGTTCCATATTAAATCAGTATTATTATTTTTTTAAATAATCTTTATTAAGTTTCCAGAAGGTTACAAATAGCAAAACAAAAGAAAAAAAGAAAAGGAAAAAAAAACGAAGAAAAAAGAAAACCAAGAGAGAACACAAAAACAACAGAAAAATTCCCACCTTTTAGCACTCATTTTCAATAACTTCTTTTCATGACTTCCCCACGTCTCCCCTTATTGTATTCCAACTCCAATTGTTTGTTCAAACAAGTTTTTCCCTTAATATCCTAAGCATAATTTATTAAAATAATTCTTTGTAATAGATTTAAACCTTAATTCGTTATTATACCTTAATTTGGTTTAATTAGCAATTTTTGAAATATATACCTTAACCTTATATAAAGAGAGAAAAGAGGGATATTGAAACAAAATTTAAAAAGTACCTTTCCTAAGGTTGCCACTGTTTCCCATCCACGGATTCCCCATTCTTATAATAATAAAAAAATATAGTTTTTACACTACAAATACAAAAATCAGACCCCCTTTGGACTTCTAAACCCCACCCCTCTCTCTCCGGTTTCAATCCCAAACCAAAATCCAGTTAATCCATCTTTTTAGCCTGGTGACCTTACGTCCAAGGCTCTTAAATCACTCTCAGTCCCTTTCAGCCGGTTTCTTCTAAAGTCTCTCATACTAAACACCCAGGATCGGAGAAGTACTTTCCCAAAGCTGACCATGGTTCTTTCAGCAAGGCCTACTTGTTTAAAGGTGGAGCTCCAACTCTGTTTCTTAAATCTATATGTCCCAAATAGTCCAGCATTCACCTTAGTCGAATTAGAGTTCCTCTTGGCAGGTCTCCGGCTCTCTTTTTTCTTCTGTAACGTTTCAGCCATCCCTTCTTTCTGCTCCTCCTGTATAGCAGGTGTCTTTTCCTCCTCGATCTTTGGTTCCTTTTCTTGTCCAGTTGCCTGTGTTTTGAGCACCAAGTCCCTTTCCAATTCAGTAGATATGTTTTCTGTTGACTTCGGGTTTGTAGGGCTCGTAGACAAAACATGGCCTTTCTCGTTCATCTCTCGCAGCTTTCCCACGAGAAAAATCAGCTCTTTCAAGCCAGCTCGTATTTCCTGTATTCCCTGTTTTAGTTCCATTCTTGTAATGTCCAAGAATCCCCTCTAGAGGGATTCTGGTTACTTAGTGTTCTTTTCCCTTCCAATCCAAAAGTCAAATTTATTTGTATCAGTCTTTCTTTACTTTCAATATTTTGTAACAATAACCGGTTGGAGTTTAAGCTTTCGGTTTTTCCAACTTTGACAGCTAATTTGACAGCTGTCAAAAGTTTTCTGTAGATCCTCAGCAGGCTCTTTTCGCGGGTTACTCCCGGGCTTGAGAAAAGTGGTAATTAATCCAAACAAAGTAAACTCTTGTCCTCCAGCACATTAACTTAGTCCTTTAAATCCGTGGAATTTATATCCTTATCCAATCACAACAGTTCTTCCCGCAACCTTAGTTGATAGATCCTTGCTTTAAGCTGTTTACAATAGGGGGAGACGGACTTCCTTTTTTTTTCACCTCCCCCGCTCGTGCCAAATTCAAAACTGAAGTATTTATAATCCAATTTCCCAATTACTCACGGGTTGTTGTTCTTGATTTTAAGTCCGAATTTTAGTAGGAAGAAGTCAGCGCTGTCTGACGAATGGCATGCGGCTTCGCTCGGCAGGGGAAGCAGAAGATTCATAGCACCACGCCACTCCCCGGCACCCGTTCCGTAGCCTTTAAAAAGGCTCCTTCACGAGTCGGGAGGGCGCTTATGGTGCCCGCCGAGTCACCATGTCCACGGCCTCCGTGCCCGTGGTTTTTGAGGGTCCCCGTGTCGCCGGCACGGCAAGACCCAGCCCCCTGTCAAGCCGATTCCCTCCGGAGCTCGGAGGGAATCCGCCATTAGCCGGTCGCACCAACCCGGAAGTCATATTAAATCAGTATTAAACCAGGGATGTAGAATGCCCTCCCTCCTGAAACATGAGATGCCCCCTCCACATTGGCACTCTGCTTCCTCTTGAAGACACACCTGGTTAGGCAACCATCCGCCTGAACTTGAACTTCTTTCTCTTTTAACTGTTTTAATTGTTGTGCTTTTTATTGGGCTTGTTCTACTGTATATTTTAAATATGAATGCTTTTAATGTTTCAATGGAATTGTTTTCTTGCATATTTTGATTATGTATGGATTTCTTAATTGACCTTATGCTAATAAACTGCTTAGAAGTCAGTCCATTAATATATACATTTAATATTACTACATCTTACAAAAGCATGGGGCTCAACGTGGTGCTGCATATCTAGGATTATAACATGTGGAGCCACTTGTGTTTGCATGGCTAGTTTTAAATAATTTGGGCAGGAGCAGATGTATTTTGTAGTAGGCTGTTTTCGAAATAACTTCTTTTAAAAGGAAAACCATTAAAAAAACCACAGTTATTTGTGAGCAGAACAAAAACATTTAATAGAAACTTGGAGGCTGTGAAAATCAGTCACACAAGGGAGGGCGGGAGAAGATTTGATGTTTGAGGCTTTTGAACTGACTTGGAAATTTTCCATGCAGTTCTTCGCTGACTGACATGTACAACCTAGTATAATGATATGAGATTGTACCGGAGTATTTAAATTTCAGAATGATTGATTAGCTTATAGTGACAGACTGCCAACCTCTACAAGCTAGTGCCATAGTGCTATCCCAATAGCAGCACTTCCATCTGAAGTGGATTTGCCTAACCTTTGCAGCATCAAATCATAGGATTTCAAGGCCTGAAGAGGATCTTAAAAGTTCAATAGTCCATCATCTGGCACTGAAGCAAGACCAATTAGACTTCACATATCTCAACTATTCTTCAGGCTAAAGTCGTTTTCAAAATATAAAGTAATAGGGGTTCCACAGCCTTTCCCTTTTTGTTGCCACATGGATGAAATATTTTCATTTTTATCCCAAAATCTTTTGTTCATTTTGAGCTCATTTTCCTTTGTATTACTTCTGGTGGTTATAAAAAAAGTAGTTAATTCCCACCTTGTTTATCATTGTAAGCCCACAACTTAATGCACACTCTGTTTTATACGCTTGGCAAAAAACATTAAAAGGGGGGGCAGAAAGAGGGAGGAAATCTGGGAAAAACGACTTTGGCAACCCCACCCACCATTGAACCCAGTGGGTTTTGAATATACCTGATTTTGGCTTTTGGTGCAATCCCTGGAACATAACCCCCGCAAAAGTTGCAGGCTTACTGTATTTGAAATGTCCTTAGAGATTATTAATAGATTGCAGCTATGAGGCAATTGAGTACAAGAGGACCATATAACACTAGCTGCCTGTTTGCTACTAAGCCAAATTCAAGGTGCTAATTTTGATATTTGTTTGATAGGCAGCTTAAAAACCAGGTACCATAAGGAGCATCTCTCCAGGCCTGGCCCTGTCCATGATCTGAGATGCGTTGAGATGTCCCTTCAGGTTATTATATCATCAAGTAAAGTCCAGTTGTCTGGACACTCTGGGATGTTCTACACCCTGAGGTTAGGCTGGTACCTCCATTAACCTGCTTTTAGCACCAGATGAAAACACTGTTGTTATAACAAGCTTCTGTGTGAACAAAAGTATGTTTCAGAGTAAGATAACTGGCAAACTACCCATCTTATCTGTGTGGCCTATTGGTTTTTTTAATATATATATAAGAAATGATTGTATAGTTGCATGTTGTGACCCACTCTGAGATCAATGGACACTGTCTGTCCTGTGAAAGGAAGAGTGAGGGAAGCAAGCAAAGGCAACATCAGAGCCTGTTCTACTGCGCCCCAGGACCAACTTTTGTATGGCAACCTGGCATATGCTGGCAGACATTTTTTAAAGGCTTGTTTTCTCTCTGCCAGGCTTAGGGCAGCTCAGCCAGGAATAGCCCTGCTGCTGAATGGAGTTTGAATCTGGTATAACTTGAGACTGGCTTAATTTACACCAGCTTTTGGGGTGTTCTGCCTTACCTTGTAAAGTGTTCCTAAGCAATAACTGCATAAGGTTTGGGTCCCTTTGTCCATACAATATAATGGAGAAAACATGAGTGATATATGCACCACCATTCATTATTATTAGAGTCATGTGAATTTTTGTGCTCCTGTATTGGTTTCCAATTACAAAATGTCTCAAAAATGCACCTGCTGTGCTTCTGAGAATCAGCTTGGGGATTCCATGTGACGCTTCCGCTTTGTGTCTGTTTTCCTTGGAAATGAGCTAGACATAGGCATGAATATTCTTCGTTGCATTAGCACTTCAATACAAATTTGGGATTGCAGTTGATGATGAGAGAATCTCTTTCCTTCTCCTCATCTCACTTTCCATTTTCAAACTTGTGGCGTGCTCAGTTTGCTGATTTTTGAAATGAAGTCTTTATTTTACTATCAGTAAATATGCCTGTAACACATTGATTCTTAGATGCACTGGGCTCACCTCCGCTCCTTCTTAGGGATCTCTGCACTGATTGCAATACTGGCAACAGACAATAGTTTGAAGAGGATGTTGAAAGTACTTACAGAACACAAATAGAGCTCTGCTGGATCATCTGGTCTGGCATGCTGTTCTCACAGTGGCCACCCAGAAGCCTGTGGAAAACCTGTGAGTGGAACCTGAGGCCAACAGCTCACTCTCTCTGTGCTGTGCACCTCTGATGCTGGAGCTACTACACAGCAATCAAGGCTAGTACCCACTAGTAGCCTCATGAACTATGAACTTATCTAATCCCCCTTTAAAGCCCTCTATCTTGGTGGCTATTAGCATATTTTGTGGTAGTGAATCTTATCATTTATCCATGTGCTTTTGGACAAAGAAGTGCTTCTTTTTGTCCTAAATCTTCCAGCATTCAGCTTCAGTGGGTAAGCCTAGGTTTTAGTATTACTGGAGACAGAGAAAAACTTCCTTCTATACATTATCCACATGATGCATAATTGTAAGCATCTTTTTCATATGCCTGCTTATACATTTTTTTTCTCTAAACCAAAATGCCCCAAATGTTGTAACTTTCCTTCTTAGGGGAGTTGATCATTTTGGTCTACCCGTGTCCAAACTTTTCCACCTCTGCAATATCTGTTTTGAGGTGCAGTTGTGGTAAGAATTTACTTCTACACCATCAGTTTGTTACCAGGTGAGGGAACACCTTAAATAAAACAAAAGCCCAATAGAATAGCAAGATGAGGCATCCTGTAGGAACCCGGTTTATTAGAGCTATTGCAATAGGGCAGCCTTGCCAACCAGCTGCTCAGCAGAACTGCTAGTTAGAAAGACTGCTATGAGGTATATCAGAACACAGCTCATGCAGTGGTACCTCGGGTTAAGTACTTAATTCGTTCCGGAGGTCCGTACTTAACCTGAAACTGTTCTTAACCTGAAACACCACTTTAGCTAATGGGGCCTCCTGCTGCTGCCGCGCCGCCGGAGCACAATTTCTGTTCTCATCCTGAAGCAAAGTTCTTAACCTGAAGCACTATTTCTGGGTTAGCAGAGTCTGTAACCTGAAGCGTATGTAACCCAAGGTACCACTGTATAGGCTACTAACACACAGCACACAAAGCCATCAAATTACCCTTGAACATTTTTCAACGTACATTAAGAAAGGTTATGGGTCATGAGATATAACGATACATGACTCCACACTGGCATCAACTTCCTTGGGGTGTCCCAAAACATGTGGTCTTGGCATACAACTTGTTGGACAGTTGTCTAGACAACCAGACGTTCCATGAGAAGGGAAGAGGGTCATAAATTCCTCTCCCATCTCCTCTTTCTGGGCCTCAGTTAGCTCCAAGGAGAATTGCTAGTTCTCACTCGGATGCTAACTTAACACATACTTCTTTGGTATGTGTTACATACCTCCTTCTAGGGTCAGATAAGGCTGAAAGTGGTAAGCAATGTTTGCACAGCTCTACACAGTGCAGGAGAGTGGCATGAGGGTTACAAAATGCAGGCACATAAAAATCAAGCCTAATACATTCTAGCCAAAGGTTCAATGCAATTAATATTGAAATATTTTAAAAATAAAAACTCTACACCCTGGGTCTCTAATTCTTACATCATGGTGATCAGAATTGTAAACAGTACATAGATTACTAGAACAGCAGCACTTTTATTTTCAATCCCTTTCCTAATGATCCCTAGTCAAGAATTTACAGTTTTCACAGTTGCCACACAATGGGATGACATTTCCATGGAGCTTCCCACCACGACTACAAGAGCTCTTTCCTAGTCATTCACTGCTAGCCCAGACTCCAAAAGATTATCTATGAAGTGTGCTCCAAAATTTTGCCCCAGTGTGATTACTGTACGCTTTCTTACACTAAAGTACACTTGCCATTTTAGTGCCCATTCACCCAGTTTGGATAGATCTTTCTGGAGTTCCCCAAATCCCTTTTTGTTCTCAGCACACTGAATAATTTGGTGTCATCAGCAAACTTGGCCACTTCTCTGATCGACAAAACTCCAGGTCATCTGTAAGCAAGTTGAAAAGCCTAGGTTTTGATTCCTGACGAACCCCACTTCTTATATCCCTCCATCAGGAGGCCTGTCAGTTTATTCCTACTCCCTCATCTCTGTTCTTTAACTAGTTTCTGACAATGATATGTCATCTTCTCTCCGAGCCAATATGGGTGAAGCCTCAGAAGCCTCCAAGCCAAGACAGGTGAACCTGAGTGCTGGGTCTTAGAGGATGGCATTGATATCAAGGCATAATGGAAACCTTGGCATTAAATTCTCTTAGTCCTAGTGATACCTTTTCTGATCTGTGGAATACATCCTAGCTGAACTTCTATTACTGTTTGACCATTCCCCAAACATTCTGGAGATATTTCATAGAATCATAGAACGGTAGAGTTGGAAGGACCCTGAGGGTCATCTAGTGCAACCCCCTGCAGTGGGGGGGGGGGTTTCTAAACGAGAGGCTTGGATCTTCATGCAGATGCCCTCTGCAGGAATGAATTTATGGAGGTCTCATTTGGAATGAGTAATTGTTGTGCTTAAAAAAAAAATTATGACTTTCTCTCGTTAGGTTCTGTTTAATATTTGAAGACTGCCAGGGGTGCCGACTTATAAAAAATATTGGGGGAGCCCGCGAAAGCTCATGAATAATAAATAAGCTCATGAATATGCAGATAAAGTGGCGCCGCCTCCTCGTGAGCGAATAGGGGAGAGCGTGCTGCGCCTATTAATCAGCTCCGAAGGAAATTGGGTGGAGCTTTTGCTCGGGAGGGAGGGCAGGAGGCATGCAGCCCGACCCTGTGCATTTTGGGCTGGGGGAGGGGCGCGATGGCGCTCTGCTGGAGGGGCGCCGGAGATTATTGGGGGGGCGGAGCCCCCCAAACGAATTTTTGAGGGGGCTCGGGCCCCCTCAGGCCCCATGGAGTCGGCGCCTATGAAGACTGCTATGACACAAGGTCAGATAGGGATGTGAAGGAAAGTGAATGAATGTGTCTGGGGAATCCTAGATTATGAAACATGCATTTTAAAGGTAGGCTCAATTGATGCTGATCTGTTTACTTCAAAAGGGTCCAGTTAATTCAATGCCAAGCCAGACTTCTGTCCTGATATTTCACTTTAGCAACAGTAATTTGCAATAATCTCCAAGACCCCGAAGCATGCTCTGACCCTCCTGATTTACCAATTCCCCTATTTTTCTAGAGTTCCTGTTTTGAAATCAAATGTGACTGTGCTGAACTTTCTGGGCAATTGCCCACTTGCACATATGTTGAATTTGATAGCACTGTGGTCACTGTTCCCAATCAGTTCAGCAACACTTGCATTTTATACCAGACTCTGGCCACCACAAAAGATTAAGTCCAGGATTGCAGTGAATTGCTGAGGGTCTTGGTGACAGCTTAATGATTTTTCTGTCCATTGTTTTGCAGTAGTGTTGTGCTGCACTAGGTGCTGAAGTATTTTCAAAAAATTATATGGAATTCAAATTTTAATACAACAAAATACAATAAAGAAGCATAAGAAGCAATTCAGTTCAAAATGAGTGTGAATATTCTAATGCAGTGGATCTGTGGATGTGCCAGTTAAACAAAGATCTTTGATGTTTGTTGTAACAGTTGTCAGCTTGAGTCTTATGTCAGATTCAGCATTCATTCTCCTTCTGCCCATCTATCAATTCTCCACTCCTTCCCCTGTCTTGCTTTCAGCCTTGGCTTTATTCCTCTGAGGAAGGCAGCGCCTCCTCCCCTGGTTACTTCCCGTCCATCCCACCCACTCACCTTCCAGGCAGAACACCATGTTCTAAGTCTAAGAATAATGGACCAGTCACACCCACTGTTCTTCTCTCTCACACATAGACCTCCTCTTTGGCCACATGGTCACCTTATTCAAATAGGTAAGTGACACAATGCAAAAACCTCATCCCCAAAGTGAGAGTGAGCAGCAAGCTCACTGTTTTCTAAGTGGAAAAACTTACTGTTCTCCAGCATGAGCTATTCAGAATTGATGGAATTTCATTTACATGGTTGTGGTCCCTCCCTTTACATTCTGGCAGTTCCCTGGCCCAACAGAATGAAAGCACCAGCAATGTTGTACTATCACTGCATTTGTTTCTCATGCACGACACAACACTTCTTACTCAGATTTCCTGTCCCCCAAAGGCACTCGGGATTGATGAAGTTGTCCCTGATAAGGGAGCAGTTGCTGTGGGCCTTATCATTTATGGTACTTTAGCCAAGGCCATCCTAGAGGCAAATAAAACCAAACAGAACTTTGAGCGGTTGCTGCTAGAGGCAAAGGAAATGGTCACTCTGGTCCTCTGTTGTTGTAGCTGTTGTTTCAAGCATCACTGCGTGTAAGAAACAGTAGACTGGCCTCAGGATAATGCTAGCTAATTGGAGGGAGATGAGCACAGATGCTGGCTTTTATTAAATATCTGCAGGAGTCTGCAGTTCCACTAGGCTCCCAGACAAAAGAGAAAAGGGGGGAGCCCTCCAAACCCCTTGACTGTTCTTTCTGTCCTTGAGACCACACATTTTATCCAGCTGTCTTCTGTTAACTGTTGGAAAAACAGCAACGACTGAAGGTAGTATTCAGAGATAAGAATTTAAAGATCTGTCCATTGGTGCAGGCACAAACACTAATTGGATGCCTTGCAGGAGGAGGTGATAATGTTAGCAAAATGTTCTTCCTGTTAACAGAGCACTTCCTGGTCCTGGTGTTGCACTAGAAACATTTTATTTATTTGTTACTTTTGTATGCCACTAGTTTTAGCCTTAAACATCATTTTAACTTATGTTAAACATTAGGAAGTGTGACATTCATTTGTCCCCTCCTTGCTCCCCCCTGCCCCCCCCAAATGTGCCTGAAAGGATATTTGAACTGTCTGTCTGATCACAGGGAAGACTAAGTAGAGTGGGCATTTTCACTGATTCCATACCTCTAAATATTTGTCAAATGAAAATAGGTACATTTCACACCTTCATGCTGACAGTAGCGATATGTTCATTGTAGTTCCTTGGAACTGTATGTTTCATTCACTCTCACCACCACCACCAGTGCCCAACTAACCAGTTTCCTGTGTCTTGGCAGTAGAGGAGGCCACCAAGCTACAGCCAGCCAGCCACAATAAGGTGCTGTCTGTAGCTGTGGTTTATATTTCATGCTTGTAAGTTGCCTTGCAGGTTGCAGGTTCCCCTTTTTGAAGATGGGGACAACATTTCCTTGCCTCCAGTCTGCAGGGATCTCACCTGTTCTCCAAGAATTCTCAAAGGTTATAGACAAAGGGTCTGAGATTACACATTGCTTGTTAGAAGTGGGTCTGAGACCCTCAAAATAAAATCTGAACAAAATTGGTGAAGCAGCAAAGAGTTTATTGATTACAACAATGTTCTTGCAAGAACAGGTGTCCAAAAGTAGGCACACCCAAAATTGATAAAACACCAGCTTATATTCCCTATATTTGAAGTGCAGGTTCCCTCCCTTGTCTCTCCCTTGGGTGGAGACTACAAGGTTTACAGCCTATCACGACCACCTAATTACTCTATTAACATTATTCATTATTTACCTTATTTGGTCTATTTCCTATGCAACCATTTGCTAAGCCAAGCAAAAATACCTGGAGACAAGTGTGAATTGATCTCTGTACTTGCTGTACAGCCGCCTTCTGACCACTAGCAGGTGTCAGCCGATTCTTGCTGACGCCTGCTAATCTGAACTGTCTGAGATTACAAATCAACTTTATGCGTAGCTATGGCCTTGAGCAAAGCAACACCATGTCTTGGAATTGCCTAATAGCTGTGGCCTTGTGGCTTTTATATATGAAAGAGCAACATTTTCATTTCTTATACCCATTACTCTAATTTTGGCGACTACCACCCTTGATTAGCTTTAAGCCACATACCAACCACTAGTGGGTGTAAACAAGCTCCATATTAGCCGAAGTATACAATAAACAGCATTTCAATTGCAAATGGACCTTATCTATGAGCATCCTAACCACACGCTGTTCTAAAGATACGCCCTATAAGCAAGTCTGTGATTATGCAGTGTTTTAACTTTATGGCCTTTGAAAAAGCATATTCTTATTCCTCACATTGATGACTAGAAAAAGGGGAGAAATAGAGGCTGAAAAAGAAGCCAGCAAAAGGGGCGGGGAGCTGGCAGTGGGGGGTTGAGTGAGTTAGGAGAGAAATTGGCAGTGGGGAGGCAGAGGAGGAGGAGGAGGTGGAGGAGGCAGGCAGCAGCAATGAGTGGCGGCAGAGGAGACAAGTGGCAGAGACCTTGTGGACCTGAAACTGCTGACCTTTCCAACCGTCTGGATCCTGCTGCCCTAAGGCAACCACTTCACCTCATGAGCAGGTCAGCTCTGTCCATCCATGATGCTCTCCTAATGATAACATCCATGCATCAAGTTCAGCCAGCAAGGGCAGAAAACAAGGTCAGCTGCCCCCCCCCCACTGTGGAGTTCCCTCTCCATAAAACATCTAAACCTGAGCACCATTTGGAGTCATTGCAAGACCTGCCTGTTTGTGTCAACCCTTTGGGACTCATCCATCTGTCATGGGTGCTTTAGCTGAGATTCCTGCATTGCAGGGGGCTGGACTAGATGACCATTGGGGTTCCGTCCAACTCTCTGATTCTATGATTCTATAATATTCAGAAAACTAGCCAAAGAGTGAGGGGTAAAATGCACTTGGGTAAAGGGTTTATGGGGACGCGAGTGGAGCTGTGGGGTAAACCACAGAGCTTAGGGCTTGCTGATCAGAAGGTCAATGGTTTGAATCCCCACGACGGGGTGAGCTCCTGTTGCTCGGTCCCTGCTCCTGCCCACCTAGCAGTTTGAAAGCATGTCAAAAGTGCAAGTAGATAAATAGGTACTGCTCTGGCGGGACGGTAAATGGTGTTTCCGTGCGCTGCTCTGGTTTGCCAGAAGCGGCTTAGTCATGCTGGCCACATGATCCAGAAGCTGTACGCTGGCTCCCTCGGCCAATAAAGCAAGATGAGCGCCATAACCCCAGAGTCGGCCACGACTGGACCTAATGGTCAGGGGTCCCTTTACCTTTACCTTTAAAGCGTTTATAGAACCAACATTCTTTCTTGCAAGCACTGTGATTGGACAGCGTTAGTTGAGATCCCAGGCCTGGATTGGAAGATGGGCCTCTCAATTGGCCAACCCCAGATCCCTCCTCCCATCCTGGCATCTCCCTTATATGAGAGGGATACCTGTAACTGTTGTTGTTTTTAATCTGTTGTCTCCAAATAGCTTGGAGGTCCATTTCTGACAGTATATGCCCAGCTAGCCTTGGTATTTGGGATATGGACAAAGTGGTTGCAAAGCCCTTCTAGATGACAGAGGTGCTTTTATGGTAGCTCACACAGTTTGGGCACACTGGGCGCTGTGCTGTTGGGGATGCCACAACAATGCTGTACAATGGAGCACAAGAGATGGGGAGGGGCCAATTTTTAGTGTTGCGCAGGGTGCTGAAATTGGAGAGCCCAAAGTCTGCCTCTGCCAGATGGGCCTTTACCCTGATTCAGTAGAGCTCTTCTTATGACTACCAAGTTAATAAAAGATAACCAGTGTGGCACCAGAAAATTGAGGAGAGACAAAATGCATTTATTGGCGTGTGAGCTATAGCCCATGTTAGATTTCTGAAAGAGAAATAACAGCCTATTTCTCATTAACACTCCCATCCTAAACATATTTTCCCCCTGAAGTCCTTTTGCCTTTGACAAAGCAAATTTAGGTGGTATAATTTTCTGTACAGAAAGTATTAACCAACTGAATTGAAATTACAGCAAGGAAAGCAAACAAGGAGAAGAGCTTTCAAGCAAGCTGCAGTGCCCACACAAAACATTTTCTTGATGTGCAAATTAGGCAGAGAGAACACTGGTGTATTTCTTTAGAAAACACAATTATCTGAACCAGGTGGAACCATGAACACAGGCTCTAAGAGCAAACTGAGACAGACATAGGATGGCCAGTTATGAATTGCCGATAAAGGAGGACTTGCATCAGCAAAAAAAGACCAAAGCGACGCCAACGCATAAAATTTGCATGTGAGGATTCATATTTTTAAGTGTAAATTAAGGAATAATTGGTATAATTCAAAGAGAAATATAATATATCTCCCCATATATTGATGAGATACCAATTTCATAATGCACTAGTGAACAATTTCTGCATTCTTTGGAGCTATTAGGATCTCCAGACCGAAGGCTAGAAGTATTTTGTCACTTAAACCGACCCCTCAGGCTGCGTAATAAAGCTGGGACCACCCAGCAATGATGGGTCACACCCACGGAGCCCTTACACCCAGACACAGTATTTTATACAAATGTGTGCATATTACATGCATATTACATATGAAAAGAAGAAAATAAAAAAGGTGTATCATTAAATTATTAACTTTTCCAGGTTCTTTTTTTTATGCAGCTTGAAAATGTTCTTTCTTATAGGTGAAACTGGGCAACCATATTACCATAAACTGATTTACTATTTTGCAGGATCTAAATCCCTGAAAACAGGATTTGGCCCATGGGTCATGCCTTGTTTGACATCTCCACCACAATACATGAAAAATACAGAAAAAATGATCAGCCAAAGAGAAAACAGCGATGGTCTGATCTTGTTAGTTCTGAACTATCACAGTGCCAATCAAGGAAGGTTGCATCAATTTAATGTCACCAAAGGGTGAGAATAAATTAATTACCTTACTCACAGCAGTTTGGTATTAATTCATAGAACTTTCTGTCTCCCTATCATCGTCTAATTGCCAAATGGCGGTAACCTTTCTAAAAATTAGGTTCCCATTAAATCCTTTTAAGTAAAGCTAATTTGGCGCTCTCTCCTAGGTTTGTGCTCTTAGCTTCTGAATGTTTGCAGAGCATATTTGGATACTCTTAACAGCTCCAGAGGTACATTGTACTCATTCTCAGTGAGGAAAATGTTATAATTTGAATGTGCCCCAAGCAACAATGGTTTGTTATGATGAGTTATTTGAAAAATGCAGTAAAGATAATACCAGTGCAATGTACATCTTAGCTCACTGGGGGGTAGGTATCCCCTCACATTTCTAAGAGTGAATTTCCATCTTTACAAATAAATCTAAAATAGTGTTCTGAAGTGGAAATCCTGTAGGTAAATTTGAAACTACTTTAATTTCCTTGCTGTTTCCTAAATGCCTCTGTAAGCAGATCTACGTATTGTGTAGACTGAAGTGGCAACAGTCTGGGCTGTATCACGTCAGGTGTGCAGGTGTAGCATTTTTTCATATGCTCAATATCCTCTTCTCCCACTACACTCTTCCTCCCCTCAGACCCATTATAAAAAGCTTGGGACTTGATTGCATGCTTTTGGCAAGATAACCTCTAATTTGGCCCATACTGAGGGGGCCTTAGGCAAGTCACTATCTCTCAGCCTCAGCTTTCCACTTGTAATGTAGGATATGGTGGCTTACTGTATAAAGGTTGGGGCTTGCTTTTTAAATCATTACTGCAGGGATATTAGTGAGGAGCATTAAGTTAGGAACATCCGTAATAACAATTTATTGACATTGTGATAGGCTAGGTCCTTACCAAAGGTTGACCTCCCAGCTGTCTGCTTTCATCGAAGAGGAAGCAAAGAGGGTAAAATGGACAGATTAAGGTCACCAGCCTGTCACTTGTCAAAATTTCAGCTGAAGTAACCAAGATATGGAGACAATAAAATGGGGAAGCTGGTGACAAAGTATAATGCCAAGCAGCAGGGCTCTGTCTGTAGCTACTCACAAATGAATAGGTGTCCAGTTCACTAATACATGCCAGTGTACAATTAAATCTCAACAGGCATTCATCAGATAAAAACCGCCACCTTCTCTACTTTGTGTTAGAGTTTCCCCCAACAGATTGCACATCTACATCAGAGCCAAAGCCACCTTTAAATTAACCTAGTCCCATGTCACACAGACAAACCAAAATAATTCCTTCAAGCAGTGAAGAAAACTCAGTGTTGATGTAAAATATAGGCTCTCTCTCTTGGGAACTCATTATCTTTTAAGGGTGCTGCCTTGGAAATCAGAGTTTTGTAGGTGAGTAGCCTCACAAACCTAAGCCACTTCTGCAGCATCAATAAAAAGGTTTCATGCAGGTCTGTCTTTCAAGGAGATCATCAAAATTCCTCAGTATTAATATATGTTTTGAAAAAGTATGAAGCAAAATCTACATAGAAAAGAACCTAGGTCATCTGGGGACTGGAAAATCAAAACAGCAGGTATTCAAATGCCTCAGAAGCTCAACATTTAGGCCCTAATTTTAGTGGATAGCAACTCTCCCTAACTCCCTGGCTTTAAGATAATGTGATGATTCTTCAGGTTTGCAATCTATACAGTGGTATCTTGGGTTAAGAACTTAATTCATTCTGGTGGTTCATTCTTAACCTGAGGTACCACATTAGCTAATTGCCGCCACGCCACATTTTCTTTTCTCATCCTGAAGCAAAGTTCTTAACCTGAGGTACTATTTCTGGGTTACCGAAGTCTGTAAGTTGAAGCGTCTGTAACCTGAAGCGTCTGTAACCCGAGGTACCACTGTAATTCTTACCAACTTTCTCATTTTAAACCAGCCCTATGAATGAACCTACAAAAGCTACCAACTTAGAAAAACAAAATTAGCCTATTTGTGGGCAGAGCAAAACTGTTTATGCATAATTGTTTCATTCGATTCTTTGGGATTAAATCTTGCACAGCTGTGAGTAGGCACCACCAGCCCAATCACTGCCATGCCAAGCACCAGAGGGGAGGAGGCAGAACAGGCAAGCTGCCCTGATTGTGGCAGCCTGTGTAGAAAAAAGTCTTCCTTGCTGGCATACAATTCCTCGTCCCCTATGACTACTAGGTGAATGCCCAGTGGAAGGCTGATCTAAACAATAAACAATTAAATGTGCCTAAGAACTACCTGTACATGCTGAATCTATGTCTAAAAAGCAATGCAGAGACAGAGGACAAAGAAATGTGATTCTGCTGCTTGTGCTGAAAACACTGTGCAGTTATTATGAAGCAATTCTAACAAATTTAAAATACACTTTGATATTTGAGTGTTATTTGTAATAGTCCTACAAACTTTGTGCCTCTGTTTCGCATTTTCCAAAGTAATGCCTAGAACCAACTTCCATGCTAGGCTGGAATGGTGAACATTTCTTTTAAATGGACCAGTAGAATTTTAACCTTTCTTTCATGACATAACTAGACATTAAAAAGGAAAGCAGAAAAATGACATATTCTTAAGGATGGACAGATCCATCTATTTCTGTTCCAGAATAGTTTTTCCTCCTTAAGTCTGTTCTGTTACATTTCTCCATAAATCTGCAATTTTAAAAAGCATGAAAACTAGCATTTTATGTGCAGTTGACTAGGTTTTTTAGTCAGAACCATACTGCAAAATTTGGAGAAGTGTGAAAACTGAAGGATAGCTGCATTCTAATCTGCTTATTTATGTGGATCAGGAATTAATCACTCACCTTTCTGCACATATTTAGACATTGGTTCAGTTGGGATAAGTATTAAGGGGCATTAAGTCATGGGAAAAGGTACACGGGTGGTGCTGTGGTCTAAACCACAGAGCCTAGGGCTTGCCGATCAAAAGGTTGGCGGTTCGAATCCCCGTGATGGGGTGAGCTCCCGTTGCTCAGTCCCTGCTCCTGCCAACCTAGCAGTTCAAAAGAACATCAAGTGCAAGTAAATAAATAGGTACCGCTCCGGTGGGAAGGTAAACAGCATTTCCGTGTGCTGCTCTGGTTTGCCAGAATTGGCTTAGTCATGCTGGTGACATGATCCGGAAGCTGTCTGCAGACAAACGCCCGGCTCCCTTGGCCAGTAAAGCGAGATGAGCGCCGCAACCCCAGTGTCTTCCGCAACTGGACTTAACGGCCAGGGGTCCTTTACCTTTACCTTTAAGCCGTGGAAAAAATGGGTTTTGTGCTTAAGGAATGAGAGAGTTGGTTCACTGTAAGTGTTCAAGTAGAATGTTCCAGCACAAATAAATCAGACGGGACATTTCTAGAGGTGGGCACAAGAAACCCAAATGCACAAATGGAAACTCCTGAATGCAGGCAGGCCATGAAGGGGGCACATAAGAGCCCATTGAATCTGGGTATGTAGCTATACATCAGTGTTTAGAAGGTGGACAGTATGGTCCTTTCCTATTACTGTTCTCAACGAATGGCCATTGACTTCAGTTTTACTGATATCAAGCCTCACTTTCATTTTATATGGAGTTGCAAGCCGGGTATTATCCACATGCCCTCCAGATGCTGCTCATGCAGCCCCTCTGTTGCATAACTCCTTGTTTTTACTCTTAGCTGTAGGGGGATAGGTTCTTCGTTGTTTCCTCAGTTTTGCTCTTGAGTTACTCTCTGTTTTGCTCTGCAGGGCAGTCCTCCTGCCCTTCTGGGAATCTGAGCCACAAAGCTCCAGCGTGGGACATTGGGCAAAGTTATTCAGCAGGAGCCTTTATGGACAGCTAAGGGGAAAAGGTCAAGCTGAAAGAGTGGCGGTCACAAGCAGGGATATAAAGAGAGGTAAGGGTGAGAAGATAGCATATAAGATGTCCCAAGAAAAGTAATCATGTGAAAAATTATGGGCAAAAGTCACATTTTGTCAGAAATGAATGTAAGAAACAGGGCTAAAATTACTATCAGATTGAAACCAGAGAATTCTTGTGTCCGAGCTCACACACAAGGCTGACCCTGAGTCCCCCCAGGAAGCCTGCTGATATCAGTGCCCTTTTTGTAAACAGTCAGCAAGATAACGGCTGTGAGCTGGTCAGCTCCTGCTGACTGAGAGTGATGTCCCAAACACCCTCACTTTTATATTGTTCAAAATCTGATTCAATATTCAGATGCTGCCGGTTGCTGCTACTTCCAAAGTAATCTCCCTGCTGTAATAAATGGCTGAGCTTCAAGGGATTGAAATCCTGATCAGAATTCAGCAGCTCAAGCCCCATCTGTTGTTGCAAGTTGCATTAATAAATGGAGGAAAATATCAGGCAATTTTTGCAAGATGCCTGGAACAAAATACATTAGTCCCACACTATAAACTGTATACATAAGAAACAGGTGGTGTCCTAATGGAACTGTCTATATACACTTCCTCCCCTACCTCTAACTTTTGTGAAAAGCACACTGACAGCTTGGCTGTGATTTCTTTGATATAGCTTTAAAGTGCCACGTTGTTTAAACGCACATTAGCATGGGAACACGCAATGGTAAAACTGATTTGGTTTGGAGGTGTGTTTTTTTCCTTGTCGCTGACGGTGCAGAACCTGCTCCTCATTCTTATTTAATCTGGCCCAGTGATGAAACAGACTACTGGGGCAAGCTTGGCAGTTGAAGGATCCAGATGCTAAGCTCCAGGATTAATTTCTCTAGCAGGGGCATCTGGGAATCTGCTTCTCTCCCCTGGCTTGGATGGCAGGCTGGATTAACCCCTAGCTATCCAAAAAGGCTCACTTCTCTGTCAAGTTAGGAGCTCCAGCTAAACGGCCAGGTAAAGGCTGCCAGACTGACATTTTCTAAATGGAAGAACTTATATTTAACTTGGGTGGTTTTGATTTTCCCAGGCTTGGGAGGTCAGCCGCAGAAGAATCATCTGCTTCTGCATCAGGAAGTTTTTCTTTTTTGGCCCCAGTTGAATGGTGTGACACAAGAAGTTTGTTAACAGCAAAACAAGACCCATAATGTCTGAAGGAGGAAAAAATGCTGTTGGCTGTATCTGCCTATCTATCTGTATATTCCCAGTGATATTTTGAATTATAAAAGCAGAGATGTGAGTATGTATAGCATTTTTATAAATGTGTGAGAGGAAGATCACAAAACTAAGAAACTACATCCAT
Organism: Podarcis vaucheri; assembly: GCF_965113315.1. NCBI lineage: Eukaryota > Metazoa > Chordata > Lepidosauria > Squamata > Lacertidae > Podarcis > Podarcis vaucheri. Next base: position 110,009,424 of record NC_138762.1, read on the forward strand.
AGTGCATACTTGTCTTTCTGAAAAGATTATATAGGGTGACCATGTTATTTTAAAACATTTGTATATTTCTCTACCCATTGTTTTCTGAATCTGTTTGGTAAGTATCTTCAAAAAAACAAACATTTATTTCTATCCCTCCTTTCTCCCAGAATTTGGACTCAAGGCAGGCCACAAAAATTAAAACAGCTAGCTAAAACATATAAAATATAATAGTTAAAAAGTAATTAAACTATAAGAGAATTAAAACGTTGTAAAAACATCTATTAAAATGCAGAGAGTAAAAACAGCACAGCGCTATTCAAAGCCCTTTCCTTAAATGCAGTCGGTTCCTGAAAGCCTGCAGAAATAAAACAGTTTTGACCTGACCATGGAAGGACAACAACAAAAAAGGCACTTATGAGGTGTTCAGAAAGCTACTTCTTTCTTCCTCAAACCCTTTAGATGTCTGAAGTTGCTTAGAGCAGTTCTGTGGCTGCATGACAAAAAAAAGAGAAACCCCTTTAAAAATGCTTCGAGGAAGTGACTGTACATCATAACATGCAGTCCCTTCCTGGGGAAGGGAAAAAATGGCTGCCCTGTAAGGTACAGTCACATCCTGGAAGCATTTTTAAATGGATTTTTTTTTAAGGGTGTAGTCACAGAGCTGCTCCAAGCAATTTAAAACAAAGGCAAAAGGAGCAAAGAGGCAGCCCTCATATCACCTCCTAAATACAACATGGATCCATGCACAGTTTGATCTATTGATTATATGGCTTAATCCTCATATCAACATGTTGGTTCTATGTATGGGCCTGAAGGGAGCAAAATGGGAAGGTTTGCTCCAAAATGTGGAGCAAACCATTATCCTCCCCAGCCCTTCTACCTGCTGCCCCTGATAGTCGAGGGAAGGAGCGGCTAATAGTTGGGAGTGATTTCTTTACTCCCTGTCTTCTCCATGACTCTTCAGTCAGCTGTGGGGTATTCCACAATGAAAAAGAAAGGGCATGCATATTATTAAAGAGCCTGGGCTCAACTCTTTGCTCCTGGAGGGGCCAATCCCTGCCCCTTTGATCCCTGGGCCACTGTAGATGGCTGTTTCCCAATATTTGGTGAAAGAGTATCGTGGGTGGTGGGTGTTGGCTGCTCTGGGCAAAACCAGTGCATTGTGCCAGAGGTTCTGAGGAGAAATGTATAAACACACACTCCAAGGATCAAACCCCATGAGGACAGGATTTGGAGCCTGAAGGCTGCCTGAGGATGGGAGGGATGGCTAGGACTGTGAGTAAACATGCAAAGGAGTGCATTGTAGATCTGAGATTAGAAGAGATTGCGAGTTGTCTTTTCGGTATTACGCCAGATGCTGATTTGTGCAAATGTTTGCATGGCACTCAATGGTATTCATAATTTCAGTAGCACTAAAACTCAGGATCTCCCAGCGAAACATGAAAGGGAGCAGTACGTTCAGGGCCACTTCATGTAGCACATTATGTGCTGTTCACCATTCGCATGCACACCCTTTAAAAGGTGATTAGACAAAGCAGGGTTTGAGACCCAATGCTCTTTTCTGTTGCTAATCTCCACAACTTCAACATATTCAGAGGTAGACTTCCTGAGAACCTGGAGGTGTCAGAAACCAATCTGGCTTGATGGCCACCTTTCCATCTCCAGCTTCGGAAGCCGCCTGCCTCTAAATATGATGAAGGGGGAGAGACAAAACAACAGGAAAAAGGCTACTGGCCTCAATCCCTGCTTATGAACTTCCTCTTGGATCTGACTGTCATTGTGGAAAGCAGGGACCCAGTCCAGTTACTCTTAGATTCACAGGAACTCCTCCCACCATTTTTTTAAAAAAGGGTTGTTTATTTCTGGTTTATTGACTCCAGCTTTTTACTAACATTCCTCATTGCTTCAAGAACCTACGCAAACTCCACTTTGCTGAAGCAGCATTTTTAAAATTTTGCATATGATCAACTCAGAGAAATAAAAATAAAGTGGTTTTACCCCACTCTTCAACTAGAAAAGGCTTGCAGAGTAGCTTATAAAGATTAGTAAGAAGACAAATCATCATCATAAAAATGGGCATCATGTTAGGGGGCCGCAGAACTGAGTTATCTGTGACATAATTGGTTAGTTAGTTAAGTATTTGTATTTATTTGCTTGATTTAGGGGGGGTGCCCCCCTGCCCGCCCCCACTACACTCATGCATAAGGCTGGCATGAACTATCACAACAACTTCGCTTCCTCCCCCTCTCTTCTGTCTGCCCATGGGGGGGGGGGAGTGAGAGGAGAGGGCAGGAAGTTACAATGTGCAGCTAAACATCATTGCACTTACACAACTGTTTAAATGAATACAGGTAACTTGCATCTTAGGTGGGGGTTATCTTCCTGGCCATCACAGGTTTAAGCAAAATCGAGTAAAGCCAGAATGACCCCTAGAAAACTATTTAAAAGCCATTTAAAAAATTGCTGCACTTACTGGTGAGGGACAAATGTTGCTCTTAGTCTTCTTAGCCTTCTGCCTGCTTTTCCCTTCTGAATGATGTTGCAGATGACATGAGGACCAGGGGAATTGACCAGTAGCCAGAAGCAATGCTTGGCTGTGGTTCAGATCCAGAGGTGGGTTGCCTATGCACATCTGCTGCGGGTGGTTTCTTTGTGACGAACCTGGTGATTGGCAGCTGCTGTTGTTGTCTCTTGAGGTCATCAAACATTTGCTTGTACAGCCTCAGAGTATCTGTAATCCCATGGATGACCTTGAGACTGCATTTCATGGGGGGGGAGGGGTGTCAAACTCTGCAATCAGATCATTTGTGTACTTTAGGACTTGGAAGAGTCGAGAAAATTTCTGCAGGTTTCAGCTGGCTGGTTCACGCTCGCCATCCTCAACCTCATCCTCACATTCTGAATTTGATCTGACCAGTTCTGTCAGCCAGGGGTGTAGCATTATTGGTCAGTTCCTTCCCTGCAGCCCCCCCCCCCAGTGCACCCTTGAAATCTGCCCCAGAGGGTTGGGTACCCTCTGAAGAAAATTGGAGGGAGCACATGGCAAATAGAGGAAATGGAAGTGTTGCTGCACCGAAGGAACTCTGTTGGCACAGCTGGGGTGGTGGGTCCTGCTTTGCCACTTGAGGCAAAATGGGAAGTGCTGCTTTACCCTGCTCCCGCCACCACCCACCTGATCCTGCTGCCACCACAGCACATGCCTCAGCATCCACCACTGGTAGAGAAGCAGCACAGCCATTGGTACTGATTTTGGGGGAAATTTTGCCAATTACAGTTGAGATCTTGCCCAATAGTGGCACTGATGGTGGCCACGCTTCTCTGGAGGTGGCCAGACACTGCGGGCATGGTGCCTGGGCAGTGGCTTTGCCTGCCTTGTTGGCATAGTCCTTGCAGTCTGGGCCCTAGTGCAGTTGCTCCCACTGTACCATTTATAAGTCAGCCATGTTCAAACCACAGCGCTTGTTATCTTAGTTAACCTTACAACAACCCCCATAAGGTAGACTGATGTTGTCATCCCTATATTGCAGATGGGGAACTAAGATTGTGAGTTAGTGCTTGCCTAAGGCCTCCTGGTAAAATTGTGCCAGAGATGAGATTTGAAGTAGATTTTATTGTAACTGTCTGTAAGGGAAATTTTATCGGTGAAGTGCCAAGGCCCATGGCTACAGCAATAAAGTTGTTGATGATGACAAAATGGAAAGTGGCTTGTTGGTAGCTTAGTCTCTTAGCTCCTTATCTCTGGGTTTCACCCTAAGTTCCAAGTCCTACATGGGCTGTTAATTTACTAGGAATTTAGATGTGAGAAGATTAGTTGCAGCTTTGGTTCCAGGGACGAAAGCATGCATGCTTTATTCCTTTCTCCAAGCTCCTTCAGACACACAGCATACTTGTTTGAATATTAATGAGCTTCTTTTACATCCATCACCTCCAGAATGTATTAATGCTGCCTACAAGTGATTTCCTCTAGAGGCTGTTAAAGCCTCATGGAAGGAACCTATTTATCGTCAAGAGCTGGCAAAGAGCACACGCTGTATGTCAGTGGATAAAGACCTCTTCCTAGAAATGAGCGATAATCAGAGAGAGGATATTTCACATGTTGAAGACAGTTTCCGGGTGTGGGTGTGTGATCAAGCTTGTTTCTACAACTGAACACAATATATCCACATTATATATTTAAAAGATATTAGTAATTTAAAGCACCGATCCCATATTGTAGAATTTTGAGTCTTCCCCTCAAGGATCGGTTGGATAATATATATCAATAGAAACAAGATGTGTTAAGAATAATCACTCTCTGGATAGACATGATGTGAATAGGGTTTTTCTTCTTCCTTTCACCATATTTCTGCATCTCAGCCAAAAGCAGAGAGACATGTGCATCCTGTAGCCCTTTCTAGGATGCAACACAAGAGGCAGTTCTTCCTACATGAGAGATATCCATATCCAGAACTGTTGTTTGGCACTTGGGACCCGCTCCTGGGCAGAAGGCCTGCCTGCTGTGGCCACCGACATTGGTGCCATTGCCCAGATTCACAGACATGGTGGAGAGCTCTGCCTCCATTACACATGCTCATCTTCAGCAGCGGAGTTGAAGGACAGGGAGGGCAAGGAGGAGGAAGCAGTTAAAATGATGGTATGATGTGGGGTCCATCAAGAAATGGAGAATAGAAGAAGCTGAGTGGGAGGGGGGAAAATGGACCCCCCACTCCTGTCTTGTGGTCACAATGAACTTCCCCTGTGTGTGCGCACATGCACTAATATGCACACCTGAATGCCCATCATTGTTAAGGAATGGTTGAATCACAGTCTTGCCTTCAGTGGTTTGCTGGAGCTGTCTCTGCAATATGTCTCTGAATACCAGTTGGTGGGGATCACGAAGGAGGGTAATATTGCTCTCATGTCCTGTTTGTGGGCTTCACCCAGTCTGTGAGAACAGAATGCTGGACTATATGGGATTTTTGCTTGATTTCCCCTCTTATGTTCTGATCCTTTGAAAGAGGCGAGACCAAGGAGCGGACACCACAGCTTCTGCTTGCAGAAGGAGCCAATGGATGAATGGGCTTCTCCTTACTTGCTTCCCCTTCAGGCAACATTCTCTTGATTTCTCAGCTAATTCCTGGTACAGTCAAACCTCGGTTGTCGGAACATAATCCATTCCGGAAGCCCATTTGGCTTCCAAAACGTTCAACAACCAAGGCACAACTTCCGATTGGTTGCAAGAGCTCCCTGCACTCAAGCGGAAGCCATGTCGGAAATTTGGCTTCTGAAAAACATTTTAAAAAACCGGAGCGCTGACTTCCGGGTTTTTGGTGTTCAGGAGCCAAAACGTTTGAAACCTGAGCCATTCAGGAGCTGAGATCTGAATGTATGAATTCATCCCCTGTGGTTCTCCTTAACCAGGGCTGGCCCAGGAGGGGTTGCCACACGAGGCTGAACTAAAAATGCCGCCACACGGATGCTGCCTGAGGTGCCTGGGGAGTAAAAGGAAGTGGGTGTTGGGCAGTAAGCAGGGATGTTGCGCTGAGCAGATATGCTGCCTGAGGCAACTGCCTCACGCTGCTTCATGGCCGGCCAGCCCTTTTCTCTGTTCTCTTACACCATGGGTCGGCAAACTAAGGCTGGCGGGCCAGATCAGGCCCAATTGCCTTCTCGATTCCTCCTGCTCCTCCTCCCTCTCCCTCAGTCTGCCCTTCCTTCCTTTTTCGTGCCAGTTCCTCACACGCTTTCTTCGCTGCTGCCTGCCTGCCTTCCTCCTTCATTCCTCCCATGGCGTTCAGGTGGGTCGTTGCAGTGGCTGCGGCTGTTGCTTGCGGGTTGGCGGGCAGCTCTCTTTTCTCCGCTGTGCCACTCAGGAAGCAGCAGCAGGTGGTGGTGGGTAAAAGCTCTGGCAGCACCACGGTTACCTTACCTCCGTCTGTGGCTCCTCTGCCGGGGCTGCTACTTCTGTCTTCGCCAGCCAACGTAGCTGTTATGTACTGAAGTTCTCACCCTGGGCCAGCAGGGGGATACTGTAGATAGTTTTCACTCAGGTCCACGTCAGTTATTTTAGGCGGGAAACCCTGGGTTGTTGTTGCTACAATATTGCTACAGTATTGACAGCCGGCTGCCTATAAAAGCAGGCCGGCTGAGCTGTTTGCTGTTCAGTTCTGTTCCAGCTTACAAAATAAAGAGCTGCTTTGGAGAAATCGCTGCGTCATCTGCCATGTCTACCCACTATTCAACAGTAGCCTTCTACCCCACCACGATGCCTGGCCGGCTGGAGAAGCCCAGTTGTGGCTATTGGGACGACAGCTGGGACAGGTAAAGTGAAACATCTTCAGGCCTCTCTGTAGGTAGGCGAAAATCATTCACCCCCCCTTAAAAATATAGTCTAGCCCCCCACAAGGTTTGAGGGACAGCGGACCAGCCCCCTGCTGAAAAAGTTTGCTGACCCCTGTCTTACACCTTCTGATACCTATATGGAATTCTTTTGTATTATCTGTCAATGCAGTACTACAGATCTGCTCCCTGTTCCAGGACATTGCATACTTTATTTTGCCTCCATAGCTACTTATCCCTCACTGAAACGGCACTTCATTCTTTAATGCATTTGGTGGAAAAGAGTGGTGAGCATGTGGTGCTGCATTTTCAGCTGGAATTGCTGAATAATTGCTGCAGGTTGCATTTAATAACTTTCCCCCGGTGTATCTGCTGACCAGGATTGCAACAGCCCAGTTGAGGCACATTTGAAAGCCCAGCTGGTGGCTGAGGTGGGAGAAGGAGCCTTCTGAAACCTCCATATGAGCTTATGTAAAATGCTGTTCAGTAAACGCATCCCAAAAATGCTGATCCTTGCAGGCTGGCTGATAGTAACTTGATAAATAATGATGATGATGGCATTTATATACAGTGTTTAATTGTTGAGAGCATTTCATATACCTACATTATCTCAGTCACCACCACAGTCCCACAATATCAGTTTGTATGGCGGCGGAAATATTGATCAGTGTATACTTCTCTCCCTTGCAAAGTGTAGTAATATATCTACCTCGTGTTGTGATGTAATTATGTGTGTTTCTCTGTTCCTGCAGACTGCCACAAAAAATGTGGACCCAGCCACTGGGTGGAGAAGTGCCAGAGCCGTAGCTAGGTGATCTTGCACCCATGGCAGAACCAGCCAGATTGCACCCCCTAGCTACGGACAAATTGGCTCTTCTTTCCGCCTCTCCTCCAACCCCCCCCCCCACAGCACCCATTCAATGCCTCACACACTTCACCTTGTAATCAATTCTTTTTTTTTGCAATGAATTCTGATTGAAGGCCAAAACAGAGCGCGGACACCAAGATGGGGAAGGCTGACCTAGATGACGGTATATAGGCGTCTCCCCACTTATGTGCGGGTTATGTTCTGGGCCCTTGCATGCATAAGTGAAATGACATAAAATGGGAAGCACCCCACTAATAGGGAGGAGGGCATGGGAGCCAACTCCTTGGGGCCAGGGTTCCTCTGCCTCGCCCTGCCCCAGTTAATGGGCATTGCCATTCAAATAGTGTGCATGTGCTCCATCTTGATTATACAGGGCGATGCTTACCTGCCCCCCTCCATATATTTTATTCAAGTTAGCACCCTTGAAGGAGGATCTGTGCTGGCGACTCCCCCTGGCGCCCGGAGAGGCAGGGGCGTGGGCAGTGAGGTGGGCTGGGCAGCGCCAGGGCCCAAGGCTGGTGGACCTTCCCTGTCCTGACCCCACGAGGCCTGGGAGAGGCAGAGCCGGTGCCTCACAGCCAAACGAGATGGGTGCCAGGAGAGCCAAGGGGCGAGGGGAGCAGCTGCCGCCCAGACCCTCTTTCCCACCCTGCCTGGGCTGTGGGCAGGGAGTGCTGGCCGGAGGGTCTTGGCAGCCAATTTTGTGTCCCCCCTCGCCTGTGCCACTGGCAGGCGCCCACCTCACAACCCCCTAGCTACAGCTCAGGGAAGTGCACAATGTAGTGTGCATGTTAAAACCAGAAGTCATGTCAGAGCCCCACGGTGTGGGGGCTGAGCCTCCACACACAAAATTGTGGGAACCCGGGCACCCAGGGACTCATAGAGTTGGCGTCAGTGTGTCTGGGCATGAAAACAGACAGTGCCTGGCCAACCAGCAAGGCATTGACCAGCAACAAGGGCCTCTGATTGGCCCATTTGAACTTAAGGCTTTGGCGGGCAATTATGCCCTGCAGAGCAGCCAGCCAGGCAAATTCCCCTATAGCCAGCCGGCAAAGTGATCTCCAGCCACCCAGGGATGGCAGCTAGGAGTGAGGGGAAGGACATTGCCCACCTAGGAAAGCAGTTGAGTGGCCATTTATTTTCACCATACCAAAGAGTTATTTTTTACATTTCTATTCTAAGAGAAGTGCAAACACCATTTTAAAACTTTATTTTTTAAAAAAGAGTTGAAGTATGCTCTACATCAAGGCTGAGGCTGAAAGTGCTCTGTAACCTATAGCTCCCAGGTTTTGTCCTTCAAGGATGGCAATTTGTGGGGCTGGGCTGATTCCACTTCCCTGTCTTTATGGATTTGTGAATGGTCTAGGAAGGTCACTGCAGCATAATAAGAAGGACAGGATTCGCCATTTGTCAGCTTGCTTTGTCCTTTCGTTGCTTACATCCAATTGCATTTTTATTTTTTAGCTGTTGACTACCTAACTATGCAGGGTGAGAGTATTGTTTTACATCAGGAATGTTACCTCAATGGATATATGTATGATCTTTCACCAATCAGTAAGAGATAGCAGACCAATTTTTTTTTTTGTTTTGCTGTATGATATGCAGATGATAGATTGTTTCTCAGCCTCTGTGAATAATATTTTCAATCACACATAAGTGAAATCCAAAAAAGTAGTGTGCCCACACACATTATTTACAGATTTTGTAATGTCTGATCCAAATATTTTCAGTGATGCTTTCAAAAATTATTTCAATACATTATGGGCCTCTTCTAGTCCCCTTGAGCTCTCTTGGACCCAGATTGGGCAGTTGTAAAATTTATAACTCCAAACTGGGTGTTAGCTGTTTGGTTCTCTCTTCTTCACATAATTAAGGGTTTTTTTGTTTGGTAAAAAGCTACACATTACTAGTAGCTGATAATTGTATTGGGGTCATGTGCTATATAAAAAAAGGCTACCTTATTTCTTCACTCTAGATGGTAATGACCACCCCATTTTTAGACCCCTAGCATATAGACCATGTAGGATTCTATGCATTCTTGAACTGTGTTACACAAGAACAGCAAAGACCCCATTGCATTTAGTCAAATATGAAAATAACAAGCCCTGAAAGGGAGGGGGATCATTTGTCAGGCTCCTATTGTTTAGTACCAGATGCATCTGAGAGTTTTCTTCCCCATCTGCCTGCTATGTCTTAGATATGAAAACATCATATTAATTCTGACTATCACATTAATTACGTTTGATTGTTTAGGTTATTGAATGAATCTCTCTCTGTGCAGGTGGCATGATTTCCAGTGCAGTGAACTATAATAATCATGGCAAGGCAGACAATTTATTTGTAATTTACTCTGAAGCTGGAATTTGGTTCTCGGAGGGGGGAAATGTAGATCTTTTGCTCATTAAAGACATTACAGGAACTTCTGCTGTAGTCATTTTTCTTTTCTAATACTTTCTTTTGCTTAGAGAAGAAAAATGACCAGTATGTAATTGGTTTCTGCTGCATTTTCTAATCTTTCCAACTTCATGCTCCTGGTCTGCCAGCGCCTGTTGTCTTATCTTCATCTCTCCCGTGTTAAGGCTGCAAAACCTGTTGCAGTTAAGAATAACACTTGTGACGCAGAATGGATATATTGAAATCCTGTGCACTGGATCTCATTCTCAATGAGCTGGCAAACCTGGGTCTATAATGTGCCAGTTGTGACTACAGGAGGGAATGCGCAAGACCGATTTCCTCTCCATTTCAAAAAAAGAACATAAAAAGCAGCACATCGGATGGGAGGATTTTATCCTGGCCCTCACCACGAGGAGCAAACATTTGCATGCAGGAGCATTCAATCAAGTGAGTGCCCCACATCTCATACCCCCCAAGTGTCCCTATTTTCCAGGGATGGTTCTAGAATTATGAAAGGCACCCTGGAATGATTTTATCCATCCCCCCTCCCGGGATGTCTTTATTTCCCTCCCCAGTGCCGCCACCGAGTTCAGGGAGGAGGATGAGCCAGCGCTTGTCCCGAGTGGCGGCGGCAGCAGTGATGGCTACAAGGGAGCATCTCACTGCCTCTCCATGGCTTCCTCCTCCTTGGGCAGCTGCTGAGAGGAGGAGAGGCGGCCGAGGCAGAGGCCCACCCCATGTCTCTGAGGGGCAGGCACAGGGGTGGGACACCCTGGATGTGAAGAAAGGGTGAGTGGAGCAGAGTGCAAGGAGTCTTCGTGTTTTTTAAAAAAATGCTTTGTGGATGCACATCAAATCTTGCCCCTTTCTAAAATTAATTTATTGGTGTGTGCTTTTCTTTTTGTCAATCTACCAAATAATAAAACAAAATCGGGATTAAAGGGTTTTCTCAGGATGGTGGAAGGTGTGTGTGCTGTGTCCTGTTGGTGTCGTGGTGGAGAAAATGCTCTGCAAGGGGAGAATGGGGGTCGAGGAGGGTCAGTTGTGGGTGGGGAGAGTGAGAAATGTCCCTATTTTCAACTGGGGAATGTTGGAGGATATGCTTTCTGAAGTGATACCGTTCAGACACAGGTTTACCAACCCAGTAAGACTTACTGTCTTTAATTTATTTAACAATGTGTTAACTGCAAAAAAGACCCTAAGCGGCTGACAAGAATACAAAAGATACTTACAAAATATACCTAAATAATATAGGCCTTAGATTGTGATTTTTAAATGCTATACTGTTAACAGGATCCAATGAAAAGTTCAGCCCATGATGGAAGAAAGGGCAGGTCTTGTATATGGCACCATTAAATGACAAAACCATATAAAGGGACAAGCAAGAAACCTTGTTAACATTGCTTATCACCAGATTTACATTCGCATCAACCGTAATTCCTTTTTAAATCCACTAATGTCAAGGTTTTTGGTCACGGAGCCCTGTCAGAAAAAATACATTTTGCAGGAGGAAGTGCAGCAGAAAGGCACTGGTTGGTTTCTGCAAACCAACAAAGAACAAGACAAAACAGCAGAAAATAAATGTCCTTTTTCAAAGAGCACTTCAAAAGCGCTCTGTAGTTCACCTCTTTGACCTTACTGCACACCTCTCAGCAAGGACACAAAGAACCTGAATCTTGTGGACTCCCACACTATGTCTTTCTCTGAAGAATGCTGTTGCTTGGGTACCAAACTCTCCATGAAGTATCCGTTTGAGGAAAAGATGGTTTGCTTAGCCATGCCTCTATATCCCTTTCCTTCCTGTCTTCCCTTAATATTTTTTAAATTAAAATACAGTACAGTAAAACCAAAACAACAGGCTTTCTACATAAACATAGGGAAGAATATGTAGTAAATGCCAAAAACAGAGAAAGTGAAACCTGTCTAGAATGTGATAATACCAGGAAGGACGCAAACTTTGTATGTATGGCATAGATCTCACTATTAAAACTTTAAATATTTGCCTCATTTTCCTCAATCTGGGAAGCTGGTAGAACTGATCATGGGCGTAATAAGGGGGCAGGGGGTGGTTGCCCCCCCAATCAAGTAAATAAATAAATAAAAACTAAAAGTAGAAATAATCAGAATATTCAAAATTGAAATGCTCTCCCTCCCTAGCAAGCATTTCCCTAGAAAAAGGTAGTGCCTGCTTTTGTTACACTTATGCATGTAGCATATTATTTCATCCTTCATTGATATGTGTGAGCCATTCTCTGCAGAACATCAGAATTTAGGATACTACAGCAGAGGTCGAACTGGGCAGCCAGGCACCCTCGGACACCCTCACTGGACAGCCCTGAGCCCCCGGTAGCCTCTCTGACGTATTTAGCTAGTAGCTGATGATCTTAGAAACAGCTGACTCTGTAACCTACCAAACTCTGTGGTTAGAAGTTCCCTGCTATTGCCAAAGTTTCCTGTTAAAAAGTGCAAGTACAGTGGGCGTTCGGGTTGCGAATGTGATCCGTGCGGGCAGTCCCTTGCAGAGAGTAAAGACTTGGATAAGGTTGATGATGACCGGGGAGCATCTCAATGGCTTTGCTTACACAGAAAAACTGCAATAGAAAAGAGGGGGGAAATGAGAAGGATCTGCTGAAAAGGTTTTCAGCAAGTCCAATAAAGCTTGCTTGAGTTTTGATTAAAAAGAGAGAGAGAGAAGAAAAAGATGTATCTTTGTAATTTTGCAAAATATACTCATTAACCACATGAAAAGTACTCCATGATGTTAATTCTTTATTTGACTTCATAGTTTTCAAATGACTGAAGATTTTGACAGTTTTTTCTGAGCACTTGGGGCCCAAAGAAAGTAATTTTGAACAACTGTTGTTGAAACATTTCATCCTGAATCTGCTAGACAACGGCAGACAAGAGGATGACAAAAGGTGGGTGTCCTGCCCCCCCGCAACCTAATTCCTGTTTATGCACATGGATCCTGAGCTCCACCAGTTTCCTGAGCCAATGAAGATGCAGTGTGTGGAAAGAACACAGGTTTATTGAAGCTGCAGCTGGTCCGGTGGAGTCACTTCCAAAGACTGGGTGAGCATCACCAGTTTCAAAGCCCGTTATATATAGTCTTCTTACACTCCACTGATTGCTGGGCAGGGTATGCGGTCCTTATATGGACTCGTTTTGCTTAAGCCTTGCATTCCCTTCTATGAAGCAAACTTATGCCCTATTTGATATAACTTCGGTGCAAGCCGAACTTCGGTGCAAACCAGAATTTCTGTGGTCAGCCTTCAGCTAAGCTTTGAGCGTTACAAACTGGCTCAAGCAGGTTCAGCAGGTGCTGCGGTTGCTTGCTGCCTTGACTACCCTCCTCAAGAGTACAGTCATACCTCGGGTTACAAACGCTTCAGGTTGTGCTTCGGGTTGCACATTTTTGGGTTACGGATGCGCAGAAGCGCCGAATTGCAACCCGCGCATGCGCAGACACGGCACTGCGGGTTGCGAACGTGTGTCCCGCATGGATCACATTTGCAATCCGAACGCCCACTGTACTTGCACTTTTTAACAGGAAACTTTGGCAATAGCAGGGAACTTCTAACCACAGAGTTTGGTAGGTTACAGAGTCAGCTGTTTCTAAGATCATCAGCTACTAGCTAGATACGTCAGAGAGGCTACCGGGGGCTCAGGGCTGTCCAGTGAGGGTGTCCGAGGGAGCGTACCAGAGCTACCACACAGAAAGTTGTCAATGTTAGATTGTTTGGAATTTGGGACGGCTGGAGGCCCTAACTGGCCTCTTGATCTCTTTTTCTTATTGTACCCTTGCGAGTCCATAATAGATATAATATGAAATCAATGCAGCACCTACCACTCAGAAGCTGCTCTTCAGCCTCCCCTGTTTCTGTCCAGTCAGCAAAGGTAATGGTAGCAGTAATTCCTCTGAGTTCAATCCTGTCAATATTTTCCTCACACCTATTAGACCCTTCTTGACAACAACTCCATATCACGAGCGCTGACACAAAGTCTTCAAAAAAATCAACAAAGGTTAGTAGAAAAAAGAAGAAGCAGGTGAAGTCCCCTGGATACACAGAAGAAGCCCATTTTAGTCACACAGCAACACCGAAAATCAGCAAGGTCTCCCTCTCAGCTGATAACATTGAGAGCAAATTAACCTTGAATACTTTCAGATTTAAGGGAAACAACACTTAACTCTTTCCCAGTGCAAATCCCACAGGTTGGGAAGGAAACGACAAGCAGTTAAAAGAATCAGAAATGTTTTTGGGGGAAAAACAAGGATTTTGAAAGGTTTAGATTAGAAGCCTTTACACAGTGTACAGAGAGAGACCTCAACTAGAAACCATTCTTTAACATGCAAACTTACTATTTATTAAAATACTGATTTGGGGCTACAAAAGGAAGTATGGGCTGGGGCAGGATCCTCTTTATGTTAAAAGGCAATGAGGTTTTGTGCTTTCATTTATGGGATGGTGGTTCTCATTGTCAAGTCAGTAAGCTTCTTTTTAAAAACTGACTTCAGAGTGATCCGTGGTCACATCTTTAATTCCTATATGCGAGAGTTGAATATGTGAAGTGTGTTTGTGGTTCGAGATAATGTGAAAATTTTGGTTGAGTATATATTCATGACCAACATGAGTTTGACCAAGCTGTGGGAGGCACTGAAAGAAAGGAGTGCCTGGCGTGCTCTGGTCCAGGGGGTCACAAAGAGTCGGACACGACTAAACAACAACAAATATATTCATGAGGTCCTGTTCACAGATGACAGCCATCACTTGACATTGAAGTGATCAAATAATGTGCCTGCATTGTGGCCCAGCCATTGTGTATGTATATCTGAATCTGAAAAGTGGTTTAATAAATGTGGTCAGAAGAAAATAGTAGATATGCCAAAATGAATTAGGCAAGGTTGCTGAGAAGTAGATGAGATGGCTATATTTGTGTTTGTCTCCTACTGAATCGCCTGCATGGCGAGGGCTGAATCCTTCCTCATCCACTATAAAGGAGCCGTGGAACCTGAGACAGTTGCCAGCAGGACACTAGCGAAGGGTAAAAATAATAAGCTGAATGTCAAAATTTGTTGTTTAGTCGTTTAGTCGTGTCCGACTCTTCGTGACCCCATGGACCAGAGCACGCCAGGCACTTCTGTCTTCCACTGCCTCCCGCAGTTTGGTCAGACTCATGTTTGTGGCTTCGAGAACACTGTCCAACCATCTCGTCCTCTGTTGTCCCCTTCTCCTTGTGCCCTCCATCTTTCCCAACATCAGGGTCTTTTCCAGGGAGTCTTCTCTTCTCATGAGGTGGCCAAAGTATTGCAGCCTCAGCTTCACGATCTGTCCTTCCAGTGAGCACTCAATTGTCTTTGTCCATGGAGTTTTCTTGGCAGGGATACTGGAGTGGCTTGCCGGTTCCTACTCCAGGTGGATCACGTTTGGTCAAAACTCTCCACTATGACCTGTTCATCTTGGGTGCCCTGCTCGGCATAGTTCATAGCTTCTCTGAGTTCTTCAAGCCCCTTCGCCACGGCAAGGCAGTGATCCATGATCCAAAATTTAAATAGTTACTATTTCTCATTCCCATTGCACACACTCATCCTTTACCATATTATTAGCTGCATATTTATCTTTTCAGCAAACCTGTGAAGGTAGGTCACACTTCTTTTCCCACAGGGGAAATAAAGACTGTTTTCCCCAAGCTTATGAAATGTGTGATGAAGCCAGAAAAACCCCCAACAACTCTACAAGGAGACATGTTGTAACCCCTGCATAGAATGAAGCTGACAAGGAGTGGTTTGAAAAGGTGATTCCTGTCCCAGCCTGGGAAACTGTGGTTATTTTAGTCCCAAAGGCTAGATTAAAAACACAGTTCTCTCTTGGTTGTTCTTGTAGGGTGTCTGTGAGATAGATAGATAGATAGATAGAGAGAGAGAGAGAGAGAGAGAGAGAGAGAAAGTTGGGGCATGAGTTCACTTTGCTCCGTAACACACAGCGCATGATTGTTCCTGGAAACATGGCTGTATCATTTTAATTAAACCGCAGCGTAGATACTTTTGGCTTTCTGGCTTTATGCTTTCTGTGTAGGTGTCAGAGCATGTGTAAGAAAGCACTACAGCTGAAATTTCTTGTGCTGCGTTGCCCAACACAGAGGCCTCAAGGCATGTCTGATCTAGAAAAATGTAGAGAAGTGACACAAATGTCAATATAAAAATGTAACACGTTAGAGGAGGTTTTAAGCCAAGAATCCATGTGAAGGACAGAAAAGCTGAGAGGGGAAAATATGGGGTAGATGAAGAGGGAGAGAGGGAGAGAGAGAGATTAATTTCTGTAACAGAGTAGGGCAGGCGTTTCCTTCTATTATATATTTCTGTTTGGCAGCAAAAGTATCTGACAGATGAGATCATGGAGGAAGCAGGTTAAGATATGTCTGCTAACTGTGACAGATGTCCATAGTTGTTGTTGTTTTGCAGGGTGTATCTGTTGGAAATGGAGACGCTGGTGTGAATCTGCTTTCTGGGAGCATAATTTAGTGTCGAGAAGATTTCTTTAATAAACCAAAGATTCCTTTTTATTAGAAACACCTTATATTTCCAAAATAGGGAAGACTCCTCATACAAGCCCAGGTGTACCCAAACCATATACACAGAAGAAATTGTTATTATTCAGCCTTAAACTGTTTCAGAGCCATGGACAGGGAATTATAAGTGTTGAGAGTTTTGCCCCAAAGGAGGAACTAGTCAGTTCTAACTAAGACTAAATGGTATTTGATTTAATTTTAATGACCTAACTGAATTTTAGTGTTCCAATTGGATTGTCAGTGTGTCTGGCTATTAACCAGAAGGTTGGTGGTTTGATCCCATGCAAGGATGTGGACAGGAATCCTACAGTGAGGGGGTTGGACTAGATGACCCTTGGGATCCCTTCCAGCTCTACTTTTCTATGATTGCAAAACAAACCCAAATAGTTTGAGAGCACTGCAGTCTCCCACCGCGTGGGCACTGTGTGGTTTCAAGTGAATAATATCACCTGGTGCTAGTATTTTCACCAAGCCGTGCCCAGGGATGTTGCCACTGCCGAGAAAGTCCTCTGCCTGCTTCCCTGTAACGTCATTTTTCGCAGTAAGGGAGCTGCCAGAAGTTCCTTGGAGCTGGACCTCAGCGTCATGTGGTAATAAATGCCAACTGTTAATCATGAAGAAGCCCTTCCCCATATTATCTTGAAGCTATTGCCAGTCAATTTAATTGGGTAGCCCAAGTTCTTGTGTTTGGAGGGAGAAAAATAAATTATCTTTCTCCACAATATTAATAGTTTTATAAACCACCGCATGTCACATTGTTTGTCTTTCCCATGGAGATGTACTTCATAAGTACACACGACCATTTTAGTTGTTCATTTTATTTACTTTCCCCAGTGCTGATACTCCTTTTGAGATTAGTTTTCAGGACCTG
Source organism: Podarcis vaucheri (assembly GCF_965113315.1). NCBI lineage: Eukaryota > Metazoa > Chordata > Lepidosauria > Squamata > Lacertidae > Podarcis > Podarcis vaucheri. Next base: position 110,026,424 of record NC_138762.1, read on the forward strand.
TCATAATCTGCCAAATGGGGGCAACCTATCAGTTCACACTGGCATTATGATGTAGTTTGTTATTTTTGTTTTCAGACTTTCCACTAATATTTTAGCTGCTTACAGATCTTTGTGTGTACATGCGGGGGGTGAGTGCAGGAAAACAGCATTATGGCAGCAAAGTCCATCTTTGATTTCCAGATGTTTTGTCTCTAGTGAGGTGCATGACTGGACAGGTGTCTCCCTGTGATCAGGGACTCCAGTTATGTGGAAAGAGCCCTCAGTCCCCACGGTTTTATGTCAGGGCTGAGAAACTGTGGCCTCCCAGCCTTCATGGCCATTGGGCTGGGATAATGCAAAAAATTTATTAGTTTTTACAATATCAACGACAAACAAAAACATAAAACAAACAAGACATAACAAACATAAATCTTAACCTTATTGAAAATAACAGTTATTTACTTTGTAAAACGACTTCCTCGTTTCCCCTTAGTTGAATTTCATTGCATATCCTTATAACGGTTTTCCAAATCCCAGTTTTAATACCCTTTAAATTAAACATTAACATCTTTAAATCTTCTACTTCTTGTATTAGACATATTATTTTATCAGTTAACATAAATACAATCCTAAGCCCATTAAGTATCTGGAGGCTATTTCCAGTTATTTAGCTTAACAAATTTAGCTAAATAATCATTAAATTTCTTCCATTTTTCGTGGTGTTCCTCCTCCCTCTGGTCGCGGACTCTTCCAGTTAGATCGGCTAGCTCCATAAAATCCATCATCTTCATCTGCCATTCTTCTACTGTTGGTAATTCTTGAGTTTTCCACTTTTTAGCTAACAAAATACAAGCCGCAGTTGTGGCATACAAAAATAGATTAACATCTTTCTCGGGCAATTCCGAACCTGTTATTCCAAGAAGAAAGGCCTCTGGTTTCTTTATAAACGTATATTTCAATATTTTTTTCAATTCATTATAAATCTTTTCCCAGAAATCTTTCACCTTGGGGCAGGTCCACCACATATGAAAGAATGTTCCTTCCTTTTCTTTACATTTCCAGCATGCATTATCACAATTATGATACATCTTTGCTAATTTTACAGGAGTCAAATACCATCTATACATCATTTTCATAATATTTTCCTTTAACAAAGTATATGCGGTGAACTTCACCCCTTTCTTCCACAATCTTTCCCAGTCCTCAAACATTATGTTATGTCCTAAATCTCTTGCCCAATCTATCATCACCATTGGGCTGGGATAATGGGGAACATTTATAATGCACTATCCCGCAAGAACTCAAGGACCTCTTCTCCTCATAGGAACCGACCCAGACCCTGAGATCATCCTCTGAGGCTCTTCTTTGTGGGCCTCATCCATGAGAGGTCCGGAGGCTGGCAACAGGAGAGCAGGCCTTTTCTGCGTGTCTCAGATGCATGGCTGATTTTGTTTGTTGGCTTGTTTATTTTTAAACTCTTATTGTAAAGAATATTGCAACATTTTTCATATACTTTTCACTTTTAAAAAGATATAGATTAGATGTGGACAGTAACAAAGAATTGAACTAATCGGAGAATATATATGGGGAGAGCGGCTGCTGGTGGTCTCCCTTGCTTCCAATGAAGATCTCTCCCCCCCCCTCCTGACTTTACACCCCCTTCTTCTCTGGCTGGGGAGGGACACACCATTTTGTGGTTTGCCTCGGCTGACAAAATGTCTTGGGCCAGCCCTGCATTCTGATTTGTGTGTGAGGCAGTTATACAACTATGGGCATTCACCCTGATTTACTTTGCTTAAACATTTTCCTGCCAATCATCTCTTCATCTCAAACTTTGCAATGCATTTCCATGTCACTTTCCTAACTGCAAAATGTCTGTTTCTCTTTTAAAATGGATAAGTTGTGCAGGGATTTTTTCGCAACACTTTTGTCCACTGTAATTATGCAAGCCTAATTTTATTATATGTGCTTAAATTTCTCCTGCAAAACAGTGACAATCTGGAAGCACTTTCAGTGTTATACATGCACGTGAAGATAGCTGCAGACCCCAGTAAGCACTTTTAATAGCTAAAGTAAACTGCTAAGTTAAGTCAGAGGCTGAAATGAGAAAGCTTTAATAAACACATATTTATTATTATTATTTGTTGGGCTTAGATGCTTATTTATCAAGATTTCTTTCAAGCTCATTGTATGCACACAAAATAAGGAGCAAGGTATGCTAACTTTAATTTTGTGTGTAATCTTTGCAGCAACGAGGAAAGCCCACACTTTGTCAAACCATTGAAAAACTGCTAAAAAAGTGGAAATCCATTTATTCATAATTGGAAAGCTTCACAGCAGTTCTGCTAACATTAATTTTGTTTATTCTTGGCGCATTAATTTAGAAGAATAGCAGTACACTATTTACATTAAAATTAATAGGAAATTCCACATTTTCACTGCATACCATATTTTTACAACTTCATGTGGTATGAATATGAACTGAAGCTCATATATTCACAACACACCTCTGAAAAGTGCACATTATTTGTTAACTGCTTCATTTCAGAGCCCATAGATAAACAGAACTGTAAGCCATTATTTAAAATTCTGCACTAAGTGATTTGTTGAAACACTCTGCATCTGAACCCAGCACTCTTAAACGGTACCTTGAAAAGCCGGCAGACTCCTCTTCTTGTAAGTGTGCTCACCTGTTTTGGTGGGCGGTGTTGTGGCCAGGCAACCGGGCCAGGAAAGTGGCATGGGGGTGGGGAGTGGACGCTCCCCTCATGCTGTCCCGGCCACGTCACCAGCACTGGGTGGGTCACACTGGGCATGGCCCCAACCAGTCAGCATCGGTAGGGGGTGTGGTTGCAGGAAATTTAACCATGGTGTAGCCTGGGGGCCCTCCTCTCTCACCCTTTCACCAGATCTCCCAACCCACCCACCCTATTTTCATGCTTTGCTCTGACACGATCTTGCTATGGACAAATGTCAGCCACCATATGGTTGGCACTGGGTAGGGTTATTTTCTACTTGGCACATTGGCACCAGCCATTTGCTTTTCAACTTCCCTGTAGCAATCGTCACAGCTTTGTGAGGTTAGGCATTGGGCAAGCCTTTGTTTAAGGGAGGGGAGGTTGTAGCCTCCGCCTGCCCTCCCTCATTAAGGAATTCGGGGCTGTGGCTCTTGTCTGATGCCCAGACGTGGGCTAGGGCCATGCCATGACCCCAACAGGGACCCCTCCGGGTGCCCCTATTTGATATAAGTTATGGGGCTCCCTCTGTTGGTGGTTTACCCTTAGATAGACTCCCTGCAGACAGGTGGGAGTCGAGAGACAGCCTGGCTTCACCCAATGCCTATGCCAAACCCTCACATCCGCAACCAATAATGTTGTGACCTATTTGATCCCATAAACCTAAATACTCGTGTCCGTCTGTTTATTAATCACTCGGGAACTGCGGGTCACAGGGCCTTGGCACACAAGATCTGGGACTAGTACCACTGCCACGAAAGAAGGTGGTGAAAGCGTTATTGTCTTCTCAATGGCTGTCACTCTTTCTGTCAAGAACTTCAGCTTAGCTGAGAGCTCATCCCTTTATTCCCTTATGGGTGATTCATCACCTTCTTTACCACTTTGTTTTAGTGATGCTTGTTCTTTAAGGATGCCATTCAGCAGGGAGAAGCAGAGGGCCTGCTCTTGCCTCCACAGGAGAGGCAGTTGCTGTTTAGGGAGGACAGGTGGGCTCTTACCCCCCCCCCCACCGCCCAGGTGTGGCTGTTCCTCAGGAGTGCCAGTATCTCTTGGACCAGACAAACTATTGGATGAGTCTATTGCATGTTTAAGGCCTAACTCTTTTCTGAGTGATGTTGTTAGGGGTAGACTCTGGGCCCTGCTGCAGCTTGCAGACTCCATAGCAGCATTCACTGCACTTCTGGAGAAATGAAAATGGCGGGTGAAATGGTTTTCTAAAAAATTGTTATTAAAAAGAAAAGGAAAAGGCATGCAGTAGTAAGGAAGAATAATAGAGTGGACAGGGCAGTGTTGGTGTGTAGCAGAAAGTGAGGCAGTCAGGTGAGAGAGAACAACCACTTTGGCACAGGGGGCTTGGGGGACACCTAACCTGGGACTCCTGGGACAGTTTTCTGTTGCAGGGAATAATCTGCTCAGGTAACATCATCAGGGGTAAAATCATAGAATCATGGTAGAGACCTCTAGGGCCATCGTGCCCACCCCTCTGCACAGCAAAATGGGCCATCTTTCAGTGGCAGAGCATCTGTTTTGCAAGTGGAACCCCTGCCATCTCCAGGTTGGGCTGGGAGAAAACCCTGCTTGAACTCCTGGAGAACTGCTGCCAGTCAGTGTCGACAGCACATGGCTAGATGGACCAAGGGTCTGACTCCACAGAAGGAAGCTTCCTAAGTTCCTATGCCTGCTATCTTTCACTCATTTCTTCCAGTTGTTAATAAACCTGCTGTCACGAGATCTTTTTTTGTTGTTGTTGTTGGCATTCATCTGACTCAAGAAAAAACAGAGTGTGCCTCCAGGGGGGTGAGGTGAAGTCAAACCACTGGAGAATCACAGCACCTGCTGTGGCTGCAGAGACCGGTCACTCATAACTGCTGCCTCCCACATTGTTTTTACTGCATTAGCAGCATCAAAGTGACCTCCCTGGGCTGGAAGCCTGGGCAGCGTCTGGAGGTCCTGGAGACAACACTGTCTCCACTCTCTGCCTCACTGATGGAAAGCAGAGCAAGACGTTTGGCACCAGCTTGGTTGCAGGAGTTGCTAGAAGGAGGCATACAATAATATTTGGGATTCAACTCCAAATTTGTGCAGGCTTTACTTGTACAGGCCTTTTCTTCTCCTGGAGATGCCGTACAAGGCAGTGGGTTCGGATTTTTCCTTGCCTTATAATAGTGATAAATAGTACAAATGCAAAGGAAATGAGAGTTTTAGGTCAAGGGTTGGGACTCTTTTTCACATGGAGGGCCACCTTCTCTTCTGGGGGACACATGTCAGCAGTGGCGTAGTATGGGATGCCAGCGCCCGAGGCCACGTTGAAGGGGGTGAGAGGGAAACGGGTGGAGTACCATGCACATCCTACTGCCTAATGGTGTCTGTGTCACCCAGGAGAGAGTAGCTGCAGAGTTAAGAAAAGAAGTGTTGTCTGAAGAGGTCACACTCTGCTTCACATGGAGAAGCTGTTTTCAGTGAGCCCAGTGATGGAAGTGCACAGCTGTATTGAGGCAGCACTGAGTGTTGAAATTTTGTGTCCCTAACAGTTTTGTGCCCAGGGCAATCACCCCAGTGTCCCCCCATGCTATGCCACTGGTTGTGGTCAGAAGTGGGTGGAGGACTGAATGCAAACTTTAATTGTACCCAGTAGCCTAGTTTCCACACACACACTCTTCTATCAAGGGAAGCAAGAGGAGGCAGTATCAGAGTTCAAGGAGGATCTGAGTCAAAGCCGTTAGGGGGTGTGGCTGGCAGGAGGGTGTGATTTGGGGAGAGTCCTGTGGGCTAGACAGAGAGACTTGGAGAGATGCATTTGGGCCCTGGACCTAAAGTTCCCCACGGGTGGGGCAGAATGATGTTGACAGCAGTTATGGACCAGCCCAAAAGCTGGGAGCTGACTTCCTCCTCTCTGGTCTTAAGTCTGTTGCCCTTGTAAATCTCAGCAGCAGTGAGGAAGATGGGGGGGGGGGGCATGTGTTGGCTCTGCCTGTCATTGGTTCTGGTGCTCCCTACTGTTGAGCTCCTTGCCTTCCACCCCACTAGTTCCAACAGTGACCAGCTGCTCCTGCAGGACCGCTGAGGGAGGATAAAAGAAAGCAGGTTCCTTGGAGGAGAATGAGTGGAAGAGGGAAACAAGGGAGGGAGTTGAGGAAACAGAAGGCCCAGCAGCTGGGGGGGGGGGGCGCCTTGGTCAGCTGCTCCTAGGAAGAGAAGGAACTATGTTTTGTTTGGGGGTGGGGAAGAAAGGAACTACAAGCTATGGGGCTAGGCAAAGCAGGGGCTGTACATGTGGGCAAAAGGCTGAATTCCACAAACTGCCTTCGTCTCACCCGCTGAACCTTTGCCTGGAGACCTTCAGTGCTTCTGAATGACCGGGTCCAGTTTCTTCCTCCCGGCTTCTGAGCGTTCTCTCCACCTTCAGAGGATCTTTCTCTTTTAATATTCCTCTTTGCTTCTTCAGCTCTTTATAGTTTCCAGGATTGTAATTAGTGTTGTCATTATACCAGCTCAATATGCACTTGGAGGCTATTGGGGTGGGTTCAGCAGAAGCATTAGCTGCTGTCAGCCCTCCCCAAGCCAAGAAGGTCACCAACACTTCCATTCCCTGCAGCAGCTCCTAATGCAAAGAATCTGGCGCTTGTTCCTTAACCCTGACCTTTTGCAAAGTAGTAGGTAAAACTGATGCCAGCTGACATAACAAATATAATCTCTTGCATTCTAATCCTCTGAAAATTTCAATACCCCAGAGGAAGTTTGTTGTGTGTAGTTTTATGCTTGATTATTTTTATTTTGGAACTGGAACTAAAGCTACTGATGTTTATTACAAGCGACTTAACATTTCTTTTTATAGAGGCAAAAGCTGCTGTCTAGTGTTTCATGTCAGTATGTTTGTCTCATTCTTTGAAGCTGTAGGGAATACTTGCTTTCAGGACGGATCCAGAAAGATGGCAGGCAGGACATGTGCACACTCTGCTTGCAGCCCAAACTGCAAAGACACAAACACACCCACAAACTTTGTGACCCCTCCATGTGTAATACAAATTAAGCAATTTTGGGTGTTTTCTCTTATTTTGCATAAATTTATTCGGCTTTTGTTGCTCCTGGGGAGAGATTTGTTCTGAAATCCTGACCACTGGAAATCTTAATTCGGCTCTCCCTCTGGCTCCTGAGATTTCATTAGGCATCGCCCATATGCTTAGCCGCATATTGCATAAAGCTAGAACAAGCTGGAAGCTTGGTTTTTATTTTTGTTTTACCAAAAGAAATATGACTGACTCAGGAAGCGGAATCATGTGTCACATACAACAACCTGATGGTGTGGGATTTCAGCATGCCCAGTAATCTTGCACTTGAGGAATCCTTTGTGATACTTCACCAAATGTGTAGTTTTGCATGTTGTTTTTTGGAGGAACATTTTCTGCAGTGCTGTGCTGCTGCCCACACGATCTTGCTGATTTCCCTGCTCTTCTGTGCGGACCTGTGTGTGTGTGTGTGTGTGTGTGTGTGTGTGTGTGTGGTCAGTGCAAAAGTACCAGTTACTGATGGCTAGCTAGGCTCAAATGTGCCAAACATACACAACCCATTGTATTTTGCAGCACAAGCAGTTACTCAAACAATCCCTTAAAACAGAAATGCAGTTTATAATTAGCTATGAGTTGCTGAATGACCCCAGTGTGCATTAGGTATACTGTAATACAAAATGGCGGCATGCCTGCTCTTCCAGCTGAGAGCCTTGGAAGAATAAGGTGATGCTACCTCATTACCTGTTTGTTGTAAACTTGATAACACACCAAAATCTCAGGCAGGGATGACTTCATCTTGTAAATGTGAAGTTAACATACTAAATTAACTCCCCTAAAATCTTCAAATTTACAGCAGAGTAGAGCAAGGATTGTTGTAGGGACGCGGGTGGCACTGTGGGTTAAACCACAGAGCCTAGGACTTGCCGATCAGAAGGTCGGCGGTTCGAATCCCCGCAACGGGGTGAGCTCCCGTTGCTTGGTCCCTGCTCCTGCCAACCTAGCAGTTTGAAAGCACGTCAAAGTGCAAGTAGATAAATAGGTACCACTCTGGCGGGAAGGTAAACGGTGTTTCCGTGCGCTGCTCTGGTTCACCAGAAGTGGCTTAGTCATGCTGACCACATGACCTGGAAGCTGTACGCCGGCTCCCTTGGCCAATAAAGCGAGATGAGCGCCGCAACCCCAGAGTCGGCCACGACTGGACCTAATGGTTAGGGGTCCCTTTACCTTTACCTAGAGCAAGGATAAAAGTGGGGGGAATTAATATGAAAGAAAGTAGGTATTTGCCTTGTGTCCCATGAAGTTTTTAGCTTTTTTCAAAGGAAACTTTTAATTTTGTGTCACCTCTCAACATTTTTTGCCTTTACTATAGTAATTTCAGGTGTGTATGTGTGAATAATATAACATACATTCCTTAAAAAATCTCTCCCCCCCCCCAAGCTGGCTCCTGCTAATGAATAGAAGTGTCAATACTTTCTATAAAAGGAACTTTGTGGAAATTTATACCAATGCAAAGAAAATGTACAATTGGAAATAAGTAACTACCAATTTCTCAGCATTGCTATAGGGGTAAAAGAGATCCTGGCTTAAAATATTCATAAACGTAAACTATTATGATAAGACAGATCAGCCAAATCATGACATTTTTTGAAAAGCTTCAGCTACAACAGTTTGAAAAACAAGGGGTCCCAAAGGACTGACTCATTTTAGAATGAATGCATTGATTCAGCTAAAGAATACAGCATCTAATGGACCCATAATTATTAAGAGATAAATTGCTTTTTTATATTTTACTCCAAACAAGGCAACCTCTTGTCTAAGTGGCTTTATTTACTTTCTGTCCAGTCTATATCTTTAGTAAAGCTGGGTTTCCCCCAGTTTTAAAAGCACAGCAGATTCTCACTCAATCAAACAATTTTCTATTATTTTATTTTATTTTGTAGAACATTACGATGGCTTCCGAGTATCTTTTCCAGAAATAAATCAGAAGAAGGTGACTTTCCAACAACCAAGTCTCTTATTCATATTGTCTCCCCCATATTGTGTCTTAGAAGTATTTGATAGGGTTTGAGTTTCTGAGATGTAGACCATGCCTGAGACTTAGACTTTTAAATTAAGGAGTTACTGGCGGTATCTTAGACTGGGATGTTGTTGTTTTTGAACAAACGCCATAATCTTAATAATGTTCTTGGGATTCCATTGGGTATTCCTCATGAGAGATTCAGCCTTGAAATACAAAGTCTTATTATATTATTGGAAATGCATCCATGTGGAGTATGGGGTTTACGAGAACTTGTACTTGGCTGCTGGAAGGAGCAGGTCAGGGAGGAAGGCCAGGAGGCCCACAGTTCAGGGGGAAAACCTAAGGTTCCAGCCCAATTTCCAGGAATAAGGATCTGAGGTAGAAATAAAAATAAAAAATCTGTCCCTGAACCTAGTGAGCAATTTCTAGTCAGAGGAGACAATGGGTGCTATCCAGTGAAACATTTCCATGTTCTCTAAATCTGCTCTGGAGGGTTGGGGAAAATCCCAGAACATATTTAGGGTGCATGTGGGGAGAGGGAGGGGCAGCGAAGTTTTGTTGCACAGCCAAAAGTACTCGCATTCCTGGAATTGTTTAGTTGGGTACCGCCCAATATTCCACAGCCTGGTGCCTCCAAATGTACATTCTAGTCACTACAACTCAGATCACCCATAGCCAACATGCGCACCCCCCCAAACAAGGAGCTCACCCCAATCCCCACATTGCTGGACTCCTGTCGTTAATATATAGTGTTGCTATCCTTTCAGAGATCTTAATATGTGAAACACAATTTGCCCGCCTAGAAATATACTTTGCCCCTTCTGTCCCTCCTCAATAATTTTTTTTTTCTTGTGCCACCATGGGACACATTAGGGAGATGGGGGAAAAACTGTAATGAAGAAATGGTTGATCAAACTAGTATAAAGGCCTTAAACAGGATAGCATATTCATAGCACAACCGTATGCATGTCTATTGAGAAGTTAGGCCCATTAAGGTCAATCCTTTACAATCCCTTGTCGACATCATTCTCAAGGATTGTGTTGATGTATATTCTCATGAAAGAAGTTGTAGAGGAGTCCATAGTTGTCTGTTGTTCTGCGCATGGCCAGTGGCTTTTGGGTGTGCTACAAAATTCCTGGTGCATATTTATTATTTCTAATGCTTTTCGGCAGATACAGTAGAGATTCTACATGAAACTGCTGCAGGAAATCATCCAGCGATTCAGAGTAAAGAGTCACCAGCGTACAGGTGATTCTTACAGTATGGGGTGATCTCTTTCTCTGGAGTTTCAAGGGAGGCTGTGTAAGCACTGAACCAGTTGTGGCACCTTTACTTTCCCCCCGTATTTACTGAGTGATTGCTACATCTTATTCTAACACCAAGAGCTTTAAATCTTTGGGTAAATGTGCCTGCCTGCCTTGCACGAACTCATGACCATAAGTTTTTAGGCTGACAAAACATACATTTCTCTCAACTATTCGCAGCGTTCACACCCAGGCTCTTCACACCACATCGTGTAGCTGTCAGATGGCAGGTGGCAGGTGGAAGGCGGAACAGGGGGAGCATGACGTTTCAGTAGGAGAAGCAAAGCTTTTAAATAAAACGTGTAATTTACGCCCCCATCTTAACCATGCTATTTTCAGGAGGGAGGCTTGAATTCTGTGTCTGTGAGCAATATTTTTTTTATGGCCTCCTGACTTTTGCTGTGATAGTTACCTCTTTCTTCATGATAAATGGCACAGAATATAATAGTTCAGGGTTTTAGTTAGTTTGTTAGTTTTTAAAGGAACAAGGATTATTATAGCTTCATAACATCTTTTTTCCTCCTCTTTTCTTCCCCCGCCCTTTGATGTTTTCTAACATAGATTATGCAGAGTTCTCTAATATGGAAGTTGTTAGCCCTACAAGGTTAGCATACAATAAAGGCTGACTCACATTAAAATGATCTCAATAACCGTCTGATGTATATGTGCATCTGGAGCTAGACTGATTTTTTTAAACTTTATTTTTTTGTGAATTGTAACATCCAGTAAATCATTATACATAGTCTTGGTACAGTAAATTGTATTTACATATCATTATATGTTATAATGTAAGCTCATAAGCTTTCAACAAAGAGGCTTGAGAGTTGATTCCCTGCCTCCACAATAATTTTAACGAGACAGAAGTAGGAAGTCCTGCTTTATCTCATCTTTATGAAGGCTACATTTCAAAAAAAAGGATCAAATAGGATTTTATAGGCTATAGTCAAGAGAGTTATGCCATATCAGTAAAATATTTACAGTCAGTGCCGGGTATAGCTGTGAGGCTTCTCTGTTGGGCTGTGTGCTCCCAGCCTTTTATCAGAGTGAGAACCAGGTTACGTGATCAGCAGGCTCATGTGGCCTAGATGTCTGTTGCTGAGTGCAGCTAAGGGGATTATGTTTTTGAATTGAGCCCCTTGCAAGAACTTCCATGCATTTACAAGACTAGCATGTTGGGGGAAGGGCTCTTGCATAAAACTCCTGAAATGTGGAAGGAGATTTTTGTATTATTAAATTCACAGATCTTGTCTTTTCTTAGTGCCTAAACACATGTGACAGACTTCTTGAAGTAAATACTACTTGATTTCCCCCAGCCCATATTGAGACCACAGTGTGAAAGGCTTTACCCTTTGAAACTCATGTGGTCCTATTCTGGACCAGACCCCACCTCCACGGTTGCAATTTTTAATCCCAAACCTTACGTCCCAATGGAAAATAGCAATTGTGGGGGACCTGTCCCTAAATCAGGACTGTGGTAGGGACAAAGAGATAAAGCTTTCCTACTTCTGCATCTTGGTCTCAATTGATACTTAGGCCACTCACAGCTGCCATTTCTTTTTTTTAAAATCATGCAAATACTACTATACCAGTTATTAATTGTATGAACAAGTAGGGTCTGCAACAAAATGTTTCTTTGTGGGTGGTTCCTTCTTTGGGATACCTCATTCCATCCCTCATCTGATGTGGTCTTTTGCTCAATTAGTATTCTGCGGTCAGTGAGCTTTCCATGGTCACTGAGGAGCCTTAGTCCTTATTGGACTGTTTTGTGTCCCTTCTTCGCACTTCCACTTCCTCTAAATATTTTTTAGTACTTCTGCAAACCTCAAGGTTCCCCCAAGACTGCTGATGCCAGGCTTTTGTGCATGAATGAAGTCAGCTACATAGAGAGCAGCAGTTTACTCCTTTTATACTCCCCGCTGGTGCTTCTGCTGGCAGCAGAACTATTTATGACCTTGACACAAGCTGCTTTCTTAAATGTGACCTGGAAGGTACAGCAAACATCCTGAACCCTAATAGTTACAGTAGAGATTATATTTACCAGCAAAGTTTAATTAGCACCCTCCTCACAGAGTGTTTGTTGTGGGGGAGGAAGGGAAAGGAGATTGTTAGCCGCTTTGAGACTCCTGAAGGGGAGTGAAAGGCGGGATATCAAATCCAAACTCTTCTTCTTCTTCTTCTGTAAGCAGGAACCAGACTTCATGAAGATAATGAAATCCTTTTTCAAGAGTGAATTTATGGTTCTGAAACTGCATGCCTTTCCCTCCCCCCCTTCTTCTAGCACAGGTCTGTTGCACCTGCTACACTCATTTTTTGGGCATTGGGTGAGTTAGGGACTCTCTTGATTCTTTAGATCTTAGTTGCATGTCCTTAGTGATTGTATTAAAAGGTAAAGGGGCCCCTGACCGTTAAGTCCAGTCACAGACGATTCTGGGGTTGCGGCGCTCATCTCGCTTTACTAGCCGAGGGAGCCGGCGTACAGCTTCTGGGTCATGTGGCCAGCAGGACTAAGCCCCTTCTGGTGAACCGGAGCAATGCACAGTAATGGCGTTTACTTTCCCGCTGGAGCGGTACCTATTTATCTGCTTGCAATTCATGCTTTCTTTTTTTTTTTAAATGCTTTTTATTAAATTTTCTTCATCACACATATCCAAAAATAGACACAGCCAATCTACATTAAAAAGACATTAAATAAGAAAAAAAAAGAATTAGAAAAATAAGAAGAAAAAAAAAAGAAAAAAAAAGAAAAAAGAAAAAAGTGTACATCTTCCTTCCCTCCTGATTTCAGATTTCTATCTTTAATGATTTCATCATACAGCTGGTGTAGGTTTTTAGTTTGTAACATTGGAAGATTTAAGTCAAACCTACTGTAGTTGGTAAGTTACTAAAATTACCTTCAATATATACCATAAATTTATTCCAATCTTCTTTTAACTTTGTATTTTTTTGATTTCTAATTCTTTGCGTCATTTTTGCCATTTCTATAAAGCCATAAAGTTTCAGTTGCCAATCTTTCACCGTTGGTAAAGTTGGGTTTTTCCAATTTTGGGCAATTAGCATTCTAGCCGCGGCTGTTGCATATTGGAAGAGGGTTTTATCTCTTTCCGGTATTTCTTTCCCCACCATCCCTAGTAAAAAGGCCTCTGGTTTTTTGGGAAATGTGAGTCTAAAAATTTTCTTCATTTCATCATATATCTGATTCCAGAATTTTTTTATTCCCTCACACGTCCACCACATATGTATAAAGTTCCCTTCATTTGTTTTGCATTTCCAGCAGGCCTTGTTACCGGTCTTATACATCCTATTTAGTTTTTCTGGGGTTAGATACCATCTATATATCATTTTTTCTAAGTTTTCTCTAATTGCCACGCTTGCTGTGAATTTTATTCCCTCCTTCCATAGTTTTAACCATTTCTCATGTTCTATATTGTGCCCCAAATCTCTTGCCCATTTTACCGTGACTTCTTTTATTTCTACATCTTTTGTGTCATGCTCTAATAAAATATTGTACATTTTGGATATTAACTTAGATTTACTTTCAATTATTTCAATTTGGAATTTTGATTTCTTTCCACTTATTCCTACTTTCTTATCTTCCGTCCATCTTGCATTGATTTGATGATAATGTAGCCAACCCCTCAGTTTTTCTTTCAGCTCCTCATACGGTCTTAGTTTCCAGCCTTCATGGGAACTTGTCAGTAGATCTTCATATGTTAAATTTTGTTCATCCAGATTTGTTTTCTTAAATGATAAGATATCTATTGGGGATAGCCACCAGGGTGTTTTGGGTTCTAGCAGTTTTCTATTTCTTTCCCAAACTTCATATATCGGACCTCTGATAATGTGGTTCGAAAAGCTCTTATGTACTTTTCCTTTATTTAACCAAAGGTAGGCATGCCAGCCAAACCTGTTTTCCACCCCTTCGAGTTCCAGTAGGTCCTTATTTACCAGAGTTATCCAATCTTTCACCCAGCATAAGCAGGCCGCTTCATAATACAATCTTAAGTTGGGTACCGCCAGTCCTCCTCTTTCTTTTCGATCCGTAAGTAGTTTATATCTAATCCTTGGCCTCCTTCCCTGCCATATAAACCTTGAGAGGACTTTCTGCCAATCTTTGAATATTTTAGTCCCTCTAATAACCGGGATATTTTGGAAGAGGAACAACATCTTAGGTAAGATGTTCATTTTTATTGCCTCCATCCTGCCGAGCCACGAAAGGTTTACTCTATTCCAGACATCCAAATCTTTTTTGACTTTATTCCAGGTCGTTGTATAATTGTCTTCAATTAAATTTATATTTTTAGATGTGAGCCAAATACCTAAATATTTTATTTTCTTAGTTACTTCAATTCCATGTTGTCTCTCTAATTTTCCTTTTACCTCATTTTCCAAATTCTTTGTTAATATCTTGGTCTTTGATCTATTCAATTTGAATCCTGCTAGGCTGCCATATTCTTCTAATATTTCCAACGCTTTCTCAGTGCTCCTTTCCGGTTCTTCTAGAGATAACATCAGGTCATCTGCGTAGGCTTTAAGTTTAAACTCCCTTGATCCTATTTTGATTCCTCTGATATCAGATGTTGATCTTATTATATTTGCCAGGACTTCTAATACTATAATGAACAAAAGCGGGGAGAGGGGGCAGCCCTGCCTGGTTCCTTTTTCAATTTGGAATGTATCTGTAAGAGTGTTATTTATTACCAGTTTAGCTGTTTGTTTAGAATATATTGCCTGTATTCCTTTCAGAAATTCTCCCTCTATTCCTGCTTCTTCCATGGTCTTTAATAAAAACGTCCAAGAAACATTATCAAACGCTTTTTCTGCGTCTATAAAAATCAAAGCCGCTGGTGTGTCATTGTTAATTTCCAAATATTCGATTAAATTTATGGTGTGTCTTACATTGTCTTTCAGGAATCTATTCGGCAAGAAGCCTGCTTGGTCTTTATGTATTAGATGAATCAAACATTTTTTTAATCTACTTGCCATAATATCTGCGTATATTTTATAATCGTTGTTCAGTAAAGATATTGGCCTGTAGTTTTTAATGTACGTTTTATCCGTATCCGGTTTTGGGATTAATGTTATAAAGGCTTCCCTCCACGACTCAGGTATTTTTCCTCCCCTTAAGATATTGTTCAGGGTATCACATAGTGTCGGTGATAGTTGACTTTCTAGGACCTTGTAATATTTAGCCGAGAGACCATCCGGGCCTGGAGCTTTTCCTATTTTCATTTTTTTTATAGCATACTGGACCTCTTCTATGCTTATAGGTTTATTTAATTGGAGTCTTTCTTCCTCTGTAATCGTCTTCCCTTTATGTCTCTTCAAATATCTGTCTATTTGTGTTGTATCCTCTTCCCCTTTTTTATATAATTCTTCATAGAACTCGAGGAACTTCTTTCGTATTCTTATTGGGTCTACTATCAGATCTTCCTCTACCTTTATTTTGTTTATTGTATTCTGCTTCTGTCTTTTTCTCAGTTGCCAGGCCAGAAATTTCCCTATTTTATTTGCTGACTCGAAGTATCTTTGCTTCATTTGTTTGATTTTCCATTCAATTTCTTGATTCGTCAGCATCGAAAATTGTGTTTGTAAAATTTTTATTGTTCGAATACTTTGTTCATCCTTCGGGTGATCTATTAATTTTTTCTCATACTCTCTTAGTTGCTTAAGTATTTCTTCCTTCTTCTGCTGTCTTATCTTCCTCTTATAGTTATTTTGCTGAATAAATAAGCCTCTTACTACCGCCTTACTGGCGTCCCATACCACTTCTATGTTTGTTCCTGTGTTCAGATTCAGATCAAAGTACTCTTTTAGGGTAATTCTGGCCTTTCCGATGATCTCCTCATTATCTAATAAATATTCGTTTAGTCTCCATCTGAAGCTTCCCTGTGTTGCACCTTTAATTTCTAAAGTTATCAAATTATGATCTGATAGTGTTCTTGGGTGTATTTCACAGCTTGCTGCTCTTAGGGTGAGTATTCTCGAAGTCCAAATTTGGTCTATTCTGCCCCAACTTTTATGCACTTCTGAAAAAAAGGTGAACTGTTTTTCTGTTGGGTGTAGGTGTCTCCATATGTCTATTAGGTCTAGATTTTCTTCCAGGTCTTGGAACGATTTCGGCAACCTTCCTTGGTTTCTTTTTCTATTTTCGGTTTGTCTGTCAATTTCTGGTACTGGCACCGCGTTAAAATCTCCCAGTAGTATCATCTTGTTGTCATCTAAATCTGTTAGGGCTTGTTCCAATTTCTTAAAAAACTCAGGTCTATTTGTATTTGGAGCATATATATTAACTACATTGATCTTTTCTCCCTGGAAGTTAATTTGAACCCCTAGTATCCTCCCCTCTTCGTCTTTATATATCAATTTTGGTTCCCATTTTTCCTTCACATATATTACCACTCCTTTTTTCTTCTCCTCCGTAGAGTTTATAAATTCCATGCCTAAATACTTGTTTGTTAAGACATGTTTATGCTTTTTAGCTACATGAGTTTCTTGGATACAGATTACATCCATTTTTTCCTTTTTCAACACATTTGCAATTTTATTCCTTTTAGCTTTTTCGTTCAAACCATTTACATTCCAAGACACGATTTTAAGATTTCTTGTCATTTTTATCTACTAGCAAGTCAGTAGAATCCCAGTTTAAGTTTCACCGGTTTAAATTCGGTTGGGTTCTTCTTCTATTTGCTCTTCGCTTTCTTCCTCCTCCCCTTCCTCCCCCTCTTCTTCTTCTTCCCCACCCTCTGCTCCTCCTTCTCCTTCTGGTCCCCCCCTCAAACTCTCCTCCCCTCTCTCCTCCCTCTCTCCCTCCCTATCTCCACGTCGTTCTCCCACCCCCCCGAGATCTTTTTCGTATCTACGTAGGAATTTACTGACTTCCTGATTTTCAGTTATCTTAAATCTTTTTGCTTTGTAAAAGAAGGAGATCCCTTCTGGGAATTCCCATCTGTGTTGTATACCATTTTTCCTTAAGATACCAACTATTTGTTTATAGCCCTCTCTTTTTCGGAGAAGTCTAACTGGAATTTCTTTAAAAATAATAATTGGTTTTCCATCAATTACCAATTTCCTCCGGTAACTTTCTCTCAGAATCATGTTTCTCATTTCTATCGATTTGAATATCGCAAGACAGTCCCCTGGGGCTTTTCTCAGTCTGTTTTGTTTGGGTTTTATTTTTATTCTAAAAGCATTTTCTATCGTTTGCGCGACCTCTTCTTCTTTCATTACAAGCCATGTCGCGAGTTCTTTAATCATTTTCCCCTTTATGTCTTCCTCTCTTTCTTCCCCTATTCCTCTAAATTTTAGATTTAACTGCTTTTGTTTCATCTCCATCAAGGCTAAGTTATCTAAGACCTGATCTTGAGTTTTACTCAATTCCCCAAAATTTTCTTTAGCTTTATCAGCTTCCTTCCTCTGGTCTCTCAGATCTTTCTGCACTTTCAAAGTTGGCAGGAACTGGGGCCAAACAATGGGAGCTCACCCCATCACAGGGATTCAAACCGCCGACCTTCTGATTGGCAAGCCCTAGACTCTGGTTTAACCCACAGCGCCACCCGCAGTGATTGTATTACTGCCTGCATATTTGTAACATTGCTGTCTGAAGCAGCACCCACAACTCTCTTCTCATTTCCGTGAAATAAAACGAACTTTCGCAATTTTCTGCTGTGCAAAGATCTTTATTGGGTATAAGGGTAACGGCACACACCATTTTTAATGGGCACATGTACTGACTCAGTGCAAAAGGTTGCAGTCTTCTCTGAGCTGAACACTGAATACACGTGAGCACTGGACACACGTGTCAGTCAGAGGTGCACCTGGTAACAACAGGTGTTGCAGTAGAGCCGGCCGGGTGCTCTTGCTGTTACACTCAGGCATCCATGAACCTGCTGTTCTCTGCCTCACCTCCATACTGCCCAGGAAAGTGCCTCCCCCCCAAAAAAAAATCCTGGTTACACCCATGGTGATGCTCCCTTGTTATTTTTGCTATTAAATGTTATATTTTGTTTATAAACATTCTTGTTATAGTCATAGTACAGTAAGCCTGCAACTTATATGGGGTTTGCATTCCAGGGATCGTGCCTAAAGCCAAAATCTTATACAGTAGTACCCCGCAAGACGAATGCCTCGCAAGACGGAAAACCCGCAAGACGAAAGGGTTTTCTGTTTTGGAGGCGCTTCGCAAGACGAATTTCCCTATGGGCTTGCATCGCAAGACGAAAGCCCATAGGGAAATGCTGGTCGTCGGGAGCAAAGACTTTCGCCCACAGCCGGCCTTCAGAAGAGGACCTCTTCTGAAGGCCGGCGGGGGGCAAAAGTCTTTGCTCCCCCCGCCTGCCTTCCCCCCCCGCCTGCCCCGGGCGATCTTAAAATGCTGGCGGGCGGGAGCAAAGCGTTCGCTGCCGACCCCCAGCATTTTAAAATCTCCAAGGGACAGCAGAGAAGTCTCTGTCCCGGGGAGATTTTAAAATGCTGGCGGGCGGAAGCAAAGCGTTCGCTGCCGACCCCCAGCATTTTAAAATCTCCAAGGGACAGCAGAGAAGTCTCTGTCCCGGGGAGATTTTAAAATGCTGGGGGTCGGGAGCGAAGCGTTAGCTGCCGACCCCCAGCATTTTAAAATCTCCCCCTGTCCCGGGAAGGTTTTAAAATGCTGGGGGTCGGGAGCGAAGCGCTGCCGACCCCCAGCATTTTAAAATCTCCCCGTGTCCCGGGAAGGTTTTAAAATGCTGGGGGTCGGCAGCGCTTCGCTCCCGACCCCCAGCATTTTAAAACGCTGTTCCGAAGGGGGGGGCGGGGACACCTGCCCCAGCCGCCCCACTTCGGAAAGCTGTTCCGAAGTGGGGCGGGGGGCAGGGACGCCTGCCCCAGCCGCCCCACTTCGGAAAGCTGTTCCGAAGTGGGGCGGGGGGGCGGGGACACCTTCTGAAGGCGGGCAGGGGGCGAAAGTCTTTGTCCCCCCTGCCTGCCTTCCCAGGGGCTTTTAAATCGCCCCGGACAGCGGAGAAGTCCTCCGCTGTCCGGGGCGATTTTAAAATGCCGCCCGCCAGCATTTTAAGATCGCCCCGGACAGCGGAGAAGTCCTCCGCTGTCCCAGGGTTTTTTAAAATGCTGGGGGTGGGAAGAAAAGCCCTTGTCCCCCCCCAGCCTTCAGAAGAGGTCCAGGGACAGACTGTCCCCGGACCTGGTCTGAAGGCGGTTTCCCTAGGAACGCATTAATTGATTTTCAATGCATTCCTATGGGAAAGACGAAAAAACCGCAAGACGAAGAGACTTGCGGAACGAATTAATTTCGTCTTGCGAGGCACCACTGTATAGTTAAAACACATTGGGTTCAATGGCAGGTGAGATTTTGAAAGTCATTTTCCCCAAAATTCTTTCCCCCCCTTTTTTCTTTTTTCTCCTTTATTGCCACACAAATAAAGCTGAATGTGCACAAGTTAATGCCTGTAAGTTGTGGCCTCACTGTATTAAAATATGGTTTTTTGTATGTTATTGTATTTTTTGTTCTATTATATTATGCAATTGTTCCTGTGTTTTTGCTTTGCTGTGTTATTATGACATTGTTTTCATTGTGTTTCTTTGACATTCATCCCTGTTTCTTTGTTGTAAGCCACTTTGAGCATGATAATTTCTTGTGTGGAAAAGCAGCATACAAAACAAAAGAAATGAAATGAAATAAATTTTCCTGCCAATTTTTTCCCTTCTATGCAACTCTTTGAGGTACGGGAGTCCTGGTTTTGTATGCATTTGACCACCCAGCAACATTCCTGTTTTAGTAATTATTTGGTAGTGCTTTGAATGTGAATTTCAAGCGGATATCTTTCGTTCCAGGACTTAAGGAGCGCTCCGATTGCTGTGGACTGTGGAAAGTTTTTTTTGGCGGCTCAATCAGAGGGTAAATGTGGGAGGATGGAAATCCCTTCTAGACAAATGAAGGGAATTCCTTTGTGGGAACTTTTAGATGGAAAGGAACATTTCAAGTGTGACCATTACACAAAGCCACCAAATCGCTGTGTCTTTGCAATCACTTAGCTCAGCTGGAGAAATTACTTAATTGTTGGCTTAATAACATTTGCGAAGACAAGAGGAAAAACTGTAACTGAAATTGAGTAGGGAATGTGCAATTAGCCTTACTAAAAGCTTTTATTATGCAAAATTCAGTAACTCTTGTTAACTTTCAAAAGCAGAGTTACTGTTCTGTCCTTTTCCCTTTTCATTCTGAACTTGATACTCAAACAGTATTTAGCAATCTTTTCAGCTGAAGTGATTTCCCTTCCCCTTAATTTCCTTGTAGGCAGATAATCGAGCTCTCATAGGAAATATAAAGTCAAAATTGGGCCTGCATGTTGGCTGATGCCAAACTATCACTATGGTGAGAGAAATGCAAATTAAAATATTCATTGGAAACTTTTACAATCCTCTTTGTGTTATCATGCATTTATTTATTTATTGGCACAACTGAAATGGAGAACATTCCGTTCAGTTCTGAAGTTTCTCACCGACCTTTCCTGCCCAAACTATATCATCCCCCCCCCCGGTGAAATTCACAGGAAAGTTCATTAGTGTAAATTCCTGCAGTGAAAAATAATCCATACATTCTTTTTTGGGTTATCTTATCTGAATGCAAAATCTGAAAATGCTTCCCCACTGTTCAGTTCTTTGTCCACTGTGTCAAAAAGTTTTACTTTCTTTTAATGTGGCAACTAATTAGTTTCATCTTATTCAGTTACAGTGCAATGCGATGAAATTCCCTTTAATTAGTTAGCTCCTCTTGTCCGTGGGTTGGGGCTTTAATTCTGGTTTTCTCTTTTTATTTTTTATTAGCACAATTTTGCAACTATGATCGGGAATCACCTTTGCAAAGGTCAGGAATCACCTAATGAACCTGATCAGTGGAAGCTCTGTGCAATGCCTTCTGCTTGCACAACCGCGCTTGCCACCTCTCCTCCCCCACCCCATGGGCATAGCCAGGGGTGGGGGCAGCTGCCCCCCCCAAATCAAGTAAATAAATAAAAACGAGTAACTAAAAGTAGAAATTGTAGAAAGATTTTGACAGATTTTTCTGAGTACTCAGGGTCAAAAGAAAGTAATTTAAAACAACTGCTGTTGAGACATTTTCTTCCAAAGTTGCTAGACAGAGCCAGACATAGGATGATGACAGGTGGGTGTCCTGTCCCCCCCACAATAAATCCTGGCTATGCCTACTTCCCACCCCAGCCCCAGAGTGTGTGCTGGGAGAACCCCCAGAACAGCATTTGGAGGAGGGGAGACCATTTTGTCTGGCAAGCTTGATACTCATACCCAGAGTGGACATTTGTAATAGCATGACGTTGAATTCCACCCAATGAAAAAAAATGAGGAATTATTCTGGTTTCAGAGGAATCAAGTAATTAACCCACCCACACAGGGAACAGGTACTGATTAAGGGAAATTTAGGAATGCGGCAACCATGGCAAATGAACAGGAAGCAACTCAAGTTACGTTGAGGTATTATCTAGTATTATCTAGAGATAATTAAGAAATAGGTCTGAAAAGCCTTAAGCACTTTTCCAATCCACACTAGACACACATGCTTACAATGGTAGCCTGCATACAATTCAGCACAAATCAGGTCTGAAAATAAACAGGAGGACAAAAAGGAAAAACCCACTGGTATGTAACATTTGCAGTGACAGTATCTGAATTTCCTATAAAAACTGAGTAAACAATGTCCTTTCAAGATAAATGCCTGGTGTGGAGTTTTATTTGCTTATCTTTAAACTTGCCTCTTGCATTCCAGACTTATGATTAATCAGCAACTTCCCGCCATCAGAATGCACGGTGTGTGGGGGAGATATCTGATGATGGCTGATATATGTCTCTGCATGCAGATCTACTCAACTCCCTGTTGGGTTGCTGCAAGGAAAGGCCAGGGCTCCCCCCCCCCCATATAATTTTTTATTAATTTTCCAGCACAATTGTACAATTTTATCCAAATTTTAACAAATTACTCTTTTTGGACTTCCTTCAGTTTCTCTGGTAATCATCCGTAATTACTCTTCAATACGCATTCCCTTCATTGTATTGCCATTTAACTTCCCTCCCTTTTATATTTCTTTTTAACAATACATCTTAAACCTTTACAGTGCTTCTTGAAACCCCACTAGCGTTGTTTGCACATCACATACATTTTTCAGATAATCTACAAACTTTCCCCAGTCTTCGATGAACTTTTGGTTTCGAACATATCGTATTTTCCCAGTCAATTTGTCCAGTTCTGCATAGCCCGTCAATTTCATTCTCCATTCTTGAATCGTCGGTATTTCCTCTTGTTTCCATTTCTGGGCCAATAAAGTTCTTGCTGCCGTAACTGCATACTGAAATAATTTACAGTCTTTTCTTCTTATTTCTTTTCCTGTGATCCCTAAAAGAACGACTTCTGGTTTCTTAACAAAAGTATATTTTAACATCTTTTTCAATTCATTGTATATCGCTTCCCAGAAACTCTTCACTTTCTTACATTCCCACCACATATGGTAAAACGTTCCCTCTTTTTCTTTACATTTCCAACACTTATTACATGTTTTATACATTTTTGCAAGTTTTACCGGTGTAATGTACCATCTATCAAACATTTTCATCACATTTTCCTTCAACCCCATGCATGCAGTAAATTTTAAATTTTCCTTCCAAATTTTTCCCAATCTTCAAATTGAATATTATATCCAAAATCTTTGACCCATTGTATCATTACCGATTTGACTTCTTCATCTTTCGTACACCATTCCAACAATATCTTATACATTTTTGACAAAAATTTATATTTATTATTTATTATATCTGTTTGGAACTTAGAGTCTTTTTCTGCATAACCACTTTCCTTTATATCTTTTTAAAACATTTCATTTACCTGGAAATAATGCAACCAATCATATACGTGATCTTTAACTTGTTCATATGGTTTTAATTTCCATTTTCCTCCTTCTTTAATTACCAATTCTCCGTACGTAGCCCATTTACCTCTCATATTGATTTTCTTTACGCACATAACCTCCAACGGAGACAGCCAATGTGGAACCCTTGGTTCCAAAAGACTTTTATACCTGTCCCATACTACTATTAACGAGTTCCTGAAAATGTGGTTCCCAAATCCTTTATGAACTTTCTTCTTATCACACCATAGGTAGGCGTGCCAACCAAATCTGTTATCAAACCCTTCAAGGTCTAATAGTTCCATATTTTCTAATTTAATCCATTCCTTTAACCAGCAAAGACATGCTCCTTCATAATATAATTTCATATCTGGCAGGGCGAAGCCTTCTCTTTCTTTCACATCTGTTAATAATTTATATTTTATTCTTCGCTTCTTGCCCTGCCAGATATACCTTGAAATCACTCTTTGCCAGTCCTTAAAAATCCCTACCCCCTTGATAATGGGAATAGTCTGAAATAAAAATAGCATCTTTGGAGGCACGCTCATTTTATCGTAGAAATTATGCCACAAAAGGACAGTTTCATTCTACCGCACACCTCCAGGTCATTCCTTATTCCTTTCCACACCTGTACATTGTTCTGGAACAGGTCGATATTTTTAGGAGTTAACCAAATTCCCAAGTATTTTACTTTCTATCTCTGTCTGTTGTTGCATTATTTCTATCGTGTTATGCTCCATATTTTTAACCATTATTTTAGTTTTTTTCTTATTCAGTCTAAACCCGGCCACATTTCCAAATTGTTCAATCTCCTCCAATACTTCTTTAACACTTTCCATTGGTTCTTCCATCGTTATAACTAGATCATTGGCAAAGGCTTTAACTTTATATTCGTTCTGACCTACTGTCACCCCTTTAATTAATCTATTTTGTCTGATCACATTTAAAAAGACCTCTAGGACCGTTATAAATAACAGTGGCGAGAGCGGACAACCCTGTCTTGCTCCTTTAGATATTTTTATATCTTCCGTAACAACATTATTAACTATCAATTTAGCTCTCTGCTCTGTATATATTGCCTTGATTCCATTGAAAAACTCTTTTCCCACTTCCATATATTCTAAATTTTTCAACATAAATTCCCATACTATATTATCAAAGGCCTTTTCAGCATCCACAAACATTGATATCGCTTGTTTCTCATTCCTGGCAGTCAGATATTCCAAAATATTAATTATATTCCTTACATTATCTTTCATTTGTCTGCCTGGCAGGAACCCTGCTTGGTTCTTATCAATATCTTTTTCATTCTCTTCGCTAGAATCCCCGCAAATATTTTGTAATCCGTATTCAACAGTGAGATAGGCCTGTAATTTTTAACTTGTGTTAAATCCGAGTCTTGTTTTGGGATCAAAGTAATAAATGCCTCCTTCCACGTTTCTGGGATCTCTCTTACTTTTAAAATATTATTCATAACTTCTTTCAATGGAATCATCAAGACATTCCTCATTTCTTTATAGTATCCTGATGTAAATCCATCTGGTCCCAGGGCCTTTCCCCTCTTCAGTTCTTTTATAACCTCTTTAATCTCTTCAACTTCTTTTGGGGTGTTCAGCTAGTCTTTTTGTTCTGTCAGGATCTTCTACACCTTTTTATCTTTTAAGAATCTTTCTATTTTCTTCATATTATTCCTTTCTTTATTTTTATATAGTTGCCTATAAAAGTCCAAAAATCCTTTTCTAATTTCTTTCAGATTGACTGTCTCTTCCCCATTCACAATAATTTTGTTAATTGTATTCTGTTCTTTTCTCTTTTTAATTTGCCACGCAAGCAGTTTACCTGATTTGTTAGCAAACTCAAAAGTTTTTCTGTCGCAACCTTTTAATATTCCGTTTTACTTCTTTATTTATTATCATTGCAAATTGGGTTTGTAAAGTCTTAATTTCTTGTTTGATCTTTGAGTTGTTTGGTTTTTTGATTAATTTCTGCTCATTGTCCATAATCTGCTTTAAAATTTCTTTTCCCCCCTTTTCCCTATGTTTGTTCTTCAATGAATTCTGTTGAATAAAGAATCCTCTCATAACTGCTTTGTTTGCGTCCCAAACAATGTTCATCTTTGTACCTTTGTTGGTGTTATCCATAAAATATTCAGTTAATTTTTGTGTGCTTTTTCCATAATCTTCTGATCATCCAGCAAATAGTCATTAATTCTCCATCTAAAGGTTCTTTCTTCAAAACCTTTTAATTCCAATTTTATTGGATTATGATTTGAAATTACTTTGCGCTGAATTTCAACTTGTTGGATTCTTGGAGTCAATTCATTCGACACCCATATTTGGTTGATTCTTGACATTGACTGATTCGGTTCTAAATAATAGGTAAATTGTTTCTCCAATGGGTGACTAAGTCTCCAGATATCAATCAAATTACAATTCTTAGTCATTGTGAAAAAAGTCCTCGGTAATTTCCCTTCTTTATTTGTTCCTTCTCTTAATTGATCCATTTCCAATGAAACCACTCCGTTCATATCTCCCATTATTATGATTTTCTGATCCATGTATTCAAATAGTTTTTCTTCCAAAGCTTTATAAAAATCAGTCTTATTTCCATTAGGTGCATAGATCCTGACAATTATTAGATTTTCACCTTGCCATTTTTTCTGAACTGCTATAATTCTTCCATCTTCGTCTTTGAAAATTTGTTGAGATTCAATTTTTTATATATATATAAAACAACCCCTCTTTTTTCTCTTTGTCTGAGAAAAGAAAAAAGGAAAGGCCAGGACTCCTGGTGCCAGGGGACACAAGCAGGGTTTATTTCCACTAAAATGGCAGCTACAAACTGAGCACCTTATTTCACCCCCAAAGGAGTGCATGACCGCAATTCATTCATATGAAAGAAAGTAAAGAGATGAATTCAGAGTTTTGCCCCCTCCTGCTGTGGGAATATTCACAGCTGCCATGTCCCCCATAATTGACACTCCCCCCCCCATTTATTACTGTGAATCCTGACAACACCCCCCTCTTTCTTACATGTTCTCCATTGTTATCCAAATTTTCCAATGTGATTAGCACAATTGCGTCACTTGTTGTGGTGGGAGAGTTAGTGCCTTTTCTTCAGTTTCCCCTCTCTGCATTCCAGTGTGTGAAAGTGCTCTATCTAATTCTTAAAATGATGATGATGCACATGAATTAAACCACCACCAACAACCCTACTTCACTGGGGCGGAAGCAATTGCAGCAGCAGGAAGAAAGAGGAAGGTGCCCCATGAAGAAGAGGGTGATCTGATCCTTCCTCCCCCTCTCACCCAGCAATGGGGCTCTGCTGCCTTGGTTGTTGCTTCTGGCACACTCTGCCTACCTGCTTCCTCTTGTTTAGAAAGGGCAGTGCCTGCATCTTTAGGTCATTACTCACTGTGGGGGAAAGAGACTTGGAGTGCAGCAGCAAAGAACACTGGAAGAGAATGTGAAAAGGGTTGGCTGTGACTGCTCTGCAGGATGACTTGGAAGGAGCTGGGAAGAAGAGCAGTTGTGCTTCATGCCTGGGAACATTCACACCTTTTTCCTCCTTGGAAAGTTCTTTCAGTGTTCCTCAGTATCTTATTTACTTAGAATCATAGAATCTTAAAGTTGGAAGGGACTCTAAGGGTTGTCTAGTTCAACCACCTGCAATGCAGGAATCACAACTAAGTTATCCATGACAAATGACCATCCAACCTCTGCTTAAAAACCTCCAAGGAAGGAGAGCCCATCACCTCTCATGGGAGTCTATTCCACGGTCAAACAGCTCTTTCTGTCAGACAGTTCTTCCTGATGTTTAGCCAGAATCCCGTTACATGTTACTTGAAGCCATTAATTAGAGTCCTACCCTCCAGAGCTGGAGAAGACAAGCTTGTTCCCTCTTTCATGTGACAGTCCTCAAAATAATTGAATATAGCTATCATATTTCCTTTCAACCTCTTCTTTTCCAGGCTAAACATAGCCAGCTCCTTCAAGCACTCTTCATAAGGTTTGATTTCCAGACCCATGATCATCTTGGTTGTGCTCCTCTGCACACATTCCAGCTTGTCAACATCCTTCTCAAATTGTGGTGTGGAGTTGGACACAGTATTCCAGGTGTGGTCTGACCAAGGCAGAACAGAATGGTACTATTGCTTCCCTTGATCTTGATACTATACTTCTGTTGAGGCAGCCTAGAATAGTATTAGCTTTTTTGCTGCTGCTTCACGCTTTTGTATCCTCAGCCATACTTGGATCTTTCTATTGGAGGCTCTTTGACACCTTCTGGACAGCACCAACAAAACCCCTTTTCATTAATGTATGTAGACCAGGTAATTGTCACAGAACAGACTAACGAAGAAGAACAGGCTAGGGACAGAGGGGAAAGCTGTTTCCTGGTTCTGCTGGATTGCTCAGCAAATTTTGATACTGTTGACCATGGTATCCTCCATGGAGGGCTGGGAGTTGGGGGCACTGTTATGCAGTGGTTCTGCTGCTTTCTCCCGGGTCGTTTTCCAGAAAGTAGTGGTGGGGGATGAATGTTCAGACCCCTGGACTTGTGGGGTGCTTCAGGGCTCTGTCCTCTCCCCCATGCTTTTTAAATCTGTATGAAGCCTCTGAGATAGATCATTAAGGGGTTTGGGTTTATACAGATGATACACACTTCTACCTCTCCTTTAAATTGGAACTAGTGAAGGCAGTGAATGTCCTGTGTGAGTGTCTGGAGGCAGTTGGAGGATGGATGATGGATAACAGATTGAGGTTGAATAGCTACAAGACAGAAGTACTGTTTCTGAGGGACAAGGGGCGGGTGGGTGTGGAGGGACTCCCTGGTGCTGAATGGGGTAACTGTGCTCTTGAAGAACCAGGTACTCACCCTGGGAGTCATTTTGGACTCACAGCTGTTGGCTACCTTTGAAGGTGACTCGGAAACTACACTAACCAAGAATGGAGCAGCTGCCAGAACCACGTAAGTCCTAAAAGATCTACACAGGCTCCCAGTACATTTCTGATCACAATTCAAAGTGTTGGTGCTGACCTTTAAAGCCCTAGACAGCCTCGGCCCAGTATACCTGAAGGAGCGGCGTCTCCACCCCCATCGTTCAGCTCAGACACTGAGGTCCACTTCTGAGGATCTTCTGGTGGTTTCCTCACAGCCAGAAGGGAAGTTACAGGGAATCAGGCAGAAGGCCTTCTCAGCAGTGGCACCCTCCCTGTGGAATGCCCTCCCATCAGATGTCAAGGAGATAAACTACACAACCTTTAGAAGACATCTGAAGGGAACCCTGTCTCAGGAGGTTTTTAATGTTAGATTATGTTTTTATATTGTTGGAAGCTGCCCAGAGTTGCAGGGGCAACCCAGCCAGATGCGCAGAGTATAAATAATATATTTATGATTATAATTAATATTAGGCAGGTTATAGGGGGATGCACTCTAGAAATTATTCCCAGGCATTCAGGCAAAACAGGCAAAATATAACTCAGCTAGATATCTAGAATTCTTATTCCAGCTACAGCTGAAACGTGCTTATTCCCAAAATTCTGTTCTGAATTTTCTGCTGTGAACTTTGATGCATATTTCCCAGATATTCTTCAAATCTTGATTCTCAGTATACACTATATTTCTAGCCATTCCAGAAATAACAAACCCAGATGAAGACAAAAGGGCGTGATTAACTTGGCTGGGAAACAGGGAAATGTAAATATCTTTTTTATTACACTTGATGGGCGTTTGGTGGAGGGCAAGGAGAACCATGGGGCAGGGTCCATTTGGCATGAGCATTTGACATCCAATGGTATTCAGTTCCAAAATGTGATGATTACATTGTGATGCATCAAGAATATACTTTATACTTTTGTATCCTATTGGGTTTGCTGTACAACCTTGTTAAGTATTTGCCGTCTGCAACCAGTTATTAATACTCATGGCTTGGAATCTTTATTCAGTGATACAGCAATAATAAAAAAGTCAGTGAGCAAATTCCACATGAACCATTACTTGGGGAGCTAGAACTGCAAATTTAATTTAAACACATTCAACACATTTGTATGTCAACCATGAAGCAGCTTCCCTAAGTGGCATTATTATTATTATTCTCAAAAGTGTGTTGGTTTTAGAGGTGGGAATGAGGTGAGTCTGACAACTGGGATGCTATGTTTAGATAACTGATCTCAGTTTCTATGCTTGTGTCTCAAAAGTAACTTAAAAAGGTTTAGTCTCATATTTGGTCCAGTGGCCTTTACAAATATGGATTAATCTACACAAATTAACATAAATGCATAAGCTCTGTGGAATGATTTCTATGGCAGATGAAATAATGTTTCCCATTATATTATTTATTTATTTTTCACTTTTATGTACCTCCCAAATAACAATATCTTGCACATATTTGCCACAGCCCAAAATTAAAACAATAGCGTCATACCTCACCTCCATTTACGTAACCCTCGGGGTAAACTTCGGGATGTGTGCGCGGCAAACCCCTAAGTATTTTACCTGGTTTCGCTGTGCGTGCGTAAGCAGAAGTGGTCCTCGGGTTGCGGAAACCTCGGGATCCGACCTGACCTCCAGAATGGATCCCATCCACAACCGGAGGTACCACTGTACTGGAAAAGACCAACATATCTGATGCTAGTATAAGGGATGGAGTTCAACCAACTTTTACTCAGAGTGTTGTTGTTTAGTCGTTTAGTCGTGTCCGACTCTTCGTGGCCCCATGGACCAGAGCATGCCAGGCACTTCTGTCTTCCACTGCCTCCCGCAGTTTGGTCAGACTCATGTTTGTAGCTTTGAGAACACTGTCCAACCATCTCGTCCTCTGTCGTCCCCTTCTCCTTGTGCCCTCCATCTTTCCCAGCATCAGGGTCTTTTCCAGGGAGTCTACTCTTCTCATGAGGTGGCCAAAGTATTGGAGCCTCAGCTTCACGATCTGTCCTTCCAGTGAGCACTCAGGGCTGATTTCCTTAAGAATGGATACGTTTGATCAGAGTAGACCAGTTGAAATTAATGGACATAAGTTAGGCATGGTTATTAATTTCAGTGGGTCTATTCTTAATAAAAGTTAGTTGAATTACAGCCCAATACACTACTGGACTATCACAGTAGAAAACAATACACAAAAGAATGTGTGCTGTTATAACTTCAACTCAGCCAGAGAACTCAGGTGTTCATGAACACTTTTATTAGTGCTGAAAGCAACCACGTGTCTTTACATTGCTCTCACTGGTCCCTGGAGACAGCGTCACTGTCCCATTCACTGTGTGATCTCTGACTTGGAGAAATCACCCAGGTGACAAATGCAGGAAGGAGAAAGAAGCCTGGGGAAATGGTGATGTCAAGTGGGATCAGAAAAAGATTATGCAAACATTCACCTGAGTATGCTTTTCTAAAATTTTTAATTAGGCCACTGAAATTGCTAGTTATTACCAGAAAAGTGAAACTGGAGAATGTTTGGCATAGTTGTTTCTAGAAGAAAAAATCCTTTGCAACAATATATGGTGATATTGCTCATTCGCCTGTCTCTTTCTCTGTTATCTTTGCTATTCTTTATGGCCTTGCTCTTTTAATGTGCCTTCTCTGTGCAATTATAATGATGGTACAGAAGCAATTGCTAGTTGCAGATGCTGTAGCTTTGTAAAAAGAACTATTGACTATTAGTTTATTATAGCAATTTGTGTGTGGAATGAGAGAGCCTGGCATGCGTACGGGTTTCGCTCTTCCAGTGTATCAGACAACTTGTTTGTCAACTATAGTAAGCTTCAAGGTGATGGAAGGGTAATGAGACAATGTGCCAAAGTCTATGAAAATCAAGCTGCTGTTCCTTAAATGGGAGGCTAGCAACCGCAGGAGTTGAATGGCTTCTCCTGAATGCAATCCAACTGTGTCCTTAAACTGTGGGACGGAAGTGCCAGAGGCTCTATGCAGGGTGAGTGAACATGACTGGGTTTCCTCTCCATTAACACTTGAAATTTCTTTTAAGCCACAGCAAGGTTGTGACAAATACTGCCACAGATCTTTCTTTGCACAATCATGAGAAAAATAACTTGACAGGTGTATGGTTTTTTGTGGAGTTTTTTTTTAAGGATTCTTTTCCATCTCTTCCATGCTTTAGAAAATCCTCTTAGGCTTTTATGTGAGACTCTTGCCTAAATGAAAAGCACGGTGTAATAAAAGGTATTCTGCTTTCTGCAATCTAAAGAAAAATATATGCATCAAATCCCTAAAATATAATACAAATTATTAATCCTTCAGACTGAAAATTGATGCCAGGGTAATTTACTAGCCTAGTTTATTGGGACCCTGGAGATGAGGCTGTGGTCGGAGATCAAGATGAAATAAAAGGAGGATATTTTCCAAGCAAGATGAATGTGGCTACTCAAGCTGCATATTAATTTGTTTCAGGAATCGGTAGCCGTTGAATATGCTGTAATACTTAGTGTCTTGCTTCTCAGACATTTGTTAGATAAGGGCTTATGGTGCATTCAGCTGAAGCAGACAAATTCCATCACAGAAGCAGAAACAATTATTTAAATTACATATATGGGTACCTCTTCATCCTTCTCCTGAAAGACACCAGAGCCATTTGCTTTATGAGTTTTAATAGCAGAGGCTAGCAAGTGACTTTTGCCCAAATCCCTTTGCTATTGAGTAAGAGGGTAACAATTTTTCTGCCTACCCCCAGCGTTCTTCACTTTAAAGGTCCCCTGTGCTGGTACAAGGGGACACCTCTTGCTCTTATGCTGTGACCCAGCCTCACCTCTGCCAGCAACAACATTGCTTTGCTAGCATTCTGCAAACAGTCCATTAACGAATCAGGCTATTTAAATACAGCTTTCATTTTTGTTTGCAGCCAGCAGCCCCTTTGAGGGCAAATAGCAGCCAGAGGTGGTAATTTTCACTAGAAAGTGGTGCCGGCCACCAGCCCAGATTGGAGACATAGTGTCAGATCAGGGCCTGGTGGCAGCCTTAAGTGCACTCTTTAAAAAGCGCTAAGTAATGCAGTGTGTAGGCTGGCCGGGTGCAGCCCATATCTGATGTTGCTTCCTTCAACAAGCAGACACATAAGGCCTTTCCCCAGAGAACCAGGATGAGGCCCTTCCAGGATTCTGATTCAGGTTTGAAATCCCCCCCCCCATCAAAATGTTGCAAACATTCAGAAAAGCCACATGGTTCTGACCTTCTGGGACTGTGCCAGTTTAGGTTGCTACTGCAAGGCCGGCCCTACCATTGCACAGAGTGACGTGCCAGATGCTGGGGGAAGTGCTGTCTGTGAGACGGCCAGAGCAGGGGGTAAGGAGCAAGGGATAGTAGAGACAGATAGGAACATCCACCCTCCTGATGCCCTGCTAGTCCTAAAGGCTCTGGAGGTCGTCTTGTTGGGGCAGAGCCATGGAGGAAGGGAGGGGAAGTAGCAGGAGAAGATGACTGCCAGCCAGCCAGAGAGCCACAAATCCTGCAGTGCAGCAGACAACCCCATAACAGACAGCCTTGGAATTGCAAGGAGGGTGCCCAGCTTTCAGCTGAGTTATTTGGGTGGGTGGGTGGTGTGGAGTTCCTGTTTGGTGCTTTGAAAGTGTCTGTGGAAGGGAGAGAGGACGGGGGGTATTAGGGAGGGGTTGTGCACTTCCATCCATCCTGAGTGAGAGCCAGGTTGCTGTCTAGGCCAGTACATTTTTTATTTTTAAAAAAATGTTTATTAGGTTTTCAAAAAACAACAACATACAAATAATAAAGAAAAATATATAGAACACATTATTGTATTTGGAATAAAATAAACAGGTTAATGCACTTTGGCAGTTATTGTTCCTCATAAGGCTTGGTTGTTGATGAAGCCTAGAATAGCATTAACTTTTGCTGTTGTACCGCCTTGCTGACTCATTCTAAGTCTACTAAGACCTCCTCAGTCATTTCCACATGTACGTCTGGGAAGCCATCTGGTGTCTCCCATCTTATATTTGTGCTATTGTGCTCTTGCTATTTGTCCCCAAAGGTAAAGGTAAAGGACCCCTGGACAGTTAAGTCCAGTCAAAGGTGACTATGGGGTTGCAGCGCTCATCTCGCTTTCAGACCAAGGGAGCTGCCATTTGCCCACAGACAGCTTTCCAGGTCATGCAGCCGGCATGACTTAAACCGCTTCTGGCGCAACGGAGCACCATGACAGAAACCAGAGCACAGGGAAATGCCGTTAGGGGACACAGGTGGCCTGTGGTCTAAGCCCCTGAGCCTCTTGGGCTTGCCGATCAGAAGGTTGGGGGTTTGAATCCCCATGACGGGGTGTGCTCCCATTTGCTCTGTCCCAGCTCCTGCTAACTGAGCAGTTTGAAAGCACACCAGTGCAAGTAGATAAATAGGAACCACTGTAGCGGGAAGGTAAACGGCATTCCTTCATCCAAGTCATTTATAAGGACATTGAACAACACTGGGCCAGGACATAATGAGGAACCATTAGTGAGCACTCTTTGGGTTTGGTCAGTCAATCGGCTACAAATCTACTTAACAGTTACCTTGTCTTACATTTTACCAGCTTTTCCACAAAAAAGATCATTCAGGACTTTGTCAAAAGTCCTACTGAAATCAAGATACACTAAGTCCACAGCATTCCCCTGACCCACCAAGCTTGTAACACTGTCAAAAAAAGAAATGAGATTTGTCTACCATGACTTATTTTTGAGAAGCCCCTGCTGGGCCTTAGTAATCACAGCAACCTTTTCTAAGTGCCCACAGACTGACCGTTTAGTTTTCTGTCCTAGGACCTTTCCTGGTATTGATGTCAAGTTGACTAATCAGTAATTACTTGGGTCTTCTTTTTTCTACTTTTTGAAGATGGGGACAACATTTGCCTGCCTCCAGTCTGCAGGGACCTCACCTGTTCTCCAGGCATTCTGAAGGATCCCTCTTAGATCCCTTCTGTGATGGGTTAACTGCAGAACAAAGCAATGGCTCACACAGTCTCAAGCCATGCTTGAGGAGGGGGAGCTTGATGCAAACTTCCAATATTTGGGTATTTCAAGTTTGGCTTCAGCCAGCAGTAGTGCTAGCAGCTCCTTGTTGAACAAGGGTGGGCTTTAAATAACACTATGTGGCCAAGAGAGCTAATACTGGGTCCACAGTTATAAACTGTTTTGTTATTGCAGAAAGATCAATGAATATAGACTGCCAATAAGCTGTCCCTCCCACCACACATGAAGGAAGGTGCCTTTGTGACCAACATAATGGTGAAGTGTATTTCAGAATATGTGACAGCCTAAAAGGTGTCAGATGGCAGTGTAGCAAAAGCTTGAGAGAGGCTTCTTGCATTTTGGCATGAATGGTCTTTATGGGGGTGGGCATACCTTTGGGCAGTAAATCTGTGTGATTGGTGGGTAACAATTTGTTTTTGTATTTTATATGGTTCTGCTAGACAGTTGTTTCATTGTCTCCTGGTGTGTTTGTAGTACATTTTTAGTAGAGTAGATGGAGTGATTGGTGACAATGGTTTGGTGGCTGTGAGGGTGGATTTGCTTGTATTGATAGATATATTGAGAGGTGTGGGAGTAGAATGGGATGACTGATATTGGGTAAGTAGTGAGTGTTGCATGTTTTATGTTTACATAGAAGGAAATTGGTTGGGATTAGATGGAAGACAGACTCTGGGTATACTAGGCATGTCTCAGTGGGGATGAGTGCCTGGCAAGAGGGAGGGTGAATCTTAAATAGATTTTTTAAAATGTGCTGCTAAGGTTTTGCTTTTGGGGGATTTGAGTGGATTGCTTGGTATTGTAATTTTCACATTTAATTATTACACACATACATTGTCTTTATTCTTTATGTACACTGCTTAGAGGCTGTCTTGGTATTAAGTGGTATAGAAGGATGTTATACGTGGTTGGCGCTGTGGTTTAAACCACAGAGCCTAGGGCTTGCCGATCAGAAGGTCGGCGGTTTGAATCCCCGCGACGGGGTGAGCTCCCGTTGTTCGGTCCCTGTTCCTGCCAACCTAGCACTTTGAAAGCACCTCAAAGTGCAAGTAGATAATTGGGTACCGCTCCGGCGGGAAGGTAAACGGCGTTTCCGTGCGCTGCTCTGGTTCGCCAGAAGCGGCTTAGTCATGCTGGCCACATGACCCGGAAGCTGTATGCCGGCTCCCTCGGCCAATAAAGTGAGATGGGCACTGCAACCCCAGAGTCGGCCACAACTGGACCTAATGGTCAGGGGTCCCTTTACCTTTATATGATAAATAAAGAGGTGACAGAAGCCACTGGCTCTTCCTCCTAAATGCTGCTTGCTCCTTGCTGACCTTTACTGGCTGATTGCCTCACCTAATTGCCTTCTCCCAATGCATCACAGATAGAGCAGTTACGGCTGGCCATGAACTGCGCCAGGCATTCCATTTGTGTTGCTTTACTTACTTGATGCCCACTGGCACCTCTGGCGCATTAGGCAAAAGGGACCTTTGTCCTTTTCCTCAGACAGGAAAATATCTTAGGTTGGTCTTGGACTCCTGCTTGCCTGAAGCATCCTGCATGTGGAGCAGAGTTCTAGATGAGTTTTCTCCTTGCCAAGCAAGTATCCCACCAGCAGAGAGCTTACAATGGTAGCTTTCTAATAAAGTATTCCCATCTGCAGTCTTGGGTGGCACAGTGCCAAGGTGTCTGCATCATATGGCTTTTCTGAAAACTCTAATGTTGAGCTTCCACAATACTGTTCCAAGCAGTACAGAGTTTTTTCATGGTTATCTAAGACTGGGGGTGTACTTTAATTGTTAAGACATAAGGTTTCTGGTTGTGCTACTGCAGAAAATGTTAGATTTAATTTCTGCTCCAGAAATTTCTGTTTGTGACTGCTATGGTGACTTAGATGTGTATTTGTTATAAAAATGAGGATAGAGGCACTAAGTCTTTTAAGGAGGACTGGAAATGTGGGCACTTAGGAAACTCAGAATTTTCATATTAAAGGGGGGCATTAATGAAACAGTAAAGGACTACTTTTTAGGTGTGCTGTGAATATTCCTGCCTTTCCACCCTGAAAGCAAAAAATGACAGGCTTGTGATAAATACCTTGAACAAGCAACAGATTTGCAAAACTTGTAAGATCAATGCAAAGAAGTTGTTGGCAGTAGCCCATCAGCATGCACAATAGCAAACCATGGATGTGCTGTAAACGGGAACTGATGAATAGTGGCTCAGCATGATGGGAAATAGCTTGTCAGTGCTTTTGAAAGGGAAGAGAAAGAGCTGGAACTGAATATCCTATGAAAATTGAATCAAATATGTGATGGCAGAGACATCCACAAGGAAAAACTCAGAAGGCTTTGCCTATCACTTGTGTGCTGGAAGAATTGTGCATGCTTTGCAAAGAGAGAAGAAGAACAATATAATAAAATGAAATATAATAAGCCTGAAACAGAGAACAATTGTTTGCCATATCCACGGAGGGTGGGACATGGCCGGCAATGGTAAATTGCAGAGAATTACCAGACATGCTTGGGAGTCAGGGCCCTTCTCCATCTGATATGGGCCTAACCATATAACAGTAATAAGGTCACGTCATGCTTTAACTTATGTTTATACATTGCCTCAGTGGGTGCTTAGTTGAATCTGGATGTCAGCAGACATCTGCAAAGATTTAGCTTTCTAGTCAATGGAATTTTGTTATGATGAAAGGTCAACCTGTAAACTGCTTCTCAATTGCACTTGCAAGAAAGGGGAACTCTCATTTTCATTTTTTCCAACAATAGTAAGAATAAAGGACAAATGTAAATTAATTCCACAGAAGTACCAATCACCTCATGGAAATTTTTTATTCTCAGTTCTGTTTCTTTTCATGGACTACTAACATGCAAGGATATATTGGCTACATTCAGCAAGATCACAATGCTAAACTGCAGATATATTTTTATTTCTTGATTAAGCCGTCTATACACTTTATCAAATAAATAAATAAAATGATGGCCTCATTTACTGAACACAAAGGGGCTTACTTCCAAGAACAGAAAAACGCTGCAAAATGTTCTCCTATGCTCCCTTTAAAGTGTACACACTGAAAGTATATTTCTGTGTTTAACATTCCAGAATGGGTGGAGAACCCTTTTCAGACCTCATTCCAGCAAGAGGATGAGGGCCCATTTGAGGGCACAGGGCTGGGCCACGGAGGGGTGGATAAGGAAGCCTAGAGGGCCCCATTTGGCTCGCAAACCTCAGATTCCTCCCCCATGTTCTAGAAGGGCCTGTGGTCACCAGGGCACAGTTCCCACCTTGCTTTCCCCCAATTTGCTTCTCTCCTGCTACCCTCGCAGAAGTGACTAAGGGAGGAGCATGGCCATAGCCACCATTCTGCACCTCCTCCTCATTCACCCTCACATCCATGACATTCAAGTAGTGACAAAATGAGAAGAGTTCAGGATACCAGGTGGCTAGAAGTCACTGCTTGTCCATCTTTGAACTGCAGAGATCTAGCGCTGCCAACTGTTACTTAATGAGGAAGTGCTATATTTTATATATGCTTGGAAGCAAAGTCCCATTTCAGAACTTAGCTTAAATTAAAAGCCTGCATTTAGAACTCTTGTCAGTGTCACTTGCTCACTTTCCTTATTCCTTGCTGCCTTTCCCTGTTTGGGGCTTTTGTGAAATCAGAGCAGCTCATTAAATTGGCTAGGGTGGAGCTGACAAAAGGCTTGTGTTGTTGTTGTTGCTGGCAAGATGCATTCACTGCATTTTTGCTACAACATTTTAAGTATGAAATAGCATAAAAGTATGGTTTTTGGCAAATGAGTCAGTCAGAATGGTGCTGCTGTATTTGGGACTGGTGCTTATTGAGGTCACATGTAGAAGTATACAGATTCTGATGAACTGTGTGGATCAGCTCAAGTCTTGTTATTTCTTAGCACTTGAAGTAAAATGTTGGAATTAATCTGAATCAACTGGAGAATTTGTATAAACATCAGAAACTCAGTACATTTATAGGAAGGCATGGAGCATTTTCACAAAGTAACAATTTCTAGTGGGGATTTCACATATTGCTTCATCAATATGGGCAATCACCCATCAGAGAATGTGCATTGATTAGACTTTTCATATATCGCTCAGTTAATATTCATGGAGTCCATGTCAGTTCTGTACATTGCCCAAGATATATGTCTAGTCCCTTCAAAGGCTATATTCATTGACTGACAAATATACTTACAGGTTGACAGACCTTGTCTACTTGTGCAAATTTCCCAGTGTCTCTTGGCAACTATGCACGTTGGACAGGTAATGTGTAAAATCCAGTTCATAACATTGGGTTGTTGTTGGTGGTGGTTTTTTGTGTGTGTTTTTTTTGCAGAGAATCACTTATATTTATGCCCATTCTCCACTTAATATATTTTAGCAATAAAAAATGTAATTTTCCATGGCTTATGCTGTTTGACTAAGTAAACAGTGGATGTTAAAAGGAGTGCAGAAATCTAGGCCAGGTCTTTCATTGCTGAAGCTGTCTGTGAATTACTCTTAGAGACTGGTGTCAAAGGTAAACCATGCAGCAACAAGAGTGCAGTTCGACTATAATGTCATTTGTTGTGCCTGTCCATGAAAATCTGTTACTAGAGCTCCATTGAGTGACAGCTGTTATTCTCTGCCTGCTTCATTCACTTGCCCAGATGACATTTTACTCCAGTGGGACTTGCCCAGAAGTCTGATAAACAGTTGGCCTATTTTTCTACAACTGCTTCAAAAAGTGATAAGAAGGAACTATGTATGTGTGAGGTCCTCTGACATTTCACTGCCTAGACCTAAGTAACTAATGTCTTGATTGCTCTTGTATGAACCTCCTCATGCTCTTAGGTCTCTTGGAGAAGTTCTTCTCTGCATGTCACCACCTCAGGTTGTTGACTGCAACAACATCACATTGTTGCACCACACCTATGGAACTCCCTTGGGAAATTTATTTGACTCCATCTTTGATTGCCTTCTGAAAGGTTGTGGCAATCCCATACTGTCGGAAGCTGTGAAGGCAGGGGATAGTCTGGGCAACATCAAGCAAGCCAACAATTTTTTAAAAAATCTATTAGTTACAGTCATAGAAAAAGAGGCCACCTTTATTGATTGATTAAAACGCCAGAGCTTCAAAATTAATAAGTGTGCTTTTAACTCTTAGCCTCCCTGATTAATCAACAGAAGCTTCTGCTGATTAATCTAAATGCACTGTTCCCTGCACCTCAGTTGTACACTTTTAACATTATATTTTGAAATTAAATGGCATTTGTGTGGATCTATGTTACAGCTAAACTCTCCACTTTGACACTGTGTTGTGCTAAATATAGCTAGCAACACCCTTTATTTGACTTAAGATAACTGCTGAAGCTCAATTGATGTTAAAATAAAGTACATTTATGTACTGATAATAATAATGCTAATTTGGATGGTGGGTGAAACAGAGCATGATGAAGCACCATTGCACAACAGCTATGAGGTAAAGCAGAAGCCTTCCTCTCCCAGTATCACCATCTGGAGGCAGCCCCTCAGGGCCCCCAACCCACACTTCAGAGAATGGTACCCAAGACCATAAAAGGCACAAGAGAACTAGCAGGGTTGTACTTATCCCAGCACAGGCCACAATCAGGATGAGTCCATAAACCAGATTAAATGGATTCCAATAATGTAATCCAATTGTGACTGGAGGGAGGAAATCACTGCAGGACCTTGCCAGGATGTGGTCTGACCATGGCAAAGGAGTGAAGGACAAATGTCCCATACTCAGACCACTCAGAACACCAAATGCATGCATAACCTGCCTTGGAACAATGTCATATTGAGGCAGTCCTATCTCAGGGGTCCTCTAGTCCAACCCCTGCAACTAAAGCACCAGTGCCTAAAAATTTCCAGGGAGACGGTTCCACTGTCAAACAGCTCTTACTGTCAGAAAGGTTTTCCTGATGTTTAGCCAGAATCTCATTTTTCTTGTAAATTTAAGCCATTGATTCGAGTCCTGCCCTCCAAAGCAAGGAAGTCTTCTCTCTCTTCCATGTGACAGCCCTTGAGATATTTGAAAATGACTATCATATCTCCTCTCAGCCTCCTCTTTTCCAGGCTATACATACCCAGCTCCTTCAACCATTCCTCATAAGGCTTGGTTTCCAGCCTCCTAGAAGGGTGTCTCAGTATGGATATCATGGGCATAGCCAGGATTTTTACTGGGGGGAACATAATCAATGTGACTGGTCACTTAGTTAAGTATTTCTATTGTTTTACTTGGTCGGGGGGCAAATGCCCCCCCCCGGCTACGCCCATGATGGATATTATGATCCTCCAGGCCCACCATTTTGGGGTTCCCCACTACCTTCTGTCAGGGTCAGGAAGGGGTAATGTTAGTGGGGTTGTTGGTAATTCAATAGAACCCTACATATGTTCCACTTGCCTAGCACTAGTAACACAAACTCAGAATTGGAGCTCATACATACAGGAATCCTGGCAAGTGAGACGAA
The DNA here is from genome assembly GCF_965113315.1 of Podarcis vaucheri. NCBI lineage: Eukaryota > Metazoa > Chordata > Lepidosauria > Squamata > Lacertidae > Podarcis > Podarcis vaucheri. The sequence goes on from NC_138762.1 coordinate 110,066,815, forward strand.
ATCCTGATAAGCTTCTGGGACCCACCCCCCAGCCCTCCCCAAACTAGTGAGCTTGTGGATGATGTCAGACACTTCTGTCTTATCACCTGGAAAAACCTTGCAAATCTGTGGGCAAGAATTCCTCTTTGATTCTTGGACGCCGGAAAGGAGAGAGAGAGATGTTTTCTGACCTTAAAACAATTGTGTGGGAGCTTTTGAGCATCTGGTCCAATACCTGCAGCTAATTAAACTTTTAGAGCTGCTATTTCAACTGTTGTGGTTGCTGGTTCCTTGCACCTTAGAAAGGTGAGCCTTTGCCCTTTCCTTCTGTAATCCTGATGAGAATCACCAGTCTTTCCCTTGACTTTGGTTTGCCTGATGTGTGGAATTAATTTACTTAGTTTCAATTTCTGTACTTGCGGGGGGGGGGTGTATGTCTGACTCCTGTTTGTTATTTCCGCCTTTAGTACTTGAAATCAGAAGCGCTTTCATGGAACTTGTGGTCACTTAAAGCCTCGGGTACATTGATCTTGCCCTCTTAAGCTTCAGCATTTGAACAATTTGATCCCATTGCTTTCAATAGGGAAAGATTTCCCCCTTTAATCCATCTTAAATAAGAGAACAGAGAGAAGTCAAGGTTAACGGATCAATTAATCTTAAAAACCAAAAGGAACAGAAAGGTGAGATCAGTGGCATGGGCAAATCTGCGCAGGAGGAGGGACAAGAACAGCTGGATGATAGGAATGTGTATCAAGGAGTAATATTGCACATGTGGATGCATAAGGAGAAGGCATAGCTCAATGCTTCACATGCAGAAGGTCCAAGGTTTGTTCTTTCTTTGGATAGTGAAATATACTCAGAGTCGCAAAGTGATTTCATGCTCTTTATTCAGCTCATAGTGGTGAGGAGGAATGAATGAAAGTCCCCTCACAGTATCTGCTTTATATACATATTTACACAATGGGCTGCACATGATTGGCTAATTCCGGAATTCTACTGTAAGCCAATCAGGTTGTGGATTCACTTCTATCTGGAGCAGGATTGGGTGGTTCCTGCCAACCAATCATACTGCTGCATTGTTCTAGGACCAATCAGACTGCTGCATTCTGAATCCTATTGTTCTAGGACTAATCAGACTGCTGCAATTTGGATCCTATTGTTCTAGGACCAATCAGACTGCTTCAGTTTGGATCCTATTCAACTCAGTACATAACAGATAGGGATGGAAAAGACCCCAGTCTCAAACCTTGGAGCACCACTGTTAACTCCAAATGGGGAACCTCCAGCCCACAGGCCAAATTAAATTTGTTAGATATCCCAATTTGGCCCACAAGGCCATTTTTCCATAGAAGTGGGCAGGTAAAGCCACAGTTAGAGAGGAAGAATTGGGAATCTTAGAATGTGCTGCTCTTTTGGGGGTGGAGTTTTCATAAAGTTCCTTTTAAATTTGGCATAAAATGCAAGCCCCATTGGGACCAGTTCCTGAATTGAGCTATCTTCCCCAAAAGTGGGCTTTGCATGTGCTGATTGCAAGATTCCTCTTTCGAGAGGGATCTTTACAGCCACAGCTAGAGGTCAGGCCACGACTGCAAAGATTCTTCCTTTGCATCCCCATCTTAAAGTAAAGAAAGGAATGGAGAAGAATTGAGAGCATGCTTAGAGTCGCACACCTCTGATCTGGAGATTCAGGAAGCTTGACAAAATGAACAAAAATTCCTGGTGGCGGGAGTGACTCCCATCACTGTCACAGAATGTTGCCACAATCACAACTTGAGACAAATCTGGACTGCTCCCACTTGGACAAAAATATCTGAGACATGAAAGAATAGGAAAGTTGTTGTAACAACATTTATTATTTTGCGGATGGGGTGAGGATTGACACATCCATATAAACACTCTGTAATGTGGGGCATTAGAAAGTATTTGGGCTGGAGATTATAATCTTTTTCCCAATTCTGACTGGATTTTTTTGCACCTGAACACTTGTGTTCTTGCCCATACTTTCCTGCAGTTGTTTTCTAATCAAAATGCACCTTATTCCTGGCAACATGGAAAAGGAATATACTATATGTTGAGAAAGAACCTCAAATTTCTTGTGCTCATCTTTTGATCTTTTCATCAAGCCTCTGTAAGACCCGCATCAATGTCTTTCCTGCACAACAGTCCTGATGCAGATTGACCTCCATAAATAGCTTATCCTCAGTCCCAAGATCAATTTTCTCTATTCTCCACTGCTCAGTAAAGATAATTCTCTTCCCTCTTTCCCTCCCTTGTATATTTGTTCCTAGCTCTGGGTGATTTTGTTGTGAGCCACCTCCCTTGCAGAGCACATTCCGCACTTTTGACTTTGAAGGAGTTCTGTGTCCTATTACTGATAACTACTTTTGAAGATTATTTATTGCATAGCACAAACAGACAGTTGAAAAACAAGAATCCAAATACCAATTTTTGAGTCGCTGCCTTGTGTGATTTTCAGTGGGAGCACCTTATTTTTTGAGCCACCTTCTCAAAGTTCACTTACCCACGTGTACTCTTCATTTTAGCTGAAGGTAGGTTATTGTTAAATCTGATCACATTTTGTACTGGAAAATTCAATAGTAGCTAAAAACACCCTGGTGTTAACGGAACACTGTTGATTCTATTACTGGAAATCTTGTTCTGAGATTCTGTAGCTCAGGAATACAGCGCATGCTTGGCATGCAGAAGGAACCACCTCCCATGTTCAATCCCTGGCAAGCTCAGAAATTAAGAAAAATGCCAGACCGCTCTTCATGTATGCAACAACAGCAGCCAGAATTTTAGTGGCGAAAAATTGGAAAAGTGAGAACATCCCATCAAAAACCGACTGGCAGGCACAAATGATACATACAATTGGCAAAATTTACAGGGAGACTTAGAGGATACTCGACGCAGAAGGTGAATAAAGAATGGCTAGTATTTAAAGAATATTTGAATAATTATTGTGGTAACAAAAATCTTCTGGCAGACTTAGATTGAGTCTTGTAACCTAAAGGTGACAAATAATATGACCTTTTGATAAGAACTGAGAAAACACAAAACAACAAAAAGACACTGTGTGTAAAATTACAAACTGAAATAGACAAAATAAAAAAAAATCCTTCCAGTAGCACCTTAAAGACCAACTAAGTTAGTTCTTGGTATGAGCTTTCGTGTGCATGCACACTTCTTCAGATACACTGAAACAGAAGTTGCCAGATCCTTCTATATAGTGAGAAGGTGGGGAGGGGTATTACTCAGAAGGGTGGTGGGAATGGGAGATTGGCAGATAGCTGAGATGAGCCTGTTGACGACTCTTAACGACTGTAATAGGTCTTACAGGAAAAGGCAAGGGGTGAGAAGGTGAGAAATGGCTTAGTCATGTATAATGAGATAAGAATCCAATGTCTTTGTTCAAACCAGGTCTCTCCATGGTTTTGAGTTTGGTAATTAGTTGCAATTCAGCAGCTTCTCTTTCCAGTTCTAAACAGAAACTGAAATAGAGTATAATGAGAATAATCGGAAGTTTATTTTATTTATTTTATCCTTTATCTTTTATTTTCTCTTTTTCTTTTTTCTTTTCTTTTCCTTCCTTAGCAAAGTTTATATATGTAGTTTGTATATATGTTACATTGCATATTATTATGTTTATAAATGCTGAATGTTTAATAAAGATCTATATAAATAAATAAATAAACAGGAGTCCAGCAACTTCTGGGGGGCTGTGGGTCCCCATTCTTGACTTAAAAGAATCTCGGGTGGCAGGTCTGGAAAAGAGATCCCTGCCTAAGACCTTGGAAAGCCACCGTTACTCACCGTGAATGAAGCTGGGCTAGATGAGGAGTGAGATGCCTTTGGCCCTCCACTGTTGCTGCGCTCCAGCTTCCACCATCCTTGGCATTAGCTCTGCTTGCTGTGGGTAACGGGAGCTGTAGCTAAGCAACATCTGGAGGACCAAAGCTGCCCCACCTCTGGGCTGGATGAACCATTGGTCTGACAAGGAAGGAGGTGACAGAGCATAGATGAAACACTTTCTGAACACTCGCTTTAAAAGTAATTTTATTTTATCAACACTCTCCTTGCTTTAGCTTTGTCTTGAAATGACAGTTCATCTTATTGCCTGTGTGGCAGATAAAAGTTGACTCCAGGTGACCTGGCCAGAAACTTAAGGAACTTAAAGACCTTCCTGCTCCAACGTGAACCTGCCCAATTGTTAAGCTCACCATATGAAGCCTTTCTGCACAGCCCCCCCCTGCATAATTAGGCAGGAGGCAACTAGGGGAAGCCCCTTTCAGCCTGGCACCCTGTTTATGGGATGCTCACCTCAGGGAGCCTTGCTTAGCAGCCTGCTAGGCTGTAATTCTACAAAGGCTTGTCTGCATTTAGCTCTATTGAACAAACTTTGAACCATTTATTCCTTTTAGATGCTTGATGAAAAATACCTTTTTATTCACCCAAGAATTTGTAAAAGATGCCAAGAAGAAAGGTGCTTAAAATACACCCACATACCCACAATAATGCCACAGGCTAGTATTCTATGGCAAAATGTGTGGCACTATGATGTGCTAGAAAGTCAGAGGACTGTTCCTGTTACATCTTTTCTGGTTTTGTAGCTCTGCCCAGCAGTGGCTCTCTTAATGTTTCCATTACAACTCCCTATTTTTAGAAGTTAATAGCTTTGCTATAACAATTTGCTTCAGGGTGAAGCTTGGCACACACGGCCTGAGTCAGGGAGCACATTTAGAAAAACAGAAGATTACGCATTTCAAGTCTCTCCCCCCAAATCTTTTCATTCAAGTAATCTAAAGATTTCTCTCTTTTTTCCCTTCCAAAGATCGCTTTTAGCTCTGGATCTGTAATGTGCTATAATTCCAATGGTTTCTGCAATGGTGAAATCTTGAAAATAGCCCAGAAGCTGAACTCTGTTCATCGTATCTGGTTTACATCTGTGCAAAACACTTTAATCGAGCAAGCCTCTGCTTTTCTACTCAGAAGTAAGCCTCACTGAGTTCAACAGGGCTTACTCCTAGGCAAGCATGCATAGACTGCCGCCTAATGCTAGTCACATCTACCTGAGAGTAAGCCCCCAATGAACCCAATGGGACTTACTTCTGCGTAAACATGCATGGAATAGCATTGCATGTTCCCTGAGACAGAGAGGTAAAGTGACTGGAACTTACTCCTAGGTAAGTGTGTATGCAACCTAGGAAGGTTTTCTGCACCTTGTACTGCTGGACTTTGTACTTAATATAGTTTACTCACTTTACAAATACAGTCTGTTCTATACATCAAATTTACTTTTTTTTGAAAAACATTTAAATTATGCTTAATTTTTTTAAAGCAACTTTTATGGTAGACAGTTCAACACCTCAGCTCTATTGACTGACTGATATGTCTGAGGAATTTATTGTGCTTAACTTAGGGATAGGGAATCTGCTGCTCTCCAGCACTGGTGCTCTGTTGGACTCCAACTCCCATCAGCCCCAGCCAGCATCACAGATTGTTAGGGATTATGGAAGTTGTAGTCCAAGCACCATTTGGAATACCATGTTTGTCAGCTTCTGCATAGCACAGTAAACCTGTTCAGCACTGGGATTCTGGATTGAAATGTTATTCACATGTTTAGGATACTACTTTATATTTCAGGTTTGAATAACTGCTCAAATTCCACATTTTGAAAGGAGCTAGGAGCCAAGAAAAATATAGCACCATGTGAAATGACCCTTGAACATTGAGATCTAAGAATGCAATTTAACTTGCAACCTCAGAACAAGGTTCTGTTTCAGTGATAAATCCCCACCATGATGGCTGCCTCCAAGAGGAGCAATGTATATATCGCACATACAAGCACACAATGTGACATCTGGTTTGAAGACTGAGAGATCATAATGAAACCCACTATGTCTTCTTAAAACATACTTTTTCTGTTTTGAGGTTTGAAAATCTTGAGGGGAAAAACACAAGATGTGATATGTGTCTGCCTTGGAAGATTTGACACAGAATGCAAGTTAGTGTGCCTGTTCCGGTCGCATCTTATATTCAAATCCAGGCCTGACCCCTGCATTCAGTTTCATGAAAACCATAGGGTAGCAGGGCCCACAGACATCATCATTTATTGGGTGGGGCAGCTAATGTTACTTGTGGTAAAATAAACTATGTAATTGGGGGCCATTTTCAAAGATGGATGCTGCCCACCTCGCTTTTCTTTTTTAAAAATAGTTATGCAGGGGCAGGGCAGTCCTGGGCTGTGATCCAGACCCTTTGGGTGCTTGCCAAAGATCTGGATATGTGTAACTGAGCTATAGCCATGACAGGTAAATGGAAGCATTTCATTTCAGCAGTGCACTTGAGAGTGTCAGTTTGCCGGGAGACAAACAATGGGCGTCTTCATGCCTCTTGTTATGGGCTTCTTGAAAGTACCTGGATGGCCACTTCTGAAAACAAATGTGGACTAGTTGGACCCTTCATCTGACACAACAAAGAAGATAATCTTCAGAGTAGTTTTTTCTTAATCTTTACTCTTTGTGTATCTTAAGTCTGAAAAAGTGATTTATTTAGTGGCGTTCTGGGGTGGGGCCAAGGGCATGTGTAACTGGATGTCCTGCTCTTTGCATAAGAACATCAAGAGTCAGAGTGATGTCTAGTGGGTTGAGCACCTGACTTGCCCTAGGAAACTCTGGGTTCAACTACTCAATCAGCTACTAAGCACATGATGTAACAATGGACTAGCCCTGGAATATGGATGAAAAAGACCAATCTGCAGCTTTTGTGGTGGTGGTAGCGGTGGACCTTGAGGTCCCAATTTTCTGCTTTTCTCTGTGCTTCACCAAGATTTGGTGTCCCTCCCCTTCATTCTAAGTCATAGTTTTGGCATCCTCTGCATCTCCCCTGAGGCTCTGTGCCCAGTGTGACTGAAGGAGTGAGGACCAGGGGTCCACCTGGGTCCACTTTGGAGAGCCAGGGTGGAGCCATTTTATAAGCTGAAAGCTAAAAAAGACATTTCTCTCTCCCCTGCTTGCAAAAACAATATTTTTGCAACACAGCGAGTTTGCAAGAGGATGCGGTCAGGGGATTTTGGAGCTGTTCTGAGAAACTGTTCGTTTGCCCAGGATGTCTAGCCCACCACAAGGTTCTAAGCCGAGCAACCTGTTAAAACCACAAAAGAGGAGGGGGTCAAGGAGCATTTACTGGAACCAGTAAAAGGGGTCAGAAAGATTTTAAACTCGCAGCGCCACCTAGTGTATAATGCAGTCTGGAACCGAAAGACCAACATCAATTATTTAATTGGTTGAGCTTCAATGAATATGCATAAAGGGGAATGTTTGAGGGCTGGGTCAAGGGTTGAACCATTGTTTTGCCTAAGGGGATAAAAACTGTTTGCCCCTGGTGTTCGGGGGCATTTTCTCTCATTTTGGCAGCTGAATGCACCCCTTTGCTTTGCTTGTCTGACAAATAAACCAAAGTCAATAAAACTTTTGTAATTAAAATATTGCTGCCTGGATTTTTTCCATTCTGGTCTGTATTCTAAAGTCTCTAACATTTCTGGTGCCGTGACTCGGATAGGGACCTTAAGTCCTCAAAAAGACCAGAAGGCAGCTCCCTTGTCCTTTTCTAGGCAGGACACAGGGGAAGGGCCAATAGGCCGCTTATCCTGGCGCCACCGAGGCTTTTCTTCGGAGGAGGGCGAAGCCAATTTGACCCTTCTGCTGGATCCTGGAAGAGAAGGCAATGGATTGAAGGACCGAGCTTGACAGGACAGGGCAGAGTCCAGCCGGCTGGTGAGTACATGACAAAGGGCCCTGGGAACAGAGGAAGACAGAAACCCCCTTGTAATTAAAAAGGGGAAGGGGCATCCTGATCACATGCCCAAGCGTGTTTGGTGGCAGTAAGGGAAGGATTGGCCCCTGATACCCACCCACGCTTAAGGATTTAAAGGAAGGCAAAAAGGAAAAAGGGGGGGGAACCGGGAGGCTAGTTTGTGTGGTACAACGTCCAGTGAAAGAGGCACTTGGTGCGTGTGTATGTGTAACCCCAGGGTATTCCCCTGGGGTAGAACCAATAAGTATTGCGCTTCCCAGCAGCGCGAGTTCGACTGGGCGAGGAAAATTGGGAAGTTTATGTGTGTTTGTTTGGTGTTTGGGGACGCTGCACAAGGGCCATATTAAATATGGGAGGGAGTGGCTCAAAAGGTCTAATAACTCCCCTAAAGTGCATGCTGAACAATTTCAAAAAAGGATTCAGCGGAGACTATGGCGTTGTGATGACGCCAGAACGCTTACACACTCTGTGTGAACTGGATTGGACACAGCATTGAACTGAGAAGAAACATAGGGGCCCTAGGTGGGACAGGGCAACAAGGAGTATCTTTTGAGGCTGAGTAGTTACTTAGAGAAGAGTTTCAGACTCAGATTCAGATTTGGGAGCGATGGAGGGGATCGCTCCAGAGATCCCTTAGGTTATCCAAGTTAGTATACAGAACCAGAGTGCATACAAAGCTTTCAGATCTCTGGACCTCAATGAAGGCAAGAGTTCAGCCAGGCAGAGCTGGAGGGTTCTCTGCTGAGCTGTAAGTTTGATAGTAAGTACAGCTTGACCAGGGAGGGCAAGCTAAATCCCAGAACTTAGCTAGGGAAGAGCTGGGTATCTATGTGACCAGCGGCAGTTTGAAACACATCAGGGAAACCACCAGTAGTGCCCTAGTTTCTCTGATGACCAGTGAGAGGTGGTCTATGGCTAGGGAATACGAAATGGTTTTAGACCTATAGCAGTTATAGCTGAGACAGGGAGATCAATTTAATTGGTGTCCTTAACCAGGCACCAGCTGGATGGCTCAGTGCTCAGGTGTGTCTCAGAGAACACTGCAGCAGACCCCTGGTTTGAGACTCAGGCAGAGAAACCTCAAGAGAAGACCTGCATCTTTGTGGCCACCACAGTTGACAAGTTAGTTGCCACAGAAAAAGAATGAGGGAACAGATGAAAAAAAAAAAAAAAACAAAACACAAAAAAACTGCATAAAACTAAAAGAAGAAGAAGAACTTTCTCCATTTAACTTGCATGAGTTTGTGAACATGGATGAAGTTCTAGAGGTTCACGTGATAATAGAGAAACCCCCCCACCCCCCTGGCTGAAGAAATATAAGACTGATCAATTCAAAATTAAAGAGCACAGGCAGGAAAACGCCTCAAGAAGCCCATTTACCAGGGATCCGAGGCAAAAGTCCTGGCCCCACCCCCATATGATCCAAGTGCCGTGGTGGCCCCCTTGGGAGGACAGGGACAGCCCCATATCCCCAAAGCTCCACCGCCGCCCCGATATGTGGCCCCCAGGAGCCGAAGCAGGAAAGGGGGGCTGCCAGACACCCCAGATGTAGACGGGGCAGAGCCCAGTGACCAGATCCTGAACAAAATATACCCCAACCTTAAAGAATTGAGGGAAAGGATGAACAAATACAGAAGTTTGACCACTATGTATCGAGAAGCTGCAGAAGCTTATTGCAATATTTGAGGCAAAGCATTGGGGGAGCACATAAAGCGGTCCAGGTCCACCGCAGAGGCAGGAGAAGCAGAAGTCCTGACCCCCCCTTCGTGTAGTTTGGGACAAGCCACTCCCTGCGCCTCCGTTCACCCTTCAATATGTCCCCTTCACTACCATCCCAGGCAGTTGTGGACTTGCGGTCCTCTATATTTGCAGCGCATGAGGCTACCTGGGCAGATTGTCAGCAATTGCTGAGCACTCTCTTTACCTCAGAGGAAAGGAGGAGAATTAATACACAGGCTTTAGAATTTCTTGGAACGCCTGATGGAGGCATACAGAATTTGGACCCCCTTTGACTTTGAACTCCCTGCACATGAGTTAATGGTAAATGCCTCCCTCATAAGACAATGTGCAAAGGACATTAGAACCAAAATCCAAAAACAGCCTGGGTTCCAGGGCATGTCCAGATTTCAGGTCATGGCCATCGTTTAGAAGGTGTTTGAACAAAGAGGAGAGGCTGAGAAGAGGGGAAAAAAGCAGTGGAGGAAAGAAAAGGCAGCAGTGTTAGGCACAGCAATGGCTCACAGGCCAGGGACCCGAGGGGTCCGCCATAGCCATTCAGAGACCCGCGGCCAAGGGGGAGGAAGATGCCTGTTCAGCAACAGTAAGGCCATAAGAATTACCCCTGTGAAAGGCTGCATGGAGCCAATTGGGAAGCCTGGTCAAAACGCATGTATTACTGGCTGGCAGAAAAGCAACTATGGGAAAGTACACAGGCTGAAACAGGCTTTGCCCAGCCCATTAAGAAGTTTACAGGCGCAGTGGAGGCTTGTGAAGGAGACGTGGCTGATGCTCTAGAGAAGCCCTGGGTTGCGTGGCAGGGATTGAAGACGGCATGTCAGGCTGCAGTGGAGACCAAGCCCAGAGGGGGCTGAGGCTGCTTTGGGAAGTTGTTTCTACGGTTCAACGCATCTGTGTGATGCACTGTGTGTTGGAGAAAGGCTGAAAAGGCAGTTGCAAGCTGTTCCTCAGGCAATGGAGCACCCAAAAGTGGGGGTGCAGGCCAGGCAAGCCATTCCAAGAGTTCTGAGGAGGCCAAAGTCTCCAAGAGTTATTTGTCCTCTGAGGTGAAGTCCAACAGCGAAAGGCATTGCCATGCAATTGGCAGCTGGATGCAAGGCTAACATCTATATTGATTCTAAATATGCCTTCTTAACCCTGCATGCGCATGGCGCCCATACGTTCCAGAAGTTGAGACGTTACTAGAAACTGTATGGGCCCCCAAAGAGATTGCTGTAATGCACTGCAAAGGCCATGATAGAGGTTGGGACATGGTCACCAGAGGCAACCGGAAAGCAGATAATGCAGCTTGTGAGGCAGCTCTGAAACCTCCACCAGTGGTCACCACCGCCCTCAACCCAGCTACCCTGTTGCCGGTAGGAGAAGGTGAGGAGCAGACGCACGATTGCATTGAGGTTATGGACACAAGACTGGACCAGGAGAAGTGGCCAGAGGAAATCGATTGGCAGACAGAGTGGCCAAGGAAGCAGCCCGGGAACCGGCCCCGCCTCAGTTATTGGAACAGTGGTCCCAGAAGGGATCTTGAGCACTGCTGACAAACCAGATACTATGTATCCACCCACATGAGGCTAGATGCCACAACCAAGCAGCTGGAGAAGTATGTCTATATAGCCAACCTTTATCAACTGGCGGCCCAGATTTCCAGGAAATGCCTGCTATGCCAAAAGAATAATCCCAGAACTCACTCCAGACGATGTGGAACCACGTTACACCCTTGATGAACAGCAGTGGACCAGCCAAGAAGGAGCAACGCTCCAGGAAGGACCAGACAGCCGTGTTTTTGTGCCCCAACATCTGGCCAGCACAATTGTAAAGAATTACCACAAGTCCACCCATTTGGGAGGCCCAGCTGCTAAAGCACACCTTGGGAGAATATTCTATCTCAACTAACTGCTGCTATAACTAACTGCTGCTATATCCCAAAACTGTGCCCTGTGCGCCAACCAAGAGACTGAGACTATCACCCTTTGAACTTCTATATGGCAGGCCAACCCCTTTCGTCCGAGACATCCCCGCCAGTTTGGGGCAGATGGGAGATCACATCACCCAAGAACAAGTGCAATCCCTGTGTTTGTTGTGTGTGTGTGTTTGCTTCCTTTCCAGGTATTCCCTCGAGCGTACACCTGCAGTCCCGCGGCAGTCTCGCTGAGCCGGTTCACCAGTTCCTCTGGGTGACAGCGTCTGGCGACCCCCTCATCCCCAACTGCAGTGAAAGTAGTCGAAGTGATCCCCTGGGTACATCACACGCATCTGAAGAAGGGTGTCTGGACTTGCAAGAGAAATCCTGCTGACCCTCTGAAGTTGATCATCACCTTGTGTCTGACGCTACCAGGGAAAAAGCGTTAGGCCACGGGCAACGAGATCCTGCGACTAATCATCACAAGGACAGTTACAAAGACTTTCTCTTTTCTCTCTTATTTTCTTTATTGACTTGCTAATGTCTTATTGCCCTGACCCTACCGAACCATACCAACCCTATTGGCCTGCTGACCTCTGCTATGACTGGTTTGTCTTGCCGGTGGTAAGAGACGGCATACTCGTAGGCTCTTGGGAACGAGGGTTCAATAGGGCGGCCGCAGTACAGCATCCCACTCTCCCACTGTGGCTCTTTATTCACTGCATTGCCCAGCGCACTTGGATGTGGCTCCTCCGGGGAGCTGCAGGATTGGTCGAAATCTATCGAGTTCTAGACCGCTCTTGTAGTTGTGGGAGAATAGCCTGCTGGTTGCAGGGTAGAGCACTGTACCAACCCCATTTGATAATCAGGTGCACATTAAAATTACTGAACAGGTGCCTGTAAGTTCTGCAGCCCCACCTGTGGTTGTCGTGGTGGCTCAAGCCTCCCTAAATCCCATAATACTACCTGAACTACTGGGCCTGGTAACTCCACACCTAATACCCTTGAATGTGGCAGGGTATTCTTGTGGCTGCATAAGAGTTGCCGCCCAGTAGACAGACAGGGCACCTAGTTCCGGAAGAATTGGATGGGAGGGGTGCCCGCGGGCAGGGTCCCCAACGTAGAAACTTGCTCTCCAGCAAATTTAGAGGCACCACTAGGACTTTTGGTATTGGGACCAGAACCCCTTGATATAGTCACCCCGTGTGTCAGGCCGTTGCAGGGGTGGATATATTCTTGTGGGTGCATGGTGATATATGAAGAGGGGGAAGCCCCTTTTGGGTATAATCTCTTGAGGAGACAACACGAGGGCCCAGTCCACCCACAAGGGATTCTAGGGAAATTGCTCCATATAATGGGTGCCTCAGCAAAAAGGTGGAGAGTCACCCCTGAGGCCCAGCGAATAATTGAATACGAATATCAGTCGGCCCTTCAGCAGTAAAAGAACATTAGAAATGGCCCCCGAGTATTGGTGGGAGGAACTATGAAAATATTGGGGTTGGTGGGTAGGCGTGGTATGTACTGCCCTACTTCTCTGGATACTCCTGTATTTTTGCTGGCATTGGCCAAAGCGGGAAAGAGTTCCCTGGTCTCCCCTGCCAACTTTTCCCGTCTAATGACTGAGTGGGGCGTCCATAACCCCTACACTAGGTGTTTACAAGTGGCTGAAGTGGTAACCCATTCTGCCAATAAGTCACCCCAACAGATGCCACGAGTGGACTACCACTCCTCCCACTGCCACTTAACCGTTCCGCCATTGGTCAATGCAGCTACATGTACGCATGTCCTGGCTCTCTATAATGTGGTACCTATAGGTCCATCAAAATGAAAATGCAGAACCATAATCGTTCGGCATTTTCATGATGGAAAGGGGGGAATGAAGGAGTGAGGACCAGGGGTCCACCTGGGTCCACTTTGGAGAGCCAGGGTGGAGCCATTTTATAAGCTGAAAGCTAAAAAAGACATTTCTCTCTCCCCTGCTTGCAAAAACAATATTTTTGCAACACAGCGAGTTTGCAAGAGGATGCGGTCAGGGGATTTTGGAGCTGTTCTGAGAAACTGTTCGTTTGCCCAGGATGTCTAGCCCACCACAAGGTTCTAAGCCGAGCAACCTGTTAAAACCACAAAAGAGGAGGGGGTCAAGGAGCATTTACTGGAACCAGTAAAAGGAGTCAGAAAGATTTTAAACTCGCAGCGCCACCTAGTGTATAATGCAGTCTGGAACCGAAAGACCAACATCAATTATTTAATTGGTTGAGCTTCAATGAATATGCATAAAGGGGAATGTTTGAGGGCTGGGTCAAGGGTTGAACCATTGTTTTGCCTAAGGGGATAAAAACTGTTTGCCCCTGGTGTTCGGGGGCATTTTCTCTCATTTTGGCAGCTGAATGCACCCCTTTGCTTTGCTTGTCTGACAAATAAACCAAAGTCAATAAAACTTTTGTAATTAAAATATTGCTGCCTGGATTTTTTCCATTCTGGTCTGTATTCTAAAGTCTCTAACATGACTGCACCGGCCCCCCTTCCCTAAATCCGCTTCCGGTGGTGGTCGTCTTTCGTTTCACATGGCAGATGGCTGCTGCCTCATAGCAAATGCATGTTCCAGCCCTGTGCACCTCCATTCGCTACTGTGCCTTCTTTCCCTGGTGGAAGCTGCTCCTCTTGCCTGCAAGCAACATTGTGAGGTTCCTGGTAGAACAAGAAGGAACTTGGTAATTCTAGGACTAAACTAAAACGGAGCTACCATGAAAGAAGGACAGTTTTTCACTGAGAGCGGATAAGAGTTTAATAAGTTCTGAGTGTGCACAAACAGTTACCATTAACCTCACTGGCCCGTTCTGATATATGTTGACCATACAGGTACGAAAATGGGACATCAGTTTGAAATATACCTTATTATTTGTTGAGAATGGGGTAAGAATTTGGAATAAGGCTGCTTGACTTGTAATGAAAACAACTATTATCAGTGCATATTCATACTGCAAGCCTGCTTGCAAACTTCATTAGAATCAGTAGTTAGAGACCAAATTTCATGTTCTGTGGAGCAATTACAGTCAAAACAGCTTGCTGAATTGTCTGGCCACAAGAGAATAAGCTGAAGAAAAATATAAATAAAAGAACTGCAACAACTTTAATGTGGCTCTCTGTTGTATATATGGCTGTTCCTGACTCATGTACACTTGATAGTAGCGGCTACTTTTACAAATCAATGTTGACAACCTGTACCTTATTTTTAAATAAAGACTGAAATAGGCTAGGAAACCAAATGCCTTTAATGTGGAAAAAGGGATTTCCACTGGCCCATGTCAGATACTTTTTCACTATCAAATATGGCAGCTGGGTATAACCTATTTTTTTTTTTGTATTGTCAAACCTGAAACTTGCCTTTCATTTCCTATATATTGTTTTTCCTGCTTCCTTTCTATCTACTTAAGGTGCATGGGGTGTGGCTGTGCGTGGGGTGTGTCTCTTTTGTAGTCTTTTAGTTAGAACAAATGTGAGAATCTTTAAACTGTAGTTTATCAAAGGAGCAGTAAGTTTCTTCTTTGTTGAGTTGTAATCTGACTGATTGGTTCTGCAGAATATTAGTTTAATTGTCCTTTCCCCCCTTCATTGCCATTCTGGACCATATTCAATACGGGACAAATCCTATAAACAAGAAACTAGCAAAAAGCTAGCCAGTATAAATTAAGATGTCTTAAAATTACACCAGATCCAAACTCTGTTCAGTGGTGGGTGTGGCCTAAGCCTAGCAGAGGGGAAACAAGCCTTTAAAATAGGCTTTGCTTTACATAACCCTTTTTGCCAGCTTAATTTATGCCAAGTTGCCAGGTCACATAACAAAGCTGAATAGTCTTAGGAGTCAGCCTAAATCCCCCCTCTCTGGCGCTGCCCCCACCATGCCACTGGAACCTCCCCTTTTTAGGGTTACACTACTTTAAGATCCTCCAGATTTGCTCAGCTGTCTGGGTCCCGGCTGAGCTGGGCTGGGGGAAGTGTGTCACTTATCTCTGCCTGAACCAAGAATGAGGGAGTTAAACATGCATAGCTAATCTATGCTGGGAATCTCCTGGCTCATCCACAGATCCACTGGATTGTAACCTGCGCATCCCAGCAGATCTTGCTATAGAATTGTTCTGTAAAGCCAATGGATCTAAGGATAGAGGGCAGTATACAAATTTTATAAATAATAAAAACTTCAGAAAGAGGTATGTGCTGCAAAAACTGCTGCAGAAAATTCATTTCAATTCCACTGAAGCTAAGTAAGGCTCTCTGAGTGCCTAATAGGTTGATAATTAACTGAGAATGTATCTCTGCTTTTTTCATGTGGTGTTTAACTTTAGATTACATGGGAGGGATATTCAGTTGCAAATCTCCATTTTTGTGAGAGTGGTCTTCAAGCCATGAAATAAGAAGATGTGCTAATGATTTCTCTCCAGGCTGGAATGCAGACTGTGGTAGAGACTGAGGTCCCCCCCCCCAGCTCTGTTTGATATTTAATATTTCTAAGATGCTGTAGCTGTGCTTAGACCAGTACATGATAGTATGCAACTATTTGGATGTAACTTTTTTTTGCTTTTGTGTCTGCTTTGGAACAAGTTCTGTTAGTAAAACCTTTGAACCATGTTTTTGGACTGGACAATTTTTCTTTCAAGAAAAGTCAGTTTTTATTCATTCTATTGCTTACAGATGTGAAATATTAATACCTGCACTTGGCTGTGAGCAGTTTCAGTTAAGGTAAGGTTACCAGATGTCCCTGTTTCCCAGGGACAGTCCCCGGATGTACAAATTAGTCCCCTGACAAAATCCATCTATTTAGTAGGAAGTTGAAAAGTGTCCCCGGATTCATTGAAAAAAATTCTGGTAGCCTTAAGTTAAGGTTTAATCTTGGCAATCTCTGCCAAAGGCCCTGTACTATGCTTAGTGATGTGTGAATTATTTATTATTTGTCAATTCTAATATGAAGCAACCTGATATGAAGCACCCCCTGGTACATACCAGAACAGGTTGAAGAAATTTAAAAGGGGTTCCTAGACTGGCGGTATCCCTTAGAGAAACCCAAAAGGCAAGCATGTAGGCTCAAAATGAAAAGGACATTATTTTTTTGAGGGACATCCTCAAAAATAAGAAGGAGGCTGTGAAGAACCATGCCCCCCCCAAAGCAGTGTTTTTTATACACTTACAAATTACACAACGACTTCTATTCACTAATCAAAAGATCATGGCAATCTTAGCAGTTGCAACCCAATATTGTCATCCTGATCCAATCAAAATCCTTTAGCTCTTCAGACCAGCCCTCATCATAATATCATGTGATTATATATAATCATTTTTCAACGTCTTTCTTTGTTAAGACTGGCTAATTTTCGTTTTCATTAAATGTCTCCCAATAACCAATATCTACAAAATAATTCAAGATTAATCACAACTGCCATGCCTGCTGTTTCTCTTTCCATGTTTAATGCCCATGCATTCCATCAGTTTTCCAGAACGACCATCTGTTACATATAGTACCTGAAAACAACTATACAGTTCTATACTGTACAAGCTAGGCGCAGGCATTTCCAAATTAGCTAGACTAGGGGTCGGCAACCTAAGGCCTGGGGCCCAGATGCAGCCCAATGACCTTCTCAATCTGGCCCACAGACGCTCTGGGAATCAGCGTGTTTTTACGTGAGTAGAATGTGTCCGTTTATTTAAAATGCATCTCTGGGTTATTTGTGGGGCATAGGGATTTGTTCATCCCCCTCCCCAAAATATAATCCTGCCTACCACATGGTCTGAGAGACGGTGGACCGGCCCAGGGCTGAAAAAGGTTGCTGACCCCTGAGCTAGGCCATAGGTTCAAAAGAAAATGGAAACATCAAAATAATACAGTTTTATCCTATTGTTATTTTCTCAATCATATACAGCTAGCAAACTGAATTTTATGATACAGTTTCTGGTTCAAAAATGCATTGAAATGGTTTTTTTAAAAGTGTATTTTCAGTAAAAAGTTCAAAAATATGTATATGTAAATGTATTTAAATGCAAATTTTCTTGCAGATTTTATAAACATATTCATAGGTTACTGTGGAAGCTGGATACAACCAACTTGAACATATGCAAAAGTGGCACAGACCAGAAACTAAATCCTTCTTCCCAATCTTATATAAGTGTGTGTACTTGGTATCCTGTAAGCTGATTTTATAGCAATTCTGGAATTCCTTATACTTTGGTAATTACTTCCCCAAAATGTATAATTAGAGATATTAAGACAAAAAAAGACACAAAGGGTCATATTTTCTATTTTCACCTTGTATACAATTTCATTAGAAGTAAGCCAAGCAGAAAATGCTAAGATGTGAAAAATGTTTATTCAGATGGAAAAGGAAGTTTTGATGCCCAGGTTTCTTTTAATGTATTTCCAAATGGTTAATTTGTTTGACCCACGATATCATACTGTGTTTGTGGTTTGATCAAGTTGGCACCATCAGCATAAAAACACAGTTCATTTTAACAAAAATAGTAGAATTTATTGTATGCCCCGCTTTGTGTTCACTGTTTGCCAGCAATTCTGTGTGCTCTGGCACTCACACGGTGTCCTGTTGCACCAGAAGCGGTTTAGTCCTGCTGGCCACATGACCCGGAAAGCTGTCTGTGGACAAACACCGGCTCCCTCGGCCTGAAGTGAGATGAGTGCCGCACCCCAAAGTTGCCTTTGACTGGACTTAACTGTCCAGGGGTCCTTTACCTCTTTGCCTTTACCTTACCCTGTTTGTAGAGAATCTAAGGATGTATTTGCAACATGCCTTCCCAGGCGAAGGGAGAGCAATTCAACTTCCCCCTTGTGCCACTTTCCTGTCCCGGAAGTATGAAATTTGCACAGATAACAAGCAGAAAATTTACAAGTTAGCAGCATTTGCTGAGCTGCTTGCTTCTGAGGATGGTGAACTGTTTGTTGGCTATGAGAGATTCAGACCCAACTTGGCATGCTGTCCTTTGCATCTGGCAGACGGATCATAGCACTTGTAATCAAATCTGACTGCTTATTGAGGTGTGGCTCCATTTCAAGCAGCAAATTCTTGCCTTTGAGGGTGGCTTATTTCATTACATCTCTGCATTGGGTCTGATGGGGTTGCTATAGTTTTCACTGCAGAGATAATTACTCACTTTAGAAGTGTGTAATTTAAGCCATTGCTCTGGATTTGTCCTTTTATATTCTGGAGGCACTCTTAAAACAGGTGTGGGTATGTGCCCCCCTCTTAGAGAAGATAGTCAAGAACCCCTCCTTTCTCTTTTGTAAAGGCAATGCTGTCATCCCAGGGGCAGTGGGGGGCTGGCCACCTTGCCTTCTGAAATGCTCACCCTTCCACAGTGGGGAGGGAGGAGATGTTTCTGCATTTCCACATCATTCATGAACTGTTCATGTAAACCTCTCCAGACATTAGATTAAAGCATGCCTCCAATTTTAATTTGGAGAAAAGAGGGTTTCAGCTCTCAGAAGTTTGGGGATCAGTGTCATACAGTAACGTCCACTTAAAATGCTATAGCTTTTTATTAGGTTTGGGTTTAAGGAAAGCTGGCTATAACTTTCAAGCTGTATGAACTCCGTAATGTACTGTGATTACTACAGCCTCTGCTAGCATATAAAAGGTATTGAAGTTGTGCTAGAGGCTTAGTGAACACCACCGCTTGAGACCTTTGCAAAATCCTCACAAGTGATCAGAAATTCCAGCACATGAAGAAGATAGGGGAGGGGTGTCTAGAGTGCGATGGAGCTTTAATTAAAAAACATACTTTGTTTTCAATCCAATTTGGGAACAAATACCGAAAAGAAAAGAAAAACCACAAGATGTAATTTTTTTACAATGCTTGGTGATATATCCAATTCTGAGCTGAAGAAAGAAGCTTATAAGCTGAAAATCTAGAAGGAATAAAGCATGTAAGATAAATAATAAAGCTGTGTTCTGTGCTTAATTCCAATCGTCTCCCAACAACTGGAGCTGCTGATAAGACACACACTCAGAGTAATGATACATAATGCGAGCAAGCAATAGCCCGGGCTGCATATTGAACAAAAAAGTTTGGCAAATGTAGAGCTCCATTAATGTTCTGAGCGATTTTGTCCCAAGGTGGTGTTTGTGAAATATGCTATCATCAATTTACCAGGGCAGAGAGAACAATAAATGTAACCATTAGTAAGTATTTTGTCCACCTAGCATCATGTAAATAACTGTTTTCAATTTAGGTTTAAACTGGAAAATTCAATGTCAACTCTATCCCAACACCCCGTCCCAAGAATTTTCAGAAATGTGGGTGGTCTCTTGTTCTCAGAGAAATGTCTGATAGGACCGTATTCAAATAGTTCACAGTGTAAAAAACAAACAAATCAGGATCGTATTGAACAGGCCATGAAGCTTCTTTAATTTCCCCCATAACCAGAAACTTGAAGGCATTTATGAGGCAAGCATGTGATCACTACATTCTGGGTTGCAAGGAGGTTAAAGCTGTGCAGGTTTGCAGGACAGGTCACTATTCTTACAGAGCCAGATCATACCCATCAACTGCCCCCCAAAAAACAGGACATTCCAGTTTTTCTTGCAAGAGAACAGGGGCCAAAATGGCTGCTGCAATCTTGCATGGTTTCAAGCTGCACTTTTGTGGGGCATGGTGCCTCAGAACACACGTTTTGGGGTGTTGTGAGAGATCACTGCTCATTTTTCTGGGGGCAGCAATCTTGCACGTCACCCCAGAACGCATGTTTTGGGGTGCTGTGCCAGAAAAGTGTTTTTTTTGGGGGGGCCTGCAATCTTGCGTGTGTCACATGTCGCACATGGAAGTGCAGACCTGGAAGATGGCTTCCTGGATTTGGAATGTGTTGTGTTGGAAGGTATGCCTTATTGACACTGTACAGGAAAACATCCCAGTAATTAATTGAGGAATCTATACCCCACTTTTCACTATATATCTCAAAATGGCTTACAGAAAAAAATAAAACATATAGTACAGAAACTTTAAAACATAGATTTAAACATCATAAAATGGAAACATTAGCAAAGTGATCATGGTACAAAGGCCTCCTGAAAGAAAACCATTTTCACCCGGCATCTGAAACTTGCTATGGATGCTGCCTTCTTGATTTCTACTGAGCGGGAATTCTGTGGAGAGTTAGGCACACAAAGCTGCAGGCATTACTACTCGTTGAAGGTTCCTACTTTGCAGTTTAGCACCATGGTTAATCCAGGGTTCTGGGAAGAGGATTCTATGTACGGAGCAGCTGAGACATAAGTACAAATCTTCATGAAATGCTTGATGAATCAATCCACAGAAGGGTAGGTATGTTAGTCTCATGTAGCAAAAAGAATAAAAAGACTTGTGGGAGCAAGACAAACAAATTTATTATGGCATAAGCTTTTATGGCCCATAGTCCATTTCATCCTGAGGATAGCTCTTCATGCATCCAGTGAAAGTGGACTGTCATTCACAAAAGCTTACACCACAACAAAATTGTGTCTTTAAGGTGCCACAAGACTGTTTGTTATTTTTAATTGAAGGGAGGAACCAAGAAAACTAGAGTGGTCTTGTGTTATTCTGTTTAGTGCTGATGAAATACTGAGAGTGTAGAAATAATATAAGAAGTGATTAGTTAAGATTATGCTGGCAGTAAAGATACTCATGTTTTATTACATGCTGAGTCTTACTTTGAATTTTATGTGGGGGTAATTTAAGCTGCAGGGTTGTTTGTCCTTGTTTTATGAAGGCCATTTCCCCCTCAATGCTAAAAATTCTCATTACCCTGTCACGGCTTCCTCCTCTTTCTTCCCTGTCATTCCATTTAGTTAAAGGGGATGTTCCGTATGTGTCAAGGCCAGGGAACGAGGCTTCAGTACATATCCTAGCATTTTCCTGTACGCTAGGGGAAGTGCGCCAGAGGAGAGGCTTACGCAACAGGGAGAAAGGTTCTGTGAGATCATATTATCAGATTAAAGCACAGCTCTTTGAAGGTAGTATTCTGCTGCAAATAACTCAGCTGCCCCAAGTAAAACACCCATGTTTTTCTTGAGAAACTCATCATGGTCTATCCAGAAGAAGATTATGTATATACTGGTAGGGGCATCTCTGCCATGCTGCTCACTCCATTTACCAGCCCACAATAACAGTGCTGATGTTCTCCTTTACAGCTTAAGCAACTACTAAGCTCTCTTTTCACCTTCCCAATTCCAGACCTTTCCTGTTTTCCAGGGACAGTCCTGGATTTACAGAAGTTGCCCCAGTTTCTGATTTTATCCCAGAATGTCCCGCTTTTCCTTAGGACATCTCTATTTTCCTCTGAGAAATGTTGGAGGGTATGGAGTTATGCGATCCCTGAGCCAAGGAGATAAGTAACTATACAACCTTTAGAAGATATCTGAAGACACCTCTGTGTAGGGAAGTTTTTTAAATGTTTAGTTTTTATTATGTTTCTATAAATGTTGGAAGCCTCCCATAGTGGCCAGAGAAATGTTGGAGGTTATGCAATTCTATTTCTGAAGCCACTTCTCTTTTCTATTCTGCACTTCCTTGAGCCCCAGCCAATATGGCCAATGATCAGAAATTATGGGAGCTGTAGTTCAGCTACAATCTGGAGAGCCACCTCTATTTTGAAGTTTCAGTGGTTTCAGTGGAGTTGAGTGCATGCCAGTCTTTCTCACTGAAACATGTGGGTCCTTAAAGTGACTGAATTATGACTGTATCATGCCCTATTATTTATTTTAAAATGTTGCAGACTATAGGAAAATGCAAATCCTATACCCACTTATGTGTGAGGGGAGAGAGGTGGCGTTGAAAGGGCTGGCTTCTGTGGCAGTGGGGCACACTCATCCCAGTGGCTGGCAGCCATTGTTTTTTCTCTCAGAAATGTTGTTGTTGTTTAGTCGTTTAGTTGTGTCTGCCTCTTCGTGACCCCCTGGACCAGAGCACACCAGGCACTCCTTTCTTCCACTGCCTCCCGCAGTTTGGTCAAACTCATGCTGGTAGTATGAGGCTCTGTAATATACTAGTGTTTGCATGAGGCATTCCAGAGAGCAGGGGAATGATGGGTGCTAGTGAAAGCACCATTGTGAAACTGGCAGATAAAGATGGATGGTGGCAGAAAAAGCCCAGGCTCACTCTCACAACTACCAAAACGTTTGAGCTGAAATATATACAATTTAAAAAGTGATGGAAGAATCTTCATCTCAACAAACCAAACCAGAGAGCTGCACATGTTTCAACTTGATCCTTACATGAACCCCCCTTGGCAGCTGTGTGTGTCTGTGTGTGCGTGCACACACATGCTGAGAAAATAGATGAGTTGTTAGTCCCTTCTCTTCCTTGGGAAATAGAAGTTAGGGTAGAGTTGGGCGAGGAAACGTACACGCCCAGCAAGTAGGATGCTCCTTTGGCAACTGCCTCATGACCATCTTTCTGCCCGGGAACTTGCTCAGAGCACTGCTTGCGCTTGGGGTTGAACCATTGGATTCAAGTGGACCAGCTGATGTACTGCACCATTCCTGCCTCTCTGCTTTTTATGCTGAATTGATTTACCTTTCTTTTGGTTTTATGGCACTAGGAACTTTAATTGGATTTTATTTCTTTTATGAACTTCCTTGTAAGCTGCTTTGGGTTTGTTTTATGAAGAAAAGAGGAGTTAAAATAAATAAATAATTCCCTTTTCCAGGATACAAGCCAACCAAGACATAGTTTCCATCACACAGTTTTAGTCAACATGATGTTGTAGTGCATATTTTTCTTAGTTCAATGTCACCTGCTTTGTTGTCTGAATAATTAGAAAATATGTATATATTAACTTTAATTCAATTAATGACCTTCAAATCTTTCTTTCTTTTTAAGAGGAAGAAGAAAAATGATAGGGCAATGGTTCCTATTCCTTATACCATTTTCATTGCACAGGAAAAGCTGTTAAGTGCTTAATCTTTTTTGCATAGCTGTTCTATGCTTTTAAGAGGATTACATTATTAAGGGTTTAATTATTCATTATTCTATATTTTGCTAATTGGTACAAAAAGTCTTTTTTATTTTATATAGCTCTATCCCCTCTTTACAGCCGTGCCTCCTGTACTTCTCAGAATATAATTTTTTTTCAAGAAAGAAATGCAAGTCTGCCATCCTGAAATTGAAGCTACTGATTGCTGTAGACAGAACTCTTTGCTGGTGCAGTGAAAGCCCACTAAGACGGCCACACTGCACTCCGGAAAGGGTGGCTGGGTTTCTGTCACTGCTGATGGATCATTAATCATAATCGACAGCAAGTTTTTTGACCTCATCACAAAAGGCAAAAAGGTCACTTCAGAGAACAGCACACGTTGTTCAAGGAAGGGGAAGGAGCTAAAACTATTGGAGATTTCTATTTTGTCATCTACACTATTCCTTTCCTCCTAAATTTCACTGCAACATGAGTAAAAACTGTGAAAGATCCAGGGAGACAGGTTCTGACTTGTTGTTCTTACTTTTTCTAAGCAGGAAAAAAACAACCCTATTTGTAGTGTCAGTCACTAAAAGATACTCAATTTTTTTTTTACATAGGAATATAATAGCTGAAACTAAATCCTCATTCCTAATCATGTTTACCTGGCAGTAAGCCCCATGGATTTAACTCTGAGTCAACATGCTGCATTGACCATCACCTTCTGACTCCCTACAAATCAACAACCCCATAATTTGTTTAAAATAAAAGGAAATCTAAGGAGAGCCTTCTTTCCTTGAGTAAAATGGTAAGGAACCACGATTTCTTGCAGGGCTGAGTGGGAGACAGACAACATCTTTCTCCAGACAGTTGAAGTTGACATTATAGAACACAGGTTTCCAGTTTTCGTAGTGTTTCAAATATTTATAACAACTGTTTGACAGTCGAACGAATGACAAGACTGCTTACAGCATTGCAAATGTTGCTTCTGTGTTGTACCTGAATGCCTTGGATATTAGCTTAAGATAGCAAAGCTAGGAAGTTTGTGCTGTCACTAGGGATGGGGGAATAAATCAAATCACTTTGCATGTAGAGGTGAACTTGCCTAATACACAGTCTGCAAAACAATGAGCACTTGAATACAGCGATCTTACAGAATTTGCAGTTCTTCAGATTTTGCAATGCAGTTATCCAGTCAGGTTATGTGCACAAAGATGCATTTAGCAGGGTAAAGTGTGTATGAAAACACATTTATCAGTTAAAATAAGATACAAAAATGCATTATATTAGACAAAACCACATACAAATATGTATATTATGAGGAATTTATATTGGAATGTTGATGAATTTTCAAGAAAACATTTTCGAATAAAAATCTCAAGCTGATGTTGAAATGTGGAGTTAGTGGAAATGTAGAATTAGTGGCATAGTGTGTGTAGGGGGCACAGGGGTGGTAGCCCTGGGTGCAAAATTGTTAGGGGTGCAAAATTTCAATACCCGGTGCTGCCTCAATACAGTTGTGCACCTCTGTCACTGGGCTCCATTGAAAACAGATTCTCCATGTGAACGAGGAAGTGACCTCTCCAGACAATGAAGTGAAGTGGGCATGTTTAGCCTGGAGAAGAGGAGGTTAAGGGGTGATATGATAGCCATGTTCAAATATATAAAAGGATGTCACATGGAGGAGGGAGAAAGGTTGTTTTCTACTGCTCCAGAGAAGCGGACACGGAGCAATGGATCCAAACTACAAGAAAGAAGATTCCACCTAAACATTAGGAAGAACTTCCTGACAGTAAGAGCTGTTCGACAGTGGAATTTGCTGCCAAGGAGTGTGGTGGAGTCTCCTACTTTGGAGGTCTTTAAGCAGAGGCTTGACAACCATATGTCAGGAGTGCTCTGATGGTGTTTCCTGCTTGGCAGGGGGTTGGACTCGATGGCCCTTGTGGTCTCTTCCAACTCTATGATTCTATGATTCTATGATTCTATGAATCTTCTTTCCTTAACTCTGCAGCTGCAATCCCCTGGGTGATGTGGATGCTGTTAGGCAGTTGAATGTGCATGTGTATTCAGTCCACTTCCCTCCCTCCTACCCACTCCCCCACACGGCCCAAGGCACTGGCAACCCATGCTATGCCACTGAATTGAATTTAAGATTAGAAAAACGAAAATCAGAGCTGAAATTGACTGATTCACCCATCTCTTGCTATCGCTCACTGCGGTTGTGAATTGTCACTGTACACACAGGTCCCGCTTATTGAACACAATGCAGTCCCAGGAAATTGTTCCTCAGGTGTGCATTTGCACAATGAGCTGACCATTGCCATTATTTCTATGGGAACATTTCCAATCCATTGTCTCCTCCTCCCTCCCGTTTTTTTTGCACGGTTTCTTCTTAGAATGGCTGCTGCATACTAGCAAAAGACAAAGGAAAAATTGATTTGCCAATCTCTCCTGCTCCGTGATTTGTCTAATCTCTCCCCCTGCTCCCTCTTTCCAAGGATTCTGCCTGAAAATGGCTCCCACCAATCAACAAAGCGCAAACAAAAAAGAAAGTAAAGAAGTGGGTAAACTTTGGCTGTTTGGATATCTGAATCAGCCGTGCATGTAGTGAGTTCAGATAAGTGAATTTTTGGATAACAAGTGGGTGGATAGCAGGACCTGTGTGAACTTAGTTTAGTATAATTTGCCTGGCCACTCTGGGGACAATAAAGGAATGTTGAGGATAGAGTGGAATTGCAGCAGGTTGGGTGACCCCTGACTGCCCACTTGTGGCCACTTGGTTTGTACAAACAGTGCGTGCCCACTGTCCATGGGCAGAGGTCCAGCTTCAGCTAGAAATATCACTTGCTGTACCTCTTGCATTTCATGGCTATGTGATGTAATATTTCATAATATCTTATTAAAGAAGATTCCTTCTTTCTGCATTCAGCTGCTTTCTCTCCCAAGGAATGTTATGGAATGATTTACTTGTTTCATTTACTCAAAGATTTTTTCTCTTTCCTCTTAACTGGTTGCTCAGTTGGCTAATATTGTAGCCCTTTATTCTTTGCCCTGCCCTCTCCTTCATAGGCTTGCATGATTCAACCTCAGCCCTATACACAGAGTTGCAGTTGAACTAATTTGAGTAAAATCAATGGCATCGGTCAACATGCAGCACAGCTTGACTTTCCCTTCTTCAGTGAAGTAATATTGGGTGTGCTAAATTCAGGATGGTGTAATCATTTGGATAATATGATTACATAGTTGCTAAATAATTTTCAGTGACCCATACCTAGCAATAACCGGGTTTCTAAAACTGTATGCAAAACAGCATTTTCTGAAGACAAATCCAAGCTGCCTGGAACAAAGGGGAACACGTGGGTTTGGCTTGGCTGAGAGGCATGACAGATGTGGTTTCCACAAGTGTGACCCAGCAGAGGGGAAGACTTTGCTTTCTTTGGAAATGCTGAGATGCCTTTGGAATGGTGTGAAGATCAGCTTTCTGTCTGCATTATGCAGGATGTGTATTGAATTTTTGAGTAGCCCCACGTAGAGCTAAACTATTCCTATAACATTGTAAAGAGGATAGGGTTGCCTTCACAAAACCTGTTCTAAATGGTGCATTTCTAAATTGCAAGCACATTAATTGAATGGATTATCTTGTAAATTTCTACCTCAGCACCACATCTTTTCCTGTGATTAGTGTTTCTGGTCTTTTCACCCTATGTCAGTGTTTCCCAACCGGTGTTCCGCGGCACACTACTGTGCCGTGAGACATTGGCTGGTGTGCCGTGGGAGGGAGGCAGGCGAGTCGGGCGGTGAGAGGCGGCGGCGGCGAGGATCCACGTCGAGCCGGGGGCGGCTCCGCGGTGGTGGTGCCGAGCGGCGGGGCAGCGCGTGCAAAAGGGAGGAGCGCGAGACAGCGGAGGAGGAAGAGGCCGGCATGTCCGGGCAGCAGCAGCAACAACAGCAGCAGCAACTCCCGGCGACGGCTCCTCAAGCCCCGCCGCCGCCCCCTCCTCCGCCCGCTATTGCCGCCACCACCACAACAGCCGCCGCCGCCTCAGTTGCCGCCGTCCCTCAGTCCCTCGCTCTGCTGCCTCCTCCCACCCCCAAAGCTTGGAGGTTCCCCGGCAAGGGGGAGGGAAAAAACTTTCACTTTCGTGCGTCCCTCCCGGCGTGACGCTGCGCGCTGACGTCACGGGGCTGTGCCGCGGTGGTGTGCCGCGAGATTTTTTTCATTAAACAGGTGTGCCGTTGCCCAAAAAAGTTTGGGAAACACTGCCCTATGTAATTGCAGCCAGGAACACCAGGTCAGGCAGCTGCATGGAGCTGTCATCATGCTGAATACACATTGCCGTCTGTTCTATGCCTAAAAATTGTCTTGGTGAGAGCTTAGACTGACAAGCTTAATGCCAATATTGGTAGACTTGCATTTGGCTAATGACATTTGAGCTTTTACTCCTCTGCCTGCTATGAAGGCCTGTGGATCAGAGACAGACCATTGCCAAGGTGGCAACATCAGGGACATTGAGACTTTGGAAGCGGGAGAAACCTGTCAAAAGATGAGCTAAAATTTGTGAATTTGTCAACTGGTGCAGGGCTGTTTTGGAAGCAACACTGGCAGATTTATGGTTTCAGGTGGAAACAATTTAAAGAAGGTCATTTTGAGTGAGTTTTGCTTGGAGGTTTTGTGATTGATTTGGACCAGAAATTCAAAGTGAAGCTGGAACAAGGAAACACACATAGATCAGAATGATTGGAAGACGGAGATAAGCTCTTGTAAACCTAAATCACAATTGATTTATCCCATATATATATATATATATATATATATATATATATATGCTTTCGTAGATTTTCACGGGTACAGGAATGCAGGTTTTGGTGTCTTCGGGTGTCTTCCCGTGTAAGAGTCGGGGTGTCTGGGCGACGTTTCGACGAGGTCTCACTCGTCATCTTCAGGCTGGAGCTTTCGGCTTCTTGTTACTGGAACAGAGCAGAATCTGGTGTTTGAGTTCCTATAAATACTGTTGAGGGGTGTGGTGTATAGCCTCCAACGTCTGGGCAGAGAGGAAGTTCCTAGATTAGTGTGCCTTTTCTTCTTTTGTTCCTTAATTACTTGAGGGATATCTTGAGTGATTTCATGAGTGATATTCTGAATACCACTGGGTGGGTCATTAAGTGTAGATTAGTGGTAAAGCTTTCGTGTCTTGACCTCTTGAGCTTGTGAAGAGTTTTTCTGAGAAGATGGCTGTGCTGCATTTAGTTGTGCTCTGGCTTGGCTTCGTGTATAGGGGCGAGCTGTAATTTTGTGCCTTGTGCCAGCCAGATCTGTGTAGGGATTGCAGGGGGGTGCAGCATCAGGAGGTGCCACTATAGTTTGGCTACTGGATGGAGTCTGTAATATGTCTGTGGAGAGGGTCTGGGTTTGGGTCTGGTGTGGTTGATTGGTGACGGCGTTCTGTGTGCCTCTGGTTCTGGTGTCGGTTTTTGTGGGGAGGGCTAATTTCCAGATGTCAGGCAGGCGGGACGTGTCGTCACGCTTGTTCATGTTGTGAGGGTGTTTCTCTATCTCGATGGCTTCCATGATTATTCTCTTGTGGTGATGTTCCATGTTAAAGAGCAATTTGGAATCTGCAAAATTAATTTCGTGTCCTGTTTCTTTCATGTGTTGGAAAAGAGAGGAAGTTTTTTCTTCTTTTTTGACGGCATTCTTGTGTTCTGCGATACGTGCATTTATTCGTCTGTTTGTTTGTCCAATGTACGTGGCTGGGCAGACTTTGCAGGGTATTTCATAGACCCCTTGGTTTTCGAGCTGGATTTTGTCTTTTGGGTTTCTGAGGATATTGGCTATTTTTTGGTTGGACTCTTACACGGGAAGACACCCGAAGACACCAAAACCTGCATATATATATATATATATATACACACACACACACACACACACACACACACGCTAGAACATTCAATTGTTCATCAGTTGAAGAAGGAGCAAAAAGGGTTTTCTTGTGTCTGTGTGTTTCTTTGTGGCTGATTAGCTGTTTTCCCTGTGTAAAGGTCAGAGGGGGCAGGGTTTCTGTTGAGGCAGGGGATTAGCTGTGGGAGGAGCTTATCAGAGTTTGCAGGGCATCAGTTGAAGAAGGAGCAAAAAGGGTTTTCTTGTGTGTGTGTGTTTCTTTGTGGCTCATTAGCTGTTTTCCCTGTGTAAAGGTCAGAGGGGGCAGGGTTTCTGTTGAGGCAGGGGATTAGCTGTGGGAGGAGCTTATCAGAGATCCATCTTTTAGATTTAGGGGAGCTAGTCTCAAACGTTTGTTGGGGGAGATCTAGGTGTTTTTTTGTGTGGGGGAAGTTATTTGTCCTGTCTTCAAGCTTTTTATGATGGAGGACCTCTGTAGCCAACCCCAACGACACAATCTCAAGATGGAAGGGGAGGGAACAGCTGCAGTCGCCTGCAATTCCTGCGCAATGTTTGCCATCTTGCCAAAGGTTGCAGGCATCTTTACCTGCAGCAATTGCATGTTGATTGCCCTCTTAAAAGACAAAGTCCAGCAACTGGAGGAACGTGTAGCTACGCTCCAAAGAATTAGAGAGCTGGAGCTCTTCTTGGAAGCAACAGAGCACACCGTCTCCACCAAGGAGGAGACAGGGGACTCCCCTGAGAAGGAGGCTAGTTCACCAACACAGGAGCCAGATATATGGAGAAACGTGACTCAAAGAAGTAGGAGGCCCAGGGTTCACTCTGATTGCTTAGAAATACACAACCGCTTTGAGGTCCTCTCCCCTAGCATGGAAGACGAAGAGCAGACTCCATTTGAGGATCTCTCCCTCATTACAGTCGATCAGGTATATGAAGACGAGCAGCAAAGTCAGTCCTCAGGGAATGTGCAGGCGTCCTTGGAACGGACAGCTCACGGAAGAACCCCGACCAAACCCAAGAGGAGGTGTGTAGTGGTGATAGGGGATTCCCTACTGAGGGGAACAGAAGCAATGATCTGTGGGCCTGACAAGATGTCTCGGGAAGTGTGCTGTCTCCCCGGGGCTAAGATCCAAGATGTAACTGAACGACTGCAAGGAATCATAAAACCCACTGACAAATACCCCTTCCTCTTGGTTCATGTGGGAACCAATGACACTGCAAGCAATAGCCTCCAGAAGATCAAAAGAGACTACGAGGCTCTCGGCAGGAAATTGAAGCAACTAAATGCACAAATTGTCATCTCATCTGTCCTCCCAGTTGAACGACGTGGCCCAGGGAGAGAGGGGAAAATAGTGGAAGTGAACAGCTGGCTTCGCAAATGGTGTAAACAGGAACGGTTTGGATTCTTAGATCACGGACTGCAGTTTCTTGAAGATGGACTTTTGGCAAGTGATGGGCTGCACCTCACAACGGTTGGGAGAAATGTTTTTGCCAAAAATCTCAGAAACCTCATCAGGAGGGCTTTAAACTGACTAATGTGGGGGAGGGAGACAGTGCTCCTGAAGGTAGGAGCCTATCAATTAATGAAGATGATCATCCAAATGTCATAGACCAAATGGAGCAAACAGCACGCGGACCTAGTGGTGGGAGGAAAAAATCCTTAAATAAGAGACACGGGGGAATGATTAATGGACTTCAATGTCTGTACACTAATGCGCAAAGCATGGGAAATAAACAAGATGAGCTTGAGCTCTTGGTACAGCAAACTAAATATGACATAATAGGCATCACTGAAACCTGGTGGGATAAGTCCCACGATTGGAATGTAATAATGGGGGGATACAATCTATTTCAGAGAAACAGACCAGACAAGAAAGGAGGAGGAGTGGCGTTATATGTCAGGGATGTGTATACCTGTGAAGAGATCCAAGATTTAGATCCTCAAAGCCAAAGTGAGAGCATTTGGGTCAAAATTAAGGGAGAGAAGAATAACAGAGACCTCATTGTGGGAGTTTACTATAGATCCCCAAGCCAAACGGAGGACATAGATGATGCCTTCCTGGAACAGATGGCCAAGCATGCAAAAGGAAGGGAGATAGTAGTAATGGGGGACTTCAATTACCCGGATATTTGTTGGACGTCAAACTCAGCCAAGAGCATAAGGTCAAACAGATTCCTCACTGGCCTTGCAGACAACTTCATTGTCCAGAAAGTGGGAGAAGCAACAAGAGGAACAGCCATTTTAGATCTGGTCCTAACCAATGTTGATGACCTGGTTAGTGGGGTAGAAGTGGAAGGATCATTAGGCGCGAGTGATCATGCTCTTCTGAAGTTTACTATACAGCGGAAAGGAGTAGCCAAGCATACTAGGACTCAATTTCTTGACTTTAAGAAAGCCGACTTCATAAAACTTAGAGAAGTGCTGGGTGAGATCCCATG
The DNA here is from genome assembly GCF_965113315.1 of Podarcis vaucheri. Classification (NCBI taxonomy): domain Eukaryota; kingdom Metazoa; phylum Chordata; class Lepidosauria; order Squamata; family Lacertidae; genus Podarcis; species Podarcis vaucheri. The sequence continues at coordinate 110,098,507 of NC_138762.1, forward strand.
GACAACAATACTAAAAGGAAAGGGAGTTCATGATGGCTGGGAGTTTGTTAAGAGGGAGATAGTAAAAGCACAACGTCAGGCAATACCAATGAGACGGAAACATGGAAGGTGCCTAAAGAAGCCAGGGTGGCTATCTAAAGAACTTTTAACTGAGTTAAGATTAAAAAAGGATGTGTACAAAAAATGGAAAAGGGGGGAAACCACCAAAGAGGAATTCAAACAAATAGCCAGCACGTGTAGACACAAAGTCAGAAAAGCTAAAGCACAGAATGAACTCAGGCTTGCTAGAGAGGTTAAAAGCAACAAAAAAGGCTTTTATGGGTATGTTCGTAGCAAAAGGAAGAACAAAGAAACAGTGGGGTCACTCAGAGGAGAAGATGGTGAAATGCAAACAGGGGACACAGAAAGGGCTGAACTCCTCAATGCCTTCTTTGCCTCAGTCTTCTCCGATAAAGAAAACAATGCCCGACCTGAAGAATTTGGAGCAAATGATTCAGCAGAGGAAACACAGCCCAGAATAACTAAGGAGATAGTACAAGAATACTTGGCTAGTTTAGATGTATTCAAGTCTCCAGGGCCAGATGAACTGCATCCAAGAGTATTAAAAGAACTGGCAGGTGTGATCTCAGAACCACTGGCAGTCATCTTTGAGAATTCCTGGAGAACAGGCGAAGTCCCGGCAGACTGGAGGAGGGCAAATGTTGTCCCTATTTTCAAAAAGGGGAAAAGAGAGGACCCAAATAATTACCGCCCAGTCAGTCTGACATCAATAGCAGGGAAGATTCTGGAGCAGATCATTAAGCAAACAGTCTGTGAGCACCTAGAAAGGAATGCTGTGATCACCAATAGTCAGCATGGATTTCTGAAAAATAAGTCATGTCAGACTAACCTGATCTCGTTTTTTGACAGAATTACAAGCCTGGTAGATGAAGGGAACGCAGTGGATGTAGCCTACCTTGATTTCAGCAAGGCATTTGACAAGGTGCCCCATGATATTCTTGTAAAGAAGCTGGTAAAATGCGGTCTTGACTATGCTACCACTCAGTGGATTTGTAACTGGCTGACTGACCGAACCCAAAGGGTGCTCATCAATGGTTCCTCTTCATCCTGGAGAAGAGTGACTAGTGGGGTGCCACAGGGTTCTGTCTTGGGCCCGGTCTTATTCAACATCTTTATCAACGACTTGGATGATGGACTCAAGGGCATCCTGATCAAATTTGCAGATGACACCAAACTGGGAGGGGTGGCTAACACCCCAGAGGACAGGATCACACTTCAAAACGACCTTGACAGATTAGAGAACTGGGCAAAAATAAACAAGATGAATTTTAACAGGGAGAAATGTAAAGTATTGCACTTGGGCAAAAAAAATGAGAGGCACAAATACAAGATGGGTGACACCTGGCTTGAGAGCAGTACATGTGAAAAGGATCTAGGAGTCTTGGTTGACCACAAACTTGACATGAGCCAACAGTGTGACGCGGCAGCTAAAAAAGCCAATGCAATTCTGGGCTGCATCAATAGGAGTATAGCATCTAGATCAAGGGAAGTAATAGTGCCACTGTATTCTGCTCTGGTCAGACCACACCTGGAGTACTGTGTCCAGTTCTGGGCACCACAATTCAAGAAGGACACTGACAAACTGGAACGTGTCCAGAGGAGGGCAACTAAAATGGTCAAAGGCCTGGAAACGATGCCTTATGAGGAACGGCTAAGGGAGCTGGGCATGTTTAGCCTGGAGAAGAGGAGGTTAAGGGGTGATATGATAGCCATGTTCAAATATATAAAAGGATGTCACATAGAGGAGGGAGAAAGGTTGTTTTCTGCTGCTCCGGAGAAGCGGACACGGAGCAATGGATCCAAACTACAAGAAAGAAGATTCCACCTAAACATTAGGAAGAACTTCCTGACAGTAAGAGCTGTTCGACAGTGGAATTTGCTGCCAAGGAGTGTGGTGGAGTCTCCTACTTTGGAGGTCTTTAAGCAGAGGCTTGACAACCATATGTCAGGAGTGCTCTGATGGTGTTTCCTGCTTGGCAGGGGGTTGGACTCGATGGCCCTTGTGGTCTCTTCCAACTCTATGATTCTATGATTCTATGATTCTATGATAATGGCTAAATTCCCAGAAACACCCAGTGTAGACATTTTATTCTTACCTTACAACAAGGTTTCATGATCATTATTGGCAGGGCTGTGTGTATCTTGCAGGTCCCACAGGGAAGATGAGAAAGCACAAATATTGTGGTTGGGTACAGAATTCAGCTTTGTAAAGACAGCTGACTTTTAAATTTAAAGCGAGCATTTACCTCCTATGGTTTGAAAATGAGTGGGTCTACCTCTATCGTCAGTGTCATTCGGACTATTGCTAGTGTGATAGGAATTTTATAGTCTTAGATATATGGTAATGTTCATAACTGCACATACATAGATCAACACAGGAAAACCAACCTGGAACCATTTTGATTCCTAAACTGACCAAATCCTTTCTCTGCAAGGTTAAAAATGGAAAAGCCTCCCCATTGTCTCTTCCTTCACAAATCCTGTCTTAATCTGTGTTTGAATAAGGTGTGAGCCTGTGACCTGGCCCAGGAAATAAGTATTTTACCACTACAAAAGAATGGCCAGGCTCCACAGAAAATCCAATCAAGTAACCTGCTAGACAGGAGATAAACAAGGAGAAGAGAAAAACAACATTTAAATTTCTGTGATGTAGGTGGGATGTATCTGAGGGGTGGTCTTAGGTTACACCCCTTCTGTGATGTATGCATAATGTTTCTGGGGGTGGTCCTGATCTAGAGAAGGGGAATTTCAAAAGTCTTTATAAGGCCTTGCAGGCAATTGTTCTGGGTCCTCTTCCTCTCCTGCGTGTGAGGGGAGCACCCTGTTGCAACAGATCAATAAAGATCAAGCTTACTAGCTGCTTTGCTTCTCAATATTCTCTGGTTGGCCTCTGTTATTTTCTCCTACCAATAGGGAACCTATGTAAGGACTCTATATGGGCTCTTGGATACCCCATAAGGGAAAGGGGCATATTTTTATTTACAACACTAGGATGTTTAGAAAGGCTTATACTCCAGAAGGTTTACAATAGTGATATTTTGGAGACTTCCGGAGGCGGCACGAAGCAAGTAATGGCGGTCCTCTTTGCGCTGCGAAGAGGGGCTCCGCAGAAAAGGGTCGTTCGCTGCGGCAAAGCGACGACCCACTAAGAAAAACCACGAGTAGAGTGAGCTCGTGGCCGTGGGATCCGGCGGGCACCAAGAGCGACCCCCGAAACGAAGAAGGGACCCCGTAAGGGGTTCCGGAAGCGCGGAGGGGAAGCGGTGCTGTGGATTCATCGCTCTTTCTGCGGGAGTGAAGCCGCGCGGCTGTTACTGATGAGCGCCGACCTTTCTTCCTTCTACATTGGATTACAAATCAACTACTCGTGAGTAAGACTTACTCAAAATTGGATTACAAATTTATGAATTCGGCTGAAAGCGGGAGACGAGAAAAAGGAAGTCCGTCTCCCGACGATGCTTAGTGATCAAAGGCAAAGATCTGACAAGCTGGAAGCAGCACAGAGAGGTTTTAAAGTGAGAGACATCATACGTCCTGAGAAGTCGGAAATTGAAGGAGGCAAGTTACTCTTATTTTCTTGTTATTTTCTGTATCTTATCTGGGGACTTTCTCCTCTGCTAGACCTCTAAAAATTTTAAAGACTTTAAAACCCCCAGTCTCCGGACTTGCAGCGGAACAAAAGGCTACTTTGCGGATACATTTACAACCTGAAATGGATATTTAGAGGCATTACTGTTGGATACAATTAAACAACTGTACTTTGCACCTTTTAAGAAACTTGTGGCAACATTGTGAGAGCTCTGCCAGAGGGAAAAGGTCTTTTCCAAGGATTATTGTTAATTTACTTAACTGAAGGAACTTTAATGGCGACTGAAACTTTGTTTCTTCTTTCCTGAACTGTAACATCACTCCCTCTAGTGGAGTTTGGGATTTACAACTTTCTGGGAACCAACTTTGCTTTGTCTCTCTGTGGTTTGGTTGTTTACTCCAAGGCCTGCCTTTCTCATGAAACTTTTGACAGTTTGACCTTGAATCCAAAGACAGGTGTGGAATGAGTGACAGAGTGAAAACAAGAGCTGCGTCGAAGGCAGGGAAAGGCAAATTGACACAAACAACCCTGTTTTCTCAGGGACGTAGATCTTCGGTCCCTGCTGTTTTACAGACTGCACCCTCGCCAATAACTCCAGCTGAAGAAGCTGAACAATTAATAGGCGAGGATATGGCATCTGGAGGATCTAACACTTTGTTAGAGGAAATGCTACAACAATTCGCAATTTTGAATAAAAAAGTGGATGATCAAACTGCAAAAATTGACTTAGCCACATCCTCAATTACCAAACTTTCAGAACAGGTGGCTAAGCATTCACAAGATATTGGTAATCTAAACGACGTAACATCTGAAAATCGAAAATTGGCGGAGGCTGCGATTGGGAAAGCAGAGGCTGCAGCCAAAGGAGTGGAGGAACTGAAAGGAGAGGTAAGGCCGCTCCACAAACATATTACGGACCAGCAGGCCTACCTGTCTTTGGTGGAATTGCGAAACAGGGAAAATAATTTGAGATTACGCTCTATCCCAGAGATTGAGAAAGAGGACTTGACTGGCTTCTTAACGGCAGAATTTTCCAAATTCTGGGGTATAAATCAAGACATAGACTTTAAAATAACGACTGCATTTAGATTGGGAAGAGTTGCCGGGAAGGACAGGCCTAGAGACTGTTTGATTATTTTAAGGACTAAACAGGAGAGAGACAAGCTACTTGATTTACATTTCAACAAAGCACTTGTGATCCAGGACAGAAGAGCACAAATTTACAAGGATATTCCTAAACAATTACTGGATCTAAGAGCTAACTATACGGACCTAGCTGGACTCTTGAGAGGTAACGGAATACCTTACAGGTGGGAGTTTCCACAAGGTCTGTCGTTTAAATACAAAGGAAAGAAGATAAAAATCAAAACGAAAGAGGATAGCCAGAAGTTTCTACACGATCACGGAGAAGACCTACAGAAAGGAGCGGCAGCTATTTGGCCACCACCAGAGTCAGGAAAAGAGTTACCACCCTCGGATTCGGACAAAAAAGAAGACACCCAACAAGAGTAAAAACAGATTGACACAGGATGTCTCTGCAGCTGTACAGTTGGAACATTAATGGCGCGAATTCCCCTGAAAAACGCAAAAGGATCTTCCATATTTTAAAGAAAGAGAATTTGGATATAATTTGTTTGCAAGAAACACATGTGACCAGGCTACACAGGAAGGTGTTAACAAATAAAAGATTAGGCCAAGAATTTATCTCATCAGACAGAGTAAAGAAGAGAGGCGTGGTGATTTACGCCAAAGAGAATCTTTCACCAAAATTTTTGTTTAAAGATGAACAAGGAAGAATCCTGGCTATTGAAATTTCGACCCAAGGAGAAAAAGTTTTGATATTGGGAATTTATGCACCAAATGAGGGGAAATCAGAATTTTATAAGAAGCTGCATGAGACATTATTGGACTATCTGGACTATTCCAACATCATTATGATGGGAGATATGAATGGGGTTGTCTCTACTTTGATGGATAAGTCGCAGAATCAGAACTTGACTAAAGATGGAAGACTACCAAAAACTTTCTTTGAATTAACTGACAATATGGATTTAATCGATCTATGGAGGACGAGAAACCCCCTAGGTAAAGAAGGAACTTTCTTTTCTGAAGCCCACCTGTCATGGACAAGAATCGACCAAATTTGGACAACTAGAGGGCTGGCACCTAAGACTTCAAAAATAGAAATCTGCCCAAAGACTTGCTCCGACCATAACGCTTTGAAAATGGAAATGAGATTTACTACTGCCGATTCCTTCAGATGGAAAATGAATGACAACCTGCTAAGAGATCAAGAGATTGTAAAGAAGGCCCAAAAAGCTTTAAAGGACTATTTTGAAATCAACTTAAATACCTCGGTGGAAAAAAGAACAATCTGGGACGCGAGTAAAGCTGTTATGAGAGGGTTTCTGATACAACAGAATACGATTAAGAAAAAACTCTGGAATGGTAAAAAAGACAAGATATTGGAGAAGATAAGAGACGGTGAGAAAAAACTAAGATTGAATCCAAAATCAAAAGAGACTCTAAGAGAAATTAAATTCCACCAGTCACAATATGCGCAACTGATCAACCAAGAAGTGGAATGGAGAATTAAACAAATGAAACAAAGATCATTTGAGTCGGCAAATAAATGTGGGAAACTGCTAGCTTGGCAGTTGAAAAAGAGACAAAAATTAAATTATGTTACCAATCTAGAAGTTGAAGGAAAGAACATTCAGAAACCCGGAGAAATTAGAAAGTGCTTCCAGAAATATTTTAAAAAACTATACACACAAGGATCCGAGGATGTAGCCGAGATAGAACAATTTTTGAAAGAAAATGGCCTTCCAGAACTATCTCAAGAGAAGAGATCAATCTTGAATTGTAAAATAACACAACAGGAAATTGAGGATGCCATTCAGAACATGCAGTTAGGCAAATCTCCAGGACCGGATGGACTCACCTCCAAGTATTATAGGACGTTAAAAGACTATTTGATACAACCACTAGAGGAGGTTTGCAACCAGATTATGGGGGGAGGGAAGGCACCAGATACGTGGAAAGAAGCATTCATCACACTGATACCTAAAGTGGAAACTGAAAAGACTCAACTTAAGAACTACCGCCCCATCTCACTCCTAAACGTGGATTACAAAATATTTGCGGATGTTTTGGCTAACAGATTTAAAAAAGTATTAAATGAAGTAATCCATAAGGACCAAGCAGGCTTTCTCCCAGGTAGACATTTGTTTGATAATACCAGGAATATTATCGATATTCTGGAACTTTTACAAACAAATATTAACACCAAAGCAGTGTTAATTTTTATTGATGCGGAGAAGGCCTTTGACAATATTTCTTGGAAATTTATGAAGAAAAACTTGGAAGGGATGGGAGTGGGAAGGGGGTTTGAGAACGGAATAGAGGCAATCTATTCTGAACAAAAAGCTAAGTTGATAGTGAACAATGTGGTGACAGAAGAACTTCATATTGAAAAAGGAACACGCCAGGGGTGCCCCCTATCCCCTTTACTGTTTATTTCAGTCCTGGAGGTTTTGCTGAACATGATAAGGGAGGATCGGCAGGTACAAGGAATACGGGTCGGAGCGAAACAATATAAACTGAAAGCATTCGCAGATGATCTGGTTTTAACACTACAGGAGCCAGAACCCAGTACAAAAAGAGTTTTGGATCTGATCCAGAAATTTGGTCGGGTGGCGGGTTTTAAGCTGAACAAGCAAAAAACTAAGGTGTTAGGGAAAAATCTGACGGCTATGGAAACAGAAGGGTTTCAGAAAGAGACAGAACTAAACATTGTTAAAAAAGTGAAATACCTGGGGGTGAATCTGTCTTCTAAGAATTTGAATTTATTTAAAGACAATTATGAGAAATGTTGGCTAGAAGTTAAAAAAGATTTAGAAATTTGGTCAAGACTGAAATTATTCTTGTTAGGCCGAATTGCAGCTATAAAGATGAACGTTTTGCCAAAGATGTTGTTTTTGTTTCAGGCCCTGCAGATTGTGGACAGAGTGGAATGCTTTGGAAAGTGGCAGAAGGATATCTCTAGGTTTGTCTGGCAGGGCAAAAAGCCCCGAATAAAGTTTAAAATATTAACTGATGCAAAAGAGAGAGGGGGGTTTGCCCTGCCGGACTTAAGGTTATATTATGAAGCGGCGGCCTTCTGCTGGATGAAAGATTGGATTTTACTAGAAAACACTGATGTCCTAGATCTGGAAGGCTTTAACAATTCGTTAGGTTGGCATGCGTATTTGTGGTATGACAAGGGTAAATCATATGGAATGTTTAAAAACCATATTGTCAGAAAAGCAATATATATGGTCTGGAAAAAATATAAAGACTTATTGGAGAGTAAAACTCCGAGGTGGATTTCACCAATAGAGGCCAAAGCTCGGAAAACAACCAATATGGAGGCATACTGGCCGAAATATTGGGAAATAATAGAAAACATTGAAGGCAATTGGAGACTGCAGAGCTTTGAAAAACTAAAGGATAAGGTGCAAAATTGGCTGCATTATGCCCAAATTAATGAGGTTTTTAAGTTAGACAAAAAAACAGGTTTCCAGGTGGAAAAATCGAAACTTGAGACAGAATTGCTTGAACCAAAGACCAAGTTATTATCGAGAATGTATAACTTGCTGCTTAAATGGAACACTCAGGATGAGACAGTTAAATCAGCAATGATAAAATGGGCCCAGGACATTGGTTATAATATTATGTCTGAAGACTGGGAAAGGTTATGGACCACCGGTATGAAATTTACTGCATGTAATGCTTTGAAAGAAAACATTATGAAGATGGTATACAGGTGGTACATGACCCCGGTTAAGTTAGCTAAGATTTACCATTTGTCCGATAACAAATGTTGGAAATGTAAGGAAGCTGAGGGGACATTCTTTCACCTCTGGTGGACTTGCCCAAGACTGAAGGCCTTCTGGGAAACGATCTACAATGAGTTAAAAAAGGTGTTTAAGTACACCTTTCCCAAGAAACCAGAGGCCTTCCTTCTGGGCATTGTCGGCCAGAAGGTGTTTAAAAAGGATAGAACCTTTTTTATGTATGCTACAACTGCAGCAAGAATTCTTATCGCCAAGTATTGGAAGACCCAAGATTTGCCCACACTGGAGGACTGGCACTCGCAATTGATGAACTACATGGAACTAGCCGAGATGACTGCAAGGATCCGGGACTTGGGAGAAGAAGCAATGGAGGAGGACTGGAAAAAATTCAAAGACTATTTGCAAAAGTATTATAAGTTATATGAAACATAAGATGTCGTATGATTGGGAATTTAGCTCCAGTAACGAAACTTGAATATTTATGAAATTTGATAAGATTTATGAAAGAACCAAGATTTAAATGGGTAAAAACGATATTATGGTATATTTTTAGAGTATATGGTGATCAAGAGATTTAAATCTAAACTGCAATTGAAAATATAAAGAAATACACGAAATAAGGGTATAATTTGCTGATAAATTTATTGTTAAGAATGCATTGTGCGGGGGACGGGGGAAGTCCAATGGAAATTTGAAATAAGTCATTGAAGTGGTTGTGTTTCTTTTCTTTTTTATTTCCCTTCTTTTTATCTTTTCTTTTTACTCTTTGACTGTTCTGTTATTTCTGTAAAAAATGTAATAAAAATTATTATAAAAAAAAAAAATACAATAGTGATATTTTGGCAGATACAATGGAAGTAAAGTGTTCCATTTTTGGGACTGCAACTCTCCTTACACAGGGTCACCCAGTGGAATTCACTGATGGTGGAACAAGATGAATCATGGGAGAACCTGGCCATGAAGACCACTAAGTGATCTTGTGTCAGCCTAACCTCATAGGGTTGTTGTGTCAATAACGTGGCGAAAGGGAGACCCAGTGAATACAGTGGTGCCTCGCAAGATGAAATTAATTCGTTCCGCAATTCTCTTCGTCTTGCGGGTTTTTCGTCTTGCGATGCACGGTTTCCCATAGGAATGCATTGAAAATCAATTAATGCGTTCCTAGGGAAACCACCTTCAGGCCAGGTCCGGGGACAGTCTGTCCCCGGACCTCTTCTGAAGGCTGGGGGGGGGACAAGGGCTTTTCTTCCCACCCCCAGCATTTTAAAATTGCCCCGGACAGCGGAGGACTTCTCCGCTGTCGGGGCGATTTAAAAGCCCCTGGGAAGGCAGGCAGGGGGGACAAAGACTTTCGCCCCCCACCCGCCTTCAGAAGGTGTTCCCACCCCCCCGCCCGGCTTCGCAGCAGCGCTACGAAGCCCGGCAGCTGGGGCAGCTGTTCCCGCCCCCCTCCCCCCTTCGGAACATCGTTCCGAAGTGGGGCGGCTGGGGCAGCTGTTCCCGCCCCCCTCCCCCCTTCGGAACATCGTTCCGAAGTGGGGCGGCTGGGGCAGCTGTTCCCGCCCCACCTCCCCCCTTCGGAACATCGTTCCGAAGTGGGGCGGATGGGGCAGCTGTTCCCGCCCCACCTCCCCCCTTCGGAACATCGTTCCGAAGTGGGGCGGATGGGGCAGCTGTTCCCGCCCCACCTCCCCCCTTCGGAACATCGTTCCGAAGTGGGGCGGCTGAGGCAGCTGTTCCCGCCCCACCTCCCCCCTTCGGAACATCGTTCCGAAGAGGGGCGGATGGGGCAGCTGTTCCCGCCCCACCTCCCCCCTTCGGAACATCGTTCCGAAGTGGGGCGGCTGAGGCAGCTGTTCCCGCCCCACCTCCCCCCTTCGGAACATCGTTCCGAAGTGGGGCGGATGGGGCAGCTGTTCCCGCCCCACCTCCCCCCTTCGGAACATCGTTCCGAAGTGGGGCGGCTGAGGCAGCTGTTCCCGCCCCACCTCCCCCCTTCGGAACATCGTTCCGAAGTGGGGCGGCTGAGGCAGCTGTTCCCACCCCACCTCCCCACTTCGGAACATCGTTCCGAAGTGGGGAGGCTGGGGCAGCTGTTCCCGCCCCACCTCCCCACTTCGGAACATCGTTCCGAAGTGGGGCGGATGGGGCAGCTGTTCCCGCCCCCCTCCCCCCTTCGGAACATCGTTCCGAAGTGGGGCGGATGGGGCAGCTGTTCCCGCCCCCCTCCCCCTTTCGGAACATCGTTCCGAAGTGGGGCGGCTGGGGCAGATGTTCCCGCCTCCCGCTTCGGAACAGCGTTTTAAAATGCTGGGGGTCGGCAGCGCTTCGCTCCCGACCCCCAGCATTTTAAAATCTCCCCGGGACAGAGACTTCTCTGCTGTCCCTTGGAGATTTTAAAATGCTGGGGGTCGGCAGCGAACGCTTCGCTCCCGCCCGCCAGCATTTTAAGATCGCCCGGGGCAGGCGGGGGGGGGGGAAGGCAGGCGGGGGGTAGCAAAGACTTTTGCCCCCCGCCGGCCTTCAGAAGAGGTCCTCTTCTGAAGGCCGGCTGTCGGCGAAAGTCTTTGCTCCCGACCGCCAGCATTTCCCTATGGGCTTTCGTCTTGCGATGCAAGCCCATAGGGAAATTCGTCTTGCGAAGCGCCTCCAAAACAGAAAACCCTTTTGTCTTGCGGGTTTTCCGTCTTGCGAGGCATTCGTCTTGCGGGGTACCACTGTACCACCTTAAGCTCCTTGGAGGAACGGTGGGATGGAAATAAATGTAATACTTTTTAAACATTATTTCTCCATATCTCTCCAGCCTGCCTCCCCCTCTTTTGAACTGGACGAGACTTATGTGTGGCCAGGTTTAGAATCAATCACCAATCAATCAATCAATCAATCAATCAATCAGCAGCATAATCTGGGACACAGTCGGGAAATCAATGCCTGCAAACATTTGTCCATAGCAAGGCCAATTTGTGGTTGTCTGCTGGGACAGGCTTGCCTGGGTGGAGTGTGCAGGGAGGGGGCCCTCCATGCTCCCAGACTTCATATATCTGCATTATCCCACTTTTGGTAACAGAATTTCAAATTTGCCAAAGTGTTTTCTAGTCTTTAATCCCCACCACAACCCAGCAACACACTGTAATTTTAGCAAAGCAACAAATGCACTAGCACCTTGAAGACTTAATGAATATATTATGGCATGAGCTTTATTAGAGTAGAGCATAGGTTCATCTTTCTTGGTTATCTGTGAAATTTTAATGAACAATACATTTGCTAGGCTTTAGGTCGTCACTGGACTTTTGGGCTCAGCTATACAGCTGCAAATAAAACATTTTAAGTGTGTTTTAAGTGCAATATACAATGTGACACTTGATGGCGATGGTGAGCCGTATGAAAAATTCAATGTATTTTTTTAAAACACTTTTTAAAAAAAGCATTTTCGGAACAGTTTTTATAGGTGTGTAGATTCCACCATTGTTTCATTTTTTTCCCTGAAGCCATGGCTAGTTGGCTACCTCTTTGAAAGTACTGAGCAGCATACAATGAGGCTGTGACAGAAATGAGGGGTTTTAAATAAGGTGCCAAGATCCCTCGTGGGCAGGGATTTTATTTAAGTGTGAAGACAAGAGTCTTGGCCGTTGGCTTCAGAGAAGGAAAACGTGTAGGCAATATCCTATCAATTCAAAGCATGCTGCTGCCTAGGGTGGTGGAACTATTATACCAAGAAATCATTCCTATCCACCACAGAATATGAGCAGGGGCAGGCATGGTGAAAAACTGCTTTTATTTAACAATATGATTCTACAACAGTAACTTAAGCCTGAAATATAAACTTCTGAAGACAGCATGGGCAACAGGAGAACCATGAATGTTTGCTGACTGGGAACAGTTATGGACCACAGGTATGAAGTTTACGGCATGTAATGCCTTAAGAGAGAATATTATGAAAATGATATACAGGTGGTACATGACCCCAGTCAAGCTTGCAAAAATTATCATTTAGATAGATAGATAGATAGATAGATAGATAGATTCTTTATTGTCATTACACTAGTGCAACATTGCACAAGTGCAACGAAATTGGATGCCATCCCTTAAAAACAACAAAAGCAAAACAACAGCAACAACCAAACAAACCACCTTCCAACCACACCCACACCCACACCCATCAAACTCCCAGGTCTCACTATCGAGTTACAGCATTCAAAAAGGCCACAGCTCTTGGATAGAAACTGTTTTTTAGTCTATTTGTCCTTGACTTGATGTTTCTATACCTCCTGCCAGAAGGCAGTAGTGCAAACAGACTGTATCCCGGGTGAGATGGATCCTGCAGGATGTTGTTTGCTTTCCTAAGGCAACGGGAACCGTACAGTTCTTCCAAAGGTGGGAGAGGGTGACCAATAATCCTTTGGGCTGTGGTTATGACCTTCTGGAGCACCTTCCTCTCCCTAGCTGTACAACTGGAGAACCAAGCACAAATACAGTATGTAAGTATGCTCTCTATGGAGCCTCGGTAGAAGGACACCAGCAGTCTCTCACTCAGATTGTTCTTTTTTAAAAGTCTGAGGAAATAAATTCTCTGCTGGGCCTTCTTCACCAGAGCAGTGGTATTTGCACTCCAAGTCATGCCCTGATCCATAGTCACTCCCAAAAACCTGAATTCCGCCACCCTCTCCACCCGTTCCCCGTTGATATACAAGGGCTGAATGTCCGCCTTTTTCTTCCTGTAATCCACCACCAATTCCTTGGTCTTAGCCGTATTAAGAGCCAGATTGTTCTCTCCACACCAAACACAGAGCCGCTCCACCTCGTCCCAATAGGCGGACTCATCCCCTCCTGAAATGAGCCCCACCACCGTAGTATCATCAGCAAACTTGATGATTTTGTTGCTGGAGTAGATGGCTGTACAGTCATACGTATAGAGAGCATAGAGCAGGGGACTCAACACGCAACCCTGTGGTGAGCCGGTGTTAAGGCTAAGGGCTGTGGACACATGTGACCCTACTCTAACCCTCTGAGAACGTTCTGACAAAAAATCCAAAACCCAGAGACAGGTGGAGTTGGGGAGTCCAATCGTCTCTAGCTTGGACACCAGTCTATGGGGGAGGATAGTGTTAAAAGCAGAGCTAAAATCCACAAACAGCAGCCTCACATAATTCCCCGGCCGCTCCAGATGGGACAGAGCAGCATGGAGAGTGGTGGTGATAGCGTCTTCTGTGGATCTATTTGCCCTGTATGCAAACTGGTAGTTGTCAAAAGTTGATGGAAGACAGGAAGTAATATGACGGCGCACCAGTTTCTCAAAACACTTCATGATGATTGGAGTCAGTGCAACTGGTCTGTAGTCATTCAAACTACTGATTGTGGATTTTTTAGGCTGAGGGACAATAGTTGACGACTTCAGGCAGGGTGGGACAATAGACTGGTGTAAGGACTTATTGAAGATCTTAGTGAAGACCCTCGCCAGCTGATCCGCACAGCCCTTCAACACCTTTCCAGTGATACCATCAGGTCCAGCCGCCTTCCTCGGATTCACCATCCTCAATACTTGTCTCACCTCGTGCTCCTCTACAGTGAATGAGGGGCCCCTATGGGCTGGTGGCTGTAATACCGGCGTCTCAGGTGGCTCCTTCTCGAAGCGAGCAAAGAAGAGGTTAAGCTCCTCCGCCAGCAAAGGGTCACCGTCGACAGCGCCAAGGTTAGGTTTGTAGTTGGTAATATGCTGAATCCCCTGCCACATCTGTCTTATGTTGTTGCTTCTTAAATTATCCTCAATCCTCTGCCTATAATCCAGTTTTGCCCGTCGAATACCCCTCTTCAAGTTTGCTCTTGCCACACTGTAAAGCTGCACCTCGCCCGACCTGAAAGCCCTGTTCCTTTCCCGCAGCAGGCACTGGACCTCTCCATTCATCCAGGGTTTTTGATTGGGATAAAACCGGATGGATTTATTTACTGTGACAGTGTCTGTGCAGTGATTGATATAGCACAGTACTGCCGCCGTGTACTCCTCCAGGTCCGAACGATCGAAAATATCCCAATTGGTTCTCTCAAAACAGTCCTGCAGCTGGTGAATAGCACCTTCCGGCCAGATTTTAACAGATTTTAATATTGTAGGAGCCCGTTTCCTGAGTGGGATATATGCTGGCACCAGGAACAGAGACATATGGTCGGACTGGCCCAAGTGTGGCAGCTGTAAAGCCCTATGCCCGATAATAAATGCTGGAAATGTAAAGAAACGGAAGGTACATTCTTTCACCTTTGGTGGACGTGCCCAAGGATTAAGGCTTTCTGGGAAATGATATATAATGAACTGAAAAAGGTATTTAAATATACCTTCTTGAAGAAACCAGAGGCCTTCCTGCAGGGCATAGTCGGCCAATTGGTGCCAAAGAAGGACAGAACTTTCTTTATGTACGCCACAACAGCAGAAAGAATACTTATTGCAAAGTATTGGAAGACACAAGACCTACCCACTTTGGAAGAATGGCAGATGAAGGTGATGGACTATATGGAATTGGCAGAAATGACTGGCAGAATCCGAGACCTGGGAGAAGAGTCGGTGGAAGAAGACTGGAAGAAATTTAAAGACTATCTACAGAAATATTGTAAAATTGATGAATGATAGAATGATGTTGGATAGCAACTAAGGGGTTTCCAGCTGTAATGATTTAAGAGAATATAAAAAAGGGTTATAAATGGGTTAAAATCTAACCATTTGCTGAACCATTAAACTGAAGTGGAATACAAAAAAGGGAGGTATGAGGAGGTCCGGGAAATAAGCTAAAAGAAAATAAGTAAAAAAAAAAAATGTATGTTTTAAACTGTTTTTATTTTGTATTTTTCTTTTTTCTTTTTCATTTTTACTGTTATATTTCAAAAAAAATTTAATAAATATTTTATAAAACAAAACAAAACAGGAGAGCCATGAATGGCAACCTGAGCAATTTGGGGGAGATGCCATTCATGATTCTATTTCTTCCCCTTGGTGTCTTCAGAGCAGCCCTGTAGGCTGTACTGGGAGACAATATTTCTGTTGCCTGCAGATTTCAGAGCTTTTAGATGCCCCTCCACTGACAAATCAGCTTTAAATGACCCAAACAGCTTGCATAATTTAGATTACTAGATTTGACCCATTTTCTTCACATTTCCCTCTTCCAAAAAGAAAAAAATGCCCAGAATTTATGAATGATTCCAACTGACTGATTGATTTTACTTACATGCCATTTTCCCACAACGAGGGAAACAGCTCACATCAAACATGCAAAACCTCAAAACTGGAAATACAGATATACAAAATACAGAACATGTCAGTAACTTCAGAATTACAAAAACCAACAATTTAGCAAATGCTGGATAAATTAAGTATTAAGCCCCCCCCCCCGAAAAAAAATCTAGGCTGATGGGTTTACTAAAGTTTCAAAGCCAACACCCTAATATTAGGCTCCTTTCCTAATTTATTCCAAATCCCAGTTAAGAGACATGAGAAGGAGGCGATGCCAATAAGGCCCCCCTGAATTCCAAGGAGTTGCTAACCGTGTATTTTTCTGCCTGGAGATGGGTGGGAGGGACTACCTGGCAATAGCAATAGTTTTGGCATGGAGTGAAAAATCAATAATTAAGATTTTTAAAAAAGTTTGGCTGAGCATTGCTAAGATCTGATTGACAGGAAATGTCACCAGGAGTCCTTCTATGAGTTCAAATGGAAAGATAATGAATTGGGGTGGGGCAGGACAGGTTTGGCTTCAAGGTTGTTCTGATTTGTGGGGGCAACTTTCAGGAGTTGCTTGTAATTCCCGGTGGTAGGGCAGTGCCATGGCTCCCCTGGAGAGCGAACCTCCGATGGGTTTAGGGAAGCGTTTTATGCTCCTTTACGTGCTTTGCATTCTGTACCTGGAATAGTTAACAGTTTGTGTAAATGTCATAATATTTGCTATGGTTAACATGTTTAGTATAAGAAAACCCAGAGGGCCAGAACCCATTTTGTTTTGCTTTGACGTATTTTAGCAGGATCTTCTCTGGATATATTTTTCGTGCATGACCTGCTGTATGTCGTCTTCCTGGAATTGGCAATACAGATGTACTGGGCCTTCCACACAGTAGTGCCTGATGTTTTATTGTTATTGCATTTCATAAAAATTGTCAATAAAAAAGAAGGAAAGAACTTTTAAAAAGGAAATTACATTCATGAAGCAATTTGGGTAGGGGAAATAAATGCACTGATATTTTGTTTAACTGTGGCCATAAAAACGTGTTTCTGGTGTGTTGCTATAAATCTGAAAATAAATTAAGTGATATCCCCCCCCCCGTTGTTGGGGGGGGGGAAATAAGGGGATTTTCCAAGGTGTGAAAAAACCCTGTCTCTCTGTGTGTGTGTGTGTGTGTGTGTGTTGGGGGAGGGGGGATTTACTTTTTTCTGTTTGGGATAATGATAATAATTTATGCTCCAATACTCATATGCTAGAGATTGTGTGCACATTATATCTTTAAAGCACAATATTTCCCTCAAAGAGTTCTGGGCACTGTAGTTGGTTAAGGGTTTCTGACACTCGGTGAGGGGAGGGGTGAACGGCAGTGCCCAGAATTCCTTGAGGGAAATAGTGTGTTTTGAAGGTGCTTTCAGGGTACAGTCTTACGCAAGCAGAGTCTTTCCACACCATCTCATGTATCATGCCTATGCCAAACATTTCCAAATAAAATTTAGAGTTAATGCTGGCATAGGTTTCCTCACCCCCAGCTCCCTGGCACAGCAGCAAAAGTGCCAGGAGCTTGTGGCAGACAGATAGCTCAGTGCGCAGAGCATGAGACTCTTCACCTCAGGGTGAAATATTCCTGCATTGTAGGGGGTTGGACTAGATGACCCACACGGCCCCCTCCAACTCAACAATTCTATGATTCTATGTATGGGGGTGGGGGGGGGTGGGGGTGGTGGAAACTGCTCTTTTTGCTGCTGTGAGAAGGGAAACTGGCAACTGGTTCCAGCAAGTGTCTTCCTTTAAACACATGATGTGAAAATAGCTTCTCGGCATATTACTGCTTTGTGGAGAACCATTACTGGTTGAGTTAAGTCGTGTTGCTTTCGTTGTCTTACAGTATATCAATTCTGTAGCAGGTTTTGCTTGTTGAGTGGCTTAAGACTGAAGATTTGGGGCTGAAGCAACACATTGGATAGAAATGTGGCAAAATGGCAAAGGGAGGGAGCAGTTTTGAAAGGGAACCCAGTGAGAGGAGGTGGTGCTTATTACAATTCTACTCCATTTGCATCCCACCTATTTCTCAAGGTGATGTGCACAGATCTTCCCCCTCCTCAGTGGGTGGTGACTGGCCCAAGGTCAGCAAGTGAGCTCCATAGCTGCGTGGGAATTTGAACCCTGGTCTCTGAAGTCCTAGTCCACTATCCCATGCTGGCTTTGTGAGTGCAGAGAAACAGTGTGACAACAGGGGCCCCTTCTGAACAAAGGTGAGACATCTTAGGTGCTAAGCATTTGGCAAGAGAAGAACTGTGAATTATAATTTTATATTGCTCTGTACATTGAACACTGCTTTTCTTTTATATATTGTAAAAAATAAATACAACATAAAAAACCCAAATAGTGATGCTGGCACAAAACCCCACACATAGACTATAGAAAAAATATTGTGAAAATAATACTTTATTGCAACCTCTTCCTTTTTGTTCCTAGATTTTCTAGCAAGAAAGCAGCTGGTCTTTAAGGGGGCAAAAGCATTGGTAAGTTTGAACATTCTGGGACAGAATGGCCATTAATTAATTCTGATGTATTTTTAGTGTTCCATTAAATATGTACAGTGATGTGTCTCTAGTATTGGTGAGATGGAAAAAGGAGGCATAATTAATAGAGGAAAGAATGCACCCTTATGAATAGTGGCTGTGTTAAGTCATCTTCGATGACATGGAATTTCTAATTTGAGCCCTCAGAGACATATTTTAGACTGACTACCCTCAAGCTTGGGAAGTGAGCCTCCCTGACTGGAAAAAAAACTGCAGAGGAGCCTTGTTTAGTGTCTCAGCAGGTAGCCGTACATTAAGTGTAATTCTAAATGACAAGAGAAAACAAAGGCCAGGTTGTGTTATTAGAGGCACACTGCCGCTTCCTGACAGATGTGTGCGGCAAGGGAGAGAAGAGAAGAGAGTCCACGCTTCAGATCCTATCAAGCTTTAAATATTTTTGCTTTAAACATGTCAGCTTACGTTCTCTCGCCTTTTTCAAATGCATGATAATGGTGTAAGCAATCTCCTCTGCAAAGGGGAAGATGCAGCCAATCTCAGCACATAAGAGCAACCCTCTCTAATCCGTTGTGTGGGCTGCATGCATTTCAGCCTTGTCTTTGGGGCTTGTGTAAGGATTTCTCTCCTGCTCCCAGCAATGAAAAGGTCTGTGTAGTCATTTGAAAGCCACTGCAACAGCACAATACCTGATTACTTAATTTTGAGCAAGGAAGTTTACCATATTTCAGTATTTTGCATATATGATTTGTGATGAGCACTGACTGTTGACCACCAGGGAGATCTCTTTGGAGCACAATTTTCTCAGTCCTGTAATGATGTTCTGACAGTGAGGTAGTGCTATTGGTAGCTGTGCTGTTGATAGTTTATCAAATAGATTGCTTTGTGCTGATTGTGTCGGACTCGTCTGGGCTGCTTAGCTCTGCCTCTGTGACTATAAGGAGAGTAAGCTGGGGGTGGGGTGCGGACTGGATCCAGCCTCTCCCAAACCCCACGGTCCATTTTAACTCAATTTCCTTGCAACACTTGGTGTGGTTTCAAAATTCATGGGGCAGAGACACAGAGCTTTGCAGATACAACCAGTCAGCTGTTCAGCAGTGTCTGAAAATACTGCTTCATTTGCCTGGGCCTCTGCTACTATTGTCCCAAGTTCAGATATACCCCTCACATTTCCCTTTCAGTGCAAGTCTGTGCCAAATTGCTACACACACTCTATCTAGGCTTTTGAGGTAGTCTGGGACTCACCTGGCTGAGAGGGGGAAAGGTGCCTTTGGGAAGGATCAGCTGCCTGTGGGAGAAGTTCCTCACACAGCCAATCTTCCAAAATGCAACTGTCTCTAAAAGAGGCTACTTTCCCTGGCTGCACATGCCTGAACCCAGGAGGGAACAGGCACACACAGCCAATCTGAGCCCTTTGCAAGTCACCCAAATTTCAGAAGTTGAAGGGACTGCTTAAAATTGACAAGCTGGAATGTGTGCAGAGGAGGGTGAGCAAGATGATCAAGAAAACAAGCCTTATAAGGTTGATGGAACAGGGTAAGTTTAGCCTGGATAAGAGGAGGCTGAGAGGAAATATGATAGCCATCTTCAAATATCTCAAGGGCTGTCACATGGAAGAGGGAACAAGCTTGTTTTCTCCTGCTCCAGAGGGTAGGGCCTGAATCAATGGCTTCAACTTACAAGAAAGGAGATTCTGACTAAACATCAGGAATAACTTTTCGCCAGTAAGAGCTGTTTGACCGTGGAACAGACTCCCACGAGAGGTGGTGGACTCTCCTTCCTTGGGGGTTTTTAAGAAGGGGTTGGATGGCCATCTGTCATGGATGATTTAGTGGAGATTCCTGCGTTGTAGAGGGTTGGATTAGATGACCCTTGGGGATCCCTTAATTCTGTGATTTTGTGAAAGAGGAATGCTGGGAGAGAGAATGGAAACTTGGCAGGCCAAAATTGGTTTATGGGCTGGAGGTTTGCCACCCCTGATCTGCAGATAGCCCTGGCATCCGAGCAATGCTCTTTGACCCACAAATGAAAGGCTTATTTCTTTCCCTAGGTTTCTCCATGCATTGCTTCCATGTTTACCTTCAAAGATGGGACTACACTTCAGGGTTGATGTACTCTACTCGAATTCCCCATCCCCCCAGCAAACCAGTGCTATTTTTCTAGAAAAAGAGGTGCTGGAACTCACCATGAACACCACCCTCGTTCTCTTAGAATGGCAATGGCGTCCACCTGAGAGGTTCCTGTGAATTCCCTCTGAAAAAAGCCTTGGGTATTATTGCACTATTATTATGCAAGGTGGTGTAAGCCACAGCACAGTTCCCCACAATATGGGTATAATATGGATTTGTGACAAATCATTTGTCTGCAATAGCATTAAAAAAACCCTAACTTTACAAGCTCAGGAAAAATAATAAGCCATGTTTGAGTATGAAGTAAGACCCAAGTTAAAAAGATTGTGAACTCCAATTTTTTTCTTGCAGTCTTTTGTTTTTGAGTTGATAAAGCACTCTCCAATCAGAGCTAGACTAAAATCTTGGATAACTGAATTGTTTTCTATTGGATGGCAATCACTTCTCCAGCAGGAATGATAGAGAGAAAGGCTTAAAAATAAAGCAAAAAGTTCTTTCTACGTACAATGGGTGTTTTCCTCTAGACTTCTTTTTGTCCATTTGGCTATATAGGCTATTCTTCAATGTCAATCATTGTTCAGACTTCTTTCATTGACTTAATACTGAGACAGGAACAGGCTAATTTCTAAGAAAGAAAGAAAGAAAGAAAGAAAGAAAGAAAGAAAGAAAGAAAGAAAGAAAGAAAATACAGCCTGTATATTTTGCCTTGTTTCTCAGGTTCTACAAGGGCAAAGGATCAGGTTGCTGTTTATTTTTAAAGCCGGGAATCCAGGGAATATGGTTGGGTGCCACCTTAACCCCCATGACCACCTTAACCCCCATGACCAGGCTGCTGTCTATTCAGGGCACCTCCATCAGCAACTGTGATTTTGTGTTAGGAGCAGAAAATGCATTTTCACAGCTTCCCTGCCTCAAGTACTACTTATTATGCTTTGTCACATGCACTATTAAAAGCATGTATTTGTAGTAGCCTTAGTGCGCATCTCAGCAGGAAAAAATACAATATAACATATTGTTTTGTGGACAAGCATCACACCTTATGGTACAATAGTATATATTGTGGACTGTGCTATCGGTTCCTTAAAATTTATGTTCCTGCTACACAAAAGATTGAGAATACTGTATTGAGAAATGTTTGCATATGAACAACATGTTAAACTTGATTTGGTGTGGCATGAATGCACTGCAGCAAGACTTAGTCTTGCACACCCTCCCCCTCCTTCTGCTGGGCTGTGAGGAGGAGTCTGGAAGGGGTTGCTTACGCTTTCGGATCACCAAAGCTTGTTAGGTTGTCTGTAGTAACAAACTGTAAAGGTAAAGGGACCCCTGACCGTTAGGTCCAGTCGCGGACAACTCTGGAGTTGCGGCACTCATTTCGCTTTATTGGCCAAGGGAGCTGGCGTACAGCTTCCTGGTCATGTGGCCAGTATGACTAAGCCACTTCTGGTGAACCAGAGCAGCACACGGAAACACCGTTTACCTTCCCGCTGGAGTGGTACCTATTTATCTGCTTGCACTTTGACGTGCTTTCGAATGCTAGGTGGGCAGGAGCAGGGACTGAGCAACAGGAGCTCACCCCATCACGGGGATTTGAACAGCCGACCTTCTAATTGGCAAGCCCTAGGCTCTGTGGTTTAGACCATAGCGCCACCCGCATCCCAGTAACAAACTGTAGTTAACATTAATTATGGTTAGTTTCAAATAGTTTCAAGCTGTTTCAGGACTGGTGTTATATGGTCTCGGCGGCCACTTCCAGTCACCAGTCTAGCTGCCGCATTCTGGATTAGCTGTAGTTTCTGGGTCACCTTCAAAGGTAGCCCCACGTAGAGCGTGTTGCAGTAGTCCAAGCGGGAAATAACTAGAGCATGCACCACTCTGGCAAGACAGTCCGCAGGCAGGTAGGGTCTCAGCCTGCGTATCAGGTGGAGCTGGTAGACAGCCGCCCTGGACACAGAATGGACCTACGCCTCCATGGACAGCTGTGAGTCCAGAATGACTCCCAGGCTGCGCACCTGCTCCTTCAGGGGCACAGTTACCCTATTCAGGACCAGGGAGTCCTCCACACACACACACCCCTGTCCTCCCAAAACAGTACTTCTGTCTTGTCAGGATTCTACCTCAATCTGTTAGCCGCCATCCATCTTCCAACCGCCTCCAGGCACTCACACAGGACCTTCTCCGCCTTCACTGGTTCTGATTTAAAGGAGAGGTAGAGCTGGGTGTCATCTGCATACTGATGAACACCCAGCCCAAACCCTCTGATGATCTCTCCCAGCGGCTTCATATAGATGTTAAAAAGCATGGGGGGGAGGACGGAACCCTGAGGCACCCCACAAGTGAGAGCCATGGGGTCTGAACACTCATCCCCCACCACCACTTTCTGAACATGGCCCAGGAGGAAGGAGCGAAACCACTGTATCACAGTGCCCCCAGCTCCCAGCCCCTGTAGACGGTCCAGAAGGATGTTATGGTCGATGGTATCAAACCATAGATCATCAACCAGTGCGACCAAGGCAGTTTCAATCCCATGATGAGGCCTGAATCCCGACTGGAAGGGATCCAAATGGTCCGCATCCTCCAGGCGGATGTTGTTGTTCAGCAACTACCCGCTCAATCACCTTGCCCAAGAATGGAAGATTTGAGACTGGGCGATAGTTGGCCATACTGGCTGGGTCTAAAGATGTTTTTTTAAGAAGCGGTTTAATGACCACCTCTTTCAGCAGGTCTGGGAAGGTTCCTCACATAGGGAAGCATTCACCACCTGTCACGGTCCAGTCTACGGGCGATCGAAGTCCCGGCTGAGGACATCGGGACTGGGGGCAAGATGGCAGGAAAGAGTCCAGAAACCAGGGGTCCAAGGGTCAGGAAGCAGGGAGTCACAAAGTCAAGGGTCTGAGGGTCAAGATCAAGGAGTCAAGAAGCCAAGGTCCGAGAATCAGGAAGCAAGAAGCCAAGCGCAGCAAGGCAGGAAACGTGTTTCTGTGGCAAAGGGCCGAAGGGAAATGCTGACCTTATATCCCTTCTAGCTTTAGCCACCAGGTACCAAGCGGCCTCACCTGTGCGGCCACGCCTTGCCTCTCCAGAACATACTTAGGAAGGCCCCAGTCCTGCAAAGCCCTACTGGTCACAAGGCCCGGCTCCTGCACGCACTCCTGATACCACCCTGCGAAGCCCATCGCCCAGCCTTTCCCGGCTCGTTTTTATGAGCCAGGATGGGCAAGGATCAAAGAGACAGGTGGTTGGTTTCACTCATTCAATCAGCCCTCCCACATCCTTGGAGGTAACAGATTGGAGTTGATACCATGCAACTCGACTAGACTGGACTCTAGCACTCTCCCTCTCTGGCCCTGCTCCCAGGGTGGGGTCTACTTTTTCCGAATTGGAGCAACTTTATCTGCAAAAAAAAACTTTGCAAAACTATTGAAGGAGATCTTGGGGTTCGTACCAGGCCCTGATGGCAAAGGTGGTTCCATTAAATTGTGAACTACCTGAAAGAGTCTCCCACTGATGTTTTCTGCAGCTGCAACAGAGGCGGTGAAGAAGGTCCTCTTTGCCATCACCATCACTACTTGGTAGTCTTGATGTTGAGCTCTAACCTGTGTCCGGTCAGATTCAGAGTGAGTTTTCCACCACTGGTGCTCTAACCATCTCAGTGATTGTTTCATTGCCCTCAGCTCCCGGGAAAACCACGGGACTGTCTGGGCTCCATGCAATCGGAGAGGGTGCTTCGGAGCCAGACAGTAGATAGCCCTAGTTAAATCCACATTCCAGCAGGCCACCAGGGAATCAGCTGAAAGGCCATCAACATGGGATAAAACATCCCCTACCACTCTCTGGAAACCATTTTGATCCATTAAGTGGTGGGGGTGGACCATCCAAATCAGTTCCACCTCCCTGCAGAGGGGAAGGGTCGCGTGGGTTCTTTTGCACCCAGAAAAAGGCAGAACAGAGGTGGAATGGGGTTGAATGGAAGGGGGGCAGGCCTTGCTTATATGTGCTCCGCTGGCAAGCATGGGGGCTGGGAATGGAACTCCCACACAAAATGGTTCCAACTTTTTCATACATTGCTTAGCAAAGAATGTTAGTTACCTATTCACCAATGTACAATTGCTGCTGTCCCAACTGGTGCCTCGTTGCTCTTCTTTTTCTGATGTTGATTGTTGACTTCTGTAAGTTGTTGTTAGAAGCAGCCTATATATGTATTTCGGCAAGGACATTTTGTTATATGTATTCAATGCCTCACTGATGATGATGACGATGATGAATAAATAATATCTGCTCACCTGGGACTCCAAGTAGGCAACCGTTGTTGCATGGCGCGGCCGTGGTGGGTTTAAGGAGGCTGCCATCTTTCCAGGTGTGGCCTGGGGAGGGGATGGCTGGCACTGCCCACCTCTGACTGCGTCAGATTCTCAGGTAAGGGTGAGCAGTGCCCACTCACCCAATCAGAGACTGGCCTATTTAAGGGGGTGACCAGGTGTCGGCTGCCCTCTGGGCCGATAATTTAAAGCTCCACTCCATCATAGTTGTAACTTGAAGCTAGATGTGGAAACAGCACTTTCTGACTGAAATAAGTATAAAATTACAGGGGCAGGAGGGAAGGAAGAAAATGATGTGCGGTGGGGGGGGGAGTGAGTAGTGTTTTTCCAATGTACAAGTGTCTCTACTAAATACTTCTGTTCCCAGTGAGTGACAGTAAGATGCATACAATTGAGCATTGAAAAGCTACCTTTCTCCCCCAAATTCTGTTACTAAGGAGACTTGAAATACAGGCAGAAAACTACTTGAAATAATGAAAACACCACTTGATTGTCATTTGTTAGAAATATTATTTTCATCAAGGAAATAGACTTCAAGGGTGCTCATGTCTCAGACACTCAGACGAGGACGAACCTCGATGAAAGCATGACCCTCACTTAATGCCAGATCATAAAGCAGCTTTGCAAATAGGAGTCAGCATTGGGGCCCCAAAGGGGGCATCTAAATACCAATTCAAATGTGAAGGCTAAAGCCAGCCTTTCCCTAATATTCTGCTTTATTAGAATAAGGGCCTTGAGGGGTTGGTGTCAACACTTTTTCATAAAACTGCACATGACAAAATTCCAGAGAGCAGCCTGTCATTCATATCTCATCTTCTCTCCACAAACGTGTCTTGACTATTAGTATGACTATCTCAGCACATCTTTTCATGCTACTTTCTTAGACATATGTTAAAACATCTCCCCCAAAATTGTGAAAGTGACCAATGTATTTTGTAATCTTGTATATCTTACAGATAGGGAGCAAGTAGTGATTAAACAATGTTTCCTCTCTTGTCAGCTAACTAGAACTCCTTCAGCTAAGGATGGGAGAGAAATTGGATTCAAATGTTCACCCTCAATTTCTCATTGTTCCAATCTTAAATACTGTTCTTCACATTTTGCAGCAATTTGTTTTACTATTTTAATATTTTGTTTTAGTATTTGAGTGATAATTTCTCCTAGAAAGCACATTTTATATGCAGCTTTGACTAATGTACACATATCTGTAAGCGGTTCTCTCTAATATAATATATTTTTTGCACAATGTTTCCAGTAACATATTTATTTTTATGCATACTTTACCCTTGTACATGCATTTTGGTAAACATTGTGCTTGGAAAACTATACCACAAAATTCAGATAAGTACAGATTTTGAAGGATAGCTGTGTTCTGGCCTTTGAGATCCAAAATTGACAGATTCTTCTATCTCTCCCCTTAGCCACATTGAGTTAAACCTGTGTTGTAACAGCTAATGAATGTTTCGGATATGATTCAGCAAATATGTTGGGTGAACATCTTGAAACACTGAATTTATATTGATGGGGGCTGCTAATAGATCACTACAAATGTCAAGTGCTGGCGTGTTAAAAAGATCAGAACTCCCAGGATTCAAAAAATGTAATTAGAATTTGGCATTGGTTTAAATCAACTGATGACCTGCCCTATCGTTTAAATTTGTTTCTGCTGTTGTTCTAAAACGTTGTATGTTCTTGCATGCAATTATTAAGCAGTTTACTTGCATAAAAAGCCTGACTAAAAATGATTGCTCCTTTTAATTTCACAGATTGAAACAGTTTTAGTAGTTTCATGGAGCTCCAGGGCATCTATGGCACCATCCCAACTTGTCCTTTGAAAAAAAAATGCAACCTAGGCTGATTTTAAAAATTATGACTAGCCCAAAGTTTCCCAATTTGCAACCATGGCTTGCAGCATCATGGAATAATCCAAACTATTTGGATGTTGAAATGAGTTACAGTTCGCCTCAGCTCAGGACTGGATGGCAGGGATTCACCTTGTGCGAGGCTGAGGGTTCTCTAAATCATTCAAGTAGTGGTTTAGTGTTATGTTTAAATTATAGGCCTTTTCATTTTTCTATCTGTGGGTGGCTTGTGGGGCCACACAATCTCTACCCCAAGGTTAATTCAGGTTTATTCATGTAGTAGCAAACCATAAAATCACCAGTCTGTAGCGGACAGATGATGGGCTGGGTGCAAACCTCAGTAATTCTTGTAAAGAATATGAGTATTTGTTGTTGTTTAGTCGTTTAGTCGTGTCCGACTCTTTGTGACCCCATGGACCAGAGCACGCCAGGCACTCCTGTCTTCCACTGCCTCCCGTAGTTTGGTCAAACTCATGCTGGTAGCTACGAGAACACTGTCCAACCATCTCGTCCTCTGTCGTCCCCTTCTCCTTGTGCCCTCAATTTGTCCCAACTTCAGGGTTTCCAGAGAGTCTTCTCTTCTCATGAGGTGGCCAAAGTATTGCAGCCTCAGCTTCACGATCTGTCCTTCCAGTGAGCACTCAGGGCTGATTTCTTTCAGAATGGATCGGTTTGATGTTCTTGCAGTCCATGGGACTCTCAAGAGTCTCCTCCAGCACCAGAATTCAAAAGCATCAATTCTTTGGCGATCAACTTTCTTTATGGTCCAGCTCTCACTTCCATACATCACTACTGGGAAAACCATGGCTTTAACTATACAGACCTTTGTCAGCAAGGTGATGTCTCTGCTTTTTAAGATGCTGTCTAGGTTTGTCATTGCTTTTCTCCTAAGAAACAAGCGTCTTTTAATTTTGTGACTGCTGTCACCATCGGCAGTGATCATGGAGCCCAAGAAAGTAAAATCTCTCACTGCCTCCATTTCTTCCCTTTCTATTTGCCAGGAGGTGATGGGCCCAGTGGCCATGATCTTCGTTTTTTTGATGTTGAGCTTCAGACCATATTTTGCGCTCTCCTCTTTCACCCTCAATAAAAGGTTCTTTAATTCCTCCTCACTTTCTGCCTTCAAGGTTGTGTCATCTGCATATCCGAGGTTGTTGATATTTCTTCCGGCAATCTTAATTCTGGCTAGGGATTCATCCAGCCCAGCCTTTCGCATGAGGAATTCTGCATATAAGTTAAATAAGCAGGGAGACAATATACAGCCTTCTCTTGCTCCTTTCCCTATTTTGAACCAATCAGTTGTTCCATATCCAGTTCTAACTGTAGCTTCTTGTCCCACATAGAGATTTCTAAGGAGATAGATGAGGTGATCAGGCACTCCCATTTCTTTAAGAACTTGCCATATTTTGCTGTGGTCAACACAGTCAAAGGCTTTTGCATAGTCAATGAAGCAGAAGTAGATGTCTTTCTGGAACTCTCTAGCTTTCTCCATAATCCATCGCATGTTTGCAATTTGGTCTCTGGTTCCTCTGCCCCTTCGAAATCCAGCTTGCACTTCTGGGAGTTCTTGGTCCACATACTGCTTAAGCCTGCCTTGTAGAATTTTAAGCATAACCTTGCTAGCGTGTGAAATGAGTGCAATTGTGCGGTAGTTGGAACATACTTTGGCACTTCCCTTCTTTGGGATTGGGATGTAGACTGATCTTCTCCAATCCGCTGGCCACTGCTGAGTTTTCCAAATTTGCTGGCATATTGAGTGTAGCACCTTAACAGCATCATCTTTAAAAAATTTAAATAGTTCAGCTGGAATATCATCACTTCCACTGGCCTTGTTATTTGCAGTGCTTTCTAAGGCCCATTTGACTTCACTCTCCAGGATGTCTGGCTCAAGGTCAGCAACCACACTACCTGGGGTGTACGATACATCCATATCTTTCTGGTATAATTCCTCTGTGTATTCTTGCCACCTCTTCTTGATGTCTTCTGCTTCTGTTAGGTCCTTACCACTTTTGTCCTTTATTATGGTAATCTTTGTACGACATGTTCCTTTCATATCTCCAATTTTCTTGAACAGATCTCTGGATTTCCCCATTCTATTGTTTTCCTCTATTTGCATTGCTCATTTAAGAAGGCCTTATAGAATCATAGAATCATAGAGTTGGAAGAGACCACAAGGGCCATCGAGTCCAACCCCCTGCCAAGCAGGAAACACCATCAGAGCACTCCTGACATATGGTTGTCAAGCCTCTGCTTAAAGACCTCCAAAGTAGGAGACTCCACCACACTCCTTGGCAGCAAATTCCACTGTCGAACAGCTCTTACTGTCAGGAAGTTCTTTCTAATGTTTAGGTGGAATCTTCTTTCTTGTAGTTTGGATCCATTGCTCCGTGTCCGCTTCTCTGGAGCAGCAGAAAACAACCTTTCTCCCTCCTCTATGTGACATCCTTTTATATATTTGAACATGGCTATCATATCACCCCTTAACCTCCTCTTCTCCAGGCTAAACATGCCCAGCTCCCTTAGCCGTTCCTCATAAGGCATCGTTTCCAGGCCTTTGACCATTTTGGTTGCCCTCCTCTGGACACGTTCCAGTTTGTCAGTGTCCTTCTTGAATTGTGGTGCCCAGAACTGGACACAGTACTCCAGGTGTGGTCTGACCAGAGCAGAATACAGTGACACTATTACTTCCCTTGATCTAGATGCTATACTCCTATTGATGCAGCCCAGAATTGCATTGGCTTTTTTAGCTGCCGCGTCACACTGTTGGCTCATGTCAAGTTTGTGGTCAACCAAGACTCCTAGATCCTTTTCACATGTACTGCTCTCAAGCCAGGTGTCCCCCATCTTGTATTTGTGCCTCTCATTTTTTTTGCCCAAGTGCAATACTTTACATTTCTCCCTGTTAAAATTCATCTTGTTTGTTTTTGCCCAGTTCTCTAATCTGTCAAGGTCGTTTTGAAGTGTGACCCTGTCCTCTGGGGTGTTAGCCACCCCTCCCAGTTTGGTGTCATCTGCAAATTTGATCAGGATGCCCTTGAGTCCATCATCCAAGTCGTTGATAAAGATGTTGAATAAGACCGGGCCCAAGACAGAACCCTGTGGCACCCCACTAGTCACTCTTCTCCAGGATGAAGAGGAACCATTGATGAGCACCCTTTGGGTTCGGTCAGTCAGCCAGTTACAAATCCACTGAGTGGTAGCATAGTCAAGACCGCATTTTACCAGCTTCTTTACAAGAATATCATGGGGCACCTTGTCAAATGCCTTGCTGAAATCAAGGTAGGCTACATCCACTGCGTTCCCTTCATCTACCAGGCTTGTAATTCTGTCAAAAAACGAGGTCAGGTTAGTCTGACATGACTTATTTTTCAGAAATCCATGCTGACTATTGGTGATCACAGCATTCCTTTCTAGGTGCTCACAGACTGTTTGCTTAATGATCTGCTCCAGAATCTTCCCTGGTATTGATTTATTGTCTCTCCTTGCTATTTTTTGGAAATCTGCATTCAATTTCCTGTCTCCCTCGCATTTTGCTTGCCTTCTCTCCCCCGCTATTTGTAAGGCCTCCTTCGACAGCCCCTTTGCTTCCTTGCATTTCCTTTTCATTGGGATGGTTTTTGTTGCTGCCTCCTGTATAATGTTACGAGCCTCCACCCATAGTTCTTCAGGCACTCTGTCCACCAAATCTAAATCCTTAAACCTGTTCCTCACTTCCACTGTATATTCATAAGGGATTTGATTTAGATTGTAACTTAGCGGCCCAGTGGTTTTTCTTACTTTCTTCAGCTTGAATTTTACTACAAGAAGCTGATGATCTGACCCACAGTCCCAGGTCTTGTTTTTGCTGACTGTATAGAGCTTTTCTATCTTTGGCTGCAGGGAATATAATTAATCTGATTTCAATGCTGCCCACCTAGTGATGTCCATGTGTAGAGTCGTCTCTTGTGTTGTTGGAAAAGAGTGTTTGTGATGACCACCTTGTTCTCTTGGCAGAACTCTATTAGCCTTTGCCCTGCTTCGTTTTGAACTCCAAGGCCAAACTTGCCAGTTGTTCCTTTTATCTCTTGACTC
Source organism: Podarcis vaucheri (assembly GCF_965113315.1). Lineage (NCBI taxonomy): Eukaryota > Metazoa > Chordata > Lepidosauria > Squamata > Lacertidae > Podarcis > Podarcis vaucheri. Next base: position 110,129,108 of record NC_138762.1, read on the forward strand.
CCTACTTCAACATTCCAATCTCCTATAATGAGAAGAACATCCTTCTTTGGTGTCATTTCTATAAGGTGTTGTAAGTCTTCATAGAATTGGTCAATTTCAGTTTCTTCAGCACCAGTGGTTGCTGCATAAACTTGGATTACTGTGATGTTAAAAGGTCTGACTTGGATTCGTATCGAGATCATTCTATCATTTTTGAGGTTGCATCCCAGTACAGCTCTCACCACTCTTTTGTTGACTATGAGGGCCGCTCCATTTCTTTTATGGGATTCTTGCCCACAGTAGTAGATATGATGGTCATCCGAACTGAATTCGCCCATTCCCGACCATTTTAGCTCACTGATACCCAGGATGTCAATATTTATTCTTGCCATCTCATTTTTTACCACATCCAACTTACCCAGGTTCATGGTTCTTACATTCCAGGTTCCTATGCAATATTTTTCTTTACAGCATTGGACTTTCTTTTCGCATCCAGGCATATCCGCAACTGAGCGTCCTTTCAGCTTTGGCCCAGCCCCTTCATCAGCTCTGAATCTACTTGTACTTGCCCTCCGCTCTTCCTCAGTAGCATGTTGGACGCCTTCTGACCTGAGGAGCTCATCTTCCAGTGTCATAACTTTTATATGCCTGTCGTCTTTGTCCATGGAGTTTTCTTGGCAGGGATACTGGAGTGGCTTGGATCACGTTTGGTCAAAACTCTCCACTATGACCTGTCCATCTTGGGTGGCCCTGCACGGCATAGCTCATAGCTTCTCTGAGTTATTCAAGCCCCTTCGCCACGGCAAGGCAGTGATCCATGAAGGGGATTCTGAGTATTTACAACCTATTTATTAATATTTTAGAGCCAATAATGCTTAGCTGAAAGCAATTATGTTGGCCCAAAAGCTTTCATCATGCTGGTATGCCACCCCACTGTGTCTTATCATGTTAACATAAATTGTTTGTGGGAGATCACAGTAGGAACTTCTGAAAATACAGTGCCATCCTGTGCATGTTTACTGAGCCTTATTCCTAGTAACATGAGCACAGGGTTGCTGCCTTTCAACCAGTAATAATAATACTTTTTTATAAACTGGAGTTGCAGGTTTTTTTTACTGTTTTATATATAGCTTGATTAATTATCTAGTTAAATACTCTTAAGAGCTCCTCTTTTTGACTATATAAAACATTAAGTTAATTCTTGTCACACCAAAGTATAGTAAAATATTTGTACTGTCTTAATTGCTCTGTATTCCATCTTGAACACTCATGGTTAAAACTAAAATCAAATAGCCTAACTGAAACAGTATTCTTTTTGTTGTAAATGAGGTATTTGTTTATTCCCCTCACAAGCTCCTATAAAGTGAAATGAGAAGAAATCTTAGCAAGCAGAACATGGTTCCCCCAAAGCACATACATTTATTCTATTTTTGACGGTTGTATACCAGGGACTTTAAACAGTAAGGATGGAGAGAAACTTGTTTGGTCTGCATTTTAACATGGGTTGAGCTAATGCACTGGTCCTCTACTTAAATGCAGATTGGAATGCCACAATAAATCAGATTACTCACTAATTTTTGCAGTACAGTTCAAAAAGTGTGGATAAAGATGTGTATCTTACAGAAAGAATGCATTGAAAAATGCTTTGAAAACCATATGAAATGTGTTTCAGGAAACAAATTCATTCAAAACGCATATTTCACCAGAAAGTAGAATAATTCATAGAATCACAGAATCATTGGAAGGGACCCCAAGGGTCATCTAGTCCACCCCCTGCAATGCAGGAATCTCAACTAAAGCATCCATGACAGATGGCCACCCAACCTCTGCTTAAAATCCTCCAAGGAAGGAGAGTCCACAACCTCCCAGGGGAGACCATTCCACTGTCAAACAAAAAGTTCTTCTTCATGTTAGTTGCCATTTTATTTCTTGTAACTTGAAGCCATTGGTTTGAGTTCTACCCTCCAGGGCAAGAGAAAGCAAGCTTTCTCCATCTTCCATGTGACAGCCCTTGAGATATTTGAAGATAGCTATCATATCTCAGCCACTTCTTTTCCAGGCTAAAGATACCTAGGCTAAGCATACTGTTCCTCATAAGGCTTGGTTTCTAGACTCTTAATCATCTTGGTTGTCCTCCTCTGCACACCTTCCAGCTTGTCAACATCTTTCTTAAATTGTAGTGTCCAGAATTCCAGGCATGGTCTGACCAAGGCAGAATAGAGTGGTACTATCATTTCCCTTGATCTGGATTCTATACTTCTGTTGATGCATTCTAGGATAGCAGTAGCTTTTTTTGCTGCTGCATCACACTGTTGACTCGTGTTGTGGTCCACTAAGACCCCTAGATCCTTTTCACATATACTATTAGTAAGCTGTGTGTCTCTCATCTCATATTTGTGCATCTGGTTCTTCCTGCCTAAGTCAGAACCTTACATTTATCCCTACTGAAATTCATTTTGTTTGTTTGGACACAGTTTTCCACTCTGCTAAGGTCATTTTGGGGACGCGGGTGGCGCTGTGGGTTAAACCACAGAGCCTAGGACCTGCCGATCGAAAGGTCGGCAGTTCGAATCCCCGCAGTGGGGTGAGCTCCCGTCGTTCAGTCCCAGCTCCTGCCTACCTAGCAGTTCGAAAGCACCCCTAAGTGCAAGTAGATAAATAGGGACTGCTTTCTAGCGGGAAGGTAAACGGCGTTTCTGTGTGCTGTGCTGGTGCTGGCTCGCCAGCTGCAGCTTCGTCACACTGGCCACGTGACCTGGAAGTGTCTTCGGACAGCGCCGGCTCTCGGCCTCTTGAGCGAGATGAGCACGCAACCCTAGAGTCGGTCATGACTGGCCCTGATGGGCAGGGGTACCTTTACCTTTTTAAGGTCATTTTAAATACCAATTCTGTATTCTGCAGCATTAGCTACCCCTCCCAGTTTGGCGTCATCTGCAGATCTGATGAGCATCCCCTCAATTCCTTCATCCAAGTTGTTTATAAATTCAAATGTGAATTTTTCATGCATTAAACAAAATCTGGAAAAAAACAAGGTAGAATGGGCCTGTCATGGAGCACACGTGAGACTGCTGCTCTGTCCAACCTATTTCATAGGTGAGCAGCCCCTTTGTGATTTTGCTCTGCAATTTCAACTGCAGCATTCAAAGAAAAATCTGCTCGAAAGAGTAGATCTCTGTTTGTATATTGTATGTCTCATTTTTGGAAGGAGTCTCATAATGTTCCAGCATTGACACAGTTGCTGGTAGCCTACAGATCACAGAAATAAACAGCATTCCCCTCTCTTCACGTTCACATCACTGGACTAAAAGTGAATATATACTGCCTGGAAAAAATGCCTTCTCTTCTATCAGATTACTAGTGTTCTGTTTTTTGAAAATGTTGTTTGGGGCCTGCATTGCTTTTTGCTGTGTAGCTCTTCCCTTGCAACAGATTGTCACATTTTTTCAGGGTTACCTGTATCTTCTTTGCTTGAACTGGCTTTATTCTCCTGAGCAGCAGGGCTATTTTTCACAGGCCATTTTCCCCTTAAATGTCTCCACCAGCACTCAGTGTTGGAAAGGAAGGATGAACCATGGCTCATGTTTCTATCAGATGTACTCATAACCAGGGGAGCCATTTCAAGTTTCTGTGAGTGTTACCATTCACTCTGCTAGCAAGGTAGTAATTGGACAGTCTTCTGATTGAACTCCCTTAGGAAATATATACCAGTATATTTCCAGATGAAATGCCGCTGCAGAAGGGACTTTGGATAGCCACCAGTCTTGCGTCTCATCAAGAGGATTACAGCTCTATTAGTATGGCATCCAATGTTATCATTAGTGTTAATTCTGGGGATCAGGCCAAGTGCTAGCATGGGAATGAAATACCAAGACTTGCCCCTGACATTTCCCGACCCTCTTTTCACACTGTTCAGCATTGTTTTTCAACAAATTAGATTGATAGATTTGGGGGTGGGGAAGAAATGTCCCTTTACTTTATGTTTCTGTTTAATAATTGGCAGGTTGTATCTCACAGTCCCTTTGCTTGGTACCCTAGGAAATACTGTGGCAGAAATAATAAGAGCAACAAAACCATTTTGGCTCCAAGGCAGCAATGTAACAAATTGAGCCATGCTAATGACTAATTTGTGTTTTCAGTATCTCTCTGCTACAGAAGACAAGCAATAGGTAATTTCTTTGGCTTCCTTTTCTTCAGTTTCCTCTTACTAATAAAAACAAGCCATTGCATTATATTTTCTCTTCCCTCAGTAATGTCAGGCACTGCAAGTCAGACTGTGTGACCCTAATGGAAAGCATGTAAAGCATGTTGGGTAAGTCTCAAAGTTGAAGCACTTTCAGGAAAAGTACATCCCAATCCCACACATTTTCAGGGGCTTTCATCCGAAGTGTGTGCATAGAATGGTTTAGCAGAGAGTGCAGCCATGGGTAGCCAATCACTTGATCCATCACTGGCAGCTTCTGCTGGCATAATCTGGGTAATTGTGTTTGACTGCTGGTATCAAGAAAGACAAATCGAGAACTTACGTAGGCAGGACCTGTTTCACTTGGAAACCTGCTCAGAATTAGGGATGTGTCAACCACTGATAAATTTCACTAGCCTTATCAAAAAGTCTTTTGGTTTTCCTTGACATTGAGATGTTTCATCTTGTATGAAAAAGCATGCCAGTTGTGATCCAGCTGTTACATATCTGATATTAGGGCATAGTTGAATGGATCAGGGAAAGAGTTACTAGGAATCCAGAAGACAAGGAAGGGAGTTCCACCATGGTTTCAACTGAAGCTCAGTTTCTTATCTGTGTTTTGGGCAGGACAAGATATTCTGACTAGGAGTGGCAGAGGAAACAGCCCTTGAGGTATAGGAGGCAGCTCCAATTTTCCAGAAACCCAAGTACACCATGACTACCCAAATGCCCCAAGAAATCTCCATATGGTCAACTGCATGCAAGCAACAAAGGTTTGTTAAAAATGATCTCTCTGATTGATTGATTGATTGAATCTTTATTTGCGTCAGCCATCAGCCATAGCAATAAAACAACAATAATATATACAAAGTAATAAAACAGTAATAAAAAGTCAATTCTATAAAACACATTTTAGGGTTTTGAATCAGTAGTCAAATAGTGGATCTTGTTCTGATTGCCCCAGCTAAAAACCTTGCAACCTTTGCTGTCACCTGCTCATCTTGATCTGCCAGGAGAAAGGACACTGTGGCAGTGGTTGGGCGACCCGGAATGGACAATAAAAGAGGGGTGATAATCTCATTCCTCAAGTTTTTATTAAGAGTGCAAGCCAGAAGGGCGTGTACCACCGATTTGGTACTGCCATCTCCACAGGGGCATAAGCATTTTGTGTGCGGAATCTCTTTGAATCGTCCCTTGAGTACAGCTGAGAGCAATACATTCAAACTTGTGATAGTAAAAGCGCACCTATGTTTTAGAATTGCTAGGTTATACACATAGGGTGCCAGAGAGTCAAAATGGGAAGGTGGAAAATAGTCATACCATGGGCAAAAATTCCGTATTGTGGCCAAGTTGTTCTGTGTCTGATTTATGATATGGGTAGATATGAATGTTGGGAAGGGATAGACATGCATGCTTAGGGAGATGTTTAATTCAGGGCAAGGATGATTTTGATGGTTTCCTCCCAGGTGAGTTCATTGCTCAAAGTATGGGGTGCTTCTGAGTAATTAAAGCTACTTGGGGTGGATAAGTCATGGGTGCAGCCTGCAGGAGCCAATTTCATACAACCATCTGAGATGGATTCACCTAGTTCAAACCTGCCCTGAGACACTTTGGGCAGCTGTGCCGTGCCTAGCATGTTGCTTTGATTGCAGATTTCCCCAATCCATCTAGATTACTTTGTTCAAGTGTTCTTAAAACCTGCCCAATCAAGCGTGCATCCCCTTCTGAGTATAATATTTCCTAGTCCAGACATAGCATGCATCTGGTGTAAGGGACATACCCCTTTTGGGGTGGGTGATGCCTGTGCTGTGCTTAGCCTGCAAAGGTCGAGGGGAGGTGTTTCTTTCCTAAATTTATCTGTCTCTCCACTAGCCTGATTCCTGAGAAGCCCATAGGCAGTGCTAAAGAATTTCACTTTTATTTAGTGCCGCCCAGAGGCATCCAGAGGACCAGGCACATCCTAATGTCAGCTGCAGCAGGGCTCTAGATTCAGCAGGGCAGCCAGGTGGCTGCTGCTGCACATCTTCCAACAAGCTGTGCTCTGCGCCCCCAAGCAGAGCAGGGTGCCCCCCTCTGTCTGAGCCAGGGTTGCCAGCAGCACATACGTTTTAGGTGGCTTGCAAGGAGCCTGTTACTCACCATCTTTTGTGGAGAGAGATCTGTGAATGCACCAGCGGTCTGCCTCCTAATTATTTGAAAGCTAGAAAGGCAAGCCCGGACTCCCCACCCCCCAATATATTATAGATAAATTTTAATCCTTTTTTCTACTTCCCCCATGAAAAGCCATCTTTGACTGCAATTTGGAAGGCTTAATCCACTTTGGAGGGCCTCCTCTGCAGGCACATTTCATTCACTTTGACCAAAGAGGGGAAAAGTGGTTGGCATTATTAGATCCCCCATTGCAGTGAGTGAAGAACATAGAGTTTCATTTTATACAAGACCAGAATTACAGTTCAATGTGTGTGTGTGTGTGTGAGAGAGAGAGAGAGAGAGAGAGAGAGAGCGCGCGCGCGAGAGAGAGCACATAATAGTCAGAAACAGATTGGATTTTATTTTTTAAAATGCACAGATACCTGGTGAATCTTGGGGCCTGTGCACACTTCTAGTAAATGTACACCTTCAGCAGACAGTACAACCTTTCCCACCATAGGAAAGGCTACTTGCTACGGAATTCTTCAAAAGTCCAAATCTGGTGAAAAATTCCCAGCTGTCTGGAGGACATATCCTGTTCTTAACTCACAGTGATGAAATATCAGTTAATCTTTTCTGATTATCAAGTGATCAGATTAACAACGGATGGTCAGCCAGTATCTGTGACACTGTTTATCAGTTGCTTCCACTTTTCCCCAAAGCACCAGATGTGACATGCAACAAAACCGACAATACAATTCATCAACTGCTAAATTAAACATTCAGTAACTACCTGGAGATATCCACATGCTTTGAAGTTAGACCATTTATTTTGCCCTTCAATATATGTGTGATTCCACCAAGGATAATGGAAAATAACACATGCACTTAAAAAAAATTACACCTGAATGTTGCATATATGAGATCCTTTACAGGGCTGACATTGTGTGTGATTCTGACCGTTTCAGCTTCAGCTCTTCCCCTTCAGTTGGTCATTAAGCAGAGAGTTCAGGCATATTCTTCCTCGTACTGCTGACAACAGAAATCCCACTGGGACCATAAAAAAATTGTGTGTGAAAGGCTGAATAGAGCCTGGCCGCCCATTTGTATCTGTCTGCTTTTAAAGGTCATTACTCCAGATACACTCCCATCTTGCACAGCCGTCTTGCAGCTGGATTTTTGACCATTCATTATTCTCACTCTTGATCCTTTATAACCTGCATACAAAGAGCTGGGAAGGCAGAAAGGGGAAGGCAAGGCAAGGCAACAGAATGAAAATCGGTTTGCGCTCCCCAAATCAGTAGCAAACATTTCCCAGTTAAATACAATTGTTTAATGATGCCAATAGGAATGGCTTTGCCAAGTTAAAACATAGAAAGTTTTCACAAAGACAAAATAATATTTTAGATATTTGTAGGCAGTTACAATACTTCTGCTGCCTTGGTGATGCTAAGCAGGAGAACAAAGCAAAGTCTATGAAGAAAGATGTGGTGTTAACTGCTGTTAAACCACCTGCCCCGTCTCATGAGTAATCGTCATGGAGCTTCTTAAATTACATTTGGTGACTGGAGTTCAGCAATGGAGTGTCTTAAAACTCATTCCGTCTAGAGGCTGCCCCGGAAGAATGGGCCCACCATTCAGTTTCGGGCTCAAGCTACATGTTACATTGGTTTTCCCCCTCCTTCAGTTCTTTTTTAAAAACAACAACAACAAAATTTACCTGGGCAGACGATCAGTTGAAGTGGAGAAAGGGTATGTGGAGAATTCATACTTATTTTTCATCTCAGGGTTCTTCAGCACAAACACTTCCTCCTCCTCACAGAAGGAAAAAATACGGGCTCTCCATGGGTTTTCTGTAGCTTGGAGTGAAAAAGCAGCTTGAAGAGTCCGATTTTTCAAACTGAAAAAGGACCAGAAGAGAAAACACCTCCACACTCCCTTGCTCTGACTCACTGCCTGCCCAGGCTAACAGTTTTAAAATGCAGAGGGGGAAACCACAGAGACCCCCAACATGTGTAGCTTTTGCCTCAGCTGCAGCGTAGATGATCTCCCACCAGATGAAAAGTATGAACGATGCTTCATCTGCATTGTGGGCAACATCCTTTAGTGAACAGACAGAGGGCAATACCTGAACTGAATCTCATATGCCTTTTTGTTGTCAGGAAAACAACCCCAAACACAAAATACACACATGCACCATGCAAGTGTAAAATGTATTCAAAATGATTCTGCCCTGCCTGCCTCTCCTAGGCTTGAGGCTGCTCACAGCAACATTTGAAGCAATTGGAACAATTGAACAATTGAAATGCACTGACAAGCTAGTCAGACAAAGGAGAATCCCTTCCCACAGCAACAGATTAAAAGCAGTCAGCCTCCACACTCTGCGCTCTGATGGGCTTTCTCTGAGAGACAGTTCTTCTGAGAGGCCCAGGGCTACCACTGAGAAAGACTTAAGTCACATTTTACAGAGAGTGTCTTTCCTTGACATTTTAAAGCACAATCAGTCTGACTGTGTTTGAGTAGAAGGAGCCATGGTGGTTGCTTAATTTGTTCTCCTGTCCTTTTCCAGTTCAAAATTGCTCTCTATGAAGCTGTTCTTCCCTGCCCCAACCACAGGGAAACATAAAGGAGTTCTATATTTCCCCTGATACATTTCCACCTGTGATTCAAAATGCTTGGGGAAAGGTGAAAAACGACCAGCGGACAAAGGGTTACACAGCTTTCCTCCTCTCCCATAATTCTTCCTCCACCCACATGTTCAGCTGTTTTTTATGTTAATAATAATAATAATAATAATAATAATAATAATAATAATAATAATAATATATTATTTCTACCCCACCCATCTGGCTGGGTTTTCCCAGCCATTCTGGGCGGCTTCCAATAAAAGATTAAAAATACATTAAAACATCATTAAAAACTTACCTAAACAGGGTTGCCTTCAGATGCTTTCTAAATGTCATATAGTTGTTTATTTCTTTGACATCTGATAGGAGGGCGTTCCACAGGGTGGGTGCCACTGCCAAGAAGGCCCTCTGCCTGGTTCCCTGTAACTTCTCTTCTCGCAGCAAGGCAACCGCCAGAAGGCCCTCAGAGCTGGACCTCAGCGTCCAGGTAGAATGATGGGGGTGGAGACGCTCCTTCAGGTATACAGGACAGAGGCCGTTTAGGGCTGTAAAAGTCAGCACCATCACTCTGAATTGTGCTCAGAAACGTATCTGTGAAGCAACAAAACATGGCATTCCTATAATGTGGAGTTTGAGCCACAGGCCCTTTGGCAACTGTGCACACTAATATGTGAAGGGGCCAGCTGTGTCCCCGCCCACCTGACCAGCCTCTGCTAGGTGCAGAGTGACAGTCTCACCATCAAACACAACCAGTGGTGAGAGATTGGGGGCCCTTCTGCTTCATGTACTTCCTCCAGGTCTGAAGGGCAGCAAGATGAGAAAGGGCCTTTTCTGCAGAGACTCCCTGCTTGTGGAATGCTCTCCCCAGGGAGCCTCAGTTGGCGCCTTCATTCTATACCTCTAGGCACCAGGCAGAAATATGCGTCTTTGGCTGATTAAGATCCAATTCCCTTTTAAATGTGGCTGTGGGCTGTGGGGGAGTTTTTGGCATTCATAACGTCATTTTCCACCTAACCAACTGGGAAGCAAATGGAAGAAAAATAAAAACCTGGGCAATAGAGTGTCATTCTTACTGCAGATGTTCTCCCCAACCAAGAGGGATCTAAAGAGCCCCATTTGTGTAAATCAGCCTTAACTTCCTTTACTAATGGATAATAATTCCTCCTCTTAAGTTGTTGGACATTTTTGGTTGCAGAATGAGCCCATAAGCTGATCATCCAGAGGCATACCTACCTACATAGCATAATGGATTTGTGATAATTAACCTCCAGACTATTTGCAGTGTGAAAGGACTCCAACACAGCTTGAATCTCAGGTAAGACTCTGATCAGAAAGAGTAGAATATCATATTCAAATAAATCAAGAACATATTCTTTACCATTTTCCGATATCCCCTCCATCTTGGTGCTTTGACAAATCAGGTTGGCCAGAGTTTCCATGACTATAATGAATGGCAGAGGTGCCAGGCTGCCCCCAAGACTGGGCGGGCCCAGAGAGCCCATGATGGAGGAGGCCGAGAGCGCTGGAGGAGCCACTGGACCTGCAGCGTGTGTGACATGCATAGGGCAGCCTCGAGATTGAGGGGTCTGCTCCCCTGAAAACAAAGGTACCTTCAGCCTCCTAGAGCTGCCAAGCCTGCTACCTGGTGGCCCTATGCAGATGCATTTTGCAGCTCCTAAAGACAAAAAGGAAAGTGAATCAGTCATGTGTAGTATACTGGTTTCTTTCTTTCTTTCTTTCTTTCTTTCTTTCTTTCTTTCTTTCTTTCTTTCTTTGAATAACTTGCATTGGGTTTTATAAACAAGGATCATAGGAATAATAAATGATTTAAATAAATAAGTGGACCAAGTCTTCACGTGCCATTTTTATATCACAAAAGTAGCATAATAAATTTGTAGTAATGTTAATGACAAATGGTACATTATTAGTGGACAATATTTTCTTGGTTTGTGAATTGGTTTAAACAAAAGCAAAGGGAAAACAGAAAAAATGAAGTTAACAAATAAATGTGGTTTACTGTTCTGACTCAAAATGTAAATATTTGGTGTGTTTATTTTTTTGCTACGGTTTTAAGGTTTGTTTTATTTTCCTTTTAAATGAGTGCTTTGCTGTCATGCATATTTTGTGTGGACAAGCTTATAAATGGAAACAATTTGAAACAGTGTGAATCAGTGTTTCTCAAACAGGGAAATTACAGGAAATGCATACACATACTTTGTGAGGCATTTGAGGGAGGCAACGGGAAAAATATGAAAGAAAAAGAAAATTCTGATTAAACTGGCAAGGCTCTCACAAGACCTTCAGAGCAAATGCCTGTAGTTAGCTTGAGAAAAGATGAACTATGGAACTCCTTACCACAAATAAAATGCTGTGGCAAAGAATTTAGCAGTTGCCAAAGATGGATTGGATATCAACAGAGATACCAGTAATTGCAAGCTGATTATGCCCAAACTCTGTCTCCATCTGCCACCATTTACAGCTTATCCACACTTCCTCTTCTTCTGCTGCTTTCCTTTGGAAAAACAGCTCTTTATCGCTCAGTCGGAGCAAACAGCAATCAGGTTTTCCATGGATTTAGATTTAGCTCTGATTTAGAGGTAAAGAGTGGCTTTTCCCTGGGAAAGGAGTAGAGCAAGGGGGAAACTACTTGGACCTGTGCTTTCTAGGCATGGGACAAGCAGAAGTGCGGACAACCCCTAAGTGACTGGCTGTGCCCCTTCACCACTCTTTTGTGAAGCAGTAATTGTCAGCTGTCTCAAATGGGCCTTGAGGGTCCAAAGTTTGACAACCTCTGGTGTAATCTTAATCTCCATAGCTATAAAAAATGTACATGAGTCTCAGTGCAATTCAAGAAAAAAAAATAGATAAAATGAAATTATAGGTTAAAAGAGTCTGGTTGCAACTGTAACTTGCTAATTCTTGCTTTCTTGTCAAATCGTGACAGACAAAACATACTAAAAATCTGGAAGGAGATGCTGCACACATTCTGTTCATGAAATTTATTTCTGAGCTCCATTAAACCTAGCCAGACTAATAATTGATGTGAGCATCCGGTGGGGCTAGCTTATAAGTCCTGGAACACTCTTCCTGTCTGGTATCCATGTCTATAATTCTTTCACAGAGGGATGTGGCAGAATTTGTTATTGTCTTAGAAGCATGGGCACTCTGCTATCAGCCAGAAGCACAATGTGAGTCATTCAGTTTCCCCCCTGGAAGCAAGCTGGTGCTTGCCTAATTGGTATTTGAGGAGCTTGTTGAAGGGAGCAGGCTGACTGATAATGTAGTACATGGGGTTCCCCCCCTCCCCCAGAGTGCCCAGTTGTCCAACTATCGTAGGAATGCCATCACTTTTCTGAACGTGCAACATGGGGCACCACAGTTCTCCTTAGGACAGGAGTGGGAAACTGTGGCCCCCCAGATGCTCTTGGTGTGGAATACAACTCCCCCTATCCCTGACCATGCTATGAGGCAGTGGCAGGGGGAGGCCAGAGCCACCTGGAAGACACAGGATCCCAATCCCAGGCTTAATACATGTTTCATGGGTACCAGAATTTTTGCTGTCTTTCATATTTCTTCCAGAGCCTTGCAGCCAAGGATTTAGCTGTTTTTGTTATCAGATTAATATTTGAATTTCAGCTCTTCTTAGCTCTGCAGAGTCGCACCACGAACATCTCTGTTCTTTGCCTATCGTCTTTCCTTTCCCTTTCAGAAAAGCCACTCTATCCTTCTGCTCTGCCCCTCATGGCCGGCTTCCAACCTTGTTTTCCAGGGCCCCTGATTCATCTCTGATCCCTTTTCTAAGATCCTTCACCTGCTCTGATACTGCTATGATCTAGGCAGCACTGCTGTGTGCTGGTGTTATAATTGTCTGTGGTGTACAGAGTTTTTTGGTCCCATCATGGCAGCAATTCATGCTAATGGTGGACACTAGTATGCCAAAAACAAAGCTCAATAGATTAACTAAAAAAGGCCCTGGGAGCCTAAAGCAATCACTTGCAGAGGAGGCTTCCCATAGTATTTCTGGAGGAATAATTGCTCTTTGATGTCCTGAGGGTAGGGGGAGTGGGATCACACACTTGCCATCTCCATTTCCAACCTCCATCTGTTCTGTTTACATGCATTGATTCGTACAATGGAACAAGTTCTTTATGTACAATCAAGAACCTTGGAAAAGCAAAGATCCCAGTCATGTGCATGTATACACATATAAACTATGCCCATGTTAAGCTGAACATTCCTGTGTCTGGGACTGGGAACAACACAAGTGATCTGACTTCCCATCCCACATGTTCAATGAAACATTTGAATAGTGTTACCTCGCCTCTATTATCAGATGTTTGCTATTGAAGAGGTTTTGCAGAATTTTGGCGCGCTATAAAAATAGGAAGAAAGCCAGTTTGACAAACACTGGCAAAGGATGGGTAAAATAAATGCATACCATGAGCAATGATTGCTGCATTATATCTCCTTCAAATCCATGAAAAACTATTGTCTGTACACAGCCTCAGGATACTAATATTCTGAGGTATTTAATTGTCCAAGTTCTTAAGCAATTATGAAGATTAGCAAAGTCTATTAGAACTTCTAAGTAACCTTGCATCCACTTTCTATACAAGAAGTGATTTACTTGATTAAAATGTTGCCACTGGAAACATTAAAAAAATGTAATCCCATTAATGTATAGTCATTCAGTTGTCGTAACGATTTCAGGCAGTGTTGTCAAGATTTTCAAAGTGAAGAGGGCTTCAAAGTTTCAATACTCAATGGCTAACCAATAAGTTGCCACATAATTTGGATGTTAGTTTTGAGTCACTTCTGAACAGCATGAATCACAGAGGGCCAAACTACCATAGTTGTGATGCAATTAGCAATGTCTAGGTGCAAAGCCCCCAACTAGAAACAGGTCTCTAGCAGGGTGTGGGGCTCAAATCTTTGTCTCTGCTGTGCTCCTATTTTCACTGGGGCAAAGCCTCCTATTTGCAATAAGGAGTAATTGTATTGTGTGATACTCTCCTGCTTACAACAGTGAGCACTTGTGCACACATTAGTAACAGACAATAGTGAGTGAAACAGACACACAAAGAAAAATTGTACAATAATTAATAAGGCACACTGGCAGATAAATTAATAAAATAACAAAATAGCTTGAGATGGTGTAAAGGAGACTACAAACTCAGAACTATTCTAAAGAACAATTCTAAGCTATTCTATTCACTGGCTCTAATAAGAACAAATAAGCTACACTTAGGGAACAATCCAATATCATGATCCACTGTGTGAGGATGGTTAGGATCCAGTGGATCTCTGGCTGAGCCAGAAGGTTCTTGGCACATCCAGAGGAAACCAGCTTAACTCCCTCAGGCTCAGCTCTTCCAGAGATATGCCAGTGTATCTCTTCCCTTCCATCCCAGTGGACTAACAAGCCTGACAGATCTTAAGCCAGTGTAAGCCCTGAAAAATGGCATTCTGGTGGCATGACATAGCAGGATGTCAGGGGCATTTAGGATAAGGTTACCAGACGTCCCCGTTTTCCAGAGACAGTTCCCGGATTTACAAATCAGTCCCCATACAAAATCCATTGAAGTTGAAAAGTGTCCTCAGATTCATTGAAAAAAATCTGGTAACCTTAATTTAGGATGGATCTTGTGCCTGTTCGGCTTGGTCATCTGACTTGACAATTCAGTGTAAGTTCAGACAACCAAAAAGGTGGTGTAATTCATAAAGGCTCACTTTCGTTCTGCTGGGCCTGGGCGGGCTTAGGCAGCAGTAGCCCAGCTGCTGAACAGCTTGGATCTGGTAAAATGTTATGCCTGTTTAATTTACGCTAAGCTTTTTTCATGCCAACTTCTTGTGTAGAGGATGGCTCCCTTAGACAGACCCAAGCAAAACAGAAAAAATAAAGCAGAATTAAACCCAATGAACACATGAAAAAGAGCTGTAGTAATTTGGAAGAAAGGGACGTGGGTGGCGCTGTGGGTTAAACCACAGAGCCTACGGCTTGCCGATCAGAAGGTCAGCGGTTCTAATCCCCGCGACGGGGTGAGCTCCCGTTGCTCGGTCCCTGCTCCTTGCCAACCTAGCAGTTTAAAAGCACGAAGTGCAAGTAAATAAATAGGTACCGCTCCGGCGGGAAGGTAAACGGTGTTTCCGTGCGCTGCTCTGGTTCGCCAGAAGCGGCTTAGTCATGCTGGCCACATGACATGGAAGCTGTATGCCAGCTCCCTCGGCCAATAAAGCGAGATGAGCACCACAACCCCAGAGTCGGCCATGACTGGACCTAATGGTCAGGGGTCCCTTTACCCTTTACCTTTAATTTGGAAGAAAAGGGAGACATGAGTAAGGAACTAGGCTGAAATGATGTGTCCAGCAAATGCCTCCAGCAGAACTTTTTAACACTGCTGCCCTTCAAAGACAAAGAGCAAGAAGCACGAGACAAAAACACTATTTGATATCTGTCAATTTCCCTCCCATAGCACTGGGATTTTTTAAGGCTGGGGTAAATCATTACAGTCTTGACCTGCCTGTCCCAATGAGGCTCTCTTGGCTCCTGTCCCCCACCCTGACCTTTGCCCTCTCTTGCCACCACTCTGGCATTTTCTTTATATTGTCAGCCTAGAGACACTCATCTTGCTTTCCACAGATACTCATCTGCAATGTTTTTTGCTGTCTGAGACGCCAAGGAACCATGAAGTGCTTTGAGGGAGATCCTGCTTCAACCTGGGGCATCTTGCACACCTCGGACAAGCCCAGAAAACCTCTGAAGCCCCCTTCCCACTTTGATTTGGCCTTTGGGCTTCTACGTTAAAAGTGAGCCATTGCTCAGGACATTGCACATCTAAAAAAGTGTTAATTAAACTAATCAATAAATATATTTTTATCTCTAAATTGACAAACACATGTAATCTTTCCTAATGTGATGGCCTTTAAATATCCAAATAGTACAAATTGTCCTTAGATTAAAAAAGAAAATATTATTCCATGGGCATCACTGAAGCCAGGAGGGAGTGGTGGTTCTGTTAAATTCTGTTGTTGTTCCATGGATTAGTTTTGCCTTGTGTTCCACTCCACCCACCCTTCCAGTCAAACTTGGAGAATTTTTAAATTTTTAATTTCAAAATTGATGCATGAACAGTTTGCCATGTTCTCAGTTTGTATTTTTGTTGTTGTTGCCATTACAGGTTTATTTGTTTATTTCATATTTTCTTTGCTTGGATATATCTCCTAATCTGATTGTGAAGCTGTTGAAGTTGCTGATGAATGGGGAAGGGGTAGAGGTGATAAACAGACGATCACTGTACGTCTGACTATGAGACTCACTCACTGGATCATCACCTTGTCGTGGTGAGTGGGCTTGCACATTCCTATGACCCTTGTGAGTGAAGCCATTAGGAATCTCATACTCCCAGCAGGGTCACCCAAGGCAGTAAGGTCAAAGGGAAGGAACTAGGCAAAGAATGATCCAAGAAGTCCTCAATGGCAGAACAGGAGGAAGATAACAAGTGGTATGTTACAACAGCTGTGAAGGCAGATGAAGGCTGCAGCATATAGAAATCTACCGGTTTGTCATGACTACTCATGCCATCGGAACAGAGCCTTACTGTGAAGACTGTGCATTGGTCAGCGTGCACTGATCTACACACATAAAACAAATTCTCACACGGGCATCTTCCAAAACCCTTCCCAAACCCAAGCCCCAAAAGTTCCATGGTGATCGGCAAATGTTAATGGGGGCAGAATCATGAAATCTGAAAGTCCCTAGCCATGAACCGGCACATGGGCGGTGGATACAGATTCAGTCATTCTGACTCAAGCAATAAGACAGTTGAGCAGCTCGGCAGCTGTATCCATGACTGAGAAGCCCTTTATAGGACCCACTCTGCTCATCCCGAAAAGGGGGAGGGGCTAGAAAAGGTGCCCTAAACATAGTCTGCTTCCCTTTCCCCCTGACTGGATTACGGCAGCTAGTGGGGTCACCACCTCGCAGTCGTAAAAGACCGTTGAGCTTTGGAACATGGAATATACGGACGTTGTCAGATAACACAGACAGCGAGCGTCCTGAAAGCAGAACTGCCATCATTGCAAGAGAGCTGCGACGTTTTAACATCGATATTGCAGCACTTCAAGAGACTCAAAGAGCAGGCGAGGGACAACTGAAGGAAGAAAAAGGAGGCTACACATTCTTCATGGAAAGGTCTATCTCAACAAGAACATCAAATACATGGTGTAGGCTTCGCTATCAAAAACCATCTTGTGACGCTCCCGTCAGAAGTCCCTACCGGCATTAATGAGTGACTCTCAACCCTTCAAATAAAACTTCCCAAAAACTAACAGGCTACTATTATAAGCGCTTATGCACCAACACTGGTTGCCGATGATGACACTAAAGAATTTTTTTACTGGATACTGTCCTATCAGAGACACCTAAGGAAGATAAAATTATCCTCCTGGGCGATTTAAAAGCAAGAGTTGGGCGAGATTTCGATCTGTGGCCTGGGACTACTGGGAAAGAAGGAATTGGCAACAGCAACCAGAACGGAATCTTAGTTTGACGATGTGTGCAGCGCACAACCTTGTTATTACCAACATACTCTTTTGACAGAAAAATAAATTTAAAACTTCATGGAGGCATCCTCAGTCAAACCACTGGCACCTCTTAGACTATGTTATTTTCCGTGCTAAAGATTGCCATGCTAAAGATGTGCTCCTTACCAGAGCTATGATGAGTGCCGACGACTGCTGGACAGATCACTGACTAATACTAATATGACTAATATGACTAATAATACTAATATGAATAATATGATAAAGATTATACCTCAACACAGGCTTCAAGGAAGGAAACCAAGGAGCAAAATGAACACTCAAGCCCTTCAATATCCCATTAAGCGGGATTGCTTCCAAACGACGCATAAGGAACATTTGCTTTCAGAATTCCCTTATAACATCGAGGAAGACCAGAGGAACCAGAGTTCAAATCCCCACTCAGCTATGGACTTCACAGTGACCTTGGGCCAGTTGGTACCTCACAGCCTAACCTTTGTCACAGGGTTGTTATAAGGGCAAAATGGAAAGGATGGAGATCCGTGTTTGCCACTTTGAAGGAAAGGTGAGATAGAAATGTTAATAAAATAAAATAAAATAAAGTAATATGTGTGCAAAAAGGTATCACTATTCTCTGGGACCAATGAACAACAAAGTACACATGCAGGTCTTGCTTTCTGAACAAAACGCATTCCCAGGAAATTGTTCAATAGGCAAGCATTTCCATTATTCCTTACAGGAACCTTTCTAATTCATGATTTGTCTGATCTCTCCTGCCTTCCATGACTTCTGCCCAAAATGTCTGCCGCCAAGCAGCAAAACACAAACAAATAAGGAAGTGGGCAAACTCTGGCTGTTTGGATATAAGAATCTGTCTTTCATGTTACGAGGTTTGGGTATAATTCCTTTGTGTCCAGATAACCAAAATTTCAGATAATAAGTGTTCTGATTGTGGGACTTATGTGGAAAGGATTTTATACATGTGCATTCACATTACTCAGCAAGTCAGGTTGTTTGCGTAGGCTAGTGTGGTATGGTTTACCATTGCAATCCCTTTCATCATGAGTCTTCCTTGATATCTGACACAAAATACTTTTTAAAAAAATGTATCTGGATAAGTTGCATCACCTAAAACTACAATGCTTGCCCTCGTCCAGCCTTTGCAACTCTAAGAAAGGCATAATGGAAACTTCCTTTCCCTTAGTGCAGTTGATAAAGTTAAGATTCTCCTTAAAGAATCAAATGCTGCTACAGATTTATGCCAGAGTGCTGATTTGGAGGCTTGTAATTTCTTTTGTTCTAAAGATACAGTTTGCATTTAATAAGGATAATTGTTTGGATGTTTAATATTCTTTGGAAGTTTAATATCCCTGCGGCAAATCTAAAAAATGTGTGAGTCTCTGATACTTGACGATGACCTTCACCGCTATTATAGGGATTTATATATGTCTCAGTAAGTGAAATGGTGCAAGGAAAAGAATGTGTTTCATTGTTCTCATGGTGACCCAGAGATAAGGAGACAGCAGCCAAGTACTGTATACTGTGGGCATACCTCAGAGAATACACGTGTTCCAACTTGCCGTACATGTGATGTTCTCCCTTTAGGGTTTAATGGCAAATGGCTTCATGTGTGTTTATCCTCATAACACTTTCTCAGACAGAGAGAAGCCAAGGTGTAGCTCAGCAGAAGAGTGTGGGCTTTGGGAGCACTCAGACCCCCAGAATGAACCCTAACTTCAGGGCACACCTGGTGGCTGCCTAGTTCCCCAGGGAGTCCTTGCTAGTCTCTTGTTGGGAGGCCAACAATTTCACATTTGAATTCTCAAAGAACTTTCCGGGAGGCATCACCCAGACCTGGCAATTTGTTCTTAAAGCCTAGAACTTCTTTTTGTGCCATCACTCTTTGCCTCAGTTCCTCAGCCTGCATATACAGTGGTACCTCGGGTTACAGACGCTTCAGGTTACATACGCTTCAGGTTACAGACTCCACTAACCCAGAAATAGTACCTTGGGTTAAGAACTTTGCTTCAGGATGAGAACAGAAATCGTGCTCTGGTGGCGTGGCTGAAGTGGGAGGCCCCATTAGCTAAAGTGGTGCTTCAGGTTAAGAACAGTTTCAGGTTAAGAACGGACCTCCAGAATGAATTAAGTTCTTAACCCGAGGTAGCACTGTATATCTGCCCTGTATCTCCGGCTGTGAAGAAAGATTCAGCTTCTCTGCAATCTCCTTATCTTTCTGTAGAGCACATTTGACACCCTTGTCATCCGAGGGTCCAACTGCCTCCCTAGCCAGTCTCCTGTTATTAATGTGTTTGAAATTCATGTTGTTGATGAGCTTTATGTTTTTAGCAATGTGCTCTTCGAGTCCTTTTTTACCACCCCTTGTTGTCTGCTTGCATTTCTTTTGCCAAAGCTTCTGTTCCTTTTTGCTCTCCTTGTGTGGACCAGACTCCCATTTCCCAAAAGGCGCCTCCTTGCCTCTAATAGCGTCTTTGAATCTGTTAGGTCACCCTGCTGGCATCCTCTTGGCTCTGGTGGTACTTTTCCTGATGCGCAGCAAACATTCCAGCTGAGCTTTTAATATTGTGGTTTTAATCAACTCCCAAGCATTTTGAAATGATTTGACTCTCTTGACTTAGCCTTTCACTTTGCTTTGTTTTCTCTTTTGAAGTCAGAATGACTGTGTTGGGTTTTCTTCGCAAGTGGCTGGTTACACACACTTTGATATGTCTATGGTCATTGTTCCCAAGTGGTTTAACAATACCCACATTGCACACCAGGTCACTTAAAATTAAATCCAGGTCACCACTGCTCATGACCCACTGTCCGAGGGCAGAGTCATTTTAGGGTGGCCAGAAAGTTTACCTATTTATTGTGTCAGCAACACAAATGTAGCCAGTCTATGTGAGGATAGTTGAAGCCACTGATCACTACAACTTTTCCTCTTTGTGATGCATCACTGATCTCATTGTCCATCTCTAGATGTCCTAAACAGTCTGATCAGAGGGACAATAGCATCACCTCAGTAATAGATTACTTTTGGAGCCAGGTATCACGACCCACAACAATTCTGTGGAGGAACCTGATTCCTTTGGGATTTCTAGCTTATCCTATTCCATGCTCTCTTTTCATGTACAGAGCACATCCACCTTCACCACATCCTTCCCTGTCCTTCCTATAGAGTTTGTATCCAGATACAACTGTGTTGCACCAGTTCTTTCCGTTCCACCAGGTTTCCAATACAGTGGTACCTCGGGTTAAGTACTTAATTCGTTCCAGAGGTCCATTCTTAACCTAAAACTATTATTAACCTGAAGCACCACTTTAGCTAATGGGGCCTCCCGCTGCTGCTGCCGTGATGCCGCTGCGCGATTTCTGTTCTCATCCTGAAGCAAAATTCTTAACCCAAGGTACTATTTTTGGGTTAGCGGAGTCTGTAACCTGAAGCGTCTGTAACCCGAGGTACCACTGTACTGTGTTGCTCTCTACTTGACTTTGGCACTTGCATTTTGGCCTGCAGTGCATTGTTCTGTCTGAATTGCCTCTGCACTCATAATGCTTATAATTTTCCCACATTCAAATAATACTTTATTTCACCTTCAGCTTCATCCCAGGGGGGAGATTTGTTCCAATCAGTCCCTCCACAGCCCCTGTCAGCTTTCACCCAAACAATCAGTTTAAAAGCTGCTCTGCCAGCTTTTTCATTTTAAGCACAAATGGTCTGGTTGCATTCTGGTTCAAGTGGAACCCATACCTTTTGTACAGGCGTGGCTTGTCCCAAATTGTTCCCCAGTGCCTCACAATCCCTCCTGATGCGACTGTCACACCCACACGTTGATACTAGGCAGCTGTGCCTGCCTAGCTGGTCCTGAATGTGGGACCAGCAGCATTTCAGATAAAGAATAACCAGCCACTGTTCACCAGACCTAGGCAATTGTCATCTCCCAGAAAATGCAGACCTCTTCAAGGTACTTCTGTTGTAGTTTTAGTTGCTGGTTTTAAATAATACCATCAGTCTACATGCCACTTTACAGTGTAGCCTGCACAAAAGACAGGTCTCTACTCTCTGCTCCAGGGAACGTGCAGTTTAAATTTTAAGACAGGGTCTAAAATGTTAAAGACTGATGGATTAAGACAAAAAAAAATGTTGTTAAGAATTTCATTTTGCTAAGGGTAGTAGAGCTGAAGGAACAAAAATCTTGTAGGATCCTGTAAAATTAACACCTCAAGGTATAATAGTTGACTTAACCCATCTAGTAGGCCACAGTGCTAGACCATCATGTCAAAGGATCTAGTCCTTAACCAGTTTTTGTGTTGCCATCATTCTTTATGCCTGCCTTCCACATCAGAACTTTAATTCTGATGTGATGGGATGTGGGTACATCCTCAACCAACAGCCTGACCTGCCTGCTTTTTTCTTTTTGCTGCAACGTTCAGATAACTGGGTACAGAACTGCAGATTTAGTCAGTAAATCATTAGAGGAGCCTCATTGTATCAGGCCAAATTCCTGTCTAGAAAAGCTTCCTGTTTTTGCTGGGGCCAGCCTATGGGAAGCCTGCAATCAGGACAGAAGTTCAACAGCATCCTCCTTACTTGTGCTCTCCAGCAATTGGCATTCAGAGACATCCCACCTCCGATGTTGCAGACAGTAAACCATCACCACGGCTAGTAGTCCATGACTTTGTCTAACCCCCTCCTAGAGCCATCTGTTGGTGCCCATTACTTTCTCTTGTAGAAGTGAATTCCTTGGCTTAAATGTGTGCAGTGTGGAGATGTACTTCTTTTTATCTGTCCTGATTTTTCCTACCTACATTCAGTTTAATCATGGGATAAAAACTCTGAATTCACTTTCTCCACATTAGACATAGTTTTATACGCCCCGTTAAGTCCCCTCTTCCACACCCTTTTCCTAACCTTAAAAGTCCCATACACTGAACCCTAGTTTCTTACAGGGAATCTGCACCAGCTGCGTCAGCATTTAGCTGGCTTGTTTCTGAATCTTCCCAGCTCCATAATTACAAATAATGTAAATAAGGCAGAGAAGAATTGGTTTCCCTTCCCTATGTGCTGTTTTGTGCGAAGAGCAAGCCCCCAACCCCCGTTTTATATGTTAACTTTGCTCCGTTAACTCAATTTAACTTATATTTTGGGGAAGTGCTTCATACTGCCAGGATGGCGGAAACAAAAGTCGTGCAATGATCACCATCAGAGTCTCCTTTTAAATTTTGATCAGTGAGGTTCTGAGCATGTTTGCAAGAACTGCCAGCCTAGCATCACAGATAAAATGCTCAACCAGATTGAAGACAGAACTGCTGGGCAATGGGGTTTCATGTGTTATTATCCTTTTTCTAAATGTCACTCTTAAGTATATTTTGCTGAAGTGATGACAAAGGGGATCTTCCATTTCATTTGCTAATATTAATTTATTCCAAACAGACAAGTTGGGTTTTGAAATAACTTCTCTGCGGACAGTATTAAGGGCATTTGGGAAATAGAGAGATTATGTTAAGTACAGTCTTGTCAGTGACTTGTCCATGCTCTGTGTGATAGTGTGCAGAGGCAGATGTGTGTACAATATAAGCATGGGAAGTCATTATAAGATTAATTTTGGCACTTGGAATCACACCCTTATTCCTGTCTCTTCGTTTGCTGTCTTTGCAAACTGACAGACATGCATCTTAATGCACCTCCCCTATATAAAGTTTTGTAGAAAATATGATGTAGCAATTTCATTTTTCTAGCCAAAGTCCTTACTGCTGTGATCTTTCAGCTTTTTTAAAAAAATAAAAAGCTCTCCGCTTTTAAACACATTCCACTAGGTTCCTCCTGTTTAATTATCATGTTGATGCCTTTACTTTTCTCTTCAAATGCCATTTTAAAATGAGATCAGATATAAATCTTGTAACTGGAGCCCTTCTGAAAGCTGCTACATCCTCAGTAAAGTTTATTGTGAATATCTGCCTCAGAAGAAGAGTAATATATAACATTAGCACATTTGGATTATGTATGATCCTTTTGTTAAAGGCTGACGACGTGATTCCATTACCAGGGGCAAGTCTGTGTAGTCCTGGTATGAAACCCCGTCTTCTCAAGAGTCTCAGCTTCCATGTGATAAAAGTGCCATACCTAAGGACTAGAAAGCAGCAAATACAACACCATTTTTTAAAAAAGGATCCGCTGAGGGGATCCTAGAAAGTACAGACTGGTTAGCTTAACATTTGTCCCTGGAAAACTGGTTGAGGGTATTGTTAAAGATAAAACAGCCAAGAACATAGAAGAACAAGCCTTGTCGAGCAGAGCTAACATGGCTTCTACAAAGGCAAGTCCCGTCTCACAAACCTTTTTCCATTCTTTGAGAGTATCGAAAAGCATATTGGTCAAGGTCATCTGGTTGATATGGTGTACCTGGACTTTCAAAAAGCTTTTGGGGTATTCTTGTGAATCAGTTGTTTGTTAAGAGGCAGCAAGGGAGGGTGGCTTCCAACAAATTAAGACATCAAACATTAAAAGCTTCCTGAGACAGGGCCACCTTCAGTTCTTTTCTAGAAGTTAAATAGTTGTATATTCCTTGACATCTGACGGGAGGGTGTTCCACAGGGTGGGCGTGACAACTGATAAGGTCCTTGTCTGGTTCCCTGTAACCTCATTTCTTGCAATGAGGAAACGGCCAGAAAGTCCTCAGAGCTGGATTTCAGTGTCCAAGATGAATGATGGGGGTGGAGACGATCTTTCAGGTACACATGGCCAAAGTCATTTAGGGCTTTAGAGGTCAGCATCAATAGTTTAAATTTGTGCTCAGAAACATACTGAGAGCCAATATAGGTCTTTCAGGACCTGTGTTATATGGTACTGGCAGCCGGTCCCAGTTACCAGCCTGGCAGCTGCATTCTGGATTAATTGTAGTTTCTGAGTCACCTTCAAAGGTAGCATGTACCACACTGGTGAGACAGGGCACAGGCAGGTAGGGTCTCAGCTGAGATACCAGATGGAGCTGGTAGACAGCTGCCCTGGACACAGAATTGACCTGTGCCTCCATGGACAGCTGTGAGTCCAAAATGACTCCCAGGCTATGCACCTGGTCCTTTAGGTAGTTACCCCATTCAGGACCACACCTTCCTGCCCCTTGCCCCCAGAAACAGTACTTTCGTCTTGTTGGGATTCTACTTCAATCCATAGACTGTCACCCACTCACCAACCGCCTCCAGACACTCACACAGGATATTCACCACCTTCACTTGTTCTGATTTAAGCAATATGTAGAGCTGAGTGTAGACGTGGGTGGCGCTGTGCATAAAACCTCAGTGCCTAGGACTTGCCGATCACATGGTTGGCGGTTTGAATCCCCGCGGCGGGGTGCGCTCCCGTCATTTGGTCCCAGCGCCTGCCAACCTAGCAGTTCGAAAGCAACCCCGGGTGCAAGTAGATAAATAGGGACCGCTTACCAGCGGGAAGGTAAACGGTGTTCCGTGTGCTGCGCTGGCTTGCCAGTTGCAGCTTGTCACGCTGGGCACGTGACCCGGAAGCGTCTGCAGACAGCGCTGGCTGCCGGCCTATAGAGTGAGATGAGCGCACAACCCTAGAGTCTGGCAAGACTGGCCCGTACGGGCAGGGGTACCTTTACCTAGAGCTGGGTATCATCTGCATATTGGTGAACAACCAGCCGGATGATCTCCCCCAGAAACTTCATATAGCTGTTAAAAAGCATGGTGGAGAGGACAGAGCCCTGAGGCACCCCACAAGTGAGTGCTCAGGGATTCCCTTATCGCCCACTTTTTGTACATGACCCAGGAGGAAGGAGTGGAACCACTACGTAACAGTGCCCCCAACTCTCAGCCCTCCTAGATGGTCCAGGAGGATACCATGGTTGATGGTATCAAAAGCTGGTGAGATCCAGCAGAACCAGGAAACAGCTGTGAGGAACTGCATATTACCACTAATGGTATAAAAATGCCAGAGCCCATCTTCAGCTACTTCCAGGCTTTCAGAGGAATCCAAGTTCATGTTAGCAGTGTCATGCAAGGAGACATGGCTTTCCCCACCATGACTGCAACATACTGCATTGGTCATGGTGGCCTTCTGGGGCTTTGATGAAGAGTTCCTGCATCACTTCAGAAGTGGCTAACCCTAGCATGAAAATTCTTCAAGGCAGAGAAAATATGATTTTGTTGTTCTCTGTTGCTTGACAGACCACATTTTGGTCTTTCTTCCTGTCTGTCCTTTTCTACTCTCTTATTTGCTAAAGGCATTGAATTTGCTACTGAAAGACGAGAATTGTTCATGGCCGATTGATTTAATTTAAAATCTGTCATTAATTACCTTAAGGAATATACTTGGTTGATCATAAATCCAGCATCTGCTCACTCGCCTGAATACTCTTGTGCAAAACTGTAATAAGTCTGTTTTGGTTATTTCCACTGTGCTTATGCTGAGTACTTGAGTCTTGTGATGGCACGCAATATTTCATAGTCTCTTAAAAATACATTGTGAAAATAGAGTAAGTAATTGTTTCCTGGAAAGAGCTAACACTAGGGATATATTTAGACTCTCAAAGGTGAATAATGATGGCTACAATGACCAGATGCTGCTCTTTGGGGCTGTACTGGTTGCCACAATGAAAGAATTAGTGAACTCTTTTGACTTTGTAGTGTAGGGTTTCATCACACATCTCCTTTGTTTGCTCTGTTGTATCACTGGACCTCTGCATCTCTCTCTCCTCTAGTAATTACAGAGTAAATGCAAGTTAAGCTATAATAATGCTGTCATGATGCCAATATACGCTTTTGGAGTTGTCAAGTTATGCCTTGTGAGTGTAAAATGGTAAGCCTTGAAGTGAGTAAATTTTCCTGAATAACATTCCATTCTCTCCCCACCTGATATGCTGTTTTATTGAGTACAGTCTGCATTCCATTGAAATCAATGTCAAAATGCTCTTGATTATAATGCACTGGGACTGCAGCCATTAATAGCATTGAGGAAATGCCTAGATTATAAATTCTTTAACAAAGGAATCCAGGTCCTAGTCAAGGAAGAATGGCTGGTTCTGCAGAGAATTTAGCTCAGTTCCTTTTATGTACATTCCCCAAGGGATAACAGTTAAAAACAAAACACAATAAAAACAATTTAAAAACCAAATACCCATTTTGGTTAACCATCACACACCTTCTTAATCCTGGCTATTGTCCACCAGCCCTAAAGAAGAAAAGCTTCAGGTCTGGATTCTCATATAAAATGAAGTCCCACAACATAGGAAGCTGCCGTATACTGGATTAAGCCACTGATCCATCTAGATCAGTGCAGTCTATCTGACTGGCAGCAGTTGTCCGTGGTCTCAGGCAAAGATGCTTTCCAGCCCTGCAAACTGAGTTCCTTCAGACTGGAAGTGCTAGTGACTGAACCCTGGGTGTTCTGTATTTGAAACAGATGCTCCATCACTGAGCTGTGGCCTCTCCTCTCAACCAGCAGAACACCTACTATATACAAGGCCTTGCTGTTCAGGCTCATGGCTGGCCCAGTAAGTGTCCTCTGCTGATCTTGGTGGCACAATGGGGAGAGTCAGTCTCTGAGGCATTTAGAGTACAAACAGAGATATGACAGAGCATGCTGCCATACTCAGTGGTTAAACTATTTCAGGACTACTATAAAATGTGCTGAAATTGCTTGTCCCAGCTCAGTGAGTCAGGGCAATACAAGCTTGGAAGTTAGCTTGTTTGTGGCAGGGGAAGCTTTCCTAAATGAGAGGTAACCATGTGAGTGTGTGGGAGAGACTTTATGATTTTTGAAACTTTGTATATTATGGTTGGGACTTCAGGATCTAGTGGAGTGATTTCATTGGTAAAGTCCTATAACCGCACAGTGAGAGTGGGGACCATGATTATGGGAGTGTGTGTGTGTGGGGGGGGGTCCCTGAGAGGAAGATGGTAAGGAAGTGTTGTCAGGAAAGCATCTTCCCCTGCCATTCTGAGTATTTTCCTTGCAACTTGACTTAAAAACTTTCCATTTTGCTTGAAAAGGTGTGCTAGCAAATGTACACTAGCTTTCTTAGGGGCGAAACTGGGCTTTATTTCACCCAGGTCAAAGACCCAGTTTGGCACATCCAGACCCTCCAAGTGTCCCTATTTCCCAGGGACAATCCTGGATTTGCAGAAGCCATCCCAGTTTCTGATTTGATCCTGGAATGCCCCAATTTCCTAAGGACGTTCCTATTTTCATCAGAGAAAGGTTTCGGGGTACAGAGTTATGAGACCCCATGATGAACCAAGGAGGTAAGTAACTATACAACCTTTAAAAGATATCTGAAGGCAGCCCTGTATCATGTTTAATGTTTCATTATGTTTTTTATATATGTTGGAAGCCACCTAGAGTGGCTGGGGCAACACAGCCAGATGGGTGGGGTATGAATAATAAAATGATTGTTATGATGATGTTGGAATAGGCTGTCCCTATTTTCAACAGAGAAATGTTGGAGGGTATGGACCCCCCCCCCCACATCTGCACACACACAGAGGCTGGGAGCCTCAATGGTGCCCCTCTGGAGGCTTCACCCAAGTCAAAAAATCCAGCTATCATCGCCCCCCCCCCATGGCACTGGCTTTCTTCTACCGCCATGGACGAAAGGAGTAATTCCTGTTCTCTGTTCAGCAAACAGGGAACCTCTGAGATACTCCTCACTACCGCACACCTCACAGCTTTAGAGGTCTAAAGGCAGGAAGCCCTGTGAAACCTGCTGGTAGAAAGATACATGGAGTGCATAAGCACCTATTAAGGCTATGAAGTGCATGACACAGGTATGTGCAATCCACATGCATTTTTGCACAGTGCAAGGTACCCTATTTATTTTCTTTGTAAAGCCCCTTCAACTCAAGACTGACCCTTTACAAAGAATCTCCATTCAAATTCATGCTTTTGCTTTGAACTTCCCCCCTAATGTTTTGCTCCCCATCTCCTTTATTTTTCTTCCTTGGTTCCCATTTTTAAAGGTGTCTAAAGGAACTCCTGGATGTAATTGCTTGTGCTCTGTCACCATTGCTAAAGAGTCTGTGAAGTGTGTAAAGCCAAATAATTAATGGCCTTTAATTAAAATGATGGAAAGGTGTATTTATTTCAACTTTCAGAAAGCCAAGAGAGCCATGTTTTCCCAGGTGTTCTGAGGCGCATCACGTAGTTCAGCTGTTTCCTGTCATTTTTTCCTCTGCATCTCACTGACTTCTGTGACCCTTGTTCTTAACCTTGATTTTTTTCTTGTATATCAAAGGGAGAACCAATCAGCTTTCACTAAACTGCAGACTAAGAATGTGTCAAAATCATTTACTATAGTTCACTTAAAATAGTAGCTCTTGGGATATGGTTTAACAAATATTTTTTAAAAAATAAATTGCATAACTGACTGTCACCATCCAATTGGAAATCAAGTCTAACATCATTTTGCATTTTCAATATTCAATAATGCAAAAACTTACCAAGTAGCACAGGTGTACAAGAAAGTGTACTTAAACTTTCATGAAAGTTCCTGCGTGTCATAGTTTTTGGGGTTTTTTTGGATGAAACTACCTGTTGTTCTTCACCAAAGGATAGACTCAAGTACTGTCCTTAAAACCCCATGTTCCCTTTGCGACAGCAGCAATGACTGATTGGACCTGGAATTTGTTAGATTCTGCTGGGCTTCAATTCTAGTTGAGAAATAAATGAAAATATTGTGAGGAAAAGGCATTGATCAGGATCAGCATGGTATAGAGGGCCCCCATATGGACTCTGAGGGGAGGATTGACCACGGCAAACCCAAGCGTGTGTGTCCTTCCAGTGAGCACTCAGGGCTGATTTCCTTCAGAATGGATAAGTTTGATCTTCTTGCAGTCCATGGGACTCTCAAGAGTCTCCTCCAGCACCATAATTCAAAAGCATCAATTCTTCGGCGATCAGCCTTCTTTATGGTCCAGCTCTCACTTCCATTCATCACTACTGGGAAAACCATAGCTTTAACTATTGTTGACCTTTGTTGGCAAGGTGATGTCTCCGCTTTTTAAGAAGCTGTCTAGGTTTGTCATTGCTTTTCTCCCAAGAAAACTCCATGGACAAAGACAACAGGCATATCACCATTGTACATTCTGATTATTTTGCTACTCTCATGAGTCACAAAATGCGCCTGCCTGGGCAAATGCTACTTGAAGTTTTGCAATCTTTTCCCCTTGCTGAATAATCCAGAAATGAAACAGCTGGGTTATGTCCTCCAGGATGATAGACTGGCACAAAGGATGTGATTGATGATCTTGGTCTGCAGCCAGACTCCCAGTTTCCATCCTCTCCAGGTAAATGGATAATATTACTCCTACCATCAGACTGGTCTAGAATAGGACATTATTATGACTACTAAAAGTGACGCGGGTGGCACTGTGGTCTAAACCACAGAGCCTAGGGCTTGCCGATCAGAAGGTCGCGGTTCGAATCCCCGCGACGGGGTGAGCTCCCGCTGCTTGGCCCCTGCTCCTGCCAACCTAGCAGTTCGAAAGCACGTCAAAGTGCAAGTAGATAAATAGGTACCGCTCCGGCGGAAAGGTAAACGGCATTTCCGTGCGCTGCTCTGGTTTTCCAGAAGCGGCTTAGTCATGCTGGCCACATGACCGGAAGCTGTCTGCGGACAAATGCCGGCTCCCTCGACCTATAGAGTGAGATGAGTACCACAACCCCAGAATCGTCCACGACTGGACCTAATGGTCAGGGGTACCTTTACATTTATGACTACTATAGAAAAGGCCCAATATTATGTTCCCCAGCAAACCTGCTCGCTGAATTGGAAGGTTCTCCTCTGACAATGTCTGACCTAACTCATATTGGAGAAGGTGTCCCTTCATATGAACCTAGGCCCAACCTAGGCTTTCCCGGTACAATTCAAGCTGTTGCCAGAGGCGGATTCAGGTGTGTGTGGCCAGTTCAGTCACATGGGATGCAGAGCATTCTGGGTGCCGCGGAGGACACTGCATCTACAATATATAATGGAAGGGAGGAAGGGGCACAGAATTTTGAAATTGCACGGCGTTGCCCAAGGTCCACCACTGCTGTTGCTAACCTTTATTCGATTTGGAAACAAGTGTGGCTCCTTTGGACCAAACTAGAGGAGGGGTGAAATCCATGGCCCTATTTTATGGATGTGGATTTGTTTTAAATAGTGGGATTTGGGATTATAGTAGTGGGCAGAGGTTTTTTTTAACTCCGTTCTCTTGCACCAGTGGCAGCTTGCTTCTTGCACAGCAGGGGAAGGCAAGGACCCCCCCAAAAAACCATGGAAAATAGGAAAATTATGCTGTTTCTGGTGTACCTTTTTAAAACAATGAGATATGAGCAATGCACTCACTACTTTGGCACTTTAAAATATGTGTAAAATGAACTTTTCAGCTCTCCTTTTCAACAATCTAGCTGCTGTTTTCTGGACTAGTTGTAGTTTCCAGCTGGTTTTTAAACAAAGTTGCCCAGGAGGGGGAAAAGGAAAGGAGAACAGCCTTCATTCCAGCTGAGAATTTTCCATTCCAGTACCATAGTATACTATTCTTTACAATTATACTTTTAGCAAAGAAGTGGCATTTAAACTGATCTGTTTTGATATCCTTATTTCAAACGTGACATAGTAGCAATGTTACTAGCCAATTCTCTGAAGCTTGGTGAAAAGGGAAGAGTAATAGAAGAAAATGATGAATGAACCTAGAAGCAGAGATCTAGGCTAATTATAATTTTTTAAAGTGGCAGAGGATAAAAAGCATTTCTTCCCCTGAAAAAGAGAAGAAATATGAATAACTTTGGCTCATGCAGCTGAGATGATGTGAAACAATCCATAACAAATGACTGAAATAAACTGTGCTGTCTGCATGCAGAGGAATTCAGCTGAGGGAACTACAAGCTGGCTTGCTAACATGTCATTCACAATTTGGCAAGCTAAGAAAATGCAGACCCTAAACTGATGAATATTTAGAAGGGTAGATAAAATGGTATTGGTGTATGAAAATAGTAAACAAATCCTAAAGGAAGAAAAGTTTCTGGGGAAAATATGATGTGGAGATCAACTTGTCCTTACAGTTTACTGGGAAAATGCCTGTTGTCATGACTTGGGTGGTGATAAGGGGTGATAAGGGTTGGCGACAGGAGACCTGCTCTCCAAGTGATTTTATTATTGGTCCCACTCTGACAAGGGAAGTGTGCTGTGGGAAGGAAGCTGTGAAGAGAAGTCTGCACTCCTAACCTGTGTACCCCTTTTTTTGCTATTGCAGACAGACTCCTTGCCACTTTTTTCCAATGTGCTTCAGTTGGATCTATGTTTAAATGCACTGACCTGCCACCGTCACGTCTGGCTTGGCCTCCAGGAGCATTCATTAGAGCATGTTGATCTGTTTGCAGCTCATGAACAGATGGTGAACACATTAAAATACTTCTGCAGTAATATCTACTTCACACGTGTCCTAACCTCTGTAAGGTTTTTTTGTGCACTCATGAGCAATTTCTGTATTTTATTCCAGAAATGATTGCACTTCACTGGTGGGTGAAATTATTCCCTGGTGTGTTTTGTGAACTGACTAGAACAGAAAATAAGCCAGCAGCTGAAGGTCAGATACCTCAAAAATCTTCATGGCTAAAAATTACTATAGGAAACAAATATTATCCGTCCTACTTTAACTATCCAAAGCTACAGCGTGTGTGTGTGCTTGAGGGTGGGTGCAAGCTGTGTCAAGCCATTGGGGGTTTGTGGCAAGTTTAAACCGCAGCAGCAGAGCCTGGCTACAGCTTACTTTTACTCTCTTGCCTCTTGCAAACAAAGTAATACAAAGAGCCTCTACCTAAGCGGCATTGAATTTTGGTCATGGACTTTCCCCATGTTTGGTCAGACAAATTCAGGTATCACACACACTCCTTGTGCTGAGGATTCAGGAACTTCCATAGGGTACCACACACTTCCCTGAGGTCTTAAAAATCATTCTTCAGAGGGTTTTGCACAATTCTGCCAAAGCTCTGTTTAGTTATGATGTTTGGGATGACAGTAATTAAACTCTGAATGGTAGTTGCCTTAAAACCAGCATAGCTGGGGGTGGTGGAAAACACCTGCGAGTTGGAATCTTAACACCCCACAGACATTTTCTATGAGAAAACTCATAAATAAACTGTGGCATTTACCTATTGCTAAACAGGACAGGAGAACTGAAATTAGAATATTTTAGTTACAAATATAAGAAAATTGTATTCTGCTACTCATGGTACACCGAAAAGGCCAGGCCACAGCCATGAATTTGATGGCATGATGGCATATGCTTCATCCAGTTTAGACACAACATTCTTCTCACACTTCTCACACCATCATTTAGGGGAAAGCTTGCACGTGCATGATGTCTGGCATGGTGACTTGTTTTGCGATGTGTGTGTGCGTACGCACACACTGGTATAGTCGTCTGCTCCCCATCTGTGTATTTGTGACAAAATGCATGATATGTGATAACCCTGCTTCACAGTTCCGTATTTTCAGGCACGAAACATTTTCAATGTACACATTTAAAAGTGCATGTGTATGATCTTTGCAATTACCATCCAGATACATTCGCTGGGTGTTCAGGGGTGGGCACAACTGTTGTAATGGGCACTACTAGGTGTGAATGGCAAAGCTACACCATTAGAGCACTGTTGCAAAGGGCGTCGTCATGCATGGGGATCACACTTGTGTATAACTGCTTGTCCTGTCAGTCCAAAGATCATGTAAAATATGCAATGTGGTGTCAGACTATGTAGAACAAGATTTTTGAATGACAGCTAAGCAGCTACCTGGAACTAAGGAAACCTTGCCTTGTCCCTCACATCTCTTTTATCCATGGAAACAGGTGGCTTTCTGTTGACTTTCCCCACTGATGTTCTGACTATATTGGGGGAAGATTCAAATCTGGAACATAATGAACATTAAGATTTAACTCTGTAATGAAATATTAAAGTTAAAAGCTACCATTGTCGTATTTAAAACTGCCAGGGAAGAATCTGCGTCTAGGAGTTCTAATTTTAGCTAGAGAAAAGAAGTATCAAAGCAGCAGGAAGAGGACAATCTGGAAGCAGGGCTGACAGACACCAAAGGAAAACTACACTTTAACAGAAAAGTGATTCTAAAACCCAGGCGCTATCATAAAATAAAGAAACATTCAAGTGATTTAGCTGGGGGGGGGGAGTCACAGAGAAGAACATGGCTTGTCATTTGTGATTGCTTTTCAAATGTCCCAGAGGAATGTTTTCTGGAGTTCAATGATTAGCAGGAGGAAGATGATGAGGGGAAGATGTCAGCTTCAGTGAAACCCTTCAGTCGGGGCCACGTAAAGCAGTCTGTGGCAGGCCTGAGAGACAGAGAATTAAGTTCAACTGTAAGCTAGAAGGAAGAGATTAGGTGTTCATCTTTGAAGCTGCCACAAAACCTGAAGCAGTCAACATCGTGTATAATCAGTAACAGAGAACAACTTGGACAGCATCCGTCACACCAGCACAAAAGACGTGACTGGGAAATTCACTGCTGAAATCCTGTCGCCTTGTACAATATTTACCTTTCAGCTGTTAACAACTAGTGGTTGTACTGGAGTTTAATTTTACTTGGTTTTTGGCTGTCTAAGGCTGTGTAAGACTAGGCTGATTTTAGGTTTATTTTAAAATTTGCTGTTTAGAGGTTTCACCGGCGCTATTTTTCTAGAAAAAGAGGTGCCAGAATTCAGCATGAACGCCTCCCTTGTTCTCTTATAATGGTAATGGCGCCCACTTGAGAGGGGCTGGAAGTGAGTTCCGGCTGAAAAAAAGCCCTGGGTCTCACACAATGACCACTGACACATTGAGAAATCTCCTTGCATGCTTTCAGATGATTTAGCAATCATTGCATAAAACTTCAAAAATAAATAAATTTATACGTAGCAACATTTAAATTGTCATACGGGGGAGGTCTCACATTTTACAGTGGTTTTTTCTTAGATATGACTAAGATATGACTATTTTTTTCCTAATCCTTTATTACAGCTGCCTCTATTTTCGAACGAAGGTTAACTAAGTAGGACAAAAACAGATACTCTGTTTACTATTCCTGAGTACTATTCCTGGTTTGACTTCTTTAACTGTAGGAGTTAAACTTTCACTCAGGCCACAGCTCCCTGCTGAAAGTGATGACAGTTTGTAATTCAACCCATTATGTTGAACTATCTATAAATCCTTTCATACATTTTAAAAAGAAACTTCAATCCAAAACCAAGATTCCCCCCCCCCCGATGCCTTGTCCAAGGAAATTAAAGTACAGCGGTACCTCGGGTTACATCCACTTCAGGTTACATTCGCTTCAGGTTACAGACTCTGCTAACCCAGAAATAGTACCTCGGGTTAAGAACTCTGCTTCAGGGTGAGAACAGAAATCATGCTCCAGCGGCGCGGCAGCAGCAGGAGGCCCCACTAGCTAAAGTGGTGCTTCAGGTTAAGAACAGTTTCAGGTTAAGAACGGACCTCCAGAATGAATTAAGTTCTTAACCTGAGGTACTACTGTACTGGGTAGCACACAGCAGAATTTTTCTTTTCTTTTCTTTTTTATTCAGCCCAGTTAATTATCAGTTACCAGAGAAATATAGTTTCATGACTTGACAGAAGTTACCCGTTTTCAACTTCAGCCTCAGTCAGAGTTTCCAGTGACAATGGCTTTTTTCTCTTGTGCATCTGAACCTGCTCCCTTTGGCTGATGCATCTGAGTATGATTTTTAAAAAAGCTTTATTTTCAAGCCACAAACTCCCCTTTTCCTCCCATTCTCCACAATTTGGGGACAATGTCCAAAGCTAGTTTTGACACTTCAAGTGACAGTCAGCACAGCTCAGGCTAAATCTGAAGGTTCCTGTTTCAGCAGATATTTCAAACCATAAGGCTTTTAGTTATTTTCAAATGAATGTTAAATAAAACATTATATGCTCCCAGCTGTGCACTTTTGTGGCAGGTGATGTTTTGGACGTTTCACGTGGTGCCTCATGTGGCCCCTGTATGAGGCCTATGCTGGGCTACTGCAGAAACAGCAAACAGTAAAATCTGGGGAAACAGGCTCTCCCTATCAGCCTGGAATGCCTTAAACAAACTTGATTTATTTCAGACAGGGAGCCACTTTACAGCACAGAGCAAACCAAGCACTCCTTCTTGGACTGTGTCCTCCAACATCCTGGCAAAGCTGGAGACTGTGATTGAAATAAGTTGGTTTTTTCCATTTGTTCCCGTAGGTTGTCCACAGAAATATTCATGAAATAATTAATTTGAAATCCCTTACTATTTCCTTCCCAGTCTTTTAAAGAAAAAAAGATTCTCCTTTTCATTTTGTGGAGTTATGTTTGGCAGTTATTTTGCTTGTCTCCAGGAAATGGAAAAAGTAATGGCGATGACATGAGAGGATGTTTGTTTGTTTGTTTGTTAGTTTACACTGGATGTTGGCACCAAGGCATCATTATATACAGTATTACAATGAGGAATGATGCCTCTCTTTTTTGTTTGTTTGCAGTGCTTTTAAATTGTGGAGGAATGAAGGGTCTGCGTCCATCATTACTTTAACATGTCATGCAACCCCAGGGTTGCCATTAGAGGTATGTCAACAGGGAACAACTGTCAATCACAGCTCATCAGTGACTCAGATCTGTTCCATTAATGCATGTAACTCATGTGATAATCTGCACTTGATTGCAGTAGTGCATGTGAAAATGATCTTGGTGGACCACAAGCTTCACATGAGTCAACAGCATGATGCAGCAGCAAAAAAAGTGAATCCTATTCTAGGCTACATCAACAGAAGTATAGAATCCAGATCATGCGAAGTAATAGTAACACTCTATTCTGCCTTGGACAGACCACACCAGAGGCAGATCTACACTCATGGTTATAAATACAAAAAAAGAGTTAAGGAATGGTTCTGATAACGATATAGCAATATGATGTTCTTTTTAATGTGACACCAGAGGTCCCCGCAGAGCAATCCCCCTTCCAAAAACCAGGTAGACCTTGTGGAATGGGATATTTTTTCTGTCTTGATGTTTTAGAATGATATTTTTAATATCATTCTAATAATGTTTAAAAGTTGGGTGTAGATCCAGCTCTGGAGTACTGTCTCCAATTCTGGGCACCACAATTTAAGAAGGATGTTGACAACCTGGAAGATGTGCAAGGAGGGCAACCAAGGTAATCAAGGGTCTGGAAAAGGGTGAAGGAGATGGGTATGTTTAGCCTGGAAAAGAGGAGACTGAGAGGAGATATGACAGCCATCTTCAAATGGCTGTCACATGGAAAAGGGAACATGCTTGTTTTCTCCTGCTCTGGAGGGCAGGACTCAAACCAATGGCTTCAAGTTGCAAGAAAGGAAATTCCACCTCAACACCAGGAAAAACTTTCTGACCGTAACAGCTGTTAGACAGTGGAACGGTCTCCCTTGGAAGGCGGTGGACTCTCCTTCCTTGGAGGTTTTAAACAGAGGTTGGATAGTCATCTGTCCTGGATGCTTTAGCTTAGATTCCTGCATTGCAGGGGGTTGGACTAGATGACCCTCGTGGTCCCTTCCAAATGTACAATTCACACACACACACACACACACACACACACACACAGCTTCCCAGGAGGGAGAGGGGTGAGGTGGCAAGGTTGGAGCTGAGCAGAAGCACTGGCAAAGCCAATGATTGCTCTTGCCACTCTCTGTATCCACCCCACTGGGAAAACCACCCCAGCTTTTAAGAAGAGTAAAACTTCTTAAAATAAACAATAATGAATAACTAGGGTAGTAAACAGGGGTAGAAAAGTATGAAGGCAGGCGAAATAAAAGGACTGGCTTTACTGTATATATCCCTTACAAAGGTGTGGGGGAAAGATTCTCTGATTAATAAAAATAACAATAAAGAACAGCATCATATTTTGTACAGTCAGGAATGGCTGTGGGTTGATAAATGTGGGCAACTGTCATCTTGAACAGTTTCTGCACGCATTTTATGTGGTGGGATAAACGGCAGCCTGGAAGCATGACATCAAAGGCTGCTAATAGGAAGAAGAGCCATCAGGCAGTCATCAAAGAGAAACTAGGGACCAGAGCAATAGCCACAGCAATTACTTAGTGTGAACACAAGAAGAGAGATCTGTAAAGTCCACTACATAGCCAATAAATCTGGTTTATATCTTTTCCTACCCTCAAGCAGTGCAGGGCATAGATATATCTTAAGCCAGAAATTGGTCTACAAAGCTTGGTTGTGATGTTCTGTCCTGGGCAAAGACAGAAATAAGACATCTTGTTTGTGGGCCTCTTCCCAGTCTGACTGTGGTTCATTGGGAAATTGGATTTGTTTCCTAGTTTTTCATATGTATGGAAAGGCATAAGGGCTGGTAGAGGAAACCCAGCCAGATGGGTGGGGTATAAAAGGTAAAGGGACCCCTGACCATTAGGTCCAGTCGTGGCTGACTCTGGGGTTGCGGCGCTCATCTCGCTTTACTGGCCGAGGGAGCTGGCGTGCAGCTTCCGGGACATGTGGCCAGCATGACTAAACCACTTCTGGCGAACCAGAGCAGCACATGGAAACGCCGTTTACCTTCCCGCTGGAGCGGTACCTATTTATCTGCTTGCACTTTGTGCTTTCGAACTGCTAGGTTGGCAGGAGCTCAGTGGTTTAAATAATATACAGTGTGTGTGTGTGTGTGTGTGTGTGTGTGTGTGTGTGTGTGTATATATATATATATATATATATATATATATATATATATATATAGTATAAGTAATATTAATAATAATAATAATGCTTGTAAGAGAGATGAAGGAAGCAGCCTCTGCCTGCAGCACATTTTGAAGCAATGTATGTACATGTTGAGGAAATAGAGCCATCTGGAAACTGAGAAAACTAAGATGCTAGCTGCTTCCTATTTTGTGAGAAAGTTCCCTATTTCGGAAGAAAATCCTTTCCACTTAACACTGAGTGAAGTTCCCCTCCAACTACAAGCACACAGAAGTGGGAGGCAAAGGCACCATAGAAATAGAATGATTTCCCCTTACCAAGGAAGTGCAGTGTCCATATTTGTGCCATGCAGATAGTTGTAGGTAATTTTTTTTTTCAAAAAATTGGGAATTGTAAGAGATGTTGGCCCATCAACCATTTCCGTCCCATGTCCCTTTTTTGCCCATTCAGTTTCTCTGTCCTGCAAAGTATATATTCCCCATAGTAGAGTCCTAACTTAAATGACAAAATAGCAGTCACCTTTTACAATAACTATTACTTTCCTTAAGGCCTCTCCTCTCAAGATGCATTTACTTAATACATGGCCACCCCAATTTATACCGTTAACATCCAGACTGAATCATTTCTCTTAATTATTTCACAATGATATGTTTTGTTACCCCATAACCTTTATTCAATACCTTCCAGCATAGTTTGGTGGCTTCATCCTTCTGAGACATGAACATATATCCATATTTTCCTCGGAAGATGATTCTCATGGGCTTTCTTAAGTCACTCTAGGGCTGCATTCACATGCCAATTTTATTTAATTTCCCCAGTGCTTCTGTAACTGACAATTTCCACATTATAACTGAGCTTTCACATGGCGGAAAAGTCCCTTCTGAAAATATAGCGACATATAGTGCAAGTTTAGTGCTCATTTCCAGAAAAAAGTGTGGGATGTAATCCACTGGGAGCAGTCAAATACAACATTCCTTGTTTTGTTAGAGTGGACATGCAAGGAAAAGTTTGGTCCAGCCAGTCGAACTTCCTGTTCCTCCTGGCCTGGCCTGGAGCATCCTTTCTGGCATGTGACTAGTAGATGGGCGTGACCTTTCCAGACCTGGTCAAAGGCCAAGTCATGCTGCTCCCTTCCTCTTTTTTCAACCTTCCTGTTTGTCCTGCCTGCTTCCTGCCACATCTGGACTGGACTGCTGGCTGCCACAGCAGCTCCCCAGTTCTCCCATATGGGGTAAACCTTTGTACATGTTTTGTAGCTTTAAGCCTAAAGCCTGCCTTCAGGGATCACGCTGTGCTCTGCCTGATCGTGAGTAAAACTACTTTTCGTTACTTATGAATAAGACTGCGGTGTCTTTATTCTTCTAGGGGGGAGTCAAAGGGGTCTTACCAGGAATATTAGAACATATCGCAATCTGGACAAGCCGGATTGAATTGCTTATTGTTTTAAGAAACTCACACGAGTTTGCAACCAGGTTTTTGCTGTGTAAGAAGGGGAATGCACTCTGCTAAGTGAAGGAACTTGCTAGCCCAAGTTAGGAAGGATATTAATAAACAATATATCCTCTCCTGTCACCCTCAACATTCCCACAAAAATGACTTTCAGAACATTTTACAAAAAATAAAATAAAATTCTAAGATAGTTCCTGCCCTTAGGTTAGGTTCACAATATGAAGACACAGCATATGAGGAAAAAAGAACAGGTGGACTAAAGAACAAATAAGCTCTAGCCCAAGACACCAAAGTTACAGCCACTGCCACTGATGTCTTGGCCATGTTGCTCTTGATGAAGAGCAGTCCCTCTCCTGAAGCCCCCCCCCCACAAAGTCCAGGAGCAGAGCTAGCGAGAACATCCAGGCCAGGAGCACAAGGCTGCTTCTGAGTGGACCTGAGTGAAGACTGCAACACTCAGGTTTGCTCCCCAGGCCCCGCCCCCAGCGTGCCACGGATTGGCTGAATTTGAACCGAGGGCCTGGTGGTGCCCAGATTGCTCCGTGGTGGCTAGGGAGGGGGAGCAGCAAGGGCTGCAACCAGTGCTCACTGCTGAATTGGAGAAAGAGGCCATTCTGTCACACCATTCTCCCCCCAGACACAGCTGGTGACCTTAGAAAAAGTTAGTTGTATCATGATGCACGTTTGCTTCCCGCTTTGGTGCTTTCACATTTTCCTTCTAGACTATTCCAACCTACCTATTACTACACCGGAATTGAGGTTAATTTAATCTGACGTATTTTAAGAAAGGAAAAAAATTAGTAGTAAAAATGCTTTCTTGCATTGATCATTAAAGTGACCTTCCCTCCTTCCCAGGGCCCCCTTTTCTGCTCAGTTCTGTCACATATCTTGCGCAGTCCTATTACCACCATAGCATTATATCTGTGCTGCCTCACTGAAAAGTGTCATTATTCATTTTCCCCTGCAAGGAAGTTACTTCAAAGCTCTAACACCTCATCTATGACTTTTATTCTCCCAGCAAAGAATGTGAAAAGGTAACATTTTCTCTGTCTCAATCAAGGAAGGATCCTCTCATTATTCACTTCTGCAATCACCAGCCCAGAATGCCCCTTTTATCTATACAGTCATCATCCACACAACAATGTATCTGGCTGATTTTAAATCAAAGTGTAGCTCTGGATATATTATAGAAATGGCTTTCTTTCACTCAGTTAACAATTCTCTCTTGTACTCTTGTCATATTGAGGGGTGCGGTGTCCCAAGTGAAGCTATTATTTGATCACTTTAAAAACTCACTGGGGGTGCCGATTTAGAGGCAGCTGTTTCTCCATTACAAAGTTCAGATTTAAAAACAAAACAAAACTGTACACCACCCGGGTTAAACTGAGAAATCTGCATAGCTAGAAATACAGAGTACAACATTTAATGTGGAATTCAATTGCCTGTCAAAATCTTGTGAGTTCTGTATCTCATATATATTGTTGGCATCCGTCAACAATCTGGGGGTGAAGTCAAATTGCTGCCCTAGCAGCGCCAAAGTGACCTCTCCAGAGTGCAAGCCTGGGCAGTGTGTGGGGGGGTCCTGGGCTACTCAGAGGACAACAAGACTCTCGTCTTCATTGATGTGGTCCAAAGGAAAGCAAAGCAATTCATTTGGCACCAGCTTGGCTGCTGGAAGGAGGCATATAAGGCACCATCCAACCACCTTAGGGACTCCACTCTGGATTTGTGTAGGGTTTACTCTTTAGCATTTTCTTCTTCCCAAAGATATCCTAAAGGCAGCAGAGGTTTAGGATCAGAATTTTCATTCTTCTAGATGGGCTACCTTTCCAGGTTGAGCCCCCTCACTTCCCTCTATGGCACATTCAGAAACTGCCTTATTGGCCATTCAACCCACCTCTCTCCTTCTCTGGCCTCGGCTTCTGGCTCAATTTCGGCCAGATTCCACCTCCTTTTTTGCCCAGAGGCTGCTGTGCAGCAACAACACTGCCTTGATTCACTGAGGCTGAAAAGTGAGACAGCTGGAGGAGAACAAGGCGAAGCCAAAGCTGCCACTTTACCAGTGTTGATCTTCCCTCCTTCCTTCCGTTCCCCCATGCAAATCTTTACTCCCCCCCCCCCAGATCCTGATGCTTCCTTACTCCAAGGCAAGTGTGCATAGTCTTACAGCCTGAAAAACAAGGAGTTTAGTAAAGAAACTGCCTTTTTATTCAACAGATGGAGCTCAGAGTGGTGTACACGGTTCTTCTCTTCCTCGTTTAATCTCCACAGCAACTCTGTGAGCTAGGTTCTGTTTATTGGTTGGAGATAAAGGTGTTGACCATGACCCGTTTCCCTTCACATTTGTTCATCACAACCACCCTGAGACGTAGGTGAGGGTGAGAGGCTGACATTGGTTCAAGGTGACCATATGAGCTTTAAGCAGAAGCTGGGATTTGAACCCGATACCTGAGTGTGTCACTGTGTACATTGGGCAGGTGTGGTTGGGGCAACTCAGCGCTCACATGTATTGGAATTGGAATGCTAAAAGCAGGTAACCTTTTGAAAGTTCCAGGGGGCACAAAACACTACAAGTCAACTTTTATGTGGGGACCACCAAGTGGTATGCATTGCAGTTGTGTTTAAAAGTCTGCTTTTGTACTTTTTCAGATAAAGCAAAGTTATTCCACACCATCACCTCCACCTCACTAAACTGCCGAGGGTGGGGAGGTGGGGTGGGCTCCATTCTGTGGTTCCCCTCAGTTACCAAATGTTTTTGGTCAGCCCTAGGTGCAAGTGACTGAGTGTAGATTTGAACCTGCTCTGATCTTAAGACTGATGCTCTGAAACTCAGCCACATTGTGTACATGTATTCCGTACGGCAACTTATCCTGATAATAGAATTTGACTTTCCAAGCTGCAATTTTTAAAATCCTGTTTCTAGATTGTCTAAAATGCCTTTCCTTGTCAATTGCTTTTGCCTCTCTTTCTTTTGAGCACCAGTACCATTTGCCCCCAGCAATCTGTTTGTTGATGCCAATGGAAGGACAGCCCGAGTGCAGCTGCGGTTTGTAGAGACAAAGAGAGAGATAGATGGAAGATTTTGCCAGTGCGTGAGATGTCGAATCTTCTTCTTCTTCTTCTTTGCCTTTGGCAGAACAGGGTCTACAAATGGGGAAGGGTTTTGTAGCATCTCTGTTGTAAACTATTCTTCAAATAGGCTTGATATAAAGCCAACGGGCTTCCCCACTATGAAATTCCAGATGCATGGCTATTAAAACACCTGTGTGTGCCACTTGGTTCTTTCAGTACCTTTTGGAAAAACCCATGTTTCCCATAAGGCTTTTGGCTTAAACCACTAAGCTGTAAATCCTGCAGAGTTTCAGTGGGATTCAAGTAGCCTGAGTGAGGGATTGTAGCTGGCAATGAAGTTTAATAGAACTTCTCAATATTTTCCAGTCCCCTTTCACACGTCAGTCCATGTGTGTAGGAAGAGGACCACCCCTTCTGGTCCTCATGTTAACCCGAACTTATATCTGTATGTTAAGCAGAGTGTATGCCCAGGAGATCCAAGGAACAGCCACTACCTGCAATCACATGGAGTATCTACACATGTGCTGTCGTGCAGCGAAGTCAGAATGCAGAGTCTTCACAGTAAATGAATAAAACTTTACTGAGGCAAAACATACTTCTTTACAAACACATAATGTAGGAGAGCAAGGTAAAACAGAAGAAGATTAGACTAGGCTAGAGAAGCACACTGAGCTCATTGTATTTATCCTTCCTGGCTCCGTATGTCTTCAAAGATACAGTATTTGTACAAAGGATGAGTCATCTAGAGGATGAGTCAGAGTGAGTCAGCTAGCTGAATGAATCTGCACTTTTCAGCATTTTTCAACACTTTATACACTTTACTGCTTCTGCTCTTCAAAGACCTTTGTCACATGACATGTGCAACTGTGTCTATGCAGTTGTATAGGAATAGCCCCTCCTTTGCAGATATCCTGCTGAGTGTATGGATATTGGGTTAGGAGGACCAGCAGGATGACACTGTGTCAGGAGATGGGCTTTCCTTCCATGTACATGGAAGAATGCACAAAAGGGTATCATTCTTCTGTTGCCTTTATCTCTCCTCCCTCTGTGGTTTCCTCCTGCTCCAAATTTAGAATATGAGCTCCTTAGAGGCAGGGAGCGCTCTCTCTCTCTCTCTCTCTCTCTCTCTCTCTCTCTCATTCTCTCTCTCTCTCTCTCTCTCTCTCTCTCTCTCTCTCTCTCATTCTCTCTCCCTCTCTCTGTGTGTGTGTGTTAATGTCTTACCTACTAGTGCACTTTACTTACTCCCCTGGAAGTCAGTTTTGGAGGGTGTTAAGCAGCAAAAAGTTGGAAAATGGAGAGCTTATCCACACTTCCAATTGTCCCATGTCTAGAAAGCACAGGTCTGAGCGGTTTTCCCTTCCACCCGGAAATCAAATTGGGACAAATGACAATCCGTGGAAAAGCCAATTGCTGTTTGCTCTGATTCAGTGCCAAACTGCAGGTTTTCTCAAGGGAAAGTGGCCAGGCAAAGGTGGATGAGCCCCCTTGTGTGTTAAATGTGCATATACGAATGTTGTTAAGGACCTCCTGATCCCCTGTACATTGGCCTGATCCCTGAGGTCTTGGGCAGGGTCCTCTGCTAGTGGCAGCCGTGGCTCAGATGCATAGCTTGGCTCATAAGACCTAGAAGCCATGCATTCAGTGTAGTGGGCCAAAGCCTATGGAACTCCCTCCAGTCCAAGCTCAGGTGGCACCTTCCTTGCCGACTAGACTTCCTTCTTCCAGCAGGCATTTTCAGGTAACATTTGGTTTTATGATAATGTTATATTGTCCCGTTTTCTGTGAATTGTTTTTACGTTTGCCACTTAAAAGTGCTAAATAAATAAAATAAAATAACAAAGAGCTTGCTGTGCACCCTCTGGTAGCTGTGTGGTTGGTGTGATACTGATGCAGAATTTGTTCTGCCTGCTGGATGCCTCTGGGAGCTGCTGCTGGTTTGATTTTGGGGCCACCCTCGCCTTTCACTGCCACCTCCATGCTCCACTTTTGAGCCAAGAGTATTGCTGAACATAAGAGGTCCTGGAGAGAGCGTATGATATTTTACATTGATAGAA
The DNA here is from genome assembly GCF_965113315.1 of Podarcis vaucheri. Classification (NCBI taxonomy): domain Eukaryota; kingdom Metazoa; phylum Chordata; class Lepidosauria; order Squamata; family Lacertidae; genus Podarcis; species Podarcis vaucheri. Next base: position 110,173,853 of record NC_138762.1, read on the forward strand.
TGTCAACCTTTTATAAAAATTAAATCTGTTATCATTAGCCTTTTACTTTATATAAGATGATAACAAAGGAAAATCAAAGCAAGTCTTCTAAACTGTCCAGAGTAATTATCTTTCCAGAATGGCCTTTCTGTACAATGGCAGCAATTACGAAAAATGAAAGACGGGCTTCTCATTTTAATCCAATTAGCTTCCTACATTTACAACATCTCCTTGGTTTCCTTTTTTTTAAGCTCAGATTTTTATGAAGTGGAGCATCCCCTTCTCCTTCTGGTGACAGGAAAGAGAAGTAAGATGTAGAGAGTGAAGTCATAGAAGTGGACTGGGCAGCTAACTGGGGTGTTGTTGTTTAAGGGGTACTGAGGCACTGACACTGGCAGAACTATAAATTCTCAAGCTGTTTCCAAAATGGTTCCAGAAGAGACTAATACCTCCCTTTTCACATTTTCTTCATGATAAGGGATCTACTGCACCATATTACATCTGTAATTTTGGAAGACTCTGGTCATGGAGCAGGACGCATCCTGCAGCTCCTCTCCATGCCAGTATTTCCTCAGTTTCTCGGAGGAGCAACACTGGTGTTCCATGTGGTTTTGTCTTCCTTTCATATGTATATTTGTGAGGCAGAAACAAGCTGCATTGCAACAGCTCTCCTAAAACAAGTGAGAAGAAGCCCTCAGAGTAAACACCTGAATTTTCCACTGTGTTGCAACCTGCAAGAGTTTTGGAGGACTCAACCATGGGAAATAGAAGCCAACTACTTCGTTTCTGTAACCTTTGGTGCCAATTTAGCTAAACACGTGCCTGAAGCTCTTTTTTCCATTCATCATAACCCATCCTGAAATGTGGGTACCTTTACAATTTATATTGTTTTTATAACAAAATTGTTGCCCACAAAACCACAGGGAAGGAAGTAAATCCCTTTTAGCTCTCCCTGCTCCCCAAAACCACCTTTAAAGGTACCTAGCAAGAAAAGCACTGTGTCTATTTGCCTGCAGTTTGGCAGCTTTCTGACCTAGGGGCATTCAGATCTAAACCAAATCAGACAGCCTCCAAAGTGATTCAGACCAAATTTGCCTGGGTTTTTTAAAGCAGTAATTGGGGTCCAAGCCAAATCTCGTGGTCATTGCACAACCTTAAATTACAAAATCAACTTTCCCATTGGAATCAGTGGGACTTCTTAATGCTGAATTTTGACTGCATCACACCCTGTGCTTTTTCTTGAATTGGTATCAATGCAATCTAGGAAGAGAGGTAGCTCTACTGTGAAGCTAACACTTTCCAAGCATTTACTCCTTAACAAGTAGACCAAAGCAGCTCTATTGAGGTACTCATTCATTTTATAAAAGTAACTGAAAAACTGCAGGAGGCTAATTGTATGAATCCATATTCACTTTCTGTTAAGAATATCACAAGAGAGTGCTCATTAACATTTGTACATTTTTATACCCTCTGGATGAATGGTAAAATCCCAGCCATCATTACAAACCGTTTGCTCCTTCTTTCCATCTATAATATGCAGTCACTGTGCAGAGTAACGTTAGAGGAAAGTCGCTGCCCCGAAGACAGTGCGATTTAAAAGAAAGGGAAGGCTACATAGGGAAGAAATGAAAGTGAGAGAGGCAAAATTAAAGGGAAGAAGAGATTTTACGCATCTTTAGACTTTGTTTTGGTGAGGGGTTGAGGGCCAGCTGTGGAAGGTGGAGAGAGGGGTAGAACTGTTGGCAAGAAGGGGGCAGGAGTCTGTTGTCTTAAGTATACTTAAGCCACAACCTTCATAGAAGAGCTGAGCTTTGAGAAGGGCTTTGAAAGAAGACAGAGGTCTCACCATGCAGATATTCTGGGTTTGAATATTGGGTATAAGGGTCAGCAAAGAAGAAAAGCCTGAGCTGCTTAAGGGAATAGGAGATTTTTGGATGGCTTAGGTTGCAATCCTGTGTGCACACTGGGAATAAACTCCGTTGTGGCACATCTGAAGGAGAGAGCTCTTCAGTTATAACACAGAAAGCATACCCTCCAAGTGTCCCTATTTTCCAGGGACAATCCTGAAATTACAGAAGCTGTCCCGGCTGGGGTCTCCTCCTTCCTTCCCAAGACTCATTTAATGGCTTCCAGGTGCCTTCTCTCCTCCTGCCTAGGAAGAGAATGAAGGTGTTAAGACAACAGACTCCTGCCCCCTTCTTGCCAACAGTTCTACCCCTCTCTCCACCTTCCACAGCTGGCTCCAACCCCAATGAAGTTTGAGGATGTTGAGTGGGCTGGCCACACGGAGTGGAGCAGGCAGATTCTTACCAAGCCATGGGAATGACAGACTAAGCTGAGGAGAGCACGCTGCCTCCACACCTGGTGCACATGCACAGCAGTGCTTAATTCCTTCATGCAGTAATTAGACCTAAGTGTGTTGGTTATATGAGGCTGCTTATTCCACACTCCCTTCTACTACAAACTGGGATTTTGAGCAATTTATGAGCAGGTTTTGGGCCTTTAATATTCAGTATGTCCAGATTGCACTAGGTAGAAATCAGCAGGGAACTATGCTCAAGCATGCTATTTATGGTCTACTTTAAAGTGTGCCAGTGGTGGGTATTTTTTCTCAACTTAAGGTAAAGGGGTTGACATTATATTACAGATTCGTTTTAGAGGCTGTTCCTTAATGTCTTCCTTTTTTCAGTGTAAGATTTGCATAATTGATGATCAGGTTCTACCAGTTGTCATGTTTATATGACAATAGTCATTGTCTATGTCAGCATGAATGGTAGAGTATCAAAGGCACAGAGACTGAATCATTATCCCCTCCCCCCAAAAAAAGTGTAATAATTCTTCAATCTGAGCTATGTTTATTGGAACTAAGTCCCACTGAGTTCAATGGGTCTTATTCCTAGTGTACTTAGGCATCAAGTCACCTCAAGTGTATATGGATTTCACACTTGATTGTTTTAGCAAACATGCCCACTCACCTGGGAATTCAGGAAACAAAGAGTACTGTGGGGACCTAGAAGTGTTTAACAATGGTCTCAGTATCTTCACTAACTACAATTTCCAGGAGTCTTTGGGGGAAGCTGTGCCAGTAAAACCAATATAAGTGATCAGAGTGTGTATTAACCTTCCCCAGCCTTGGCTTCTCCAGGAATTTTGGACTGCAGCTCCATCAGTCCAAGCCAGTATTGGTATTCCCAACAGCATGATGTGTGTTAGTATTTATAAACTGGGAACAAATGAGAAATCTCAAGGGAAAAGCCCTGCATATAGTCCGACTATGGAAATGAAGTTCATTCTGTTCTCTGTCTAAATTAAAACTCCATCACGATCTTTTAAGATAGTATTGTTCAAATGTTCTACCTTTTAGGAACAAGTCCGCCCCTGGCTACAGGCCTCTTCACACATCCATTGAATGAAAGGGGCTCCAGAGAGTTACTGGGAAATGGAGTCTTGCTCCTTGTCCTGCTTCCTGGATGTCTGCACATTGATGCAGCTTTCTAAGCCAGGGAAGCCTATTTGTGAGCAGCTACTTGTGACCTGGAAGTGTCTCCGGACAGCGCTGGCCCCCGGCCAATAGATGTGAGATGGGCGCACAAACCCCAGAGTCTGTCAAGACTGGCCCGTTCGGGCAGGGGTACCTTTACCTTTACCTTTACTTGTGCATAGATTTCCCCACTGCAGACATCAGTGCCAGTAAACATGTTCAGGGTGTTGTGCAGCTTCACGTCCAACCATCTCATAGATCCTGTACGCATAAAGGAGACTTAAATGTTGAATGGAAAGGTTGCTAGTGGTGAGCAAACTGTCTTTCCATGCAGTTTGTCTGCTGCCATTGCTGGTTTTTTTACTCCTGGTAACCTTCCAAATATCCTCCTGGTTTTCTGTAACACAGTGTGAAAATCACTGGTTTAGACCTTTGGGGTAACCACAACCATCTTGTCCAAAGGATACTTCTTTTAGCTTTTGCTTTCAGCAATGCTGTTCTGACCAGAAGGCATAAATACCCTATGGTCCTTAGCACAGCAATAAAACTGACAAGGTCTGCTCTTTATAACAACCTAATTAATACAATCACATTAGCTTTTTACATCTTGCTTTAGTGTTCTTTCGGGATATGAGGACCACTGACCTCTAAACTAAGAGTGTGTTCTTTAAGGCAGTTATCATATTACATTTGCCCTTATGCATTTCTTATGTTCATAGAAATTTTATTGGGCCTTATTCTGTTCACCATTGTGCTCAGACACGGTTCTGGGCTCGCACACCCTTAAGTGAGTCAACTGTCAGAGAAATAGGGTTGAGTGTCATCACTTCATAATCCACATTCCAAATCTTCTAATGGCTGCTCCCAACAGCTTCATACAGATATTAAATAGCTTAGGGTACAAGTTGGTAACCATAATTTTCATTTCACCAAACCAGTCCAGGAGGATATCATTGTCAATGGTAGCAAAAGCCAATGAGAGATGAAATAAGAATAATGGGAACTTACTCCCCCATCTCTCTTGATAAAGGTCATCCATCAGGGCAAACAGCAATATCTAACCTCAAAATTATGTCTGAACACATATTGAAATGAGATTAAATAACAAGTAACCACCAAGCATGCCTGAAGTCAGTGGTGTTGCAACGGGGGGGGGGGAGGTGCGGTGCGCCCCGGGTGCCATGTCTGGGGGGGTGACAAGAAGGCAGCGCATGTGTGGCGTCGCATGCATGCACTTTACATAACAACGCTGCACATATGCTGTGCATAGCGGTTTGCCAGTGGCGGTGCTCCAGCGCCGTACGGATGGTGGTGGGATCCTTCCGTCACTGCTACAGCCGCAACCAGAGGATCCCAGCACCCTCTGTACGGTGCTGGAGCGCCGCCACTGGCAAAGTGCTATGTACAGCACTTGTGCGGTGTCATTACGTACGGCGCATGCACTGTACGTAGCGACACTACACATGTGCCGTACATAGCAGTTTGCCACCCCGGGTGTCACGACGCCTTCATTCGCTCCTGCCTGAAGTCATGCCACAACTACAGTGGTACCTTGGTTTTCAAACGTCTTTGTTGATGAACGTTTCAGAACTCGAATGCCGTAAACCCAAAAGTAAATGCTTCCATTTTCGAACATGCCTCAGAAGTCGAATGGCTTCCACTGGGTGTATATGTCATTTTTCTCAATTTTCTTTATTAAATTTGCAGACCACCTTTTGTGCCTTGGTTTTTGAACATTTCAGAACTCGAATGGTCTTCCAGAACAGATTACGTTCAAAAACCGAGATACCACTGTATTTCAGAAGGGTGTGTGTGCTACCAGTGGAATGGTAGATGCAGAAAACCATTAAGCCCTTGAGGATGGCAGGCACCACTGTCTCATGTTGTGGACCCTGGACCCAGACTGTAAGCTGCCCTCCCCCAAGCTAGCCAAGAGAAACATAGGGCACAGGGTTAGCCATATTGCTGTAAGCACCTTGTCCACATCATCAGGCCACATCAACTGAAACTGATCCCACAAAATTGGTCTAGACATAGCATTGCACATCTCACTTGGACTTACTCTTAAGACAGCATCAGGTTCAACAAAGAGACTGGTGAGTTTATCCTCAAGGTGCCATGTCAAAGCGTCACAGCAAGCCATCAAGGGATCCAAAGCTTCATTAGCTGAGAAAGGTGTCAACAACCGCCAGAAAATTCTTAAAAGCTCAGCTGAGGATGCAATGAAGCAGCCAAGGAGGCCCGCTTAACCAGCCACACAATAATGCACAAGGTACATTTTCAGCTGCCTATGCAATGGGACCTGCCATTTGTGATCCAACACTGTCCAACCTGTTTCGTTCCCCAACTCTCATGATATTGTCCTGAATGAATAAGTGGATACATCCACAGCAGTAACAGATATGGGGATATGCCAGCCAAGATAAGGGTCTGCAATGAAAAAATAAATAAAGGTTGAACGGGAATACCTTGGGGAATACTTAAAAAGAGAAGATGTCAGATTTAATCAGCAAGTAGGAATAACTTTCTGAACAGCAGTCAACATAAGCCAAGGGAAAGATAGGGTGAAAGAAGGGTGGAGAAATAAATGGAGCTGCAGCAAACTAAGTTTTTTCCAGAATGCCAATGAGGGTTAGGTTGGGAAGCTTGAACAAATTAATGAAATATTGTAAGATGGAAAATGTAAAAGATGTTAAACAAACATTGGAGAATGCATAAACAACAATAATAAGATAATTCCTCAGATTTCTGAAATATTTCCTGCCTCCAGCTTGTATTCCTCTGCTTTTGACATGATGCATTGGCCCATTTGCTTGCCATCTTCTAAGGCTGCAGGAGCAGAAAGCATCATACAGACCAGGAAAGGCAGAGCTGGCTGGTCAATGATCAAAGTTGGCATAAAAGAGTGAAAAGCACTACCTGCCAGAATAATTACTTTGGGGGGTTAAATTTAGGTAAGCGTAATTTGCCTGTAAGCGTACGAGACTTGATCAGTTGTGTACACACGCTGGAGTTTAAATAAGGCCATTCTGGGGGAACTAAAGCATTGGCCCCTATCCAACTCTAGTCATGCCTAATTGGTCGTATGTAATTACAGATGGCCTCAGACGGAGAAATGTAACGCCGTTCATATCAAAAGACAAATCCAGACACTTCAGAGGTGAGCATTGCAAGGCAGATGGAAATAATTCACCTGAATCCTGATTAGCTAAGTGTGGGGGAGGCTGCTCCCCCCCCCACTGATCTCTCTCTTACTGGATCAAGGAGGACATGCTTGAATGGTGCAGATTTATAATTTAAAATTATGTAGAAATATGATTCCATTTTTAAGTATCTGGGGAAGTTTTGTTTTCTCTGAAATATTTTTGGATTTTCTTGATTTCCTCAGTAAGGTGCTAAAAAGACAAAAGGGTGTTGGGCTTGTTCAGGTCATAGAATCATAGAATCATAGAGTTGGAAGAGACCACAAGGGCCATCGAGTCCAACCCCCTGCCAAGCAGGAAACACCATCAGAGCACTCCTGACATATGGTTGTCAAGCCTCTGCTTAAAGACCTCCAAAGTAGGAGACTCCACCACACTCCTTGGCAGCAAATTCCACTGTTGAACAGCTCTTACTGTCAGGAAGTTCTTCCTAATGTTCAGGTGGAATCTTCTTTCTTGTAGTTTGGATCCATTGCTCCATGCCCGCTTCTCTGGAGCAGCAGAAAACAACCTTTCTCCCTCCTCTATATGACATCCTTTTATATATTTGAGCATGGCTATTATATCACCCCTTAACCTCCTCTTCTCCAGGCTAAACATGCCCAGCTCCCTTAGCCGTTCCTCATAAGGCATCGTTTCCAGGCCCTTGACCATTTTGGTTGCCCTCCTCTGGACACGTTCCAGTTTGTCAGTGTCCTTCTTGAATTGTGGTGCCCAGAACTGGACACAGTACTCCAGGTGTGGTCTGACCAGAGCAGAATACAGTGGCACTATTACTTCCCTTGATCTAGATGCTATACTCCTATTGATGCAGCCCAGAATTGCATTGGCTTTTTTAGCTGCCGCGTCACACTGTTGGCTCATGTCAAGTTTGTGGTCAACCAAGACTCCTAGATCCTTTTCACATGTACTGCTCTCAACCAGGTGTCACCCATCTTGTATTTGTGCCTCTCATTCCCCCCCCCCCCCCGACTGATGGAACCTGATGGGTTCCTGAATGTTCTAGAAAGCTGATGATCTTGTTGAAGCCTTGGCCTCACTATGGAACAGTGAGATGAAATGGGCAGTTAACATGATCACTCTTGAACATCCTCTCTGGTGTTTTGGAGCACAAGCGGCCTCTTGGTACTCTGAGCAGCTTCAAGCTATGAAGCAAGTCAAAGGAAGACTAGAGCACCAGTGGCACAAGTCTTGCTTTGAAGCTGACCGGACAATGGTTAGAGCATAAATCTGTGTCTACCATGTGGCCATGCAGGCTACAAAGAAGGCTCATTTCGCAACTTGCATTGCATCCTCTAGTATCTGGTCCAGAGGTTACTGATTCACACTGTGGGAGGGGGACCTCTGGAGAATTCAAAGACCTGCTGTGAACAGCTGCCTACACACTTTGAGGACAAAGTTGCTCAACTTCAGAGTGATCTAGATTCTGCACTTGTTGCAGCTCCGGTTAACGTACTCAATGAAAGCATCAGAAATGTGTTGTGGAATCTGTTTCACTTTATGCAGTCAGCTGATGTGAACAAAGTGCAGACAGAAATATGTCCAGTCACATGACCTTTTGACCACTCTCCCACCTGGTTTATTAAATCTAGCAGAGCAGGGACTGACTGGTTGTATCCAGAGTATGATTTAATACCTCACTTGTGGGAAGGAATGATCCCTTCCGGCCTGAAAAAAGCAGTGGTGATGCCATTCCTAAAGAAATCAGCTCTTACACATCATTCACCTCTTCATTTAGGATTCTCTGAATCCTTCGACTTCCCTCCGCCCTTCCATGGTTACCATTATCAATCTTTTTTTCATCTGCTTATCCTATTTTCTCTCATTTGTTCCAAAAAATTAATAATCTTTTTTTCCAGTTTTTCATACATTATCAAAATCCTGCCAAAGTTTTTAGTTGTTTACAGTGTTCTCTTAAGTACATTACAATTTTTCCCCATTCCTTCCTGAAATTCTTCTCTTTCTGGTTTCTGATTTTCCCAATCGGTTTCGCCATTTTGGCATAGTCTATCATCTTCATCAGCCATTATTCTCTGGTTGGAACTTTGTCTTCTTTCCATCTCTGGGCCAGTAGTATCCTCGCTGCTGTCGTCACATTCATGAAGAGTTGTTTCTGCTCCCTCGGAATTTCTGTGCCTAAAATGCCTAACGAAAAAGCCTCTGGTTCTTTCACAAATGTTATTTTAAACTTTTTTTTTCAACTCATTGTAAATCATTTCCCAGAATGCTTTAGTTATCTTGCACGTCCACCACATGTGGTAGAAGGTGCTTTCCTTCTCCTTACATTCCCAGCAAACATTGGAAGCAGTTCTACACATTTTTGCTAGTTTTACAGGTGTTAAGTACCACCGATACATCATTTTCATATAATTCTCCTTCAGCGCACAGCACACTGTAAATTTTAAATCTTCCCCCCCATAATTTTCCCCAAGATGGAAATTGAATATTGTGCCCAATGTCTTGAGCCCATTTTATTATTACTGATTTGACTTCTTCATCCTTAGTATGCCACTCTAGCAACAAATTAGAAAGTAACTTCACATTATTTTCCAATTATTCCTTTTCAAAACTTGAAAATCCATTTTTTCTTATGTATTTTAAACACATCATTTACTTGATGGTATTGCAACCAGTCTGTAAGTAACAGTGTTTGAATTTAAATTTGTTATGTAAAGCTTAATAAAAATATTTTTAAAAAATTAGGATTTTTTCTTTTTTTAAAAATCTGCTCTTAGACTTGGACAACTATTGACAAGTCACAAATGACATATTTTGGGGGAAGGTGGTGGAGAGGGTTATGGTGGGGCAGCTGCAAGCCTTCCTAGATGACACAGATTATTTAGTTCCATTCTAATCTGGGTTCAGATTTTATATCTAGACTCCAGTAAGGCTTTTGACAAAGTCCTCCATGATATTCTTCTGGAGAAGCTGGTAAAATGGGGGCTGAATGAGGTTTCTGTTAGGTGGATTTGTAGCTGGTTGACTGACCAAACCCAAAGAATGCTCACAAATGGTTCCTCATCATCCTGGAAAAAAATGGCAAATGGGGGTGACAAATGGGGGGGGGGTGCCACAGGGTTCTGTCCTGGGCCAGTTCTTCTTCAATGTCCTTCTAAACAACTTGGGTGAAGTAACTGAGGAGATGCTAATCAAATCTGCAGATGATGTCAAAATGGGAGTGGTAGCTAACGCTGGCGTTTGGTATGGAAAAGAAGAGCCCGAGAGGAGATATATTCAAATATGTTAAGGGCTGTCACATGGAGGAGGGAACAAGCTGTTTTTCTCCGGCTCCAGAGGGTAGGGCTCGAATGAATGGTTTCAAGTTACAGTGGTACCTCTAGTTACGAACTTAATTCATTCCGGAGGTCCGTTCTTAACCTGAAACTGTTCTCAACTAGAGGCGTGCTTTCGCTAATGGGGCCTCTTGCTGCCGCTGCACCACTGGCACATGAATTCCGTTCTCATCCTGGGGCAAAGTTCTCAACTTGAGGTAACTCTTCCAGGTTAGTGGAGTTTGTAGCCTGAAGCGTTTGTAACTCGAGGCACCACTGTACAAGAAAGGAGAACATGACTAAACTTCAGAGCTGATGGTAAGAGCTGTTTGACAGTAGAACAGACTCCCTCAGACGCTGGTGGAGTCTCCTTCCCTGGAGGTTTTTAAACAGAGACTGGACGGCCATCTGTCACTGAAGCTTGAGTTGAGATTCCTGCATTGCAGGGGGCTGGACTAGATGACCCTTGGTGTCTCTTCCAACTCTACAATTCTATTATTATGATTCTGTAACTAGGAGAATGAAAGTAACTTCTTAACACTAATAATAAGGAACATGAAATGAGGTACAGTGGTGCCTCGCAAGACGAAATTAATTCGTTCCGCAAGTCTCTTTGTCTTGCGGTTTTTTCGTCTTGCGATGCACGGTTTCCCATAGGAATGCATTGAAAATCAATTAATGCGTTCCTAGGGAAACTGCCTTCAGACCAGGTCCGGGGACAGACTGTCCCCGGACCTCTTCTGAAGGCTGGGGGGGACGGACAAGGGCTTTTCTTCCCACCCCCAGCATTTTAAAAAACCCCGGGACAGCGGAGGACTTCTCCGCTGTCCGGGTGAGCTTAAAATGCTGGCGGGCGGCATTTTAAAATCGCCCCGGACAGCGGAGGACTTCTCCGCTGTCCGGGGCAATTTAAAAGCCCCTGGGAAGGCAGGCAGGGGGGACAAAGACTTTTGCCCCCCGCCAGCCTTCAGAAGAGGTCCTGGACCTCTTCTGAAGGCGGGTGGGGGGCGAAGGTCTTTGCTCCCCCCCCGCCTGCCTTCAAAAGGTGTCCCCGTGGCGGCGGGAGGTGTCCCCTGCCCCCCGCCCGGCTTCGGAGCACCGGGAGAAGCGATCTCCCCCCAGCCCCTTGCTGCAAAAGACGTCCGGGGGAAGCGGGGAAGAAGCGCTTCGCTTCCCCGCTTTCCCCGGACGTCTTTTGCAGCAAGGGGCTGGGGGGAGATAGCGATCTCCCTGCAGCCCCTTGCTTCAGAAGAGGTCCGGGGGAAGCGGGGAAGAAGCGCTTCGCTTCCCCGCTTCCCCCGGACGTCTTTTGCAGCAAGGGGCTGGGGGGAGATAGCGATCTCCCTGCAGCCCCTTGCTTCAGAAGAGGTCCGGGGGAAGCGGGGAAGAAGCGCTTCGCTTCCCCGCTTCCCCCGGACGTCTTTTGCAGCAAGGGGCTGGGGGGAGATAGCGATCTCCCCCCAGCCCCTTGCTTCAGAAGAGGTCCGGGGGAAGCGGGAAGCGAAGCGCTTCGCTTCCCCCCTTCCCCCAGACGTCTATTGCAGCAAGGGGCTGCGGGGAGATGGCTTCTCCCCCCAGCCCCTTGCTTCAAAAGAGGTCCGGGGGCAGCGGGAAGCGAAGCGCTTCGCTTCCCCGCTTCCCCCGGACGTCTTTTGCAGCAAGGGGCTGCAGGGAGATTGCTATCTCCCTGCAGCCCCTTGCTTCAAATGAGAAGACCCGCTGTCGCCGGGGCAAGCTTCGTTTTGCGAAGCAAGCCCATAGGGAAATTCGTCTTGCGAGGCAACTCGAAAACGAAAAAACCTTTCGTTTTGCGAGTTTTTCGTCTCGCGAGGCGTTCGTCTTGCGGGGTACCACTGTAAATAGTTTTGCTTCTGCACTAGTTAGAATGCCATGGTCAGTCAAATTTTGGCTTTTTTGTTTACTGCATAGAAATGACTACACTAGACATTACAGTGAATTATCAGGGGATTAGTATACTTTTGACATAACATCAGATCACAAAAGACTTCAGTCAACAGAATGTGATAACATTCCATACAATTGAGAAACAGAAGTCACAGACAGGATTATGAGGTGTGTGGGATTTAGAAGAACAGAATTCTTCTAATGCTACAAATGGCTGTGAGCTGAAGTGATAATTGAGTGTTGCGGTAAGCATATTGGACAAAATTAATCCCTGATGTGATACCTTTGAAATCAATGGAACCCCATCAGAGATGAATTATCCCAAAATACATTAGAAATTTTTAGAAGGCATTGAAATGAAAGATTACTGGTGTGAAGAATTGCAGAGAATCAATGAACAGAACCCCCCTTATATCTTAAACCAGTTTGTCAAGTACTCCTGCCCCCCCCCCTCTAGGCTATTTTGCTCAGAAGTGGGTGTTGAAAATTTAAGGAGTTTCATTTGCTGAAAAAGGTCAAAGCAGGAGAATTGTTGAAGTAGGAACATGAAGGAGACAGAATCTGTTATGTTAACATGAGTGTTGAGTATAATTTGAGTGGAAGTTCATTTGTTTCCATTATGGCACTTCAGTTTATGCAGCTTGAAGATGAACTTTACAAAGTGTAAATTATATGCAGTTGTTTTTATGGTGAATTTGAAAGTTCTTCTCTCTTTCTCTTTTACTCAGTTTGTTCCCAAGTCACACACAGCAAAATTACACTAGACTGATAGAGAAACAGAATCTGAAGAGAAACTGGTATCTGAAGAAGTGTGCATGCACACGAAAGCTCATACCAAGAACTAACTTAGTTGGTCTTTAAGGTGCTACTGGAAGGAATTTTTTTATTTAGAGAAACAGAAGAAAGACACAAGGGGTGGGACCCAGAGTTGTTGTTGTTGATTACCATCCTTCACACTAAGTTCCCAGGGCAGGTTATAGCATTAAAATACAACATTAGAAGTTAGCTGCAGGCACTATTGAAATCAAGGACTTATGTTAGTCATGACTAAGGAGGAGCAGCTGGAGGAGCAGGAGGAGGAGGAGGAGGAGAGGACGGGCGGGGGGGGGGGGGAAGAGCTGTGAATGAGATGCAGCTGTGGGCAGCCTGAGGAAGGACCCATGAAAAGCAGGTCTAGAGTAGGGTTGCCATATCTTGAAGAGCAAAAAGAAGACAGCCTGAGCTGCTGCTGCCAGCCTGAGCCGGGGACAGAGACACAGGCACAAGGGGCTGCTGCCTCTATGTCCACATGCCTCTTTCCCTGGCAGCAGCCAAGGTATGCAGAGCTGCCTGAGCCCAAGTCCAAGCCACTGCCAGCCCAAGTGGAGGCAGGACCCCAGCTCCTACCTGACCTTTGCTGTGATGGTCTTGCTTCACTGTGGCGCTGTGCCCCACCCCACCCCAACCTTCCCCCCCAAAAAAACCCCCAAACCAGAAATTTCCTTTGAAATGTAAAATCCACCCAGATGGGCATGTTGGCCCCCCAAAAGAGGACATAAAATAAAATAAAAATCCTTCCAGTGGCACCTTAGAGACCAGCTAAGTTTGTTATTGGTATGAGCTTTCATGTGCCTGCACACTTCTTCAGGTACAGGTTCATATGTGTTCCACCGTGGAGATGTGTGACTCTCCCTTCACACCGAGAACTGCCTATTTGTGTGTAGGAAGTGGGGGTGGCAGCTGGGGTCACAGACTCAGGCATCTCTAGGTGAATATGCTACTGCTTTGGGTGGGACAGGATTATGAAACTGCTTACACTTTCTAAATACTCATTCAGACTAATTCTGTTTCATTCTGTTTCTGCTTTTTTGCTTTTTACTTTTTACTGAATTGTTGCATTTAATCAGTTTGGGTTTTTTAATATTAAAAAAAATGAAAATTCATTAGGGCTTTAGTGAGAATTTCTTCTAATATATACCCCCCAAGTCATTTCCTCTACTATGAAACATTTTTGTATATTAATTTATGTGTTTTAATGCACAACTTATTGTAGCCTATGCATTCTTGTACCCATTACTTGGCTGGAGAACTGTACTGGAATATTTGGACAGATGCAAAATATGAAGGGTGGCTGTGGGTTTTTTTTTTTAAAAAATTTTTTTTTGCATATTGTTTTGGAAAGTGCAAATGTGGTTGATTAGCCTTTAAATATGAACATAGTTGAATTTAAATCACTAGAAAGGTGGGATAGCCCAGCTCTCAATCTTGTTCATGTGTCTCAGCTGTGATGTGATATGAGATGTTGCTGCTTTGTGTGTGTGTGTGGTTGTTTCTGTATAGGCTCAATTACTGCGATTCTTCATCTTCAAAGAAAAAGCATGTAGAAATGGCATGAACGGGCCCTGAGATTGCAAAACAGAGATATGAGCATGCCAGATTTATGTCTGTTTCCCTTCCTGGGAATCTGCTTTTAGTTTGTATTTCATTTCCAGTTCCTAATTAGGTGAAGTGACATATTAAGAGCCCGCAGTTGAGGGTGAAAAACAACAGCCTAATACTGCTGTGTTAAGCACACGACAGCTTGCTTTTTGCAAATATGTCTCCTTCTGGTGGTTTCAGTTCAGACAGAAGATGGCAGCTCTTCCTTACAGACGTCGAGGTTGTGGATCATTTCCAGAAACCTGTCGGATTAGTTGGATCTGTTTCTTGTTTACAATGAGCTATGTATACACTGACATTTTCTAAAATCCTGTGTACTTGATCTCAGACAATCATATCATATGAAACTCAAGACAATTATTTCTCCACAAAATACAATCGATGGAAGGAGGCGCTGTATATTTTCCTGCCCTATTACTACTGCATTGTATCCTCTGGGGAAAAGGTACACTTCAGAAATCTGTTTCTGAATCCCGCTTTTCCTTGATAACTGTACTTCTCATAACAATGATGGACTTTCCTTAGTTTCCAGAAGCAATCTTGACTGAAATACTATGCAGTCATTTTTGTCCTTACACTTTTATGTTCTGTAACAAAAAGAACAGGGCAATCTAATATGCTTTGAAGGTGAATGGTAAATTATATGGATTAGCTTTCTTTTAGAGAGATGCTTCTGAAATCCTGTTTAAAGACTGTTAAAAAAAATTAAATACCAGCAATCAAGAATTCTTTAAAAAGCTAAATTATAATATGACTTTGAAACAAGATGTAGTGGAATGAGTGGGACTGAATATACTTTTGAAGGTGAATGCTACATTATAGGGCTTAGGCTTATTTTTTAAGGAAGTAGTGTTTTAAAAAAGGTGTTATTAAAACCTATAATCAAGAACTTTACATATGCAAAGGAGGGGGGAAATCTTTGGGCACAAAGCAGTAGGAAGTTCTCATGTTATAGGGTTCCTGAAATGAAGAGGTTGTTCCCATTTGTTTCAATGGGGCTTATGAAGGAGAACATTTCAGTGGACTGGGGATTCTGAACACCATTAGCCTGCTTAACTTTCATTGACACCAGGGAACTAAGTCACATCAGGGAACTAACTGCACCCTCTAAAACTCAAAGGGAATGACTTAAGAGAGAGATAAGATTCCTGAAGTTGCAAAAAAACTTGGCTCAGCAATGAAGGGTGCCACACTGCATTAAATGTATATCACTTTCTCACCGAAATGCATTATTTGAAGTGGAACTTGATTTTTCAAGACTCATGTTACCAGTTTCCACTTCTTTCTCAAGGCCAAATCACCAGAGAGGGGGAAATGTAAGGCATAAAATTACAAGGCTACAAGATGGAAAATGAAAGAAAGGCAACAAAAAGATTTTGGCTTGTGAGGAGCCTAAGGGAACAATCATATACATAGAAGCTGGTGTAAAACAAGGTGGTGTAAGTTAAGCTCACATAAAGTTATGCCAGACGCCTCCCCAAACCCCTCCTTGGTAAGCTGCTTGGGTTCCACTCCTCTCCCTCCCACCCTCCTGCTTTCTCCTTCCCAGATTTATCACATACAAGATCCTTCACAACAGGAACCAGATGAAAGGGATGATACCACTGTTATACTGCACACAAACAATTCAGTTTTGCTGTATGAAGATGTCACTAAAGGAAAATAAAGACAATGAGGCCAAGAGAGAAAATTAAATGTCTCCTCCCTTATTATTCCCCTAAAGCTTCATGAAGTGAGTGGGGTGGTGGAAGATGCTTTGTGTCACCCACGATAAGTTAGGCACTGTCCAGTGTAGCATCATTGAGGGGTCTTTCCAGCTCCCCGGCCCTGACCTTGGAAAGCCTTAATGTTGCCTGAATGCTGCTGCTGAAGGGACACAAGAAGCTGAGAAGTTCCTATGGCATTAGACTAACTTGTTCCTGGCTAATTTGAAGTAGACATATAAGTAGTGGCTAGGACCAAGCTGAAACTGTTCAGACTCCATTGCTATTTTTGCTACTGCCAGAAGGTGTAATGTTACTACCTCTATAGTAATGAAATGTTGTTTTGTTCTATGCTGTTACACATTCTTTGAGCATAATTTTTGTGTGTGGAAAGGTAGCATCCCAACAGAGTGATGCTATGGCATCTCTTATCAGGGGCAGAGCTGGGGAATTCTCAAAAACAAGTCATGCCAGACCAATCTGATTTCCATTTTTGATGGAATTACAAACTTGGGAAATGCTGTGGTCATAGTGTATCTTGGATTTCAGTAAGGCTTTTGATGAAGTCCCCCATGATATTCTTATGTGGAAGCTGGTAAAATATGGGTTGAACGAGGTACCGGTAACTGCTAGGTAGATTTGTAGCTGGTTGACTGACCAAACCCAAAGACTGACCAAACCATTAATGGTTCCTCATCATTCTGGGGGAAAGGTGACAAGTGGGGCGCTGCAGGGTTCTGTCCCAGGCCCGTTATTACTTAGCGTCTTTTGAAATGACTTGGATGAAGGAATTGAAGGGATGCTCATCAAATTTGCAGATGACACCAAACTGGGAGGGGTAGCTAATGCCGCAGAAGACAGAATTAGAATTCAAAATGACCATAACAAATTGGAGAATTGGGTGCAAGCTAACAAAAGGAAGTTCAATAAAGACAAATGTAACGTTCTGCACTTAGGCAAGCAGGATCAGATGCACAAATATAGGATGCCAAACACCTGGCTTACTAGCAGTACATGTGAAAAGGATCAAGGGGTCTTGGTGACCACAGAGTCAACAGTGTGATGCAGCAGCAAAAAAGGCTTATTGTAGTCTAGGCTGCATCAACTGAAGTATAGTGTCTAGATCAAAGGAGGTAGTAGTCCTGCTGTATTTTGGCTTGGTCAGACCCCACCTAGAATACTGTGTCCAATTCTGGGCACCACAATTTCAGAAGGATGTTGACAAGCTGGAAGGTGAGCAGAAGAGGGCAACCAAGATGTTCAAGGGTCTGGAAACCAAGCGCTTGAAGGAGCTGGGTATGTTTGGCCTGGAAAAGAGGAGACTGAGAGGAGATATGAAAGCCATCTTCAAATATCTTAAGGGCTATCACATGGAAGAGGGAACAAGCTTGTTTTCTCCTGCTCTTGAGGGTATGACTCAAGACTTCAAGTTATAAAAAGGGAGAATCTGACTAAACATTTGGAAAAACTTCTGACGGTAAGAGCTGTTCAGCAGTGGAACAGGCTCCCACAAGAGGTGGTGGACTCTCCTTCCTTGGAGCTTTTTAAACAGAGGTTAAATGGGGATTCTGAGACCTGCTCCAATGGCCTTGGGATTCCGGTGTAGGGAAAGGATCCCACTTCAACATCTGTCCAAAGCTCTTTGGAGACTTGGGAGAGTCTTGAGACTTGGGGGAGGGGGAGTTGCACAAGTCATCTTCAACCAAGATATGGCCAATTGGGCACACACTCAAACATATAGTTTTTGTGTTCAGGATTGGCTTGGCAGGTCAGAAAGAGGTGTCAAAGCCTCTGTCCACATAGCTTTCAGGTTTTTGCTGCAGATTGACTGTTACAAAGTTGTGACCTTAGTTACGGTAACTCAATTTCATTGTCTTTATTTCTGGTTGTGGATGCAAATAATAAACATGTGTTTTCACAAGGAATAATGAACAACCCTCAAAGACATGTTGATGAAAAGTAATCACAAGTGAACAGTTTTAGCTCATTCCTAGTTGGCCTTATCATTTGTTCTGTGGGTTTGTTGTTAGGCCAAGAAGCTACTTGCTCTGAGATGAAGTCATGATTCTCATGTCTGAAGATGTGGTGTGTGCTAAGGTGATACACATTTTGTAAATTAAACCCCACAAAGCCTGCAATGTCTTTGTTAGTATATCCTTTAAAGTGCCTATTGTTTGTTGGCTGCATGGAGATCAACATTTAAGTTGATTTGTAATGATATTTTCTGCACTTACACAATGCAAATCCTTTTCATTATGCACTGCTGGGGAGAAATGTTTGACAACAGAACTGTCCTTGATCTTGCTTTGGAATGCTATATCTGTATTTATTCCATTGTTCTGGGCTTATTGCAAAAATTTAACACAATTTCATTTAGTGCATCTAGCACAAATTCCTTATAGACTCACTTCCTTACAGACAGCTATTTTTATTAACAATGGTACTACTGTACATAGGTTCCAAGTCATATCAATATAGATACAGTCTAGCTATATTTATTTGTAGACTACATTTCCTGCCTTTTTGTTTTTTATCAGACACAAGAGGGCAGGGCAGCTAAGATAACTGCTATTCTTCGATGCTCCTTTGCTCTGAACAAAGGCCATGATCCAGGCAAAGTAAACCACTGTTTAGTTCCATTGATTTCAATAAGAAAGTTCTGTATGCACTTAAATCTTTCCTGTCCAAATCATTGAAACTTAAATGTGCTTGTCTTGCCTGAATCATCCCCTTACACTCTGCAGTGGGATGTTTCAAAAGCTGGTGACAAAAAGAGTATTTCTATCTCATTGGGTACGCGGGTGGCGCTGTGGGTTAAACCACTGAGCCTAGGGCCTGCCGATCAGAAGGTCGGCGGTTCAAATCCCCACAACGGGGTGAGCTCCCATTGCTTGGTCCCTGCTCCTGCCAACCTAGCAGTTTGAAAGCAGGAAGGTAAACGGTGTTTCCATGCGCTGCTCTGGTTCGCCAGAAGCGGCTTAGTCCTGCTGGCCACATGACCCAGAAGCTGTATGCCGGCTTCCTCGGCCAGTAAAGTGAGATGAGCGCCGCAACCTCAGAGTCGGTCACGACTGGACCTAACGGTCAGGGGTCCCTTTACCTTTACCTTTTATCTCATTTATTTATTTTATTTTTCATGGGTTATCTATAACATGTTCTCTGAGTGACAAATGCATTAAAATTATTTAAAGCAAAAATAATAAAAATACAGTATACTAAAAATCAAGGAAGTAAGAACCAGCACAATACTACAATTGATGAGGTGTTAGGGGAGGGGTGGTACCTCTGGTGAGGGACAATTTGTACTCCTTCTGGGGTAGTTTGCCCACCTTTGGTTCCCACCCTGCACTCAACTCTCACCTGTGGCTCCTAGAAGTACGTGACAGCAGCCACACTCTTTGCGGCTTATAGAAGGCAGGGGGAGGCAATGGGGGTGGAGTGGGGTGGCTGGCACTGTGCCTCAGCCCCTCTCCACTCACTCCTGGCAGGCCACAGTGAGGTCAGGTGCCCCCCACCCCTCCTTACTAGCTGCTCCTGTCTATTGACGCCCTTGGAAAAACCTAAAGCCCAGTTCTGCTGGCATCTATGGTGCATGCCAGGTGCTGGAGTGGGGAGAGAGCTCCCTCCCTCTGACGTCTTGCCATTAGACCAGCAATTAAGTGAAGAGGGCTGTCAAGGGCTGCTGGCCACCATGGCTGTGCTCTGCCTCTGCAGTTGGGGAAGGCAATGCTTCCAAATACCAGTTGTGAAAACCAGAGGAGGGGGCTCAAATGTTGCTCACGAGTTTCCCACAGACATCTGGTTGGCCGCTCTGAGAGTGTGAGAGTGTTGGACGGGAGGGGCCGTGGGCCTGATCCTGCAGGCTCATTGTACGCTGTTAAGTGTGGTAGGAGGCAAGGGGTCTAAGGGTGAGGACGGTGAAAGAGTTTAATGTCTCTGCATTGTATTAAAATCCTAACCAGAGAAGAATTTGAGAGTTAAAATGTTATTACACTCCACTGAGATTCGTATTTCCAAGCCAGGAAATCTGAATCTCAGAGGCATCTCTCTTCTTACACATTTCCAATATTCATTCTGAATGGTGTGCCACAACTATCAGAAGTTTAGGAAGCACTGCTTTAGAGGTCTAGTGCACATTTATTAATCAAAGCCGATATTTGAAATGTGTTTTATATCCTGTGGAAATTAGACCCATTATTTGAAGCAATTATCACTTCCCTGGATTGACAGCCTGAGCGCCAACTCCAAGTGATAAGAATGTTTTGGATTTTATTACAATAACAAAAGTGCTAGTCTCCCCCCCCCCCGCTCCCCTGTCCTTTTCTGTCTTCAATCTTGAGTATCTCCATAAAGCTCCAGGGTCAGAAGGCTTGAAATGCTCAGTAATTTCAGTGTTCTCTGTTTCGCCATTGCAACTATCAGCTATCTCAGCAAGAAGCCCATAATAAGAAGCAAATGCAGGATTCTTTGTGTAGATTAATGGGAGCGAGACCAAATATAAATTCTAAAAAGCCAAATAAGCTTGGAGTAGACATAAAGAATGAAGATCGATGTTTACAGGTCCCTGACACTTACTGCAGTTAAAAAAAGTATAAATGGCTTTCTTTTGTATTTTATTTTATTCATAAAGCCACCATTGATCTAATAAATTATTATTATGTTTAACATGTATTTAATTAACTCCTCTAAAAAGTGACAAGTCACATTTTGTTAAAACTTCTTTCATATTCTTTTGCACAATTATCTAAAAATTATAAATCATTTTTATTAGTTAATACTCAAAATCTCATGCATATCCAATATAATTATTAACACCAATCCATTTACCGGTTCATTTAACTCTGGCTATGCACAATTATGTGTGACATTTTAAAAAAAGAAGAAGCTCCATTTTCATAATGATACCATCATTATTTGTCTCAAGATCAACAAAAGATTTATTCTTTTTAATTCTATTGCTTATCTTTCCAATGTCTAGCTTGTAAGGATAAGAGAAGCCAGATGGTAATGGGAAATATAGCTTTGGCAGGCTATATAATTGCCACTCGTAAATTGTTTTTGGTTTCAGATGTTCCCTGTATTACAAAGGGGTGACAAAAGAAAACCATCCAAGTGAAGAAAATAAAAAGGAAGCACTTCTTTAAAGGTAACAAATTTGATCTCTTGAGGTTTCAAGTAACAAGGCTGCATTTGCAGTGCAGTGCTTGATCCAGGATCAAGTGTTCTCAAAACAACAATAGAGACCAGGATGGAGGCATGCCTAAAGGCTAGTTTGTTCCCAGCGGGATTCTTGACTTTCCCCCTCTTTCAACAGCAAACCTGAATGCCATATCACAAAGTGCTTTTGAAACTCCCCCTCACTTTCCAAAGCTGTTTGTCATGTGGCACCTGGGAGAAGGACTGCTGTTAACAAGACAAGAGTGCTTTTGGTGTTTGGAACTAGACCACCAGCACACAACCCATGTCTCAGTTGCTTCCCCATGCTGTGATCCCAGAAAACTGCAATAACTAGCAAGTTGAGTAAGGAGACGACATGGTGACTTTGACTGGGTAGGTTGTTCCTGCCAAATTGCCGTCTTTGTTGGACCGTTGCCATATGTATTTGCGTGGCGAGTTCCCGCCCCCCACCAAGGATAAATAAAGACATGAGAGACCATAATTTTAGGTTAAATGGGCGAATTAGGCCACAACTTTATTGAATTCAGGAATGAGAGGCATTGGCTTAGGCATTGGTCCTCTCGACTATCTGGCTCCAGCCCATTTGCTGGAGACATGGGAAGGGTTAACATCATAGAGGGGGAGTCTCCTGCTGAGGCACGTCAACTAGGAGCTCCCTCGGGTCACCGCTCGGGGGCGTGCCTTTGGCCCACACCTCCATAGGCTTCGGACAGGGCCACGCTCCCCGGAGTCCTTTATCAGACCACCCTTCATTCACTGGGGGGAGGTGATGGCGTTCCTCCCCCCCACATCCTCTTAACCCCTTCTTACCAATGCCTACCGCCAATGCCGAAGAGTTGTGACGAGTTGCTACGAGGTAGGCAAAAAACCAAAAGGCTGCAAATTGCCAATTGGGAAAAATTCCTACCATGCCCCTTGCGGCGACAGACCAAAGTCCATAGCAAAGTCAGAAACCTACCTAAAGGGAGGGAGGGTGGGAAAACGTGGGGGCTAGCCGGCAAGAGAGGATGAGCCTGGCCGCGCTGGCCCTAAATAGGGCAGGCCCCGCCCCCCAGCAACCCGATGGGCTGGCTGTGGGGAACAACACGGCTGGGATTCCCCTGCTCTCGCGGGGGCTGAAACCAGCCCCCGCTCACGTGGGGTGGGCATGAAGCCCGCAACCCCACCTCCTGCTCAGGTTCGGAAATGGCTTTATTAGGAGTTTTAAAAAATAAAACAGTTACACAGATGTTGATAAAATACTTTTAAAACTGAACTCAGTTAGATTTCCTTCCAGATACATACTTCTATGAAGGTCTTGTCTTGAATCCATCCATTGAATCTTGCCATGAATTTTGCTTATATACTAGATTTGTGTTCCCTTTTCCTCCCCCCCCACTGAAATCGGAAATGGTGCCCCCCCCAGAGAAGACAGGCGGAGGAAGTGCCCTATATGAGATCAAAATTGGTGTCCCCCACCTCCCGCCTTCTGTTCAGCTGAACTCACTATGTCATAGTTGTGATGCCCTGTGGCCCCCCTGGACTAGGTGTCCAGTGTGGTGGAACCAGTTGTGCTGCCCCAAATCCACCTCTGAGCCAGGCATTACTAACACTCTTTGCAGGGGTCAGAATTCAAGCCTCTGAAAGTGTCTGTAGTTAGCTATATTGGCCTTAAAAATGAAGGGACAAACAAGACTTACACAATTCTTTTCCCACAGTGTTCTTGGTGCACTTTTCATACATTATCTGAATAATCCATGTATGGAATCTGCAAGGCAGAACACTTCTCATGCTCATTTATTCTTACAGGTCAACACATGCCAGAGTATGAAATATTCAGCTAGTTGAGAGAAAAATACAGATGTATGTTTCATGGCAGGTTTGGTACAAATATGGATCTTGTATTCCATTATATATGTTGTACACCACTCACTCAAGCCTTCTATGATTATTATTTCACTATCTTGCAATTTTATTCTTCCTTTTTATGACTGCTCTTACTTTAAACAAACAAACAAACAAACAAACAAAAACAAACAAACAAACAAACAAACAAACAGACCATCTAGTCTTGCAATTGCTTCAACACATTCTTTCTGCACCAGCAAGAAATGGCCGTATATTACTAAGATACATTGCCTGCAATTTTAGGGAGGATCCAAATAAACAGCTGCTCAGTAAAAACTGTCACAGGCATTATTAGAGAAGTCTTACCTATGCAGATCTCTGTTTCTGTGCGTGGCCTCAAATGACACTGAAGGACAGCTGCCAGCAGTGTAGGGAATAATGGGCTAGATAGACCAGTGGTCTGACTTCCCATGTTCCCACGAGCACTTTGGAGGAGGGTTCTCATGAAGGCTGGGCCAAAACTCACCTCGCCCAGTTTCCCAAAAATATTTTCCCTCTGCAAAACCAGATTTTTGTTTGTTTCTGATAAGGTTACAGCTTACCTCATTTAACCTTACAGGATAGGTGACTGAGGGTGTTCCATTCTCCCATTTGCTTTTTTAACAGCTCACAACTGGGGAAAGCTTTCACCACAGCTTCCTCCTAGCTGCATATCCAGGAATGCCTTGGGAGGGACGTGACATGAAAGCATTGCTGAAAGAGTGGCCAGGAGAAAGCTGTTGAGAGAGCCTTATCCCAACGTGAGCAGTGCAGAACTTTAAAAACATTTTAAAAGCAAGGAAAACTTGGGAAACCCGTGACTGCATCGAATGTTTAAGTAAGATAAATAGTACCCCGCTGCCTAAAACTTCGTAACAATTTCCCCTGAGCTTTCAGGAGGGTTTCATTTCAGCCTCATCCACTCAACAATTGTGTTTTTTGTTTGTTTTTGTTTTAAGGAAAAAAAGATTCTATTTCTCAGAGAAATAGAATATCTTGTCTTTCTCTGCAAGATACAGACTTTTTCATCATGGAGGAGATGTGGTCTTCTGCAGGGACCCTCTCCCAAGGGTGCTGGAGATATAAACTGCTAAATTTCAGACCCGGTGCAGATGTTGTTTGAATGGGCAAAAACAACTGCTCAAATGAATGGTTCACTCATTTATTACATTCATAAGTGGCACCACTGTTAAAACACTTTTCATTCAAGCACCTCCTGTACTATATTCCCAAGTACATTCCATTCCATTGTATAATGTTTAGATCCAATTTATTTTTAAAAAATTACTACCATATATCATTTCCCCCCTCTGACTTCAAGAATAAATGTGTACTAAGTTGGGCATGTACACTACAGGCAGCGAAAGAGGAGAAGGGGAAAGTTGTTTCCCTGTAGGCACAAAAGCTACTTCAGCTTTTAAGAACAGTCTTGAATTCAAATGCCAGGGAGGTGGTGTTTTTAAAGTATAATTCTGTAGTGTTTGGATTCTGAGGAGAAGTCTGAGTACTGTGAGTCCTAAAATGTCAGCACACAGGCTTAAATAGATGACTTCGATTTTGTATTACTGACTGCAGGTACAGTAGTAAATCCTTCTTTACCTCCAGGGGGCCAGAATGGTCTCACTGGAGAATGGTCTCACATAAATAGTCAAGGATGTGAAGCCATGACTAATTCTCTCCATCTCTTTCCTTCTCTTTATGGGTGCATAGATAAAGTATTGCACAGCTACCATTAATGCCTTGTTCTCGGATCACTGTTTACAGTGGAGGATCTTGAGTCACTATGTTTATGATGGAAGCTAGTGAACCTTAGGATTTAGGTTGGGTTTACAATGAACACCTGTGGCAGCACTCAGCACCAGCAGTGATAGCACAGAGCAGTCAGCAATATGGCACATCCATTTCAAAATCGTCAAAAGTCCCCACAAATCCTGCTATTGTGAAAGCACTTTAGTGAGCCTTCAAGATAATACAATCTCTTCTGTGATGGTGGGCGTTCATGTCCCATGTGCCAGTTCACACAATTGCTTCTTTCATAAAATCCCCTCTGGGTCACCAGCCTCTTGGGGGCATCAGATACTTTCAAATATGATCCCATGATGGAAGTTGCAGACAGATCATACAATACAGGGCAGGTACTAATGTTTGTCCTAGCATGGTTAAGAGGAAATAATCTGTTAATTCCCAGGTGGATAAATGTTTTGAAAGGTTTGAGTGTGTTGAAAGCAATTTGGCCTTTGGACTGATCTACCAGACTCCTTTGTAAAGTCTACCTTTGAGTGGGACAACTCCTATAATTTATGGGCTTCTTGAACCAGCCCTGACCACTAGTATTCTCATTCAAAGCTTCCCCCAAGTGTTAGAAGCATAGGGTAGGATTCACCTAACACAGCCTGCCAGCAGAAGGTCTGCATGAGAACACCCACTTTTGCAATGGGGATTTCACCCTCCTTTCCCAGTGTGCTTCCTGCACATCAGCCTGGGGGCAGGGTGTCATTGAAACATCCAGAATAGCATGCTGGGAGAGGAAAGGGTGGGTTGTTCCATTTGGCAAACTGCAATGCTTGTACAGACGAACATTCAGAAGAGCATGATGTTGAGTATCGGACCTTTCCTCCAGTCCAACATGGCTTTTAGGTTCTTAAAGCACACTTTCAGCTGTGCTCCCTGTCTCCTAAACTATTCTGTCTTTCTTTTTACTAAAGATTAGCTAAACATCTTAATTAATTCTAGCTAAACAGTTATCACTTAGCAAAAGCTCCTGACCAGGTTACATTATTACTTAATGAGGAAATTACTCTAAAGCTGTTAACAGCGCTACAGAGCTCCCCATGGGGTAAACTGTGAATTTCTCCTCACAAGAAGATTCAGAGAAGCCAGATGGGCCTTTCAGGGGGAAATGCTTCCAGACCTTAGCCTGGCAGCAGCATCAGGGCTTGTCTACTCTGAAAAGGGTGTGTGAGTGTGTATGAGAGAACGAAGGGAAGTGTGAAAGAGAGCTTGTTTAAATTTATAATTTGAGAATAATCAAATAGCAGGATAAAGATATGTTAATTGAGGTGCTCTTTGGAGCATATAGCTGTGAAAACTTTATTATGGAAATAAATCAGTGAGAAAAAGTCAGAAGGAAACTAGAGCTGTGTGTCTTCCCTGAGCCTGTTTGAAAAGATTTTTAAACAATGGATGGCAAACCCATGCTCAAAGAATAACAGAATATTTTCACATTGCTGTTGTTCCATGACTGGGCTGGGCATTGCCTAACATGCTAATAAAGTTCCAGTTTCTAAAAAAACACCCCCCCAAACCCAAATAATATTATATCCTGTCACCAGATTCCTGCACTATCTGTGACACCCTCCTCTCCAGGCAAATGGAAATTCACATGCATGAAATAGTAATTTAGTTTAATATTATGATGAGAGAATAGTATTGCTTTGTCTACTCCACTATGACTCACAAAACTCTTCTTCCATTTCACAGATGGAGAACAGTAAGTAATATACCCAATATTTTAATGTTGGAATTGAGTCATCGCATGTACAACACTGACTTTTTTGCCAAAATGATGAATCGCTCAATCACAGCAGGTGCTAAATACAGAGAGACAATTGTGCAAATTTCTAAAAAGGAGGGCTGCAATTTTATTAGCCTATTGAAATTTGTGTGAGAAAATACTAACAGACATGTTTGTGAATGAATAATAATAATAATAATAATAATAGTAATAATAATAATTTTTTATTTAATAATAATAATAATAATAATAATAATAATAATAATAATAATAATAATAATTTTTTATTTATACCCCACCCATCTGGCTGCGTTTCCCCAGCCATTCTGGGCGGCTCCAACAGAATATTAAAACATGATAAAACGTCAAACATTAAATACTTCCCTAAACACAGTTGTTTAGTTTTTGTAGTGGGAAATAAAAAGTAAAATAAAATATAAAATAGAGTCATTTTGCAAGTTGCTATACTTCCTCCAAGCACATATCTGCAGATGTGTTAATGTGTTTCCACTTAACCCATTAATTAAATAATTAATTGGTTTAAAAGAAGACCACTGAAATGGGGGCGAAGGAACTATCTTGGCGCTGTGTGTGTGTGTTACTTACTTTCTTCCTGCGGGAGGAGTTCAGCATCCTGCTCTTCTGATCATTCCCTCTGCACAAGCATTTCCGCTTGCCAGAGAGACGAAAGCCCCTTCTGGGGATTCTCCCCACTCTCCGGAGTGGATTTGGGAGAGGATGGAGGAGGAGGAGAGAAAGAACCCCATGGCACTAGTAGGAGCCCTTGCTCTGGCTTCCTTTAGCTTGCTGGGTTAGTTGAATCCAGTTCTTCTTACTTCTCATTTGCCCAAATTGTAAGTATTCTGTTCACATATAGCTAGATGACACTCACATCTTCCAAAAGATTGTGAAGCAGCTTCATGTATTTCTTAATTGCAGATGAGATATTCAAGCACGTATCTCTTCAAGATGTCTTTAGCTGAACATGTTAAGTTGATTTGCTATTGATTAGCTCTTTCCTGAATATATTCTAAAATGTTGTAACTGGTGGCAGTCTTTCCATACCATCCAGTGACAGCCGTTACCTTGGCTTGTGTTTAGCTTTCCACTGAAAGCTGAATTTTCCAGCCTTACCATGTCTAGTATTGTGATCTATAGACTTATTTGGTGCAGCAAATTTTATGTCTTGTGGGGAATTTCTTGCTAGTGGGCTTGACGTTATACTTCATTTATTCCAGAGCAGAGCTGAACCTACTTACACTTATTTATTTACTTCCATTTCTGCTATTATTATTATTATTATTATTATTATTATTATTATTATTATTATTATATTTTAGATTTCTTCCCCACCCTTCACAATAAGGTCCCAGGGTAGGTTTCCACAGTGAAAAAATACAGTATTGAAATCAGCTAAAACAAATTGAATTCAAAAAAATAGGGTGCATGCTAAAAATATGTATCTCATGTGTCACAGCCCAGAGTGAGGAGCTGCATCATCAGCATATAGTTAAAGATATATAATGAAGATGCCAGATGCACTTCTGTGAAGGAAGCATTTCACAATTCAGAGGCTGCCACAGAGAATGCCTTTTTCAACAATGCCACCCCCCCCCCCAAACAACCAAGGATGATGGAATGGCCAAGAGGTTCCTCTTTGGCAGTCTTAATATGCAAGTGCAATTTCCCAGTACTCCTTGTAAAACTGTTCACATAGACAACAATCCTAAACCCACTTCCCTGAAAGTAGGGATGGGATAATTCCTAGTTTGCACTTTATGAAACAATACAAGACCTGAAACACATCTCTCCAGAAAAGTCACACTTTTCTGAATTTTGCAGTGTGATTTTGCTGTTCATTGACATCTGTCTGTCTTGGGAGACAACGGAAGAGTGTGCTATCAGGAGTAAAGTCAGACCATTAGAGAGCTACGGTGCCTGCTGTGACAGAGACTGATATGGGAGAGACATGTTTTGTTGAAGGTGGTGCAGATGAAGGCATCCTGTTGTGCTGCTGCAGATGCACCGTGCTCCTCTGGTCACTAAAAAAGGTATGTTAGGCAAAATAGAATGCAAAAAAAAATTGAGTAATTAGCAGGAAATTGCACTAAAATGCTGCTGAATTTTTAAAAATTGCAGACTGACGTGGAACTGGAAAAATAAGAAACAGAGAAAAACCAAAATTGGCAGATTCACCCAGTTCTATCTGAGAATAAGTCTCACTGAAGTCAGCTGGACTTCTGAGTAAATTTATATACAGCATTCAAATGCTGTGCAGCATGTGATGACATCAATGAGGGCAGGAAGGTTCAATAAAGCAGAGAAAGAGAAAGCAATGGGAATGGAGAGGTGAACATTGCTTTAAAAATGCTGAAAAATTATTGGAAATTGGTATTTTATGATGCTAAAGTACAGTGAACATTTCAGGATAGGCCCTAATATACACACATATCCTTTTGGCATTACTGCCTCTCTGTGAGGCTGAAAATTATAACCAGCTCTCTGGCTTTTGGAGTCTTTTAAATATTTATTGTATCTGCATTTAAATTAGTTGTTCACAGTGCCTAGGGGTGCTCACAAGAAGGCCACTTTATAAATGTAAATTGGATTGATTGATAGACTATGCGGAAAGCTTGCAAAAAGTATTGTTTCCCATTGAAAGAGGAAACTCATGGAAAGATGGTGCATTCTGAGTCTCATATAGCAGGAGGCAAAATCAGCTTGCACATGCACACTAGTCTGGCTGGCTGTGCAGTGACTGTTGAATTCACATAGATAAATTGGCTTATGAGATGGCCTGTATTAAAACAATAGTGTTAAAAACCACTGTGTCCATTAATTATTGAGAGAAGCTGCTTCGCATAGGATACTTTTGAAGCCTCTGCCTTTCTGACAATGGCCTCTTGTTCTAATGAGAGATGACTGAATAATCCTGACTGGATAACTTTAATGATGCATTAAACGAAGAATGAAATAAAATCCAGGAAGTCACTGAAGCTTACCCACATACAAATCCCATACAATAAAAATGCTACACAGTTTCTACAGAAGTCAAAGAGTCATTGGCAGTGGCAAATAGAGCAGATGATCAGCAAGGAATTCAATGGAATAATCGGTAAATTCCCCAATAGTGAATGAGTGACGGAGAGCATGCCTATCTGTAGTGGAGACAATGAAAATATACATTCATAAGAGAAAACGATGGGAAGTAATCCAAAGGGATTCTTCTAAAACTACAACAATTACAACATCCTCTTTCTTCTCCACATTTCTGGTGCTTGTTCAGTGGCGATGTGGTATCCCAAGACTCATTCTGTGAAGAGTGTCAATCCATCATTGTTTAGGGATTTGCTGGCAAGACTGGAGAATGCCATGTTTTTGAATTCATAGAATCATAGAGTTGGAATAGACCACAAGGGCCATCGAGTCCAACCCCCTGCCATTGTGCTAAAAAGGAGGGGTGGCATGTGTTTTCTTCTGTGTTTTTTTTTTAATGTATGTATAACTACTTCTGTTGTTGATATTAAGAGGGATGCCATTGTATATTAATCATTTTATATTTCCAGACACAATTAATATCCAAGGCTATGTTTTATTTTTGGCTTTTTATTAACTGTATTCCTCAATGTGAGCAAAATATTACAATGTATATTATAGCAGTTGCTGGGGAGGAAGTTGCCTGCTTTTCAGTCAGCTGCAATCTATTGTTTTATCTGTTGCCATTGGTTTATCTAAATACACTCAAGAATTGGGTCCAGGCTATATTTGTAATAAGGAGGAGGAGTTTTGAATGGTACGGTTGGTGCTGCATGCCCAATATGAGAGGCAGTGTGGTGTAGTGCTTGGAGTCTTGGACCTGGAACCTGGGAGACCAGGGTTCAAATCTGCACTCGGCCATGAAGCTCACTGGCTGAACTTGGGTAGTCAGTCAGCCTGCTTAGTCTCCCTCACAGTGAGATTTAAGTGGAAGGGGCAGGGCTGAGAACTATGCCCACCACCTCAAGCTCTTTGGAGGAAATGTGGGATAGAATAATAATAATAATAAATACATATTTTATATCATGAGTAAGACAGGACACTCACTTATTAAATATTCTAAGGTTCCTGATTTATTCTATTTTCTTCACAGGTCTTAGTCACCTTTATTCACACATTACTCATGTGTAAATAGAATATGTAGAGCTAGGAATGGGGCCATGCTTTTAGCCTTGTCCCATGACTCTCTGTTTTCATCTATTATGGGATGTATTATTGGCCACTGCAATGCACTCTACATGGGGCTACCTTTGAAGGTGACTTGAAAACAACAACTAGCCCAAAATGTGGCAGCTAGACTGGTGACTGGGAGTGGCTGCTGGAACCACATAACACCGGCCCTGAAAGATCTTCATTGGCTCCCAGTGTTTCCGAGCACAATTCAAAGTGTCGGTGTGCTGACCTCTCCGCAAGAAGTGCGGTTGCAGGGTACCAGGCAGAGGGCCTTCTTGGTAGTGGCACATGTTCGATGTTTTATTATGCTTTTATATTTGTTAGAAGCAGCCCAGAGTGGCTGGGTCAACCTAGTCGGATGGGCAGGGTACAAATATGTTGTTGTTGTTGTTGTTGTTGTTGTATGGGGTTAAGTGAAAGAAGAACACATGACATCGGAAACAGTTATAAAGCGGAGTCCTGCTCCTGATGCCACACAGTGTGAATAATACAGTATTGAATAGCAGTAATACTGAAGGTATTGCTTTTGAGCCATTTTGCTGAAGAGGCTGCATTAATAATAATAATAATAATAATAATAATAATAATAATAATAATAAATATTTGGTGTTTCCCATGCAGGAATTTTGATTTTCATGTTCCAGTTCTTTCTTTCCAGTTTTAATACTATGTCGACTGGAAAGATTCATCACTCAGATAAGAGGAGTGAAGTTTTGAGGAGCCTTGACCACTGCTTTTCAGGGAGTCCCGTATAGTCGTAGTTATATTTATTATACTTATTTATATCCTATCCTTTTCCCTGGCAGGGACTCATATAGCAATTCTCACCATCAAGGTTGAGGAACATTTGGAGCATTGAGATGTACAAGACTGACACAAAAAGTTTAATGACTCTTCCGCTCCCTCCAGAGTTGTTAGAGAAGATCTAACTCTATGAATAAACTTGGCTGGGCTGTTTTGCTGTGACTGATCCCCAGGTACTTATAACAATTACAACTGAGTGTAGGTACCGTACTGTATATCCCAGCATTTACCAGATGTTCTTGTTATAGAGGATCTTCGCTTTTCTTTTTAATTATGGAAAGAGCTGCACATTTTTCAAGACATGCTTACATTTTTACTGAAAATGTATTTGTGGTTGTTAGAGGCTGTTGAGTCCAGTAAATAAAAAATGTTGTTTGTGTGTAGTATTTTTACTGTCATTGCATTTATGGAATCCTCCTCTTGATGCCCGTCTTGATTTGATTTCATGTCCAGTTTCATATTTTGCTATTTCTACCAGTGCTACAATAATAAGATCCATTTGGTACATGAAGTAGCCAAGAATGTGGCAAGGGATCAAAGACTGTCTTGCAATCAATATACCGGTATGTTAACAAAAGATTGCATTTCTCCATGATTGCATTGTTCATGATTACAGGATCAATAGTAAATTGATCTGAACAACAGTATAATTCTGTTCCTGGTGATCCACTTATTGTTTATTCTCTGGACAATAATTTAAATTTGAATTTTGAATATCGTTGGCAAGCAGATGAAAGTTTTTTGGCCTAAAGGGACTGCTAGGTAAACTAGGTAAAAGTGGGTGAAATATAAATTTCTTTGTGTTTCCACCAATAGTTCTGTATTTTATGTTTCTATTGCTCTTTAAAAATTGGGTCTTTTTGACGGCTGTATCTACTAACTTATTTGCTTATATCGTCATTTCCATATCACTGCTGCCATACTTTTAGCAGCTATTTTAGGAAACCATTCAGTGTCTTCATTGGGAGGCATCTGGTCCAAAGCACATCTCCCATCAGTATGTTTCCTCTACTCCTTTTTATGGCATGTTTAGTGGCATATTTGCCTTGTTTTCCAAATTTCTGTGGGACTGATTTTGATTTCAGTTGTTTGTTATTTAGATTTTAGGCTCCTATTGTGCCAAGAAATATGGGCTCCTTATGTAGTCCAGTTTCTGCTTATGAATATCCAGATGTTTTCTTTTACTTGAGTCAATATCAAATATTTTCATTCTAGAGTTAATTAAAATGGTTCGTCTGAATGGACATTGTGTTTTATAAAGGGAAGAAAGGAGTATGTAGGTCCCTGCTGCCAGGAGCTTAAACACTAAAAGTTGACTGTGTTTGAGTCAGCACAAGGAGTGAAGGGGATGGAACAGTCATGCAATGAACTGGATTGGCCTAAGAAACTTTTCCACCTGAGCTGGAGCAGCAAATGGCGTCCACACTCCAGTCAAGGTGCATAGTGTCTGAGGACAGTCAAGTTGTTTTGTCACTGACGCAGAAAAAACTCACAACTCCCTCTCACCCTCATGGCATCCAATGTCTGTGGCCCGAGGAGGCAGCCTCACCCTCCTTAACAGTCTAGGACCAGCTCTGTGGGTGAACAGGCACAAATTTAGGTGCAAGTAGTACACTTTCTGCCATTGAGGTTGTGTCATCTGCATATCAACAACCTCAGATATGCAGATGACACAACCTTGACGGCAGAAAGGAGGAGGAATTAAAGAACCTTTTAATGAAGTTGAAAGAGAAGAGAGCAAAATATGGTCTGAAGCTCAACATCAAAAAAACCTAAGATAATGGCCACAGGTCCCATCACCTCCTGGCAAATAGAAGGGGAAGAAATGGAGGCAGTGAGAGATTTTACTTTCTTGGGCTCTATGATAACTGCAGATGGTGACAGCAGTCATGAAATTAAAAGATGCCGGCTTCTTGGGAGAAAAGGAATGACAAACCTAGACAATATCTTAAAAAGCAGAGACGTCACCTTGCCAACAAAGGTCCATATCGTTAAAGCTATGGTTTTCCCAGTAGTGATGTATGGAAGTAAGAGCTGGACCATAAAGAAGGCTGATCGCCAAAGGAATTGATGCTTTTGAATTCTGGTGCTGGAGGAGACTCTTGAGAGTCCCATGGACTGCAAGGAGATCAAACCTATCCATTCTGAAGGAAATTAGCCCTGGGTGCTCACTGGAAGGACAATTGTGAAGCTGAGGCTACAATACTTTGGCCACCTCATGAGAAGAGAAGACTCCCTGGAAAAGACCCTGATGCTGGGAAAGATGGATGGCACAAGGAGAAGGGGACGACAGAGGACGAGATGGTTGGACAGTGTTCTCGAAGCTACCAGCATGAGTCTTACCAAGCTGCGGGAGGCAGTGGAAGACTGGAGTGCCTGGCGTGCTCTGGACCGTGGGGTCACGAAGAGTCGGACATGACTAAATGACTAAACAAAGTAGACTGAAAGAGGACCAGAGGAGGGATGGGGGAGTAAGTTTGATGAGAACAATGGAGTTGGGGGGGGATTGAAAAACATTGAAAACTGAGATGGCACCATGTAGATATTTGAGATGGGATTTCTGTGCACATGAAAGGAGAAAAATCAGAGCTATTAAAGTAAAAATGTAAGTGAACTTCTTAAGCAAGGAACTATGGATAGCTAGGGTCCTCACAGTGTGAGGTAGGCCTCTCCAAGTTTATCACAAAAGCTGTGCGCTTGCCCCTGATCCTTCCTCAAAGTGTGCTTTAAGAGAGACAGAATCATAGAATCATAGAATCATAGAGCTGGAAGAGACCACAAGGGCCATCGAGTCCAACCCCCTGCCAAGCAGGAAACACCATCAGAGCACTCCTGACATATGGTTGTCAAGCCTCTGCTTAAAGACCTCCAAAGTAGGAGACTCCACCACACTCCTTGGCAGCAAATTCCACTGTCGAACAGCTCTTACTGTCAGGAAGTTCTTCCTAATGTTTAGGTGGAATCTTCTTTCTTGTAGTTTGGTTCCATTGTTCCGTGTCCGCTTCTCTGGAGCAGCAGAAAACAACTTTTCTCCCTCCTCTATGTGACATCCTTTTATATATTTGAACATGGCTATCATGTCACCCCTTAACCTCCTCTTCTCCAGGCTAAACATGCCCAGCTCCCTTAACCGTTCCTCATAAGGCATCGTTTCCAGGCCTTTGACCATTTTGGTTGCCCTCTTCTGGACACGTTCCAGTTTGTCAGTGTCCTTCTTGAATTGTGGTGCCCAGAACTGGACACAGTACTCCAGGTGAGGTCTGACCAGAGCAGAATACAGTGGCACTATTACTTCCCTTGATCTAGATGCTATACTCCTATTGATGCAGCCCAGAATTGCATTGGCTTTTTTAGCTGCCACGTCACACTGTTGGCTCATGTCAAGTTTATGGTCAACCAAGACTCCTAGATCCTTTTCACATGTACTGCTCTCAAGCCAGGTGTCACCCATCTTGTATTTGTGCCTCTCATTTTTTTTGCCCAAGTGCAATACTTTACATTTCTCCCTGTTAAAATTCATCTTGTTTGTTTTGGCCCAGTTCTCTAATCTGTCAAGGTCGTTTTGAAGTGTGATCCTGTCCTCTGGGGTGTTAGCCACCCCTCCCAGTTTGGTGTCATCTGCAAATTTGATCAGGATGCCCTTGAGTCCATCATCCAAGTCGTTGATAAAGATGTTGAATAAGACCGGGCCCAAGACAGAACCCTGTGGCACCCCACTAGTCACTCTTCTCCAGGATGAAGAGGAACCATTGATGAGCACTCTTTGGGTTCGGTCAGTCAGCCAGTTACAAATCCACTGAGTGGTAGCATAGTCAAGACCGCATTTTACCAGTTTCTTTACAAGAATATCATGGGGCACCTTGTCAAATGCCTTGCTGAAATCAAGGTAGGCTATATCCACTGCATTCCCTTCATCTACCAGGCTTGTAATTCTGTCAAAAAACGAGATCAGGTTAGTCTGACATGACTTATTTTTCAGAAATCCATGCTGACTATTGGTGATCACAGCATTCCTTTCTAGGTGCGCACAGACTGTTTGCTTAATGATCTGCTCCAGAATCTTCCCTGGTATTGATGTCAGACTGACTGGGCGGTAATTATTTGGGTCCTCTCTTTTCCCCTTTTTGAAAATAGGGACCACATTTGCCCTCCTCCAGTCTGCCGGGACTTCGCCTGTTCTCCAGGAATTCTCAAAGATGACTGCCAGTGGTTCTGAGATCACATCTGCCAGTTCTTTTAATACTCTTGGATGCAGTTCATCTGGCCCTGGAGACTTGAATACATCTAAACTGGCCAAGTATTCTTGTACTATCTCCTTAGTTATTCTGGGCTGTGTTTCCTTTGCTGAATCATTTGCTCCAAATTCTTCAGGTCGGGCATTGTTTTCCTTATCGGAGAAGACTGAGGCAAAGAAGGCATTGAGGAGTTCAGCCCTTTCTGTGTCCCCTGTTTGCATTTCACCATCTTCTCCTCTGAGTGACCCCACTGTTTCTTTGTTCTTCCTTTTGCTACGAACATACCCATAAAAGCCTTTTTTGTTGCTTTTAACCTCTCTAGCAAGCCTGAGTTCATTCTGTGCTTTAGCTTTTCTGACTTTGTGTCTACACGTGCTGGCTATTTGTTTGAATTCCTCTTTGGTGGTTTCCCCCCTTTTCCATTTTTTGTACACATCCTTTTTAAATCTTAACTCAGTTAAAAGTTCTTTAGATAGCCACCCTGGCTTCTTTAGGCACCTTCCATATTTCCGTCTCATAGGTATTGCCTGACGTTGTGCTTTTAGTATCTCCCTCTTTACAAACTCCTAGCCATCATGAACTCCCTTTCCTTTTAGTATTTCTGTCCATGGTATCTCACCCAGCACTTCCCTAAGTTTTATGAAGTCGGCTTTCTTAAAGTCAAGAAATTGAGTCCTAGTATGCTTGGCTGCTCCTTTCCGCTGTATAGTAAACTTCAGAAGAGCATGATCACTCGCGCCTAATGATCCTTCCACTTCTACCCCACTAACCAGGTCATCAACATTGGTTAGGACCAGATCTAAAATGGATGTTCCTCTTGTTGCTTCTCCCACTCTTTTCTCTGCCCTTTCCCCCACACATCAAGCACAGGAGGAAAGGATTTAATTCCATATCTGTTTTTGCAGGAATCACAAATTGCTTTTACTTCTGTAAACCACTTTGAAATTTCTTTTAATGTTAATAAAGGAAGCGGTGTACAACATATAATTATCATAAAACAATATGAATTCAACAGGGGAAAAAGTAAGGCTGTTTCATCCGGTAGAATTATTGAATTCATAGAATCCTAGAGTTGGAACGGACCGTGCAGTGCAGGAAAACTTTGCTCAGTGTGTTGCTCAAACCCACAACCCTGAGATTAACAGTCTCATGCTCTACCAACTGGCTGGGTCACACTCCGGGAAAAGCATGTGTGAGGAAGGTTTTAGCAAGCATCTGAACATTATTATTCAGGGTGCTTGCTTGATATTAACAGGGAGGGAGGTGCACAGTATTGGTGCCACCACACTAAATGCCCTGTTCCCAGTAGTCACACAGCAGTCACTGGGGGGCACTATTAAAAGTGCCTTTCACACCATGGTAGTGGCTGGATAGAAATATTTGTGGTAAGGCACTCCTTAGGGCTTTATATACTAACAATAGGGACGTGGGTGGCGCTGTGGGTTAAACCACAGAGCCTAGGACTTGCCGATCAGAAGGTCAGCGGTTCAAATCCCCATGATGGGGTGAGCTCCCGTTGCTTGGTCCCTGCTCCTGCCAACCTAGCAGTTTGAAAGCACGTCCAAGTGCAAGTAGATAAATAGGTACCGCTCTGGCAGGAAGGTAAATGGCGTTTCCGTGCGCTGCTCTGGTTCGCCAGAAGCGGCTTAGTCATGCTGGCCATGTGACCCGGAAGCTGTACGCTGGCTCCCTCGGCCAATAAAGCGAGATGAGCGCCGCAAGCCCAGAGTCGGCCACGACTGGGCCTAATGGTCAGGGGTCCCTTTACCTTTACACTAACAATAAAAAATTAAATTTAGCCCAGAAACTTACTGGCAGCCAGTGCAGGCCTTCCAGCAGAGGTGTTATATGATGTTGATGGCTCATTTCAGTCAACAGCCAAGCTGCGGCATTCTGAACTGGCTACAACCTTTGGACCAATATTCAGGGTAGCTAAATATCCAGTCTCAAAATTATCATAGCTGTCAATGTTTCCATTTTTGAAAGGGAAATTCCCTTATTCTGAATAGGATTCCTCGCAAGAAAAGGGAAAAGTTGACAGCTATGAAAATTATGAATGCCTGGACCACAGCAATCCCAGATTTCACAAAATCATAAAGCACATACAGGTGATTCTGATACAGGTGATACCCTCTGGTCAGCAATTAGTTTTCCTTGAGGAATGCTCGTTGAAGGCCAACTTCATTCAACACCATTTCCTAAAAGTAGTTTGCTAAGTCTTATTTTTTCCACCAGCAATCTCTCAGTACTTTCTTTGTGCTATTACAGCAGGTGGAGAGCTAGGCATGATTTGGGTCCAGATTTGACCTAAGTTTTAATCCTTATTTGATACTGTCAAATATCAGAAACCCTTTTAGCTACTTCCCAAGCTGACCCAAAAGAAATTGGCATATTTTGAAGTAGACAAAAATCTGTCTCACCTCAAACATTATGTAAAGACCCCGTCAGTGAGTCTACTCAAACTCTCACTGCTGTTCCGCATATCTCCATGGTGCCTGCTTTTTGAAAATCCCCAGCTACGACCATTTTTTATTCACCAGAGCAAAGAAAGAAAGAAAGCCTGTATCCTTACTGAGCACAATACTGCAGAATCAGATAAAAGCTCATTATTCAACGCACTTCGTAAATTTATTCAGTACAACTTTCAAACCAAAGCTTGTTGCTCCCCTGACCTTTCCTTGCAAGACTTCCACACACTTCAAGGTTGGAAACATTTTTGCAGCCTCCCCCAACATACATTTATTAACGATGGCTGCTATTTGATTCGGAAAATTGCCACTTTCCTAGAAAAGGTTTTGGAAAATCATTCTAGCTAGAAGGCTTGTTTAATTTGTATGTGATAGAAAATTGCAACATTTATTGTGTTTTTCCAGTGTTCAGTTACCCAGGAGTGAATTTTGCTCCGATTATGCTATCTGACACATGAACAGACTTAAAAATATAGCATTAGATTTAGGAGAAGAATGGGAATGAACGTCTTTCCCCCTGTACTTTCCAACTCCTTCAACAGGTTTAATAAAAAGCAACCTATGTTTTCTGAGAAAACAATTTATTAAAAGGAAAGGAGCAATTTCACACAGTCCTAGTTGGCTTCGTCTTGTTTCCTGTTTTGCACGGTAGAGAAATTTTTATCAGAAATGTCTTATGCTCCTGACCCAGCTCTCTTTGAAAAATGTTTTGTCATCCTTCAAGTTCTTAAAGGAAAAGATGAAAGCAAAAATATGAATGTGCTTCCAATGAGGATAATGGAATTTGAAAGCTTATACAGAGTCACTGAAGGAGGTCTATAATGTAGATACTGACATATACTCAACACAGAAAGGTGAAAATAAATTTATAATAATGATTCAATGAAAAGAAATGGCTGAACTGAAGAACAACGAAGATTAGAACAAAGAGAGGTGCATGCACTTGACATGTGTTTTCAAATTAAAAACAGTCTGATACCTTCAAATGGGAACGCTCATTGCCCATAGTCATGCAACAGCACTGGCAAGTTGTAAGGCTTGTTTAGGTGCAACAATGTGGAGGAAACACTTTTTGTGGTCTCTAAGGTGCTACTGGACAATTTTATATATATATATATATATATATATATATATATATATATATATATATAGACTTTTTGTAGTATTAGTCTTCAGCACACATACCCCTGCCCTCGTGGCTGGGCCATGTTGGCTGTACCTACCTAACCACTCAAGTAGGCTTTTGTAAGGAGAAACTAGAGCCTTCAAATACTGTCTTCTAAGAGCCTTTTTTCCTCTCTGGTTGTGACAAAAGAAAGCTTGCTGAAGGCTACAAAACTTGAATGGATATCCCATCCAGGACTTCTTTCTCCCTAGGGCAAACAAAATGGTAAATCAGCTCACAATAGTAAATCTGCTCACAATAAACTAAATGCCTTTATCTGTCTGCATTCTCTCCGACTCTCCTGATTTACCTTTTTTCAAGGGAAAATCCCTCCTTTCAATCCTCCCAGATTTAAGGGAATAGCCACTCCCCACCCTACATGCTTACCCTCACAAAGAAAGCTGGAATAGAAGCCAAATGCAGAAGTAGCAAAGAAGCTGCCAGGCAAAGTTG
Source organism: Podarcis vaucheri (assembly GCF_965113315.1). Classification (NCBI taxonomy): domain Eukaryota; kingdom Metazoa; phylum Chordata; class Lepidosauria; order Squamata; family Lacertidae; genus Podarcis; species Podarcis vaucheri. Next base: position 110,213,706 of record NC_138762.1, read on the forward strand.
CATGAACCTCTATTTTCCTAATTATGTCCCATGATGGGAATGCCAAACCATATAAATCCAATTGGCATTGTGTACATTGACTTTCAAACAACTTTTGATAGTCCAAAACCCAAAGTCTCCTGAGTAAGCTTAGGAATGATTGGATAAGAAAAAAGGTCCTCTTACAGATCAGTAACTATTGAAGGAGTAGGGAATGGAGCGTAGGATTAAATGGACAGCTCACATTAGAGAGAATCTCATAACCCTGATCACCCAAGGTCCTACAGGAAGCCTCCAAGCTGTGGAGGACAAATAATTGTGATGAGGGCGGAGCTAGCATGCTCTCATCCCGGTCTTCCCTGCATTATTCTAATCATGTGAGGGTTGGGAACGCCTGAACAGAGCTTCTCTCTCAGCCTAATCTGTCCCATTGAGTTGTCAGAAGGATAAAATGAGGGAATAACCATGTGTGCCAACCCTGAGTTCTTTGGAATAATAATAATAATAATAATAATAATAATAATAATAATAATAATAATTTATTTATATCCTGCCCATCTGGCTGAGTTTCCCCAGCCACTCTGGGCGGCTTCCAATCTCGTGTTAAAAACAATAGAGCATTAAATATTAAAAACGTCCCAATACAGGACTGCCTTCAGATGTCTTTTAAAGATAAGATAGCTACTTATTTCCTTCACATCCTTCACAGGGCGGGTGCCACTACCGAGAAGGCCCTCTGTCTGGTTCCCTGTAACCTCACTTCTCTCAATGAGGGAACCGCCAGAAGGCCCTCAGCGCTGGATCTCAGTGTCTGGGCTGAACGATGGGGGTGGAGACGCTCCTTCAGGTATACAGGACCGAGGCTATTTAGGGCTTTAAAGGTCAGCACCAACACTTTGAATCGCGCTCGGAAATGTACTGGGAGCCAATACAGATATCTTAGGACTGGTGTTACATGGTCCCGGTGGCCACTCCCAGTCACCAGTCTAGCTGCCACATTCTGGATTAATTGCAGTTTCCGGGTCACCTTCAAAGGTAGCCCCACGTAGAGCGCGTTGCAGTAGTCCAAGCGGGAGATAACCAGAGCATGCACCACTCTGGCAAGACAGTCCACAGGCAGGCAGGGTCTCAGCCTGCGTACCAGGTGGAGCTGGTAGACAGCTGCCTTGGACACAGAATTAACCTGTGCCTCCATGGACATCTGTGAGTCCAAAATGACTCCCAGGCTGCACACCTGGTCCTTCAGGGGTACAGTTACCTCATTCAGGACCAGGGAGTCCCCCACACCTGCCCGCCCCCTGTCCCCCCAAAACAGTACTTCTGTTTTGTCAGGATTCAACCTCAATCTGTTGCCCGCCATCCATCCTCCAACTGCCTACAGGCACTTACACAGGACCTACACTACCTTCACTGGTTCTGATTTAAAAGAGAGATAGATCTAGGTGTCATTTGCATACTGATGAACACCCAGCCCAAACCCCCTGATGATCTCTCCCAGCAGCTTCATATAGATATTAAAAAGCATGGGGGAGAGAACAGAACCCTGAGGCATCCCACAAGTGAGAGCCCAGGGGTCTGAACACTCATCTCCCACCACCACTTTCTGAACACGGCACAGGAGGAAGGAGCGGAACCACTGTATAACAGTGCCCCCAGCTCCCAGCCCCTCAAGACGGTCCAGAAGGATGTTATGGTCGATTGTATCAAAGGCCGCTGAGAGATCCAGCAGAACTAGGAAACAGCTCTCACATTTGTCCCTAGCCCGCCAGAGATCATCAACCAGCGCGACCAAGGCAGTTTCAGTCCCATGATGAGGCTTGAATCCCGATTGGAAGGGATCCAAATGGCCCGCTTCTTCCAGGCGTGCCTGGAGTTGTTCAGCAACCACCCGCTCAATCACCTTTCCCAAGAATGGTAGATTTGAGATTGGGCAACAGTTGGCCATATTGGCCGGGTCTAAAGATGTTTTTTTAAGAAGCGGTTTAATGACCGCCTCTTTCAGCGGGTCTGGGAAGGCTCCCTCACAGAGGGAAGCATTCACCACCCCGCAGAGCTATCGCCCAGCCCTTCCCGGCTTGCCTTTATCAGCCAGGATGGACAAGGATCAAGGAGACAGGTGGTCGGTTTCACTTGTCCAAGCAGCCTGTCCACATCCTCGGAGGTAACAGATTGGATGTAACAGGACCAGACAGAACTCTAGCACTCTCCCACCCCAGCCCTGCTCCCATGGTGGAGTCTACCTCCTTCCGAATCTGAGCGACTTTATCTGCAAAATACTTTGCAAAAGCATTGCAGGAGATCTTGGGGTCCCTACCAGGCCCCGGTGGTACAGGTGGTTCCGATAGATTGCGAACCACCTGAAAAAGTCTCCTGCTGCTGTTTTCTGCAGATGCAATGGAGGCGGCGAAGAAGGCCCTCTTCTCCGTCACCATTGCCACTTGGTATGCTCGACGTTGAGCTCTAGCCCGTGTCCGGTCTGATTCAGAATGAGTTTTCCGCCACCGGCACTCTAGCCGTTTCAACGATTGTTTCATCACCCTCAGCTCAGGGGGGAACCACGGGGCTGTCCGGGCTCCATGCAATCGGAGAGGATGCTTCGGAGTCAAACAGTCAATAGCCCTGGTTAACTCCGTAATCCAACAGGTCACCAGGGAATCATGGGATAAAACATCCTCTACCACTCTCTGGAAACCATTTGGATCCATTAAGTGGTGGGGGTGGACCATCCAAATCGGTCGCACCTCCCTGCAGAGGGGAAGGGTTGCAGAGAAGTCCAGTTGTACTTCTTTTGTTTTACTTATACTCAATGTCAGATCACCAACATCCATAGAGGTGAACACCAGGTCCAAGGCATGTCCGCGGCTATGAGTTGGGCCAAACTTATTCAGGGACAGCCCCATGGAGGCCATGCTTTCCACGAAGTCCCGAGTGGCCCCTTCTAAGGTCATGTTGACATGGATGTTAAAATTCCCCAGGACAAGCAAACTAGGTGTCTCCAGGAGAACATCCGCCATGACCTGAAGCAGCTCGGGCAGGGAATCCTTGGTGCAGCGGGGAGGTCGGTACACCAAAAGGAATCAAGTACTGCCCCTATTGCCCAACTTCCAGAACATGCACTCAGAGAACTGGGTCTTCCCTGTAGGATGCCTGTTGCAAACTAGTGACTTCCTAAAAATCACTGCAACCCCCCCTCCCCGCCCACAAGGCCTGGGTTGCTGTGTGTAAGAGAAACCTGGTGGACAAGCAGCGGCAAGGACAGGCCCATCTGCCTCATCCAACCAAGTCTCTGTCACACATGCCAGGTCAAATCCTCCATCCACAATCAGGTCGTGGATGGAAGTGTTCTTATTCATCATTGACCTGGCATTGCACAGCAACACTTTCAGGCCATGTGGGTTTCCCTTGCTGATTCCAGTATCCTTCCATTCAGGACCAGACCCGGAGGCAGGGATAGTCCTCAGACAACGACTAAACCTGCCTCCTCAGTAATGACGTGGTCTGGTCTTAGCGTCGCTCCTCCTCCTGCCCGTGATCACTGAGACCGGGTGTCCCGGTGCTTCTGCCAGTGTGGAACCTGCTCCAGCCATTCTGTTGGCTGGGACCCACTCCCCGGAGGCCCTGACCCTTTCCCCTTAAAAAGCAAAATACAAACTATACAATAGTCTAACAAAATAGTAAACGTAAGAATAAAGCCAAAAACACTTATACTAAAATAAAACTAATCCCCACCCCAACTCAGCATTTATCCCATCCCAACCCAACCCAAACAAAAATAAATAAAAATAAAAATATATAAATAAAACCCACCGTTCACTGTGCAACAAAGCAAAAATGCTTTAAAAACATTTTAAAATATGTAAAACCATTTTCGACATTTGCTGCAGCAGTAGCAGCACAAGCAGCATCAGTGTCCTGAGGCCTTGCTGGAGCCTCTTAGAGCTGTGGTGGTGAGTGTGGGCCCCGCCCCCTAGGCCAGTGGAGTTGGCCTGCAGGAGGGAGCGGCCTTCCCCAACACTCACAATGGCAGCAACAGCAGGCTACACATGTAATAAACTAATGCAAGATGGTACTCACATATAGTTCACTTGCAGTGTGAGCTGTGGTTTGCTTCATTGCTTTGTCACCTGGACTCATTTGCTCTCATGAACTTTTAGTTGTTGCTTTCTGCTTCTAACACATTCACATCTGGATTGTGTTGGCACCACTGTTGTCTACCCTGCCCTGCTACTTGAACTACCCTTGAGCCTCACCTGCTTATATATCTGCTTACATCTGTGAAATGTTAGTTACAGCCTACATGCTCATGGAGCTTATTTGCCATTAAATGAGCACAAGAACTGGTCTCTTCTTCTCTCCCTGGACTCTCGGGATGAATCTGTCAGTTTCAGATTCTTCCAGTTTCTTGTTTTTCAAATCTTAAGTTCTCCACAATTCAGCATCAGTTTGCAGATTATTTTTAATGAATCCTCATGAACATTAATAAACATTTTAGTGCATATTTCTCCTAATATACACATCTTACTATTCAATTTTGCCTAATATATACATTTTTGCAAAACACTGTGCCTGAATATAATGCATGTTTATGCAGACATTATCCTAATATATATCTTTCTTGTGCACATTACTTCTCTGGAGAACTGTATTGCAAAATTCAGAGAAGTATGAATTTTGAAGGATAGTTGTGGCTCAGTTTGTGTATTCTTTTGTCATCTCATCTGTCCTCCCAGTTGAACGACGTGGCCCAGGGAGAGAGGGGAAAATAGTGGAAGTGAACAGCTGGCTTCGCAAATGGTGTAAACAGGAACGGTTTGGATTCTTAGATCACGGACTGCAGTTTCTTGAAGATGGACTTCTGGCAAGTGATGGGCTGCACCTCACAACGGTTGGGAGGAATGTTTTTGCCAAAAATCTCAGAAACCTCATCAGGAGGGCTTTAAACTGACTAATGTGGGGGAGGGAGACAGTGCTCCTGAAGGTAGGAGTCTATCAATTAATGAAGATGATCATCCAAATGTCATAGACCAAATGGAGCAAACAGCACGCGGACCTAGTGGTGGGAGGAAAAAATCCTTAAATAAGAAACACGGGGGAATGATTAATGGACTTCAATGTCTGTACACTAATGCGCAAAGCATGGGAAATAAACAAGATGAGCTTGAGATCTTGGTACAGCAAACTAAATATGACATAATAGGCATCACTGAAACCTGGTGGGATAAGTCCCACGATTGGAATGTAATAATGGGGGGATACAATCTATTTCAGAGAAACAGACCAGACAAGAAAGGAGGAGGAGTGGCGTTATATGTCAGGGATGTGTATACCTGTGAAGAGATCCAAGATTTAGATCCTCAAAGCCAAAGTGAGAGCATTTGGGTCAAAATTAAGGGAGAGAAGAATAACAGAGACCTCATTGTGGGAGTTTACTATAGATCCCCAAGCCAAACGGAGGACATAGATGATGCCTTCCTGGAACAGATGGCCAAGCATGCAAAAGGAAGGGAGATAGTAGTAATGGGGGACTTCAATTACCCAGATATTTGTTGGACGTCAAACTCAGCCAAGAGCATAAGGTCAAACAGATTCCTCACTGGCCTTGCAGACAACTTCATTGTCCAGAAAGTGGGAGAAGCAACAAGAGGAACAGCCATTTTAGATCTGGTCCTAACCAATGTTGATGACCTGGTTAGTGGGGTAGAAGTGGAAGGATCATTAGGCGCGAGTGATCATGCTCTTCTGAAGTTTACTATACAGCGGAAAGGAGTAGCCAAGCATGCTAGGACTCAATTTCTTGACTTTAAGAAAGCCGACTTCATAAAACTTAGGGAAGTGCTGGGTGAGATCCCATGGACAACAATACTAAAAGGAAAGGGAGTTCATGATGGCTGGGAGTTTGTTAAGAGGGAGATACTAAAAGCACAACGTCAGGCAATACCAATGAGACGGAAACATGGAAGGTGCCTAAAGAAGCCAGGGTGGCTATCTAAAGAACTTTTAACTGAATTAAGATTAAAAAAGGATGTGTACAAAAAATGGAAAAGGGGGGAAACCACCAAAGAGGAATTCAAACAAATAGCCAGCACGTGTAGACACAAAGTCAGAAAAGCTAAAGCACAGAATGAACTCAGGCTTGCTAGAGAGGTTAAAAGCAACAAAAAAGGCTTTTATGGGTATGTTCGTAGCAAAAGGAAGAACAAAGAAACAATGGGGTCACTCAGAGGAGAAGATGGTGAAATGCAAACAGGGGACACAGAAAGGGCTGAACTACTCAATGCCTTCTTTGCCTCAGTCTTCTCCGATAAAGAAAACAATGCCCGACCTGAAGAATTTGGAGCAAATGATTCAGCAAAGGAAACACAGCCCAGAATAACTAAGGAGATAGTACAAGAATATTTGGCTAGTTTAGATGTATTCAAGTCTCCAGGGCCAGATGAACTGCATCCAAGAGTATTAAAAGAACTGGCAGATGTGATCTCAGAACCACTGGCAGTCATCTTTGAGAATTCCTGGAGAACAGGTGAAGTCCCGGTAGACTGGAGGAGGGCAAATGTTGTCCCTATTTTCAAAAAGGGGAAAAGAGAGGACCCAAATAATTACCGCCCAGTCAGTCTGACATCAATACCAGGGAAGATTCTGGAACAGATCATTAAGCAAACAGTCTGTGAGCACCTAGAAAGGAATGCTGTGATCACCAATAGTCAGCATGGATTTCTGAAAAATAAGTCATGTCAGACTAACCTGATCTCGTTTTTTGACAGAATTACAAGCCTGGTAGATGAAGGGAACGCAGTGGATGTAGCCTACCTTGATTTCAGCAAGGCATTTGACAAGGTGCCCCATGATATTCTTGTAAAGAAGCTGGTAAAATGCGGTCTTGACTATGCTACCACTCAGTGGATTTGTAACTGGCTGGCTGACCGAACCCAAAGGGTGCTCATCAATGGTTCCTCTTCATCCTGGAAAAGAGTGACTAGTGGGGTGCCACAGGGTTCTGTCTTGGGCCCGGTCTTATTCAACATCTTTATCAACGACTTGGATGATGGACTCAAGGGCATCCTGATCAAATTTGCAGATGACACCAAACTGGGAGGGGTGGCTAACACCCCAGAGGACAGGATCACACTTCAAAACGACCTTGACAGATTAGAGAACTGGGCAAAAATAAACAAGATGAATTTTAACAGGGAGAAATGTAAAGTATTGCACTTGGGCAAAAAAAATGAGAGGCACAAATACAAGATGGGTGACACCTGGCTTGAGAGCAGTACATGTGAAAAGGATCTAGGAGTCTTGGTTGACCACAAACTTGACATGAGCCAACAGTGTGACGCGGCAGCTAAAAAAGCCAATGCAATTCTGGGCTGCATCAATAGGAGTATAGCATCTAGATCAAGGGAAGTAATAGTGCCACTGTATTCTGCTCTGGTCAGACCACACCTGGAGTACTGTGTCCAGTTCTGGGCACCACAATTCAAGAAGGACACTGACAAACTGGAACGTGTCCAGAGGAGGGCAACCAAAATGGTCAAAGCCCTGGAAACGATGCCTTATGAGGAACGGCTAAGGGAGCTGGGCATGTTTAGCCTGGAGAAGAGGAGGTTAAGGGGTGATATGATAGCCATGTTCAAATATATAAAAGGATGTCACATAGAGGAGGGAGAAAGGTTGTTTTCTGCTGCTCCGGAGAAGCGGACACGGAGCAATGGATCCAAACTACAAGAAAGAAGATTCCACCTAAACATTAGGAAGAACTTCCTGACAGTAAGAGCTGTTCAACAGTGGAATTTGCTGCCAAGGAGTGTGGTGGAGTCTCCTACTTTGGAGGTCTTTAAGCAGAGGCTTGACAACCATATGTCAGGAGTGCTCTGATGGTGTTTCCTGCTTGGCAGGGGGTTGGACTCGATGGCCCTTGTGGTCTCTTCCAACTCTATGATTCTATGATTCTATGATTCTATGAAAGTATGAATTAGCACCTTTCAATGCAAATTGAATCAAATTTGTCTCCCATACCTATTGGAAGCCATACTCTACTTGTGATGTATCTTTAAAATACACTCCCCCTTCTGGCATTGGTCCCTCCTGTTTTTGCTTCTGTTAGCCTTCTATTTAAAGACCTATCCCTTTAACCAGTTCTTCTTCGCATTTTGGTGAATATCTCCTCTAAAGCAAACAAGGCCCCTTTTGTGTATGTAGCCCAGGATGACTCATTCACCCCAAATTCCATGTTAGCAGAAATCTGGTAGCAACTAATGCTGTGTGACATCCATATCCAGATATGGATGTCTCGTACACCCCAGGTAGTGTGGTTGCTGACCTTGAGCCAGACATCTTGGAGAGTGAAGACAAATGGGCCTTAGAAAGCACTGCTAATAACAAGGCCAGTGGAAGTGATGATATTCCAGCTGAGCTATTTAAAATTTTAAACGATGATGCTGTTAAGGTGCTACACTCAATATGCCAGCAAATTTGGAAAACTCAGCAGTGGCTAGAGGATTGGAGAAGATCAGTCTACATCCCAGTCCCAAAGAAGGGCAGTGCCAAAGAATGCTCCAACTACCGCACAACTGCACTCATTTCACACACTAGCAAGGTTATGCTTAAAATTCTACAAGGAGGGCTCGGGCAGTATGTGGACCGAGAACTCCCAGAAGTGCAAGCTGGATTTCGAAGGGGCAGAGGAACCAGAGACCAAATTGCAAACATGCGCTGGATTATGGAGAAAGCTAGAGAGTTCCAGAAAGACATCTACTTCTGCTTCATTGACTATGCAAAAGCCTTTGACTGTGTCGACTACAACAAACTATGGCAAGTTCTTAAAGAAATGGGAGTGCCTGATCACCTCATCTGTCTCCTGAGAAATCTCTATGTGGGACAAGAAGCTACAGTTAGAACTGGATATGGAACAACTGAGATGGTTGGACAGTGTTCTTGAAGCGACAAACATGAGTCTGACCAAGCTGCGGGAGGCAGCGGAAGACAGGAGTGCCTGGCGTGCTCTGGTCCAGGGGGTCACGAAGAGTCGGACACGACTAAACGACTAAACAGCAACAATGCTTTGTGGGCTCCATGCCTGAGCAATGTTGTTAGAATCATCAACATTCTTTTGGCTTAACTAGGAAGCTACTCAGGTGTCTTACCTAAGCAGCATCTTCCAAATTTGCATTTAATTTTACTTTAGACAAAATTTGGTGACAGTACTAACAGTGCTTCTCAATCAGAAATGAATGCTGACAGCATATCAGATGGAAAAAATACTTAAATGATTGCCCCTCCCCCCCCGGAACATTATTTTTGACTATAACTTTAGAATACTGCTATCTGTACTTGTAAAGGAAAGAAAAATGCTGTGACCCAATTTAGCACCAGGGACTTGGAAAGTGGTGCTTTCTAAATTTTCTAATAAAGTTTTTTTTTTTGGGGGGGTATTTCAGTTCTTTCTGAGAAAACTCAGATAGACTAAGCCCAGGGGAGCTTTACACCAATTCCTCTCACAAGTTTTCCCATTCCTGTACTCTGGGAATTCAGTGACAGGCACCTTCAGCTGCGCTCCACCACAGGGTACGTTTGGGGAAGTGGCAAAATAATTAGTTGATAGTGGGGATTTCTGGCACCAAGAGGAGCCTTTAGGTCTGAGCTTCAAGAAGGTGTGGACCTGGCTTGCAATCACTTATTGTTTTCCAGAACAGTTCATTCACTACTTCCAACTGTAAGCACCATCACAATTTGCAAGGAAAAGCCATTTCATGCTGACATCAATGCACGGATATTGGCATGCATGACAGCAGCTCAGCCTACAACAACACACCTTAAATTTAACATGAACTGACGATAAAACATGGCTTCTACAAGCCAACAGAACCATATGATTTGACCCTGAGTCACATGACGTGCATACATGGAAAGTTGGACTGTCTCCATTTTTATCTTCATTCATTATATGAAGTGCCCTGACATTGCTTTGTTTGCATTAACTTGGGAGTAGGACTTGCTTATGAGAAAATAGCCACATTACTGGATTGTAAACACTATAAGAGCCACGCACCAAATTGAGTGTTTGCATAACTGCACAACTTAAGATAGATGTTGGCAAGCTGGAATTTTTGCAGGGGGGGGGGGCAACCAAGATGCTCAAGGTTCTGGAAACCAAGCCTGATGAGGAATGGTTGAAGGAGCTGGGTATGTTTAGCCTGCTCTGGAGGGTAGGACTCAAACCCATGGCTTCAAGTTACAAACAGGAGATTCCAACTAAACGTTAGGAAAAACTTTCTGGCAGTAAGAGCTGTTTCAGTGGAACTGTCTGCCTTGAGTGGTTGTGGACTCTCCTTCCTTGAAGGTTTTTAAGCATAGATTGGATGGTCATCTGTCATGGACGCTTTAGTAGAGATTCCTGCACTGAAGGGGGCTGGACTAGATGACTACTTGGGTCTCTTCCAACTCTACAATTCTTTTATTCTATAAGCAAGTCCTGTAGAACCAAATGGAACTAAGGGCCTAGAACATAATGGATGTTATAACTGATTTGCCAGATCAGACCAAGAGTCATCCCATCCAGTCCTCCGTCTCCAATGGCAGTGATCCAGATAACCCTGGGAAACTAAAAAATAGAACCTGCAGCTGACCTATTTCTCTTGTCATATGGTTCTGTTTTCTGATCTTCTCTGAACATAGGCGTGCCATATAGCTTTCACAATTCTTGATAAATCTACCCTCCATGATTTCTTTCTTTTTAAGAATAGGGGGAAAAAAAAGAAACCTCTGAAAATCCTGGGCATGCTTTCTAGGAAGCAAATTCCACCAAACTTGGTTAGCTTTACTTCTCAGTAAACATGTTTAGCATTGGGTTGTATTTTTTAATTAGCTGGTTTTGTCAATATGTTTAACGTAAAAAGATAATGATGTTTAAATGGTTAAATAAAAAAGAACAATTATTTCAAGTGTTACCCCAATATAAATTTTCTGTGCAATATGACTTCTTTTTATGTTGCTCTGAGCTATAGCAGGGTATCATGCTGAATATTTGGACTGAGTCATAACTCCACTGAATGTAATGGCTTTTTTTTTTTTACTGCCCTTACTGTAATGCAAACTATTAATTATGCAATATCTTTCCTCTCCCTTATCAAACTGCATTTCATAGATACAGTAACATTATCTCTATTGTTGTTCCACAATGTGCATTGAACTTGATGAAGGCGCACATATTTTATAACCATGGTAACTGTCAGGAACATCTGTAGCTCTTTTGATTTAGTTCTCTAAGAAAGATTGAAAGGCATCAGTTGTTTTGACTTTGAGGAGAAGGAGAGGGAAGATGAACAAAGAAGCTAATTTCAAATCCCATTTGGATAAAGTAATGGAATCTCTGGAACAATAGGAAGGTTTGACATTCAGAAACCAATTCAAGTGGTGGTTTAGTGCCGTGGTTTTCAACCCATGTTCTGGGGAATCCTGGGATTGCTTGGAAGCTTATCCAACAAGCTATTTAGTTATTATTTACTTATTTAAAATGCCTATAGACCATCCTTTGTCTACAAAGAAACCAAGGTGGTATACAAAGGCAAAGAAAACCAAAACAAATCCAGTAACAAAGATAAAACAACATAATCATTAAAACAACAACAACCAAACAAAAGCATATACACGAGGCAGTTAAAAGCAGGCAGAACAGATCAGACACAAAACATGCAAATGCCTGAACAAATAAGACCTTGCCCTGTAATGATTGTAACAATGGAGCCCGCCAGACTCCTGCAGGGAGGGCCGTCTGCAAATGACTGTGCCATTTAATGTTCTATGTGAGACATTAAACATTCACAATTGGTTTCACAATGTATTTTGTACAGATTATGTGCTGCAATGTTGCTCAAAATAAATTTTAATTGACTGCCATTTTGTAATTGCTCAACTTAGGTCTCTAAAAAGCTTTGGGATAATGCTAGCTTTCCTTCAGAACTGGTTAAGAAGTTTGGCTGCAAGGGCAAAGTATATCCTGACAAGGGGTTGGCATCACTCATCTCAGCTACTGCCCTTGGACAAAGCTAAACTGTGTCACTTAGGTACAAACAGATTTGGATCCCGCAGGTAAACAACAACAACAAACAAACAACCAAGCAAACAAATTATCCTCAAATAGCCTGGCAAATTCTCTTGCCTAGCTAAGATAGTACAGTTGTAGCTTGGTTCTTGAACGGAATCCATTCCAGAAGTCTATTTGACTTCCAAAAATGTTCGAAAACCAATCAAACTCAATCAGAAGCTGCAGAAGCCACATCGGACGTTCGGCTTCTGAAAAACATCATAAAGTGGAACACTTCGCTCCGAGTTTATGGTGTTTGAGATCCAAAATGTTGGTGTCTCAAGGCTTTAGGTTTAACAGAACCAAGGTATAACTACTTAAAATACTTCGGCCCCAAGTCATTTTGCACCCCAAACCCGTGTAAGAACCAGCATCCTGAATTTGGCTCAGAAGATAACTGGCCAGCAATGTAGATAATTTACCAATAGCCATCAACAAACTGCTTATAGCATTTTTTAAAAAAATCATTTGTATTAGTTTTCCAATAAAAACAGCCAATTAACATATCCACTGGTTGGACAGTATTCTCGAAGCTACTAACATGACCAAACTGCGGGAGGCAGTGGAAGACAGGAGTGGCTGGCATCCTCTGGGTCCATGGGGTCACAAAGAGTCAGACATGACTAAATGACTAAACAACAACAACATATTCACAATCCACTTAAAAACAATAAATTAAAATAAAGAAAAACCGAATTACAGTCCAAATTATTAATTATTAATTTTTCCGGGCTTCCCATAGTCTGGACCTCTGAAGTATATCTCCAATATCTTCATTCTTGTTGTTCTAATATTTTCCACATTCCACATCTTAACACTTTAAAGTTCTCCGTCCCTGGCTGTGTGATTCTCAATCATGTCAGAAATCATATATCCATCAAATACAGCTGTGTGTGTGTGTGTGTGTGTGTGTGTGTGTGTGTGTGTATTTCAACTGTCTATTTGCCAGCACAGCTTTTCCTGACTTCATTCCAATCTTCCAATCCGGACTGTCTATCATTTGAAGTTTAATGACGCAGCAACTCCCAAGTTGTTAAATCATTCCAGTCCGGTCTGTTGTCCAAGCCTGTCGTTTGAAATTCCCACGCTGTTAAATTGTTGCTGTACACAATGATTTCTCATGATTAAATTGTTAAGCATACTGTTTGCAATATTGCAATGTAAATGAACTGCATTCCACAGATATAAGTCATTTGGCGATCGATCAGCCTTCCACACACACACACACACCCCGGGCCCTAGAAGGGGGGTTGCTAGACATCTGTTTAGAAGAAGAAGAAGAAGAGTTTGGATTTGATATCCCGCCTTTCACTCCCCTTCAGGAGTCTCAAAGCGGCTCACAATCTCCTTTCCCTTCCTCCCCCACAACAAACACTCTGTGAGGTGAGTGGGGCTGAGAGACTTCAGAGAAGTGCGACTGGCCCAAGGTCACCCAGCAGCTGCATGTGGAGGAGCGGAGACGCGAACCCGGTTACCCAGATTACGTGACTACCGCTCTTAACCACTACACCACACTGGCTTTCTCTCTTGCTCATAATGATGAAATTCTGCAAACAGATGCACTGTATGTTATCCCAAATTGTTGTCTTTATAAAGTCATTATAAAGTCAGCTAGCAGGTATTTCCCACTTCCCTCGAAAAAGGGAGGGATTCTCATTTTTTCGTGCTGCGTCATGTTTCTTCTTTTATCTTTATCAAGTCTTTCAAGTCTTGATAAAGCTGCGCAATTGAGTACTTAATTATAAGTAGAAGTCCATCTGTACTTTTCAAAAAAAAAAAGTTTGTTGATGAGGCTTGGCATAGAAAAACAATTGTAGATATTAAGAAGAGCAAAAAGGACATACAGATCTCCTCCGTAATCCAAACACCATGATGAGAATCTTTTGGAGGCCGAGCTTAAACACCAGAGACCGTGCAGTTCTACAGGGTTTTTCTCAGTCTTCTTTGGTCCAGACTATGTCTGTTTATTGTCCAAATCTAATTATTTTATCAAACAGGTATTTCCAGCTTATGAGAGTGACTTCGGAGAGTGCCAGCCGTGTCGTGCTCTGGGAAGCAGCGTCCTGCCGCTTGCACCTTGATGCAAGCTGACAGTCTCAGACGATCTGTGGGTCTACAAGACAATCCTCCCCCACCCCGGGGAGTCTGCCAGGGCTAATTACCCCCATATCAGCCCTGAATTACTGGCACGGCTGGGGTCCGATCATATGTGAGAGTCAGCCATTTCTCACCGCTGGAAACAGGAAGCCTCTGCTTATAGCATTTTTGACCATCTGAAGTTTCTGAATGATTGTCAAGGTCAGCCCCACACAGAGAGTGTTGCAGTAGTCAAATCTAGAGGTTAGTGAAGTATAAATGTTAGGTTTGGGGCCCCTTGGGACAAGGACCTGCCTTTTCCTTTCTGTTTTCAGCTACATAACACTGTTTTCAGCACTTTGGATACTGAAGGCCATGTGCTACTAAAAATGTTAATAATAGTACATGTCATAAGCTTCCTTGCTTTGTGTTCAGTATAATGCCTAATTGCATTCATAATGTAAAAACTAACTTCCTCAAGTCAAAAACAAGGAAAAGCATGACTACAATTTGACAAATAGACTATGTTTTCTTCCATATGTTGAACTCCTTTGGATACTTATTATGACTTCTCATCTTTGTTATATTTGCTTTTCATAAATCGCTCCAGCATCTCTCTTGAGGTGAAAAAAAACTAACAAAAGGGGAGGTGGAGAAACCTTGATGTTTCAGTATCAATCACTGTAGCCTGTTAGCAACCTACAAATGTGAAAGATGCAGAAATCTAATTAAATTTGTGATGCTAGGGGGTGAAATTTCATAGAAGACTTTTAAGTGCCTAATAAGACTGAGGGGAGATATAATGGGCATCATCCATCTGTTGCATCCAACCTAGCGCTATGGGAATGTTCCATCTGCACAAGGATTCACCCCTTCTCCTTTCACATGTCACTTTTATCTGTTCTAGGGGTTCCCCAAACCCGGGGCAGGGAGATGGGAGAAAGTCCTGTTGCACAAGTGAAAATCCTTGCACAGTAGTTGAATGCCAGACATCACAGATAAGAAATTGCAGTTTGGGATGACATACATTTATCAATCTATTGGGTGTGTGAGGTGTTAGGGGAGAAGTAGGACCTCTGGAGGGGGACTTGTCATGTTCCTTCTGGGGTAGTTTGTCCACCTTTGGCCTTGCACTTAGCTCTCACCTGTGGCTTCTAGAAGCTGTCACCATGCCACAGCGGCCACTCAACTAGCCAGCTAAACCAAGTGAGGATAGCCGATGGGTCTCAAACCCTCAGTGAGTTAGGGACTTCCCCTGCATGGAAAGACAGGCTCTAGCAAAGGCATAGGCAAACTCAGCCCTCCGGATGTTTTGGGACTACAACTCCCATCATCCCTAGTAACAGGACCAGTGGTCAGGGATGATGGGAGTTGTAGTCCCAAAACATCTGGAGGGCCGAGTTTGCCTATGCCTGCTCTAGCAGATTGAGCAAACAAGACCAATAGTGGGTCCAATGGTCAAGAAGGTGGTTTCTGCACATGCTGTAGAGGGAAGTGAGGGGCAGATGGGGCTTGTTCACCTGGGAAGGTAGCCCACCTAGGAGGAGGAAAACTCTGATCCCCAACCTCCGCTGCCTTTGCGATATCTTTGGGAAGAAGAAAAGGCTAAGGAGTGAACCCTACACAAATCCAGAGTAGAGCCCCTAAGACAGTTGCATGGTGCCTTGTACACCTTCTGGCAACTCCTGCAGCCAACCTGGTGCCAAACATATTGTTCTGCTTTTCTTTGGATCACATCAGCAAGGCCAAGAGGGAGTCTTGTTGTCTGTGCAGCTCAGGACCTCAATACACACCGACAGGGTTGTGCCCCAGGGAGATCGCTTCAGTGCTGCTAACTCAGTGGTTTGACTTCACCCCAGGAGGCACACCCATTGTCCCTCAAAGCAAACAAATGCCAACCAGGTTACTGTAGTCTGATATCTCTGTTATTGCTGATGGAGCCCCTCTCTTGGTTCTTAGAGGTGCAAATATGGAATTATTGCAGGAGTCTAAATGTCCTAAGTGTGATTCCCCATAAATCATGACATTCAAGTAAATTTTCATGTTTCTGCTTACCATGCATAATTAACTTAATTACATTCCTCATGAAGGTGGAGCAATAAGTTATATAAGATTTCTGTTCATTGAGAAGTTTATTCAGTCCACTGCAATATTACAAGGCACCTTCAATCTTAAGAGTTGCATCAAAAAAGATAACAGATTTCCTTTTTTATTTTTTAAAAATGAAAGTTGACATTTTCTCTGCTAGTACTGAATATGTATACTCACAGCTCTGCCTATACGTATCTGGTTACTGCCGTTGGTTTCAAACTGTATCTGAATGTCAAGATGTTCTTACTACTCTCTTGGCTTTCCAGTTCATAACAAAGCAATGTGGAGACATATTGCATTTAATTTTCTGTTCGTGTCACTTGCTATAGCCAGCGGTAAAAGAGACATTTCGGCTGCTTGGCTTGTAACAAGACAATTGGGTCTCTTTTCTGGTATGCCCAAGAGATTTAGGATGTCATCTCAGTACTTTTGTGTTCCCTGCATATAGTACGGAGCTAGAAAATTACTTCAATATTTCTGCTTTATTTTGAGGAGGGAGGGGGTCACATTGCACAGGGGAGTCAGCTGGGTGACAACCTTTTAAAACTCTCTGTCTCTTTAGCAAAGGAAGCTGCTACAGGAAAAATGGTAAAGACGGCACCAGCTATTGTTGCAGTTCCCTTCTGTGGATCATGACCGGGGGGGGGGGGGAGGGAATGCTGCACATGGAACTCTGAAATAAAACTGCCGATTTCATCAAGGCTTGTGTATACTATGAAGTCAAGGACTCTGGACCCCCCCCCCCAAAGCAAACAACAACAGCCTAGGTTTAGGTGTGCTTCCCATGGCCCTGGCTGGTCCTGCTGGGCCGAGGTGATACTATTAGTATATAAAGCCCTTACCCCCTATGAGATTGTCTTACTGCACATGTGCCCACTCAACCACTTTGATCAGGGGAATCGGAACTACTTCTGCTGCCACATAATCCCCATTCTGCATTTGTAAATATCCGATCATTTCGTGTGACACTTTGGAACTCCCTCTCCCTGCCTTTTGATTTCAGGCAGGCGCCTTCACAGCACTCTTTTGGTGCCTGCTGAAGACACTCCTCTTTAGACAAGCCTAGCCAGATGTTTAGAAAGCTTATAAAAGATTTAATGGGCTTTAGTCTACTCTATTGTGGTTTTAGCTTTCTTTGTTTTAAATTAAGGTTGTAAAGTTTTTAGTGAAAATTTGACTGTTTTATCTTCTTGCAAACTGCTTTGAATTTTTTTCTACAGTCAAGCAATATATGTATAAATAAATAAATTATAGGCCCAATAAGAGTTGTTATTTTTATTCAGCCAATCAGCCTCCACCTTTTTGGGTGAACAGTAGTATGTATTCTGAGGCCCAACAAACATATGGCATTATCCTTCCCTTCAGCAAAAGTAGAATGATCCATGTCTGTAAAAGGCAGGCTAATGAGGTACAGATACCTGTTGATGGCAGGTGGACCCTCTCCTTCTTTCAAAAAGGATCAGAGCAGCATTCCAGCCCTGAAGTTTTATTTATTTATTCATTAACTTTCTTTGCCACCCTTCCTCCCTAAGGAACCAAGAGCATTGACCAAGGAGCCCAGGGTGGCGCATCAAGAGACTGGCATCTGACTGCAGTTCTCCGCTGAAAGTGTTCCCATTCCCACAAGCGCATGTGCTTTGCACTGAATTGTACTGGATTGCCCAAGAAGGTGATTTATGTTTGAAACCGTCTCATAGAACCTGTATGAGGAGGTTTTTAATGTT
Organism: Podarcis vaucheri; assembly: GCF_965113315.1. Classification (NCBI taxonomy): domain Eukaryota; kingdom Metazoa; phylum Chordata; class Lepidosauria; order Squamata; family Lacertidae; genus Podarcis; species Podarcis vaucheri. The sequence continues at coordinate 110,231,655 of NC_138762.1, forward strand.
TGATGCTTTATTATGTTTTTACAGTGGTGCCTCGCAAGACGGAATTAATCCATTCCGCGAGTCTCTTCGTCTAGCGGTTTTTTCATCTTGCGAAGCAACCCTATTAGTGGCTTAGCGCTATTAGCAGTTTAGCGGCTATTAAAGGCTTAGCGGCTATTAAAGGCTTAGCGGATTAGCGGCTAAAAGGCTATTAGCGGCTTAGAAAAAGGGGGGGAGCAGAAAAAAATCGGAACACTCGCAAGACGTTTTCGTCTTGTAAATCAAGCCCATAGGGAAAATCGTCTTGCGAAGCAGCTCAAAAACGGAAAACCCTTTCATCTAGCGGATTTTCCGTCTTGCGAGGCATTCGTTGTGCGGGGCACCACTGTATATGTGTTGGAAGCCACCCAGATCGACTGGGGCAACCCAGGCAGATGGGCAGGGTACAAATAATAAAATGTTGTTGTTGTTGTTGTTGTTGTTGTTGTTGTTGTTGTTGTTGTTGTTGTTGTATTATTATTATATGAATGAGCACCAAGATATTGAGTGTAGGGTCAGGATGGGGCTAGAGATGGTGTGTATTGTGGGTTGTGAAATATGCATTAGGAAAGGGAGGCATTTCCTCAGTATACCGTGTATTTTATGTTTTCAGAGCAATGAATGATGCAGTGAACTCATTGCTTTATGAGGCTCTGTGCTGAGAAACTAGTTTAATAGAGATTTACAGCTCTCTCAGGGAAACTGGTGTGAGATGGGGAAAAGCAGCACCGAAAGCAATCACCCAGCATTTCTAGAACCACAGGATAGATATTTACTAAATCTGCATGTCAAAAATTAGCAATAGATTGTCAGTTTGTGTAGGTGAGGAATATTCCTAAGCCATTGTGCATATACCATCTACAGAGAAATCCCATCAGCTTGAGTCAAGAAAATTGTGAGGCTGCAGCGCCTCGTGCCGTTTCCCTCCGCTTCCTCACGAGGGTGAGTGGACTCAGAGACCATGTGAGAGACAGCAAGGAAGTTGCAACTGGGCAGGAAGGATTTAGTGGAAATGAGACACTTCCCTTTTCGTGAGTAGAAACGCCTTCCATACCTGCAAGCATTCAAGCTCACATTCTGAAATAAGCAAAACAGTGAAGCAAAATAATTGCAATAGTATCACCTTATTGTGCTTCTCCATTGTTCTTTGTAAACAGACAACTAGTGTGAAATTCATTGTGTGAATGCAATTAACTGACATGTTTTTTCTTATGTCAGTGAAAGCCAGATGGGTGAGGGCCTTCTTGGTGGTGGCGCCCTCCCTGTGGAACACCCTCCCATCAGATGTCAAGGAGATAAAGAACTATACCACTTTTTGAAGACAGCCCTGTATCTGGAAGATTTTAATGTTTGACGTTTTAATGCTTGATGTTTTATTAATTTTTTTATATGTGCTGGAAGCTGCCCAGAGTGGCTGGGGCAACCCTGCCAGAATGGCGGGGTATAAATAATAAAATTATTATTATTTATTAGAAGGGGATGTTTGGGGCTCCAAGTCTAAACATCTCTACTTAGAAGTAAGTCCCATTGAATTCAGTGGGACTTACTCTAGGGTAAGTACTTTTAGGATTGCATCTACAATAAATGCTTGATATGCCCCTGCCACAGTCCTGAGAAAATGTGCATCTTCCAAAGGTGGTATTTGCATTTTCAAGGGAAGCCCCTTCCCCAGATGCTGGTTGACATAACACAAATGTGCCCAGTTAATGCTGTGCTACCAAATATCCTTCCACTGGAGTGATCAGTGACTGTATCTGTGGCCTTACAGATGCAAAGGATATATACCCTTCTTCATATCACCATTGGCAGACAGAGACAAGTGTCCTTCAGAAGCCGGGGCTCGTCCACACTTCTGCTCGCCCCGTGCCAATCCTAGTGGTTTCCCTGTGCTTTCTAGGTGCAAGTCTGAACGGTTTTGCCTTTGCCCCACTGCTTTCCCCTGGAAAACCTGCTCTTTAGTGATAAATCAGAGTGAACAGCAATCCTCACCAAAACCCAGTTCCTCTGCCATTTGCTCTGACTGAGCACTAAACTGCTGGTTTTCCCAGGGGAAAGGGGTGGGGCAAACGAAAATGTGGATAAGCTCTCCCTGAAAGCTCAAATTGGTATAGTGGTACAGCAAAGCCCACTTGCAATGTACCTACTGCTGTGCCACCTTATGTTTCCTTTTTGCCACCCTTTCTTTCTTTGTTTGCCATATAAGGTTCTGCTCTTAATCCTTTTAGTCACGATATCTGCAAGAAAATGTGATAATCTTGCATTTTATGGGAACAGGAGCAGCTGCATCCAATTATTCTATTAGGCTGCCTCCATGTTACAGAATGGCTGGCATATTCCCACCACGCAGGCAACTATTTTTTGGTAGTGGGCGGGTTGATGCCGGCCTGTGAGGCACTTGGAGGTAATTTGTGAGTGTGTGTATATAAGAACCTATGAATAACAGAGCAAACTTTAAATCAATACTAATTAGCCCACCTGTTCTTTCCTATATATAACCTTCTTTTCTAATATTCCACCTACTCTTGCAGTGCTTGCAGTCCCCCTCAGCTCACCCATTTACACCAGCTAGATGGAAAAGGCACTTTGCACAATAAACTCAGGAATCTTTTAAAAAGTTCCCAGTGAATAAGTCCATTAGCCAGAAGCAATCACCTTTTCTAGATAATTATAGGAGAGGTCTATGAATTGTACCAATTTCAGTACCGTATATAATCACAACTAGAGAACAGTGAGAATATAATGTAAGTAATGCACATACACAGTGGGTAATCTTCATAGAGGATTTTATTGGTTAGGTGTTGATTCTGCTGAGCTCTATATGAGCATAAATGGTAATTAAAAGTTTTCTGTTAGACTATAGTTCAGCAAACTACTTAAACAAGCATAGTGGATTTTTTTCTTTTGCTTTTTTTGGCCAAAGGTAATGTGGCTAATATGGTTTTCAGACCAGGATTAAGTACTTTGCTATTAATTCTAAACTTAATGCTAATAATTGCTATATATTTCTTATTGTTATACGTATGTACCACAGAAACAGGCAGTAACAACAGCCCTGTTCTGCTTTTACCAGTGTGCAATTTTGCTTCCTCTTTTAGACTACCTTAGCACTTTCAAAGCTTACTTATTATTATATTTATTCAGTGCTTTATTTCTGGTGGCTGGGGGGGGGGGCGCGCAGGTGTCAGTTCCCAGCTCTTACGGTCAGAAAGTTTCCCCTGGTGTTTAGTCAGAATCTCCTTTCTTGTAACTTGAATCCATTGGTTCAGGTCCAACCTTCTAGAGCAGGAGAAAATGAGCTTGCTCCATCTTCCATGTGACAGCCCATGTGACATGGCCATTTAAAGGCCAGGATGAAGATTTCACAAGCATATCACTTGTGGGACATCATTCCATAATCTGCTGGCCAGAGAAAAAATGCTCTGGCCATTGCCACAGGTGTCTAGTCACATTTGGTTACCAATGCAAGGGAATCCAGAGAACAGCCCATTAAAAAGACAATCAGGAAATGCTGAGAGTGACCACAGCTTAGCAGGTGCCCTGCATGCAGAAGGTGCCAGGCACAATCCTTGGCATCTCTTGGCAAGGCTTGGAAAGGCTCAGGACTGAAGCCCTGGGTAGCTGTAGCCAGGCAGTGGGGACCAAAAGGGGTTCTCCTTTGGCCCTGCAGGTGTGGCGGAACTCCACCGCCCTTCTTCACTGACCATTGGCCATGATGGCCAGGACCAACAAGAGCTGGAGTCCCAACAACATCTGGAGAGCCACAGGCTAGCCACAGCTGATACAGACAACATTGAGATACAGGGACCTGATTACTATTTTCCTCTATAGAGGATGTCAGGCACTCAGGTCTGAGAAATGCTGGATACATGCGTCTATGCTAGCAGGAAGGATGGCAACAGCCAGGCTGATGATCTAGTAGGAAAATGCATTGGCCAGACTACTGGAGTGCAGCAGATTTTTGGGGTTTTGTATCTGACAGTTGTATAGGGCATTCCCTGCTGAGTGAAGAAGCAGTAATGATAGCACACATCTATAACCCTTTGCCAATGGCTATACTTAAGCCAAAGATATCCTCAACTTTTGCCATACTGAAAACAGTTGACTCATTTCTGCATCATCAGTCTCTTTGCAAAGTTTGTCCTATCGAACTGGTCTATGTCAAACACTGAAGATGGAAGGTGAGGAAAGAAAAACTAATCTCCAGGAAAACCACCCAAATTCAATTAGGAATGCTTGGCGAGAGAGTAATTAGCATTGAACTGAAGAATAGATCCTAAGCTTTGACAGACCTACGGTCTCAATGCCAGATGCAAAGCAATACTATGCACAGAGGTTGATTTCTCACAGGAAGTGGCGGCCCAAAGGCTGGTGAGCTTAGCACAATATCTACTGAAATGTAAGTGATGGTTAACTATATTGAACCTTAAAGGCCCACAGGGAAGAGATTGAAAGGGACTTCAGGAATACAGCACTCACTGCTGGAATAAGGCAGTTTTTGAGAGAAACAGATACTATTGTGAGATTATAAGAAGAAAAAGGTGAAGGAGGAAGAGGAAGAGGAGATGTGTCATTCACAGATGGAATTACCTTTCCTCTTCTGAGATACCGGGGGCCAGGAAACAAGGTGTCTATTCAAAGGAATAGTCCAAATGAGTTGAGCATGGGGGAAAAGTGCAGTGTGGGGGGAACACACTGAGTGGCCACCTAAAGAACTAAGCACTGGCTGAAGCAAGAAGACAACTATAAACCATGACAATGCCTGCGAAAAGGATTGCCATCCACTGACAAATTGACCAGACCATTGCAGATTGTCTGTTTTCTATGCTCAAGTTTTGTATTCTTTCAAGTGAAGGTGGGCAGTCATTAAGTCAGCATCAAGCAAACCATTTCCATTTTCAGTTGATTTAGTTCAATCAATTGTGGCATCCCCTCTGCTCCCAAATACAGCTGGTGCCAAATCTTAAGTGTCATGTGGTGTCAGCTGATGGCTTTCCTACTCACCCAGGCCATTCAGGTGAATCGGGCGACCTGTTTAGTCTTTTTATAAGTGTGTGTGGGGGGGTTGTCGGTGTGCAGCATTTTTATGATGCTATTTTACAGTTTTCCTGATTTTACAGTGTTGCTCTGGTAATGAAAAGCAGGTAAGAAATAGTTTGTTTAAATGAATGAATGCATTGTCAGGTCTCAAAAGTAGTAATTTTGCTGAGGTGTGTGTATAATGTGAATATTTCTGCTTTTCATTAGTCCTTTTCAGTAGCAATGTTTTTCCTAGCTAGTTCTGCTGTTGCTACTATATCTTCTTCCTTCCTGGATTAGTCTTCTGGGTGATCATAACCAAACAGCAATAACATAAGGAATGGCATGAGATACCTGACAATAGTATAGATAATCAAGAAAAAGAAAGAAAGAAAAGGGAAAACAAGGCATTAATAAGTGACAATCAAAATGGCTGGTTTGAAGATATTAAATTGGAATGTAAATGAATTAAATAGTAAAGTAAAAAGGAATAAAATTGGCCATGTACTGTATTTTGCGTTCCATAAGACGCACCTGACCACAAGATGTACCTGACCATAAGACGCACCCAGTTTTTAGAGGAGGAAAACAAGAAAAAAAATTCCGAATAAAACAATGGATGTATGATTTTTGTGGTTCATGCTGTGGCCACAGACATGTGATTTGATGGTGATTTTGGAGTAGCCCAATCAAAAAATCCTGAGAATCCATGTGGATCCGTGCTTTGTAACCATGTTTTTGCGCCATTGCAGCCCCACACAACAGTGGGTGTGTGATTTTTTTGGTGCAGGCTGTAGCCATGGACATGCTATGTCATCTGATGGTGAATTTGGGGTGACCCAATGCAAAAATCCTGAGGATCCATGTGGATCCGTGCTTTGTAACCATGTTTTTGCACCATTGCAGCCCCAGGAAACAGTGGATGCGTGATTTTTTTGGTGCAGGCTGTAGCCATGGACATGCTGTGATCTGATGGTGAATTTGGGGTAAATTTGGGGTGACCCAATGTAAAAATCCTGAGGATCCATGGGCTTTTACCTCTCCCCTCCTAGGCAGCCTCCTTTATCGCTAGCGTCCCTTATCTCTCTCCCGATCCCACCAATCAGCTGCTTCCTTTCAACACTCCCTTCCCTCTTGTTTACTTAAGTGTCTTTTCCTAAGCTGGAACAGTTTTTTGCTCCTCCTTTTCTTCTAATTTCTATCCTCATTGATTTAGTCTTCCTGTCTCCTCTCCTTGCAAATTTTGCTGTCTTTATCTCCCCTCTCCCAGGCAGCCTCCTTTATTGCTAGCGTCCCTTATCTTGCTTCTGATCGCTTGTGATCAGCGGCTTTGTTTCAACACCCACTTCCCTCTTTCACAAAAAAAAGTATGATCTGCTTTTCGCCCCTGGGCAATTCAGCTCTAGGGACCATGCATTCGCTCCATAAGACACAAAGACATTTCCCCTTACTTTTTAGGAAGAAAAAAGTGCGTCTTTGGGAGCAAAAAATACGGTAATATTCAAACAAAATTTAGACATAGTTTGTTTACAAGAAACTCATGTGCCCAAGAGACATAGAAGAATTTTAATAAGCAAAAGAATTGGAATGGAATTTATAAACCAAGAAATGAGGAATGGTTTTATACATCAAACCAAAGTTAGACCCGAAACAGTTATTCAAAGATGAACAAGGGAGGGTGATAGCGATACAAATAATGATACAAGGTGAGAAGATTATAGTAATTGAATTTATGCCCCAAATGAAAAAAGTCAGAATTTTATAAAAATATATAGAATAACTTTTTAGAATATATGGATCAGAGGATTATTTTAATGGGAAATATGAATGGGGTAGTCTCCCTGGAAATGGACAGGACAATAAGGAAAACTGAAACCAAGGAAGGGAAATTACCCATAACTTTTTTCAATATGGTGGAGAATCTAAACTTAAATAGATTTATGGAGGTTCAAACACCCATTGGATAGGGAGTACACATTTCATTCAGAAGTCCATCAATCTAGTGGACAGATCGACTTGATATGGGGCTTGAAAGAGTTAACATTAATAGTTAAAAGAATAGAAATATTACCAAGAGTGCTCTTGGATCATAATTCAATAATCCTGGTATTAAAAGGGAAAAGAAGCACTACATTTAGATGGAGATTGAACGAGGAATTGTTAGATAATCAGAATATACAGGAAAAAGCAGAAAAAATATTGAAAGGTTACTTTGAATTAAATCTGAACCAAAAAACATATCTCAGAATAGTATAGTATGCCAGTAAGGTGATTATGAGAGGGGTTTTCATACAACAAAATGCATACCAGAAAAAGATTAGGGAAGGAAAGAAAAAGGAGTTTCTGGAAGAATTGATTAAGAAGGAAAAAGAGTTAGTTAGCAAACCAGGAAAAGAAACAAGAAAGCAAGCAATAAAAATGTTGCAAACACAATATTTGATGATAATAAATGCAGAAGTGGAATGGAAAATAAAAATAATGAAACAGAAGAATTTTGCATATGCTAATAAATCAGGAAAGTTGTTAGCATGGCAACTAAATAAAAAACAGACCAAAAAAATCAATAAATAAACTTAATGTAGAAGGGAAGATAATTGACATTCTGAGAGACATTAAAAAACATTTTGTAAAATATTTTACAGATCTATATTGAGCCAGTTTGGGGGGGGGGAGGTCGAAATTGAAAAATACATAAAACAAAATAAATTACCAAAAATCCCAGATGGAAAATTAGCTATATTAAATGCACTAATAAGTCTCTCTGAGGTTTTGGATGCAATTAACCAAGCAAAGATAGGGAACTCACCAGGACCAGATGAAATAACAGCAAAATACAAGAACACTTGTAATTTTAGAATTAATATAAGAAATCTGAGATAGAAAAAATAATTTGGAGTAGAAATGACATGCAGTTGAAAAGTGAATTTAAGGGACGGGGTGGGGGGGAGTCATGGGATTCGGATAATCCCATTTTATGGCTTTGATATTGTTGTTATGTATAATTTTCTTTGTGGTTGTTGTTGTGGTTTGTTTTTTATTTTTGTTATTTTTGTTGAAAATTTAATAAAATTATTATTTTTTAAAAAAAAGGAATGGCATGAGGGTAGGAAGCTACATAAACAATCAAATTTCTTAGTAGTTTCACCTCAACCTAGATACCTTGTTAAGCATACCATTATTGAGTTTTATCAGTGTTTTTCTTAGTGGATTGTGTGGTCTGCTAAATGAAGAATTAATTGCCAGAGAGGCGGCAGTAGGAATGTGAATCCAAGAACTGAAAGCCGAGCTTCTTTGTACACTGTGTTTTGGAGTATGCAAAGTTAGTGCGCAGTCTACCAAGTGAGACCAGTGCTTGTAGCTGATGTAGATGTATATTGTCGTGAAGTAGGGCAACGACTTTGAATTAACAAGTCACAATACTTGTAACTGTTAAACACACATTTTGTTATTGTAGGGCTAAAAAAGGCCTCAGCAGTGTTGCTTTGATGTATATAAATATAGAGCAAAATCCAGCCAAAGCTGAGCAAACTAAAATCTCATTTATTTAAATAGGAAATATTTAAACATAAGCTTGATTCTTGCTATTAAAACCAGCAGATGCTTAACTGTATCTGGATTGTGCCCATAACTGATCATCTTTTATGGATACAGTGACATCAGCAATTAGCATCCAAACACTAATTCTGCCACTCTTTAAGTCTCATGGCAGAGTAGACTCACTGAAATAGTGAGACTTGAGTTACTTATGCTCCTTGATTTCAATGGGTCTACTCTGAGCATAACAAACATTGAATACTACTCTGTTTATTCAGTGGATTTTGTGAGCACCCCATAGAATACAACTATATTTGTAAATTTCTACCCTGCCAGAAGTGCCCCAAAGTAATTAATCAGGATATTCTATGGTAGAACTCCTCCAAATGATAAATGAGTTCTTGTTAAAGATGAATGAAAACAATCTGCCATGTTAATGGCATTCATATTGAATATGGGAAAACATACAAAATGGTAGAAAAATGAGAGCAGGAAAATGCTGTGCTGATATTACAGTAGAAAGGGACATATATGAACTCCCTCCCCCCAAAACAAACATTCTATATGATGCACCTATAACAGCTGCTGAATAGCGTCTACATCCAGCTGCCAACTATCACGTCTGTGCTGACAGAAGCTACATCTGTTGAATGTCTGACTGAGATCTTGCAACTTGTATAGAGTTACAAATTAGATTGTCTATGCAACAATTTTTGCACATTTTCTCTTTCTAGGCATAATTTCTTCATTCTTTTTTTAAATACTGTAAACTTTTATTAAGGCTTTTTCATAGTACAATACAATAAAAAAAAAAAGAGAAAGAGAGAAATGCAAAGTCTTTTCTTAAAGGCCTATCTTAATCCTTGTCTCACACAGAAGGCGACCCTCCCAGCTCTCACCTGGGAGACCTTCCCTTCCCTGTCTCTCAAACAGGGTTCTTCGCCAGCCAGCCGTGCGCATGCAATCCCCTCATTAACCCAGAATAGAGGACATTTAAAAAATAATAAAAAATAACACAACTCCAGAAGCAAGAACAAACCAAAGAAAGGTAAGAAGAAGAAACAGGAAGATGAAAAAAATAAAAGAATGAAAAAAGCCATCTAAGTTGGTGGCTTTTAAAAAATAAATAAATTAAGTGAAGTCTCAAAGCCAAGAACCATATCAGAGAGGATCATGGGCCACCTATTACATTGGAACAACATGCAAAGTAGCCCTGTTTGTGAAGATACAATATATTGCTTACCCAATCTCCAGTAGACAAGAGTTCCATAAATGCTGAGCAGATTTACTCAGTGTCCTCTTTACAAAAGCACACTAAACTAATGCTACAGTTCAAGAGGATGCTTATATTTTGACATGGAAGGCTGTGACGGAATGTAAGAAAAGATAGCATAGGGTTGCAACTATTTAGGGCTTGGTGGGTCTAAGAGAGCTAAGAATTCTACAAGATGTTACAGGAACAGCTGAGATGCAAAAAGACAGGAGGTCATAGCCTAAGTGCTGTCAGCTTTAACAGAGGGCACAAACTACCAAAGTGCTTTGATAGAGTTAAACTTGTACACTATGAATACAGAGATGGTGTAGCTAGGTGCTGCATCATGCCTAAGGCTATGGTTCTCAAGGTACTTACACTGAAGAAGTCTCATTGAAGCCTCATTGATCTCCAGCAGGATTGTTGCCAAGTCAGCGACATGACCAGACAAGAAAGGAGGAGGAGTGGCGTTATATGTCAGGGGTGTGTATACCTGTGAAGAGATCCAAGATTTAGAACCTCAAAGCCAAAGTGAGAGCATTTGGGTCAAAATTAAGGGAGAGAAGAATAACAGAGACCTCATTGTGGGAGTTTACTATAGATCCCCAAGCCAAACGGAGGACATAGATGATGCCCTCCTGGAACAGATGGCCAAGCATGCAAAAGGAAGGGAGATAGTAGTAATGGGGGACTTCAATTACCCGGATATTTGTTGGACGTCAAACTCAGCCAAGAGCATAAGGTCAAACAGATTCCTCACTGGCCTTGCAGACAACTTCATTGTCCAGAAAGTGGGAGAAGCAACAAGAGGAACAGCCATTTTAGACCTGGTCCTAACCAATGTTGATGACCTGGTTAGTGGGGTAGATGTGGAAGGATCATTAGGCGCGAGTGATCATGCTCTTCTGAAGTTTACTATACAGCGGACAGTAGCAGCCAAGCATAAAGGTAAAGGTAAAGGTACCCCTGCCCGAACGGGCCAGTCTTGACAGACTGTGGGGTTTGTGCGCCCATCTCACATCTATTGGCCGGGGGCCAGCGCTGTCCGGGGACACTTCCGGGTCACGTGGCCAGCGTGACATCGCTGCTCTGGCGAGCCAGAGCCGCACACGGAACGCCGTTTACCTTCCCGCTGGTAAGCGGTACCTATTTATCTACTTGCACCCGGGGGTGCTTTCGAACTGCTAGGTGGGCAGGCGCTGGGACCGAACAGCGGGAGCGCACCCCGCCGCAGGGATTCGAACCGCCGACCTTTCGATCGGCAAGCCCTAGGCGTTGAGGCTTTAGCCCACAGCGCCACCCGCGTCCCTAGCAGCCAAGCATACTAGGACTCAATTTCTTGACTTTAAGAAAGCCGACTTCATAAAACTTAGGGAAGTGCTGGGTGAGATCCCATGGACAGCAATACTAAAAGGAAAGGGAGTTCATGATGGCTGGGAGTTTGTTAAGACGGAGATAGTAAAAGCACAACGTCAGGCAATACCAATGAGACGAAAACATGGAAGGTGCCTAAAGAAACCAGGGTGGCTATCTAAAGAACTTTTAACTGAATTAAGATTAAAAAAGGATGAGTACAAAAAATGGAAAAGGGGGGAAACCACCAAAGAGGAATTCAAACAAATAGCCAGCACGTGTAGACACAAAGTCAGAAAAGCTAAAGCACAGAATGAACTCAGGCTTGCTAGAGAGGTTAAAAGCAACAAAAAAGGCTTTTATGGGTATGTTCGTAGCAAAAGGAAGAACAAAGAAACAGTGGGGTCACTCAGAGGAGAAGATGGTGAAATGCAAACAGGGGACACAGAAAGGGCTGAACTCCTCAATGCCTTCTTTGCCTCAGTCTTCTCCGATAAAGAAGACAATGCCCGACCTGAAGAATTTGAAGCAAATGATTCAGCAAAGGAAACACAGCCCAGAATAACTAAGGAGATAGTACAAGAATATTTGGCTAGATTAGATGTATTCAAGTCTCCAGGGCCAGATGAACTGCATCCAAGAGTATTAAAAGAACTGGCAGATGTGATCTCAGAACCACTGGCAGTCATCTTTGAGAATTCCTGGAGAACAGGCGAAGTCCCGGCAGACTGGAGGAGGGCAAATGTTGTTCCTATTTTCAAAAAGGGGAAAAGAGAGGACCCAAATAATTACCGCCCAGTCAGTCTGACATCAATAGCAGGGAAGATTCTGGAGCAGATCATTAAGCAAACAGTCTGTGAGCACCTAGAAAGGAATGCTGTGATCACCAATAGTCAGCATGGATTTCTGAAAAATAAGTCATGTCAGACTAACCTGATCTCGTTTTTTGACAGAATTACAAGCCTGGTAGATGAAGGGAACGCAGTGGATGTAGCCTACCTTGATTTCAGCAAAGCATTTGACAAGGTGCCCCATGATATTCTTGTAAAGAAGCTGGTAAAATGCGGTCTTGACTATGCTACCACTCAGTGGATTTGTAACTGGCTGACTGACCGAACCCAAAGGGTGCTCATCAATGGTTCCTCTTCATCCTGGAGAAGAGTGACTAGTGGGGTGCCACAGGGTTCTGTCTTGGGCCCGGTTTTATTCAACATCTTTATCAACGACTTGGATGATGGACTCAAGGGCATCCTGATCAAATTTGCAGATGACACCAAACTGGGAGGGGTGGCTAACACCCCAGAGGACAGGATCACACTTCAAAACGACCTTGACAGATTAGAGAACTGGGCAAAAACAAACAAGATGAATTTTAACAGGGAGAAATGTAAAGTATTGCACTTGGGCAAAAAAAATGAGAGGCACAAATACAAGATGGGTGACACCTGGCTTGAGAGCAGTACATGTGAAAAGGATCTAGGAGTCTTGGTTGACCACAAACTTGACATGAGCCAACAGTGTGACGCGGCAGCTAAAAAAGCCAATGCAATTCTGGGCTGCATCAATAGGAGTATAGCATCTAGATCAAGGGAAGTAATAGTGCCACTGTATTCTGCTCTGGTCAGACCACACCTGGAGTACTGTGTCCAGTTCTGGGCACCACAATTCAAGAAGGACACTGACAAACTGGAACGTGTCCAGAAGAGGGCAACCAAAATGGTCAAAGGCCTGGAAACGATGCCTTATGAGGAACGGCTAAGGGAGCTGGGCATGTTTAGCCTGGAGATGAGGAGGTTAAGGGGTGATATGATAGCCATGTTCAAATATATAAAAGGATGTCACATAGAGGAGGGAGAAAGGTTGTTTTCTACTGCTCCAGAGAAGCGGACACGGAGCAATGGATCCAAACTACAAGAAAGAAGATTCCACCTAAACATTAGGAAGAACTTCCTGACAGTAAGAGCTGTTCGACAGTGGAATTTGCTGCCAAGGAGTGTGGTGGAGTCTCCTACTTTGGAGGTCTTTAAGCAGAGGCTTGACAACCATATGTCAGGAGTGCTCTGATGGTGTTTCCTGCTTGGCAGGGGGTTGGACTCGATGGCCCTTGTGGTCTCTTCCAACTCTATGATTCTATGATTCTATGATTCTATGATTCTATGATTCTATGAGCTATACAATTCATTTCATGTTTCATGCTTGGACACTTGGATGGAGTCAGGCTCAATGGAATACCCAGCTGGCTCTGGAATGTCTTCATTTTTGCAGTTTGTTTACATATGAACATACGAAGCTGTCATATACTGATGCAGACCAGGGTCCATCTACTCCAGCTTTGACTACTGTGGTTGGCAGCAGTTCTCCGTGGTCACAAGACAGAGAAGGATCTTTTCTAGTGCTTCTTTCTGAAATCGTTTGCAACTGGAGATGCCAAGGATAGAATAATAGAATTGTAGAGCTGGAAGGGACCCTAAGGATCAACAAGTCGACAGTGGAATTTGCTGCCAAGGAGTGTGGTGGAGTCTCCTTCTTTGGAGGTCTTAAGCAGAGGCTTGACAACCATATGTCAGGAGTGCTCTGATGGTGTTTCCTGCTTGGCAGGGGGTTGGACTTGATGGCCCTTGTGGTCTCTTCCAACTCTATGATTCTATGATTCTAAGTCCAACCCCCTGCAATGCAGGAATCTCACCTAAAGCATACATGACAGGTGGCCATCCAACATCTGCTTAAAAGGCCCCAAGGAAGGAGAGTCCACCACCTCCCAAGGGAGACTGTTTCACTGACAGCTGTCAGAAAGTTCTTCCTGATGTTTAGTTGGAATTTCCTTTCTTGTAACTTTAATCAATTGGTGTGGGTGCTGTGATTTTTGTACACTGATATACTACTACTACTGCTGCTACTACTACTACTACTACTACTACTAAATATGTATTCACATTGGCCAAAGTGGAGTTAGCTTCTTTGGAACGCCTAAGTGGACTCTCCTTCTAGATTGTGCCTGACCCCACACATCAATATTTGTATCTGTGAGAGAAGGGGAGAAAGACGCAGAGCATTGTAAAGCCAGTCTGGTATATTGTGTCAGTCCTGGCCTACATGCAGCAGAATGAGATGCTGAAGTGCTAGAATGGACTGCATGCACCACTTTGGACTGCAAGAGGGATATACCATTGCAGGCGGATGGACTAGATGACCCTGCCAACTCTATAATTCTATGATTCTGTACTATTTTTTAATACTACCCTGCACTGAAAACTCATTATAAATATAAAATGAGCAAGACAGAAAAATGGCAAAGCATTAACTTTTATGCTTTGTGTGGTAAACATCTATTAGCAGAGAAGCTTGTTTGCTTTTGGGTTCAGGGTATTCAAAGTGGCAGTAGGTGTAAAGACAAATTGCACCATCACCATGTTCACTTGCGCTGATGTACGAAAGCCTGCAAGGGTCTAGTGATGCTCATGTTCACAGATAGCCCTTTTGGGGGAGGGGGGAATGCTTCTCTCTGCCGTCCGAATGGCAGCCCTGGTGGTATAATGCGCGACCACAGTTTTGTTCTCTGTCAGATATATAGTGTTGCCCTGTTTTGAGTCAGAGCACTGGCTTGTCTTGCTTGTGCTTCCTCTTCTGACTGTCAGTCCATTGCTCTAAAGTGACTGGCAGAGGTCTTTCCCAGCCCTGCTCTCTGATTTCCCTCAATTGGACACTGAAGCTGGGCCTTTTTATACATGCAAAACATGTATTCTGCAACTACAGAACTATAGACCCTCCCAATTGGCCATGCTCTCTAAAACATTATTGATTAAAGCAACAAACGGAGAAGATTGCTTTAGCTGATGGGCTATGCCAGTCCTAAATCAGATGTTGGCTCCGATGACCAATGTTTATCAGCCTCAGGTCATGTCCTTACTGCTCAGTGAAAGGGAAACCTGTTACTCATTCAGTGACTGCTCAGCTATGATAAACTGCTAGCACTTTTTAATTTGATACTTCACATACTCATTAACTGCTGGAATCCTATAACAGAGCAGAAGGTATGGTTTCTTTATTTTCCTTCCCAGGAGCAATTTTCTCTTGAAGCCTGAACAATTTGACTCCTTACTGTATAATTTCCTACTGTAAAATGAAGTATGCTTACCAAAATAACAACAACAACAACAAAAAGTCAGTCGCTCGGATAGGACACCATGACAGCAAATAACAGAGTGAGGAAAAATTATAAGGGCACTCCATCATGACTAGCTAATGAAGTTTAGATCTGCACACAGTGCTGCCCTTGCCATTAGAGACCTGTAAGCAGCCACTCACAGCAGTAAACGGAGGGGGGGGGGGCTGGGGCGGCGGTGCCATTGGCCAATGCTGTCAGTAGTGTAGCTCCACCCACCCAATCCGTTACTATGGCTCTCTTCTTGCTGCTTTAAATAGCTGCCACATAAATGTCTCTTTTTACACATAAACCTTTTTTAAAAAGAAGCTGTGCACATTAGATGCTAGTTGCCTAGTTTTTCCACTAATGCATTTACAGAAATATTTTCTTGAGCCACATGATCACCAAATGCAGCAAACATTTTTCAACAAAAATCATATGAACAAAATAAGAATTCAAATAAATAAATAAATAAATAAATAAATAAATAAATAAATAGCAGAACTATGTAAATGCACATGTACATTGGAAGACTGCAAAGATAATAACGAGAGAGAGAGCCAGTGTGGCAAACTGGAACACAAATTGGTTCTTTTGACTGACTGACCAATCTTTTGGGGCCTATAGTGGGCCACCAAAATCCATAAAAATCTCAGCTACCACCATAGCGGCTGTTTAAATCAGGCAGCTGAAGATGCCAGTGTATACCCATATTAAGAAACCCCAGACAAACCCCGCATGACCCAAGAAGTAAACTTCTTAGTTGATAATTCATTCACACATTGCATAGGTGGGCCTTGGGAAAACCTTAAAAAAGCGGAATCAATTTTACAAGTAAAATTGTATTTATGTAAGAAAATCATTGTTTAGACATAGCATTTGGGCATCAGGGAAAACGGGAGCTGAAGAAATCGGGGTGGAGAGTCACTGAGAAGAAAATGGCAGTTTTAAACAACAGTAGAGCTTTGAATAAAGCAGGGATGGTGAAAAACTGAGAGGAAAAAACTGACCATTTTAAACAACGGCAGATGTTTGCATAGAATGAGCAGGGGATGACACTGATGGGAGTGGGGTGGAAGTTAAAAAAAGGTTTGAGTACACCAAGAAAGGCGTTGGGAAAGGTTGTGTTTTCTTTTTGGTATTAGCTTCTGTGTTGTACTCATCCCTGTGCTATACCCATTTCTCCTTGGCAAAACCAGTTTTTTTGTTTTAAAAAACAACCCCTCAGAGTTTCTCCATCCCTGCTTTACTCAAACTTCTGCTGTTGTTTAAAACCATCTCTCCCCAGCCCTTCCTTGGCTGCCTCATGAGATCAAGGTTGTGGAGCCCTCAAATATTCCATAGTAACTGCACATATTTTTTCATCCCTTCTACCATGTTTTGTCTTCAACATAAAGTTCTAGATTCAATGCAGTAGTGTAGAAGAGATCCTTTATTAAGAAGCATAGAGCCATATATGTACAGCATCAATCAACTGAACCCAACCTTCTCTTAAGATTCTATTCATCTTAAATACACGGTATGCATCATCTCAGGGGGTGTGCACAAAGGGGGAGGCTGAGAGGGTGCGTCAGAAGGAAAATGATTTGATATTGATTTATATATTAGTAGCTTTGTATCAATGCGACATTTTTGTATGAAACTATGCATTTGTGTCATATTTTGTTTAAGTTGTGTTGCTGCTTCAGTTTTTTGTACACTGCTTGGAGATGTTTTTAATATGATAAGCAATATAGAAATTAACTAATCAATCAATGCAGAACAGGAGAGAAAATGGGGTTGTTCTGTATGTGTGATAGCAATGCCTGTGCGATAAGGAGGCTGCAGAATAGGAGAGAGGAAAGGGCATGGAAACATCTGTGTGCGAGAGTTCGGAAAAGTAAGGAGGAGCGGGAAGGGGGAAAGGTGCAAATAAGGTTGCCCAAAAGGGAATAGGAGGCATGGAAATGGGGATGAAGGTGAAAGCAGTGGTAGAATAGGAAGGGATGGTGGATTCATAACTGGGTGGAACATGAAAAGAGTGCTTAGTAGTTGCCATGTCAACTACCCAGTTTGGCACGCACACTCACACACTCACACCCACCCACACCCCATGCACATTTGTGTACACACACACACACACAGAGAGAGGGGGGGCTGGGAGCCTCAGTGGTGCCCCTCTGGAGGCTTCACCCAGGGCAAAAAACCTGGCTAACCTTCCTGTAGCTCTGGCTCTGCAGGAAGTGGTGTGTTTGCAAGGAGAGGTTGAAGAAACAGAGGAGGCCGGAGGCAAGCACATGAGGGTGAAGGTCAAAACAGGAGCAAAGCAGGGCTGCAGAATAGAAGAGAGAAGGGGTTTCAGAAAGGGGCTTAGTACTTGCATGGGGTGGGAAGGGGAAGCTCTAGGGGACTAATGTGGGTGGAATGGCAGCAGGGTTGGTGTGTGGAGCAAGCAGGAGGGCATCCTATAGTGCAGGGCGGTCCAACATTTCACATCAAGTGGGCTGCAAGAGTACTTTGACACGGAGCCCCAGGCTGCACACTGCCTTATCGTGCATGGGGGGGGGCCCCACAAAATTTGATGCCCCACCCCAGCGCCCAGGGTAAGCAAGATGCTGGGCTTTGGGAAGCAGACATGAGGGCTCTGGCTTGGTCCTAGAGTCCTCCCACCTCCTTCTCAAAGCCTACTTAGACCTTTCCCAGCTTTGGGAAGGCGGCATGAGGTCTGGGTGTGTCAAATGTTGCCAAGGGGCACCAAAAAGGGTCCCAAGGATTGCATGCGGCCCTTGGCTGTGTGTTGGGCTACCCTGCTCTAGATATATGTACTATTATGTAGAAACATGGATGCAGCAAACTTACAAGTTTAGGAAAGTCTGCCTACTTTGCAAACAGTAATTTTGTCTATTGCTGAGCCCTATTGTGCATGCATGGCACAGTGCGTGGATTATACACTGTAGTATTATTTAAATATGCAAAATCCCATTGACATAATAGGCAGGAAAGAGTACAGTTTAATGTGTCCATAATCCACATATTAAAAGCTTCCTAAGTATGATATGACATGACAGACCATAATGCCTCTGAGCTTTAACAACCCATTGTGTCAATGACACACACTCCACAAATTATAGCAGAGGAGTGTCACTTGCAATTCTATTATAATCCTCCAGATTCCTCCCTCCCTCTTCTCATCTGTTAAAAAATTAAACCACTGTTAAACACACAGAGGAAAAAGCCAACATAGAAAACTGTATGGCTACTAGAGTAAAGGAAGGAATGGGATAGAATTGTCTTAAGCAGGCCAGGCCACAAGTGCTGGGGACAAACCTTACAGGTCCTCTTACTTGTCAGTGTAGGCAGTGCTGCATTGTACAATCACAACTGATAAACAAGTCCCTGTTTCTCTGTAGGATCTCACTATATGAGATCACAGCATCTACTGTACTTCTAGAAGCAGGGACCTTGCAGCAGTGGTCCCAAGTTTATAGAATCATTTGTAAGGATGGACGTATCAGTCTGATTCTGGACCATATCAATTTTGCATGTGTTTATTCCTAAGTCCGTTTTGTCCCATTACTGCATTAAACAAAATCTACATGGAAATTCATATTTAAATGTATTTTCTCTCAAAGTGTAAATGTCAGGCGGCAGAGGAACAACCCCCACGGCAGGTTGCCAGGAACAGATAAGACAAGGAAAAGTCCTTACCATCTGCTTTTTACTCAATATTTACAGAGAGAGGCTTGAGAATGCAGCCTCTTGGAATAATAGTGTTATCCTGAATAAATCTCCACCCCCCCCTCTCCCACTTCCTCATTCATCAACAGTACCACCACCCCTATGGTTGTCGCTTAGGGCCATCTGTCTCCAAGCTCTTTGCTCTCCTACTTTTAAGGCTCACCAGGTTCTGAGAGATGGTGGGTCTGGAATGCTTCCAAGTGATAACATGTCAACTAGCTGCTTGGGCTCTGCCTGCTCCTCCTCTCCCATTATTTTCCAACTTTCCTCCTATTGTAATTCTGAACTGTCTTCCTCTTCTCTGGAAGGGTCAGGCTGGGGAGGCGGTCTCCACCATTCTTCCTCTGCCAAGTCTCTGACACTAAGTATGTTTTCTCCTAAAATATGCATTTTAGTATCCACCTCCCTTTTTCAGTCACAAACAGGCTGAAAGGATCCAATCCAATCTTATCTGATCCTATCCTAACCTATCCTATCCATTTTAATGCCACCTGGGAGCCTCCCTCAGCCCTCAGGTTCAAAACATGATAATATCTGATTGTTGTTAGGGGCTGAGTTCCCGATCTGTTTCTCCTTATTCTCTTCTATGTATTTGGGCATGTAGTCGAAAGATGGATCAACCATCGTCGAAGCTGCTAGTTCCTGAAAGGAGGAGATAAAGTGGGGAATAGGAGGGGAATTGTGGCCAGCCAATCTATATATTTTATCCATCGTTTAACACTGAGGTGCAAAAAAGCAAAACTTTGCAGCATTGTTCTCTCATGAATCCTTTATTAAAATGTTATTCTTTTTAACAGTCTCACTGAAAAAGTTGCAAGGAATTTCAAATGACATTCCTCATTTTAAAGATAGCCTAATCTTATGAGAGCACTGATCCAATCAGTCCATAAGAAGAATTTTTTTATATAAAGAAATCACTGAAATGCTCAAGAGAACAGCGTTATTTTAATAAGTTCAAGCTGATTGTGAATTTGCATCTTGGAGCACTCTGTGGCTTTGCATTGTCATCCTATCGCTGGATCGCTCTTACACACTTAATTTCATATGCTTTGTCTTCTCTGTAAAGAAAGAGAGAGCCTGCCTAAAAGATTAGATCACAACAAAAGAAAGAGAAAGTCTTTTTCTATTGGCATATCATGTGTCAAAATATGATGCTCATTTATTCAGCCTCCCTTTCTCTGGCTTAGATCCAGTTTCCATAAATAGGAAGTGCTCCCATTACCAAGGTTCGTTGGTGTGGTGCATGTATTTTCTTGAGTTTGAGGCAGATTTGGTGGGTATTGGTGGATTTTAACCCTCCTGCTGTCTTGCAGAAGTCCAAAAGGCAACCCCCTAAAATGACTTAGTGGGAAAAAGTGAAAGTTGCTTCATCTTGACCCTGAGAACTCACAGAGGGCCCTTTCGCTGAAGAACTATCTCTTCCTCAGATAGTCTTCATGCTAGCATGCCTTTACACCACTTATTTACTGCACACTTAGGTCCAGTTCTTATATTTCTTGGCCCCAAGTAACCACTTTAGGTCAAAAGGGAATCCTAGCTCCTGGTAGCTGGCATTACTTTGGCCAGTGTAACTTACCCCCATTCCAAACTCTGTTCAGGAGTTGCTGGTAAGGGCTATGGGTCTGATTTTGGAGGATTGTGCCCTAGATCACACGATTCAGCTGAGCAGGGTTTGACATAGGTGTAAGTCTCTGCTTTCCCCATCCCTCCCCCTGCCAAAATGTGGGGAGTTATGTTGCTTTATGTTCTGCTGGCTTAGGTTCCACGGGCTGAGCTGGCAGAGCCATGGCTGAGGCAGAGTGCAGAGCTCGATCTAGACTGATCTGTAAAACACTTTTAGAAAAGTGATATAGCTCTCAGTGCTGTTTTCCATTGATGACAGATTGCTGCTCTGCAGTGAGTGCCTTCTGGTGTCACATTTTTATAACATGTTTTAAACATTTTAACTGACCAGCGTGGATTAGTCGCAGGACTTACGTCAGCTTTGCCAAGGCTGTGCCCTGGCTGAGCTGGCAAACCCCAAAATCTACTGAATGCAAACTCTATCATCCTGGCAGATCTTAGTTTGGGCTAATCTGCACTTCTGCTTGTCCCGTGCCTTGGGCTAATCTGCACTTCTGCTTGTCCCGTGGAGCAAATGTCAATCTGGAGAAAACTTGAATTTCTGTTTGCTCTAGTTGAGCACTGGAGAGTGGTTTTTCTCAGGGGAAAGCAGTGAGAGGAAGTGTGGATAAGCCCCCACTCTCAACTTCCTATAAAAAGCCTGAGTATCAAAATCATAAGCTAGGGAAGATCCAAAGTGAATATTTTCCTGGGGAGCAACAAACAATTATTCTCATTTACATAAAGCAATTACATGTTTGCATCAAAACTGGAAACTTCATTCTGCACGGTCAATCTACATTTTACTTATATTTTTACTATTTTCACAGCATCAGCTTGAGTCGCTGATACATGGAAGGGGCAGCATCAACTGACTGGCAAGACTCTTGCCAGCAGGAACTTCACTGATAAGCTTCTTAAAGCAGCGAACCTTGGGAAGCAGGAAATAGGGGAGCCAGTTCAAGGAAGCTTCCCTTCAGATTGCTGCGCTCAGGCCTTAACCTCAGCCAACTAATTAGAAGTTGTTGAAAGGAAGCGTCTCTGGTGTTTTCTTTCTTTCTTTCTTTCTTTCTTTCTTTCTTTCTTTCTTTCTTTCTTTCTTTCTTTCAATAGACAAGACTCAGGAAGCATGTTGCTTGGACAGGAGTAAACAGACAGAGAGGTGTGTATGAAAGCTGATGTGATAGCCACACTGTTCTGTTGTGTTAAACAAAGATGTGACCCATGCTCTGGGCTTTTTATATAGCTGGATGGCTGGTGGCACAGGTGTAATGGACACTGATGGTCAGCTGATGTGGCCGGGGCCAGGAATGCAGGTTACAATTGTGGCCTGTTATACTGATCCCCCCCCCATGCCAAAGGGAAAATAATTAGATGGCACTTTTGCCCCTTAAGGAAAACATTGAAATGTGTGAGTGCTTTAAATGCAAAGGCATATACCTAGTTGTTAACTTTGATTATGTTTCACAGAATCTGCCATAAAATATTTTGGCTTTTTTAAGGAAAATCTCCTGTGTAAAGCCACACAAATCTCATTTTGGTCCATTCTCCTTGATGTTCTCTTGGCTGACTGCCTGTTCCTTGGGGCTATTTCACACCATGCTTCTTGAGCTCTATTTGAGTCCCTTCTATGCTGATGATTTTTGTCCCATGGAGCCAATAACTGTAACGTAATTGCCTCAGCAGACTGCTCACACAGGCAGGATTCTTTGCTAATGCACATTTTGAGTTGACACACCCCTGGTGGTCTGTGTCATTTTCCAAGACAGATGTTCCATCACACCCTCGTCACTTGTCAGTGGTGTCTGCCCTTCATGGTGGCGGCTGCACAGCTTACATCTACCACTGATGCTACTCGATTCAAAGAGCCTGTCTTTGTCAGGGGCAGTAATGAAGGCATGGCTTCAGAGGCAAGATGACACACGGAAATGAAGGCATTTCAGATCTCTGTGGGAGGTGACAAACCAGTCTTCTGGGGTGGAGGGTCAGCCTCCACATCTGGAATAGCATCTCCTCTTGACTACATTCAGGGCCAGATTGCCAAGACACCAAGTGGAGGGACCTCTGCCTGACAAGCAGCTAGATTTTGCTGGAGCTCACAGATGAGTTTACAAAACAATAAAATATTAATTGTTCCATTATTTCCCTTAGCTCTAAGGAACATGCAGAAAAACAATAATGATTCCTTTTCTCCTCCTTCGCCACCAGTGCCACCTTCATACTTTATAATGTGACTCAAAAGCGAGATACGTTGAATGCAGTGATTGAGTTGAAAAAGCACACAGATATTGTCTGGACAGGCTTATCAGCTAGCTAGCTTTCTTTCTTTCCCGTAGCCCTCAGCCCTCTATAATGGGAACAAGCCAGTCACCACTTACCTTTCCCAGACTTAACAGCTGTAACAGGCCTGCTCCTGAAAGGCAAGTCATAAGTTCCAAAGTGGTTTTCTTACTTCTGCCAAGGGATAGCCTCAGGCAAAGCCACGGAGGATTTGTGGGATGGGATACTTACTAATGTGCTGTGCAGGGGCGCCGACTTATAAAAAATATTGGGGGGGCCCATACCGGGGTCCTGCCGCTGCTTCGCTCGGGTAGCCGGGAGAACGCAGTTCGAGGTGGCGGTGTTGGGGAGAGACCCTCGCTCAGGGCGCCACGAGACTTGGCGGCCGGCGGCCTATCTGGGGGGTTTTGGAGCGTATTTCGGCGGAGCGATTGGGGAGGAGGAGGCTTGTTGCCGGATTCTTCAGCTGGGCCGGAGATCCGCTGCTGGGGGGTCCCTGGGCCGAGTTGTGAGCCCGGCCTGCTGAAGGGAGATCCAGCCGATTGCACGACGGGGACGGCCGAGGCTCTCCGGCTAGGGCGCGCGGCTGGCTGGCTGGCAAGGGAGCAGGTGGGGAGGAGGCGGGGGTCCTCACTCTCTTAGGAAACGCACCCGTGCGCCCGATTGCCACGAAGTCCGAAGAGGAGGAGGAGGAGTTTGGATTTGATATCCCGCCTTTCACTCCCTTTAAGGAGTCTCAAAGCGGCTAACATTCTCCTTTCCCTTCCTCCCCCACAACAAACACTCTGTGAGGTGAGTGGGGCTGAGAGACTTCAGAGAAGTGTGACTAGCCCAAGGTCACCCAGCAGCTGCATGTGGAGGAGCGGAGACGCGAACCTGGTTCCCCAGATTACGAGACTACCGCTCTTAACCACTACACCACACTGGTGCGTGTGTGGAATTAAAAAGCAAAAACGAGATACGGGCAGGGCAGGCAAAGTGTTTTCCGCAAGAGGATGGAGGGCAGGTTGAAGAGAAAATCACTCAGGATGAGACAGTCAAATCAGCCATGATAAAATGGGCTCAGGATATTGGGTATAACATCATGTTTGAGGACTGGGAAAGGTTATGGACCACCGGAATGAAATTCACGGCATGTAATGCCTTGAAGGAAAATATTATGAAAATGATTTATAGGTGGTACATGACCCCAGTCAAGCTTGCAAAAATATATCACCTGTCTGATAATAAATGTTGGAAATGTAAGGAGGCTGAAGGGACATTCTTTCACCTCCGGTGGACTTGTCCAAAAGTGAAGGCCTTCTGGGAAATGATCTATAATGAGTTAAAAAATGTATTTAAGTATACCTTTCCCAAGAAACCAGAGGCCTTCCTCTTGGGCATTGTTGGCCAGAAAGGGTTAAAGAAGGATAGAACTTTCTTTATGTATGCAACTACAGCAGCAAGAATACTTATCGCAAAATATTGGAAGACACAAGATTTGCCCACACTGGAAGAGTGGCAGACGCAATTGATGGACTACATGGAACTGGCTGAAATGACTGGCAGAATCTGAGATTTGGGAGAAGAAACAACGGAAGAGGACTGGAAAAAAATTAAGGACTATTTACAAAAACAATATAAGTTGTATGAATGTTAAAAATGTACACGATTCGGAAACTATAGCTTTAGCAATTAGATTTGGGAAACAGGAAATTATATTTTAAGTAAGAAAAGGTCAAAATCTAAGGTAATACTATGTTTAATTTAAGATATAAGTAACTGATGAAAAGTATGTTAAATTTAGAGGTATAGTATTTGAAAAGTACAAAATAAGCTACGAAACAAGGTAATAATTTGCTGATATCTTTATTATAAAGAATGCAGGGTAAGGGAGATGCGAGGAAGTCCAGTTAGTTATATAAAAAATGTGTTGAATGGTTGGTTTTCTTTTCTTCTTTTTCTTTTTTTCTTTTTCTTGTTCTTTTACTTTTTTCTTCAGTGTATGTTTCTAACTTTGTATTTGAAAACTTAATAAAATATTTATAAAAAAGAGAGAGAGAGAGAGAAAATCCTTTCGCTTTTCTGGGGCGCAGGGAAGTCTCAGAGCCAGAGGTTGGGGAAGGGACCCCCTTTGCTCTGCCCTCTTCTCCCGTCTTAGATTCGCATGGGGGTCCCCGCCCGAGCTTGCGTGGCCACCGGGCCACACAAGGGCCGCGCCCTACGCGGCGCACCTTGCTAGCCGCGCAGCTGTCCTCCGCGGCTGCGGAGCGGCCCTGCGCCGGTGCCCAGCCCCTCTGGGCGCCCGCTGCGCTGCCAATGACAAGTGGGCGACGTCGCGGGCGGGGAAGGCGTCGCTTTCTTTCCCGATCCTTCATCCTCCGAGTCTTCCAGCCCTTTTTTGGGTTGGAAGCTGTCTCGTTCGCCCTTCTCCTTTCTTCACCCTGCGCGCAATTTTCCTCCCTCGTCTCCCTCCCCATTTCTCTCTCCTTCCTTCCTTCCTTCCTTCCTTCCTTCCTTCCTGATTGACTGACTGACGGGCTCGGGCTTTGGCTCGGGCTTTGGCTTGAGCTCGGGCTCCGGCTCGGGCAGCCACAGCGTCGGCGGTGTTGGCGATCGGCGGCGCGGGGGGATGGCCCTCCCGGGGGAGCCGGCGCTGCTCAATGGGGTTGCCAAGGAGACAGGCCGGCCGCCCGCCGCGCCGGTGCCCGTTATCGAGCTGGTGCGCGCCGGGCGCCCTATAAAAGCCGCGGACGCGCCAAGCGTCGACAGGCAGAGCCAGCGCGGCGGCGGCGCTCTGCTAGAGGGGCGTCCGAGATTATTGGGGGGGCTCTGCCCCCCCAATAAAATTTTTGAGGGGGCTCGGGCCCCCTCAAGCCCCATGGAGTCGGTGCCTATGGTGCTGTGAGGTGGGTAAGATACAAGCCCTGATGTTCTGTGAGGTGTGCAGGATACAAGCATTATTAATAACACAATCTTCCAAATAATAGTATTTTTTTATTCCCAAAGTGCACATGGCAGAAGCTTCTGCACCAGCGAGGGACACAGTTGACCCATGGAGAAGGAACACTCAACAATATTCTGAAAGGTGCTTGGCCAAAGCACTACAGTTATCCTTGGTGTCTCCTATTCTCGCTCTCTCCCTCTCTTGCCAAGATAAACAGCTATCCAGATACATCTTTATGGGAGACAGTGTCAAAGAATGGTGCCCAGGCCATCTGTGAACTGCTGCTGTTGGGACTCATTGTAGACTGACTCTGCTTTTGTAGATCCCATGTGTGACTTCTGCTTCACCTGGAACTTCAGGAGAAAGCATTAATTTTATTTTGTAAATTCTTGGCTCTGAGGTTTCAGAGGATGGCAATTGCCTTGGTCTGTTTTCAGGAACCATGAAGTTTGTCTGAGGTCTGAAAAGTTAGAAAATTTCACTGACCAGGGCTATCCCCCAAGGGTCCCTCCAGACATCCAATTTATTCTGCATTTATGATGATTTGTGCTCATGATGCTATTGGAGCAGTCAGATGCAATCACTACTTTTAGTGCTATTTGTACCTTCATAGGTTTTGGGCAAACACACAGCTTTATTTCCAGTCAGTGCAGATCCCATAACTTCCTGCTGAAATTCCATAACTTTGTGGAATAAAAAGTTCAGAATTATTTTTGTTCCACTTTTCTTGCACTTGGGGCTCGTCCACACTTCTGCTTGCTCCATGTCTAGAAAGCACAGGGCTGGGCAGTTTTGTCTTCCCCCTACCACTTCCCCCTGGAAAACCTGGCATTTAGTGCTAAATTGGAGTAAATGTCAACCTGCAGAAAACCCAATTGATGTTTGCTCTGATTCAGTGGTAAAGATCAGGTTTCCCCAGGGAAAGCAGTGGGGCAAGTGGAAGTGTGGGTGAGCTCTTGGTGGCAAGCAGGGACATTTTTTTGTTTGTTTTGTTTAACCTTTAACATTGTGATTTTGTTGCCAACAGTGGTGATGTTGGCAACAACAGAGATTTTCTGGAAAACAATGGCTGCCACTGCAATTCTAGCACACTCACCCTTAATGTTCCCTCTAGAGGGATGATATATCACGACTGTGAGGTCTTTAGGAAATATGGTCTATTTAATCTGAACCTACAGTGGAGGGGCTCACAGCATTAACAACCCAGAAGGTCTTGCTTCTCACATAGCCACAGCCTTGGATTCAAGCAGAAATCAAGCATGGCTCTCCCTCTCTGGCTTCTGCCTGCTTCTAGCTTCTACCCCAGCTTCCTCTCTCACACCTCTGGCCCTTGAACTTTTCACTACTAGCCAGGTGAGAAAGGAGCCCCAGCCATATGCCATCTGGCACAAAGCCACTTCCTTTGTTACACTAATGACCCATACTTAGGGGGCCATTACCAACAAGCTGACAATTGAATCCTTGCAGAATCCAAGAAATAGAAGGGACCCAGGCATATAATCTATCCCCTCACCAAACTCACAACAATATATTATTATTTTCTTGGGGTTTTTGTGTGTGTGTGTACATATGTGTGTGTGTACACACACACACACACACACACACACACACACATATACAGTCCAGTAGCACCTTAGAGACCAACTAAGTTTGTTCTGGGCATATGCTTTGTTTATGTACTTTTTATAGGCATCTCTGAAAAGAAAAAAAAAAGAACTGATAGTTCAACCCCCCATGGGCCAGTTCACACCTGACATTTTTATACAGTTCCTGCAGCCTCTGGAAATTAATGTGACTCCTGCAATCTTTCCCTCCTGATATCTATCATCCCCTTCTCTCCTGTTGTGATCTTTATGTCACTCTCTCTGCCTTGGCTTCTTATCTTCCAGTTTCCGAGCCCTTCTTAAACATTCTCGCATGAGCAGACTCAACATGCAGAGAAGGGGCGCTGCGCATGTGTGATCTAGTAACATGCCTTTTGAAAGGCATAGGAGTGTGCAGGGAATCCATTCTAGGCACATTCCACTTGTGCACATATAAGCGCTATGTGGGGGGGATGTGGACTTAAGTCGCGAGGTAAGAAGCTGGTCACCTTTGACCTTTTATCTAAGATGCGCAGCACGTTAAGACTTCTTTGCTGGCAAGACTCTTCTTTTTTCTAATTTAAATTTTATTAACATATAAAACACATACATATACATTTACACAATTACACAATACACGTACATAACACACTACCTTATTTTCATAACATAAACATACCTAATATAGAGTAATAGGTAATTATATAAATAGAGTAATTATATAAATACCTATCTTTACTGTACATATCAACATATCCCACACGGACACCCACCAAGTGACTTGACTTCCAGCCGTTCTCGTTATGCTACTTTATTTTTCCAACTAGCTTAAATTCATTTCATTACTTTTTTAATCTCTTCTTCTATCTTAACTTTACTCTTCTTTCACTCTAATCATTTTCTGGATTCACTCAATATCTGTTAGAAATTCTACCTTTTCCACATAAATTTTGATGTATTCCTTAAAGATAGCTCACTCTTTATTCACTTTTTGTACCAAATCTCCTCCTACCCTCCCTGTTAGTTCAGCAATATGGAAGGATTCCATCATTTTAGATAACCAGCCTGTTTTAGTTGGGATGCTGCTGCTTTTCCAATTTTTGGCAATCAATAACCTTGCCACTGTAGCTGCATACATAAATATTGGTCTGACCGTTCTTTTGATTTTCTCTGACATGATGCCTAGGAGAAAGGATTCTGTTTTTTTTCCTTCAAATGAAAATCTAAACATCTTTTTTCAGTTCGTTATAGATATTTTCCCTGAATCCCACTATCTCTCTGCACTCCCACCACATACGTAGAGGCAAGACTCTTTTGGGCGGCTTATTCTATTGCGTTTTTTGGTGCACCGTGTGTGGGCAAAGTAGTGCTGGAGGCAGCACAAAGAGGATTCTCCATGGGCGTGTTATTGCAGGATGTTCAGCTCTCTGATGAGGAGCTAGTTCTCACTGTCCAGAATTCCAGAACAGACCAGTTGGGCAGTTGCCTTGATGAGGCTGCCTGCCACTGGTAAGCATGGCCCTTGTCCAGTTAAAGATGCCAAGATGTATTTGTCACTTTGCCCACCTGGGGATGGTCCCTTCCTGGTTCATGAGGATGGGACCCCTTTAAGAAGGCATCAGTTTGTTGCAGTGATGTGTAAGGCAATTGCAGCGTGTGGCCTGCTGGCCAGTGAGTTTGCACCTCATTCCTTCCGCACTGGTGCTGCCACCACTGCTGTGCACTGGGGCCTTTCCATTGACAGGATCAAGGATCTGGGCCGCTGGAAGTCTGATGCATACAGGGGTTATGTACGGAAGCGGCGCTGAGGTGTAGTTATTAATATTATTTCATTCATTCCTAGGTCCATCTGCCCTGCATGTCTGGATAGTCGGGCACAGCATTGACTACTGGGCTGGCAGGAGGGCAGCAGAGTCTGGATTTGGATGCAGGCTTGGACTCCCTGACCACGTGAGCGTCTCCTGGGTATCCAGAGGAGAAATGCGTTGGGAGGAGCTTCTCCCGATGGTGCGGGCGAAGGTGTCTGCGGAAGGCGTGCCTGCGGCGATGGTGGTGCAGCTGGGCGAGAATGATTTGATTTGCTGGAAGCTCCCAGCTTGAGTTTGCAGACCCGTGTGCAGGAGGACTTGGAAGAGTTGAAGGCAGCTCTTCCTGGACTCAAAGATTTTTGGTCACAGCTGTTGCAGTGACGTATGGGGCAAGGTAGCCAATGCCCAGCTGCCACCAAGATGGCCAGGAAGCGCGTCCAGATCGCTGTGGCCAAGAAGATTCTGGCCTTGGGTGGGACGGTGATCCGTCACCTGGGCATTACCTTCCGTGATGCGTCATTTACAGGCTTGATGGGGTTCATCTGTCTGTGATTGGGAATGATTTGTGGCTGACCGCTGTGTCAGTGGGGTTAAGGGATTGGTTACAGGTGTGAGTGGTTGGCGGCGAGCGCTGGTGCTTGTGTGGCGGATAGGCTCTTGGTTCAGGTGATAGGGATGGGAGAACACTCTTGCCATCCCTATGTGAAGGGTATTCCGTTAAAAGAATCTAGGGACTCGAGTCCAGGGGAACATTTGGGTGGCGGAGATAGCCTGTTCCCGGCTTTCTGTTTATTCAGGTATTCACCCTTGGCTGACCTATGCTGGAACCCTGGGTCAGCGCTACCTGTATGGCAGGGAGCTAGTCGAACCAGAGCCTATGCAACCAATCACTTTCTGTAATCAATAAAGCTGTGGCCTAAATTCTGCCCAAAACCAAAATTTGAGTCAAATGTGTCTTTATTTAGGGGGGAGGTCTCTGGATCTGAACATGCAAATGGGGGAGAAATGTTAGGCTCTACATTCTGCTCAAGTTGAAGCTGACATAACATAATATTTAAGAGATTGAGCAATGAATCAGGAAGTCCATTGTTCAAATCTTGCCTCTGACAGTAATTCACTAGGTAGACTTTGAAAAACTGCAGTTTCAGCACAAACATCTCAGTCTGCAACATGGAAAAAGATAATATTCCCTACTTAAGAGGATTGTTGTAAGGATTGCGACAGAATAAAGCATACCATGATTCTGCCTCAGATACAGGGGAATCCATCTGGATCCATCTGCAAAGGTTGCCTAAACTCTACCAGGTAGCAATTTGCCCAAGACAAAAGAATTCTATCAAACTCTCCCACTCACAAAGAAAGTTTTCTTTTCTTGACTAGCAGAAAGCACTAAAACTATGGGATGCCCTGTTAGGTGCATAAAACCAGATATGAATTGAGGCACATCCATGTGGCCTTGTCATAGGGGTTGAAATCCCCAGAACCACCCATTTAGCAATTTCCACCAGCTCTCTGGATATGCCCCCAGCACCGACCTGCTTCAATCATACTTTTAAAAGCTACTTTGATTCTGCATTGTCAGAGCTTTGGCCCAAGTATATTTTTCATGTAACCTGTATTTTCCATGTATTAAAATTAATGGGAAATCACAGTTATGGTTTTAAAAGAGGATTAAAAAGGATTTAAGCATTCATCTTAATGCTGCTATTTTAATGGAATAATACAGAAATGCTGATTAGCCGTCACCATGCTGGGAAAAACTTTCTCTTGCTGCATTTGGGCAAAATTATAAGACTCAAAGAATGACGAGATGCCTTGCCTCTGCTCCACGCCCACCCCACCCTCCAGTTCTGACAGAAGCTCCCCAGCAGCACCAGCCTTGCTCCACAGCTGGGTGCAAAACTGTCAGTAATGCTTAGAACAAGGACAGCCAGGAACTGGGATGAATATATCTGCGGCATTCTGCTCTCATCATGGAAACTGCTTTCTCTGATAATGGCATAATCAAACAGTTATTTATTTCATGATATGGAGGACACTGCCTGGGGGGAATATGAATAATTCGTAGGTGGAGATTGAAAAGATATTTTTATGACTGGGTGCCATGTTGACGGATTAGAAGTAAGCTTCCTGTTTTAAATAATTAGATTAAGAGTGCAGCTGCATGGGCATTTAGAATAAGGAAGCTGTAGACCTCCATCAGTGCTTTTTGACACATCAACATGATGGTGTCCTAAATCTTGACTTTTACAACAGTGTGTTTGAGGATGGGAAGCTAGGGGATGGAACAGAGATATGGCTGCAAGTGGAGATGTGTTGGTTATGCAAGATTAAGGTCATGTTACATGAGTTCATGCTGCTTTTAAACATTCAGTAATTAAGGTTTGGAACAAAAGCTGACAAGCCGTACATCAACTATCACTGAGGCTTAGTGGGGGCAGTAAGCCAGCAAAGTGGCTTTGCTGCTACCGCTTTTTAAATTTATTTTATTTACATTAGTTTTATTCCACACATTAACAAATAGTTCTCTGGGCAGTGTGCAGGAGGGAAGACATAAACTACAACATGGACATAAAACCAGCAGCAAGTTTAAAGCACCATCAGAATAAAACTAAAAGGACATCAGAAGCAGAGAGTGTATAATGCCATAGTTCTACTAACCATGACAAAAAACACATTTTTTAATTTAAAACTGTGGAAACCCTGTGGAAATAAAAAGGTATTCATGTGGCAAGAAATGGACCACAGCATAGTTGCCAGGCAACTCTCTCCTTGGCATACCCTCCATCATTTCTCAGATGAAAATAGGGACATTCTATTCTACACAGTCCTTCATCCAAATGCAGA
Source organism: Podarcis vaucheri (assembly GCF_965113315.1). Classification (NCBI taxonomy): domain Eukaryota; kingdom Metazoa; phylum Chordata; class Lepidosauria; order Squamata; family Lacertidae; genus Podarcis; species Podarcis vaucheri. The sequence continues at coordinate 110,263,735 of NC_138762.1, forward strand.
CTACTGGTCCTCAGTCAAAGAGACGTTTTTATACAAAAAGACTTGGATACAGGAGGGTAGATTTCTCCTTTAGCCAATCAAGGCCTAGGGCCTTTTCCCCCCAGGACCAAAAATGTACATGCAGCTAATAAGTGGATTTCTGCACAGTTACTCTGACCGTGACACAATCTTGCATCAGACACTCCACACAGGTGGTAAATTGGACTAATTAAATGCAACCTTTAAATGCAACCTTTTTTCCTTCAGGAAGACTGCACCCAAAATCCTAAAGAAAAAGCCATTGAAATGAAACAAAGAAATGGGGACTTCATTGCAAATTTAAGTATCATGAGGGACAAAATGGTTATCACAATTCCTGTGTGTTTGCATGACAGATTCCACATTGCTATTCTCTATGTGCAAACCCAGAGGTTGGAGCCAAACCAGCATAAAATTGTGCCACTGCCTCACTCACCCATCACAAAGTCAGTTCAGGAGGATTCCATGATCAACGGCGTCAAAAACTGCAGAAAGGTCCTGCTCCTGACAAAGATAAGAAATGATGACCAGGAAGCCAGTTTGGATGCCCTGACCAGGCCCGAAGCCAGACTGAAATGGCTTGATGCAATATTTGTATGGAATATAGGAGGCAGGTGGCTTTTGTTGATTATAAAGGGAAGGAATTTTATTTCAAGTTGCTTAAAATTATCTGGCTCCCCTACCTACTAAAACTCACTGAAATCAGGATCCCACTACAAGCAACCAGGCCAGAAACCATAGCATTCTTAGGGGAGTTGTACTGGTGTTCTCTAGTTGGGAATCAGGGTGTTTAGATTTTTTGCTACAAGGTAAATCCAGTTAATCTTGAAGCTACTAGCATGAGTTTGATCAAACTGCGGGAGGCAGTGGAGGACAGAAGTGCCTGGCGTGCTCTGGTCCATGGGGTCACGAAGAGTCGGACACGACTAAACGACTAAACAACAACAACAACAAAATCCAGTTAATAAGAGCTCTTAGGAAAGTGGTATGTATATGGTATTATTATCAAGGCCAGAGGAAACCCATGGCAAATTCCTGCATAATCAGCAATGTCTTCAGTCTAAACGAATGCAAATTTGCCTAGCCCAGATATAAAATATTAAGTAATATCCTCAGGATTCCTTCTCCTCTTTTTATTATGCTAATGGTCAAGGCCCATTGTAATGTGTAAAACGTATGGAAATTTATAAGCCTTCGCTTAATGTAATTGCCATATTTGCAAGGCCAAAAAAATGAGATTCTATACAGATTTGAATATAATTTGCAGGAAGGAAAGATAGATTTGGTTTCAAAAGTCAAAAGTCATAAAGAGTTTTGAAGCAATGCGTGCTCTTTCTGAAACTTCCTCCCCCCACCCACTGGTTGCAAAATTCAAATTGAAAGCTGATAGCTTTGGTACACATCTTAGTAAAATACAAACCTGGATGAAATGCACAATGCACTGTTTACTCTGCTGTCTTATATTGTCGAGGGTGATTCTACATGCACAGTTTCAGATTTCTGATAATACCATAGATCTCCAAATAATAATACCATCTCCAAAGCAAGTCTGTCATTTAATGGATGAGTTTGGGATCAGGTACAAATATTTATCCAAAGGGAGATGGCGACCCATGGGCCAATCGTGGACTGGATCCAGTCTCCCAACACAATGCCATTGGGTCTCCAGCAAATCGTAAGCAATATTGGTACTTCATTTGTAAAGAAAAAGGGAAACATTTGATATTGAGTTGTAACAAAAAGATATAATTTGCACTGGAAGGTCATTCCATTTAGTTTTAATTCTATAATGGTAAAGGCTGGCGGTGGGGGAAGCTCCTGAGGGAACAAGACAAAGGGAGATCAAGCTCCAGTGCTCACTGATGCTAAACTATTTTCATTATACCTCAACACATTTTGGAGTGATAAAAACCTTCTTCAGGAGCTGTGAACAAAAACAACCGACATTAGAACAGCGATTCTTTAAAATATGACATAAATTAAATATGAGCAGGAATCAAGATTTGTTCTATGTTTATGGCTCGTGGTTAGCTGAGGAGAGCTAAACCATGGACCCAGGTTCAGACAGTTTAAACCTTGGTTTAACTTGGCACAAGGGGGCAGCAAAGCAGACCAGGGAGGAATGAAGAGGTTGCAAGCTCCTCCCTCTCCAGGAGCTGGCACATTCATGGCTTCACTTTAAGGCTAAGCCATGTTTGGCTTAGTGTGACACGCAAAGTTGGATCAAGTGTTCAGGGTAGTTTATATTTCCTAATAATGGCTTAATGGGAAAGGAAGGAAAAGCTTCTGCTTCTGCTTCAGTACCAGCTATTTCATACTATTTGCTAATGGAAGATACAACTATGGCAGCTCATCCAAGGCAAAGGCAACTGTACCCTTTCCTCACCCCCCTTGGATAGCAGAAAGATCTTCAGTCCCGGAGGCAATGAAGGGTGTGTTACTGAAGGCAATGGCATTTGTAAGAGGCAACAGAAGCAGGCTAAATGTAATTGTACAGTATACCTTTGTATAAGCCGCCTTGTGGATCATTCTGGATCAGAAGGCAAACTGGAAATCAAATAAATCATAGAATCATAGAGTTGGAAGAGACCACAAGGGCCATCGAGTCCAACCCCCTGCCAAGCAGGAAACACCATCAGAGCACTCCTGACATATGGTTGTCAAGCCTCTGCTTAAAGACCTCCAAAGTAGGAGACTCCACCACACTCCTTGGCAGCAAATTCCACTGTCGAACAGCTCTTACTGTCAGGAAGTTCTTCCTAATGTTTAGGTGGAATCTTCTTTCTTGTAGTTTGGATCCATTGCTCTGTGTCCGCTTCTCTGGAGCAGCAGAAAACAACCTTTCTCCCTCCTCTATGTGACATCCTTTTATATATTTGAACATGGCTATCATATCACCCCTTAACCTCCTCTTCTCCAGGCTAAACATGCCCAGCTCCCTTAGCCGTTCCTCATAAGGCATCGTTTCCAGGCCTTTGACCATTTTGGTTGCCGTCCTCTGGACACGTTCCAGTTTGTCAGTGTCCTTCTTGAACTGTGGTGCCCAGAACTGGACACAGTACTCCAGGTGAGGTCTGACCAGAGCAGAATACAGTGGCACTATTACTTCCCTTGATCTAGATGCTATACTCCTATTGATGCAGCCCAGGATTGCATTGGCTTTTTTAGCTGCCGCGTCACACTGTTGGCTCATGTCAAGTTTGTGGTCAACCAAGACTCCTAGATCCTTTTCACATGTACTGCTCTCAAGCCAGGTGTCGCCCATCTTGTATTTGTGCCTCTCATTTTTTTTGCCCAAGTGCAATACTTTACACTTCTCCCTGTTAAAATTCATCTTGTTTGTTTTGGCCCAGTTCTCTAATCTGTCAAGGTCGTTTTGAAGTGTGATCCTGTCCTCTGGGGTGTTAGCCACCCCTCCCAGTTTGGTGTCATCTGCAAATTTGATCAGGATGCCCTTGAGTCCATCATCCAAGTCGTTGATAAAGATGTTGAATAAGACCGGGCCCAAGACAGAACCCTGTGGCACCCCACTAGTCACTCTTCTCCAGGATGAAGAGGAACCATTGATGAGCACCCTTTGGGTTCGGTCAGTCAGCCAGTTACAAATCCACTGAGTTGGTAGCATAGTCAAGACCGCATTTTACCAGCTTCTTTACAAGAATATCATGGGACACCTTGTCAAATGCCTTGCTGCGTTCCCTTCATCTACCAGGCTTGTAATTCTGTCAAAAAACGAAATCAGGTTAGTCTGACATGACTTATTTTTCAGAAATCCATGCTGACTATTGGTGATCATAGCATTCCTTTCTAGGTGCTCACAGACTGCTTGCTTAATGATCTGCTCCAGAATCTTCCCTGGTATTGATGTCAGACTGACTGGGCGGTAATTATTTGGGTCCTCTCTTTTTCCCTTTTTGAAAATAGGGACAACATTTGCCCTCCTCCAGTCTGCCGGGACTTCGCCTGTTCTCCAGGAATTCTCAAAGATGACTGCCAGTGGTTCTGAGATCACATCTGCCAGGTCTTTTAATACTCTTGGATGCAGTTCATCTGGCTCTGGAGACTTGAATACATCTAAACTAGCCAAGTATTCTTATACTATCTCCTTAGTTATTCTGGGCTGTGTTTCCTTTGCTGAATCATTTGCTCCAAATTCTTCAGGTCGGGCATTATTTTCTTTATCGGAGAAGACTTTTCCATTTTTTGTACACATCCTTTTTTAATCTTAACTCAGTTAAAAGTTATTTAGATAGCCACCCTGGCTTCTTTAGGCACCTTCCATGTTTCCGTCTCATTGGTATTGCCTGACGTTGTGCTTTTACTATCTCCCTCTTAACAAACTCCCAGCCATCATGAACTCCCTTTCCTTTTAGTATTACTGTCCATGGGATCTCACCCAGCACTTCCCTAAGTTTTATAAAGTCGGCTTTGTTAAAGTCAAGAAATTGAGTCCTAGTATGCTTGGCTGCTCCTTTCCGCTGTATAGTAAACTTCAGAAGAGCATGATCACTTGCGCCTAATGATCCTTCCACTTCTACCCCACTAACCAGGTCATCAACATTGGTTAGGACCAGATCTAAAATGTCTGTTCCAATTGTTGCTTCTCCCTAAATAAATAAATAAATAAATAACTTCTATAATGACAAGGCAGAATGGTAACCTCCTTCATGATGTCTCTGCTTTTTAAGATGCTGTCTAGGTTTGTCATTGCTTTTCTCCCAAGAAGCAGGCATCTTTTAATTTCATGACTGCTGTCACCATCTGCAGTGATCATGGAACCCAAGAAAGTAAAATCTCTCAGTGCCTCCATTTCTTCCCCTTCTATTTGCCAGGAGGTGATGGGACCAGTGGCCATGATCTTCGTTTTTTTCATGTTGAGCATCAGGCCGTAATTTGCGCTCTCTTCTTTCACCTTCATTAAAAGGTTCTTTAATTCCTCCTCACTTTCTGCCATCAAGGTTGTGTCATCTGCATATCTGAGGTTGTTGATGCTTCTTCCGGGGATCTTAATTCCAGTTTGGGATTAATCCAGCCCAGCCTTTCGCATGATGAATTCTGCATATAAGTTAAATAAGCCGGGAGACAATATACAGCCTTGCCGTACTCCTTTCCCAATTTTGAACCAATCAGTTGTTCCATATCCAGTTCTAACTGTAGCTTCTTGTCCCACATAGAGATTTCTCAGGAGACAGATGAGGTGATCAGGCACTCCCATTTCTTTAAGAACTTGCAATAATTTGCTGTGGTCAACACAGTCAAATGCATTTGCGTAGTCAATGAAGGAGAAGAAGATGTTTTTCTGGAACTCTCTAGTGTTCTCCATAATCCAGCACATGTTTGAAATTTGGACTCTGGTTCCTCTGCCCCTTTGAAATCCAGCTTGCACTTTTGGGAGTTCTCAGTCCACATACTGCTTAAACTTCATTGTAGAATTTTAGGCATAACCTTGCTAGCGTTTGAAATGAGTGACATTGTGCAGTACAGTGGTACCTCAGGTTACCTACACTTCAGGTTACATATCCGCTCACGCAGAAATAGTGCTTCAGGTTAAGAACTTTGTTTCAGGATAAGAACAGAAATCGGGCTCCAGCAGCCTGGCAGCAGCAGGAGGCCCCATTAGCTAAAGTGGTGCTTCCGGTTAAGGACAGTTTCAGGTTAAGAACAGACCTCTGGAACAAATTAAGTACTTAACCTGAGGTACCACTGTAGTTGGAGCATTCTTTGGCACTGCCCTTCTTCGGGATTGGGATGTAAGCTTTGTACGAAAAGTTCATATCTCCGGGATTGGGATGTAAGCTTTGTACGAAAAGTTCATATCTCCAATTTTCTTGAACAAATCTCTGGTATTTCCCCTTCTGGTATTTTCCTTTATTTCTTTGCAATGCTTGTTTAAGAAGGCCCTCTTGTCTTTTCTGTATCTTTCACTATCTACCTCGCATTTTGCTTGCTTTCTCTCCCCCACTATTTGTAAGGCCTCGTTGGACAGCCACTTTGCTTTCTTGCATTTCCTTTTCATTGGGGTCATTTTAGTTGCTGCCTCCTGTATAATGTTACGAGCCTCCATCCATAGTTCTTCAGGCACTCTGACCACCAAATCTAAATCCTTGAACCTGTTCCTCACTTCCACTGTGTATTCATAAGGGATTTGACTTAGATTGTACCTTACTGGCCCTGTGGTTTTTCCTACTTTCTTCAGTTAAGCTTGAATTTTGCTATAAGAAGCTGATGATCTGACCCACAGTCAGCTCCAGGTCTTGTTTTTCCTGACTGCATAGAGCTTTTCCATCTTTGGCTGCAGAGAATATAATCAATCTGATTTCAATGCTGCCCATCTGGTGATGTCCATGTGTAGAGTCGTCTCTTGTGTTGTTGGAAAAGAGTGTTTGTGATGACCACCTTGTTCTCTTGGCAGAACTCTATTAGCCTTTGCCCTGCTTCGTTTTGAACTCCAAGGCCAAAATTGCCAGTTGTTCCTTTTATCTCTTGACTCCCTACTTCAACATTCCAATCCCCTATAATTCTTCATAGAATTGGTCAATTTCAGTTTCTTCAGCAACGGTAGTTGGTGCATAAACTTGGATTACTGTGATGTTAAAAGGTCTGACTTGGATTCGTATCGAGATCATTCCATCATTTTTGAGATTGCATCTCAGTACAGCTTTCACCACTCTTTTGTTGACTATGAGGGCCACTCCATTTCTTTTATTGGATTCTTGTCCACAGTAGTAAATATGATGGTCATCCGAACTGAATTCGCCCATTCCCGTCCATTTTAGTTTACTGATGCCCAGGATGTCAATATCTATTCTTGCCATCTCATTTTTGACCACATCCAACTTACCAAGGTTCATGGTTCTTACATTCCAGGTTCCTATGCAATATTTTTCTTTACAGCATTGGACTTTCCTTTCGCTTCCAGGCATATCCGCAACTGAACGGCCTTTCGGCTTTGGCCCAGCCGCTTCATCAGCTCTGAATCTACTTGTACTTGTCCTCCGCTCTTCCTCAGTAGCATGTTGGACACCTTCTGACCTGAGGGGCTCATCTTCAGGCGTCATAACTTTGATATGCCTGTTGTCTTTGTCCATGGAGTTTTCTTGGCAGGGATACTGGAGTGGCTTGTCGGTTCCTGCTCCAGGTGGATCACCTTTAGTCAAAACTCTCCACTATGACCTGTCCATCTTGGGTGGCCCTGCACAGCATAGCCCATAGCTTCTCTGAGTTATTCAAGCCCCTTTGCCAGTACTCCATGAAGGAGTACTATCCAATAGTACTATCAAATAGTGTGCATCAAAATGCAGTTGTGTAATAAAGGGATCTATGTTGAACCCACACTTGGAAGACTGCACCCAATTCAGGTCACCCCCTCTCTCAGCATTCATTTCTTCTCCCTTGCTTGGGTTGCCAAAAGCTTCTCAGGATACTACAAAATGCTGGTGGAGTGTCACATTTCAGATTGATACAGAATCCTTCAATGCATCTGCACCAAGGGGATGGGGAATGAGGCCGTTTTCACTGCTTGCATCATTATACAGTATCTCCATTCTGCTCTGGAGGTGGGTGGAACAACGTTTTCTGCCTGGCGCTACCTATAGTTCTACTTTTGTCTCCAGCTGATTCTCTTCCTTGCCTCTTACATTGGTTGTTAAAATTCCACTAGATCTGGCCCAGATCTTTTGTCTCCAGTCACCACTGACTACTACCTGCAGTTTACCTTCATGCGACTACAATCAGTCCTGAAGGCTTTGTCAACTAAAATAGGACACCTGCAGAGACACTGGAACTATAGCTGTCAATGTAGTTGTTCTCCTTGTATTCCCTATTATTCCTCCAAAGTGGTGAAAGCTAATTACATGTGATTTCCAGGTAGTCTCCAGGCAGTTTATGGGCTTACAGGACTTACTTAGCTTCAGGAGCAAAACTGCATTCATAAATACTCCTTTGACCAATTTCCCCCCCACAATTTTTGAATAATAAAGGACAAAAGTGGTAAAGATCTAACTGAAGCAGAAGACATCAAGAAGAGGTGGCAAGAATACACAGAGGAATTATATCAGAAAGATATGGATGTCTCATACACCCCAGGTAGTGTGGTTGCTGACCTTGAGCCAGACATCCTGGAGAGTGAAGTCACATGGGCCTTAGAAAGCACTGCTAATAACAAGGCCAGTGGAAGTGATGATATTCCAGCTGAACTATTTAAATTTTTTAAAGATGATGCTGTTAAGGTGCTACACTCAATATGCCAGCAAATTTGGAAAACTCAGCAGTGGCCAGAGGATTGGAGAAGATCAGTCTACATCCCAATCCCAAAGAAGGGCAGTGCCAAAGAATGCTCCAACTACCACACAATTGCGCTCATTTCACACACTAGCAAGGTTATGCTTATAATTCTACAAGGAAGGCTCAAGCAGTATGTGGACCAAAAAGTCCCAGAAGTGCAAGCTGGATTTTGAAGGGGCAGAAGAACCAGAGACCAAATTGCAAACATGCGCTGGATTATGGAGAAAGCTAGAGAGTTCCAGAAAAACATCTACTTCTGCTACATTGACTATGCAAAAGCCTTTGACTGTGTCAACCACAGCAAACTATGGCAAGTTCTTAAAGAAATGGGAGTGCCTGATACCTCATCTGTTTCCTGAGAAATCACTATGTGAGACAAGAAGCTACAGCTAGAACTGGATATGGAACAACTGATTGGTTCAAAATTGGGAAAGGAGTATGACAAGGCTGTATATTGTCTTCCTGCTGATTTAACTTATATGCACAATTCATCATGTGAAAGGCTGGATTGGATGAATCCCAAGCCAGAGTTAAGATTGCTGGAAGAAATATCAACCTCAGATATGCAGATGACACAACCTTGATGGCAGAAAGTCAGAAAGTGAGGAGGAATTAAAGAACCTTTTAATGAGGGTGAAAGAGAAGAGTGCAAAATATGGTCTGAAGCTCATCATAAAAAAAACAAAGATCATAGCCAGTGGTCTCATCAGCTCCTGGCAAATGGAAAGGGAAGAAATGGAGGTAGTGAGAGATTTTACATTCTTGGGTTCCATGATCACTGCAGATGGTGATAACAGTCATGAAATTAAAAGACGCCTGCTTCTTGGGAGAAAAGCAATGAGAAACCTAGACAGCATCTTAAAAAGCAGAGACATCACCTTGCCGACAAAGGTCCGTATTGTTAAAGCTAAGGTTTTCCCAGGAGTGATGTATGGAAGTGGGAGCTGGACCATAAAGAAGGCTGATCGCTGAAGAATTGATGCTTTTGAATTCTGGTGCTGGAGGAGACTCTTGAGAGTCCCATGGACTGCAAGAAGATCAAACTGTTCCATTCTGAAGGAAATCAGCCCTGAGTGCCTACTGGAAGTACAGATCCGGGAAGCTGAGGCTCCAATACTTTGGCCACCTCAGGAGAAGAGAAGACTCCCTAGAAAAGACCCTGATGTTGGGAAAGATGGAGGGCACAAGGAGAAGGGGACGACGGAGAACGAGATGGTGGGACACTGTTCTCGAAGCGACCAGCATGAGTTTGACCAAACTGCGGGAGGCAGTGGAAGACAGGAGTGCCTGCCGTGCTCTGGTCCATGGGATCACAAAAAGTCAGACACGACTAAATGACTAAACAACAACAAATTGGTACTAACCTTTCCTTATACACCTTAACCTTGAATTTGCTCCCCCTCAGCCATACACACAATGTACCTTACTGAATTGATGTTTCCAGCCTGCTATTATCCATCACAACCCCAAGATCTCTTTCTTTTCTTGGACAGTATAGGCTAATTTACAGCCTGTCAGTATATATGTGAAGTTAGGATTCTCTCCTACCTTGCAATGTGTATGTGTCAGCAGATAGCAGAGTTTCTGTAATGGAAGGAAAAGGTCAATGTGGCTTGTGGAGGAATTACACAGGGCCTTGGGAAAGGAGAGGAGTGCTGGCAAGAAGATGTCCAAAGGGAAACAGGCAGGAAGCTGGGTGGGAGGAGGGCTGAAGGAAGAAAGATCAGACAAAGAATTAAGAAGCAGAGATCCAGAATATGGTGAAGAGAGAGGGGAAACTGGAGCTGATGAAACCAGACAGTAGGGGGAAGCCATCATGCTGAGCCCAGGGACTGAAGGGGACCAGCAAGCTGCGTGCAAAGGAGGTAAATGAAGCACTGGGGGAGAGGATGGAGTGTATCTGAATTTCACATTCTGGTTGGAAATAACTGCTATGTCTTTGGCTGCAGATGTATAGCTAGGTTGACATGTAAATTCTGTAAATGTTGCTTAATTTGATGGCTACAAAATGTATCTCCAGTACACTGACAGAGTATGCTTGTCCTTTGCATGTTTTCTCAGAAGTAAGCCCTACAAAAGTCAATAGAATTTACTTCCAGGTAAATCTACAGAAAACTGCAGCCTATGTATGAGCAACTTGACTTTCCTGAACCACATTTCCCTCTCTTAATAAAAAGACTTTCTTGCTTCGTGGGCAACCTGTGAGGATTCATTAAGACTTATAAAGTCTTGTCATTTTCCTCAATGGGAACTATCTATAAAATATAGCTTTACAAGGTTGCATTGTTATTTCTAAGCCCAATGAATCTTGTAGTGCTGCAAATCGCACAAAAACACCTGTTCTTAGGAGATTTTCCAACTGATATCTTGACCTAAGTTGCTTGGATAAGTAATAGATAAGCATCTGCACTTTTGGGATGCTTATCTAAACTGAAAAGGCACAGAGAAGTAAAGCAGGCAGTTCTTCCTGATAATCACAGAAGGAGACACAGGAAGCTTGCAGAGCTACCTCTTTGCAAAATGTCAAACTTTTATGCTGTTTGCACTGAACTGCAGCAGCTTTGCCTTGGGCTGAGAAAATGGTCAAACTTAGGCAGAGTGGGGGAATGATCCAAATTACATTAGAGACTGATACACAGACAGCAGTGCACGGCCCCACCCCCAGGAGTGTAGCTGCAAATCTTTCGAAACTCTTTTTGGCTTGACTTGAAATTTCTATGATGACTTGACTAAGAGGAGCATCACAGTTTGCTCTGAATTTCACACTTTGCATGCAGAACTTTTGGAGCACCCAAAGGACAAGACATGAGGCTTCATTTGCCTCTTCTGGTGCTGTATGGTTCTATGACAACCTCTCAGCCCCTGTGACAACTGTATCAGATTGGTGGCATTCAGCTATGTTTTATGCAGAGTAGACCCATTGGAATTAATTAGTATGACTTTGTTAGATCCATTAATTTCAATGGATCTGCTCTGAGTAAAACTTAGCTGACCTGATATTTCCATATTATAATAGGACAGGCTGGGACGCGGGTGGCGCTGTGGGTAAAAGCCTCAGCGCCTAGGGCTTGCCGATCGAAAGGTCGGCGGTTTGAATCCCCGCGGCGGGGTGCGCTCCCGTTGTTCGGTCCCAGCGCCTGCCAACCTAGCAGTTCGAAAGCACCCCCGGGTGCAAGTAGATAAATAGGTACCGCTTACTAGCGGGAAGGTAAACGGCGTTTCCGTGTGCGGCTCTGGCTCGCCAGAGCAGCGATGTCACGCTGGCCACGTGACCCGGAAGTGTCTCCGGACAGCGCTGGCCCCCGGCCTCTTGAGTGAGATGGGCGCACAACCCTAGAGTCTGTCAAGACTGCCTCGTACGGGCAGGGGTACCTTTACCTTTACCTTTAATAGGACAGGCTATGGTCATGTGTGAAGAAAAGAGACACTTTCTTTCCACATGTGCAAAGCTGGATTCCTGAATGCTCATGCTGTCCTTGAGGACTGTCGGCCCCAAGAATCAAGGTGAAGAAAACCATTTTGCAGTTTGTCTATGGCTGGAAAAAGAATAAAGGAAGACTGTGTAATGCCTGTCTGGCAAGAAGCCACATTGGGAGCTGCAAAAGTCTGCTGATACTTAAAGGGAAGAATTGCTGCTACTTCTCTAGGTACCTGCCTTCTCCTCCCTGCTCAGTGTACATATTTGCAGGAAAAAAACCTAATTTTATGGAATTGTCATTAGTTTCCAGCACACTCTCTCAAGAGAAACTGACCTAGTAAAACCTGCCCTGGAATTTTCAAGCACTTGGCAGAAGTAAGGCATACAAACAACATATTGATCTGCAAAGCTCAATATGCAAACCTATGCACTAATTCCTCCCCAGGAATGCTTTCTATATGGTGCTGCTTTTAAAGAGAGGTTGCAAAACAACCTAAGTACAAAACGAGACTCCAGAACAGTAGCAGAGAATCAGAACATATTACACCAGTCAACTAGACAATATTACGGCAGTTTTTAACCAATGACATTGGTCATTAATTTGTTTCCAGGGCCAATTTTAAAAGACTTCAGTTTGTTAGTTTTGATGTTTTGAATTATTCCATAAAGTTTTTCACATTGTCATTGTTTCTGGCCTTTGTGTCGCTATTGATATTGCTGACTCATATTTTGCAACATAGGGGTTTGTTTGTTTACTTATTATTTTTATGCCACCCATCTGGCTGGATTCCCTCAGGCATTCTGGGTGGCTTCCAACAAATTAGAGCACAATACGATATGGATATGAATATGACTATGGATGCCATTTTCCTTCCTATTGCTTCTGAATACGTGTATTTAAGAACTGTGCATGTGCAGTTATGACTATTTTCTCGGACGCAATAACTCACCTGACCTTCCTCCGGCTGAGTCACTGCTGAGATGGCTGCAAGGCTGGCCTGATGCAAATGCACCAAGAGGAGCATCAGGTTGACTCCATTAGCACATTTGCACAGTTGACCTAGCTGTCCTCTTGTCCCCTTCTCCTCAGTTTGCAGCAGTGACTCAGTCGGAGGGAGGGAAGAGTGGCACAGCTCCATCAAGCCATCTGCTGCTGCTCAGATGTTCAGTCCCACAAAGTCTTACTCTCAAGGAGGAATGGTGGCAAAATTATCCAAAGCCAGACTCAGAAAGTAATTTCAGGGGATCATAAAAATGCATCTCAAAGGACAGGTGGGTTTTTGGTCTACATTTTTTTCCTCCCACTTGGACAGAAATCCATACAGCACAAGAATTGGTGACCGACAAAGACTTGGCATATCATGACCTAAGGATTATAGGGGTTTGTGGCTGAAGCCAGTGTAATGGAGCTAGGTTGTGCCATTAAATTGCACAGGGAGGTGGGGTGAAATGGGAAGGCGAGGGTCAAAGGCAGCCCCTGTGCTTGATCCATGGGGAAGTGACCTTTGATCTCAACCTTTCCAGTTTTGGACCCTGCAGCATTTGTATCCCTACTGTCAAGAAAGTGCATAGAACTGCAGTCAAAGTAATCTGTTGCAAGGGACTTTACTATAGGGGTTTCATCATCTGGCAGAACCTCCTCACAAATACAATCAGGGTCATTCTTTAGACTATGAACGTCTCTCTCTCTCTCTCTCTCTCTCTCTCTCTCTCTCTCTCACACACACACACACACACACACACACACACAGCATTCAATGAATGAAGAGGGAAGGAGGATCAGGGCCATGCTCCCAGTTCCAATGTACCAGCTGGCCACATTCCCTATTGGCTGTGCATTTGATGCTCCCTTGCTCAGGACTTTTGTTACTCATGCCAATTGGTGTAACTGCATGGACTGTGCCATGTGAATGCCAAATATATATTTTTTGCCATCCTTTGAATATTTCAAACCATGTTTTGATTATACGATACAAGTGACAATGCTGGTTCATTGTGACGTTTCAGGCTTCAGCTAGCAAGACTGCAAGAAAAGTGCAGTAACCTCACAAAATAAATTACAATTAACTAACTATTTGCCCTGGAACAAAGAGCATTGTTATTTCTAATAAAAGGGAGCTGTTTTATCTATGACTGTCAGTTTTAAGAATGTCTTTGTCTTTACTGTGTATTTTCTCTAAGGAGCAACTGAAGGTCAAGTTATTAAAAAGTGCTAATAAATTATAATATTTGTGTTAGTTAATTAAACCTGTCATATCAAAACTTCTTTATGCACTGGGTCTTTGTTTCTGTCTTTTTCTATCTCTGATTAGGAGACATCAGTGTTAGTGACCTAGAAAGAAACACTAATTTATATTTAGTCATTGGGAAGGAGACTGCTGCATGCCATCTTGCTAAGAACAGGAGATTTCTGTTCTTATCCATAAATGTTCATATGCATATGATTCCACCCACATTTCCAGTCAGAGTCCCCATCTGCAGGGCTTGCCACACCAGAGCCTCACTGAGCCACTTGAAGGCAGAGCACCTGGATTATCTTTTCACAATTATCTTTCACTCTTTAATCGGGGCAGTGCCTAAACTTGCTCAGTTCTGGCAGGCTGCTTTCAGGCCTTCCTATATTTCATTCCCTTCCCTCTCAATCTCTCTGTTATTCAGGCCTGCATTTGCCAGGATCCCGGTGCCTGCCATTCCCTTTTATGTACTCCCACACACTTGGCCTCTTGCCTCAGATTATGTATAAACTAACACAGTTATATTTCAATTCACATTCATCTCCAATTGTGCTAGTACCAATCTTCATGGATTTCATATTTATATACATTTTCTCTTCCCAGAATTTCAGCTTTGCACATTTGTGAATATGTCCCTGATGCATCAATATGCAGTTTTGGACCAGTTTGCGGGTCTGCTACACAGCATAGAATGAAATGGAAAGTGGGGGGCGGGGGGGGCTGGAAGGGCTGGTTGTCCATGAAACAGGTGCAGAAAGGAGGAAAGAGCATTACTGGATAGTAATAGCCTTAAAATCAATAATTGGTTAGTCTTGTCCTGGCCAGAGCAAAGCAAGCAGGCTGGCCAGCAACATGTCTGTCTAACAAAGAATGGGTAGCAGTTGCTGCAAAGTATCTAAACGTTACTAAGAGAAACAGAGACATAAAAATCCCCATCTCTCCCCTCCATAACACAATGGAAGGATGTTGTCATGATATAGCATTGCTTAGTGAGAGGCACTGCTGTGGAGCCCTCTATGTTGCAGCCCCTACTGGCAAGATCTCTCTCGAGATGGTTCCTGAACCCAGTCCATGCAATCCTCCATTTATACAGGGCTCTTCTCTGATAGAGGACAATCTCAGTCCTGAACTGTGACAAGGCATTACAAGGACTTGTTTCCATCTTGTATCATCATAGAGTTCTACCTAAAGCTAAGCATTCTCAAGTTTTGTTGTTGTTTTTTTTAAAAGGAAGAAGATAGACAGCCTGGCAGTTTGAATACACCAGATCATTAACATGCACTAAGCAGTGTGTCTTGTTTCCCATGTTCTCTTATTTCCATATGTTAATGTCACAGATGAGTGTTTGTTCACTTTTATCTTTGTGGTAAAATTATTTTGACTCTTTTCTAGATCAAAGTGTTTTCGAAGATGGCTGTTCATTTTAAACTGGAAGAGGGTAACTGATCGGCACAGCCAATTATTCACAAAGGCACTCTGCAAAGAAAAGTCCTGTCTCAAACCTATTAGAATCCTTTGAGGTATTCAGTAAGTATGTACAGAGTGATGATCCGGAGAACATGCTTGCATTTGGATTTCCAACAAGCTTTTGATGAATTTCCTCAGAAAGGCTCCAGATGAAGCTTAGCAACTGAAGATGAGAGGACAGATCCTCTGATGAAAATTAAGAACTGGCTAAAAGAGTAGACACTGTCAGTATTCTCAATGGAAAGAGGTAAATAACGAGTGTTTAACTTGGACTGGATATTGGCAGGAGTACTCCTAATCAGTAGGAGTCATCAGTTAAATTGTTCACACAGGAATGGGGGCTTTAATCTGTTTTGGATAACATTGCACTCTACCTAGAGAATCAGTTGTTTTCCAGGACCAAACTAGACGTTAGTTTAATTGCCTAGTAAGTAACTGTGACAGGGTGATTTTCACTGGGACCGCAGTGTGTGTAGAGGTAAAGTTTAACTCTACCTCCCCAACCATGATCTTGACAAACCCCCAGCAATTTGCCCATTTGTGTGTTTTTCCCTTATTGCTGGTGAAGAAGGCAGGATGTCTCCCCCTCCTGCAGCAACCAAATCTCTCCCCCCCCCCAGTCTCACAGAACCAGAAGAGGTATGAAGAGGGTGGAGCAAAGACAGACAAGAAACGGAGCCTCATATTGATTGGGAAGGACCCGGAGGAGGAGACAGGCAACTATGGGAAGTTCCCCACAACTGCGTCACGGGCAAGATCTACCAGGATGAGTTGCTGTGCTCACTAGGCCTGGTTTCCTGAGTTGACCTTGTTTCCTTGTCCAAAGAGTTAACTTCACTGATGGCGTGTAATTTATTGCTGACCTGCTTCTGACACCTGCTCCTGACAGTACATGTGCGTGCACACATGCAAATCCTCTGGCATGGTTGCTAACCAAACAATTCAAGTAACGTCTAATTGCCCTCAGTTGGGAAGTGCTTCTGGTCCCAGCTTTTCTCCTGCATGGGCAGATGGCCACAGAGACCAAGAGTGGTTTTATGTGGCTTAGACTGGCGCTCTAGTGCATCTATTTCTTTATTTGATAGCTTTATATCCCACCCTTCCTATGAAATGGAGCACATTTTATTTTAAAAACATGAAAACACAAAATAATAAAATAAAATAAAGAGCAGCAAGAAGGTGGACCTGACCATGGTCACATATGTCTTAGTTACATCAATTATTTGCTAGCAAGATCAAGCTAAGAAGATAGTTGATTATGTATAAAATGCACAATAATTAAGCACAAATTTCATTGTTATAGAACATTGTGATAGTCATTTACAAATAGCACCAGTGGAGTTAAATAGGGGAAGGATAACTAGAGGAGCCATGTATTGTTTTCCATACAACAGCAACTGCAGACCCCTCCCAGATGAGGTTTGAGAGCATTTGTTCTCCTGCACACAGTACAAGTCCATTTATTTATGCATATTCATGAAACTTATTTTCTAAACACTGTGTGGTTTGGGGAGAGCAGCATTTAGCAAGCAGTTCTGGGAAATGTATACATATTTGCTGGGTGCTTATTTGACCAGTTCCAGCCTCCGTGCTTTCCTAATATGTGGCCATCATTAAGATATACTGGATAACTCATTAACCTCATTTCTCTCAAATGTAGAAATGGTGAAAACAATTTGTGACAAAACTCTGGAATTAAAAAATAGTGGAAATGAAAATACAAATATAGAACAGCACTTCACAGAATACTACTGCATTCTGGACTAATGTGTCCAATTATTGTTGTCTTACCTAAAAAATCACAGCTATGGAGAGATCTGGTAAAAGGTGTTTCTTTCCACCACCCTTCCTGTGTACAGAAATAAGTTAAGAAATATCAATGTAAGCTGCGTTTGATGGGAATTCAGCTCACACCAATTGGAACCCATTATTGTGGTTATAATAACTTTTGTTCCAGCTGCCATTGTCAACTTGGTATCTCCTTTCATACTCTTAAACTAGGCTTCCCCATCCTGATGTCCTCTGGATGTTTTGGACTACATCTCCCATCAGCCCCAGCGAGCATGGGGAAGGAAAGATGGGAGTTGTGGTTCAAAATATATGGTGTGCATCAAATGGAGAAATGCTGCCAGATTATTTAAATCATCACCATCAAGTTGGACACTGAGATCTGTGAGCAGCATTCTACTCACAAAACAAGACACTCTCAGATCCCAGAAATAGATGCTGGGGGAGACACAGACCCCTCCACCAGGGGTGGGGGACTTGTGGCCTTCCAGATGGTGCTGGACTATAGCTCCCATCATTCTTGACCAATGACCATGCTGGAGATGGAGTCCAATGACATGTGGAGGGCCACATATTTCCCACCCATGCCCCACATCATCGGAAAATGTGCTCTGCAGTTTGGAGAACACTCTGAAACAGGGGAAACATGTTGTGGGAGAATGCCGGTGGATTGAAGAATGGGCAAAAATCAACTCGCTTCCATTCATAGCCTCTGCTGGATCAGAGTCCTTTCTGTTTCCAGAAGTGTACTTTAGTTTCCAGCCCAGTAATAATATCTCAACTATTTCTTTATTCCCCTTTATCTCATGGGGCTGGTGTGTGTACAGTACTATTAGTTGCTGTGAATTTTTAAAGTTTCATCAAAAAAGCCCATCTGCTACCTAGAAATACTTATCCACTCTCTCCTTGTATTTGTACAGAATTTAGTCTGGCTCCTCCAGACACAGTTTAATTTTCTGGTTTATCAGATCAATTTGTCACAAAGAAGAGAAACAGGTGAAAGAGCAGATCATCAATTCCTCCTGTGTAAAGGAATGGATAACACTAAAATTGCTTTACCTTAGAACTCACTCTTTGTGGTGTGGGAGAGAACAAGGAAGGAGCAACTTCCATTATGTACAGACCTCTCTGTGGTGGATCTGTGGGGGGAACATGCACACCAGATGCAAATGCAGCTTAAAATAACAGGGATATAGGAATCAAAACCTACAACCATTTTTTCCGCCAGGCAACAGCATGAACATTTTTGATTTATTAGTGAGTCTTCCCTGCCAACCCCATAAAGACATGGCCACTGGATACAGTCGTCAAGAGGTCTGGGGCTCAGTGTCCTCAATAGGCAGAGGACACCTCGTTCAACCTCTCCATACCATCTGAGTCAGATGTAGCTGTGTCATTGCTGAACCAGTGCTTGGAGGCAGTAACGGATTGGAAGAGAGCCAGTAAACTGAATCCCAACAGGACAGAAGCACTGTTGGTGAGCGGATCTTGTGTGTGGGAAACTGGTGTTCAGCCTTCTCTGGACAGGTTGGGGGTATTCCTGTGGCACGGAACTTTATTTTACAGTTACATTTTGCCAGTTGTGCCCGTTCCTGGCCAGAGTTTTGCAAGCTCCAATAGTGTCCCCGCTTCACTAGTGCTGCCACAAAAGTGCTGACTGGCATTTCAGTGCACAGTCATAAAATTGCCGTAAAGGATCTTCATTGTAATAATCGGGCACAAGTTAAGGTGCTGGTGGTAAAGCATAAAACCCTGAATACACAGACACCTGGGCATCTGACAGAGTACCTTTGCCTGGACTCTGAAATTGGGGGAGGCAGCCTTCTTGCTGATCACCCGCATGCCCCCAAGCAAATGTTGCTCACTATGGGGAGATGAAAGGGCACCTTTTCCATAGCAGCACCACAGCCATGGGCCTTTCTTTCCCACATCCTTGTTACACTTCTTTAAGACATTTTTATTCAATGAGAGTTATGGTAAAATCTGGCAGGCCTGCTCTGATTTATGAAATTATTATGCTGTCTCATTTTATAGATTTTAATGTTTTATTTGTTATCTTATATATTGCATTATTCAACCTGATTTTTTTTTTTTGTAAACTGTTTTGTGATTAAAAGCAGTATATAAATACTTGCATGAATAAATAATGACTAGTTTACTCTCGTCCCCCCAATTTATTAAAGAAATATGGCCTTGTATTTTCTGGGTGGCCTATCAACCAATTCAAAATGAATGATAGAAAGACCATATTTTTAAGAAATCACTTTCATTTTCTCTCTCAAACTAGTTATAAGAGAGTGGAATGAGAGTCTC
Source organism: Podarcis vaucheri (assembly GCF_965113315.1). NCBI lineage: Eukaryota > Metazoa > Chordata > Lepidosauria > Squamata > Lacertidae > Podarcis > Podarcis vaucheri. The sequence goes on from NC_138762.1 coordinate 110,283,256, forward strand.
AGCAGCACATGAAGAGGTTCACTCCCTGGCACCTCTGGAATCTCAGGTAAAAGAACTGAGAGAAGACCCTGCTGGTGATTGTGGAGAGCTGGAGACAAAAAAGTCAGTGTGCGGCAAGACAAAACAACAGTTGCAGTGTGGCAGCACCCATACTTAGAATAATAGAACTGTAGAGTTGGAAGGGACCCCAAGGGTCATCTAGTCCAGCTCCCTGCAATGTAGGTATCTCAACTAAAGCATCCATGAGTAATGGCCATCCAACCTCTGTTTAAAAACCTCCAAGGAAGGAGAGTCCACCACCTTCCAAGGAAGTCCGTTCCACTGTTGAACAGCTCTCACTGTCCAAAAGTCCCTCCTGATGTTGAGTCTGAATCGCCATTCTTGTAATTTGAAGCCATTGGTTTGTGTCCTACCCTCCAGAGCAGGCGAAAACAACCTTGCTCCATCTTCCATGTGACAGCCCTTCACATATTTGGAGATGGCTATCATATCTTCTCTCAGGCTCCTCTTCTCCAGCCTAAACATAGCCTGCTTAGTCAACCATCCTGCATAAGGCTGGTTTTCCAGACCCTTGATCTTCTTGGTTGCCCTCTTTGGCACATCTTCCAGCTTGTCAATATCAGAAAGTTCTTCTTGAGTTAAGACTCTTCTTTCTTGCAACTTGAAGCCATTGGTTCAGATCCTACCCTCTGGAGTGAGGAAAACAAGCTTGCTCCAACCTCCATGTGACAGCCCTCTAGATTTTTGAAGATGGCTATCATATCTCCTCTCAGTCTCCTCTTATCCAAGCTAAACATACCATACCCATCGAGTTCTCCGTTGCTACTATTCTTCCATCATTTTTCAGCCTTTATCTATCGTTTTCTACAAATTGCAAAATTCTAAGGATGTCTCTGTAAAGTCAGAAATATGTGGGTCAGGTTTGCTTCAGATCCAATCTGAGGCAATCTGATCGTCAGCACCACAGCTTGAGTGTCCTACTATCTTAACAGCTGATAGATGTGATAGATAACCATTCAAGAGATTGTGACAGCAAGCAGGTTAGTGACAGAGTTGTCACAAAATTCCATCTTGCAGGAAATCTGAGGTGAATGTAGAAGGTCCACTTCAGCTACTTCTGTCAGAATCCTGCAGGTAATGAAAGGAATGCCATTAAGATGAGTGAAATTTAATATTGCAGTTTTGCATCTCTCTTGCTTGCATTGGTATAGAGGTGGTGTCAGGACACACATGTCCCCTAAACCACATTTGTATCTGAAGAATGATGGAAGAGTTTGGAAAAATGGGGGATGCTAAGATTTTTGTGTTACTTTTTACTTTCTTGGGTTAACACAAGTGTCTCATGTTGGGGACAATTCACAAGCAGAGGAATTAGAATCCAGATGTGCTGGATCCAGATGTGCCTTAGTAAGAGGCACCATTTGGGGAGGAGCAGTTGCACTTTCCCAGTATTTCAGAGCACACATTATTATTCCACAGGAGTACATGTAGTCCTGCCCAACTCTGGTTCTGTACTGTTTTCAACAGCTGTCCACTTAGACCTGCCTGTATGCTACCAAGGTTTTAAGATGGACCCTTAAAATCCCGAACTACTCAAGGCTCAGTTATTCTCCCTATATCAACCTTCTCAGGCTCTAAGTTCTTCTGGAAATGTCCTACTTGTTTTTCTTTGGGGTGTATCAACCTCAAGGGGTTAAGACAGGCATAGGCAAACTCAGCCCTCCAGATGTTTTGAGACTACAATTCCCATCATCCCTGACCACTGGTCCTGTTAACTAGGGGTGATCAGAGTTGTAGTCCCAAAACATCTGGAGGGCCGAGTTTGCCTATGCCTGGGTTAAGACTATAGAGTAAGCTGTCCTGCCAGGCTTAGCTAGCTATCAAACTCTTTATTCCCCCACTTTCCTTTCTTTTTTTCCTTTCCAGTAAGGATGCCAGGGATGGTTGCTCCAAGCCCAGATCATGTGGCTTTAACAAGCCATCTTTGTGTTTCTAAACAAATAATGCAGAAACACTTACCAGTTTTGAAACTAAGTTGTATTGCCTGTCTTTTCTTCCTGCTGCACACAAAATCACATGAATCTGACCTTTGAGGAGTTTGTAAGTAAACCATTTTAAACTTACCAAATGTGTAGTCTCTTTCTATGCTAAAGGAAGTGGGAAATTTTGGAAAGAATTTAGAATGAGAAATTTTAAAGGTCTAATAACTTATATCTCCATACTTTACTGCATGTTTTGTGATTTTAAATCCCTGCTGGGAGTGCCAAGTACCAAGGAGTATTTCCCCCAAATATGGATCTAAGCAGCCTTTGTGGAATCTCCCTCTTGAAATCCAGCTGGCCCCTACATTGCCTGGATTTCAGTGCCAACTAAACTTACCTCTTTATCCAGGAAAGAGAGTGAAGGCCCATCTGGGAAAGACGCCCTGCTTCTGGCCCTGGAGAGATTGCACTTGACTAAGTGGACCAATGTTCATCTGACTAGTTAAAAAATGGAGCTCATAGGTTGCAAATGTACAGTTATAAAGAGGATTTGAACAAATGACAAGTGCTTTTGATTCTGTGTTGTTGTTTTAAATAACCTTGTATTTATCCAAGAGTGATCTTTCAGTCCTTGCTGAAGCTAGCCTCCCACCCCCAGCAAAGATGTATTTTGACACCCCCCCCCCCGTGCTTCCTGTGGCCTTGTTGAGATCTGATGCGGCAAAACAATTCCTATGCTTGAGCTGTGAGACACAGGACCGGCTCCTCAACAAGCACTATGAAATTCTAGCACACAAGATGCCCTTTTATATGTATAAACACTGAGAAGGGAGTGACATAAAGGAGCCATTTCTTTAAGCATCTCCTAAAAACTTATGAGGTGCCGCCATAAGCACTGTGTGCAAATGATCTAAAATGACTGGTGGCGGAGGAGACAGAACAAAGGAATTTTGTTCTGACGTCTCAAAAGGAACCGATGCAAGCTTTAAATGCAATGCCAAGATTTATCCCTTTTTATTGTATTTGGACATGGCTCCATTTTCTCTTCTTGCCACAAGCATGGAGTGGATGATTGATAGCAATTACCTAATCATGCATGCTTCAGACACTATATCTTAATGGCAATATGCTTAAATGGCAATTTCTTTCCCCTGGACAGTATATGAGGAGACCAACATAAATCAGATATATAACTTCAAGCGGATGCCTTTATTGATTTCCAAGACCACATCACTCAGAGTTTATTCTCCAGAAATAAACAAGTCTGCAAGCTGACTTTAAATTATGAATTTTTGAAAATGAATTTTTTTACTATTACAAGTGTGTGTGTGTGTGCGCGCGCACACACACACACAGACACCATGCCCTCAAATTGTAAAATAGCTTATACTCCCCTTGAATTGATTCTTACACCTAAGCTTTTTTTTTAATTTAATATAGCTTCAGGGAAAGACAATTAGCCATTTTTAAAATGTGCATATATTTAAATGAATTACAGTATGCAAATTAAGAGTAGACTTGGGAGATGAGGCAGCTATCACTGGTAAATGATTCTGAATAAGATTAATGATCTACTATGGCTATAATTGGAACCTTGTGAAATACACTAAATTATAAAATTGTGTAATTGTCTGTTCATCTGGATGGAAGACAGAAGAAACAAATGCAGATCATGGATTCCAGCTCTGCGAGTCAAGTCCGCTTGAGCCGGATTCAGGTAAATGGATATGACAGCATTGTTTCATTTGATAACAGTGGTTAAAATGAAGAATCAGAAGGGAGCATTGTACTAAACAAAACCCATCTATCTAGTAGTTAGTCCAAAATATTTAATATTCACAACCAATGAATGGATATAAAAATAATGACCATAATTCCGTATTCCAAATGAATGATATAGATCTAAATCTGTTTAACGGCACAAATGAGTTGTGCAACTTTCCACAATGGTGTGGAAAAATCTAGGCTGTACAATATAGACTCTTTTTATAAGAAAGCTGTTATAAAGCAGAACATTAATTCATGTGTGCTTTAATCCATACACCAAATAAGAAGGCGACGTCTGCTGTTCTCTCCTTCTTGGAAGCAAACTTGTTTGAGATGTGTGAACAGGATCTCACTGTCCAAGAAACAACCAGCAATAATAGATAATGGGAGAGGATTTACCCGAGCCAATTATTTGTCAAAATTACAAATACCTAAATACAGACGGTCATTTACACTTGCTAGATTCAACGTGCTGCCATCTGCCTTATTGCAGGGCGGATTTGAGGGTAAACCGTACGCGGAACGAGTCTGCCCTGTGGCTCGATGGAGGTGGAAACTGTCTTTCATGCCTAGTTACACTGCCGTTTCTATGGGGATATACTCTCGGTATTTATTACCCCTGTTATGCAAAAAAATCTCCAAATGAATCCGAACTTCAATGTCTAAAATCCCTGGTAGAGGACAAGGATCCTGAGATCATGTTAAGGGTAGCCAAAGTCTGTGCAATTGCCATAAAACTTAGGGAACAAGCTGTGGTATCATAATGATTAAGGCCTTAAATGATAATTTTAGGTTATATTTTAGTGAATAAGTTTTAATTTATATATTTTTTAACTGTTGCTATATCTGTATTGTCCCTGTTATAAAGGTAAAGGTAAAGGTACCCCTGCCCGAACGGGCCAGTCTTGACAGACTCTGGGGTTTGTGCGCCCATCTCACATCTATTGGCCGGGGGCCAGCGCTGTCCGAAGACACTTCCGGGTCACGTGGCCAGCGTGACAACGCTGCTCTGGCGAGCCAGAGCCGCACACGGAACGCCGTTTACCTTCCCGCTGGTAAGCGGTACCTATTTATCTACTTGCCCCCGGGGGTGCTTTCGAACTGCTAGGTGGGCAGGCGCTGGGACCGAGCAGCGGGAGCGCACCCCGCCGCGGGGATTCGAACCGCCGACCTTTCGATCGGCAAGCCCTAGGCGCTGAGGCTTTAGCCCACAGCGCCACCCGCGTCCCTTACAGCGCCACCCGTGTCCCTGTTATACCTAATTGCAAATTCAAATGTATCCCTATCATGTTTTATGACTTCCTTGATATTGCTGGAACTGGTCTATAACTGAAATAATAAGTTCATTCATTCATTGACTGTCCAAGGGGATCTTCCAAGCCACTTCTGTGTTTTTCCTCCAGTAATCAACAGACCTTCTGGTATAGAAAACTTTCCAAACCTACTGATATTAATGCCGTTAAAGTGATTATTCAATCTTACCTGGTTATATTTTGTTTTTTATCTTTAAATACTGAGAAACTCCTTAATCCCAATTTAATTTTATATTTTGGTAGATTTATAAAAAGATTAGACACAGATGCACAAAACACACACACACACATATATATAAAATCCAGACTCCTTGTGCTCCACTCTGCTCCCTTTCTTCCCACCCAGGACGCCCTGCCCTCTGCCTGCCCCGCAGGGCTGGGCCTCGGCGGTGGCAGCAGCCTCTCCTCCTCCTCCTCCTCCTCCTCGCTTGCTCTCCAGCAGCTGCCCAGAGCTGCCCAAGGGAGGAGGCTGGGAGTGGCGGCCATGGAGAGGCAATGGGAGGCTTCCTTACCACCACTGCTGCTCAGGAAAATTGCTGGCTCCTCCTCCTCCTCCCGGAGCTCCGTGGCAGCAGCACTGGGGGGGGGGGGACATTTGAGGATCAAATTAGAAGTCGGGATGACTTTTGCAATTCCAGAACTGTCCCTGGAAAATAGGGACACTTGGAGGGTAAGTACACATGAGAGGTGAAAATGAGGGTGCTAGCACCACCAAGAATTGGGTGCAAATTCTGCAGTGAGTAGTTTGTTTTAGTCACGTAGATTCCCCACAAGTTAGGATTCTAAAGCATGCATGCTTACGTGAGTGAATAAGTGTTCTCCTCTTATATTATTCTTTTTGTTAGATTTGCATACGGCCCTTCATTCAAATTCAAATATAGTCCACTACAGTGGTGCCTCACAAGACGAAATTAATCCGTTCCGCGAGTCTCTTCGTCTAGCGGTTTTTTCGTCTTGCGAAGCAACCCTATTAGCGGCTTAGCGGATTAGCGCTATAATAATAATAATAATAATAATAATAATAATAATAATAATAATAATAATTTATTATTTGTACCCCGCCCATCTGGCTGGGTTTCCCCAGCCACTCTGGGCGGCTTCCACAGAAACCAAAAAACACTAAAATATCATACATTAAAAGCTTCCCTGAATAGGGCCGCCTTAAGATGTCTTCTGAATGTCAGGTAGTTGTCCATCACCTTGACATCCGATGGGAGGGCATTCCACAGGGCGGGCGCCACCACCGAAAAGGCCCTCTGCCTGGTTCCCTGTAGCTTCGCTTCTCGCAATGAGGGAACCGCCAGAAGGCCCTCGGCGCTGGACCTCAGTGTCCGGGCAGAACGATGGGGGTGGAGACGCTCCTTCAGGTATACTGGGCCGAAGCCGTTTAGGGCTTTAAAGGTCAGCACCAACACTTTGAATTGTGTTCGGAAACGTACTGGGAGCCAATGTAGGTCTTTCAAGACCGGTGTTATGTGGTCTCCGCGGCTGCCCCCAGTCACCAGTCTAGCTGCCGCATTCTGGATTAGCTGTAGTTTCCGAGTCACCTTCAAAGGTAGCCCCACGTAGAGCGCATTGCAGTAGTCCAAGCGGGAGATAACCAGAGCATGCACCACTCTGGCCAGACAGTCCGCGGGCAGGTAGGGTCTCAGCCTGCGTACCAGGTGGAGTTGGTAGACAGCTGCCCTGGATACAGAATTGACCGCCTCCATGGACAGCTGTGAGTCCAAAATGACTCCCAGGCTACGCACCTGGTCCTTCAGGGGCACAGTTACCCTATTCAGGACCAGGGAATCCTCCACACCTGCCCGCCCCCTGTCCCCCAAGAACAGTACTTCTGTCTTGTCAGGATTCAACTTCAATCCATTAGCCGCCATCCATCCTCCAACCGCCTCCAGGCACTCACACAGGCTTAGCCGTTTAGCGGCTATTAAAGGCTTAGCGGCTATTAAAGGCTTAGCGGATTAGCGGCTAAAAGGCTATTAGCGGCTTAGCGGCTTAGAAAAGGGGGGGAAGCAGAAAAAAATCGGAACACTCGCAAGACGTTTTCGTCTTGCAAAGCAAGCCCATAGGGAAAATCGTCTTGCGAAGCAGCTCAAAAACGGAAAACCCTTTCGTCTAGCGGGTTTTCCGTCTTGCGAGGCACCACTGTATAGGGGTGGGGAATGAATTAACAGATAAATAATACTTGCATGTGGACACCCCCTTTGTGATACAGCACCTTTTTCTCACAGGCTGACTTTGCCGTGATCTGTTCTAGAGCCTTTCCAAATATTGCTTTGCCATCAGACTGGTTGGTCATTTGTGGGAGAGTCGGTTTAGGACATTGCCCCTCTTCCTCCAGCAAAAGGAAATCAGGCAAATCTCATTTCATCCATGGCCTGGTAACTGAGATCTCCATGTTGCTTTTGTAGCAAAGTTTCTCAAAGGATTATCTATTCAATATTGTGTTAATATGCCCTGGAATCTTCCCATGAATTACTGATGGATGTTCTTCCCTTGATACATATCAATTATTTCTAAAAGCATAAAGATTTTAGCTTCATATAAGAAAGACTATTACATCAAAATGTTTTCAGGAACACTGACAAAACTATTATTCTCTAAGAATTATTCCTTTCTCATCGAGTAATTCTAAAATATTGATATGGAACTATGAAACTGCTAGCGGTATACATTTCATGCTATAAATTAAAAGCATTGCAGTAAAAGTTCTAGTTGGGAATAAAAGTGGATGACAGTATTAAAGGGACTGTAGATCACACACAGAAGATATCTTTGTCACATTGTTTGCTTGTATTTAGCCACTTTATAAACTGACCTGATCTCCAGTGAAGACCTGAGATACTCAGATCTAAGTAAGGACACCAATGTGCATATCAGTATGTGTTGTGTCAATGTAAAGCATGTTGAGATGTGGATCAGAATGCCGTTCTGAATGTCAGTGCTGTGTATCCCTACTACTGCATTGCTTTCCATGGGATGTGCCTCCCCAGTTACACACTGTGGTGCGTGTAGCCATACTTTTCTCATACTTTTTAAATCTTTTTAAAATTTTAAATATTTTACTAAATTTTCAAACTACATAGAAAGGGTAAGATACCCTTCCAATACAACAGAAAAAGCACACCCATGGACATAAACATATATAAACCTGTATCCTCCCCCTCGTGCAGTCCCACCCCCCACCCCCGTCACTCCCTTCCACCACACCTCGGCTTCCTTACTTTTTAATTTCAGTACTCTCATTGCAATCTTCATGTTGTTGAATTTTAATCTCCTTATCGCATCCTAATTAGTGCTATCCTCTCCACTTTACTCCTTTAGTCTAAGCATATCAACATGTTCTGTTTTCATAGAATCATAGAGTTGGAAGAGACCACAAGGGCCATCGAGTCCAACCCCCTGCCAAGCAGGAAACACCATCAGAGCACTCCTGACATATGGTTGTCAACCCTCTGCTTAAAGACCTCCAAAGTAGGAGACTCCACCACACTCCTTGGCAGCAAATTCCACTGTCAAACAGCTCTTACTGTCAGGAAGTTCTTCCTAATGTTTAGGTGGAATCTTCTTTCTTGTAGTTTGGATCCATTGCTCCGTGTCCGCTTCTCTGGAGCAGCAGAAAACAACCTTTCTCCCTCCTCTATGTGACATCCTTTTATATATTTGAACATGGCTATCATATCACCCCTTAACCTCCTCTTCTCCAGGCTAAACATGCCCAGCTCCCTTAGTCGTTCCTCATAAGACAGTGTTTATTTATATAACATTGCCATTCGGGTCTAAGTTTTTGGTTTGTCTACCTTCTTGTAGATGCAGTTAGCTTTGCCATTTCTATGAATTCAGTTAGTTTGTTTAACCATTCTTCTTTTGTGGGTATTACTTCACTCTTCCATTTGCTAGCATATATTAACCTGGCGGCTGCTGTAGCATATGAGAAAATTCCTTTCATTTTCTGAGGTACCGTATGTCTTTTCCCAATAGGCCAAGTAAGTATGCCTTTGGTTTCTTTTGTATAGATGTTTTAAACATTTTTTTAAAGTTCTTCATGTATCATACCCCAATAAGCCTTGGTTTTTTCGCAGTTCCACCAGATGTGAAACATTGTTCCTTCCAGTTTTCCACATTTCCAGCATAGGTTGGACTTCTGTTTGTAGATTCTAGCAAGCTTGGATGGTGTTAGGTACCACCTGAAAAAACATTTTTTTAAAAAATTCTCTTTTATAGTATAGCAAGCGGTGAACCTAATTTCTATACTCCAGAGTTTCTCCCACTCTTCCAAATAGATTGTGTGGCCGATGTCTTGACCCCATTTTATTATCACCTCTTTTACCTTTTCTTCTTGTAGGTCCCACTTTAATAGTAAATTGTAAACCTTTGATAATGTTTTTTATTTTCTTTTTTTAGCAATACCTTATGTAATTTTGATTCTTCTGTACCAAATCCTCTTTTTAGATCTGATTTAAAGACGCTTTTTAGTTGATTGTACTGGAGCCAATACTTTTCAATCGCACATGAAATGCACAGCAGTGATTCTGATTGGGACAGACTAGAGTTGGATCAACATATGTGTCATTCAAATTCAAGACACTTACTGCAAAAGTGAGTTTGTTTTTATGTAAATAATAATAATAATAATAATCTGAATTATAATATGCATCATCCCTTTTTATTATTATCTGCCATCAGCTTTACCATCATGTTCACCACCTTTACCATCATGCCATCATGTTCTCCATTTAAAGGCACAAATATTTATCTGAAGGAGCATCTCCTGCTATATAGACATGCTGGGTGTTAAGATCTGCAGGAAAGCCCTGCTCGCGGTTCTATCACCATGTGAGGGACTTTTCTGAGTTGGCCCCCAGATTGTCAAAAGCCACCATCCAAGGTGCATCTGGCCTCCTCCCTGTATGCATTTCAATGTAAGTCAAGATGGACCTTTTTGTACAGGCCTTTAGTGGTGGAAGGGCTTACATAATTCAATTATTTTAAGCTGTGACCACATGGTGAAGCTTAAATGCTTAAAAGTAAATAAACATTTTCATATGCAAATGTTTTCTAGACACTTTTCTTCTGATGAAAGTTTAATACAAAATGCTACCTGTTCGGCATGCTTGGTGCTTGAGGCTGCTAGGCATTTGACAGAAACAAAACCTATTATTAGTGATGTATGGAAGTGAGAGCTGGACCATAAAGAAGGCTGATTGCTGAAGAATTGATGCTTTTGAATTCTGGTGCTGGAGGAGACTCTTGAGAGACCCATGCAAGAAGATCAAACCTATCCATTCTGAAGGAAATCAGCCCTGAGTGCTCACTGGAAGGACAGATCCTGAAGCTGAGGCTCCAATACTTTGGCCACCTCCTGAGAAGACCCTCCTCGGAAAAGACCCTGATGTTGGGAAAGATGGAGGGCACAAGGAGAAGGGGACGACAGAGGACGAGATGGTTGGACAGTGTTCTCGAAGCTACGAACATGAGTTTGACCAAACTGCGGGAGGCAGTGGAAGACAGGAGTGCCTGCCGTGCTCTGGGCCATGGGGTCACGAAGAGTTGGACATGACTAAATGACTAAACAACAACAAACCTATTATGGGGTCCACTGAACAAAAGCCGGTGGCCTTATTTGGACTTGAAGTTGGCCAAGGACCTAGCCAACCAAAGGTAGAATGCATTGGCCCTGGGCAGCATCTCAGAACCACCTCCAGTTATGATGCATTTCTTAATTTCACCTTGCCTCCCACCCAAAACGAGGCTCGACTTGATGGCCAAATGCTCTAGAAATGCTGTTTCAACCATTTTGTTCAAGCTACTCATCCACGATAGCAAATATGCAGTTTCATATTAGGAGCAGGAAATCATGGCTAGTCTCACTGTGTTAGAGAGTGGGGCAAGACTTGCTCCCCTGAGGTAGGACCTCTTGCATTGACTTGACTGGAGCCATTTAGCCCCTCCATGCCCCAAACACCTGCAGCTGCTCCACTTGGCTGCACTGGAGGGAGAGGCAAGTCAGCAAGCTTCCCTGCAGTGGCACAGAGGGAAGGTCCAGGGCCCTCCAGTGGGTACTGTGGAACCAGTTGCCATTTGCCTCTTCCACTCCCTCATGCTGGTTGAAGAAAACAACACAGGTTGAAGGGGATTTTGTGTCTGTGTGCAACTTTGTTTTATAAGTATCCTTGAGAACTTTTAAAGCTGAAAACTCAGGAGAGAAATGCCCTAAATAATAAACAAAGATTTGCAACATCATTAGTGTCTCCCCCCCCCCCAACATCCGCTTGTCTGTTAGCAAAGTGGCCTCCCTGGTGTTGCAGCTGCACTTTCCCACTCCTTTTCATTCATTCATCATTAAGAATCTTCCTAATGATCCCCACCCCCCAGTAGTCACATGGCTACTTGGTCCCCAAAATCTTCAGTCTAACGTATATCTTTAGCCTGCCCTCCTCCAGTTTTTTCTTCTGTGTACTTTCTCTATCAGGACTATAATAAATGTGTTCTCCATAGAGTAATGCCCTCTCCTATCACAAACTATAGCTATATGCCTCACCAAAGCCGCTAATGATTTCTTCTTGCGAGTCATAGCATAACATAGCCTGGAGGGGAAACAGAGCTCATGCTTTTGTGATTTATTGCCAAAAGCCATTTGCTTAGGGCACTAGCCATCAAAAGATCTACATTTGCCCAGGAGACCCTGGAAACAATTGAGAGGAAGTCAGGCATGCTTAAAAACGATTGAAACGAATGAGACTTCAAGCTCTGTCCTGTGCTGTGCTGGGCAGCCTGACGGGGAGGAGGAGGAGGCTGAGCTCACAGCACCTGCAGCTGCTACCATGCTGCTGTTCACCAGATGCCTCATTAAGGGCAGAAGGATCTGTTGCAATGGAAGTTTGGTGATGTTGGATCCTTTCAAATATGGTGTCTGAACACAATCGACATTAGGCACGCTCCATTTTAAAAGCACCACAGAGACAGCCATGCAGATTTAAATCCAAGCAGCTGATATAGATGGATATATACATATATAGATATAAATATATTAAGCTGTTCAGGTGGGCTTGAACTGGCATTTGGCACAAGATGACCTGACTACCTCACAGGGATTCCTCCCACAGCTTCACAGAGGATTAGATACTGGCATCATTGTTTTAAAACAATTCCTCAGATGTTTTCCCTGAGCAGGAACCTTCACATTCACCTTGACTTTTGCTGGAGGCAGTGTAAAACAATCTCACAACACACAGGCGGTGATCAAGCCCCCTACCCCGTAGAGTTTTGCTAGTCAATCAAAACTCTCGGCTTTTCTTAAAATACCCTCAGATGCTTCACTTGGCCAGGAATCTTCAAAATAATCTTGGAGATGAGGGGGGGGGGGGGTTTCACTATTTTATAATCCCTCAGCCATTTGGTTCAAGAACCTCCTAAATTGCCTCAAATTTAGTTCAGGCCAAATTTACTGGCAGCTCTAATCCAAAGTCATTACTTCAAACACAGTTCATAGGAATTCATTTATTTGTTATGTGCATATTAAGGTACCTATGATGTGATAACAAATTTGAATTCACTTCCTTCCTGAAATGTCGCCCAGTACATGGGGATAGCCACCCACCCACCCATGCAGAGAAGTAGCAGGCAACTTCTTCAGGTGATGATGAGTACATTGGGTTCACAGGAGCCTTTAATTATTTAATTAATATATTTATTATGGCACACTGTTTTGGGAATTACACTACTACTTAATGCTTATTACTACTTATGAGAACTACTGCTTCTATTACAATCATATAGACTCTTTTCACAGCATCCCACATACCCGTGTCTGGCATGGAGAAAGTGAATACCGCCCCCATAACACTGGAATTTTATGAGCATCCAAAGAAGTTGAATGTTGGAAGATTCAGGACAGAGAAAAGAAGGTCCTTCTTCAAGCAACACAGAGTCAAACCATGAAGCTCCCTCCCACAGGAAGCAGCGATGGCCGCCAACTTGGATGGCTCTTAAAAATGGATTGATGGAGAAGGAGAGGGCAGCTCCTGGCTCCTGGCCAGGATGGCTCTGCTCTGCTCTCACAATCAGAGGCAGCAATGCTTCTGAATACCAGTTGCTGTGAACATGGCCATGGCCAATGGGGGGGCACGGAGGGGCATCAACAAAAATACTGAACTAAGTGAGGTTCTCCCTCCCCGCCCCCAGACACAGAAACATAAAGCCTCCCCCCCCCCGATAAATCCTGGCTACCCCCATGGCTGTAAGGAGGAGAGAGGATTCTTCTGCTTGAATTCTACTTGAGTTTCCTCCAGGCACCTGGGTGGCCACTGTGAGGGCAGGAGGGTGGACTGGAAGGGCCATTGGCCTCACCCAGAAGGCTCTTCTTATCAGTATCCCTGGAGGAAATCTAAGGTTTACAAGAAGTACTTAAAAGGGGGGGAGGAGCGGGGGAAGGGAGGCGTTAAAAGCCAAGTGAACATTGAACGTGCTCAGTGATCACAGAATGCTTATTGCTGGGGGTCAAGGAAGGGGGCTGTGGAATGGACTATCCTGGAAGAGAGCAAATTTGGCAAGACCTCTGAACAGGGGCATTCCAGAATGAAACATTTGGGTGTCTCTTCTGCTTGTTCTGTGTATTATTGTGTTGTCCGTTCAGTTGTAACACTCCTTCCTTCACTTGCAGCAGTTCCTAACTCTACATGAGAAATCAACAGGTTGCAATCAAATTGTGCTGTAAGTTACTTTGCAATGTTCCCCCAAAAAAGGTTTTCTTCAGCTGCCTGGCCAATTTAACAGAGGTTGAGGCTAACTAAATTCCGTGATATATTTCACAGTAGGCTAGTAACTGATGGGTCAGTGGTGGCTGGGCATTGAAGTGAACAGGAGAGAGAAAAAATTGTGACTGAACAGATCTTTTTCCATGGAATGACATCTGATGCCCAAGATCTAACTATTTTTATTTATTCCAAATATTCATGGGAGAGATCCATCTGTGGGTGTCTGCTTCTGCCCTGTCCTTCCTCCCCTCCTGCCAAAGACCCTTAAGCATCTCCAAATCAGCCTTAGAGGTTGGGGGCCCTTTGCTGTTTTGGGTGTAGCACCGTTCGCCTGGGCCTGGGGTGGGTGTGCCCCCACAGGCCTCAGGCAGGCGCTTGCCCAGCCCTTGCTGATGCCAGGTGGGTGCTCCTGGGGTCGGGGCACAGAGGGGGAAGAAGCCCTCACCGCCAGAGCCAGGCAGGGCATGACGGGGATCTCAGGGGGGGTACCTGGTCCCCCCAAATTGTATGCCCAGGACAACGCCCCCTGGCACCCCCCCATTCTACACCACTATTTGGGTGCAAGGGAAAGCCCACTTGTGCAATACTGGATAGAGCTCTTTTTTTATTGTGGCACCCAAAGCACCATGAAACCATTTTAGAAACCGAACGCCATAGTTTAAAACTGTGACCAAGACAGCCAAATTATTGTCATGTGATCAGATCATTCTTTTAAGGAAACAATTAATGAATTAATGAGGCCTGGGACTTTGATTGGAGCAGCAGAACTGGGGCAATTTAACCTTTGCCCCTTCTGCTGTATCACTTATGGATGGATGGATGGATGAACAGATAGATGATAGATAGATAGATAGATAGATAGATAGATAGATAGATAGATAGATATAGATAGATAGATAGAACCTATGAACTAATAGCAAGTTTAGGAGGCAATTAGGATAGTAGGAAAAGGGTTAAACCGGGGGTCAGCAAGTTTTTTCAGCTGTGGGCCGGTCCACCATCCCTCAGACCATGTGGTGGGCCGAACTATATATATTTTTTTTGGAGGGGGGAAATGAACGAATTCCTATGCCCCACAAATAACCCAGAGATGCATTTTAAATAAAAGCACACGCTCTTTTTATGTAAAAATACCAGACAGGCTTCACAAATAACCCACAGATGCATTTTAAATAAAAGGACACATTCTGCTCATGTAAAAACATGTTGATTCCCGGACGGTCAGTGGGTCAGATTGAGAAGGCGATTGGGCCGCCTCCGGCCCCCGGGCCTTAGATTGCCTACCCCTGGGTTAAACACATTCTACAACTGCAGCTGCTCCAATGAAATTCAAAGCTCTGTTTTAAAGAGCTGTGTTATATATTAAAGTAGAAAATATGATGACTTGAGATTGCCTGTGCCACATGTGGTTTTAAAATAAAATAGAGATAAGAACTTTCCCCTCAAGATAAGAACTAATGAGGTGTGTGGCTTTAAGCCATTCTGCTAGGGATGGGTGAATCTGTTAATTTTCTGGTTTCGCTTAGTTCCTAATTTTTCCCACCTTAAGTCTGGCTCTCCAGATCAGTTTGTGAACTTAAATATATATATATATATATAAACCACAGCTCGCCCCTATACACGAAGCCAAGCCAGAGCACAACTAAATGCAGCACAGCCATCTTCTCAGAAAAACTCTTCACAAGCTCAAGAGGTCAAGACACAAAAGCTTTAGCAACTAATCTACACTTAATGACCCACCCAGTGGTATTCAGAATATCACTCATGAAATCACTCAAGATATCCCTCAAGTAATTAAGGAACAAAAGAAGAAGAGGCACACTAATCTAGGAACTTCCTCTCTGCCCAGAACGTTGGAGGCTATACACCACACCCCTCAACAGTATTTATAGGAACTCAAACACCAGATTCTGCTCTGTTCCAGTAACAAGAAGCCGAAAGCACCAGCCTGAAGATGACGAGTGAGACCTCGTCGAAACGTCGCACAGACACCCCGACTCTTACACGGGAAGACACCCGAAGACACCAAAACCTGCATTCCTGTACCCGTGAAAATCTACGAAAGCATATATATATATCTCCTCCTGAACATTCAGCAGCATGAATGCCAATTTCTCCTAATATTCACATTTTGCAAAGCAATTTCCCCAGGAGTAATGCATTTTGTGTGTTACTTTCACCAATGTATGCCTTTCCCCCTATGTGCATTTTTTTTTTTTTTACACATTGCTTGCCTGGAGAACTGTACTGCAAAATTTGTGTGTGTGTGTGTGTGATTTCCAGATAATATTTTGAGTTGCCCTGAACCTGTGCAAAATCTTCATTGAAATAGAACCTAAGAGACCATACATTGCATTGTTCTGTGTGGGTTTCCTACTAAACCTGGGAAACAGGAGATCACCTGGGCACTTGAAGACACGCCATCCTGTATCTCACCAGGATCATACGCCAACTGGATCTTTGCGGTTACCCCTATCCCTGAGCTGTGCAATGTTTTCCTTTCTCAGATTCTGAATATTTATTACCAACTAAACAAGAACCCTATTTATATTTGGTTTCATGAAGAGATGCCCAGAAATGAGAAGCCCCTTCTGTAAAGTTCTAGGCCAGGGATAGCTGGGGTGGTGTTCTTGAGAAATTGTTTGACTCCCGCTCCCTTCAGCCCCAGCCAGCAGGGTGGTCAAGGATGGTGGGAGTTGTGGTCCAACAAAATCTGGAGGGCCACAGGTCCCACATTCCTGGTGTAATGGGCTGTCTCTCTCTCTCCCCCCCCCCCCAGCATCTATTTCTGGGATGTGAGAGTGCCCTATTCTGATCTCTGGGTCCAACCTGATTATGATTTAGAGTAGAGTACCACAGTTTAAGGCAGTCTTTCCCAATTTAATATGCTTCAGATATTTTGGAGTACAATTCCCATCATCCCTGACCATTTGTCATGGTGGCTGGGGCAACTGGAAGGCAACTGGTAGGGGAAGGCTGGTTTAATGGTACACAGGGGGGTACAAAGTTAACTGTGCTATTTATAATGGATCTCATGCTATTTATAATTGAGCACACCAGCTGGAACAAAAGTTACCACAATCATGGGAATGGGTTGCAACTGGCGTGAGAGAAATTCATCTTGAATGTGGCCTACATGGAGATTTCTTAATGTGCTCCTATACACCAGAGGAGCTGTGGGGAGAAACTAAGCAGCTGGCTCATAAACATATGAATGGGCCCTACATTATACAGCTAAGGGATGTAAGAAGGGGAAAAAACTACCTGCTATTACAAAGGAGACAGGGATTCCATCCCCTTGTCTCTTAACAAGTATGAACTCTCTTAAGGCCAAATGCACATTGACTACATAATCAAAGGCTTGGGATTATGCTCCTAGGTTATATAAATGCTGAATTTAGCTGAAAAATCAACACACTTTAATCAGTATAACAATCAATTCCTGTGCATTTGGTTGTTCAGGAAATTTATGAATTACAGTACTGGACACTTGATTAACACCTGTGACTTAAACTGGATTTTGATCATGTGATGATTTAAAGCAAACTAGGTAAATCACATTGATTAAATCAATCTACTTTGTTAATTGTTCTCTCAACAATTTTAGAATATATGAACCCCTGGCAATTTTTACTACAAATGAGGGTTGAAAGCCCCACCAGTTTCCACAAGTGCAATCTTCCGATAGGACATCACTGCCAGCAGAGGTGGAGGAGGCAGGAGAAGGATGGGCAAGCTGTGTGAGTCTTCCAGTTTCCTCGCATATCTGTGCGAGACTGGTGGCCCAAATACGCTATGCAGTGCAATACGCACAGATGGAGTCATCAGCAGAGTCATGCCACCGAGGTCACTTGGGCCTCAAAAGACAGCAATGGATCCAGAAGGACCCACAAACTAAGTCCCTGCTCCTTCTAAGGGAGTGGAAGCCCATCCAGAGAAGGGCATTTCCCATTCAGCTGGTTCAGGGAACCACCTGCTAACAGTGTCTCAGCCTTGCAGGATTAAGTTTATTGGCTCTCATGCAGTACATAAATGAGGCAAGACATTGTTCTAGCCAGTGGCAGAGGAAGGGGGCCCTGGGTGCCGTCTCTGAGGGGGTGACAAGAAGGCACCCTGTGGGAGGCTCACCCCGCCATCCCTGGGCACGGCAGCAGGAGCCGCCGCCATCGTGCCGCCGTAGCCGTGTGCGGAGGATCTTTCTGCCACCGCTGCAGCTGCGAGATGAGGATCCTCCCGCCGTCCATATGGCACCTGAGTGGCACCATCGGCAAACTGCCCAGCGCCGCCACTACGTACGGGATACGCGCATGCACTGTATGTAGTGCTGCTGCGCATGCGCCGTATGTATCCTGCACACACATGCACCGCTGGGCAGTTTGTCCCCCCACCCACCCCCCGCTCCGGGTGCTGGTTCCAGCACATATAAAGGAAAAGCAGAGCTGTGTGCCATCATCATGTTGCTGGCAATGAACTCCCGTGTACTCATGACATTTCCACGCATTCCTGGCTACAAATGCCAGCGGAACTCGCAAATGGATAGAAACATCCTTCTGGTTAGGGGCTCACTCGCATGCCATAGCTTTTCAAGGAAGACAGTGCTCAGTAGTGATTAGAGTACCAGACAAGGTCCAGAGGGACCAGGAGTCAACTCCTCAGCTATGAGGATCTCACTGGGTGAAACTGGGTTACTGTCTCTCAGTCTTGCTTATCTTACTGACGTAAGCATCAGTGGGTGGGGGCAAACCTTTGGGTGCTTGTGGGTGGGATAAAAATGGCTAAATTAAATATTGTGCTTATAAAATCCCAGAAAACCTCTCTCTAAATGAATAAGAGAATTCCTGTCTACGGGAGAATTGTTTCTCTGCAGCCATCCTACACGTGCCTACTCAGCAGTAAGTCCAACAGACTTCAACTCATGTAAATGGATACTTAATTGCAGCCTTAGATCGCTTGCAGAAGCCACAAGTATAAATATCATTTTAAGCAGTGACTTAACATCTTTCTCTGTGCATTAGTATTTGATCATCTACAAAGTTCTCCTTTTCTTCTTATAAACTATTAAACCTGAATGCTTTCAAAGGGATGTTGCCACATTGTTGCCATTGAAGTTGTTTATAAACATTCAGAATTCATAAGGATAACATTATCTTCCATAACAATGTGTTGATTGAACTGGCACAAGACAATGAGTTTTGATTAGCTGGCAATGCTTCATTAATATGCATGGTTCTACTTTTCATTTCTTCTCCTACTCAGAGCTGCACTTTTGCAGCCTGGGAGGGGGGGGCTATTTTTTCTTGCATTGCTACTTGTTTGACTTCACACTATCAACCAAGGGGTTTAACCACCAATCCCTCTTCTCAGGAAACTCAAAGAATTGCAGCTCTGTGAGGGGATTAGGGGTCCCCTAAAAACTCTCAGCACCCTTAACAAATTGCAGTTCCTGGACTTCCGGGTTAGCGCCATCAGCGAATGGCGGAGTTCTTCCGACCGGAGGAACAGGCTCCGTGGAAACTGGGTCTTCCCGCTGCGGCGAAGGTGGAGACCCGCTAGAAATCCCAGGCGGAGGAAGCCTGGGAACGTGGGGTTCGGCAGGGCACCAGGAGCGCCTCCCCTACTCACGGGGAACCCCATTTTGGGGTTCCGGAGTGAAGTGGGGTGAGCGGCGCGGTGCTGCGAACTGATTGCTACTTTCACGGAGTGAAGCCGCATAGCCATTGCCGGAGAGCGCTGACTTTTTCCTGTGGACAATTGGATTTAAAACAAGTACCCGTAATATCCTAATTTGGCACCGAAGCGGGAAGGTTCAAACAGGAAGTCCGCCTTCCGCTTTTTGTATATAGACTGAAGCAAAAACCTTGTAAGCTAAAGTCTGGAAAGTCGTTAAAGAAGTCTAAATTTCCTTCATTTATAACCACTAAAACCCCCTTGGAAGCAGGAGAAAGGGGGGGGGGGCTTTGTTTAAGCCTGCAGGAGAGGGAGTGAAGAAAGATAAGTTTCCACCATCTCAAACCTGGGAACTGGGTGTCAGAGACAGAAATTGTTGGAGAGGTTCACTGACTGTGAATGGAACACTTTGACAGATAGCTAAAGAAGAGAAATAAACTGATTCCAATGTTGCCTTTTGCATTCTAAGGAAACAAAATATCTGAAAAATGAAAGTAATTTTCCTTTGTTGGACTTGCCTTAAAAAAATGGATACAAATAGAAATTGTCTCCTCTAGAGGGAGCTTGTTAAATTGTTGCTGCAGTCTACTTGAGGACTCTACAACTGTGAGATTAAGATTGTGGGACCAGTCCTTTTGACCTTGAATAAAAATGAGCTGGGAGGAAGTTTTGGTGCTTGCTTTATGCAAGACAAGTGCTTTGTTGGAACAGATGCATGAGAAGATGGATTTGATGAATGAGAAAACGGATTTGATGACTGTTGTGGTCAATAACTGTGGACAAACAGGGAATATTGATACAGAAACCATTCAGGGACCAACTCAGGAACCTGTATTGATTGGGCAAGTGCAGAAGATAATGGAGGAGGTTGCGGTTGCACCTCAAATAATACAAATGGAGAGATCCGAGGCCCTGTAGGAGCATAAGCCGCTGTTTTTGAAGATTGAAGTTGGAGTGGGCCAGGGGGAGTCTGGAGCTGAGGAGGTTCTTAACATTGGAGGGAGTTAAATATGCTCTTAAATATTTTTTGGATTACATTGATGACTGTGGGGAGTGGGACTGTGGGGAATGGGCTGGTTTGATGAAGGGAGATGGAGGTAATTTTGGGCTGGAACCTCCCAGAGACCTACCCCTCAATGAGAAAGGAAAGAAATTAAGAAAGAGACCAACAAAAGACAAGGAAAAGTGCAGGTATAAACAAGAAGAAGAAGATCTGCAGAAGGGACATGGAAGAGACTTAAGAGCCTCGGACATAAGATTACCAGGTTGATGGACTAGATGGAATGGACAGTAAGGACTGACATGACCCGAGACCAGGAAGAAGAGACATTGGATGAAGATTGGAAGAAAAATTATAAAGAAAATTTTTTTATTTAGGGAATTAGCCTAAAATTAATGAATAGTAGGGAAAATGTTGGAATGAAACTATATGGCTTTAGTAGAAATGATATAAGGAGTTATGTATAATTGAGTATTAAGTTTCAAGCTCTAAGGTATTTTACGGTAAGATAAGGTTAAATAAATCAAGGCAATCTGAATAACAGAATATGGGGAAAGATGGAAAGGATTTGTTGAGTTAATTAATAGGTTAACTTGTTAAGATAAAGTATTCAATAAAAATTGAGAAAGATGGAAAAAATTTGCTGAAATAACTAATTAAACTAGAATACAAAAGGGGAGGTGTGAGGAGGTCAATGAAACAAGCAAATGGAAGTTAAAGATACGTAATATGGGATTTGTGTTTTTTTTCTTTTCTTTTTGCTGTATTGTTGTATTGGTTTTTATGCTTTGTTTTTTCCCCCTTTCTTTTTTATGTATTGTAGTGTTGTTTCCTATTTTTTCTTCTTTTCTGTAATTCTGAAACTTTTAATAAATATTATTTTTAAAAAAACACAAATTGCAGTTCCCAGGGTTCTTTGGGAGAAGCCACGAGTGACTGTTTAAAGTGTATGATACTGCTTTAAATTGATAGTGCAGATGAGCCTTGCTTGGTTTCTGCAGCCTTATTCAGGTATTTGGGGTGGACATGTGTGAGCTGAAGGTGGGGAGGGGTGTTTGTACATCTCAGCCTCACCCCAGCAGCATCCCCTCGTGTCTCAGGTCACGTCAGGCCATACATTCAGCACAAAGGTCTGGAGTGGGATTCTAAACAGAGGCGGATTTCGGGGAGCATGACTGGGAACTCAGATAATGCAGGGCAGAGACTTGACTGAATGGAGGGTCCAAAGAGCATTCAGCTGAGTGTGGAGGGGTCTGAAGTGGGTCTGGTGTACATATGGTGGGGGAGGGGAGGTGTTGGCTCCAAATGTGAGATGCCATTATTAGGGTTGCCGTGCATCCAGAATCTCCCATACCTCATTAGTCAGCAGCGTCCAAATGGAAACTGGCCAAAGGTACAGGAACATCTGGATGTATGGCAGCCTGATTTCCCCTTAAAATAGTTAAAAAATTGATTTTTTTGTGAGCTTGCCAAAGACAACAACTATGGGCAACTATGGGCAAAACTGGGGAAAAAAAGCTTAACAACTTTTTTGTCCGGATTGTCACTGTTTGAAATATGGCAACCCTACCAGAATGAGGAAATGAAATATAAAGGTCCCTCTTCTACCAGTGGGTTTCCCACATGCCTCTGCTAAAATGCAAACCTAAAGGGAATTCTGCCCATTTTCTTCTTCTTCCCTTGCTTCCCTGTTGGTTTTAACTGTTTATTCCCTCTAACCCCCATCTGGCAACAAAAGAAAATAAATGCCGACAGCAACATCTGTTGCTCCTGCTGTTTGGAATTAAGCTAACTTACTTTAATTGTTCCACAAAAGCAACCGTGCTACCTTTCCAGGTACAATACTGACATTTAAAATAATATTTTGATTTGCTGTTGCAATCGACTCATAAAATATACCCACTACTTAAGCTATGAATGTGAATGAAACACATGCAAATGCAATCGTGTTTTTTGAGTGTGCTGTTATAAGAGCCAGAGAGAGCTGGAGAGTCTGCCTTAGCTGTGCCATCTCAGATTACAGGTCGGAGTTCAGGCAACTGAATGCTCTTCCATGACCTACATACCTACCTATAAAAACCACTAATGGTGCTTACCTAGGGTCTATGAAGGGCAGGGTTCCATCTCAGTTGGTGGTAGCAATGGGACCTGCTACAGATGCTTACTCCCCCACCCCCCAGGGGTGAGATGTGGGGCAGGGGTGGATCAAAGCAATTCACCAGTTTTGGATAAGATGCTTTCTTTAGCATTGGCAGTGGGAGCTATTTCTTTCCAACCCCCATTTCTTTCCAAGCCCCTCCCCCATCTGCTTAATGTTGCTGACTGAGTGCAGCAGCTGTGGTGCAAGACTTTCCTTCCTCTCCCCCAACATGCCCTATCAGAAGTGCCAACTTGGCCCCACAACCATGGGTGCCCGGGCACCTGAATTGGTGGGTGCCCAGGCCCTTCATTGGGAATTTTGTGGGTGCTTGGGCACGAAGGGCCCCAGGGCATTGGCACCTATGCACCCCATGACAATTCAGATCAAAGTTGCAGTGGCTGAAGTGCTTGTCTTGGTCACCTTCTCCCACTCCCAGCATGATCTGGGGAGCCCCTGCGAATGTAAAGGGCAGGAGGGTGCAAGGGGTGGGGAGAACAGGAAGGCCTCTCTCCCTGCCCCTGCAGGCAGTGACATGAAGCAGGGCTTTTGTAAACTGCAGTTTATTCCATTTGCCTGATATTCCCCTAACTTAGTTTGCACGATGACCCACAAGGGTCATCTAGTCCAAGCCCCTGCGATGGGGCTTAAACCCACAACCCTGAGATTAAGAGTCTCATCCTCCTTCCTGGGAGGAAAAGATGCTCAGAGCTTAATATGGACTACTTTTTAAAGAAAATTAAGAGAACCAGTAACTCTATGAAATTTGTTACTGTGTAAACCTACAGCCAGGCACTTTTTCCTAGATAGGTTTACCAGGGTGACCGTTCTCCGTCTCACGCCTGTGAAGGACACTGGGCCATATGGTCATGTCCTGCTCACAGAATACTGGACTAGACGGGCCTGATCCTGCAGACTCGTCTTAAGTTCCCGTGATGATGACAGTAGGAAAACAGGACAGGTCACATACAAGACATTAATGGCACAAGATGCCCATACAAATACAAAGTGCTTTTTTTCTAAAAAAAACCCCAAAATGTTTAGGGGTACTCTCATTTTGACTCATGAAAATCACCATTTTATAGTTCAAATCGGGAAAAATAAATACAGTAAATGGACTAAAGTACAAAGATTTACAAAATGTTTAGGGGTATGCGTACCCCTGTGTACCCCCAGAAAAAGCACTGCAAATACCAGTGTATTGAATAGATCATACAGTGGTACCTCAGGATAAGTACTTAATTCATTCCAGAGGTCCGTTCTTAACCTGAAACTGTTCTTAACCTGAAGCAGCACTTTAGCTAATGGGGCCTCCTGCTGCTGCTGCGCCGCCGGAGCATGATTTCTGTTCTCATCCTGAAGCAAAGTTTGTAGGGATCAGATGGGATTAACATGAGGAATTATAGAATATACATCAAACCAGGTCCGTTCTTAACCTGAAATTGTTCTTAACCTGAAGCACCACTTTAGCTAATGGGGCCTCCTGCTGCTGCCACGCCGCCGGAGCACGATTTCTGTTCTCATCCTGAAGCAAAGTTCTTAACCTGAAGCACTATTTCTGGGTTAGCGGAGTCTGTAACCTGAAGCGTATGTAACCCGAGGTACCACTGTATTAAGAAGTTGCATACATCAGTGAAGCATTGTTAAAGAAATTTATATTTAAGGGCAAGCTTTAATTTTCCTCTCCTCCTTTCTTCCTCATTTCTTTATTGTATTAAACTAAAATATAAACCTGCATCTTCACCTCAGCTTTTTCAGAAAGCACGGTTGAGCAGAATGTTTTGACAGATAATGAGTATAAAGTTTATAATGAGTGTAAAGTTTACCAGGTTTGAAAGGTTAGAAAATAAACATGACTGTTATATTTAGCCATTTCCAGCAGATAAGAAAAATAAAGGGGGTCTGTATGTTTGTATAGACAGAGTACAGGCGGTTTTATTTTAATAAGAAACACCAGTGGTTCACATTAAGTGGCAGTCATAAGGTTTCCTCTATCGATACAAAGCCTATATCAGCAATGCTGCTTGCTATATTCTCCACTATTACAGCACTTCATCAGTCCAAAGTATATTCCTGTCCAAACTCAATTCTGTTAAGTCAGAATTTTTCTTATTCTCTCAACAGCTGCTCATTGCAAAGAGGCAGTTTTCCTATTGAGAAGCACAATGGAGAAGCAATTAACACAAATATAAAGCAAAAGGAGAAGAAATATTTTTGTGTGTTAATTAATTCTCTGCAATAACAAACTATTGAAAAACCCTGGGTTTCTGGTTAAACACAGTGAAGGAGCATCTTTAAATAAAGGAAAACAAAACAGGAGTAATACATATGAAAGAAATTGCCCAAAGCTGGTGCAACATATCAGTTATTGAGCAAACATTACCATTTCCCCAGTGGCACATTGATGAAACGTACAGAGGTGGCGCAATGTGACTGGGGTAGAACAGGCAGCTAAGGAAATCCTGGTAGGAGGACAGCCTTGTGCCCTTGGAGACGCCATGAGAGAGCCAGAGGAAGCAAGCAGGTTTTCAATATAAGTCAGGAGCATGGATGTTGAGTGCCAGCCCATGCTCACATAGGGCACTGCTGGTCAGTCAACAACTAGGGCCTTTGTGCTGTTGACCACCAAACACCTACTAGCAACTGTGGCAGGCTGCCCTTTGCTGTCAAAGGTGGCAGATGAATATTATCTGATGCACCACTTCACTTGCTCCTCCTAAGTGCCATCTGAAGCACTGGCTGTGGAGTGAGGCACTTGGTATGGGGTTTTAGCAGTGGTGTGCACATGCATGCCACTGATCTTTAACAGATGGGTTGTGATCTGCAAATATGTTGCAAGTTTACCAAAGGTCACTGTTGCATATCACCACAAGAGTGGTGCAAGATTCCAGGAACCCAGGGTTCAGTTTCCTTGGAATGAGGCAAAGCGGAGACAGTGGAGTCTTTATGCTATACTATTTGTTTACACACATTTATACACACCTGAGTCCAGGTCAGTGGCGTAGCTAGGGCTTTTGCCGCCTGGGGCGGTCACTGAGTTTGCTGTCCCTCTCACTGTTTCTCATACGGGAGTCCCACCGACTTGCCACTGTCCTCCGCTCCAACTGTCCATTCCTTCTTTTTTCTCTGCTTCCCAAGCGTGGGAAGGAACTCAGTTAATGCCTCATCATGTTCTTTGTTTCTCTTGCTTCAACCACAGACAGAACTCAAGCACCTATTCCTGCCAGGCAAAAGCTCCCCAAAATAGTGCAAAACAGGAGCAATAAGGGAGAATGTAATCTCTCCTACATGCTGCATGCTGCTTCTGTGGACAGCCATAATCCTGTTCAAGTACGGTGGATGTAGGTGGTGTCATAGGTGCCCCCTCCCTCCCTCCCCCCTCCCTGCCTGCAACCAGCCCCATCTGGCCTCCTTACAATGTGACTGAACTATATGAATCAGACTTGGCATAAGGCATCTTTCTATGTTGAGGGTTTTCAGGTGAAAGGGTCAGACATCTAGACATCTTTTGCAAAATAATTAAGGACTGTCTGCCTTTCCAGCAACTCTTGCGTGGAACTGACACCTTTGAAACTTACTAAGCATAAAAACCTTGCCCTTCCCAGCTCAGAAACAATGGGGCAGCCTCTCCCTGCACTAATGAAGTCCCTGAATTGGGTCAGCTCTCAGGTTGTTTTGTTATGTAGCTTTAATTGCTCCAAAGTGTGGGTGCAGACATGCAGGATGTTTTGTTTAGAAGGTAAAATGTAAATGCCCTTTTGTCCTGACAGAGGGATTGCTTTGAAAACGGAGAAGTTTAAACCTAGCTCCAGCCATGTTTCTCTCAGCTTAATAATTAATTGCATGTTCATTAAAATCTCTGAAGACAAGCTATTAACTACTTCTGCTTTGGCTCTAAGTTTTATAAAGTTAAGTCTTACCTGAACTTCAAAACTGCTGTCTTTCGTTCATACGGGAATTGCTCAATGAGTGGGTTGTTTGTTTGTTTGTTTTTAACAAATTGGGGCTCTTCCTTCCTTCCTTCCTTCCTTCCTTCCTTCCTTCCTTCCTTCCTTCCTTCCTTTCTCTTGTAAAGTACCAATTTGACATAATAAATTATTTTGCCTAGAAAGAAACTGTAGGCCTTTGACATGTTGTAGGTGCTTCTGAGAACCCCAGGCATCAGTTTGAGGGGAAAGGTGTTGGTCGACTGTGGATGACGCTTAGTTCTCGAGCTTATTAAACCTTTTGCTTTGCTCTGGCACTAAAGTACCGGTAAGTACTGGGGAAAGACTGGTTGGAAAAGGATTGTCCTTAACTACTCCCAAACCAGTCAATCTTTCCCCCACATGATTATCATCCTGGGGTGGAGTAGGGGGGTAGAGGAGAGCAGAGGTGAGTCTCTTGGTCAAGTTCCTTGCATCACAATGCTCCCATTGGCTGTATTGGTTGCCCCATGTTGAGAAAAGAACTAATATAGCAGGCTGCCTCCCCTGATTCTCCTTATCCTACATCATGCAGGGATCCTACACCAAGTAGCAAAGGCTCACTAAAGCAGAAGTTGCCTTCTCGACATGTGGAAGGTGATGAAGCCAGTGACAGGGATGTCATAGAGTGGGCCCCAGTGGGGCTGTCCCTCCTTTCTCACTAGTCATGTGAGGTTTGAATGCCTGACGTGGGCTTGGGATGTTGAAGAAAGCATCAGATTTTGGTGAGCCATCAAGGGGTTCGGGATCTGGAAACCACAGAGGGCTCCACAAGATCTGCGGAATCTCAGGACTTTGGGAAAGGACTGTTAGCTCAAAGGCAGGGCACATGCTCTCTGGGCTACCAGGGAAAGTGGTTAGCTTGGTGAATACCATGGGCAGGGTCTTCTGTATGGTGGCTTCACATTTTTTGAATACCCTCCCAAGGGAAATACATATGCCTCCCTCTTTGTTGGCCTTTAGGAGAGTCCCCAAAACTTCATTGTCCTTGGTGCTGTTATCATGATTGTTTTATCTGTGGCTGGCTGTTGATTTTAACACTGAGTTGCCTTGTGAGGACAGAGAATGGCATCTTGAAAGGTGAACTAAAAATCTATTTTGTAAGAGTCTTTTGGATATCCAAAAAACTTTAAGGCACTGAATTTTAGTGAATGGGGTGAGGCTGGAAAAAGAGGTAGACTGGTGATTTTCTTCAGTCCACTACATATTGGCTAGACTATATTTATGGTATATCAATTCAGACTTTATGATTTAGCATTTGTTTTTGATCTTTTTAAAAAACTATGTTACCTACCTCAGGCCTACAGACAATTCAAGCTCGTTGAAGGGGAGCAAGCCTGAGGTCACTGTTTGTGGGCAACTTGAATGCTGTTTTAAGTGATATATTCATGATGCCTAGCTATTGATTCAGGCTTAAAGCACCCAGCTGGAGTCTGAAGGACACAAGAGTTTCCACTCTTGCAAAAAAATCTCCAGGTCCTTTAAAATAATAAAAAAAACATTGATTTCCATCAGCCCCTCCTGTTTTTTAGACCTACAGTATCCTGCGGGAATGCAAAAAAAGGGGTGTTTTTTAAAAAGAAAGAAAGAGAAAAGAGGATGAAGATCTGCAGGGCTGGAGATGATTCCCTTCAGCAGTGTTAATGATAGAATAAGAGGAAAGGCTTTGGATGACTTGAAAAGAAGAAAATCTGTTTTCATGTCGTTGACTTCCTTGGATGCCAAAAGGGGTTGCTCTGGAGTCCTGGAGTTCTGTTTCCCTCCACTGTGTGATCCTCCAATGCCAAAAGACTTAGGGAGAAAAACAAGGTGGAGAGTCTTTTTCCTCTTTTTTTGGAATTTGCTCTGAGGAATGACCTTTTGTTTGTTAGCGTTCAAATACTACACCGATGAGTGCCACTGAAATGCCCATAAATAAATAAATAAAGAGAGAGGCGCATAAATAAATGATAGGTCTGTGGAATAGCAGGGCTTTAACCATCCTTTTCCACTTGAAAATGCATAAGTGATTTCAGCCGGGAAATAAACTGCACACCTCTGAAGAAAATATGCACTGAGACCCCACACACTCAAATTTCTTAGTTTTCCAAACAACATGAAGCTAGAAATTAAAGAAAAAGACTAAAAGAAAGGATGCTTTTTGCCGCTGCTTTTGCCTTCAGATGTATTCATTTATTTCTTTACAATTTTTCTCTGCTCTTTTTTCAAAACACTCACAGTGGTTCACATATCTGAAAATATAATTAAAAGCAGGAGCAGAATCAAACTAAGAGAAAGCCTGACTGAAGAAAACAGCCGACAGCCTGGCTTTGTCAAAATCAACCAAATGCAAACGGAAACAAAAAGGCTTATAGCTTTTCAAAATGAGGAGAGAAAAAGCTCAGTATGTCTGATCTCCTCCCCCTTCCACACACACACACATATCGTGCATGCACTCAAAGCACAGAGAGAAAGGCAAGGCCTGGCCGACCCGCCCTGCTCCTGACTTGGAACACCCCCCCCCCACAATGTCCACCTGCTGAATGGGACATCTGTAGAACGTGGGAGACCTGCGGAACCGCCCTGAGACCTGTGGCTAGAGGGCGTGTTATGTACTGAGAACAATAGGATCGAAATTGCAGCAGTCTGATTAGTCCTAGAACAATAGGATTCAGAATGCAGCAGTCTGATTGGTCCTAGAACAATGCAGCAGTATGATTGGTTGGCAGGAACCACCCAATCCTGCTCCAGATTGAAGTGAATCCACAACCTGATTGGCTTACAGTAGAATTCCGGAATTAGCCAATCATGTGCAGCCCATTGTGTAAATAATGTATATAAAGCAGATACTGTGAGGGGACTTTCATTCATTCCTCCTCACCACTATGAGCTGAATAAAGAGCATGAAATCACTTTGCGACTCTGAGTATATTTCACTGGCGTCGAAGGTGGGATCCCGCTGAGCTGACTGCCACACACAGCACCGCAGTACCGCCACCTGCCGCACCGCTGCCTCGCACCGTGTATCCAGGCTTCAGCTCCGGGACACAAGGAACTCAGAATGGCAGCCAACAGCAACTTCTCGCCATTCAACCCAACATCTGGAGACTGGGAAGCATACGCCTCCCGTTTCACCTTCCTCCTAGAAGCCAAAGGGGTCACCGACGAAGAAGACGCCAAGAAGAGGGCGATATTCTTCAGCGTCTGCGGAGAGGAGACGTTTGAAATCGCCCGGGCTCTCCTTGCGCCTGAAGACGTCGCTACTGTTCCATACAAAACAATAATGGAACAGCTGAAGGGGCACTTTTCGCCGCAGCCCTCAGTGGTAGCTCGTCGAAACGCCTTCTACGCAAAGCGACAAGCCCCTGGGGAAACCATAACTGGGTTTGTGACCTCTCTCCGCCAAGCCGCCCGGTTCTGCAACTTCTCAGAGCTGGAGAACATGCTTCGTGACCGCCTCGTCGGTGGCCTGAAGGATGAGAAGCTGCAACGCCGCCTCTACGCTAAGAAGGACCTAACGTTCCAGGTCGCTCTGGAGGAGGCCCTGGCAACAGAAGCTGCCGAGAAGTCGACGCAAGAGGCACGGCCGAGCCTGCCATCCCAACCGAGGGTCCACCACGAAGACCTCACCGACGACTCAGGATCCGACAGGGAGGAGGTGCACCGAGTACAGCAGCGCACTCAAGCAGCGCACAGACCACAGCTGCCTCGACGAGAAGGAGGAAACTGCGCAAGCTGCGGGGAGAGTCACGAGAGGAGGACCTGCCGTTTCCGCAACGCAGAGTGCAGGCAGTGCAGAAAATTGGGACACATCGCCCGGGTGTGTCGGGCTCGGCCCACCCGACACCAGGCATCAGATGACCAACCCAAGAGCCCCAGGTCCCGGGGCCCAACGCACCAAGGCAACTCGACGGAGCTCACGGACTGCCAGGTATACCAGTTGCCCCACCCCAATGTAGAGAAAATTTATGTAGAGGTACAGATAGAGGGGGCCCCATGCCGCATGGAGCTGGACACGGGTTCAACTCTATCCATAATCTCGGCAAAGACCTTATGGAAACTGTGTCCTACGGGGGGTCCCAAACTCAGGCCGGCCCCATTCACCCTACGGGACTTCCAGAAACGTAAGGTCCCCACAATGGGGGTGGGGACCTTCAGGGTGCAATACCGAGGGCGGACGCGGCAACTGGACTTGCTTGTGGTCAAGGGCCCCTACATTAGCTTACTGGGATTGGCATGGTTTGGACCACTGGGGCTAGCTGTCACCGGGGTGAACCACACTAGCTTACAAGTGGACGTGGACGCCATATGCAAGGAATTTCCAGGGGTTTTCGACGGGAAATTGGGACAGTATACGGGCCCCCCCATTGCGCTACAGCTTGACCCCGCAGTACGACCGGTCAGGCTCAAGGCCCGCCGGGTCCCGTTCGCCTTGAAACCCCGTATAGACGAGGAATTGGACCGACTCATGGAGCAAGGAGTGCTGGAGCCGGTGCCTAATGCCCCCTGGGAAACTCCAATCGTCACACCCATCAAGCCTAATGGTTCGGTCCGCATCTGCGCAGACTACAAATGTACCATAAACAAGGCCCTCACGGCCCACGCATACCCAGTGCCAGTGGTCAGCCATGTCCTTGCCACCCTGGCTGGGTCGAAAATTTTCGGCAAGCTGGACTTGGCCCAAGCATATCAACAGCTGCCAGTAGATGAGGCCACAGCAGAGGCACAGACGATTGTGACGCACAGAGGAGCGTTCAGGGTAAAGCGGCTGCAATTCGGGGTCAGCGTGGCACCAGGCATATTCCAGAATCTAATGGACTCTCTCCTTAAAGGGATTCCTGGTGTCACCCCCTTCTTCGATGATGTGTTGATTGCCGGGCCCACACCAGAGGAGTTTGAGGACCGCCTCCGCACCGTTCTACACCGTTTCCAGACGGCGGGTCTCAAGGTGAAGCGGGAAAAATGTCTACTAGGAGTGCCTCAGGTGGACTTTCTGGGATTTATGGTGGACGCAGAAGGGGTCCACCCGACTGGGGACAAGGTACGGGCTATTTGTGATGCCCCAGCGCCCAAGAGCAAGACTGAACTTCAGGCCTTCTTGGGACTATTGAACTTTTACCATTCCTTCCTTCCCCACAAGGCGGCGGTAGCGGAGCCCCTACACAGACTCCTGGACAAGCGGGCCCCTTGGGTGTGGGGCCAGCGCCAGGAGGCCGCATTCCAGGCAGTCAAGGACTTGCTTGTCTCAAACTCTGTCTTGGCACACTTCGACGAGAGGCTGCCGGTGGTGCTAGCATGCGACGCCTCACCCTATGGCATTGGCGCTGTCCTGGGGCACCAACTCCCGGATGGAAGAGAGGTACCGGTGGCGTACTTTTCCCAGACACTCAACGCAACCGAGCGGAACTACTCGCAAATTGACAAGGAGGGTCTGGCAATCGTGAAGGGAGTAAAAAAATTCCATGATTTCTTGTACGGGCGGCCCTTCACCGTGGTGACTGACCACAAGCCGTTGCTTGGCTTGTTTGCCCCTGAAAGGCAGACACCCCAAGTGCTGTCTCCTCGCGTCCTCAGGTGGTCAATTTTCCTTGCCAGCTACCAGTATGCACTGATTCACCGTCCGGGGAAGGCGATGGGCCATGCGGACGCCCTCAGCAGGCTACCACTACCGGAAACAGGCCCTGACCCAGCACCTGCACAAGAGGTTATGAGCCTGGAGCTGCTTCCCGACCGCCCCATTCAGGCACAAGAAGTTGCACACCATTCCAAGAAAGATAGGGTCATCTCCCGGGTCCTGGACTGGGTGTGGAGGGGATGGCCCAGCAGCAGCCCCGGGCCAGAATTCGCCGGCTACACAACCCGCAAACATGAACTGTCGGCCCACAAGGGGTGCCTGTTATGGGGAAGCAGAGTCGTTGTTCCCCAGCCCCTCCGCAAAAGGGTCCTCACAGCCCTACACGAGACACATCCAGGGGTAGTAAGAATGAAGGCCCTTGCCAGGAGTTATGTGTGGTGGCCGGGGATTGATGGAGAGATAGAGGCCTGGGTCAAACACTGCCAGGCCTGCCAAGAATCCCGCCCAGATCCCCCAAGGGCCCCAGTCCAGTCCTGGGAGTCCGCCCGAGCACCATGGTCACGCCTGCATGTGGATTTCGCGGGCCCCTTTCAGGGGAAAACATTCTTCATAGTGGTGGACTCCTACACCAAATGGCTGGAAGTCGCACTGGTACCGTCCACTTCCACGTCCGCAGCCATCCGTGTACTACGCAGGCTGTTTGCAACCCACGGGCTCCCTGACACTCTCGTCTCAGACAACGGGACTGCATTTACGTCAGGAGAATTCCAAACCTTCACAGCACAGAACGCCATCCGCCACATCCGTTCGGCGCCGTTCCACCCTGCCACCAATGGCCAAGCAGAACGCATGGTGCGGATCACCAAGGACACCCTTCGCCGCATGACGCAAGGGGACTGGGAGTACCGCCTTGCCACTTTCCTTCTAGCACAGCACAGCACCCCCAGCTCAACGACTGGCCGGAGCCCCGCTGAACTACTAATGGGTCGGCGCCTTGCAATCAGATTGGACCGCCTTCACTCGGATAGAGCTCAGGATGAGGTAGTGGTGGGGGAAGACAGGAACCCCCGGACCTTCGAGGCCCAGGACCCAGTGTACGCAAAGAATTTTGGGGCAGGCCCAGCATGGGTACCCGCCACAGTCACCAGGGTCACTGGCCCAGTGTCGTACGAGGTGCTAACGGATGGGGGGCAATGCTGGCGCCGCCACTGCGACCAGATACGGCGACGATTCCCGGGAGAAACCCAGGAGGAGGACAGGTCAGAGGAGTCCCAAGGGAACAGCGGGGCAGTGAGGCCCATAGAGCAGGAGGGGCCAGCAGGAGAGGCAGAATCAGTAAATACAGAGAGGACCCGTGAGGCCGAAAGGACACCAGAACCAGAACCACGACTGAGTGAGCCGGTTGCACCAGACCAAACAACCCCATCACAGCCAGCATCCTTGGAACACGAGCCAGAACCTGGAGCCCGGTCCAGGGAACACCCCAGGCCGCAACGCACACGTAGGCTGCCGGCACACCTTGAGGACTATGAATGCGACCTCCCGGGCAGGACTGGAACTTAGAGGGGAGGGGTGTTATGTACTGAGAACAATAGGATCGAAATTGCAGCAGTCTGATTAGTCCTAGAACAATAGGATTCAGAATGCAGCAGTCTGATTGGTCCTAGAACAATGCAGCAGTATGATTGGTTGGCAGGAACCACCCAATCCTGCTCCAGATTGAAGTGAATCCACAACCTGATTGGCTTACAGTAGAATTCTGGAATTAGCCAATCATGTGCAGCCCATTGTGTAAATAATGTATATAAAGCAGATACTGTGAGGGGACTTTCATTCATTCCTCCTCACCACTATGAGCTGAATAAAGAGCATGAAATCACTTTGCGACTCTGAGTATATTTCAGGGCGGTATACAAATCTAATAAACAACAACAACAGCAACAACTGAAGAGAGTGGGATGGCCTTTGTTTGCATGGGCTTCCATATGTGTCTACACAGACTCGGTATGCCCACTGCAGTTGCTCACCCAGACCCCTGGTATGTGTGCATGTGGAGTCCCAGCCAAGTGGCAAGAAGTCCTGGGGCAGTTGATAAAGTATCTGTTCTCTAGAGGAGAAGTACTGGGGATTTATGGTATGCTTGTTATATGTTTCAAATACAGAGCTTGAGCAGTGGGCAGAAACACAGATAGTGCTGGTCATTAAAGCAATTTCCCCTAAACATTATATACCTCTGGAACTTGTGTTTGTGCTTCTATCTAGCTGCAATATTCAGACTTCTTTGTTGGCTGCATTTTGGTTCCAGCCCAGGGTGCAGGGAGCTGGTAGCAAAAAAACCACCCATACTTCTGTTGTTGTTGTTGTTTATTACCTGTCCTTCACCCTAAGGTCCCAGGGTGGGTTACAACAATTTGATACTGTATGATGAAGATACTGCTTTGACTTAACCTCAGTCTTCCTCTATTTTTCTCCTGTTTGATTTATTTAACTCTCTAGAGAGCAGTGTGCACTTTTGATTTCAGCAAGGATCATTGGGCTTCAGTAGATGGGTCATGATCTGACTAATGGCACACTGTACTGCCATGTGGCTATCATGTCCTTTTCCTTTTTAAAAAAACTTGATTGAAACCAAATCAAGGAAGAATGGAATCTCCCTCTCTTAGATAATGATTTATTGACAGGGAATGTAAAAATAATTGTGCATTCACAGTGGAACAAAAGCTGAAATTTGGTGCACATCTTCATTACAAGAAATTGGAAAATAATTATTATTACTATTATCATTATTAAAATTTCTATAAATTTCTGAAGATCACAGAGTACAAAATACATACCATAATAACAAACAAAAACAATACCGTCCTCAAAAGGCTGGAGGCCAAGGAAAAGAAGAATGTTTTTGCCTGGTGCCGAAAGATATATAATGAAGGTGCCTGGCAAGCCTCCCTAGGGAGAGCATTCCAAAAGCAGGGAGCCACCACAGAAAAGGCCCTGTCTCATTTTGCCACCCTCCGGACCTCTCATGGAGGAGGCACAGAAAGAAGGGCCTTGGATGATGATTGCAGAGTCTGGGTCAATTTATATGGGGAGAGGTGGTCCTTGTGGTCAAGAGCCATTAATAGGACCTTATTTATCCATTCTCTTTCCTCAAAACATGTAGTCAAGTCTGCATTGTATCAGCAGCAACTCAAACTCAGCAAGTCAAAATCTAGGTGGAACAAGATTTGGGGAAGTGTGCAATTCCCATCCCAGCATCTGACAGAGTTTTGAATTGGAAGGAGAATGGAACAAGCTGTATATGTGAGATTTGCCCATTCAAATGGTTTAACAATCCATAGCTTCAACTGAGTAACAAACAGAATCAAAATAGCCTTACGGAGTGCAAACTCTAATCCTACGTCATAGCATTAGAAGAATCACGTTCAGTAAGAATGGGAAACCTATGCCTCCCAGCACCTGCTGAGATGTTGCTGGACTCCAACTCCCATCAGCCCTAGCCAGCATGACCAGTAGTCACGGATGATGATGGAAGCTGCAGTCCGGCAATGTCTAGAGGGCCACAGATTCCCCATCCCTGACGTACAGCAGCTCAAACAAGGGTGAAGGAGCACACCATTGCAAGAACAAATATAGACAGGGGTCTGCCTTGCGCAAAAAAAGTGAACCAGCTGAGAACCAGCTTAGAACCAACCAACCAACCAACCAATCAATCAAATACCACTCTAAATATACAATACAATATATGAGCACACAAAGATGAAAGCAATAAATAATACAAATATGGTACAAATACAAATATGATATAATATATACAAATATGATATAATACAAATTATATTATTATATCGTATTTGTATTATAAGTACAAGTATAATAAATAGCAATGATACCAGGAATATTTAAGCCACATGTATGCCCCGCATTGAGAGAAAACATACTGATCATCCAAATACAGCAATAGTTAAGCATGATGCTAAGGTGCTCAAAGGTTTATCAGGGCATGTACTTTAACTGGGAGCAAATGGGATTTAATTGTAACATCCACCCTCTGCCTGTGTTTATTGAATGTGTATGGGCGTCCAGGGCCCTGAGTAATGCACAATCAGTTCACTTTTTGCAAGCTTTAGAATCATAGAGTCATAGAATCCTAGAGTTGGAAGAGACCACAAGGGCCATCGAGTCCAACCCCCTGCCAAGCAGAAACACCATCAGAGCACTCCTGACATATGGTTGTCAAGCCTCTGCTTAAAGACCTCCAAGGAAGGAGGCTCCACCACACTCCTTGGCAGCAAATTCCACTGTCAAACAGCTCTTACTGTCAGGAAGTTCTTCCTAATGTTTAGGTGGAATCTTCTTTCTTGTAGTTTGGATCCATTGCTTTCCCTGAGCAGAGCCTATGAATCAACTGTTTGCAGTGTGCAGGAATTGTGCAGGCAGTACACTGCATGGGCACACGTGCAGCAATCCTTCTCCCTCACTCATCCACTTGGGCTCCCTGATATACATGCCCAAAGCTTGCATTTCTGGATTCTGTGCATTGTAGCATCCAGCAGGCACTTGTATATTTAGAGAGCTTTTGTTTGTTTCTCAGTTCATTTGCGTTGTTGTATGGAGTGATCTTCTTTCAGCATCATATGCAGGGGTTTTACTTCATTACTATGACCAGGGCCATAAACAGGCAGACTTCTTTATATAGTTAAATTTGGCCTTGGCCTTTGTCATTAGACACAACCATTGCCATTAAGCATTCTCATCCTAACAAGAATTATGTCCTTGACTGAAGTGGTGGCACCTGAAAAATATATTGTGGGCACAGAGTAGGGAAAGCATGTTAAGAAGCAAGCATAAACACATGCCTGACATATTAGATTTCTTATTTGAGAAAAAACAATTTGAGAGTAGGGTTCGAGAGTGCGCTACTTGTCCTGTGGGTAGGACTTGCCCCCTCTGCCTCAGATCAGGATATGCTTACACGCACGCTGGAGTGCACCCACTGCCTCATTAGTCAGAATACGTTGAAATTTCACGGTGCCATTTTGGGCTGATGTTTGTCTCTAATTATTTAGGACTGCTAGCTATCTGCTTTCTCTAGGGTGTTCTTGACTCCTGTGAGCAATGGTATCTGTCCTCTGACAAATTGTTCCATTCTGGCTGCACTGTTGGCCCTTTCCCCCAGATGATTAGTTTCAAAATTTGACATTTTTGTTTGTTTTAAGGCCATTATTTCAGCTTTAATAGCAGCTATATAAAGCATTTTTCTGTCAATTAATGGCCGTATGGAATAGAGGCAGCTCAGCAATGAAATGGAGAGGTGAAAATGAAAGGGGGGAAAGATGACAAAATGTTTTTGCCCTTTAGTGATGATTTATGAGATATAAAGGTAATGTCTAAGGTTTTTGTTTGTTTTTAAATATCCTTAGGCCCAGGAGGCAAAATAGCCAACTTCTGTTTGTCTTGATCTTTGGGGAACTCATTTAGTAATGTTCCATGGAGTTTTAATTTTACTTGAAGCTTTCTCTCCTGAGTTGATTATTGATTTTAGATAATCTTGCTTGTGGGGAATCATTTTCCTTTTGTCTTTGCTCAATCATTTGTCGACTCCAAATTCACTTTTTTAAAAATACTGAAGGAACCTTTTCTGCCAAATGTAACGGGAGCTCTGTCCCATCAATGGGTACCTTGGATTCACTGGAATCCATAAGAAGAGCAGCAGCCAGCTATAAAGAGCTGGGAGCAGAGAACTGCTGTATCACTTATCATCATCTCTCACACAATGCTTTTCAGCTGAGCCTGCTCACATTCAGCTGTGAGTCATCAAGCGCAGAATTAAACAAGTGATGTACATGCATGTGTGAATCAGTGCATAGGCTCCTAAATGCCACACAAGCTGATTTTGCTCACCAGCAGCAATGGGAGCCAAGTTCCAGCCAACAGCTTGAAACTATTTTTCATTTGAAAGCGTATTGTAATCCATTTGGGCTGTAAGAAAATCCGACTCCAATTTCATGCTACAGTAGTGTCCATTACGAAAATAAATTCCTGCTAGTAGGGTAGATTTGTGTGCTGCTAATTGAATATTATTACACTTTAGAAGAGTTCAACAGAGAGTTACAACCTGCACTAAAAGTTCTGCTTCCTTAAGTCCGTGGATCTTACCTTTCCCTTATAAAAATGTCACATTATTCATTCTGGAAGCCCAAGTTCTTTCTTTCCTGCAAACAATTTATTATCAGGGTATTGTATGCTCATTCTGTAAGTGCTGATACCATGCTGTGTTTAAAGCACATTCAGTGCTTGCTCTTCTGAAGGCTGGGGCCTTCACTTCACTGCATGGTTCTGCATAAAGCTAACTGAGAAACACTGAATTCAGGAGACCTCTAGAAGGCTGGAGTTTTGATACCTAGCACAATTCTCTCCCGTTGTTTGTTATAGATTTAATTATTTTTAATGCTAGTGTTGCAATGGGGTAGCTTGAGTGTTTGGTCTTTTGTTCCAGACCACAGATCTTTTTGAACCTTTGCAGAATCACAGAATCATAGAGTCAGAAGGGATCACAAGGATCGTCTAGTCCAACCCCCTGCAATGCAGAAACCTTTCACCCAAAGTGGGGCTCTAACTCACAACCCTAAGATTAAGAGTCTCATGCTCCACCAGCTGAGCTATGCCCCCTTTAACCTTAACCTGCCACACTTTGCTTAGAGGGCACCTCTAGATATATTACACAGTGCAGTGCTGGCGAGACCTCAAATACCTGGCATCGTTAATTTGGGCACAGGCCTATGCCCTGAGTCCTTCAAGTGCTGATGCTACAATTACTTCCTCTGATAATACTTGATCAGTCATATGACCAAGTTTGCCTCTCAAATGCCAGCAATAACGTGTCTTCTTGACTAGCACCACTGAAACTACTGAGACAACATTTCATTAAGTTATTTGACATTTCTATGAAATGTGATAATATAATTTTATGAAATAAACAAAGTAAATTCCCATTTATTAACTACTAAGTTAAAGCATAAGGTTAGGAAAATAAGAATGCCATAATTCATGGAATTAAATTTGAGTGGCTCCTGATTGGAGCAGAGAACAAGGGCCCTTGGAAATGGCACCCTGATTTTCCTCTCCAAACGTACCACCAGTTTTGTCCATCACCCCATTTCTTGAATTCATCTAGGTAATGACTTTTGTATCACTATAATACGCGAGGCAGGTTAGCAAAAAGAAGATATTTTTTGCACACCCTGGCCTTCTAATAGAATTAAATTAAAATTGTTCACTTGCTATGATCACTTTTCAATGATTCCATTAATGCGCATTGAGATTTGTCCTAATGTGAATACAGATTAGTAATAAAAATCAAATAGCCTAATCTCGCTTTTTTCATTTATTCAGAATATCATGGGGAGGATTTTTATTGGTGTGGTTTAGATGGAGTGCCAAGGTTAAATGCACTGAAAAACACAGAGACCAAGCTTTTGTGTGGAGCTCTTAAGTTGTAACTGAGAGCTAGGTCTGCAGCAGCTCCAATTACTGGGGGCTGCTTCTTCCAGTGCTGGAGCAGGATGCTGGTGCTCTCCAGGGCTCTATCCTGCGCCACTCTGGCAATCACTGAATGGGGGCAAGGTGACTTCACAGGCCACAATGCCCTGGTTGCATTCAAGGTGGAAAAAACATCCCTTCAGTGGCGCTTTCTGTGCTGCTTTCCACATTCTAATATGAGCATGGGATGGCACCTCAAGAGAACTGCTCTCGAAACGTAAGACCTGCTCCGTACTCAGAGCAGTCAAAGAGAGTATAGAAGTTTTTCTAAGAGAAAAATGAAGTTTGAAGGTTTTGTCACAGACGGAATACTGCAGGGACACAGCACGTATTTTCGAAAGCCCAAATGTCACAGAGATTTCAAATTCCCAGATGAGTGTCAAATGCCACCCATTGTTTGCACTGTTGAATCCTTATACTTTTAAACCTCACATAGTCTCTATTTAATAAATTTTAAAAAGCAAACAAAAAATAAAAAATGGACATCAAGAATTCCAGTAAAAAGTCTGATAGCAGCATAGGCAGCTGTGCATTTTTTTATTCTAGCTTG
The DNA here is from genome assembly GCF_965113315.1 of Podarcis vaucheri. Taxonomy (NCBI): domain Eukaryota; kingdom Metazoa; phylum Chordata; class Lepidosauria; order Squamata; family Lacertidae; genus Podarcis; species Podarcis vaucheri. Next base: position 110,323,489 of record NC_138762.1, read on the forward strand.
ACAAAGACACGAATAATTGAGTGTTTCTTCATCTCTGCCTTTTCCTGCATAGCCGCCCAGTAACTTTGCTATATTTTGATTGATGATTGATGAGTTGCCAGTGCTAACTCCACTGATGAGCTTGGAATAAAATTATTCTGACTCTCAGTACCTCCACTGTGGCCTCCTTCCTTTCAGCAGCGGATGCAGGATAGGGATAGGGGCCCGCCATTTCCCCTCTCCCTGGAACTGAACAATTCCTATCGTTGGCTGATGATTTTCTCCTCAAGTGGCTTACAAGTGATGCAACTTCATCATATGCTATAAACCTATGGGCTCTTTCAGTGCTACTGAAATAGTTCGGGGGAATTATTTAACGAGATACAGCTCGCATCTAAATGAACATTCTTTTGTAATCTCTTGAGGTTTTTTGAAATGTGAGATTTCCTGCCAATATACTGATTATTTTCCTTTTTTGGCTGAGTAGCTACAGTAAATAAACCAAAATGTATTCATGCTGTCTATAGATATATGTTCCATGACTTAATTTTTTTAAATGTAATGAAGTTTAATGAATATCCTCCCCTTTTCCCCATGGCTTTCAAGCTTTTTTGTCTCTTTTGGCGGCCTGAGTTTAATTAGTTGATACTCTCCCTTTTCTTTCTAATCCCATCTACAGTTCAGAGGCACGTAAAACCACAAAGCAAGATAATAAGCAATAAATGGAATAATTAATTCAATGTGCTGAAACTAATTTTAATTTATATTTCTCCGAGATTCTCACTAGGGAGCGGAGAACCTGGAGTCTTCCAGTTTGAAGTGCTCCATTTCTGGTTTGAGTCTGTGGAGGGGGTGGTGGTAAAGAGTGTTCTTCTAAATTGGAACTCACAAGAATTTAAATCAGAAGGGAAATTAAAAAGCTAAAAAGTATGATTTTCAAAAAGCGATTTGGAAGAGAAAAGTTTTCAAAGAATTTTCATGACACTGTGATCTGTACAAAACTGGAGAGTATAAAAACTGGAGTATCAAAGGATCTATTGGATGACATTAAGAGAGGATGTTCTCATGCCAGGCCAAGCTGTCTTGCTCAGTGGCTTTCTGTGCCAGTTCAAGAATCAGAACAGTTGTTCTGCCATTACCTGAGCTAACCTCCCTGTTTCCAGCGCCAAGCCAGTTTCAGAGCCAATCACAGAGGGGGCTCAGAATGCAGAAGAAAACAGCATGAAGGAACGCAAACGTAACAGTGTGAGGAAGAGAAAGATACTACAGCACTGAGCTACACTATTTCAACCTGGCCTTTGTTCTTGAGATGCCATGCAGTGATTCTAGCCTGCTGTAGCAGTTGGGCTTCAGCCATGATCAGAAGATTAGATCAGATTAGTCTTGGTGTCTCCTAATCTGATTTGTTTGTGAACACATGGAAAAATGGAAATTCTTTCCTGTACCACATTAATATAATTGAGATCCCACGTTAGGTCAGAAACAAGTTTTCTTTTCTCCACACATTAGATAGAGGATCCACACTAGAAATTTTTTTGAGCTGAGATTTGGGGTTAAATCATTAAGTCCAAAATTTAACCATTGCTTTCACAAAAATATAGAAAAAAAGGAATCTCACCACCAAGTTATAAATCTATATAATTTTCCTGTGTTTATTTTGCTTTTTAGAAATGCACACCTCACTTGGTGAATAACACTGATTATGACACATAGCAGAAATATTGACAAGATGTCTCATTTTAGGGTGAGATTCCACTTTCTAAAATGAATGCTTAACCTTACTCAGCTGGTTTAAGTGGCTATGGAATGTGGAGCACTGGAATTCGTGGGCTAAAGCTAGAAAGAGTCCTCAGAAATTAAGTACTGGAGAAATAATTAGAAGGAAGATTTCAACAGATTTCATAAAATGATGTCTGTAATAGATTGCTCCCCCATCCCCAAATCTTTACATATCAAAAGTACCAGGATAGCCTTGGTCCAGGCTGTCAAAGGCTGAATCTAGACATATCGAAAAAGTGATTCAGTGAAATGTGTTGTAAAAGTCATAAAGGGAAATCCCGTTGGCGAAAGTCAGAACTCCACAGCGTAATTTATAACACATATAAAGCGCTTCTTCTTTACCAATGTAGCTGAGTCCAAAGTCTTGCATTTTGACTACAGTCATACCTCATGTTATGTTTGCTTCATGTTACGCTTTTTCAGGTTGCGTCCCACGGCGACCTGGAAGTACCAGAAAGGGTTACTTCCGGGTTTTTACTACTCATGAATGCACAGTAGCGCTAAATCGTGCTTTGCGCATGCGCACAAGTGCCAAATTGTGCCACACACCTGCACAGATACGGCGCTTCAGGTTGTGGGCTTTTCACGTTACGAACGGGCCTCCGGAACAGATCCCGTTCGCAACCAGAGGTACTACTGTACAATAATATGCTCTATCTAGGGCTACCTTAGATGATGGCCAAGAAGTTAAAGCTGGTGCAGAACACGGCCACCAGGCTGATGGGCCTGCATAATCCTGAACAAAACACCCATTTTGCTGAATCAGCACTGACTGTTTATATGCCAAGGGACCTAATTCAAGGTATTAGCTTTGATCTACAAAGCCCCGAGTGCTTTGGGACCCAAAAGTGGTCTTCAACTAAGTTTTACTCATGGTAGACCCATTGAAATTAGTGAACATGTCTAAATTAGGTGCATGAATTTCAATAGGTCTCCTCTAAGTAAAGACAAATTGAATACCACCCCAAGTATTGAGGAAAAGGGTCCTCTGACATCAGTGAACGCAGGCCCAGAGATTGGCAGGGAGGAGGACCCTTCTCGCTGTTCCACTGGCAAGAACAGATTGCTGCACAATGACACATGATAGGGCCTTCTGTGTAGTGGCTCCCTGATTGTGGACATCTCTTTGAAGGTGCAAATGACCCTAATACTTTGGGACTTCTGGTGTCAGATGAAGATGTATCTGTCCACTCAGGTTTTCAACCAAAAGGGATGATTTTCTTCATCGTTGTGTTGCTTTTATGATGGTGAACTGCTGCCACATCTACTGAAATTATATCTTTGAGAAATTTATGTTGTTGCTGCTGATTTTATAGTTTCACAGCTGTTAGTAGTTGTGGGATTGTGTTTTGCTTTATGCAATGCTTTGCAAATAGCTGTGGGGTCTAGTTTTGATGAAGGGTAGTTTAAAAGTTGAATAAATAAATAAATAAATCATTTGTCGAGCAGATGCATTGTTTCTTAAAATGAGCATATTCACAGCTGGAGCATTATTAGCAATTTGTGACACAATTACAGAATGATTTTATGCCTGTTTATCTGGAAATAAGTCTCACTGGGTTCAATGGGACTTAAGTGTATGCATGATTGCAGCCTTACAAATGCACATCATAAAATTAGCAACAACCCTGACTTGCACACACCCCGCCCCCCAGATAAAGGGTCTTTCACCCATGATAAAGGTTCAAAGCATTTAATTAGTAAACCTATCCAGTTGTGTTACTATAAATTAAGTCCCTTTGATAGGTCACTGCCAACTGAGCAACACCCAGTGGTAAAAGGAGCAGCACCAACAGAACCTCCCCAGTGGATCGTAGTGCCTGAGATGATTGATTTGGGGGATATTGATAGATATTGGTTGGAATTCCAGGTTCTTGGGTCCCCTTTAGGGCTTTGTACACTAGTAGTAACCCCTTCAGTTGGGCCCAGTAACTCACGGGCAGCCAGTGCAGGGCCCGTGTGGTACATGGTTCCATCTGGCTGCCCTATCTACTAACATAGCATTCACGTCCTGCACCAGCTGCAGCCTGTGGTCTATCTTCAATAACAGCTCCATTATAACAGTTCAGCTGGGAGGTCACAAGAGCAAGGACACCTGAGACCAGACTATCCCAGTCCAGGAATGTCTGTAGGTGGCAAACCAGCCAAAGGAAGGCAGAAGGACTCTGAGCCACAATGGGCACTTGAGACTCCAGTGACAATCTGAAATCCATGGTTTGGGGTTTCTGATCTTGTGGCTGCACCAGAAGAGTGGGGAAGGGGGAGCTGTAGTGCACGAGATTAAGACTCATTCCAGTAATTCGTCACAGCATTGGATTCTACTCCTGCTTTTTACTAGTTAAGCACTCTCCTCCCTGTTCTTTTTTAAGCAGATCACATTAGGACTTACTGAAGTTTTGCAGCAGGCACTAACAATAGGTTGATAGTTCTTGAGCATCACTGAAAACAGATGTTACTAATTAATCTTTTCTTTTTTCAGACCAGGAAGTGTTGCTGAAAAGATAGCAGCAATAATATATAGCTGAAACCATTCACCACGTTGATTTGGGGGAAGAATGCAGTCACTTGGCAACTGCAGAACATTAACTACAGGGAGCTCATTACACCTTCACTCTGCAGTTGTTTTGGCTTTTGGCTTCATCCCATGAGCATTTCCAGGTATTGGATTAAATCTACAGAGCCTTACATAGTTTGGGCTTTGAATTCCTGCTTTCACAACATTTAAGATCAGCCTGAGAGTTATTGGATAAATAAGAGTAGCAGTATTCTCACATCTAGGCTTCTGGAAAAGCCTGGAGAGAAGTGTTGATTTACAGGTGTACTGTATTTAATTATTTGTGTATTTTAGCATTTCATTGTTTTTAAGCTACATAAAGCACATATATCTTTGTGATGTAGCTGAATTTGCGAGCCTGGGGGTCGTAGTGAAAATATTTACAGGCGAGGCATGGATAGGTATAATAAACCAGGATATGCACTGCTCATCTGAGAGTTCTGTTTTGTTTTTGTTTTTAAAGACATTTGAATGGAAATAAAGACCAGAAATGTGAATGCTTCCACCTACCATATAATTTCTCCATATGGAAAGGTAGCATGCCAGGAGAAATCTGGGCAAGGTGTGCTGGCTTTCAAATTGTAGGGAGTTGTTGGTGGGAGTGAGCATGCAGACATGATCTCTTCATCAGATTCTGAAGTCAAAGAGGACTTCGGTTATTTTGCATATTTGCAGGAGCCAAACTGCTTGAGAATAAACATGCAGTGGAATTCAGCTTAGGAAACTTACACCAAGTTTATGAAGGTTAGGAGGGTCTGTTGGTGACACTGATGGACTGAAATCAAAACAAGCATATATAAAGATCATAGCTGCAGGCAATTATTATTTATTAAATTATCTCAGTGATCACGGGCAGGAGGAGGAGTTATGCTAAGACCAGACCATGTCATTACCGAGGAGGCAGGTTTAGTCGTTGTTTGAGGACTATCCCTGCCTCCAGGTCTGGTCCTGACTGGATGGATACTGGAATCAGCAAGGGAAACCCACATGACCTGAAAGTGTTGCTGTGCAATGCCAGGTCAACGATGAATAAAACTACTGCCATCCACAACCTGATTGTGGATGGAGGATTTGACCTGGCATGTGTGACAGAGACCTGGTTGGATGAAGCAGATGGGCCTGTCCTTGCCGCTGCTTGCCCACCAGGTTTCTCTTACGCACAGCAACCCAGGTCATGTGGGCGGGGAGGGGGGGTTGCAGTGATTTTTAGGAAGTCATTAGTCTGCACCAGGCATCCTATTGGGAAGACCCAGTTTTCTGAGTGCATGTTCTGGAAGTTGGGCAATAGGGGCTGTACAGGATTCCTACTGGTGTACCGACCTCCCCGCTGCACCAAGGATTCCCTGCCCGAGCTGCTTCAGGTCGTGGCGGATATGCTCCTGGAGACACCTATCTTGGTTGTCCTGGGGGATTTTAACATCCATGCCGACACGACCTTACAAGGGGCCGCTCAGGACTTCGTGGAAAAGTTTGGCCCAACTCATAGCCGTGGACATGCCTTAGACTTGGTGTTCACCTCTATGGATGTTGGTGATCTGACACTAAGTAAAAGCGAAATGAAAGAAGTGCCATGGTCAGATCACTTCCTGGTGCAACTGGACTTCTCCGCAACCCTTCCCCTCTGCAGGGAGGTGGGACCAATTCGGATGGTCCACCCACGCCACTTAATGGATCCAAATGGTTTCCAGAGGGGGATGCTTTATCCCATGTTGATGGCCTTTCAGCTGATTCCCTGGAATGTGGAGTTAACCAGGGCTATTGACTGTCTGGCTCCGAAGCGCCCTCTCCGATTGCATGGAGCCTGGACAGCCCCGTGGGTTTTCCCCAGAGCTGAGGGTGATGAAACAATCGTTGAGACGACTAGAGCGCCGGTGGTGGAAAACTCATTCTGAATCAGACCGGACACGGGCTACAGCTCAACATCGAGCCTACCAAGTGGCAATGGCGACGGCGAAGAGGGCCTTCTTCGCCGCCTCCATTGCATCTGCAGAAAACAGCAGCAGGAGACTTTTTCAGGTGGTTCGCAATCTATCGGAACCACCTATACCACTGGGGCCTGGTAGGGAACCCAAGATCTCCTGCAATGCTTTTGCAAAGTTTTTTGCAGATAAAATCGCTCAGATTCAGAAGGAGGTAGACTCCACCATGGGAGCAGGGCCGGGGTGGGAGAGTGCTAGAGTTCTGTCTGGTCCTGTTACATGGGATCAATTCCAATCTGTTACCTCCGAGGGAGCCTTCCCAGACCCGCTGAAAGAGGCGGTCATTAAACCGCTTCTTAAAAAAACATCTTTAGACCCGGCCAATTTGGCCAACTATCGCCCAGTCTCAAATCTGCCATTCTTGGGCAAGGTGATTGAGCGGGTGGTTGCTGAACAACTCCAAGCACGCCTGGAGGAAACGGACCATTTGGATCCCTTCCAATCGGAATTCAGGCCTCACCATGGGACTGAAACTGCCTTGGTCGCGCTGGTTGATGATCTCTGGCGGGCTAGGGACAAAGGTGAGAGCTGTTTCCTAGTTCTGCTGGATCTCTCAGCGGCCTTTGACGCCATCGACCAAAACATCCTTCTGGACCGTCTTGAGGGGCTGGGAGCTGGGGGCACTGTCATACAGTGGTTCCGCTCCTTCCTCCTGGGCCGTGTCCAGAAAGTGGTGGGGGGGGGGATGAGTGTTCAGACCCCTGGAGGATGGATGGCGGCTAACAGATTGAGGTTGAATCCTGACAAGACAGAAGTACTGTTTTTGGGGGACAGGGGGCGGGTGGGTGTGGGGGACTCCCTGGTCCTGAATGGGGAAACTGTGCCCCTGAAGGACCAGATGTGCAGCTTGGGAGTCATTTTGGATTCACAGCTGTCCATGGAGGCACAGGTTAACTCTGTGTCCAGGGCAGCTGTCTACCAGCTCCACCTGGTATGCAGGCTGAGACCCTACCTGCCTACAGACTGTCTCGCCAGAGTGGTGCATGCTCTGGTTATCTCACACTTGGACTACTGCAATGCGCTCTACGTGGGGCTACCTTTGAAGGTGACCCGGAAACTGCAATTAATCCAGAATGCGGCAGCTAGACTGGTGACTGGGAGTGGCCGCCGGGACCACATAACACCAGTTCTGAGAGATCTGCATTGGCTCCCAGTACATTTCCGAGCACGATTCAAAGTGTTGGTGCTGACCTTTAAAGCCCTAAACAGCCTTGGTCCAGTATACCTGAAGGAGTGTCTCCACCCCCATCGTTCTGCCCTGACACTGAGATCCAGCGCCGAGGGCCTTCTGGCGGTTCCCTCATTGCGAGAAGTGAGGCTACAGAGGGCCTTCTCGGTAGTGGCGCCTGCCCTGTGGAACGCCCTCCCAGCAGATGTCAAAGAGATAAATAATTACCTGACATTTAGAAGACATCTTAAGGGTGCCCTGTTCAGGGAAGTTTTTAATATGTAACGCTGTACTGTTTTTAACACTGATTGGGAGCCACCCAGAGTGGCTGGGGAAACTCAGCCAGATGGGCGGGGTATAAATAATAAATTATTATTATTATTATTATTATTATTATTATTATTATTATTTATTGATTAAATTTTAATAGTGCCCTTGATTTGAGGATCACAGGGAGGTTTACAATGTAAAAACACAAAAATATATAGAATTGTAAAACACACACACACACGGTTTAAAGGGCCATAGTTTGTTTAATTAGCCAGAGCGCTGGGAGAAGAGGAAAATTCCATGGGGAGAGCATTTCACAAATGGGGAGCCACCTCAGAAAAGGCCCGTTCTCGTGTTGCCACCCTCAGGAACTTTTGTGGAAGAGGCACATGAAGAAGGGCCTCAGAGGATGATTGCAGGGTTCAGGTGAGTTCACCTGGGGAGGCACCGTCACATGCTGATTAGTGCAGGAGGCCTTGATGCTGGAGCAGGGGAATGAGGAACATCAAATCACAAGAGTCTTCCTCAGAATAACAGCTCACGCATTCTCCCCACTGATGGATAATGAATGGGGAGCAGAGCCTCATTGACTAGCCCTGCCTCTGAAGTTGTACATTCTATGTAGCCCCCACCCCCAACATTACAAATGTTTGCAGGGAAGAAGTACTAAGAGACTTCCATGTGATCGGGAACCCTGCTCACACAGAGTCACAGATACCAAAGCAGCTTCTCTCTCTCTCTCTCTCTCTGCATACACACACACACTCTCTCTCTCTCTCTCTCTCTCTCTCTCTCTCTCTCTCTCCTTCCCTGCAGACCTTTATGCTGCCCACACAGACGTCAGGAGCTGGGAGTCCTCAGAGCACATGCCATCGGGATGGGTGCCGTTGGTGCATAGAATCATAGAATCATAGAGTTGGAAGAGACCACAAGGGCCATCGAGTCCAAGCCCCTGCCAAGCAGGAAACACCATCAGAGCACTCCTGAAATATGGTTTTCAAGCCTCTGCTTAAAGACCTCCAAAGTAGGAGACTCCACCACATTCCTTGGCAGCAAATTCCACTGTCGAACAGCTCTTACTGTCAGGAAGTTCTTCCTAATGTTTAGGTGGAATCTTCTTTCTTGTAGTTTGGATCCATTGCTCCGTGTCCGCTTCTCTGGAGCAGCAGAAAACAACCTTTCTCCCTCCTCTATGTGACATCCTTTTATATATTTGAACATGGCTATCATATCACCCCTTAACCTCCTCTTCTCCAGGCTAAACATGCCCAGCTCCCTTAGTCGTTCCTCATAAGGCATCGTTTCCAGGGCTTTGACCATTTTGGTTGCCCTCCTCTGGACACGTTCCAGTTTGTCAGTGTCCTTCTTGAACTGTGGTGCCCAGAACTGGACACAGTACTCCAGGTGAGTCTGACCAGAGCAGAATACAGTGGCACTATTACTTCCCTTGATCTAGATGCTATACTCCTATTGATGCAGCCCAGAATTGCATTGGCTTTTTTAGCTGCCGCGTCACACTGTTGGCTCATGTCAAGTTTGTGGTCAACCAAGACTCCTAGATCCTTTTCACATGTACTGCTCTCAAGCCAGGTGTCACCCATCTGGTATTTGTGCCTCTCATTTTTTTTGCCCAAGTGCAATACTTTACATTTCTCCCTGTTAAAGTTCATCTTGTTTGTTTTGGCCCAGTTCTCTAATCTGTCAAGGTCGTTTTGAAGTGTGATCCTGTCCTCTGGGGTGTTAGCCACCCCTCCCAGTTTGGTGTCATCTGCAAATTTGATCAGGATGCCCTTGAGTCCATCATCCAAGTCATTGATAAAGATGTTGAATAAGACCGGGCCCAAGACAGAACCCTGTGGCACCCCACTAGTCACTCTTCTCCAGGATGAAGAGGAACCATTGATGAGCACCCTTTGGGTTCGGTCAGTCAGCCAGTTACAAATCCACTGAGTGGTAGCATAGTCAAGACCGCATTTTACCAGCTTCTTTACAAGAATATCATGGGGCACCTTGTCAAATGCCTTGCTGAAATCAAGGTAGGCTACATCCATGTGTGAACATAGCCCCATGTGTGAACAGTTCTTCTGAAAGCGACTAATTTGAGCATACTGCCTATGCCAGCCTGCCTCAACCCTGGGTCCCCAGATGTTGTTGGACTATAACTCCCATCACCCCTGACTGCTGGTCCTGCTAACTAGGGATAATGGGAGTTGAGGGATCCAAAGTTAAGAAAGACTGCTCTGTGCTGTAGATCGGGGGGGGGGGGCTAACCTACAGGCCTCTGAATGTTGTTAGACTACAACTCCCATCATTCCTGATCATTGACCAGGCTCCCTGGGGCTGATGGGAGGAGGAGTTCTGTAACATCTGGAGGCCCACTTGATAGTTATAAATTTAAATTGATGTAAGAATCACGATCTCATTCTGGGAACAGTAATTCAGCAATGGGAGCTCGAAATCTGTTCCAGAGAAGTCTCAGCACTATTACCAAGCTTGAATTCCCAACATGCTTTGGAGGAAGCCATGGCAATTAAACTGATATAAAGTTAATATACGTTGTAGTGCAGAACTGCCCTAAGTGTTCAGAGCAGCGTTTACAAGTAAGTTACCCAAGTCAAGTCAATTAAAAATTGATTAGTTCTATAAATCAATAGGCTAGATGTCTCCTCTATTTAAAAAAGCTTCCTTTATGGAAACTGCTTGCAATTGTGATTGCATTCTTCTATAATATCTCCATAGTTTAATATAAATGCAATGTTTAATTGATGTTCAAGTGATTTCACAGACCCAGTTAATGTCGACGGCTTTCCTACCACTTTCTCACTGGGTCATTGTGTTTTGTGTGAATTCTGGAGGATTTTTCTCTCTCCCTTCATGCAAAGGCATAATGCAGTTTAAGGCTTTGGAACTCTTGTCTGGAAAACAGAGCCTGCTGCAGCAGCCAGAGGAGAAGAGTCACAGTAGCTGAAATGAAAGCAGCTAGGGAACTTGCACAAAAGCACATTGGGAATTGTACATGCCTACAATTGTATAAAGGGACAAAGTGGATTGTAAACTGCTTGAGGTAGAGAACTGCCTTCTCTCATTACAGTGGTACCTCGGGTTAAGAACTGAATTCGTTCTGGAGGTCTGTTCTTAAACTGAAACTATTCTTAACCTGAAGCACCACTTTAGCTAATGGGGCCTCGAGTGGCTGCCGCACCGCCGGAGCACGATTTCTGTTCTCATCCTGAAGCAAAGTTCTTAACCTGAGGTACTATTTCTGTGTTAGCGGAGTCTGTAACCAGAAGCATCTGTAACCTGAAGCATCTGTAACCTGAGGTACCACTGTATTATCTTTTCTTTTATTCCCACTAGCACAACTGTGTCGCTGAATCCAGCCAACAGAAATTAATAAAGTTTCTTAAATTGGTTATTTCAGTTGGTCTACTCTAAGTATGGCTAACATTGGCCATCATCCTATGACTCTTTCTTGGGCCTTCTATGTAGAATATGATTGCCAGTTTAACCAGTATTTCTTATTCTTACCAACAATGGCAGTATTTAGATCAGAAAAACCAGTAAACATCACAGCTAACCCAACAGATCTTTTGCTCTTTATTATCAGGACCTACTGATGCCAGATTCTGCTACAGATTACACTCTCTCTTGCCTGATGCTGCCCCATCTTGCTCCAATCCTCTATGTGTATAGTGTGGGAGTAAAGGTAAAGGTACCCCTGCCCGTACGGGCCAGTCTTGACAGACTCTAGGGTTGTGCGCTCATCTCACTCCATAGGCCGGGAGCCAGCGCTGTCCGCAGACACTTCCGGTGAGTTACAGATAGGTAGCCATGTTGGTCTGCCATAGTCAAAATAAAAAAAATCCTTCCAGTAGCACCTTAAAGACCAACTAAGTTAGTTCTTGGTATGACATCAAGAATCACAAAACAGAGAAACCAGTAGGAGAACACTTCAATCTCCCAGGACATTCTATACAAGATCTCAAAGTAGCTGTTTTACTACAAAGGAATTTCAGTAATAGACTGGAAAGAGGAGCTGCTGAATTGCAACTCATTACCAAACTTAAAACCATGGAGAGACCTGGCTTGAACAAAGACATTGGATTCTTATCTCATTATACATGACTAAGCCATTCTTCACCTTCTCACCCCTTGCCTTTTCCTGTAAGACCTATTGCAGTCGTTAAGAGTCGTCAACAGGCTCATCTCAGCTATCTGCCAATCTCCCATTCCCACCACCCTTCTGAGTAATACCCCTCCCCACCTTCTCACTATATAGAAGGATCTGGCAACTTCTGTTTCAGTGTATCTGAAGAAGTGTGCATGCACACAAAAGCTCATACCAAGAACTAACTTAGTTGGTCTTTAAGGTGCTACTGGAAGGAATTTTTTTATTTTGACTTCCGGTGAGGCATCTGATGAAGACCTGCATTTTAAAATGAGCTTAAAAAATATATTTGTAAATGTTTGTATCTCTCATGCCAGGCAGAAACCAGCTGGGTGCTTTGGCAGATGTTTATCTTCCTAAACAGGGCCCCTCTGATTTGTATTAGCATTAGCAGGAGACGAGTGCCTCAGGGTTGTAAAAGGAAATTACAGGCTAGGAGCAAAAGGTCACACTGACCATACAAATTACAGAATACAATCAAGCTGCAAAGACACAATTAAGAGTTGGTAAATAGTGAGATTTATTGTTTAACAGAAATACCCTGTACCTCCCACATCTTCCTAAGGTTAAAGGGCAAAAGCTAATAGAAACAGCAGCTGGCTAGGAAAAGGAGTTGTAAACTAAAGAGGCTGCTTCCGAAGATGTTTTACTGAGTCCTTTTTACTTTGAAAAGACCTTTCCTTCTAAAAATCTATCTATGTTATGTATTAAATATATTGGCTTAAATGTAATTATGCAAAGGATTTAGAAAGTAAGAAATGTTAGATTCTTATGTTTGATTCTTATTTCATTGATGGTGTGTGAAAAAGTGAACCCAAGACCTCTGTTTAAAATAAAATTAGAACCATTAGCCATCTGTTTTGGAGTGAATAGGGTAATAGGGCAGCAGGGGCCAAAGGTTATCTGGTAATTAAGGTGTCTGGCCGAGTCAAATGTAAGATATATGGCTACTTGTCTACCATTTATGGATAGAAGGAAATATAGCTCTTTGTCTCCCATAAAAGGTAATAGGAAATGGGTGTATCTTTTATGATTGGTTCTAGCAAACAGCCAATAGGAATTTCAACCAGGCTGATTGGACAGAGGCAGCCAAAGGAGGAGCAAGGGGGCTGGGCTGAGGGAATATAAGTGCTGGCCATCAGGGCTGGAGTGGGCAGAGCTTTGGTATCCATATACCACTGTGTCTCTCATTTATTTGTCTGACAAATAAATTATTATTTTAATTTCTCTATTGCTGCATTGAATATTTCATTCCAGCTAAGCGTTAACCACAAGCAGGGTGCTACACCGGGTCACGTGGCCAGCATGACAAGCTGCATCTGACAAGCCAGCGCAGCACACGGAATGCCATTTACCTTCCCGCTGGTAAGCGGTCCCTATTTATCTACTTGCACCTGGGGGTGCTTTCAAACTGCTAGGTTGGCAGGCGCTGGGACCGAACGACGGGAGTGCACCCCGCCACGGGGATTCGAACCGCCGACTATGCGATCGGCAAGTCCTAGGCACTGAGGTTTTACCTACAGCGCCACCAGTGTGGGAGTAGTATATTTTAAAATGGAAAAAGCTGGACCTACTTCTGTTAATGAAAATCAGTTTGTCCTCATTTAGTTAGGACAAAGGTCCTTATCTTGCCAGCAGTAATTTGATATGAATACTGGTAGGTGATCATGAAACGTGCCCCCCCCCAACACACACTCACGAGATGTCCTCTTCACATAACTTATGTAACTTCCACTTTAATAAAGCAAAGACTGAAAATACTGGGTTCCCCCCCCTCTTTTGTGTGCCATAAATTAACTAGCACTTCTCTTTCATATTGATTCAAAGACGGAGTTGGTAGAAGTCATGCACTCAGAACCAACCATAAATGACTAAGAAACTGCATAAGATGGAGGAAGGAGAAGAATGAGGTGTGGTACTTTGTCATCAATCTGGATTGTGACAGTTTTGGAGACTGGCAGGCCATACTGCCTCCCAAATGGGATTTTGTGATATTTAATAGGACATCAGGCAGGTCAAGCTTACATTTGTGTGTAGTATGTGTTATGAAATGGTGTTTGCATCTGAGAGAAAGAGGTGGGGTTGGGATAGGCAATCTTTGCCACTCTGCACAAGTCTTTCCTGAGCAGAATGGAAACGGAGCTCAGTTCTCTCTCAGCTTCATAGCTTTCTGTCTTTCTACTTACATTAGCAAAAGCTGATCTAATAAAGAGCACATCAAACAACATTCAATATCACTGAATTAACCAGCAGGGAGAATCTTCTAATTATTTTGGCTTCTTGGGTCATTATGAGCATCTGTAACCTCCTGCTGGCTAATGCATTGTGCTGTACATTGTTTGAAGTGCTAACGTATTTGTGATTAGGACCAGAATCTAAAATGACTTATAGTATTTACTCTCTAAACAACAGAAGATTCCTTTCTTTCCATTCTGCATCCTGTTGAGTTTACAGGGTTGTTGTTGTTTTTTAAAGCACTCACATGTGCAGCTACATGAAAATTATACAGATTAGAAGTTGGTGTTTTTATTGATTAAAATAGGCCTTCCAGAATGCCTTGTGGATGCAAGACACTGAACTCTCTATAACAAAGAAATTTATTAGAGCAGCAGAAGTGAGGGTTCAAAATAAAATCTCTGAGGGCTTCTCTTGGTACATGTTGGTAGCCTTTGGGTCTGGCAGTAATTTCCCCTGTGCCTTAGCAAAGTATATTGTGCCTTATGGATTTTGTGAGAAAGATGCTAGCTGTAGTACTTGCTAATCACAGAGTTAAATATTGTCGCCAGTTAGTTTTGAGTCAGAGCCACTGCTTTCTTTCTAGAAAATAAGTGCAGCTACTCACCAATAAGTTGTTACCTTAAGTGCCACACTTTTTAACAACAAAAAAGATGTACCACTATTGCGTACCCTTGTGGTTACTTTCATTTTCCAGTTTTGTTGCATGTTAGCCTGTTCATCGATAAACAGCCTCTTGTTCTGGGCCTACAAAGTGCTTTGTATATTTTTAAAAAGAAGAAAAATTTAACACTAGCAGCCAGCCAGTAGATGAAGACTTGGCTGGCTAGCTTGGCAAAAATAAATTTGCGAAGAGATGAGATTGATTTAATTAAGGCTAATTGAAACATTGATAAATCTGACACATCTTTCACGTTGTAGCAAATTCCTGTTGAGGACATTTGTGGGTACCATATGGTAGAGACTGATTTGGGTGCTAAGATATTGGGGGGGGGGGCGAGTAAAGAAATAGCACATTTTTGAACCAGATTTTTCTAAGGCATTCTACCTTCTTATGATCAAATGCTCCTGTCACATGAAAGAGGACCTATTGCTCAAACAGAATCACTCCCAGCCATTTTCAGCAGGTACCATTCAACCTGTCTCTGTCTATAATACTCATTGTTGGTGTCACAAAAAGTTTCAAGCAGGAGGGCGCCTGGGAGTGATGTGGATCCCCTGGCGCTGGCCCTGTGCTGCTTTGTTGAGCAAGGTGTCCACCTGCCGTCACCCCCTCAGCTGCTGGGAGGGACACAGTTCCAGCAGCCAGTGCCCCCACCTCAGCGGCTTGTTATGCCACAGCCTCCAGGCCTCTCTATCTGACCCTTAAAACTCACCGTAGGCTGCACCCCTCCTTGGCCTTTCTTCACATTCCTAGTGTTTTTGTCTGGTTGGAATTTGCATTGAGTGGAATTTGCTCTAATAATACCTCTTGCTTGTCTAGATTAAGGTTACCAGATTCTTTTCAATGAGTCCAGGGACTGATTTGTAAATCTGGGGCCTTTCCCCGGGAAATGAGGACGTCTGGTATCCTTAGTCTAGATTGAGGAGAGAGAGAGCAAGGTGTGTAGAAACTCGCCTCCTGCACAAAGGTAATATTGGCATTCCTTGCCCCTCCCATTACTGCCTCTGGCCCCAGCCTTGTGGGCCTCAGAAGATTGCCCAGAGAAGAATGGGAATCTCAGGCTGAAGAGAAAGATCCCCACCCCTGCTTTATAGGTATGTATCTGGAGGCTGTGCATGAAATTTCAGAATGATGCTGCCAAATACAGTCCAAGGTAAAGAAATCTGTGGACCTGAAAGATGTTTCGCAGTGCTCTGGTTTGACATGGCACACACAGAGTCTTTACTGTGCCTTAATGTAAAGGGTTACATAATGACATTTTTTAAAATACAGTGGTACCTCAGGTTACATACACTTCAGGTTACATACGCTGCAGGTTACAGACTCCGCTAACCCAGAAATAGTACCTCGGGTTAAGAACTTTGCTTCAGGATGAGAACAGAAATCGTGCAGCGGCGGCGCGGCAGCAGCAGGAGGCCCCATTAGCTAAAGTGGTGCTTCAGATTAAGAGCAGTTTCAGGTTAAGAACGGACCTCCAGAAAGAATTAAGTTCTTAACCCGAGGTAGCACTGTAGCTGCATATTCTAGGCTTAAGTGTGTGACATTTTAATTTCACTGAGAGGCAAAGGCTGTACCTCAAATTCCAATGCACCCTCAAGTTGTAGTCTCCTTCCATCGCTTTCATATACTTAAGTATATCTCTTTCCTTAGAAGTGGTAACTTATAATAACCGTACTACAACTTTTACAGTATCTGAATATCATGGGGGAACAGTAGATAATTTGGATAACTGAAGCTGAGACATACACTGAAATACTTTGTTTTTAAATGAAGGCAGCTTCAAATCCAGGATATTTTTTGGATATTAAATTTAACTCTCTTCTCCTGTGGTAACAGTCTGTCAAACTGAGGGCAACAACAGGTACTCACTTTCCTCTTTGCGCAAATTATTTCTGCATAATATAATAAGAGTACCGTATTTCATCTAGTTCAATTGCTATGTATTTTTGTATTTCTCTGTTTTTTCCTGTGTCTGTATATAGTTAACCCTGTTAGATCATTATTTCATGCATACTGAATGCATGAAGAATGATTCACCCATTGCTTCTGCCCCAATTCTTCATACATGAAGCTGAACCTCTGAGGTGTGTACACCTTGTGGAACTTCTGAGGTGTGTAGACCTTGTGAAATGTACAATTTACGTATTTACAACCTGCGTCCTCATAAGCTCTCATGAGTCAGCAGTGTGACAAAGAAGTATAGTGTCCAGATCAAGGGAAGCAATAGTACCGCTTTATTCTCCTTTGGTCAGACCACACGTGGAGTCCTGTGTGCAGTTCTGGGCATGACAATTTAGGAACAATATTGACAAGCTGAAATGTGTGCAGAGGATGGCAAGCAAGGTGATCAAGGATCTGGAAACCAAACCATATGAGGAATGGTTGAAGGAGTTGAGTATGTTTAGCCTGGGAAAGAGGAGACCGAGATATGATAGCCATCTTCAAAAGATGGAGCAAGCTTGTTTCCTCTTGCTCTGGAGAGCAGGACCTGAACCAATGGCTTCAAGTTACAAGAAGGGAGATTCCGACTAAACATCAGGAAGAACTTTCTGAGGGCAAGAGCTGTTTGATAGTGGAATGGACTCCCTCAGAAGGTGGTTGACTCCTTTCCTTGGAGGTTTTTAAGCAAAGGTTGGATGACCCTCTGTCCTGGATGCTTGAGTTGAGATTCCTGCATTGCAGGGGGCTGGTCTAGGTGGCCCTTGGGGTCTCTTCCAACTCTACAGTTCTATGATTCTCTGAGCCATGACTGGGAATCTGTAATGATATAGAATCTCTGTGGGTGCAATTTGCATGTGTGCAGGCTGTGGCTAGAGATTTGGCTGAATGCATGGGAACTGAGACTGGGCAATCCCACTTCCCATTTTAGACATAGAGGATACATAGAATAGTCCTCAAACAGGGATATACAAACCTCTGACAATGGGAATCCTATCTTCTACTGATGGGGAAAACAAGCTGAGATGCATATTTCCGGGATCTTTAAATTGCATGGGCTCCACATATGCATTACTCATCACAATGAAGGGCATTATACTTTTTTTGGCCAGGTGTCATTCACATCTTAACATTAGCATTCTCAAATATGGAGTCCTGCTCACACCCTGTTTATGTGACTTTTAACATTTTGTAAAGGGAAAAGACCAATGTGCCACAATCATTTTTTGAACTTTAGAATCTATCAGTTTATAAATTCATGTTACAGAATCACATTTGCTGCCAACATATTTTCTCCTCTTCAACAGTTTTCCCTAGCCGCTATTATTTTATTTAATTATTTCCTTTAAAATTGCTTTACATTTATCAAAATAAAATCAGCAGCTGCTTAGTGCGAAACATAGACACCAGAGCAAGGGATAATCCCAGAGCATGTAGTATATTCAGACTTTCTGGTTCCTTCAGTAAAATGGAAGATAAGAGTGTTTAAATTGTACATTTTATCTTAATTCAAGTAATTTGGATCTTCTTAATCCTATCTAATTCAGATTACATTAACCCAGTTCATTTTAATTAAAGCTTTTGTTAATCCCATTCTTCCATATATATGTACACACACATATGGATATGAAGAGTCTCATTATTCACGAAATCCAGCATGTGGGCTTATCCACACTTACCTTTCCTCTGCTCTTTCAAGGCACAGTCCAAGATTTAGAGCTTCTTTCTCTGAGTGCCCCTTTTCCCCCTCCAGAAAACCTGCTCTTTAAAACTCATTTGGAGCAAATGGCAATCTGAAGAAAACCAGAACTGACATTTACTCCAGTTGAGTGCTCAAGAGTGGGTTTTCATGGGCTAATAATAATAATAATAATAATAATAATAATAATAATAATAAAAACTTTTATTTGTATACCATCCTCCTTGGCCAAGACCGGACTCAGGGTGGCTAACATCAAATATAAACATTAATATAAAATCAAACAATAATTGCATCACCTCTTAAAAACAAGTCAGGATAAAATTAAAATCTGAATTAGATGGCTTTCTGCAGGATTTGGGTTGGGAAAAGTAAATGCTCATCAGGCCAAACTGTGTACACTGATCTTATAGGGGCCTGTGAGAATGCTGGGAGGCCTCTTTCATACTAGTTCTTATACAAAAAGGGAAGGGGAACAACTCTGTCTTGCAGGCCCTGCAGAAAGATGCCCTGGTCTCTTGTGGCAGAGCGTTCCACCAGGCCGGGGCCAAGGCCAGCCTAATCTCCCTGGGGACCAGGATCTCCAAGCTGTTGTTATCTGCAGACCGTAAGTTCCTCTGTGGAGCATACCAGGAGTGGCGGTCCCATAGGTACAAGGGTCCTAGGCTGTATAGGGCTTTAAAGGTTAAAACCAGCACCTTGAACCTGATCCTGTATTTCATTGGGAGCCAGTGCAGCTGGTATAGCACCGGATGACTGTAATCCTATGGTGAGGACCCCGTAAGGAGTCTTGCCGCGGCATTCTGTACCCGCTGAAGTTTCTGGGTCAGCTTTAAGGGCAGCCCCACATAGAGTGACTTACAGTAATCAAGCCTGGAGGTGACCGTCACATGGATCACTGTGGCGTGGTCAGGGCGAGAGAGTTAAGGGATCAACTGCCTAGCATGGTGGAGATGGGAAAATGCCACCTTTGTTGTAGCTGCAACCTGCGCAGATCTGTGCATGGGAAAAACAGAGGAAAAGTAAGTGTGGGTAAGCCCTTTCTCTGAACTGCTAAAACCCTTCTCTCTGCCAAATCTACCAACCAGATTTGGTTGGCATGCATATTTATGGTAAGATAAAGTACATAAGAGTTTTATGAATCATGTGATTAGGAAAAACCTTTATATAAAGGGCCTCAGCCCAGTATACCTGAAGGAGCGTCTCCACCCCCATCATTGAGCCCAGACACAGAGATCCAGCCCCGAGGGTCTTCTGGCAGTTCCCTCGCTGCAAGAAGTGAGGTTACAGGGAACCAGGCAGAGGGCCTTCTTGGTAGTGGCACCGGCCCTGTGGAACGCCCTCCCATCAGATGTCAAGGAAATAAACAACTATCTGACTTGTAGAAGACATCTGAAGTGAACCCTGTTTAGGGAAGTTTTTAATGACTGATGTTTTAATGTATTTTTAAACTTCTGTTGGAAGCTGCCAAGAGTGGCTGGGGAAAGCCAGCCAGATGGCCAAGGTATAAATTTATTATTATTATTATTATTATATTATTATTATTATTATTATTATTATTATGTTAAGATTAAATTTAGCAGAAAAAATACTGAGATATGAGGATGAGGAAAATAAGATATGGGGAGAAATTAAAATATGTCATCAATAAGAAAATACAGTTGTACCTTGGTTTTCAAATGGCTTAGTTTTCGAATGTTTTGACTCCTCAACGCCGAAAAGTGACTGTTCCAGTTTGCGAACTATTTTTGGAACATCCGACAGGGCTTCCACGGCTTCCGATTGGCAGCCAAATAGAAGTCACATTTTGGTTTTCGAGTGTTTTGGAAGTTGAACGGGTTCTGTTCTGCTTCCAAGGTATGACTGTAGTAAAATGTACCATTGAAGGGGGGGAGTCAATATTAATTGTGTATTTCTTTTAGAATCATAGAATCATAGAGTTGGAAGAGACCACAAGCAGGAAACACCTTCAGAGCACTCCTGACATATGGTTGTCAAGCCTCTGCTTAAAGACCTCCAAGGAAGGAGACTCCACCACACTCCTTGGCAGCAGATTCCACTGTCGAACAGCTCTTACTGTCAGGAAAAGTCCATTGAGAGGTCACAGAATCATAGAATTGTAGACTTGGAACATCTAGTCCAACCCCCTGCAATGCAGGAATCTTTTGCACAATGTGGGGCTTGAACCCACGACCTTGAGATTTAGAGTCTCAAGTTCTACGAACTGAGCTATCTCAGATAACTGAGCTATTTTATTTGAAAGATTGTTACTATTTCAAGTGTAAAATAAAAATTATATATATATATTTTTAGAAAACCCCCACCCTTCTGTCTGGACTGGCATTTGGAAGACATAGGTTGGTTTGTTTCTCAGGGCATAATCTGTAATAGCACATGCCCATTTTCAGAGGAATCACCATAACAGCCACTTCCACCTTCCCTCAGTGCATACACACGCAGTAAAATGAACCGTTTCAGAGACTGAGATATATGCATGCTTCCAGCCCTCCCTTCTGGCTGAGTGCAAGTTGTGGGGATGATTAGGGAGGCAGGAGAGGATATATTATTTAATGATATCCTTCCTAACTTGTGCTAGCGAGTTCCATATTCTTGCAGAGTTACGCAGCAACCAGCTTGTTGCTGACTCATCTGAGTTTTACTATTAAAGATTCCTTCCTGGTAAAATCCCTTTTAATCCTTCTTAAAAAGAATAAACACAAGAATCTGATTAATGTTAATATAAAAGTAGTTTACTCACAGATTCATTCAGGTTCACAGACCTATCCCTGAAGGCAGACTTAGGTTACATAACGACTAGAACTATTCCATAAAGAAGTCAGTCCCAAGGGACTGTGACTAAGCAGTCACTTCTCCAAACACACAGCAACATACAAAATGCAGAAGACACACTGATCTGAACATGGAGGCTGTGTGCTCCTCCACGCTAGCACAACAGACCACACCCTCTTCAAGTCTGTCCCAGCTCAGGAGGAAAGGGGAAGCCTGAGTGGTTCAAAACACCCACTAACATGTCCACTGGAATGTTGTACTTGACTGCAGTTTTACATCCCACACAAGTTATTTCCATTTGGTGGGGAGCAGAGGTGCCAGGTTGCCTGCAAGATTGAGGGGCCCCATTTTGCGTTGTGCATGCGTGACATCATGCATGCATCATATGACACTCAGCCCCCTTCCAACAAATTTTGAAGGGGGTAAAGATGCCTCAGCCCCCTAGAGTTTATGCTTATGGTGGGGAGCAGATTTATTAGGCCTCTCAAGCCTGAAGATGCCCCCTTGAGCTGGTGGGTAAGCGAGGCAGGAAGGGCCAGAAGGGCAGGGCTGCTCCTTGAGGTGGTTGGTGCTGCACGTTTGTTTAGCAGCCTCATAGTTCTCCTTTCTGACGTGGTTTGGTCAGCCGTTTTCGTCCGTGTGGGGCTGGAGGCTTCCTTTCCGCACTTCTAAGTTTCTGCATGTGTCTCCCTAACTGGATGGGGAATGGTGCGTACAACATGCATGTTGCATGCATGGTCTCTAGCCAAACTGAGCAGCCAAGAGTACACATATGTAGCCCCAGTCAGATAATTTGTGATAAGGCAATAATTTGAGAGAGGGAATTCATGTAGAGCTAGAATAAATTTTAAAAGTAATCAACATGCAATCTTTTGATCACGTGGTGTGGATATAACATTTTTTTAAAAAATAGCACTCTCCTTTTGCAAACCTTCTGTTTGTGGTATACTGTAATCCTACTAAAACTGTTACCATCTAGCCATTTGTCTGGAATCTTTCTTCTGCTTGTCAGGCTAATTTACAGTGTAAAAAGGTTTTACATTTTGTCCAGGACATGCAAACCTCCTCCACTCTGCTCCCCTGGAAATTTTTGGTTCTGCTATTGCTTCCTTTACACTTTTCTTCAAAATTCCTTAGATACTTTGCCTAAGCCAGAACCTCCAACGTGGCAAGAACTTGAATTTAGGTTGCAACTTTGGAACCCCTTTTTGAGAAATGTTGCTAGTCTTATTCTTTATACATTCTTTACCTTTCCCCCTCCAAGCATAAGTCCCTAAATTCAGCTTGAAATTCTGTTGCTGGTGAAATTCATAGCATCTCTCTATTTGAATGTCATTGTTACCATGCTGATACTCTATAGTTTTTCTTTATATGTTGGAGACCCAGCCATGAACCTCATTGGATGTCCTTAATACTTCAACTAACCATTGACACAATATGGTGGTCTTCTGCAATGGTCTCCCCTTCTGCATGCTGTTGGAGAAATGACTGGGCTGGTGCCAGTCTGCAGCAACCCTTGTCACTTCAAGCAGCAAGTGTTTGGACAGGGTAGGCACTTGTGTTTTGTTTCTGTTTTTTGTTTTGCAGTCTTGCACAAATCAGCTGGCTCATGCCAGAGAGCTGGACCAAAAGATGCTCATTTTTTGGTCTTGTGTTCTGATGTGAATCTGCTGGCTTGCACCAGAGTGCCAGACCAAAAGATGCTGATTTTTAGGGCTCTCGCCAGAGCACTGTAAGAGTTCGGGACCAAAAACGATTGTCCCAATTTTGATCTGTGGACTGTTGGGCAGTATGGCTTTATTAGCTGTTAGACTCCAGCTAACACCTTAGAAATTGGTTATAGGCCTGGTTCAGGATGGTGAACACGGTCTCTGGCCCTTGTGCAGACATTCTTAACTAATCCCTAACTGCTAATGGAAGACATAAAGTGGTGGTCTTGAAGAATAGAATGAACCTCATACTTGCTCCCTGGTGCATTGTTATTTCACTTCTATTTTCCTAAAATGAGAAGCACAGTAGGGTGTAATGCATCTGGAGGTCATTAAAATGAAGCTTGGTAATTTCTGAGCACTGAGATGGTAACAAGATTGACTTTGTTATGTTCAGAGCATGCCGTGTAATTGCCCAGTTACTATAGATGGATTCCCAGAAAGTCAGAAGTGTTTCAGTCTTTGTGCAGCAAAGAAAGATGGAAGATGTGTGCTGCACAATCTAACAACCATAAATGATGATTGCAAAGCACAATTGTGCTGTCTCTTCCAAAATACAGAGTATTCAGATGATATGTAGCATTGTTAGCAATCTTTGCATTCAGTGTTTGCCTGAGATGCTGGTGCCCAATAGATAGCATTGGACTTCCACCTGGGAAAGCTGTGTTCCTTTCTCTGTTCCCTTCTTACATTCACACTTTACCTTTTAAAAGGTTCTAAAAGTATATCTTAAAATGTGTTGTGTGAAGAGGCCCATGATCCCAGAAGCAATATTTGCAATGTTTCCAGGCAGTTGAAGACTTCTTAAAGAAATCCATTAGGGTGCAGTGGACCAATAGTTTAGGACAGTGAATAATGAATTTTGTGCTTTGTACTGAATAGTATCTTACCCTCAGATCTAAATTCACAATGATCTCAATAAATTTGAATATTGGAAAGATAGAAATAAAATTTAAATCAACAATGAAAGTCAAGAAGACCAAGTAGGGGTGATATGATATCCATGTTCAAATACATAAAAGGATGTCACATAGAGGAGGGAGAAAGGTTGTTTTCTGCTGCTCCAGAGAAGCGGACACAGAGCAATGGATCCAAACTACAAGAAAGAAGATTCCACCTAAACATTAGGAAGAACTTCCTGACAGTAAGAGCTGTTTGACAGTGGAATTTGCTGCCAAGGAGTGTGGTGGAGTCTCCTACTTTGGAGGTCTTTAAGCAGAGGCTTGACAATCATATGTCAGGAGTGCTCTGATGGTGTTTCCTGCTTGGCAGGGGGTTGGACTCGATGGCCCTTGTGGTCTCTTCCAACTCTATGATTCTATGATTCTAAGTATAAAAGTATTGTACATGGGTGTTAACCAACTGCATGGATATGAAGACCGTGGCACTTTGGAGACTGTAACTTAGCAGTAGAGTAGATATTTTGTATGCAACAGGTCCCAGTTTAATTCCCTGACATCTCCAGATATGGCTGGGAATGGAACCTGCCTAAAAATTATTAGAGCTGGTGCCAGTCAGGGCACACTGTATAAGACAGCTTCTTATGTTCCATATTTCTCCGAATTTAATACTGATTTGTGAGCCTGTGCCACCAGCATCCAACTTACACACAGTGGAAGGTGCATGCCATTTCCACCCCCACAGTTACAGGATTATGGGTTGGTGAAATTGGTCCTGGACTTGTGAAATGGAAGAGTCAAGGTACATATTATGCCTGCCAGGAAGATTTCACGTGATACGGCATCACTGTGCCAATTTTTCCCGAGTTTGCCCCATGCCTAGAAGAAGTGTGATGCACAATCTTCACATTATGAACAGCAGCCATCCAAGAAGTCCTCATGACATGATGCTGGATGATCAAACTATGCCTTTCTCTGCTGCCATCCCATGCCATTGGCTCTACTGGTAGAAAGGAAGAGTCACAATGTGCAGGCTGCAGCTGTGTCACATGGATAGTATTTCCAGCTGTTATAGCAGGGAACACCAGAGAACTTCCTTCATATCAGACCTATAGCTCCATTGTCCACTAAAGCTACACATTTTGGTGCAGGAATCAAAATATATTTAAACAATCTTATTTAGTCTGCACCAGCCTTCCAAGAGGGCACCTACCCAGTCTTTTGAACTAGAACTCCCATTATCCCCGACCATTTGTTTGGTGACTTGGGCTGATGAGTGTTGTAGTTGAAAGTGTCGGGGTGTGTGGGTGTGAATCTGTGGAATTCTAGTTATTTAATAGTTCTGTAGATGAAAAACAATAGTTGCGATGTTATTCTCCTTTAGTGAATTTTAATGAATAAAAATGTATGTAATGATGTATGTATGATACATAATTTTGTTTGCTGATGGTGAACTTTCCAAATCTGGCTGCCCTTGTCATGAAATTCTTTTCTTTGAATTGAGCTAAAACATTATCCCTGAAGAAATGAAAGTCTTGGGGGAAATGTGTCCACCGATTTAAGTAACTGCAGGGCATGATCTGGAAGGCAATTGATTGGGAGTACATCCACGTTTTCCTTTGTCTTTGAGGTGTGAAAGCCAAGCTGACAACCTTTGGCTTAAACAAGAGCCTGGAAAAGGAGCATTTCTTTCTTTTTGGTAGATTTTATTTTCTAGCAAGATATGAAAATGTCTTTACATGTATGGTAAAGGCTATCTACAAAAATACTATAAATTGTATGAATGTTAGGAGAATGCACGATTGAAAGTAACAGGGCAGCAGTAATTTGGTTGTAAGATATATGAGAATAAGTGAGGCCTAAAGAAATGATGAAATATGAAACAATACTATGTTCAAACCAAGCAGTTTAGCTTATGATAAAGTCATTTAAAACTTGGGACATAATATCTGAGATTCATAAGATAAGAACTGAAACAAGGTAATAAATTGCTGTCTATAACTAATGTGACTGAGAACGCAGGGAAGGGTGATGCGAGGAAGTCCAAAGATTATGAAAATACGACTGATGAACAACTGCATTTTATATGTACTTTTCTTTTATTTCTTGTCTATTTCTTAATTTTGTCTTGATTTTTTCTGTGTCTATGGTGATGGTATTTTATATGTTTGGTGGTTTGTTTGTTGTTTAAAAAAATTGCAATAAATATCTTTTAAAGCAAAAAATATATATACATGTATGGTAAAGGGAGAATAGTCAAAGTAGTGGACACTAAGTAAAGGGGGAAAGTCAAAGTAGTGGACACTAAGTCCATTGTACTATTGTGAATAGAGCTGGATTGAAATTTCTCAAAAGAAGGACCACTTAACCAAATTTTCTCATAACATTCCCCCCTTTTTTGGTGATGACACCATTCCACACACATGGAGGGGAGAGAGCGAGAGCGCCCACATACACTGCCCCAGAATGATGCTATGTATGAGGCATTGTAGACGATGCCTAGTGGAGCCAGGGCTGCGAACACAGTTGCAGTTGCCAAATCTATGTATGGGAAAGGAAAGAAGCTGAGCCCCACCTCTAAGAAAGTGTTGAATAATTTCTTTTACTGAAAGAAATTTAGTGAAATGATCCCACCCCCTGAATTTTTCCTTTTTATATGTACTCACATATTTAGAGGGCTTAATTTCAAACTTTTTTGTTCAAAATACAAAATCATCATGTCCTGAGTGGACGGGAAGCAGTGTGCAGGAGGAATGATTCACCTCAAAAGCACCTTGCACTGGCTGGACAAGATAAGCTTCAAGGTCCCTTCCAACTTTCCATTCTCTGTGGTTCCATCTCAAGTAGTTGCCAGGCAATCTTTGAGCCCAAGTGGGAATTTCTTTATTGATTCCATATGCTGGGAAATTGGCCAGAAACTACAAAAATTTCGACAGTACTATACTACAGTGCTGTACTACTGGGTGGAAGTAGTACACAGCAGAAGTTTCCGTTGAGCTAACATAACAAACCCTATCCCAAAAGATATCGTACAAAGGGGGCAATTTCCTCCTAAGCTCCATCCTATCAAAGCCTATGATGAAAAAACCCACAATGCCTGCCAAAATGTCACTCATCAATGTTCTCTAGCCCATATTTGGCATGGGCCAATTTCAAGCCTTCCTCTCTTATGCTGTCCCATTCAGATCAATTTGTTGAACCAGTTTCTGAGCAGTAGAATCTACTGATTTCTTGTTATAATGGCAGGATGTGGTTTAGCTGATTCACCCTTGATATAGGGTCATGACTGTTGTGCTATAATACTTTTTAAATCAAGAAAAATGAGTCCCTAGCTGCGTGGGGCTCCTGGTTTCTGGTGGTAGATACAAGAGTATGTGGGGAGGAGAAAGCTGTATAAAAGCCCTCCTTCCCCTCCCCATCTGCCCCAGTTCTGCATCTGATTCTGTGGGCCATAGTAGGTTTCAAAGCGCAGCCTAGAAATGATTACCAAAGCAGCTCCAGTTGTTAGTGCCTCACAAAGCAGGGCTTCCCCATCTGGGGTGCTGCTGCTGCCGTCTTTTGCAGTGCTCGCTTCCAAGTAACAAACATAAGAAGCACCTGAGGAGGCCTCAGGTGTTCTATTTGCTGCTCTGCTGATGAATCTGTAGCCACAGAAATAACCCTGGCCTGGAAATGGATCCTGCTGATGAACCTGTGAGTGACGAACCACCCCAAATTTGTCTGAACCTGGTTTGCAGAATGAGTAGCACTGGTTCCTGTCTATTATATTTGATTGAGCTATGCATGGTTAGCATTTCCTTGTAAGGATTGGCTTGTAATGAAATGGTCTTGCCTTGTTGTAGGATCCTGTTTTCTTGGTGTCATTGCTGCACTCTTGTGAATGTGAATGCGACTCTCTGAGGACCACAAAGGAAATTTAAAACCCCTGAGAAGATGTAGAATAAAATTCTTGGCATGGCCATTTTGAGATGAAATGATGCAGGAGCAAACACATTGCAATAAATGTAGCACACAACCATCAGAATTATAAGATTTTCATTTGGTTTGATGACTAAGCTGAAAACTGTATACTGTGTCTGCAGAACAGGCAATCTAAGGCCAAAGCACTGACCCTAAAACTGTGTAGCAAGATAACAAGATGACATACCCTACAGGCAGCAGGGGTTCTGCTCTGTATAGCAACCTGGGAAGAACAGAAATACTGAAAACAGGTACACTCTCAGCAGGTAGAGATGGAATCCCAGCAGAAGATGGCCGTGAACAGGCTGGAAAGAGAGGACCAAATATGCCAATGCCATGTTGGTTTCCTATGTTTTCCTCTCTAAAAAGGCAATAGTGATTCCCTAGCTCTCAAGTCAGCAATGTACCCCATTCAACACTACGGGTGGGAATTTCATGCTGAAAAATGCTTTCTCATGAGCTGGGTGGGGGATGCACTCTACACATTAAAAATGGCATGGAGAAGGCTAGTCTGAATCTTCCTGACTGAAGAAGGTAAATTTGTGATCCCTCAACGGCAGCCAGAAGTGGCAGCTTCCGGGCAAAGATGAATTCTTACGAATGCATAAACTAAGGCATGGCAAACATTTGCTAGATTGTGCCCTGGGTAAACAGGATTCAGCATCCATGCCCCAGATACCATCTTGCATCTATTGATTAAATAGATGTGGGATAAAGTAAGACCTTGGGTAGCCCTACATTGGTCTGAGTCAGGGTCATTTTTCTTCAGCTACCTCTGAATACCTACAGATACAACCTCTGCATAGCTAGTGAAGTGAATTGTTCTATATGGAGGCCTCCATATGCTATAAAAGAGAATTAAAGGTTCTAAACCAAGGATTCATCTATTTCAGTATATAGATACAGATTTTATCTCTGCATTTAAACATGTTTATTGCACTGAGCTTTTGACATACTGTGGGATATATTGTGACAGGCACACCCAGTGGGAAGGGGAAGCAGTGTGGACTGCCACTTTTGGGGATGGTGTGGAGGTGAGGCAGAGCAGCAGTGCAGTTGCCGTGATTCCAGCATACTGGATTGGCTCTGCCCACCCACCTGCACCACTGCAACCTTGCTGCAACCTTGTCCACCCAAGGACATGGTAGCGATACTGCCACCGGAATGCTAGGTCCATCGCACCACTCCTTCCTTCCAGCTGCTCCTGCATTTTAAAATAATTCCCAGAAGGTGAGACTCTTTCAGCATTTATTAAAGCATAAGCTTTCTTGGACTACAGTACACTTTTATCTGATGCATTGGCTGCAATCCTGAGTTACAGGGACATGGTGGGGGAAGGGGTTATTGGTTTGTTTTATTCCTGTTTTTATTATTTATTTTATGTTTGCATCTTGTATTTTTATGCTGTGAACCACCCTGAGGTCTATGGATGGGGGTGGTATACAAATTTAATAAATAATAACAACAACAAAACTACAGGTGGTTATAATTAAGCAATTAGCAACAACTGATTTGTGAATTAGCACTGTTAATGCAGATATCCTGGCATTGGCAAGCCAATGAACTCATACAGAATGATAAAGAATTCCCTTGCCTCTGTTCAATTCACAAGCAACAGGATTCACACTCTTGATATATTTTAATTCAGCAGTTCACACTGCAGCATCAAGTTCCTTTGACGTTTCTTTGCTCCAGGATGACCACAAAGGAACCTGTAGAATGAATTTGCTGAATTACAGTTCTTTTGTTTGCAAGATAAGCATGTAAACATTTCTTCTTATTCGACTCTTGGATGTTCTGGGTTGTTGGGGATTTTAAAAAACAACTTTTGACTTTATATCTTTAATTTCTGTATTGAATAATACCATAAAGGAAAGCAGAATGAAGAAGCCCCTGCTTAATGAAAGCATGCCCTTCCTGCTCACCAAAAGTACATTTTTGCACAGCACAGCATCAGTCTAATTTCCTCATACCGATGCAGAGCAGCAGAACACTCATATATTTAGAACCTTGGATTGGTTACTTAGCATTTACACTGGCATAAAACATTAATACTGGTGTCCATGCATGAAGATTGCAAATTAACAGAAAGAAACACCATATTCATCCTACTGCAGAAAATTGATCTGAGAAGCCAAAGCAACCCAGAGCCAAAGCATGCTTATAGCACGACAGCATTCCTCCTGACAGCCTTCATATGTGATAGGCTAAAACATTAATCCAGTTGTCTTTTCCATTTCTTATCACAGGCTGCATTGTTACATTTGGTGCTTTGTCATTAATTGAAAAGTAGAAGGGGCTGGTAGAAATCCTGTGCAAATTGTGCACTATTAATCTGTATTTTTAACATTACCCTGCAAAAAGAATAATACAGGAAAGTTTGTGATAATTCATTTCTCTTCCTTTGTTTACAGGACACTGACTGAAGCCAACTTCACTCTGGAAGCCATCCTTTCCCCACACAAGTGGGTTACCCCAGACCAAAGAATCTAGCAGGTGCCTCCATTACTGAAAAAGGAGAGGTTACAAGGAATGACGTCTCACACTTCTCAGCTTATTTGGGGAGGGGGAAATGGCACCAAGATGGGATCTAGAAGCTGCCCAGTGGCTGATGTTGACCAGTATGCTAGTTCTGTGTCCACTTGTCTCTTTTTGCCAACTTTTTTGCCAAGTTTCCATCTTTTAGAGAAGCAACTGCCCAGGCCACAAAACAACTTCTCATTGCCCTGGAGTTCTCCAAGAGAAAGTCCCCAGTGCTCTCTGAGAGAAGGCGCTAATGAAAATTAGCATTCAAAAAGGATCTCCCACAGCTGTCATCATAAAAAGAAACTGATTAGTGGTTTGGACGGTGCTAACTCTGTAAATTATCAAACAAAATTCTGCCGAAGCATCCATTTGCGTATATGAAAATTACAATTTGAACATCACACTTAGAGCACATTAATCAACTTCATTCTTTGTTTTTATGGGTAATGAGGCTTTGCGGAAAGGTAAACAGCTTTCTAAATAAAGTTGCTTTGGCAAAATGAATTAAATGCATTCACACTGCTTTCCTTCGTTTTTTTAAAAAAATTGTAATTCAGTGACAGGTGGCTGAGCAGACAGCACAGCTACGTCGTAGCTTCATGAAATGCAACATCAATAAGGACAGGAGTAAATGTAGTTCATGTTAGTTCCCTTGCCTTCTTTTTATTGATTTTTAACTCATTCACAGTGACACTGCCTTGTAATTGTGAAAGCATGAGACGCTGCAGACTTCTTAATGGCTGCATCTTGCCACGTTCTATCTTCACTGTCCTTTTTTAAGGCTTTTTATAGCATTGATTGTCAAAAGGACATTGCTTGCCTAACTTCAAAGATGAGGTGTTTGTGTGGATATCAGCTACTTATTTCTCTGCTAAGGGACTCTGCTTAAACATTTTGGGAACCTGGGCTTCAAAATTTGCCTTAGCTACAGCTGCCAGAAAGAAAGAGAGAAACAACATTTCATCACACTGATCTCATTGACAGTTTCTCTTGATTGTTTGGCTAGGGGTTCAGTATATTCTTATTTGTCTAGGATTGATTGTGTATTTCTGCCTTTTTTAAAAAGAAAGTTAAGGTTTTGGCTGGGCAGAGGGGTGGAGGTTGGTCAGGAAGAATGAAAGATTTCTGCAAGTTAGAACAAAGACTCTGGTATGATTGCTTGCAAGTTTGTTTTACTTAGCACCATCAATGTATATAGAATCATAGAGTTGGAGGAGACCACAAGGGCCATCGAGTCCAACCCCCTGCCAAGCAGACATGACACCTTACAGGATAAAATAAGTCAGAAGAAAGTAATTGCTTCATGAAGTTGGAAGGAATATTCATGAATGTGTTTAGTATGTTATTTGGCTTCATTGCAAAGCCTTCACAGATTATGATTATGATTATTATTATTATTATGAGAAAGGATAGAATGGACCAATAGTGGGTCAAATGGTCAAGAAGGCAGTTTCTGCACATGCTGTTGAGGGAAGTCCACCTGGGAAGGAAGCCCATCTAGCAGAAGGGAAACTCTGATCTCAAACCTCTGCTGTCTTGTGGCTATACTCATTTGTGAGAAAGGCTTTGGGAGTAAACCTTGAGGAAAATTCCATGTTGGCTATCTTATGGGACATATTTCGGAGAAGAAAGGGCTAAGAAGAAAACCCCACACAAATCCAGAGTGGAGTCCCTAAGATGGTTGGATAGCACCTTTTACGCCTCTTTCTGGGAACTGCTGCAACCAAGCTGCTGCCAAACGTATTGCTCTGCTTTCCTTTGGACCGCATCAGCAAGGCTGGGAGGGAGGTCCTGTCGCCTATGCAGCCCAGGACCTCCAGACACACTGCCCAGACTTGTGCCCTGGGATGGCCATTTTGGTGCTGCTAACACACCAAAAACATGGGAGGCAGTAGTTACAAGATACCAGTTTCTGCAGCCACAAGAAGTACTGTGATTCTCTCACAGCTTGACTTCACTGCCAGAAGCGTACTCCATTGTCTCTCGAGACAGAAAATTGTCAACAGGCATTCTGGAAAAGAGTCCAGGCATAAGGGCGAGCAGGAGCAAATGGGCAGAGTCAATTAATGAAGCAAGAACTTTTTGGATAGGTGAGTTTGGCAGAGTTGAGAGAGTGAAGGTCATGCATGAGTATCATGGAAAGTCAGTGCAGAGAAATAGGGCTGGAGCAACATTCTGGTGAGTGTAAAAGCATTGAGAATGAGGAGTTTCTGAATGCAGAAAGGTCTGGGGAGCCACTGAAGAATATTAGGGAAGAACATTCTGTAGTCTGAATAAAGAGAGATGTGAATGATAATTACACAGACAGCATGAATTGCACATACTTTTATCTGACAAACAATAGGTTTACATGCATCTACATTAATAAAAGTCAATTCAATGAAATGTATTATCTACTTTGTTTGTGATCAAGCTGACAATAACAACCCAGATTATGTCACTGCTCTGATACAGATCACATCAATCCTGACATAACCAGGCCATTTTATTGTACTACCAAGACAGTGACCAGTGTGCACCAGCATAATGTTAGTATAACTTAATCTGAATATTTTATTTCTTTCTCATTTAGTTTTGCTGAGTGTTGGGCCAATATTTTGACTTTCATTTAACCATTCAACCATTAATGGTGTGTGGAGTGTGTTTGTGTGTGTGTGAGTAGAAATCCTAATGAAATTTGGGTGTGAGAGGCATAAATTTCTTAAGAAATTTGCAGGAGAGCGGGATCAGTTGCCTGGGTTTTTTCACTCTTACATTACATTGACATTAGATTGTGGCTGAGCAGAGAATGTGCTTGCTTTTAACTCTTTTCATGTTTTTATCCATGATTGTGTTCTGTTTCTGTATTAATCTGCAAATTTTAAAAAATGCCCTCTCAAAATAATATTTAATTATGTCTTCTATCTCTAAACAGTATTTAAATATTTGTTTCACTACTTTTAAACTGCCAAGTACTGGGTCAGAAAAGAGTGAACTCTGGCAAGTTCCAATCTGCCCAAGGAATAAGAAGCAGGACATTTTGTATAGGGATTCTCAAATACTGAATTCCTCAAAAATCCCATTAATCTCAGAAACCTCTGTCTGTAATCTTTGAGAATTCTTGGAGAACAGCTGAGGTCCCTGTAGATTGGAGGCAGGCAAATGTTCAAAAATGTGGCAGAGAGAAGACCACATTAACTGCCAACCACCCAGTTTGACGTCAATACTAGGAAAGGTCCTAGAACAGATAATTAAATGGTCAGTCTCTAAGCACTTAGAAAATTATGTTGTGATTACCAAGATCAAGCATGTGTGTCTCAAAAACAAGGCATGACAGATGAATCTCATTTCTTTTGAAATGAGCTTGGTGGATCAGGGGAATGCTGTAGATGTGGTGTATATTGATTTCAGTAAGGGTTTTGTCATTGTTCCCCATGAAATCCTTGGGAGAGGAGGAGAGGAGTCAGAGGAGAAGATGGTGAAATGCAAACAGGGGACACAGAAAGGGCTGAACTCCTCAATGCCTTCTTTGCCTCAGTCTTCTCCGATAAAGAAAACAATGCCCGACCTGAAGAATTTGGAGCAAATGATTCAGCAAAGGAAACACAGCGCAGAATAACTAAGGAGATAGTACAAGAATACTTGGCTAGTTTAGATGTATTCAAGTCTCCAGGGCCAGATGAACTGCATCCAAGAGTATTAAAAGAACTGGCAGATGTGATCTCAGAACCACTGGCAGTCATCTTTGAGAATTCCTGGAGAACAGGTGAAGTCCCGGCAGACTGGAGGAGGGCAAATGTTGTCCCTATTTTCAAAAAGGGGAAAAGAGAGGACCCAAATAATTACCGCCCAGTAAGTCTGACATCAATACCAGGGAAGATTCTGGAGCAGATCATTAAGCAAACAGTCTGTGAGCACCTAGAAAGGAATGCTATGATCACCAATAGTCAGCATGGATTTCTGAAAAATAAGTCATGCCAGACTAACCTGATCTCGTTTTTTGACAGAATTACAAGCCTGGTAGATGAAGTGGATGTAGCCTACCTTGATTTCAGCAAGGCATTTGACAAGGTGCCCCATGATATTCTTGTAAAGAAGCTGGTAAAATGCGGTCTTGACTATGTTACCACTCAGTGGATTTGTAACTGGCTGACTGACCGAACCCAAAGGGTGCTCATCAATGGTTCTTCTTCATCCTGAAGAAGAGTGACTAGTGGGGTGCCACAGGGTTCTGTCTTGGGCCCGGTCTTATTCAACATCTTTATCAACGACTTGGATGATGGACTCAAGGGCATCCTGATCAAATTTGCAGATGACACCAAACTGGGAGGGGTGGCTAACACCCCAGAGGACAGGATCACACTTCAAAACGACCTTGACAGATTAGAGAACTGGGCCAAAACAAACAAGATGAACTTTAACAGGGAGAAATGTAAAGTATTGCACTTGGGCAAAAAAAATGAGAGGCACAAATACAAGATGGGCGACACCTGGCTTGAGAGCAGTACATGTGAAAAGTATCTAGGAGTCTTGGTTGACCACAAACTTGACATGAGCCAACAGTGTGACGCGGCAGCTAAAAAAGCCAATGCAATTCTGGGCTGCATCAATAGGAGTATAGCATCTAGATCAAGGGAAGTAATAGTGCCACTGTATTCTGCTCTGGTCAGACCTCACCTGGAGTACTGTGTCCAGTTCTGGGCACCACAATTCAAGAAGGACACTGACAAACTGGGACGTGTCCAGAGGAGGGCAACCAAAATGGTCAAAGGCCTGGAAACGATGCCTTATGAGGAACGGCTAAGGGAGCTGGGCATGTTTAGCCTGGAGAAGAGGAGGTTAAGGGGTGATATGATAGCCATGTTCAAATATATAAAAGGATGTCACACAGAGGAGGGAGAAAGGTTGTTTTCTGCTGCTCCAGAGAAGCGGACACGGAGCAATGGATCCAAACTACAAGAAAGAAGATTCCACCTAAACATTAGGAAGAACTTCCTGACAGTAAGAGCTGTTTGACAGTGGAATTTGCTGCCAAGGAGTGTGGTGGAGTCTCCTACTTTGGAGGTCTTTAAGCAGAGGCTTGACAACCATATGTCAGGAGTGCACTGATGGTGTTTCCTGCTTGGCAGGGGGTTGGACTCGATGGCCCTTGTGGTCTCTTCCAACTCTATGATTCTATGAAATTCCTTGTGGAGGAATTGGAAAAACATGGGCTGAATGAGGTAACTGCTAGGTGGATTTGTGGCTGCTTGACTGACCGATTCCAGAGAGTGCTCACTAATGGTTCCTCATCATCCTGGAAAACAAGTGACAAGTGACATTCTTTCCTGGGCTCATTGTTGTTCAATATCTTTATAAACAACTTGGATGATGGAATGGATGCAGATGACACCAAACTGGGTTTCAAGATTACCTTAACAGATTGTAGTATTGAGCCCAAACTAACAAGATAAAATTCAATAGGGACAAATTTCAGGTTCTACACTTAGGCAGGAAGAACCAGCCTTACAAATATAAGGCAGGAGACTCCTGGCTTGCCAGTAGTACATGTGGAAAGGATCCATGGGTCTTAGTAGACTACAAGCTTAATGTGAGTCCATAGTGTGATGCAGCAGCAGCAAAAAAAGTGAATGCTATTCTAGACTGCATTAACAGAAGTATAGTGTCCCAGTCAATGGAAGTCATAGTACCACTTTATTCTGCCTTGGAGTCTTGTTTCCTGTTCTAGGCACCACAATTTAAGAAGGATATTGACAAGCTGGAATATGTGCAGAGGAAAGCAACCAAGACGATCAAGGATCTTATGAGGAATGGTTGAGGGAGCTGGGTATGTTTAGCCAGCAAAAGAGGACATTGAGAGGAGATATGACAGCCATCTTCAATTCACTAAAGGGCTATTGCATGGAAGAGGGAGAAAGCTTGTTTTTTCTTGCTCTGGGGAGAGGACCCGAACCAGACTTAAAGTTACAAGGAAGGAGAATCCAATTAAACATCAGGAAGAACTTTCTGATGGCAAGAGCTGTTTGACAGTGAAATGGACTCCCTTGGAAGGTGGTGGACTCTCTTTCACTGGATGTTTTAAAGCAGAGGTTGGATGACCATCTGTCGTAGATGCTTTGTTGAGATTCCTACATTTCAGGGGTTGGACTAAGAGGCCCTTTCAATTCTACAATTCTTTGATTCTGTGATCATTGGGTTGTCATCTGGAGGTCAGTATTAATGTTGCTTTAGGAGTGCTCCAAGCTAGTTATTCTTCTCTGCCATGGACAGCATAGTGATCTATTACTCTCTGTTAAAAACAAACAATCCCAACTTATTTATTTATTTATTTATTGCACCATATAAACATGGTTTAATGGCATACTAAAGTACTTCCTTGCAGGAAGAAATCAATATGTTTGCTCAGCCAAACTCTCATGGACTTGAGCTTTTTAGGAAATAATATTTTATAAGGCAATCTAGAAACAAGAACATGAGATGTTCTTAGATCTGTGCAGCACATAAAACATTTATAGGTACCTAATGAATGATATTACTACTTATAATGGATAAAAGGTCTTTGAAGACACACACACAAACACACACACACACACACACACACACACACACACACATTCAAACATGACCAAGGAGAAAAGGGTAGTTGTGTGTGGGAGCCATAGCTGGGTCTCTCACCATTTGTGGCAATGAAAAAGGGGGAGTGGTTTTACTGCTCTGATCAAATTTGGAACCCTCCACAACAGCCTTAGAGTTAATAGTCGTCCCCGCCCCCCGAAACAAAATATGAGACATAGTAGAGGTGACTAAAGCAGACTCTCATCCTGCACCCCAGATTCAGTATGGACTATTATTTAATTCTCATTAAGCAAATGTACCACAAACTGCTATTGATTTAGTTTTGTTTGCACTGTTGTTACTTGAGCAAATCACTTTTGATGCTAGTGACTTGAGTAATTATTTTCCTGCCCTAAAGAGATTTACAATTGAGATTGATAACTTTGTGGTACTGATGTACAAATGAATACATAATACATTCTAAATGTATTTGTAACTGTCTTTTTATCCTTTCTTTTCTCGACCCAGCAGCCACAATTGCTTGAGAGTGTGCACCAGGGTATTTCTATTCAGTTTTTGAATATGTGAAATTAAGAAATCAAACCTTTTCAGCCTCTAAGTGAATTTTTGCAATTCAAAATGTAAAGCAGTTGTGGCTTTTACAATGCCACACATTTTTGTAGCCTTGAAACCAAAGGAAATGAATAGTTAAAAATCAATGAGTGATTTCAAGAGCTCTCTTTCTTCATTTTTGTTCAGTGCTTCATCAATTGCTCTTCATGCAACCCTCTTTCAAAGACAAGCAGTCTGAGGCAGAACGTGAAGTTGAGCACACAATGGTCTAATAGGAAAGGGGAAATTTCAGGTACAAATATGAATTGGCAATGGATGGATCCATGGTGTGTCCATCTATTCTCATTCCTAATGACCACATATTTTCTCTCCAAAGAGCTAGTTGTGCAAATAGGTGAGCAGTTACATTGCAGTGTAGTTACAGAGTATGTATTTAGATAGGGGCAGTGAACTCTAGGCAGCTGAATGGGGTCAGCCATTCACTTCTGGAGACTACTGTGACAATAAAAATGTGATCCAGACACCTGGCTTATAAAATGGGGGAAAGGAATAATAAAACAGTTTATTTTGTTGATTGTTGATGCTTAATGCTCCACCGCACCTCAGCTTGTCAAGGTTCTGAGACTTAAGGGACAGAGGCTAGAAGCTGAAAGAGGGATTCTGATTGGACAAGATAGAGCTCAGTGAAGGATGGCACGTGGTGGATCAGGGGGGCAGATCCAGATGCCCTGATCCATTGTGATACATATCAGCAAGATAAGGCAATAGCTATGCAAGACAGACTCCCTTCTCTCTGCGGTGTTGAGGAGCTGGCAGGTCAGCTGGGATCTTTTATGCTTCTTCCCTCCTCCCTCACCCTTTACCTCACATAGTTGGGATTGGGGAGAAGCAGCAGCTAAGAAAAATGGAGCAGGATGGAAGTGGGATAGGGTGGGTGAGGGAGGGATTGTGGGGTATATAGGGGGGCACTTGCTTATGCTGCAGGCAGCAATGAGTCTTTTTTTATTTCTTGTTTGCTATATTTATTCCCCATCCTCAAAAACAATCACCCAACTGGAAACTTCCCCATTATTGTCCAATCCTGTGCGTGCTTACTCAGAAGTAGGCCGCATTGTAGTCAATGAGGCTTACTCCTGGGTAACATAGGTAGGAGTGTAGCCTCAATCTGGGTGGGGCTTCTGTTTGCTAGCTCTCAGCTTTCCTCCAAGGAGACCAGGTTTCTTCCCACCCCCAGTTTCTATGAGCAGTAGCCCTGTGAGGCAAGTTATGCTCAGAGACAGTGACCAGCCCAAGGTCACTCAGTAAGCTTCTCTCCCAGATCCCAGCCCACTTAATACCCTTGCTCCACACTGTTGAAAAGAAGGGTAGGGTGGGGTGAAGATATTCTTCCCCCCTTAAAAATACTCCTTGGCACCTTAAGAGCAGCCAATTTAGGCTGCAATCCTGTACATACTAACCAGGGTCAGGGAATAAGCCCTGTGGAATTCAGTGGGGCTTATGTCAGAGTAGACATATATGGCAGTGAACATTGCGGCATAAACCCACTCCTGCCCATATTAGGCTATGTTACACAAAATTTGTTTGTTAGTTGTTAGTGTAACATTGATGGACAGGAATGCCACCTCTGAAATATATCGTGCAGAAGTGCAATCCTACAAACACCTACTCAGAATTAAGTCTCATTGAGTTAAATGAGAAAGTTTATAAGACTGCAGGTGAAGTTCCACCTCTGACAGGAATTCACTTTGAGGCGAAGAAATTAAGAGAAATGAACTTTTTCTGGATATGTTGAAACAATGGAGGGGGCAACACATTTCTAGACTAAGTTTCCAATGACAGGAGAGGGAGTAACGTTGATTCTGACGGTTGTACTTTTGAAATGTGCATTTTCTGTATACCTCCAAGGTACTCCCTGTGGCATGAATGGTCCTCCCCCTCCTCATTTTGTAACCACAAGAGCACTGTGGGGCAGGACAGGCTGCAATGCCCTATGGTAGGACTGCATGCTTTCAACCTTTCATTCAAAGCTCCTTTTTAACAGTGCTCACAGCATTACATCTCCACATGTACTGTGTTGAATATGCATGCCATATCAAAGATGATTCCTCTTCTTTGATTTTTTTTCTGATTGATTTTGCTGTGTCTATTTATATGGGTCATGTATGTGACAACCTTATTACCTTATAAGCTCTACAATGTGGACCTTCCTGTGCCATTTTTGTACACGATATGCACACTTGCTTAATGTAGAGATGAACTACAGTTAAATGATTATGAAAGGCTTTTTTTGAGAAATTGAATTTATTTTTTAAAAAACAGTATTTACTTTAATAGGGCAGCCTTTCATTTGCTATTCTGTCTTTGGCTTACATTAGTGCTTTTCTATTTGGTTCAACATGATAATAAGGTATTGTTAGGCCAGTCCTAGATTACCTTCTAATATCTCAGCACAGCAGGTGAAGCTGAAAATCCTTGTGGAGAACTGAAGTAAGTTATGTTTATTCAAAGTACCTCCCCCACCCAAAGATATTTGGAGATGACAGTAAAGGATGGATTCTATCACCTAACATACACATTTTTTGACCGTGAAAACACTGAAGTGGAGAACTGAGTAAACAGAAACAGGCAAAACTGAGAATAGTTTCTCAATAGTTTGTGCAATCTATAGAAAATTCAGTCTATTAACATAATCTGCCTATAAATAGCATTAGTATACTATAATGAATCCTTTGGAGCTGAGGTGAGGCATACAAAATAAGTAGATTTACCCCTAACAAATTCAA
This sequence comes from Podarcis vaucheri, assembly GCF_965113315.1. Lineage (NCBI taxonomy): Eukaryota > Metazoa > Chordata > Lepidosauria > Squamata > Lacertidae > Podarcis > Podarcis vaucheri. The sequence goes on from NC_138762.1 coordinate 110,363,696, forward strand.
ATGTATATATATTTTCCTCTGGCAAAAAGGGGTTGCCATTTTGGTCAAGATTTCTATCCCTTTATAGGTGTGGGGCCCTGAGGGAGGAGGGGTGTGGTTTGAGGAAGAAAGGGAAGGGGCAAGAGCGCAAGGAAGCTGCAATCTGCCCTGCCAATGGAGTACTGGTACCTTTTAATGCAGCCACTGGGTTTTTTAGGCAGTGGAGATTATTTGGGGGAAGGTTCTCAGATCCTGTTTGGAGTTTGGTGGCAGAGGGTTCAGGAGTGAGACGCAGACTCTGGCGTCAACAGATCCACATGCTGAGAGCCAGGGCATGAATACATCTCCCACTCAGGTCTCCCATTATAGGATTCTGCAGATGACAATTTCTGGTCTGCGGCCACGATGTCTGTGGATGGACTTAATTGCTAAAGCATTCATGTGGCACAAAAGGTAGCCTGCCCCTTGGTTTTGTTCCCACACATTGATCTTTTAGCCTTTCTTCTAGAGACCTTTAAAAGAATACTAAATCTCTGACATTTCAAGTCAGACTCTTGGACCGAAAAGAAAAGGCCTTCTGGTCCAGGACAAAAAGCAATGCTTTAATTTTTTTGAAATGAAAAGCATTGCAAAGTACACAAATGCCCATCAGCCAAAACGGCTGCACAAAATATTCACTTAATTCAACATTCTCCTAGCAATTAGCATACTATGCCCTTCTGAGCTAACTTCAAAAAGGCTCATTTTGTCAAATTGCCAAATTGCTGCTTCTTTGCCTTTTCCCAACCTCTTTTGCCCTCACTGTCCCTTAACTTGCCTAGCTGTGGCCACCATGTGATTTTGTTTTTGAATTGCCACGAAATCACCATGTCAGACAGGGCATCTTTTTGCTGGCGGAGTGAAGATATAGCAGGTAGAGAAGATCTCACACTCACCTTTGATGGAGACAAAGACAGAGTTGGCATCCCCAGGGGGGAAAATAGGTGAAAACATGTTGGCCACATGGAAGAGTATTGGAAGGGTATTGCTGACACCTGTCTGTCTTGGGAATCAATTAAGGCATATGCCTTTGGGGGTGAAGTCAACCTGTTGGAGAGTTACAGCGCCTGCTGTGGTTGTGGAGTAGAAGCTGTTTTATAGTGTTTGGGGTAGAAATTGAATGACAACTAGGATAACTACCACTGCTACTAATAGATAAAAAACAATGCATAGGAGCTACACATATTGCCAATGAGTTGACTAGCAAGCAAGGATATGCCTTGATTCTGTTGAAACCATTCCTTTAGTCTTCCTTTAAAAAGCTTGCTGGGTTGCTGCTTTGAGGCAAGGTACACTTGTGTGTGTGTGTGTGTGTGTGTGTGTGTGTGTATGTTTTAATGATACAAGACCGCAGACTATTACAAGTCTGAGACATCACTCACAATTAACACATTCTCATTAGAACTTGGTGATTGCTCCCTTTGGGTGGGCAGACAGGCAGGGAAGCAGGCAAGTGGCTGTCTTTAAAACTAATGACAAAGCTGCTTTGTTAATTAGCCGGCAGGGGGTGGCCAATTTCCTGTCTGCCTATAAACCAGACACTGAGTGCAGCATCATTTCTATGAAGTGTGCTGCGTCTGATGTATTGGGTGTTTTAAGAGCTATGGTTTTCCAGATTGGGGACTTTCTTCCAGTAATCTAAAGCACTACTGCTGTTGCATTTGCAAATTATTTTCTTCCTATTAAATCCCTAGTAAAAGGGCAGAGAGTATCATCAATGCAAGCTTCTCTATAAAGCTATGTACTTTTTCTCATCGCACTGTCTCGTCATCACATCTACAGAAGTGAGTGGGCATAGAAAAAATATTGTTCTCCCTGCCCCCTTTCCTTTTTCTGAATAAAAATCTAACACATTTATAGAACTAAAAAGAATTTCATCCAGACACACCAATTTTCTTTCACTCCCTTGTATACGCAATCATGTTCCTTAGCTCTTTTGTACTCAGGTGCCATTTTTTTCACTGGTATAAAGGGGCTCCTGAGAGGACCTGAAATAATTACACATCACATTTAAAGAAAAATAATTTGAAAAACCTCAGGAAGAGGCTAGATTCAAAATGACCAATCAGAAAGCCTCAAAAGAAATGCCTTGTCTGATGATGCCTTCCTTTCAGGTCTAAGGAAACATTTCGCAAAAAAAAAGGCCATCATTAAACCCAGAGCATAAAACATTTGGGTGGAAAGGAGGAGGGAAACACTAAGCTGTTTAGCAATCTGGCTTCCTCTCAGCTGAAAAAATATTGGTGGTCAGCAGGTCCAAGCATTCTTCACCTCCTGTTGACCACCTGACCTTATGAGATCCCCAGAAGACAAGCCACTCGCTTAGGAAACGGGAGCAGAAGGTCACAGCCACCTCTACAAGTGGGGGCGGGGTGTTCCACCAAGAGCCATGCAAAATGCCATCAATTAAAATTCATTAATCCAGAAGGAGTGTTGAGTGTGCACAGATGCTGCTATTACAAGTGTAACACCAGTAATTAGGAAGCAAAAGGAGGACTTCACAGCCTATACAATCTCTCTGTGCTTTCATATGCTTTGCCATAACTTAAATTTTGGTAGATTTCCCCTCCTTTGATCACAGATAAGGCTGAGTGAAGTCTTACCTCATGCCAGTTTTCTTTTTGTGTATAATCAAAAAAGCTATTCCCCCCTTTCAGCATGTAAGCATGCATTCGTTAGACTTCTCTGCACCACTTTTTCTGTTTCTTCTTTGCTATTTTTTAAAAACTTAATTTTTCAGTGTCTGAAAGTACTTATAAGAAACAATTCCCATATATCCCCACCCTAAGAAGCATTCCATGCATGTACAATGTAAATGATACAGTGTAAAATTAAGCAGGTTTATATAATAGTTTAGAGTTGATTATGTCAGTTAAGTGTCTTCTCTCCACCTTGACAGATTGTCTCAGAGTCAGCCATGGGCAGTTGCTGATGCTCAGAACTGACTTGCTGTGATGCCATTTGATCCAATGGGCTGAGGTCACCCATGTGACTAGGCTGATGACATCATGTAAATATATTTGTCATGACAGATGCTACATCTGGTTGATGTTGTAATAGACACTCATGGACAAAATCCCAAGCGACTTCACAGACAATAGGATTAAACAGCTCTCTGGGCAATGAGGCCAAGAGCAATGAAAGCAAAGAAAAGGAAGGAAAGTGATGCCATGAAGCAGAAACAGAAAATCTAAAGGGTGCTAAAAAACATAAAAACAAGGTGAATAATCCCCCCGCCCCCCGCCTGTAATTTAACTGACTGCTTCAAATATGCTAATTTGAAAGTGAATGCCAAACCTAGAGAATATTCAGTGCACCTTCAGCCAGAAGAAATATTTCCTGCCTTCTTTAACAAGTTCCTGGACTTCTGCTTTCTAATTTGGTTTAAGGCGCATAGCAAAAATCAATGAGATTACTGGATGGCAAGAAAAGTCCTGGGCTATTAAAAGTGCATTTAGTAATGATAGATGTCAATATTTAGTCAAGGAAAAAAAATTAAAGCCCATTTTATTCTTAATACATTTTCATGTGGCCTGTCATAGCTGACAGATGGCTTATCTCTTGGAGTACATCTGCAGTGTTCTGAAATAAATAGACTGCTGTCTTCAGGCTAGCTGGTAAAAAGTGCACAGCACCCAGAGCCAGAAATAAAGAGGCAAGACACAAGTAAGTGGGTTGAACGAGGACTACAATATTTTAAACTTCAAGGCAGATATGATGAGAGACTGCGTGGGATGCTAGCTCTTCATGGATTAGTCCCACAGCTGGCCTGGACAACTAACTGAGATGGCCTGCTGGCATGACTTGGCTCCCTCTAGAAACTGCAATTGTAAGTTACAGGTTCACATAGCAGGAAAACATAACTTCTTGCTAGGTAGATTTTATCACGTTGGGCCACCTTCAGTCTGTTGAATGGTTTCTTTAAATGTAAAGGTTCATCATTGTTCCACTCCATGTGTATGTCTTTAAGGGGCCAGAGCAAGGGCCAGAGCAAGATAACGAGACCCAGCTTTACAGCTGTGAAACGTAGCAGGTGCTGCTGAGTTGTATTTGATTAAGGCGTGTCAGCATTTGGGTAGAGTATATAAGGAGCAGCACCTAGCTCTCCCATTACCCTGGGGGATGGGTTGGTGGTTGGGTCATGTTGGTTTGTTGATGTATTTAGTGTAAATGGAGTTTTTGTTTTTCTTATTAAACCCTTTAAGTACTTTTTGAGTCCTTTCTTTTTAATGCATGATCTCCCCAGCAAGCTCTCTGCAGCGTTACTATACTGCAAAAAGCCAACATCTTTGGTTATGGGCCCAGCTGCTGAGTGGATGACTGCATATTTTTGGACTCTGAGAAAGGTTTGAAAACTCCTTCTCCTGTTAGCGTAGTTCTGTGGGTCTGGAAGAGTTCCAGAATGGTTGACCGGGTTCCTGAAGCTGAGAAGGCTCTGGTCTTCCCACAGCTGACAGATGAGAACTATAGTTTATGGTCTTTTCGGGTGGAGGCGCTTTTGACCTCTAGAGAAGTATGGACCTATGTAACTGATGACCCTCCTGACCCTGTGACTAATGCTTGGTCGAAAGGAGATGCAAAAGCCAGGGCAATAATTAATTTGGCAGTCAGCGACCAGCAAGTAGTCTATATAAGAAATAAGAAAACTGCCAAAGAAATGTGGGACAGTCTTGCAGCAGTGCATGTTAGAAAAGAGTCAGCGTCTGCATTGACATTTTTCAAGCAGTTGTACCAGACGAAGTTGCAGCCTGGTGGTGATTTGGCAGAACACTTGAGACGTCTGGAGGCGATACGCGGCGAATTAATTCAAAGGGACATGCAGGTACCTGATATTCAGTATGTTTTTATCATCCTGTGCTCCCTTAATGAGGACTTTGATGGTATAGCTAGCCAGATATCTGCCGTTCCGCCAGCACAATTAACTGTGGAAGGGGTAACGGCAAGATTAATGGGCGAGTTGGATAGAAGGGAGGCTTGTGCCATAAGCACTCCTGTTTCCAGAAAGAATGAGGAACACCATATGCAAACCTGTGGTGATACAACTGCATTTAAAGCTGCAAAGCGTTGTTGGTTCTGCAATAAGCAAGGACATTTTGCAAAGGACTGCAGAGCCAAAAGAAAGCAAAGTACTCCCAAGCCTGTTTCTGTTCATCAGTCACGGTCGTCAGCCCAGCAGCCGACATCGTATAGTAGGCACAGAAACGAGCCGCGAGCTTTTCACGCTCGGACTAAAGATCGTAAAAGAATTAAAGATGCCAAGTGGAAGTCTTTTGTTATCGACTCAGGAGCATCGCAGCACGTTTGCAATGATCGAAGCTTGTTTATTTCTTTCGAAGAGGAAATTGGTAATGTACATTTAGCCAATTCACAAGTCCTGCAGTCACTTGGCAGGGGTACTGTTAAACTTGACTCTTTAAACATTACAATAGCGAACTGCATTTACTGCCCCTCAATGGACAATTTATTATCAGTAAGGTGTTTTGCTCATCAAGGCATAACTGTGCGTTTCTTAAAGTCAATGTGTGAGTTTTTCGAGGGGAACAAACGTCTATTGTATGCCCAGGAATCTGATGGTTTATATACACTGTATTTTTGCACCTACTCACAATCGCCTATAAATTGCAGAGCAGCACAGTCAAGCCAGGGGTTGAGGAATGTAAGACCACATTCTGGGTGTGTCCACATGGCGCACAGAATTCTGGGACACCTGAATTTTGCTGATGTAATTAAGACACAGAATATTGTCAATGGCCTCAACTTAAAACCATGTAAATTCTTTATGCAGTGTCTATCCTGTTGCAAGAATAAGATTAAGGTTGCACGCAAGGGTAGGTGCTCAGATAGGAAAGTAACTGAGCCATTTGAGCGTGTACATTGTGATTTAGTTGGGCCACTCCCACCATCATTAGGAGGTTCTAAGTACTGGCTTACCCTCATAGACCAGTATAGTAGATATTGTTGGACTTATGCAATAGCTGAGAAGTCTCAAGCATTTGAGAAGTACAAGGTTTTTTGCAACTGGGTAAAAACGCACTTTAGCAAACCTATTAAGAACCTGTTTTCTGACCGGGGTGGGGAATTTGTTTCTGAGGATTTTGAGAAATTCCTGGAAGCGCAGGGGACTACTCATGAGTTATCTTGCCCCCGAAGTCCCTGGCAAAATGGGCTTGTTGAAGTTGTGCAGCGTGACTTGCAGGCAGGGGTTAAAACTTATCTGCACGATGCTAATCTGCCCAAAGTCTTTTGGGCTGAAGCACTCAATGCCTTTTGTTATGTTAGAAATCGCAGTTATCATTCTGGTTTAGATGTCACCCCCTATGAGAAGTTGTTTAAAAAACGCCCTAATCTGAAATACCTACGTATTTGGGGTTCAGATGTAATTATGCATTATCCTGCTAAGCAGAAATTGGGTGAACGTAGTGTTCAGGGAAAATTAATGGGCTACCAGCAGGGGGCGTACAGAATTTACATACCAGCAACTGGCAAATTTCATATTACCAGAAGCATGATACAAACTGTAAATTGGAATGGAGTTGCTGTTTTCCAAGATACTGATGGTATAAATGATACTGAGGAAGAAGAGGAAGAAGCAGCAGCAGCAGCAGCAGGAGAAAATGGTGCTTCTGAATTAATGGGGAAAGACAAAAAGCCTGTTGAATCTGATAATTTGTTTGAGGATTTAAAGTCACAGGCACCTGAGGGGAGGTTAGATTCTCTTGAGTTTTCTGACCGTGAGCTTAGCCTACAGGCACCTCTTCAGTCTGACAATGATGATTTACAACCTGAAACTAGTAGTTCATTTAGTCCCATTAAGTCTGAGGAGTCTGACTCTCCTTCCGGACTGAGACGTTCAGATAGAAAGAGACAGAAGCCACAGCGTTTTGCAGATGAACATTTTAATACTGTGTATGCCAATAAGGCGGTTTTTGAGCCCAAAAGCTACAGTGATGTTCAGAATTTACCTAAGCACCAAGCTGCAAATTGGTATAAAGCTATGAACTCTGAGATAGCTTCTTTAAATGAGCATAACACTTGGTCTCTTGTACCACAAACCTCAGATATGAGACTCATTGATTCAAAATGGGTTTATAGAGTTAAAATGAATGATAAAAATGAAGTTGTAAGGTACAAGGCAAGATTAGTTGCTAAGGGTTTTCAACAAATTCCAGGCGAAGATTATGATTTGTGCTATTCACCAAGTGTAAAATATGAAACAGTTAAGCTTTTGTTAAAAGATGCATCACAACGTGGACACTCTGTTTATCACCTAGATATTAAAACTGCATATTTGTTTGCAGATTTAAAAGAACAAATTTTTATGCGTGTCCCTGAAGGCATAGACGCTGCTGAGGGTTTGGTATGCAAATTAAATAAATCCCTTTATGGTCTGCACCAAAGTGGAAGGAACTGGCACCAAACTTTAGCAAAAGAATTGCTAGATATTGGTTTTTCACAAGGAAAGGCAGACAATTGTGTGTTTATAAAGGAAAGGGCAAACTCTGTAACAAAAATATGTGTGTATGTAGATGACGTGTTAATTTCTACAAAAACCAAACAGCAATATGAACAGGTAGTTTCACAGTTACAGAAGAAATTTGATGTAGTGGAATTAGGCATAGCTAAAAATTACTTATCCATGCAAATTGAGAAAGGCAAAAATGGATCTTTTCTGGTTCATCAAACTGCAAAAATTGATGATCTAGTTGAAATGCTATGTTTAGAAAATGCAAATGGGAAGGAAACGCCTATGGTGTGTGGTTTCACCTTTACAGGTGAAGATAAGCCATTTCCTAACAAAACTTTGTATCGTTCTGCTATAGGCAAGCTAAATTTCATTCAAAGAATCTCAAGACCAGATATAACTTATGCCTTTCACTTTCTGGCAAAATTTGTGGAAAAGCCCACTACACAATGTTTCTCTGCTCTTAAGAGAGTGGTAATGTACCTTAAACATACCGAACATTATAGGTTGCAGTTTACATCCAGTATTGACAAAGGTTTTGAAATTTTCTGCGATGCATCTCATGCAGTGGAACAAAATAATTGCAGGGGGGTGTCTGGTATGGTGTTTTGTTATAACGGTTGTCCATTTGAATGGAAGTCCCAGACACAAACCATTATTTGTCTCTCCACAACAGAGAGTGAATTATGTGCATGCGTTCAGGCCACTCGTGATGTAGAATGGTATCTGCAAGTATTTGCAGACCTACAGATGCAAGTAACACTACCAGTAAAAGTTTACCTTGATTCCCAGAGTGGACTTGCTATCCTGTGTTCAGAGACCAATATGCAGCGCACTAGAGTCTTAAGATTACGTTTAGAATTTGTAAAGAAACTAATTGAGGATGAAATGGTTGTATTTAAATATGTTCCAGGTGACAATCAAATTGCAGACATTTTTACAAAAGCACTTCCAAAGGTTACACATGAAAGACATGTACAAAGTATGCTTTATGTTTTTGTTCCACAATGATGAACCGCAGGGGAAATGTTGAATGGTTTCTTTAAATGTAAAGGTTCATCATTGTTCCACTCCATGTGTATGTCTTTAAGGGGCCAGAGCAAGGGCCAGAGCAAGATAACGAGACCCAGCTTTACAGCTGTGAAACGTAGCAGGTGCTGCTGAGTTGTATTTGATTAAGGCGTGTCAGCATTTGGGTAGAGTATATAAGGAGCAGCACCTAGCTCTCCCATTACCCTGGGGGATGGGTTGGTGGTTGGGTCATGTTGGTTTGTTGATGTATTTAGTGTAAATGGAGTTTTTGTTTTTCTTATTAAACCCTTTAAGTACTTTTTGAGTCCTTTCTTTTTAATGCATGATCTCCCCAGCAAGCTCTCTGCAGCGTTACTATACTGCAAAAAGCCAACACAGTCTTGTTCCAGTTCTTCCAGACTTGCGAGTGTCCTGCTAGCACCTTTGTCAGCCAAGGTGATGTTTCTGGGCACCTTCCCATACTTATGCTGCTACTGGTATTTCCCGCTGTCTACCTTCTGGCAAAAAGACACGACACAAGAAGGAAGCAAGACATGAACAAAATGGCCACAGTCAGTCAGTTGACGTATCACAGTTAAAGGGAAACCCAAAAGACGGAACATCTCACAGGATGTGAAAAACATGCCAGCCATATGGCCAGTCAGGGATGACACCAAAATACCTTCCTGACTCACTGAAAGAGCCAACAGCCAGTCTGCTCCTTCATTCAAGTGTGGGGGTAGATTTGCCTGCCTGATTGCCCTGCCTGGAGCTAAATATAAGTGTGGGCCATGCCTTTCTCCCGCAGTCTTATGAGACCTTCAAACCAAACCTCAGATCTTGCAAAACTGAAAGCAATATGCCTGAAACTTCACAGTGTAAGTAAGATCTTTTGGGCTGGGTGGTCCTAGGTAGCAGTGAGAAAATGAAGAGAACAGACATCAATAGGTGGGATTAGACATAACAAAGGTCTTATATATCCTGCACTCTCACATCTGGGAGATGGCCTGTCCTAGACAGGGTTGTGCTTCCCTGGAAGGAGCATGGGTGCAGCTTGAAGGTGCTCCTGGCTTCAACACTGCCAATGAAGGCTCAGGTGGCCATGGTAGCTCGAGTGCCTTTTCCAGCTAAGTCCCCTTGTTGGACAGAAATGACTTGGCTACTGCACTCCATGCTCTGGTACCTTCCAGACTGCATCATTGTTATGTGCTCTGCATGGGGCTACACTTGAAGATGACATGGAAACTTCAATTGGTCCAAAAGGCAGTGGCCAGATTACTAGCTGTGGTTCATTTTGATGCCAAACTTCTCACAACAATTTGGACCCCATATAATCCCTGTTTTAAAACAGCTGCGTTGGTTTGTTTCTGAGCTCAATTCAAGGTACAGTGGTACCTCGGGTTACATACGCTTCAGGTTACATATGCTTCAGGTTACACACTCCGCTAACCCAGAAATAGTGCTTCAGGTTAAGAACTTTGCTTCAGGATGAGTACAGAAATTGGGCTTCGGCGGTGCGGCAGCAGCAGGAGGCCCCATTAGCTAAAATGGTGCTTCAGGTTAAGAACAGTTTCAGGTTAAGAACGGACCTCCAGAATGAATGAAGTACTTAACCTGAGGTACTACTGTACTCACATGGGTGTTTAAATCCTTAAAATGACTCAGTCCCCAGCTATCTGAAAGACATTCCTACAGATCCTCTCAGGTGTTAGGATTAGCAGAGGGGGCTCTCTTGGTAGTTCCCCCATCCTCCAAAGCTCAGGGGATGGTGACCTCTGTGGCAGCTCCTAAATTATAGAACTTCTGCCCCACAGAACTGTGCCTGGAGTCTTTCTTTTACAGTTTTCGGCAAATGCTGAAGACGCACTTCCTTATCATGGCCTTTGAGACCTGGGATAGACAGTTGCAATCGAAATTATTAAACCCCTATAGCAAATCAGGCTTATTATCAAAATTTACAGACTGTCAGCTGTTTGCAATGAGCAAACAAAACAAAAACAATTGAAATAGCTCAACATAATGGATGCTTCAAGTGGTTCCCCCAAATTCAGCTGAAAATGCAACTTATACTGGCTTCCCTAGTCTCACTGTTATTCAGCCCGCTGAATAGAATTCCTCACAACAGCACAGATTCCACAAGTGTTGTCTCAAGCATACCTGGTGCAACTAATCAAGGGCTTCAATAGTTGCGCTTGAGCTGCAACAATGAAATACCTGAACTGGCCAGGGGTTTGCTGAGTGTCAAAATTAGAAATGTTAGAAATATGGTTAAGTCAAGAGAATGGTCCGAGAAGGTAAGAGAAGAGATCATTGCCCTTCACAAACAAGGAGCAGGATACAAAAAAATAGTGAGGGCACTGAATGTTCCGAGAGACACTGTTGGAAGCATAGTTTGCAAGTTCAAAGTTAAAGGAACAGTGGTTATGCTACCTGGATGGGGCAGAAGAAGGAAGATATCTGTGGCAGCAACCAGTTTTCTATATCTTTTCAGGATCCATTCTGTTTTTTGTGATAGCATTTTTAAATAATTGTCTGTTTTCTATATGGTTTTTCATGTTGTATTTTGAATTGGAACCTGAGGGTGAAGGATGGGTAATAAATTAAAATTATGAACAACCACCACCACCAGAATATGTAATAACTTTATTCATGACACAACATGTTCTCTACATCTACTCCCTTGGTACCGATTTGAATAATCTATCCTGGTGAGGTGACGTATCTAGGAAGACTGATTGTGCTCCAGATAGAGTCCAGTTGCTGTTGGGGGGGTGTAGGGCAGGGGGTGCAGGGGGGACAACCTCTCTCTCACCCTGGGCTCAGCTGAGCTGTCATCTCAAACATGATGACTGCAGGGAACTGATAGGATGAACGTGGGGTTGGAGAAAGGGCTTTTCTCGGCCTTCAACCCACCTGCGGCCATTTCCACCTGGCTAGCCAGGGCCACCACTCACTTAAATCAGGGTGAGAGTGGTAGAGCGGCAGCAGCATGATAGCTCCAGAACACTTCTCAGGCCATCAACTCAGTGCTCTGGAACTGACAACTAGCAGCTGTATTTGAGATGATATGGAGTGCTTTCTGTGCTGGTGTCTGTGAAGGCTACCTACTTCCTGCCATTTTGTGTTCATGTTTTGGTAGGATCCAACTCCTTTTTGAGAGCCCCCCCAATAAAAAAAGAGTTGATGAGCATTGCCATTTAAATAATGCACATGCATTCTGTCTTGTGATCAATTCTGCGGGGCAAGGCTTGCATGAATTTTATTCCAGTTGGCACTGATGGTAAGACTTGGGTCATAAAACACTGGCCATTTGGGGGCTTTCCTGTGGTTGGTGTCTCTGGTGATCCCACCAGTGTCACTTTTCCTCGCCTGCCTGTTTGCAGCCAGAAGGGGGAGTTCTGGTAGTGACAATGCTGGTGTCACTCTGCAGGTGGTGGCAAGTGGGAAGTGAAATGAACCCAGTAGGGTTGAATGCACATTTGCACCCATCGCTCAAAAGGTTCTGGACTGCTCTGCCAGACTTGAGGGAAGTTGCAGTGGTGCTATCCTGCCTAGTCTGATGCCCTTGAAATTTTCTTCTCTTGCCTTGAATAGGCTTAGTTCTTCTTAACGGATATTTCAGCAGCTGCCAGTGTGATATAAGGGTGGGTTACCTCTGTTCCTCTGACTTCCTTCCCCCACTGCAGGAGATGCCATTCCCTCTAGGTTAGGCTATTGAGTGATAGGGGCTTTTCAGAGAGGGCAGCCCAGCAAGGCCCTGACATACAATTTTATGTATTTAGTTCTAGTGGAAAAGAATCTTAGCTGAGCTACCTTTAAAAGATAAGAAACAATTCTCTTCAAAATTACACTTTGATTGAAGTGCAAAAGTTCAAAGCCAAAACCAGCTAAATATATAGTGGAGAAAATAGCACACATTCCTTAGTAATGAAAAGTATAGCAATTTATCACATGCTACATTCGTCTAGTTTGACTTTCATTTTTTATATATATCTAAAAGTTTTAAAAAAGGAAAATTATAGGTATATTTCATTGAAGCATAAAGAACTCCTGAAGGCTCATTGCAAACTCTCACCCCACACATGAAATGAAAAAAGAGGAGGAGGCAGTGGATTTAAGTAACTGCAGACAATCGGTATTGTAAATAATTGAAAATGCAAGATATCAATTAAGTTAATTGCAAGTAGCCACAGGTACCTTATCTTCGCCCATATTAAAATGCAAAGCAATTATTGCAAAGTTGTGATAAGAAATGTACACAATAAAATTCTAACTCCAGCCACAGAGAAGCTAACTTTTATGGCACAGAGCAGAAGTTAAAGCTATAGGGCACCATTGGCTAAGATGCTTCCCTGTGGAAGCTCCATTGACAAGAAAGGGGTTTTCAGCTGCAATTTCAAAGGCACCAGAAAGACATCAAATGATTTCCATAGAGACAGGCAAAGGCAGCAGCAGGTGAGCCACACCTCTGGGGAAGAAACATCTACAGCCTCTCACGGAGCATCTTGCACCCACATCCTCCATTTCTAGTGCAGTGAACAGGTGACCTAGTAAGCAGAGTTACTGCGGTTGGTTCATTGGATGGATCTCCTTAGCACACATTTTAGAGCACAGCAAACTGTACAAGATGTCTGCATGCTCCACGTGGCATGGATGACGGCAGTAGGAGGGGACGCACCTCTTGCTGCTCAGTGAGTCATGTCCTCAATTTCTGCTGCAGCAGAGAGGCAACCTGGGAATAGGTGTTCCTAGACTTTGTTTGTTAAACGGGATGTTTTGAATGCTGAGGCACCAACTATAAGGGATGATTGTGGGCAGTTCCTGGTGTGGCACTGCTGGATGGGCATGTCCCTTTGGTGAGAGGATGCAGCAATAAGGAAGGCCAAGATCAGCTACTACACAATAATTATTTCTTGTGGTGAGTAATAAGCTTGGTATATGGGCTAGATAGTATAACCAAGTTGTTTTATTTTTCCTCCTCTGACTGGAGTTTAAGAGAATAAGTGTGATTTTGGTGCATTTGGGATGGCTGAGCCAAGGGTGAGGTGATGAGCAACATTGCCACTGATCCTGATGGGAGTTCATAACACGTTACAGGGTGAAATTGGTAAAACAAAAATTTCTAGTTGCTGTGAAGAGGAAGAAAAATAAAGTTTGCATGTTTTGAAAGATAATAAAAGCTTTCAGAGTCAGACCCAGCCCCACATCAAGGGCAGGAGCCCAAAGTGCCAGACATGTGGCCTGCCAAGGGAGGCGAATGCCAGGGCCCCCTGTGGCTGCCACTGGCCTCCTTTTGTCTGTCTAGCCCTGAGACACTTTGGAAGAGGCAAGCAAGCGTTTAAGAGAGTGTTTGAATTACACCCCCATGTTGTCAGGTCATGTGACCAAGCGAGAAGGATTTAAGGTCCACCTTAAGTTCCCCCTTTCTGGCCCCACCTCTGACACGCCCAAAGGTTAAATTTACATATACAGAGTATTTTTATTGTGCTCAGGGTTTTAAACATATCTGTGTGAAGAAGAAAAAACCCCCTCACAATTTTACATTAGAAGGGTGAGACACGTGGTTTAATATCATAAATAAATAGCCCTTGTCTCAAACAATGCAACCCAAAGAAAACCATGTCCTCTTTAGTGCAAATGGGAAGGAAAGGCTTAAACGGTCCCTCTTCATGTGGATGTTGGGGTCCCAAGTAAAAGTGCCAGCTCCCTCCCCGATACGGATTTCACAACACCCACACAGCCCTACCACCTAGGCAGGCCTTAAATATTAGTTCTATAAATTTTATGGGGCAAAATGGAAGCAGTAAACCCTTTTCTAAAATTATTGTTTCCTACCCCATAATGTTTTAGCTGTTCTTATTTTATCTGTCAGCAGCCTTGAGTCAGGTAAAAGGCAGGGTACTACTACTATTACTACTACTACTAGTAGTAGTAGTAAATAAGTAGTAGTAAATAAGTTTGTTTATTGAAGTGCTTATGTTTATTGGAATACATGACTCAAGCTTGCCTTGACTTACTAATTTGGTTAGCTGGTGGATTTTTGTTGGGTTGATTTTTTCTAAGCCTAACCCTGTCTTTTAATTGGATTGTTTTACTTATGCTATAATGTTTGCTGTATTGGATTCCTTTAACTTGTTTTTAACATTTATGTGAGCAGCTTTGTGCACTGATAACAAAAAGGCCTGCATGGAATTCTCCTAATAAATTAATCAATAAATAATGCCCTCAGATTAGATATACTGGAAATATCAACTGATTTCTTCTCGAGTTGCTATGCCACTCTAAGGTGGATTTAAAGTGGTTTAATGCTCATTAGGGACGCGGGTGGCGCTGTGGGTAAAAGCCTCAGCGCCTAGGGCTTGCCGATCGAAAGGTCGGCGGTTCGAATCCCCGCGGCGGGGTGCGCTCCCGCTGCTCGGTCCCAGCGCCTGCCAACCTAGCAGTTCGAAAGCACCCCGGGGGCAAGTAGATAAATAGGTACCGCTTACCAGCGGGAAGGTAAACGGCGTTCCGTGTGCTGCGCTGGCTCGCCAGATGCAGCTTTGTCACGCTGGCCACGTGACCCGGAAGTGTCTGCGGACAGCGCTGGCCCCCGGCCAATAGATGTGAGATGGGCGCACAAACCCCAGAGTCTGTCAAGACTGGCCCGTTCGGGCAGGGGTACCTTTACCTTTACCTTTAATGCTCATTTGTGCTAGTTAGTTCAGACAGACGCCATTGGCACCATGCATTTGGAGCAGCACTGCACCCTTTTAAACAGTCATGGCACCCCAGGAAGAATCCTGGAACTGCTGTTTGTGCAGCTTACTGAGAGATGTTAGGAGACCCCGTTCTGATCAGAGAACTACAATTCCCAGGGTTCCTGGGGGAAAGGGTTTGATCATTAAGCCTCTCTTGGAATTGTAGCTCCCAGGGAGAATGTGGGCCTCCTAGCAACTCTCTGCACCCTTACAAAACTACATTTCCCAGGATTCTTTGGGGGAAGTAATAATGGTTAGAAACAGCAGTGCTTCTGAATACCACAGGAGGAGACAGGGCTCAGGGCTTGAATCCTGTTTGAAGCTTCTCACAGGCATCACACTGTGGGAATAGGACGCTGGACTAGATGGGTCATTGGCCTGACCAAGAGGCTCTTCGGGCATTCTTAGGACTGTTTAAAGTGGGGCTGCTTGAAATGTGTTGTGCAGATGGGACTTGAGTAACTTACACCTACTGACCCAGAAGCTAGTCCCACTGCATTCAGTGGCACAAAGTAAGCTTGGATGCGGGTGGCGCTGTGGTCTAAACCACAGAGCCTAGGACTTGCCGATCAGAAGGTCAGTGGTTCGAGTCCTTGCAACGGGGTGAGCCCCCATTGTTCAGTCCCTGCTCCTGCCGCCCTAGCAGTTCGAAAGCACGTCAAAGTGCAAGTAGATAAATAGGTACCGCTCTGGTGGGAGGGTAAACGGCGTTTCCGTGCGCTGCTCTGGTTTGCTAGAAGCGGCTTAGTCATGCTGGCCACATCACCTGGAAAAAATGTCTGTAGACAAAACGTCTGCTCCCACAGCCAGCAAAGCGAGATGAGCACCACAACCCCAGAGTTGTTCGCGACTGGACTTAACTGTCAGGGGTCCTTTACCTTTACCTTTTAAGCTTGTCAAGATGCTTCGTCAGATGTAAAAACAAACAAGCAAAACCAAGCATACCAGAGACCAGAGTAAATCTATCATTAGACTTTAACATATCCTCCAAGGAATTTTAAGGGACGCTGTATTCATGGCCAGAGAGCATCTGGTACTATACCCAAACGTTGCTAGCTCTTCAGCCAGGAGATGGTTGCAAACCATGGAAGTCCTTGGTCTGAACTCTGTGGCCAGAGGTGGGCTGTAGCTTTGAGTTAAATGGGATGAGGGAAGCTAAAAAGGTCCTGTCTGACCTTATACAGCTACTGATCTGTTCATAGCCTTGTTGATCCTGCAAACCTTCTTGCGACAATAGCTATGCTTCAGAGAGCATTCCTGGTGGCAGTGTGGGTGGGTGTTTTCCATAGTGGAGCACAGTGGCAAACTTTTATTTACCCACACTCTTTAGGGCTTCATAGGTCACCACCAGCAACTTCAATGCAATGCATAATGCTAGGGGCAGCTGGTCCAAACACTGAAATTCTCCCACACCCCTGGCATGACGCGGGGTGCAGTGCTCTGATTTAGTTGAAGCTCCAAAGTGTTAAGAAGGACAGCCCAATGGAAAAAGCATGTTGCGGTAGTACGTTAGGTTTATGCCTGTCTGAGCATGTTTTACATTGCCATTTTCCCACTAATTTTGTTTGTCCCTGGCTAATTCAAAGCATGATGTTCTTTAATAGGTTTCTGTTATGGCTGCTGTTGGGGTCAGGGATCTTTGAAGGAATTAGAATACAAACTGGGTAAATAATGTACCATGTAGATGACTTAGCATGTATTACATACAATTTAAATTTTGAATGTATTGCAAAGAGAAACTTATAGTATTTCTCCTGTGATCATTCATTTGCTTCTGGTTTGTTTAAAGAGAAGAGGAATCAGTAGGTAAATATGCAATTATAACTCTGTGTTATGAGCTAGAGTGGTGTAAACAATAGATCTTTCTCATTTCTAAGGGTTTGTTTCAGCATTTTCTTCCCCTGGATTCCTTTCCTCTATATTACTGGTTCAGCAATTCTTTGCAGAGTTCAATGAGCTTCATTAGCTTATCTAAAGAAAATGGGACTAGTACTTTTGAGGCAGCCTCTCTGTGACTTTTCTAATTAAATTCCTTCCATCAGACGACAAGTTGCCCTTTTTGCTTGACAAACATTTGTTCTAATTTGGCCTTCATAGTATTTGGCACTTCTTTAACTCGCCTCCTGCCTGCCCCCCGCCGTCCCATTGAACAGCATCTGCTAGTCAGAGGGATCACGCAGGCTGACATTTACCCTCAGCATACTTGCTTATTAAAATACCTCATTGCTAGATAAATTTATCAGCTGAATAGAAGTTATATTCTATCCATGACACAGAGCCTTTCCTAACACAAATTACTAATGCTTCAACGCAAAACTTTTGATTTATTTTTCGGTGTCGCTCCCTGAGCCTGGCCCTGTGGACGGGTTTGCCCTTCCCTCCTGTTCTGACTGGGATAGGGCACACAGCTTTTGCTTTGCTCTCTTGGGATGCGGGGGGAACCTGGTTGGGGAAATGAGTAGGAATTTTTTGGTAGGCATTTTTTGGTAGGCCTCTGATTGGCCATGGGGCCTTCCCTTCTTGCCTACTCTGTATCGCTTTGCCTTATTACTTCACTAAAAAGCCTCTTCTCATGCAGTTCTGGCAGGAGCAGACCTTGGGGCCTCAAATTTCAGCAGTGGCTTGTACAAAGGCCACATTGCCTAGTGGGCATTCTTCCAGTTGCAAGCATGACAAAATGGGTGTGGCCTGATGAATACCACTCTCGAGCCTCCATCTAGGGAATGGGATTATGAGAGTTCATAGCCACAATCCAGGCACTGTAGGAAGACGCAGCTCAGGACCAGCCAGGACTGCAGCTTGGGGGAAGGGTGTGTGACTTGGGTAGTCCCAAGAGTCAGATAGGGAGGCCTGCAATGGGAATGGTAAGTGATGTACCCACGAAGCAGGCATTGCCTACAGTTCCAGTCACCACACAGAGTCAGCTTAAGGTCCAAAATAGTTCAGTGGCTGACCATGCACCTGTTGGCTTATCTCATCCCTGGGGTAATTTATGCCCATAACGGAAATGAAGCCCTTTCTCCATGTCCAGTTCCTTCAACAGCCTGGAGGGCCACATTCAGCCTCTGGGCCTGATGTTTCCCATCCCTGTACAACAGTATCATTGCATTTTTTTCTGAAGCTCATTCCTTTCTTTACTCACCCTCACAGGAAGGTTGTCCACGGTGTCTCAATGCATGATTTACTCCTCTGCGTATGACTTCTTTGTGTAAGAATGAAACCTACCTCCAATTTTATTTCAAAAGAAAGTGTACCCCAGCTATCAGAAGTTTTAAAAAATGCTGTCATGATGTATCATCAGCAGGACAGCATCCCAGCTAGCACATTCTACAAATAATATACCTGTCGCAGAAAATGGCAACAATCACAGTAGTAGGCAAATATTTCACAGGTTGCTGAGTTCACCATTCTTCAATGAAAGGCATCAGAAAGGCTCCAGAGTGAAATTGCTGAACTAAAAATTTCCAGCAAATTTGATTCTATTCAATTATGACATAATCAAACTTGGAAGCCTATTTCATCATATAATGCCCAACTCTGAATGTTGTATGAGGCATTCAAAGTAGTATTGCAACCAGTGACTATCATTCTTAGTGGGTCACTCTATGCTCTACTTAGAAATGTGGCAGCCAATGATACCCTTTGCATTTCATGGCATTCTGGCCTCACTCTGTATTCGTCTAGCTCGAGACATTTCTCAATGGAGGAAAATAGTTCATTGGATGAAGGAGGATTTGACCTACAAAAGCTTATGCCACAGTAAATACATAAGTGTTTAAGGTGCCACAGAACTCTTTGCTGTTTTTTGTTTTGTTTTGTTTTGTTACTAGAAAATAACATGGCTATCCTTCAGGAATGTGAAACGATACTTTCTAAAGTCATTTTAGAGCAGTATTTTAATAATGCATGGCTTCTTGGGGACAAAGGGCAGGATACAAATTAAAAAATATTTTTTTGCAACCAATTTAAAGTTACAGCATTTATTAAATTAATAGGCTGAATGTTAAAGCAGTGTATTTTATTACACTTTATGAATATACTTACAGTACAATTCTATGCATGCCAACTCATGTCCATCTGCACACTGACTCCCACCTAAACTTGCATAGTATTTCACCTTTAGTCTTCCAGTGCCGGGTCTCCAGTCAGTACAATTTAAATCATGTGATAACCATATTTATTTTAGACTGGAACGGAAGTGTCCAGTAAGCAAACTGAAGTAAAGTTTCAAGGTTTTCTGGCAACCTTGGGAGTAAGTGGCTAGTAAGTGTCTTATTAGCGTCTGTACAAATCAGAAATAGCATGTACTTTAGAAGGAAATCTGTAGGATTAGTGTGGCCCATCATTTCATTGATCGATAAGAGAGCCTCTCCATGATGAGGAGCTCCTAGACTATGTGCAGTCATTGATTCACTGGTGGAATTCTGTTTACCATTGTATGTGATTGGCAAGCAACCATTCATTCAGGCCAGGCCTCTACTATGCATGACCCATGAGGCAGAACACAGTGCACCCACCATCTATCAAGCTTCAAAGTGTATTCAGTAAACCTGCAGTTTTTGTTTGTTTGTTTGTTTTAAAACATTTCTAAATGTCTAAATATTTCAAAAATCTCTAAGCAGTGTATGCAATGTACAACATAAAAGCAATATCCATTAAAACTAAAGTACAACCTCAGACCAATAAAGCAGTATGCAAAGGCAAATAAAACAGAGAATCAGGGGGTCGTGCACAGAAAACAGTGTCTTATGAGTCAGAGGACACCTGGGCAAAAAGATCAGTCTTCACAAGACATCTGAAGCAACTGATGGCAGCTGCTTCATGTCTGACAGATGGAAGGGCATCCCACAGAAAATGCCTTTTTTCAGGTCAGCACACTCTATAACATTCTGCAGGGCTTGGCGTCTTGAGTAGAATTTCCCCAGATGATCCAAGTGATCTTACAGGTCTATACAGATCTTACAGTTTTTTGCTGCTTGCCTAGATCTACACACAAAGTGGTGTCCGTCTGGTGTGCTGCATTTGACTTGTTGAGTCACAAGTTGTGCAGGCAGAGCTGAAAGTCTGATTGTTCACCGTGGGGCCATTGGCAAATATGCACAGTCACTGATGTCCCTGGCAGCATTGTGTTCCTTCACCTATTTTTTAACACGCTCCAGCATGATTAGCTTGCCAGCCATGTAGTCTGTAAGTAATAGGTTGCAATAGTGGCTGAAATTGACAAGTGCTTAGCCTAGAGCATGGATTGAATGTAATTCATATGACTCCCGAGTTAATTTCCAATACCTTTTTCATCAAGTCAGCTGGATAGATGGCTTCTAGCATCTCCTCACTTTATTGGTAAATCCCTGTGTCTTTTTTAAATTAAAAAAGAACCCTGCCATTGCCATGGATTTCTTTTTTCAAGTGACAAATAATAAAAAGGCAGGCATTTCTTCTCTTGCATGTGCTCCACCCTGTTTTCCTTAACTCCAAATGGAGTTCACTTGGTAGGAACATCGCTCATTTAGATTAGAGGCCCTTGCAGCTAACTGCAAGACCTTCAGCTGTTATTGGAGCACATTTTTCCATGTGGCTCTGTTTAAAGTGATGTTTCTATAGGGACTGCGGGGTGAAATATGGAGTTATCTGGGAGAGTAAATCTGAGAAGTTGGACAGATGGTGAAGTGTCACTGCATCCACTGAAATGCATTTCAGTTTTATATAAGGGCTGCTTTTGCTCAATTTCAGCTTGCAAAACGAAAGAAATACAATTGCTGTCAGTACATTTTTTCTTTACAGATCAATAGCTAAGTCAATATAATCATGATAGATTTTAAACAAATTCATTAACAATCTGATTTGGTGAAAAGCAGCACAAAACAAAAGAGCTATAAAAACTATTGGAAAGGAACAAAGGTTACTGCAGGAGGTCGTGGTAACATCAGCCTCATTAAAACACCCTCATGAGATGCAGAGTTGCAGGATTGTTACTTGCAGTGTGCGTGTGTGTCTGTGGGCATCTGCGTTAGCCTTTCAAGAATACACTTGAGAATGTAATAAGTGAACAAGTGAAAACATGTACAGTGGTACCTTGGTTTAAGAACAGTTCTGTTTACGAACGATTTGGTTTGCAAACTCCACAAAACCGGAGGTAGTGTTCTGGTTTGCAAACTTTACCTTGGTCTACAAACGGAATCCGAATGGTGGAAGGGCACCGGCAGTGGGAGGTCTCATTAGGGAAAGCGCACCTTGGTTTAAGAACGGCCTTGGTTTAAGAACGGACTTCCGGAACAGATTAAGTTCATAAACCGAGGTACCACTGTATAAGCAAATCTCATACAAAGATACATTAAGAAGAAGGGTTAGCCTGTGGGACATGTGGAAAGGCCCCTATTTTTTCCATTCAGCTGCACTTACCAAGTAACTAAAGCACTGAAGGCTAGTTCTCATATTTTGTAACATAAACAAGAAAGAAAAAGCACAGGGCAGATGACGAATCACAATATAAAATGGGATGGTGTATGAATTTGTTGTTGGTGATCTCTAGCACAGTGTGCTAAACAAGGAACATTGTGCCTAATTCTGGGACACAAGGAGAAAAAACACTGTGTGTTAAATATTTATTTCCATCAGATACTGTGCTTGTTGCCATCACTTTATTATTATTTTGATATTGTTGAAGGGAACAATTTAGTCCTTTCTTAGCCATTCATGCACTGTCATCAAGTAACAACTTAATTTCACCCAGTATTAACTGAGTCAAAATAAACTTTTCTGAGACATGGACAAATTGTTGGAGGCCATTTTCATTCAACCCTAAAAAACACTGTCAGGGCTTTCATTCAACGCCTCCCCCAACCCCCCATCCAATTTGTGCTTTTTAAAATATACAATAAACCACTGGAAGATAGTGTATGGAGGTATGGAGCAACACATCATCAATACACAAAATACACACAGCTCTGTGTCTCCATTCCACCTGTGCCAGGTGCAGTTTTACTATTGTTAAATGATTTCTTGAAATCAGCAATGAGCTGGAAAAGGTGAAAACCAACCCAGACAAAACAGAGTTGTTTCTAATGCATGGTCATTGTCCATGGAGAAGAAGACACATCTCCTGAATTGGGGCCCCATTCAACTAAGGAGCAATTTAGCAGCAGTGGCAGAGGAAGCCACTTGGGTGCCTGGGGCGAGGCACACCACAGGGCCTCCAGAGTCTGCCTGCCTCCTTCCACTCAGCCGCCCTACAGCTGGAGGGGGGGAGGCAGTGGGTGGACTGTTTGGGCAGCACGGAGCCTGCACGTGCCCAAGCCACCGCATCTCTCCCATGGCTTGGGCATGCTGCAGGCCCTGCGGTGAGTGCCGCCCGGCATTTTGTCATCCCCCTCAGTGGTGACACCCGGGTCAGACCGCACCCACAGCACCCCTTCCTCTGCCCCTGCTTAGCAGTTGAGAATGTTCTACACTGTGAGCGCTTACTGGATGCTCAGGTGTGGGCTGGGACTGGGACTGCTCTGTCAAGGGCTCCAAAATGAGCTCCCCAAGCTTGGTGAATATAATAGAAAATAAGATTCAATGTAGGTAAGTGTAAAATGATGTACATTGGGAAGGAAATAAATAAATCTCTCCTTCATATGTATATTGATGATGTCTGAACTCGTAACTAGCCAATAAATGATCCTGCTGTTGCATTGGAGAGTTTGGTGAAAATGAAGTCAGGGTGCAGTAGGGGTAAGAAAGATGAATTCCCTATAGTAAGAAAAATTAGGAAAGAGATTTAAAATGTGAATGCAGTACTGCTTGTTTAAAGACAGCAGTTCTTTGGACAAAAGTGCTCTGTAATTTACAGATACTAAAGTTTTCAAAATTTTGTATGCGTGCTTCACCAAAGGGCAACCTAGAACTGTGACAAGTGTAATATGGTGTTCTTTTCCACTCCGTGTATCATTGCACATTCTTCACTGATGGACTGTTGTCACACTGCCCACAGCAGTAGATCAACATGGACTGGGAGGTAGTAGCTGCAGAAGCAGACTAGGGACCAGCAACAAGAGCAGCTACTTCACGTCTTGGCAGGCTGATGCAAGGAGGAGTTGAAGGAAAACCATTCCACATATGTGCATTGCCAAAGGGATGTTTTAATTTACTTCAGAAGTGAAAAGTTACAACATTGAACAGCACAACATGTTCAAGGATGACAGAGTTTGGCTCCTCAGTCTTGCCAGCCACGCAGACTATGCAGGCGCAGGTGCAGGAAATTAAATTAATTCATCCTCAATCCCCATTTAAATTACAATAGTATCAAACAATTGTTGAATTGAAAGTCAGGGCTCATAATAAATTAGAGAATTATGGACCAACTAATTGTGAGTTTTGGCAGCACCCCAAAGTCTACAGTGTGACCACATTTGGAATACTGTGCAACATTCCTGTTGCTCTGCCTCAAAAGGACATCGTGGAAATGGAACAGAAGGAAAATCAAAACAATCAGTGGGTTGGACCACGTTATCAATAAAGAAGGGTAAAACCTTTGAGGCTTTGTTGTTTAAAGGGGGAAATATAACAAAGGGGAGGTTTCTAAAATTATGCACACTCTGGCTATGTTAGAATAAGTTCTCCCTTGGGTCATCCTATGAACATGATTAACAGTATATCTAGGACACACAAGAGAATTCACTTCATGGTGACAGCATCTGCCTTCAGTGGCTTTACAAGGGCATTTGACAAATGTATTGAAGGCAGAATTCTTAGTGGCTCTTCTGTCTACAAGGACCCTCCATGTTCAGAAGTTCTCTGTGTCTCAATACCTGTTACAGGAAAACAACAAGATGGGGTGATTGTTGCCTTCTTTTTGGCTTCTCATCCCCCTGGAGGCATTTGGGCAGCCACTCTGGGATACAGGATGCTCAGTTAGATGGATCCTTGGCCTCATCCAGCATAACTCATGTGTGCGTCATTTTTTCTCTTCCATCCAGAAGCTGTGTGAAAGGGTGCCTAGCAGATCTGCCTACAGATCTATTATTCACACCAGTGACAGACCTTGGGGTCTCAAATTTCAACAGCAACCTGTGTGACGCCAAAATTCAGCGTCCCCTGGCTTCTCATGTTCCGTTCAAAATCATAGTTGCTGCACCCTCTGCAACACCCCTGAGGTGTGGTGCCCAGTGCAACCAAACCAGTTGTGCTCCCCTAAATCCGCCTCTTCTTTACACAGCACACACTCAAGGGTCTGGAGTATATAGGCTAGATTCAACAAAACAGTTATGCTAGCATGAGCAGACACAATGAGCCCTGCTAGTGCAATGGGGCTTTCCCCCTCTCTTTTCTCTGCAGGCCCCTCATGTCCCCCAGATCAGCTCTGGGGAGTTGGACAATCTCAGGGGGAATTATTTGTTTTTTTTTTTTTTTTCAAATTCTTTTTATTATTATCCCATACATACCGATCACACACAAAGAAAAAACAACAAAAAGAAATACAAACATATAAACAAAAATACAAAAATACAAAGAATCTCCATCACGAAACAAAACACGCGAAGTTCTTATTTTCATGTTTTTTCCATAACATATTTCTTTCTTTTGGGACTTCCTTCAGCAAGGTCATAAATCATACGGAATAGATATGTAAAGTCACACGTTTCATCCCTTATATTGTTACTGTTATATTCAATTTTGTTCTCTATTTTCTTTTTCAATACCCTTAGTCTGTCACAGTACATCTCTAAAACCCCTTAACGTTATTTGTCCATCGCTAATATTTTCCAGATAGTTTACATATTTTCCCCAGTCCCTGATAAACACTTGATCTTTTATGTATCTAATCTTTCCCGTTAACTTGTCTAGCTCTGCATATTCTGTTAGTTTGCATCTCCACTCCTCTACAGTTGGGGTTTCTTCCTGTTTCCATCTTTGAGCTATTAGAGTTCTTGCTGCCGTAACCGCATAATATACCATTTTGCAGTCCTCCTTTCTTATCTCTCGTTGTAATATTCCTAATAGGAAAGTTTCTGATTTTTTTGTAAACGTGTACTTCAAAATCTTTTTCAGTTCTGTATATATCTTTTCCCAGAACAGTTTTACTTTTCCACACTCCCACCACATATGGTAGAAGGTGCCCTCTGCATCTTTACATCTCCAACACTTATTGTTCACTTTGTACATTTTTGAGAGTTTTACAGGTGTCAGATGCCACCTGTAAATCATCTTCATAACGTTTTCTTTTAGCGCCGTACATGCCGTGAAGTTCAATCCATCTCTCCATAATCTTTCCCAATCCTCATATGGTATGCTATGACCTACGTCTTTTGCCCAACGAGTCATCACTGATTTCTCCCCCTCTTCTCCTAGATTCCAGTCTAATAGCATCCTGTATGCTTTAGATATATTTTTCTCCTTACTGTTTATTATCTCCATCTGGAATTTTGAATCTTTGTCTACATACCCTCTTTCTTTGATGTCTCTGCTAAGCATCTGGTTGATCTGTTGGTGACTAAACCAGTCATTCACATATTCTCTGATCGTCTCGTAAGGTTTAATTCTCCATCTCCCATCTACTTTAGTTACTAGTTGGTTGTATGTTGCCCAGTTACCTTCCATGTTGATAGTTTTCCTGTTAATTACTTCGAGTGGTGCCAACCAGTGTGGTGTTTTTGGTTCCAATATATTTTGGTATCTTTCCCACACTTCTAATATCGGACCTCTAAAAATGTGATTGCTGAATCCCCTGTGTGCTTTCGTTTTATTTTTCCACAGGTAGGCATGCCAACCGAAGTGGTTATCGAAACCCTCTAGGTCAAGTAGCTCCGTGTTTTCTAATTTGACCCAATCTTTTAGCCAGCTTAAGCATGTCGCCTCATAGTATAACGTAAGATCTGGCAGCGCAAACCCCCCCTTTTCCTTTACATCTGTGAGTAATTTGAATTTGATTCTGGGTTTTTTGCCCTGCCATATGAACCTCGCGACTGCCCTCTGCCATTCTTTAAAGGTCTTTCTCCCCTTTATTATAGGTATAGACTGAAACAAGAACATCAGTCTTGGTAAAACATTCATCTTTATCATGTTTATTCTTCCCCATAATGATAATTTTAGTCGTCCCCATTTCTCTAAGTCTTTCCTTATCTCCTTCCATGCTGGTTCATAATTATTTTTGTAAAGGTCCATATTTTTAGATGTTATCCAAATACCAAGATATTTAACTTTCTTTGCCATCCTTATCTGCCATTGCTGTTCGATTAATTCTATTGTCTTTGGATCCACATTCTTATGTATCATTTTTGTTTTTATCTTGTTCAATTTAAATCCCGCCACCTTTCCAAATGACTCTATCTCTTTCATTATCTCTCCTATTGATATTAAAGGGTCTTCCGTCATCACCACTAGGTCATCGGCAAAGGCCTTGGTTTTATATACGTTCTTGCCTAAAGTCACACCTTTTATTTTTCCATTTTTTCTTATAGAATTTAGAAGGGTTTCTAGCACTGTTATAAATAGTAGCGGAGAGAGTGGGCATCCTTGCCTTGTGCCCTTCCTTATCTTAATCTCTTCCGTTACTGTACCATTTACAATCAGCTTGGCCTTCTGGTCTGTGTATATTGCTTTCACCCCGTTGTAAAAATCATTGCCTACTCCCATATACTCTAAGTTTCTTAACATAAAGTTCCATATTACGTTATCGAACGCCTTTTCGGCGTCGATAAACATCATTGTTACTTCTTTATTAAACCTAATAGATAGGAATTCTAACATATCCACAATATGTCTTATATTGTCTCTCATCTGCCGACCTGGCAGGAATCCCGCCTGATCCTTGTGAACGACATCTGTCAATACATTTCTTAACCTTTTTGCCAAGATTCCTGCATATATCTTATAATCTACATTTAACAGGGAGATTGGTCTATAATTTCTGACTTGAGTTAGGTCCGAGTCTTGTTTGGGTAGGAATGTAATATACGCCTCTTTCCAGGTTTCCGGGATTTCTCCTCTCTTTAGGATTATATTCATTGTCTCTTTCAGGGGTTCCACTAAGGCTGATTTCATTTCCTTATAGTAACCAGCCGTAAGCCCGTCAGGACCTGGGGCTTTTCCCCTCTTTAAATTCTTAATTATCTCCTCTATTTCCTTATTTTCGATAGGTCTGTTCAGTCTTTGTTTTCCTTCCAATGAGATTTTTTCTCCTCCTTTGTCTTTCAAAAACCTCTCTATCTTCCTTTGTCCTACCTTTTCTTGATCATTATATAGGTTACTATAAAAGCTTATAAACTCTCTCCTTATTCCTTTGGGGTCAGTTCTTTCTTCTCCCTCTACTGTTAATTTATTAACTATCCCTTGTTCTTTTCTTTTTTTAATTTGCCAGGCAAGCCATTTGCCTGGTTTATTAGCATGTTCAAAGTTTCTTTGTTTAAGTCTTTTTATGTTCCATTCCACCTCCCTGTTTATTATTGTGGCAAACTGAGTTTGAAGGATTTTTATTCTTTCCTTTGTTTCTGGGCAATTGGGTTTCTGTACTAATTTTCGTTCGTTTATCATTATTTGTCTTAAAATTTCCTCTTTATTTATTTCTCTGCTCCTATTTTTAATTACATTTTGTTGAATAAAAAATCCTCTTATGACTGCCTTGCTGGCATCCCAAACTATATTTTCTTTGGTTCCTTTACCACAATTGTCCTTAAAGTATTCCGTCAGTTTTTTCTTTGCCATTTCCACCACTTTTTGGTCGTCCAACAAGTAATCTTTTAATCGCCATCTAAAAGATCTTTTCTCACAACTATCTACTTCCATCTCTAATGGATTATGATCTGAGATTACTTTTGGCTTTATCTCAATGTATTTAATTCTTGGACATAGTTCTTTAGATATCCAGATCTGATCCAGTCGAGAAAAGGATTGGTTGGGTTCCGAATAAAAGGTAAATTGCTTTTCTAACGGGTGTCTCAAGCGCCAGATATCTACTAGACCGCAATTTTCCACCATAGAAAAAAAGGATTTTGGCAGCTTCCCTTCTTTATTTGCTCTATCTCTGAGTCTATCCATCTCAAGTGAGACCACTGCGTTCATATCTCCCATTAATATTATTTTTTGATCGGCGTATTCCATTAAATTCTCTTCTAGTTTCTTAAAGAAATCAGTTTTACTGCCATTTGGCGCATATATCCCCACTAACAGTATTTTTTCCCCCTGCCACTTGATATTAACCGCTATCATCCTCCCCTCCTCATCTTTGAACATTGTTTCAGCTTCTATCTTATTGCTGATATAAAATACCACCCCTCTTTTTTTTACCTTGTCCAGGGCTTCGTACTCGTTTCCCAACCGTTTATTAATTACCACTTTTCTATGCTTTCTGGCCACATGTGTCTCCTGGAGACAGATAACATCCAGGTTTCTCCTTTTCAAACATTGTTCAATTTTATTTCTCTTTCTTTTATCATTCATCCCGTTAACATTCCAATTCCAGATTTTTAACCCCATAGTCCGTATAATACCCTTCGTTCTTTTTTTTTAAAAATTCTTATCTATTGTATATTTTCTAAATCCTCTGTTTCCTCTTCTTCTTCCTCTTCTTCCTCCGACTCTCCCTCCCCCCCTTCCCCCCCCTCCAGCACTCTTGGTTCTCCTGGTGAGACTCTCTCCTCTCTTCCTATCTCTTGGGCTTCCGCTTTAAGTTCTTTATATTTCCTAAGGAATTTCCCGGTTTCTTCAGAATTTGTCAGCTTGTGTTTTTTTCCTCTATACGTAAATGATATCCCTTCTGGGAATTCCCACCTGAACTCAACCCTATTTTTCCTCAATGTTTGCACCAGAGATTTATAAGCATCTCTCCTTTTAAGCAATCTTATTGGGACATCTTTAAAAATAATTATATAATTCCCATCTATGTTCAGTCTCTTTTCTCTGTTCTTTTGGAGGATCCTGTCCCTCATTGCTTTATTTTCGAATGTGATCAGACAATCGCCCGGAAATTTTTTTGCTTTTATTGCGTTAACACGCATTCTAAATGCGTTTAGTATGCAAGTGGCCATTTCTTCCACAGACAGACCCATCCATTCTGCTAACTCCTTCGTCAGCTTTTCTTTAATATTCTCGTTCTGCGTCTCTGGGACTGCCCTCAGCCTCAGATTTACCTCCCTCTGCCTCAGTTCGTTCATTGCTATGATATCCTTTATCTCTTCCTGTGTCTTATATATTTCCATCACATCTGATTTAATCTTTTCTTTATCTCTTCTGACCTCTCTTATCTCTACCTTCGTCTTTTTCAAACTTTCTTCTGTATGCTGCACTCTCCTAGATATTTCTTTTATTTGGCCCTTGATTTCATTCACGGTTTCCTCCATTTTTTTATCTAATTTCCCAATTCTGCTGTCCACCAATTCTAACTTATGTTCTACATTTACTTGACTTTGCTTGATCTCTGCAAACATCTTTAGAATATCAGTCTTAAAATCTGTATCTTGTTTAGAGCCTCTCCTCTCTCCTGGTGTACCCCCATTCGTTCCCTTCTTTCCTGTATGAGACATCTTGTGATGTATGCAATCCCTTTCCCCACCGTCCCTTTCCACCCACACTTCCCTCTCGCACCCTCCCGCGTTTTCCTTACTTCCTTCCCTTGTTATAGTTTATCTCTCACCCCGTATTTTCTTCCTCTAAATCCGTATCAGTACCCTTTAGATCTATAGACATAGGTTATAAACAATAAACTGTAAACTCTTATATACCCTCCA
This sequence comes from Podarcis vaucheri, assembly GCF_965113315.1. Lineage (NCBI taxonomy): Eukaryota > Metazoa > Chordata > Lepidosauria > Squamata > Lacertidae > Podarcis > Podarcis vaucheri. Next base: position 110,393,629 of record NC_138762.1, read on the forward strand.
ATACAAAGTAGCTAGTTCTTAACAATTTCTCACACTCCTGTTTTGATCTTATTTACCGAACAATGTCTATTTGTGGTACCTATGGTAGGTCTTTTGGGTGTGGAGTGATCCCAGCAGCAGGTTGCAGTTTCCGATAGTCAATGCACCTTCTCTGGTTCACCTGCTGCTTAGTCCGGAGGTCGCGTAAATTTCGGGAAGTTTAGCGAGCAGGAAGGGAGGGGGTCAGGTGGGAAAGGTGCGAACGCCGAGGGTATCTAATTGCGGAGGGAGAGGGAAGCGTCGGGGGGAGGGAGGCGGGAGGTTTAAGCACAACTCATATTCTCTATTTTGTCCACCAACTTAACCCTCACTTCTGGTCAAAGTCTGTATTAACTCTTACCCAGTCTTTAAATTATCCTCGAAGTTCGCGTTCCAAACTCCTGTTCTCATATGCAGTTTCCAATAGAATATGTAGTCTCCTGTAGAGCGCCGACACGAGTGTCTTTATTTCCCTTTTCCTCCGCTCAGACGCTCAGACGCTGCACTCTGATTTTCAAATGGCGGCTAGGCTTCTCTTACAGTTTTTTCTCCTACACCAGTCTCACTAGTACCGAAAAAGAAACCTCCCTTCTTTGCAGCCTCCTGTTCGCCAAAAATCAAAGACCTCTACTCTCCCTCTTGCCTAGACCCTTCCGGCTTCTTTCCTTTTCCCTCGTAAGCTCTTTTCTTCCACTTCTCCCTTCGTAGCAGCGTTATTTTCTCGAGGGGGGAAACCGAAAGGGAACTGCCTCACCGCCCGGGTAAGTCACTCACTTTTCTTTGTACTGCGTTCCTGCCGTGTCTAAGTTGATTTCGACCTCCCGCTGAACTCCAATCGTCTTCTTTGTTGCTCCGAGATTTCTTGTTTTCCCTCTTAGCCACAGAGATACAATATCGGAGTCTCTTTTCTTTTTGGAGAACAAGCCGCTCTTCCTGCAAGCGCAGGGCTTCGCTTTTCCGAAGGTAAGAAAATGGCTCCCCTAGACCCGTTGGATCTTTCCGCTACTCTCGTCGCCTCTCTCGGGGTTACCTGGTAGCCGGTTTGATCCCTTTTCCGGTCATGCTGGGAACTAGACTCTTTGAACACCCTTCCAAAGAGTTTGGGGGGTCTCCGCGCCCTGGAGTCGCCCCTATCCTTCGGAATAGCTCGGGCTTCACCTCGCGGTGCAAGCCCTTGCTTGCACTGGGATCGCGGCTCGCCGGAAGTCCCAGGGGGAATTATTTGTACAGGGAAGTTAGTCTTAACCCAGTATCCAGCGCACCCATTGCTTCCTGCTTCTGTGACTGGAAGACTCTTCTTATTGGATGGACTCAAGTATTCCAAGGTCCTGCTGGAAGGCATTAAAATGGAATACCTTAACTTTTGTGGGGCTTCCCACTTCTTCTGATAGATAACACACAAACTGGTTGCTGGAACAATCCCAGGTCTAGAGGGATTGTTAACTGAAAAACACAAGTTTCTTCAGAAAAAAAGAGGGATTCTTCCTCTCCCTGTTTCATGAAATATTTGCTTCGTGGAAACATCAGTAATTCCTCTGGGTTGGGTATATATATAACAAAAATCCCTGCAAGCTACAGCAACCAGATTTGTACACAGTTAGTAAGACAATGTCTGCAAGAGGTGTTATTAGCCAAGCTACAGATCATTTCTTGCCAATGGCATTTCTTTCCAAAATAGGGAAATGTTCTTTCTTGACAAAAGAAGGGTGAATAAAAGGAAGGAAAGCAAGCAACAGTGTTTGCACTATTTTACTCACAACTCTGTTGTTCCAAATTATTTGTTCCCAGGCATTTATATACTGCTTTTGATCAAAAAAGATCACAGAGTAATTTTACAGAGGATATTGAACATTACAAGCTAATAATAGAGTGTTATGAGTGGGGAGTGGGGAGTAGGCTGGATGCCAGGACCCTTTTAACTACTGGATCCAGCAAGTGTTAAAATTTAAGTAAGGTTTCCAGTTCCTGGAACAGCCAGGCTAGTTTCCTGGAGAGGTGATGGCCTAGGTACTGGCCCATTAAGAGAACAAAGAAAGTGGCTTGGCTCTGTGCCAGGTTGCAGATGGGTGGGCCCCACCGCCCTTAACTTGCTGGTACTTAGTTAGAAAAGACAAAGGGCAGAACGGAGCTGAATCTAGAAGATGGTTGTTGGACCTGCTAGAAGCAGATGGGAGCCAGAGAGAGAGAGATGGAGATGCTTGAATCCAAGTCTGTGGAGAAGGAAGGTTCTCTTGGGTGCTAATACTGTGAACTCCTCCATTGTAGACTCAGGTTGCATGCATGCGTAAATAAGCCACATATCCTAATCAGAGCCGTAGCTAGGTGATCTTCTGCCTCTGGCAGAACCATCCAGATTGCGCCCCTTCGCCACGGACAAATTAGCTCTTCTTTCCGCCTCTCCTCCAACCCCTCCCCCTTCCACCCATTCAATTCACTCTCTATTAAAAACCATTTCTTATGAGCCAATAATACATAGTTATATTTATGGACATATTTTAGCTGATTTTGTGCCGCCCCCAATGCCTGCTCCCCTGGCGGGGGCCCACCCTCACCACCCACTAGCTATGTCCCTGATCCTAAGGACACCTCAGTCTCCACTATTCCTCATTCCAAGGAAACCGAGCTCTATGGAAGCACCTGGAAGCCCAGGAATCTTGTTCTGCTCAGAGTTTTTGGGTGGTGTGCAACTATAGTATATAAAACAATAAAACATATACACCCTTAAAGTCTGTATTAGCTAAACTGGATAAATTCTATCTTTTGTATACTATTATTTGTGCTGGGGTTTGTTAGTTTTTTAGAAAATGTACTGACTGACAGACAACATCCTTAAAATAAGATTCCACTAAAGGTGCAATCTGTAGCAAAATCTGTCAGGAGGTGTAGGGTTAGGATCCAGCAGATCTCTGGCTAAGCCGGGAGGATCCTGGCATAGCCAAGCTAAATCAGCTTAATTCCTTCATTGTCGGAGCAGCCAGAAATGCACCAACGTGTCTTCCTCACCACAGCTGAGCAGAGCCGATCTTCAACGGGTATAAGCTCTCAAAATGGGGTGCTTCAGGGGTGTGGCAAGGGAGAGGGGATTTAGGGCTGGATCCTAAGCCTGTTCAGCTCTGGAAAAAGGCTGGTATTAATCAAACACTATTTCCATCGGTTCAGCCCCACTCCTGAAAGGAGTTTTGTTCTGCTGTACTTTACACCAACTTACCTTATCCCAGCTTCTTATGTGAGTGCCTGGAGACAGTTGGAGGATGGATGGTGGCTAACAGATTGAGGTTGAATCCTGACAAGACAGAAGTACTGTTTTTGGGGGACAGGGGGCGGGCGGGTGTGGGGGACTCCCTGGTCCTGAATGGGGTAACTGTGCCCCTGAAGGACCAGGTGCGCAGCCTGGGAGTCATTTTGGACTCACAGCTGTCCATGGAGGCACAGGTTAATTTTGTGTCCAGGGCGGCTGTCTACCAGCTCCACCTGGTATGTAGAATGAGACCCTACCTGCCCACAGACTGCCTCGCCAGAGTAGTGCATGCTCTAGTTATCCCCCGCTTGGACTACTGCAATGCGCTCTATGTGGGGCTACCTTTTAAGGTGACCCAGAAACTGCAATTAATCCAGAATGCGGCAGCTAGACTGGTGACTGGGAGTGGCCGCTGGGACCACATAACACCGGTTCTGACAGATCTGCATTGGCTCCCAGTACGTTTCCGAGCACAATTCAAAGCGTTGGTGCTGACCTTTAAAGCCCTAAATGGCCTCGGTCCTGTATACCTGAAGGAGCGTCTCCATCCCCATCGTTCAGCCCGGACACTGAGGTCCAGCGCAGAGGGCCTTCTGGCGGTTCCCTCACTGCGAGAAGTCAAGTTACAGGGAACCAGGCAGAGGGCCTTCTCGGTAGTGGCGCCCGCCCTGTGGAACACCCTCCCTTCAGATGTGAAGGAAATAAGCAGCTATCCTATCTTTAAAAGACATCTGAAGGCAGCCCTGTATTGGGACGTTTTTAATATTTAATGCTCTGTTGTTTTTAACACTAGATTGGAAGCCGCCCAGAGTGGCTGGGGAAACTCAGCCAGATGGGCGGGGTATAAATAATAAATTATTATTATTTATAAGTTTGCTCCCTTGCACAAATATCACTTCACTAACACACCCACACCTCAGTCAATTTACACGTATGCACATTCAGCCACACTTCAATGACACATATGCTCATAAAGAAAAACACTCCCTCTCTCTCAACAATTATCAGACATAATAATTCCTTGGAAAAGTAGCCAGAAAGACCATCCTACAACACTGGGAGCCTAAGACTATGAGGCAAAAAACAAATGTCACCTGGGATTCTTACCAACCCCAATAGAAACTTTGCACTGACTCCACCCATCCAGGCTGAGCATCACTGAGCCTTACCTGAGCCTTACCTGAGCATCAAACAAGGTCTTCCGGAGCCCTGGCTTGTTCCCAAGTTATCAGTTAATCTTTGGTCCAGATTTCTGGCTTGCTTGTTGTCTTCTGTCCTGGTTTGTCCTTTGATCCTAACTTCCTCTCTGTTCCTGACTCCTTTTGTTTTCTTAGTCCGTCAGTTCTGGTTTATGGCTTGTCCTTGGCTCCTGGTGCTTGGCTCACCCTAGATTGCTGTCCATGACCCATTCCTGATAGGTGGAATGAAGTGCAAGTCTCCCTCTCCCACCTTGTCAGACAGAATGGGTCTTTTTAGTTAATCAATTGACACTAAATTAAAAATAATATTCCCCCCCCCAAAAAAAAATACATGAAATACATAAGTTGTGGAAGCTGGAAAGACATTCTGTTTCTTCTCTTAGCTGTATTGTGTTAAATTAGTTATATATATCAATATCTATATTATAAAATTAAAATAGCCATATATATATATATATATATATATATATATATATATATATATATATGCTTTCGTAGATTTTCACGGGTACAGGAATGCAGGTTTTGGTGTCTTCGGGTGTCTTCCCGTGTAAGAGCCCAGACACCCCAACTCTTACACGGGAAGACACCCGAAGACACCAAAACCTGCATATATATATATATATATATGTGTGTGTGTGTGTGTGTGCCCTACCTTTCTTCCATTTTATTCTTTTATTATTACCATTCTCCATTAATGAAGGATGAAAGAAAATGCATGGAAAATCATTCATAGAGGTGGAGAAAATCATTCACAGAGTGTGGGGTTTTGGTTGCACTTACCTTACTTTTGAGGTGGCTTTTTGAGTGTCCTTTTATTATACAAATCACCATCCTGTTGCATTTTGGGGTTGAAATGAGTTTCCATTCTGTCATCAGCGGGCTTTCCTGTGTGACTCATAGATTTTTTTTCATGAAAAATTTTACTTTTGAAGGTATATGTGCAGAAATATTTTTTAAAGATAAAAGTCTCAAGCACTTAATAGCTGGGCTCCTTGCTTCGCATCCTTCTGTTAAAGCCCAGAAGAAATCAGGAGGCAACTCCTTCTGTGGCCTTCGTAAAAGATTGTCGAATGTCTGCAGCCAGGGAGGCTGATGGAATGTTGAGAGGAAAGCATCAAGCAGCTGCCAACTTGGGCTCCTTGCAGTCTTAAGGTGAGCTCGACCCCACACCCACTGAATTTGTGAAAAAATCCAAGAGCACTTTGCAAAGGAGGGAGAAATTTGGAAGCTTCTTTGACAGGCAAATAAAATTTTGGAAAATTGGTGGATAGGTTTTGGCACAACCTTAAACAGAAGCACCTTGAATTTCATAAATATCTGAGTTTTTTATGCTAGCATATTCAGGATGAAGGAGAACAAACATGATGACGTGTATCCTGGAAAGTCCATATCCGTTGTTGCAAACCAATCAAGCAACTTTATGAACAGCAGATGGGGTTGCTTTTTTCATGCCCTGGGAGGCAGCAAAAAAACTGATGCAACTTAATACCTGAAGGATGGCTCTTATCGTTTCATTTCAGCTAGATGTAACCGGACATCAAATACTGAAAAAAGAAGAATGTTGAGAAACCACTGCTTTATAAAATGTTTTATATAGGCTACTTAGGTCACCTTAAGTTTCACTACTCGTCTGCTGAGATTTCCTACTCAGTCAAGATAGTGTTGCCACTGCCTCTCCAAAGCATATTTCCACAATATGCTTCCTGGGACTATTCATGCCAGCAATCACTGTGTTTAATATTGATGCTGATTTCATCTCTTCATTTTTATTAGTTTGTGCTAGTCTTAATTAGCAATCTTCAATCTCTGTCAAGGTAAGCAATTTGATATAACTTAATAAAGCAAAAGGTTCAGCTGGGAAAAGATCAAAATTTATTCTGTTTGAATGTTGCCTAAAAGTATATATTGCTTCATTCTGTTCTTAGCTGCACGAGTGGAAGGGCACTGCAGTCATTATGGGTAGTCAGAATACAGAATGACTTTATCATATAGCAATGGTGTACACTAGTCATTCTGAATGTCCAAATCTTTATCTTGCTCGCAAACATGCATTGTGTGTGTGTGTGAGTGTGTGTGTGTGTGTGTCATGGTATCCATACCAGCTAGGTTGAAATGTCTGTTTAAGATGCACAATATTTATTTTATATGTTCTCATGATGAAGCTTACTTACCATGACAGATAGTCCTACAAATATTTGAAGCAATATAGACTGATTAGTTAATAAAGTCAGTTCATAATGCACAATATATATTACATATTTATTCTGTAACAAGTTTTTGCACCTGGATAGATTGCCATACAAATATTTGAAGATATATAGACTAATTAATTCATAAGAATGCAACAGAGTTAAGAATGAGTTAAACAGAGTTAAAAATGTGTACATTGAGGCAAGCAAAGTATGAGATGAAAGCCACAACATGTTAAGGCAATTAGCAATTAACACTATGAGTTTGGAAGCACCGATAAAGAGATAAAACCACAGATCATACAGCCTTGCAGTTCAGCCCAATGGAGTTACTGAAGGCTCATTGATTGCGATATTATACTAAGAGAACTATTAGATTTTTCATGCTCTGTGAAAATGGTTGAAAGGCAAGTGGCTCACATTGAAAAGTCTGATCAATCCTTCAGAGAAAAAAGATCAATAGGCAACAGACTCAAATCGGGCATAAGATAAGAAAATGTAGAACCTGGATAAGACTGAGGCAAAGCTCCAGCTTCTTCTGTCATGGCAGCTACAATTGACATAAAAAGTCACATCCTGCAAAAGGCAAAAACTACAGTTTAATGAAAAATCATCTTGCTAAAGTATGCAGGCTGAAACAAAGGCTGCAGAGTGTGGTGGGGGAAATAAGTCTAAGTGCCGAGTTAACCAAATAAGCCCAAAACTGAGCAGCCAAAATGTTTGCGTCTACTGTTAAAATAAAATAGAATAAAGTGAAATAATAAAATAAAATAAAATCTAGCATTGAGCTGGAGAATCTTTTCCTTAAAAACAAAACAAGGAGGTGGGATGCAATTCAGGAAGAAGAAAAAAAGATCCATCGCATCCTACTAAACTTCTCATCTCCGTGGACCATGCCATAGGATTGCCCCATGAATTCTACTGTTGTGATTGGTTGAAAGTTGAAAGAAAGGCAAAAAAATTCCTACATAATGTCTTGAGAGAGAAAGAGCATAGAAGCAGAGCTGTTTCTTTAGTTATGGATAACCTCAACTACTTTAAAAAGCAGAAGTGAGCTACAGACACCTACTGGAGATACTTCATTTGATTGCTCAAGTAGAACCCAATATGTGTGCCTCTGGTACAGGCAGGGCATGACAACATCCCATCTGAAAATACTGCGGTGGCTACCAGGAAGAGCTGGATATAGGGTGTTACATAGTTCTGAAATGTATAATCCCATATAATACAGAAAATCACCAACAGAAACAGCCCCCCACTGTCCTTATTGCTTTCCTTCAGCACCATGTAATGGTGCATGGGTTTCAACTGCATATTGTAAGCTGCCCTGTGATCTTTGGCTGAAGGGTGGTATAGAAAGTTTAATAATAATAATAATAATAATAATAATAATAATAATTGCTGCATAAAGACTGTAAATAGACTTTGTCTCTCTCCAAAGAGATATCCATGTGTAGAAATAAAAAGGACCAGGAAGGAGCAAAGCAGGTGCAAGCTCCTCTCCTGGATCTCATGCGTCTGTGGGGTTCTGGCAAGCCATAGTTTGGTTTACCATGACATGGAAATGAGGAGATTGTATTTTATGTAGTTCTCAAGAAGAAATTGCTCAACAGCAGAACTTCAGTGATATGAAAAAAAGAAAAGCATCATTCAATGAGAGAAAATGTGAATTGATAAATATGATTTTTTTAGAATTGTATGGATATATGCTTTGTAAAAACAGGGTCTTAACAGATCCAATGAATATAATGAGCTGTTCAAACAGCAAATGCACCAAGAAGTGTATGCAAGATTAGAAGCCTACTGAGACTAATCAACTGTGTCTCAAAATTCAGATGGGGGAAAATACTTTTGCAATCTCAAACATATTCAAAGCAGACAATGGCCTGCCTTTTCAAACATTGGAATTTGCAAAGTGAGAGAATCATGCTGGACTTTCTCACAGGAATAGCAAGAGGAACCATAAGAATCACTGAGGAAAAAAAGAGCCTTAGTAATGGAGAATGGTAGGGGAACCTGGAGGCAAGAAATATTTGCGTGTAGCAACAGTCCAACTGCAGAGCACAAGTGGTCAATAGAAACAGTCCTATCTCATTACCAAGGTAGTCTCCTGCAAGTCACGATTGCTCTGACTTCAGAGAAACAAATGGCAAAATGAAATTTTAAAATAAAACTATGAAGTTAGAAAGTACAATGCAAAGCAGTTTATCAGGAGGAAATAAGGAAACTTGTTGCTAGTGGGGGGAAAAGAAAACTCTACTCTCTTTAATGCATTTAAATGAAAATAATAGAAACTAAAGGATTGTGTGCTACCTAGCACAATGTAGATGAACCAAACTCTATGTTAACAATGTTTGGAATGGGTGTCTGGATATATCTATTTTTATTTTTAGTTTGGGTGGGGTTCCTATAAAAGGCATCAGCCAATGTTTAACATATTTGATGACTGGGTATTTCACACATACACAAAACAAATATTATGGCACATTTTTGAAAATGTGGTTACAAAGCTCATGTCGCTTCACAGTAATTGCCATGAATTATACAGTGAAGGTCCTGAAAGATGCCTTGTGCGATGCTGCTTCTTTTGTGCAATGACTGACTGCAAATGATTGCATGCTTGCAAATATATGTACAGACAAAGATACACTGGAATCTTCAAATATTCATTAGCACTACATAATTGACAAATTTGCTTCACAAACTGTGGTGCATTAATAATGTGGTGTTTTGCAGACATATTTGATACAAGTCACGATTGCAAGACAAACTCACATTAAAAAATTCTATCAGAAGAGCTCGCCTGCCCTCAAAGGTGGCATAAAACCTCTTCTGTATTTACCCAAATGTATGTAATGCTTTGCATCTATCTAAATATATTAGATGAGTAAGAGTTTTCTTTCTGGGGCTTATTCTGTGGTGATTTGTTTCAAAGGCTGGTAGTTTGCTTAAAAATTCAACAGTTCACTCTTGTTTGGCTTCCTGTATACCACATCAGTCTGGCTTCCTGTATACCAGAGTTTAGGGTGGAGGAGAAGAAGTTGATGGGTAGCCATTCAAGAATCTGGAATGGTTACATGAGAACCCTTGATAGGGCACCTAGCAAATTCAGCAAATGATATGCAAATTATGTCACTATATAAGAAAGGTCTCAAAATTATAGTAAATATTCAATTTTAAGAATAGAGGCTCACAGAGATTAATTGATTTAATAGTGGTAGCACAAGTCTTTCTCAGTGATGGAATGGGAATTAGATGAATACAACAAACACAATGCTATCCTTCATGATACTTACTCCTCTTCCTGTGATTAGTATGCCCTCTATAAAGACATATCTCAAAATAATACAGAAACACTGTGGAGGGGGAGTAAAGCAATGATTTCTGTAGCTTTAAAACACACTTGACTGAATAGTTTTTATACAACAGCTTTGCAATAGTTCTGCTGAATATACACCCCTATATACTTCAAGTATTAAACAAAATCCTTTTGACGTCTTCCTCACCTTTTCTCTAAACTAAAATGCTGCTCATGCTGTAACCTTTCCTCACAGAAGGGCCTCTCCATCCCATTTAGCAGTTTGGCGGCCCTTTTCTGAACCCTTTCCAACTCTACAACAGCCCTTTGGAGCTGAGGTGATCAGGAATGTATACAGCATTCCAAGTGCAGTTGCCCCATAGTTTTGTATAACGCCCTTATGGTAGTGGCAGTTTTATTTTCAGTTGCTTTCCTGATAATCCCGAGCATACTACTGTAGCACCCTGCTTGTGGTTAACGCTTAGCTGGAATGAAATATTCAACGCAGCAATAGAGAAATTAAAATAATAATTTATTTGTCAGACAAATAAATGATAGGGACAGTGGTATATGGTTACCAAAGCTCTGCCTGCCTCCAGCCCTGATGGCCAGCACTTATATTTCCTCATCCCAGCCCCCTTGCTCCTCCTTTGGCTGCCTCTGTCCAATCAGCCTGGTTGAAATTCCTATTGGCTGTTTGCTAGAACCAATCATAAAAGATACACCCATTTCCTATTACCTTTTATGGGAGACAAAGAGCTATATTTCCTTCTATCCATAAATGGCGGACAAGCAGCCATATATCTTACATTTGACTTGACCAGGCACCTTAATTACCAGATCACCTTTTGCCCCTGTTGCCCCTGCATTCCAAAACAAATGGCTAAAACAAATGGCTCATGGTATTATTTTCTGTTAAACAATAAATCTTACTATTTACCAACTCTTAATTAGTGTTTTTGCAGCTTGATTGTATTCTGTAATATGTAGGGTCAGTGTAACATTTGCTCCCAGCCTGTAATTTCCTTTTACAACTTTGAGAAACTTGTCTCCTGCTACTGCTATAAATCAGGGGGCCCCTTGTTCGGGAGAGCAGGAAGATAAACAACTGCCAAAGTACTTAGCCAGCTGGTTTCTGCCTGGCATGAAACATACAAACATATGCAAATATATATTTAAGCTCATTTTAAAATACAGGTCTTGATCAGATGCCTCACTACCTATGTTCCTTTTTCACAGATGCCACACACGGCATTGGCATATTCATCAAGCTGTTCACTATGACTCCAATGTCTTGTTCCTGATCAGGTACCACCAGTTCAGACCCCACAAATGTGTGGGAGAAATAATTTTTTGTTGCCCTGACATGCAAACACTTTTTTTTACATTGAATTGCCTTTGTCAATTTACTGCCCATTCACTCAGCCTGGAGAGATCCATTTTATCTTCAGAACAGCCCTGTGAGGCAGGTTAAGCTGAGAGACTGTGACTGGCCAAAGGTCATCCTGTGAGCTTCACAGCTGAGTGGGAATTCAAACCCTTGCTTTAGCAGAGTTTAGTCCAACACTCTAGCCACTACACCACACTGCACTCTCGCTTTAGCAAGGCTTGTTTTTCTATATGCTTATTTTATCTTTAACAATACTTTCTACCAGTTTTCCCAGCACAGATGTTAAGCTAACTGGACTGTAATTTCCAGAATCTTCCTTGAATCCCTTTTTAAAAATCAGTGTTACATTAGCCACTTTGCAGTCATTGGATCTGAGGGATGTTCTGAGTGCTAAGCTACATATTTTTTGTTAGAAGACCAGCAATTTCACACTTCTGTTCTCTTGGGTGGGTGCTATGCTGATCCAGCAATTTGACAGTTTTTGTTTTGTCTATTAGGCCGGCCTTGAACTGCATCTCTTCTCACAGCTTTCTGTTTTGACTCCTCAGACTCGCTTCCTTCAAAAGTGAGTTCATACACTGTGATATGCCCTATAATATCTTCTCCTGTGAAGACAGACGTAAATAATTCTGACCTCAGTTTACAGGTGTTGTCAAGCAGAACTTGTGGGTGAGACGCCTGAACCTTGCTAGGATGTGGCATTTCATGTGGCAGGTGCACAGAAGTCAAAAAACCCCGGCCTCTGGGCAATTTACTTATCCCTGAAAGCAAATGCATGGCCATTCTGGTCAGTTTCAGCTCTTCTTCCGTTGGAAAGAAACTCCTTACTTTTATAAGGTCATATACATGGCAGTTATTTTCACAGCTCTTCTGCTGTGTGGGAATAGATGCCCCCCCTTTAGACTTCTGAATAAGTTTTGGGTTCATAAATACTTCCACAATCTTTTATGCACTGAAATGAAAGGGAGGTTTGCCACTGAATTAATATCAGCAGGAGAAAGCCATTAAATGAGCTCTCCTTTGCTTTGCTTGAAGCTTTTGAAACAAACCGAAAGCCCTGATCTTGTTCTCTGCTGGAAATGACAATATCGCACCGTTAAAGCTATGATTTTTCTCCTGTATTGATTCAAATAAGTAGTAAAAAAATGTCAAGGACTGCAGGAATACAAATCTGAACACATGCATGCAAGAATTTAAGGGTGAAAAACTCAATGGAACACTTATAAAAACTAGACTTGGAAATTCAGGTGTCTTTAGAAATGAACTGCAGGAAACCTGAGCTTTCTGAAAAATGTCTTCTTGTAATCTGGTCTGCAACAATGGTGCAAATGACTTATTGCTAGTGATGCTGACTAGCTAGGACAGCATTATGTGCTCTCCTCTGGAAGCTTGTTTTGTGCAGCTATTACGGCTGCAGTTCAAAGCACATTTATGTGAGAGCAAGCTCCATGATAGTAGACAAGACTCCCCTTTGCGTAAACATACACAGGATAACAAACTCCTTTAGTTAAGAATATAAGATATACAACCTCTGGCTTGACTTTTGTTGGTCAGATGTTTGTTTGTTTGTTAAAAGTATTTATATATTGCCATATAATAGAATATCAGGGTGGTGTCCAATGTTAAAACATAGGTCACCATTAAAATATATATAAAATACAAATAGTCTTTAAGGTGGTTGGCTAATGAAAAATAAGAATGAAATGTTACCCTTTTCATGTCTAGACTTGGCTCAGAAACACCTACTTGTGGCTGCTGCCTTCTTTGTTTGCTTCATGTAGGATCCTACTTAAAAGAGCGGAAACATACACAAATCTGGTGATAACCTGTAAAGGAGTGGCATTATATATGGTAGCAATAATAATGACTGCATGAAGAGTTTCCTTCTGGGCAAAGAAACATGGGAGAAAAGCAATCATAAATCCAATGGGGAAGGAAACAGAGTCTCTTCCATGCAAGTCGACCAAATGCCTCCTTCCCTCCCTCTCTCTTTTGGCCACGTTGCCACAGAACAACAGTCTCTGAAGGCTATCAGTACAATCAATTTAGCAAAATCAATTTACTAAAGGAAAGGAGGAGACTTCGGAACATATCCTACCCCACTTTGAGAATCACAGGATGGTAACAATTGATACCCTACTGATCTAAAGTGTATGAAACAGAATAGGTATTGTTCCATCAATTACTTGGCCCATACTGAAAAGACAACATGAAAGTCTGAGTTCTTCTTCCTTGATCATTACAAAAAGTCCTTGCAGCTTACTCAGGAACACCTTGTGTATCTCTGCCTTCAGCTGCTGCTGCTTTCGGAACAAGTCAATACTGATAACATGCATCCCGGAGGAAATAGGGCTTAATTTCTCCCCCCGTTTAGCTTTTTCAAAGTCAGAGTATAAGACAATGAAATATATATGGCAGAAAGAGAAACTTTCTGTGCTGTTTTTAGACTTTACCCCACAATTTGATAATCATTCAAAATCAAGAATGGGCGGGTTATAAATAAATTATTATGTTGTTGTTGTTGTTGTTGTGGTAGTGGTGGTGTGTTTATACACACACAGGGAGGAAAAGGGGGGAGGATGCCATTCTGTATCAATTCTATTTAATTCCTTACATTTTTAGGCCACTCTTCGGGGCACCACAGTTCAAGAAGGACACTGACAAACTGGAACGTGTCCAGAGGAGGGCAACCAAAATGGTCAAAGGCCTGGAAACGATGCCTTATGAGGAATGGCTAAGGGAGCTGGGCATGTTTAGCCTGGAGAAGAGGAGGTTGAGGGGTGATATGATAGCCATGTTCAAATATATAAAAGGATGTCACATAGAGGAGGGAGAAAGGTTGTTTTCTGCTGCTCCGGAGAAGCAGACACGGAGCAATGGATCCCAACTACAAGAAAGAAGATTCCACCTAAACATTAGGAAGAACTTCCTGACAGTAAGAGCTGTTTGACAGTGGAATTTGCTGCCAAGGAGTGTGGTGGAGTCTCCTACTTTGGAGGTCTTTAAGCAAAGGCTTGACAACCATATGTCAGGAGTGCTCTGATGGTGTTTCCTGCTTGGCAGGGGGTTGGACTCAATGGCCCTTGTGGTCTCTTCCAACTCTATGATTCTATGATTCTTCCTCCAAAGAGCTCAGGGCAATGTACAAAGCTCCCCACCCACCACACATCATATTCCCAAATAGGGATGGCAGAGAAATTCAGTTCAACTTGCATTTCAAGGTAAGGTAACCTTCTTAGAAATTTTCATAACAATAAAGAGCCCCCAATACAGGCACCCTTCCCATATGGCACTTCTTGGCCAGCTGGACTGCCTGGGCCACAACAAGGTTCCTCGGGTGTTCTGTTCCCGCTTGAGTTTCTCCACCTCATGCTGAGCGCTACAATGAGGCTGAGAGAAGGCATCTCTCCAGTAACTCTCTGGGTCAGCTTGCTATTCCTGGCAGGGATGAGGATGGGGAGAGAGATTTGATTCAGTTCTCATGTAAAGGCAAAAGTAGCTAATTCACACTATCCAATACCACAAGCAAACTAAAGCACTGTTTTCTTTGAAACCTACACTTTTCCATTTTTTTCAGTGCAGTTTTTATACTTTACTTCAGTGTTGTTTTTTCTGGGGAGACACAGGGGGATGCATAACCCCCTAATTTTTTTTGAATCTTTGTACTTTTGTCCATTTACTGTATTTTTTTTCCCTATTTGAAGTATAAAATGGTGATTTTCTTGAGTCAAAATGAGAGTACCCCTAAACATTTTTTTAAGAAAAAAAGCACTGCTTTACTCTGTACTTCAGTCAAGTATGTATAAACATATAAGTATTAGTGAAAATAGCATAGACAAATGAACAGTAGTTTGGAAAATCACTATGCAAATATGTTTATATTGGGCAAAATTGCCTAGAAATGCATATATTAGGCTAAAATGCCCAAGCCTAGAGAGACCTGTGTCTAGTAGCGCACCCTTCCATTCCTTTCTTTGTGGCTCATTTTTTTCATCTGTTAAATCATAACACTTTGTGATAGATATGCCTATATCTCTACCTACCTATTTACACGCAAAGTAATTTCATACTTGCCTTTTCCCTCCCAGACAAACCTATAAGGACACTTTTCCAATAAGATGAAGAGAACTTTATTGCCTTGAGTGCTGCACTTGATAGCTAACAGAGCACAGCCAAGGAAGCCCAATGGGACCCTTAACACTGAAGGTTTGAACAAGTGACGGATCTCATGATACCGTATTCCCTCTAGCTGTTGAAACTGCCTTCTACAATAGTTTAAAAGGCTATTTTGTAGTGCTCCAAGCTTTAATTGGTTTGAAATTGGTCTCCACTGACTAATCAACTAAAGCTTTAGTTGATTAATTTAGTGGGAGCAATTCTTACTGGGGAAGTTTTGGCTGGCAGGCGTGAGAGCTAAGGGCACACCTTCTTTTAAAGACAGTTTGGCTTTGCTGTATTAGTGGAGGGGAAGAAAATGTTAAATATGGCTTTTTATTAATTGCTAGATCATGTATATTATATTGTTGGTTTCTGATTAATATCACCTCATTTTTAATTGAAGACGCAAATTAGCTGTTTCAATGGAGGTGTAGAAATTTTCCTCCAATAAGGCAAGGATATTAATCTTTCTTTCCTAACTATTAATCTTTTTTTCCAGGCTTCTTTGGGTGCTTTTTCCAGCTGCTGCTGTGTTGGCACCTGGTTCCCCCCCCCCCCCGCCTGCATTACACACATGGGGCCCTGATGAGTAAGGATGAAAAAGTCCTGTTTACATGTGTAGTGTGCATGATGTCAAATGCATGATGGACTGTAGCAGTTTTATACTCATTTAACCACACCTCTGGCACCTATGTGCCTGGGATGACTGTGCATGCTCTTCCCAGGATTCCCCTTCATGCAGGGAGCCCTCCACACATACCTATGCATTCATAGAGGCTCCCTTCACACTGAACATGCAACCACCAGGCTATGAGGCTGGTGCGCACTCTGGCCTGCAGGCTAGTGAAGGTCCTTCCCCTGCTCCCCTCGTGCATTCGGTATCCATGCTTACCAAACACACCCAATGGGCTACGGCAAGTGTAATGCAGGCATCAAAACTTTACACCACTAAAAAGATTTCACTACATGCTGATGTCACTGAGGACAAATTAGAACAACTATGTACAAGGAGCTGGTGTTGAGCAGGCCAGTGTGAGTTAAGCTGGTGTAAAGTTACACCAGATCCAAACCCCATTCAGCCTCCCAGCCATCTAGCTCCATGTTATCTATACTAACCAGAGTGACTTCCCAGATTTTCAGAATTTCTCTGTTCCTGGCTGGAGATGTCAGGGTTGGAAATGGGAAAGTATTCCACAAATGGGGAGCTGCCACAGGCAAGGCCTGTTCCCATGTTGCCTCCCTGCGGGCTTCTCATGGACAAGGCACATGGAGAAGGGCCTGAGATGATGATCTGGGTTCAGCTTAGTTCATATGGGGAGTGTCACAGACTAG
Source organism: Podarcis vaucheri (assembly GCF_965113315.1). NCBI lineage: Eukaryota > Metazoa > Chordata > Lepidosauria > Squamata > Lacertidae > Podarcis > Podarcis vaucheri. The sequence continues at coordinate 110,410,454 of NC_138762.1, forward strand.
TTTGACACAGAGGAATGGTGGGAGGAACCAGCTGGTAAACCCTCCCAGGGAAGAAAGCTCAGAGCCTGGGGGTGGGGTGGGTTGGGGATGCAGGAGAAAAGGGAGAAGTCTGGGAGGAGGAGGAGGTGTCAGAAACTGAAGAGGTAACAGGGCTTGGTGAGCTGGGAGAGTCTGTGGCAGAGAGAAGTCCAGAATCAGAGGCAGAGGCTGAAGAAGCAAGTCAGTGGGAGTAGGGAAGCCCAGAGGCAGAGATGAGTCAGGCTGGTGCAGAACCACAGGTGTCTCCTTTCCGTGTATTACAAGACCCACCCCCCTCCCACTCTGGTCTCCCAGAACCAGAAGAGGCATGAAGGAGAGGCTGCCTTTGCATGGGTGGAGTCTCCAATTGCTTAGAAAAAGCCCCAACTTAGATGGCTGTGGGGAGGGAGGGACTTTCAGTCTTGGCGACTGATTCATGGCACAAGACCTACCAGGGATGAGCTGCTGTGCTAATTAGGGCTGACACTCTGCCGAGTCTGTGCCAATCATGTTCTTTCTAATAAAGAGTTAACTCCCACATGAATGCTGGCTCGCTCCCACAGAGAGAGGCAGTCCTTGAGGTATTGCAGCCCTGAGTCATTTAAGGTATTCCAGGTCAAAGCCAAGACCTCAAAGAAGCCCAGGAACTAATTGGCAGCCTGTGCAGTTGGGCCAGGATTGGTGTAAGATGCCCAAATTGTCTTGCTCTGGTGAGCAGCCTGGCTGCCAAATGCTGCACCAGTTGAGGTTTCAGAGGCAGCCCCACATGTAACATATTGCAGTAATCTAACATAGAGCCTTCTAGAGCACAGACAACAGAATGTAGGCTATCCCTGTCCAGATAGGGGCACAACTGGACCACCAGCCAAAGCGGATGGAAGGCACTTCACACCATCGAGGAGACCTGAGTTTCAAGCAACAGCAATGGATCCGGAAGCATCCCCACTGCTTCAGAGGGAGTGTGACTCCATCAAGACTGTCCCTGTTTTCTAAGGAAATGTGGAGGGTATGCAAGAGCAGGCAACCTTGCACCCATACAGCCCACTAACAGTGTCTGAGTGTTATCTGTAGTAGATAGGTAGCCGTGTTGGTCTGCCATAGTCAAAATAAAAAAATTCCTTCCAGTAGCACCTTAAAGACCAACTAAGTTAGTTCTTGGTATGAGCTTTCGTGTGCATTAGTTCTTGGTATGAGCTTTCGTGTGCATTAGTTCTTGGTATGAGCTTTCGTGTGCATTAGTTCTTGGTATGAGCTTTCGTGTGTATCTGAAGAAGTGTGCATGCACACGAAAGCTCATACCAAGAACTAACTTAGTTGGTCTTTAAGGTGCTACTGGAAGGAATTTTTTTATTTTGAGTGTTATCTGGATTGAACTTCAGTTTGTTGGCTCTCATCCAGTCCATTAGCGAGGCAAGACAATGGTCCAGCACATCCACTGCCCCACCTGTAAATGTAAAGGAGAATTAGAGCTGGGTGTTTTCAGGTAGATGTTAAGCAGTGTGGGGGATAAATTTAAGCCCACATTGAAGGCTCCATGGGGCCAAAGAGCACCCCTCAAGCATCACCCTCTGGAAACCACCATCCAATGAGACTGGAAGCACCACAAAGTGGTGCCACCCAACCCCAACTTGGAGCATATGCATAAGGTCATGCGCTCTATCTTCTGTTAGATCTCAGGAAGCAGGGCTGGGAAATCACTGCAAGGCAGCATCAACAGCATTGGAGCTACGTTGGGATTGCAATCAGGTGAACTATAGATCACTGGAAATCTCATGCTTTGCAAGCAGGAGATCCCAGGTCTAGTAGCTTGCAACTCCAATTAAAGCACATCACAGGCAGCACAGAGCCGAGACCAGGGAGAGCTGATGCCTGTCAGAAGAGACCAAACTATTATAAAACAGTTTTGTCTGCTCTGGTACATCTTATCTTCATTTCCATGTGGCTTGGGTAGGAGAACATTCCCATGGGTTGTGCCTACAGAGAGATGGTGGTTGCCCCTCTGCCACCTTTAATGGTGCCCCAAATATGCTGTCAGAGGCAGTTGTTTGCTGCATGGTAAGGCTGACTTTTCGTTTATTTCCTTGCTACCTGTCCTTCTCTCTTATTATGCCTATTGCAGTTTCTTGGCATGTGATCGTGTGAAATGCCCTTAAGCTATGAATCCTGCTTTGTATATCCGGTGAGAATATATTATTTTGTAGATTCATTGTGGAAATAATCAACTCCGCAGCATACAATGTGACAATAGACTTTGTTGCTTGCGGTGAATTGCAAAATGTTTATGATATTGTTACCGACATACCTGTCTTAAGCTGCTGTAGCCTTTCATTCTCCACATAGTTTGTTCGCTATGCCAGGCTTTGTTTTTCTGACAATTCAACTGAAAACCTTGTTTCTGGCATAAACAATAAAACATTTGAATAAGATTTTTTTTGAAAAAACCCGTATGCATATATTAGTCATTAAACATCGCACTTGCAGCATCTAACAAATGCAGCAGCTAAAAATGTAAAACAAACAAGCTGGCTATAGAAGAGACCATGCGGTCTCTATGTGTGTTCTTTGTGGATTATGAAAGAATCCCTCCATGTCCTGCCTATGGATATATTACTCCCAATGAAACAGTCAGTGAAAGAATATCTACATGTACTCTGATAGATGGAGGAGGAAGGACTTGAAAAAAGAGCAGCACTCAAAGCCAATACAGCCGCAAAGGATGAGATTTGACCTGAGGAATCAACATCACTGTCTACTACACAACAGGATAGAACTGCCTTGCAAACAACAATCAAGTACATTGAGACTGAAATCCTTTATGCCCTTAAGCAAAGAGTGTGTTCAATTGGGCTGACTAGATGAGTAGATGATTGAACTGTTAGTAAATTAATTGATTTAGCCGATGCTAGTCAAGGATGGGTTCCTGTGCTGGTACCGGAGGTCCTTCATCCAGTTCCTATTATAATCTCAAGAGGATGGGGACAATCAAAAGTTCTGCTGCAGTGTTATCTGGCTGCCTTATAGTCATGTTGGTCTCACTAAAGTTGAACATAGAACTGGTCAGACGGAATATTTTATTGGGATAGCCGCTACGTTAAAAATGTTGTGAGTTTAATGTAACTGAGCAGGCAACCTCATGCAGTTCATGGATGGAACTTGGTTCTCTAAACCAAAAAATGCTGTCTTTTCTTCTCCTACCTAGGGATTAATGCCAAAGGGTCAGAAAGTTCTACAATACTTGCAATTCACATTCTGCAGTTTATTGTGTATCTCTCAGCTGTGTAATCAGAGAAGCAATCAGAAGCAACCCCGCGCCCTTGGTCACAGGAATTTGTAAGAGTTCAGGCCTTTCTTTAATCCATGGAAACGGCTCAGAGCAAGAGCTTCGGACGTGACATTGACATGGAGGAACAGGGAACAGGGGGCTCTGGGGCTTCTTGCTCCACTCACAGCATCAGGACATTCACAGCTGTTCTAACAGTGTAACCCTGTAAGTGTTAGCTGAGAGGTAAGTCCCATTGAGTTTAATGGATCTTACTTCCAGGTAAATGGGTGCAGGGCTACAAGCATAAAACACTCTGATTAGGGAATAAGCCCTTAAAGAAACTATGTATAAGATTATACTGTAAAACCCAAATGCCCCCCCCCCAGTAATTTGCATTGTGTGAATCCATATATCCTAGTCGATCCTTCTCTTACTTCATTGTAATTTATTTTAAACATACACAGCTTCATCTGTTTTCTCTGCTGCTGCGTTTTATTTTACCCCATTCATATTGTTGGACAGTGCTATTATAAGGCACTGTTATAGGTTTCAAGGCTTCAGTCTGAGATCATTTTATACTACAACACTATCCCACAATCCTTAATATATGTTCCAAGATACACAGAGCGATAGTGTTGGCTGCACTATTATTTATGCTCCAACATCTAGTTGGTGGACTAAGCATAGTTTGTACTGTGTAAATATTGATTAAACGTAAGGTATGTCAACTGCTACTACTGAAGTAATTTAAAGTGTGTAGCTGCTGAAATACATCAGTGGCCAATCTGAACAGAAAATAGAAAGGGGCAGAATGATAAGCAAATGACCAGCCAGTATAATGTTCTTCTTACATTTAGGGTTAGCAGTTTAGTGGGTGCCACATCAGCAAAAAACCCCAAATAATTAATTGAGAGTCACATTAACAAAATAGTAATTCAATTTGCACTTGCACAAATGACTAACGGTCCAATCTTATACATGTCTACTCAGAAGTAATATCCAGGTTAGTGGGTATAGGATTGCATCCTGCAGCTGCTTTCACTGATTAAATATTACAAGGAATAAATAATAATTAATTATTATAGAAGTTAATTTAAGCTTCTTCTAATGAAAGCTTATCACCAATGCATTAATTTCTGCTTTGCTTCTTTGGTGTTTCAGATTTCTGCTTGAGTTTGAAAAGTAGCAACATCTACTACAAATATTTGGGTTTATTTGGAACATTTAAGCCCATCTGAGCTGAACTTGCTTCAGTTCTCATGGCTGTGTTTTTTAAAAACCAAACAAAGAAAGAAAAAATATTATTTTTATGGTAGAGAATGGTGGTTCCTTGTTTTCTGTAATTGATCTCCCTCTTTTGTAACTGCCTCCCTCTTTATGAGTGCAAGGTTGTACCCGAGCATAAGGAGGTGGGGGGGGGGTTGATTTCATTTGCATTTTGATGAAAATGTGCATAATTTGTACTTTCCGAAACAACATGCAGACTGCAATGCAGTGGTCCTGCAAAATTTGTAGCCCTCTGATTTTTGTGATATAGTTCTCCAACTGAAAAAAGTGTAAAAATGATTATATTGGAGGAAAGTGTGCATTAAAGTGCCTACATTATAGGGGTGTGCAAAAGATTTATCAGAACTGAACCACTCTGGACAGTTTCAGAGCAGGACTGGTGAGAGTAGCTGTAGCCAGGCAGAACCTTGAAATTCCAGTGGAAGGGCTTGGATGGCTAAATTTTTCTACTTCTAATTTAGAAATTCAGTATTCCTAGTCTAGCAATTTATTATTCATTGCATGTATTCAGTTGTATAAGAAACAAAATCCGAAGACCAAGTTCTTGACTAATCTCTGTTTCATTTTAAGACAAGTGACTATGTAAGCAACACCCAGTGACAGGGATCTCAGATATGCAAGGCTGGTGGTGCAGTATTGTTTCCCCTAGCAACCACCCGGGCTTCCTTACGAATGCTTGCTTCATACTTTGCAAGTCTTGATTTGGATAAATGGACAGTTTTTTATATTGTAATGATCAGTTGTAACAGAGAGGTCAGGGGCAAGGCAATAGTTCACTCACAGAATGGCCAGCTGTTTGGCAGGTCTACAGGGAAGCAAGGACGAGAGATGTAAGAACAATCAAATCATTGTGTTAGTGCCTGCTGTGAATAGATTATATGACAGAGTCTGACGTGGATCAGGGGCATGAGTAAAATAAGATAACATTTCAGAAAGTAGAGGGGACCCTGATTATTTTCTCCTGCAAGTCAGCTGACTTGATTTGGCATCTAGATCTAGGAAAGCCTGACATAGTTTGTGAAAATGTGGAATGTATTCATTTTGAACCATGAGATAAAAGCTTTCTAAGATCAGACAATCAGAAACTCATTCTGCACTGCCAATTAAACATAATCAATCCATGCTGAAATGAATTACTACAACGTTGTGTAATGGAAATGTGGAATACCTTTGTGCTGCAAAGAGTTAGTGGTGTACATCAATGGCTCCTCTCATGCCCAGACCCGCTCTCTGGGGTCTGTGACATCTGCATGATGTCATCTTCATCAATATGCCATCCCAGCCCCTTTAATCCAGATTTCCTGCTTCCACTATTAGGCTTACAATCAAAAGAATAAATCTGGATTAAATTGGGGGGGGGGGAATAATATGATGACAACAATATAATTTGGATACTGTTGAAAACTTGCATGCACGATGTCAGGGAACTGCTCAGAGGCGAGAAATAGAAGGGCAGCTGGGTTACAGGGAGCCTCCAAAAATCTTGCGAAGCAGTTCCTCTTCCATCGAGGAGGAGAGCCCCACCTCCAGTGGAGAAGAGGTGCAAGGACCAGAGGATGCTAGGGAGAGCCTTAACACTGCTCCTGAGCAAGCCGGAGAGGAGGGAAGCACGCCCCTGCCACCACTCATCCTGCGCAGTAGTCTGAGGCGCAGAGAGGGGCGGAAACGGTTGGGGGGTAATGAAACTTTTATGTTGGGGGAGGTACAATAAAAGACCACTCCCGGATTCTGCTAGCGACTGAGCCAGACATGGGCTTCGGGACTCTTCACTGTAAATAGTTTTGCACCAAAATAAAGCCTGTAAAACACAGGTCGGAGTCCTGCCTGGTTACTCTTGAGCAACCACAACAGCACCTGACATACGAGCAGTAGTGAGTCTACAATAAATAAGCATGGTGGCAGTTCATCCTGGCCCCTGAGGAGGACATTTTAGGTGAGAGCCATAGATGACAGCTAAATATCTTAGGCTCAGCATGCTTCTTGCATAGCCCCAAGACAATTTATGTTGTGGATAGTGATATTGTAGCCATTTTGTAGTATGTAGCAAAAGTGATTTGATATCAGGTGTGTTCTCAACAGGGAATGGAAACTAATCCTCATTCTCTCAAAAGAGAACCTTGTGCCATATTCCTATATGCAAGTATTCACACTTTACATTTTTTAAGAGTAAATTTAAATGTAAAGTGTGAAGATGAGACTCTTAAGATGATCAGCAAGGGATCTTGAGTGTTCAACTTATACCTATACATCTAGATCTATAGAGAGCATGTCAAATGAAGCCCAAATGCAGCTCAATGAAGTGTGGCAGGCATTTTCAATGATTTCTGGTTAACTATTTTTGATTCAATATTCTTTAAAGTTCTGTTTAGAGATGTTTTCATATAGCTTTCTGAAATACCAAAAAACAAAAAATAAAGAGGGAAGGTCAAATTTACTTTAGATGCAGGAGGTGACTCCACTGGAAGAGACACACACTTGCTTCATGGAAGGATTTGTTATTTTGCCAGGGAAACTGTGTATATCTAGGACTCTGCTTAAGGAATCTGTGTGATTTTCAAGATATTAATCCATAATAGCCATTTGTAGCCCCACAAAGAGTGCATTGCAGTAGTCCAAACGGGAGATAACCAGAGCATGCACCACTCTGGTGAGACAGTCCATGGGCAGGTAGGGTCTCAGCCAGCGTACCAGATGGAGCTGGTAAACAGCTGCCCTGGACACAGATTTGACCTGTGCCTCCATGGACAGCTGTGAGTCCAAAATGACTCCCAGGCTGCGCACCTCGTCCTTCAGGGGCACAGTTACCCCATTCAGGACCAGGGAGTCCCCCACACCTGCCGGCCCCTGTCCCCCCCAAAACAGTACTTCTGTCTTGTCAGGGTTCAGCCTCAATCTGTTAGCTGCCATCCATCCTCCAACTGCCTCCAGACACTCACACATGCAAATTAGTCAAAGTTCTCTATGGATTTAATACAAATCTATTCCATACATAAAATATACAATTTAAAATCCAACCTGGAAATGTAACTTAAAATAACACCTTTATAAAATAAATACCATAGTCAAAATGCCCAATAAATGCCATAGCCACATCACAATAGCAAACTAAGTAAAGGTAAATGCATTAATAAATTAGGGTGAGTGGCATGTAAAAAAAATACACAAACCTGATATATTCAGCAGCCAGTAGCCAGACAGCACATTCTGAACACCAGCTTGAGCATCAGTCCAGAAGATCTGTTATATATCTTTATGCATATAACTTATACCTTATAACTTATACTCAGAAAATCTTCTAAAATTGATTGACACTGGGGCTCACCACATTTAAGATATGCTGTAATAAAATATTACCCTTTCAAAATGAAAGCCTCTTAATCTTCAGACAGGTAGCACTGGCCAAACCCCTTCAGAAAAATGAGTTGAATTAAATGGAATTATGGGTGCTGCTGGACCCAGGTTTGGAGACTCAGGTATGCTCCGTGGCTAGAAGCGCCTCTCACCAGCTGCGGCTAGTACAACCGTTCCTGGGTGGGAAACCTTGGCCACAATAGTTCATGCACTGGTTGCTTCACAATCAGATTACTGCCGTGTGTGCTTTGTGGGGCTTCCCTTGTGCCAGATCCGGAAGCTGCTGTTAGTACTGCAGCATGAATGAGACCCTATCAGAATATAATGCCTTTACTCAAAGATCTGCACTGGTTGCCAATTTGCTCCTGGACCAAGTCAAAGGTGTTCCTATATATATAAAGTATGTATAGTATATATAAAGTATATAAAGCTCTCTATAGCTTGGGACCAGTTTCCCTGCAACATCATTTTACCCTATACCCAGATATTCCCACATGACTGCTTCATTTTGCAGAAGTACTATTATAAGAAACTGATCTTGTAGTGTGGCAGCACCTGCACTGAGAATTATAAAATCAAAGAATAATAGAATAGTAGAGTTGGAAGGAACCCCAATGGTCATCTAGTTCAACCTCTTGCCATACAGTCTCTCAATTAGATCATAAATGACAGATGGCCACCCAACCTCTGTTTAAAAGCCTTCAAGGAAGCCAAGTCCACCACCTTCAGAGGGAGAACATTCCACTGTCAAATAGCTCTTACCACCAGAAAGTTCTTAGAATCATAGAATCATAGAATCATAGAGTTGGAAGAGACCACAAGGGCCATCGAGTCCAACCCCCTGCCAAGCAGGAAACACCATCAGAGCACTCCTGACATATGGTTGTCAAGCCTCTGCTTAAAGACCTCCAAAGTAGGAGACTCCACCACACTTCCTGAGATTTAGTCAGAATCTCCTTCTTGTAACCTGAAGTCATTGGTTTGAGTCCTCCCCTCCGGAGCAGGAGAAGGCAAGCTTGCTCCCTCTTCCATGAGACAGCCCTTGAGATATTTGAAGTTGGCTATTATATCTCCTCCTAAATTACTTTTAAAAAATCAAGCGGTATATAATTTTTTTAAAAAATAAATAATAATGGAGATAATTTTCAACAGGTCCATTGGGGGAAATATTTTGGGAACCATTGGCATACCCTTTTTTCAGGATACATCTGAAAAAAGATGTATTGCCATTGCAGGAGCTAGAGTTTATACCTCCCCCTCTCTGTTTCCCCCCAAAAGTACACCCCAATCTCTACTGCTACCCATGAAACATAGGCTGGCCTTACTAGATTTTTCTCTGTCCTGATCATCATGACTTGTTTCTGGAGTGAGGCCAAAAGTAATTGGTTGTTTTCTTTTTCTATCAGAACCTTTTCAGTGCCAATTATTTATTCTGGTCTATTCATAGTCATCTAAATTTCTTTGAAACTTTTGCTCTCTGAATCCCCCCAACAGCATTTCCAGTTCATTATTTAATATCTCAGTCTTTTTGGTATACACTCTTGCAATTGAAACCACAGTGGCCTTCATCTCAGCTCTCATACATGGTAGTTCTGTCCTTAATCTCCCAGCCTCCATCTTTGAGGTCTCTATCGATAACACCGTAAGATCAGTAGAGCATTTATTTAAAATGACATGCATTTGTCTCTAAATTTGTCTCTCTTGAGAACTGAATGCTTTACTCAAATTGAAAACTATCCACATTTGAGCATTTTGATGCAAAATTACACATTCCTCCTGCTGTTTCATTTGCGCCAACTGCACTGGGATGAAGATGCAAGACAGTTGCTTGGATTAGCAGACAGCTTTGTTAACAACAAGGATCTTCAACAAACATAACCAGATCTATATAAATCGAATGCAAGCTTTTCGGAATCTAAGGCGACTACTGCAAGATTTCCTGTTGCCTCATCCTGGAGAAATGCACCATGTCAAACCTGTTGCTGATCTGTGCCTTTCATTGTCTTCCCATCATAAATTGAGCCTTGGTGTGCAGCTTGCTAGTCCCTGCTTCTCCTGGCTGATATACAATGGGCTATAATGGACTCTAGGATTGTTCTCTTCCAACATCCCAGTGAGCTGCCTAGCAATGAGAAGTATGTTGGGTAAACAGTCCTTCAATGTCCAGGCGCCTCAAGATGCTGAGCTGCTCAAGCTTGTCTTATCTCCACAACCAGGTAACAATTACACTGAACAGGCCTTAATGCAGATCACATTCTTCCACCAAAAGGGAACTCTATTCTGAATTTGCCTTGACTACTATCATAGGCAGGTAGCTTCTCTTATATGCTGCCCTGGAACAAGCAGTCTCTCTTCCTGCCCTCTTGGCTGGTGAACAGCAAGGGCTTCATGGAGCTTCTCCCAGCTCTACCTGAAGACCCTGAGCACAGGACTTGTCATTTACAGCATTTACAGATCTTTGCCTGTGAAAATGACACAGTGTAGTGTTCTACACTCCATTGGGATGCTGGTTGAAACAAAGGTCACAAAGGTCAACCTTGGTTATACCTTTAGGAAGGAAAGAAGGAAGGAAGGAAGGAAGGAAGGAAGGAAGGAAGGAAGGAAGGAACTGGGGCCTTGGGGTATAGGAAAAAGTCAAACTTAAAAACATTTTTTTGGCATTTTCTATCATTTAACTAAAGTCCCAAACTCTCTGTGAAACAAGAGCAATGTGAAACAAAGGTTCTGATCCAATGCAAAGGATACCACATTATGATGCACCAGAAGTTCCTTCTACATAGAAATGTTGACACACATTTGTCCCGAAACCCATATGCGACAGTGACAAGATACCATCCTTTTTGTTGCATCACATAGCCTTGAAAGGAAGTCTCAGCCTGAAGCAATCACTTCACAGGCAAAGGTGAGGTGGCCTGGCCTAGCAGCTCTTGAAGCTAAAGAAAGGCCGTTTTCTTTGCCCTGTAGCAAAAGTTGAATCTCTTCCAGACTGCCCTGCCTTTTCCTCAGACAGATGGTTAGTCTGTTGAACTATATCCAGTTCAGTACTCAAAAAGGTTGAACATGAAAGAGGCCCTTCCATTTTACCCTCTGTCAGAGATACCCTTTTAAAATCCATTTAACTCTGTAAAGTGGTACATAAAACTTGTGCAATTAGTCTGTATGCCTGGGGAAACAAAGACTCACCCTGGTAATGAGTCCCATTTCATGTCTGGACCTATCGATCAGAGCTGAGTCCAGCATGATGCTAAACGTAGAGAAAGCCAAGTTCAAGCCTTGTACCCATATTTCCCCTCAAACCCAAACCTTAGCAGGAAAAACCATGAAGGTAGATGGGAAACATCTGAAAACCTGACTTGAGCTCACATTTGCCCATCAAGACTACCCTTCCACCTGATTTGACCATGCACATCACCTTGTTAAAATATGTACACTGCATCAAACTAAGTTCGCTTTGTAAGTAGTCATTGGTGGGTGAGCCTCTGGAGTCTAATTTATTGTGTATCAATCTGAATTCTTTGGTACTATGCCTACAGGTGAACTTCTCAGTGTTGGAACAGGAAGGATGCCAAGTACCTCGCCAGCATTAATCATCACCCCTCCGCTCATAAAGCAGTCAACCCCTGAGAGAGTGGGGTATTCTTTTCTGCCACTGTGATGGAAGTGCTTGCTTCCAGACCAAACACTATTTCCCTCTTACAGGACTCAGCTTGAGCCTGCCCAAGAAGGCTTCATGGTGCAGATGTTCCTCCTTACCATGCTGGTCTAAATAGTCTGGAGTGGTGGGCAGCATGTCCCAATAAGGGCATCTGTCCTGTCTCCTTATTGGCTGGATTTCCCCTGATGTTTTGCAATGCCTAGTAATTCCCCCTCCCACCGCCTCTTTAGGGTAAAGAGCACATAAAATGCACACGAAGAAGTGTGCATGCACACGAAAGCTCATACCAAGAACTAACTTAGTTGGTCTTTAAGGTGCTACTGGAAGGAATTTTTTTATTTTGATTATGGCAGACCAACACGGCTACCTATCTGTAATAAAATGCACATATTTGTGAAAAAATACTTGCAAAATGCAATTTCTGTAAGTGAAAATTGTAATTCCAAATGTAATCCCTCATTCCCCAAAAATGTGTACATTAGCCAAAATTGCATAACTTTGTGCTTATTGGGCAAAATTGACACTAAAATATTGCTGAATTTTTGTGACAATTTGAGTGTGTGTTTTAAAAAATTGCAAACTGATGTGGAAATGCGGAGAACTAAAGAGTGAAAAAAATGAGAAATTGAGAAATTGACAGATTCACTCATTGCCAATGCCAAGTGAACCTTGTGTTTCAGAGTTAGGTATGTACTGTTATACCTGTTTTATCTTAATATTTATGAATTCATAATTGTTCCCTAAGACTAGAATAATCAGTGTGATTTCTTAAAAATCTGTGACATTAACTTTGAAAGCAGCTCTGCTGAAATGATTGTCTGTTCCTCTTTCTTTACAGCCATAAATGTAGTGTGTTAATAAGCCCAATAGAATATTACAGGGATTCCACGTTACAAAGTGACCAGCAAAAAAAGAAAGAACAAAGAGAGAGAACAACCACTCAAGGACAATTTTACTTAGATAAATGAGCTGGCTGTATCCACAGCCAAGAAAACAAATGAGCAGGGAGAGAACAAAGCAAATGAGAGATAGACGAACCCCCACCCCACCCCCACAGGGCAGATCCAAGTCTGTGATAAAGGAAACAAGTAGTATATTTTAAAAGCAGAACAGTTAGAGAATGCAATACACATTCACAGAAAACAGGAGGGTTTTTTTTGCTATGAAATAGGAAGGTGTTGGTAGCTCTGAGTTCCTTGCTAAACAGATAACATATTTTCATCACTTCAACAACAGATGGCCCTTTTCAAAACTGAATGCAAAATCTTACCTTTGTACATATGCACACGGCACAAGGAAAATGATGCGGCTTTTCTGTTACTACATAAAGCATCATGTACACTGATGGCACATTGCATTTGTGTGTTTTGAAGGGTGCTGAGCAATAATGAGACTTTTACATGTGATTCAAATGCCTGAAACATTCATGTATTCAAAGCAGTTCATGCACTTCTCTCAGCAATCTGCATCTGTAGGATAGGTCAAGATTCTCACCTTTGTATTGAAGATGGAGAGGTGGAGACTGAGGGAATGATGGACTGCTGAATGGGGGTGTGTTTCGGGCAAGGCTGGAACTGTGGATGAGGGTTTTCTCGACTTGGAGCATAACTGCTTAGTTTATTTTTTGGTTGCTATTTTGTTAATGTTGTTTTATAGATTATAAATGCCATATTGATTTGTTAATCATATAATATGCCTTTTGTTTTAATAGTGATGTTTAGCTTATTTTTTAGTTGTTGCTTTGTTAGCAGTGTTTTATAGATTGTAATTGTAACACTGATGATTTGTTAATTATTCTATCTGGTTTTATGCTGTATTTGTGATGTTCTATTATGTTCTATCATGTTATTTTTAACCCACTTTGAGATTCATTTGAATGAAAAGTGGCATAGAAATATAGTCAATCAATCAATCAGAGTAAAAATACAGCAACCCGGCTACTCCCACTTAAGACCACAAAACAGTTTAAGAAAATCACTCTACTACATCAGGCCTGAGTCACTCATCAACACCTACGCTGACACTGGGAAACAGCTTGCCATAGTGGTTAGAGTCTTGGTTTAGACTGGGGAGGCTCTGCCTGTAATCACCACTCAGCCTTTCTCACCGTCTCCTTGGCAGAAAGGCAGAATATACAAATGATGAGGATGTCCCTATTATTTCACATCACTTCAGTTTTCCCCACTTTGGAGTCCATTCACACATGCAGCTTATCTAATGATGAGAAGAGGCCTCAATATACACATGGATGTTTGGACCAGCCTGATGTCAGTGCTTCTTTTGCTGCATTGTGCTTGCTGGACAGAGTGATATGCAGGAAATATTCTAATCTATTTCTAATGCTCAGAGTTGTTCTCACAGCATAGTTTCCCATTGTGAAGGAGCAGGAGAATTTGGGGACGTTCACCCAAAGCTCCAGTGTCACATGACTGCTGTTTATTTGTTCATAGACTGAGAGATCAGTGACTTCCAGCCTCCATTTCCACAGTGAAAAGAAAACAGCAAGTCATTGGGCAGCAGTGCTTCTGCTATGTGCCTACCTCATTTCCTGAGGTGAGGGAGGAGGAGAGTTTTGTCTCTTGCAAGCCATTCATCTTCTCTGCCTCATCTCCTTGGCTAAAATATATTTCTCTGATTTCTTGCTGTGTTTTAACCAAGGGGGGCAATTCTTTCTGTCTAGCATGCTGTCCTCCACATACAGTGAACCATCAGCCACATCAGTCATTTTAGGACCAAATATTCAGGGTAAAACAATTCCCCGCTCTGCACTATAGGCAAGGAAAGAGGGCTGACATGACAGAAAACATTTGCCATGCTTATCGCAGTGACCTCATAGTAATTTTTCCAGCAGTTACTGCAATTATCCACTTTCTTTCACCATGTGAAATCTTTGCTACCCATGCATGGTGGGTCTAAAGTGTACTCTTCCAACTTGAGTTTTTGGCAGCTTGGAAATCTGAAAGGCAGTGGAGCACAGGATTTGGGACAGAGAAAGCTAATCAAATAATTGTTTTTGCCCATCCAACACCCTTTATTATAGTCCTTCAAGGAATGTAGAGACTGACACCATCTGCACATTTCACAGCTAATCTTGGGGTTGACATATACCTAAGCAGGAGAAAGTACTCCAAAGAAATTGCTGGCATCCATGTCAACACTAGAGTTGAGATTTTGTCTAAAAAGTGGAATTCAAAGTGAATTGGGTGTGCGTGCTCATCAGGCACAGCATTTGAAGGATTTTGAGATATGCTGAAAGAGGTTCAAAAGCATTTCTTCAGGGGGTTATGTATATCTCTAATTGGCACCCTTGTAAAGAGCTTATTGGAATTCCATAGCATGGACTTACAAGGAGACTTATGTGGAAGAGGGTTGGTAATGTATGGCAGGCAAGGGGACTTGTTCTGGAAAACTAAAACTCAAAAATCCACATTTCTAACTACAGCCTTTCAGGGATTCAAAAACTGCAGGTGTTCATTGCATCAAAGAACCCCAGCTGGACGCTGAAAACCTCTGTGCAATTTTACTAAATTGTGCAATTGCCCTTTTCTTCTGCCCTATGTTCTGTGACAATGTTAAAAATATTCTGTTTTTTGAGGAAGTTTAATTCATATGCACATCCCCCCCCCTTAAATGCCTCCCGCTTACAGGAGCCTTTTTAAAGATATATTTTATTTTTTTCCTTTGCACTTCTAACAAAGGCTAAAGGTGTATTTTCTCAATAATCGTTAGCAACAACCTGCAAGAGAATCAAATATTCTTATTACAGATAGGGGTGAGAGGCAGCGGCAGCAGCAGCAGCGGGGTGGGTGGGTGCTAAGGAGCAAGAGCCAAACATCTTCCAACATAGTAAAACATCTTTGAAGCCTCGCCTTCACCTTAACCCTCTCTTCTTTAAGTGTGTGTGTGTGCTGGTGAGGGAGAGCATTCCCATGTACTGAGTAATCAGGATGCTGCTGCACAGTTGACCTGGTAGGACTATAGAACGATAGTGCTGAGCAAGGGCGATTAAATAAGCTAACTTTTTCACAAGGAGTGCAAAATCATCGTCATCACCCCTAAGCTTAGGGAGCTGCTTCATACCAGATCATCTTGTTCATCTATTCCAGTATTTTCTACACTGAACAGCACCAGCTCTTCAGGTTCTCTGGCTCTCCTTTCCCCCATCCATCACCTTTTCCCTTTCCTCAGAGTTGATCTGGTGATCTTCTGAACGCCAAGTAAGTGCTCCAGCCCTGAGCTATGATCCATCATAGAAAAGGATCGTCCCCCCACCTTTGCAGTATGAGTTCAAAATCTGGTGGCACAATGGGTTGGTGCATCTGGCTGTTAACCAGAAGGTTGGTGGTTCAAGTCCACCCAGGGGTGGTTGTGGGCAGGATTCCTGAATCACAGGGGCTGGACTAGATGACCATTGGGGTTCTTTCCAGCTCTTAAATTCTATGATATTATGCAACCAGAGAAGACCTTGGGGGGCACATGTGGAAATCTTACCTGTACAACAGCATCCCACCTTTCATTCAAGTGAGGGCCTAAATTTTTATTGGCCCACAGTCCATTTCTTGCGCATGCACACACACACACACACACACACCTGAAGGCTTTCTACAAATGCTGAGAATAGTATTATAGACTAACCTTTCAAATGCATCCAACCATCTAATGGCCTGGATAAAGCTTATTATTGGGTGCTTATATCAAAGTGACAAGCAATCAAATTGCAGAGGCAGTAATGCTGTCAGCCTTAAACCCGAATGAGACGATTGGGCAAAGTCACTGCTCTTTTAGATAAATAGAGTCATTTTCCCTCCCCCATTGCATACTCAGGTGCAATACTTAAACTACATGCTCTGGAGGAGCCCCATTGGACCCAGAGGAACTACTGGGGGTTATGTGTTTTGAGGATTAGAGCTTCAGAAATGGAACGCTCTATCAGCTCACATTCAGAAGGGAATTGCACAATCTAAAGTGCAAGAAAACCTCTTTGATGTGCTCAAGGCTTGTTGGTAAGACATTACCTACCTGAAGCGACTAAAATATTTGCATTGTTAATGAACCTGGTTAGTCTATAAGATCAGTTTTATAAGCTACTTTAAATGAGTGATTTTCCTACACACACACACACACACTTTTCCACTTAATTTTCTTTTGAGAGGAAACTTGTGGGGTTTGACAGATTGAATTCGGTTTCACCAGAGGCACGCCATGTCCCACTTCTGCCATCAGTATTGCATTGCTTTAGGTTTTGGAATGTTCTATAAACATTTTAAATTTACCTTATGGGGACATTCCCTGTAAACATCCTAAACCTGCGTATGAAATAGCCAAAGCCCAGAAAATGAAGGCAGAAGGTTTCAGCTGTTCAGCCATGAAAACTTCAGTGGGTGGAGGAGGCAAGGCTAAGGAGGATGGTTCCCAAAGAAAAGTACAAGCTGGGAGGAAAAGAGGGAACAAAATTGTGCCTCAGGGACATATGGTTAAACACGGGGCTTCCTGAGACCAAGGGGGATGCTATTGACTGCAAGGCTGGGTGCAGCAGACACTCTGTGGCAACAGGCCCAGATAGTGAGTCACAGCAGGCGCAAAAGTAGCTATCCCATCTCAGACTGATCAAGCTGTATTGAGGTATCCTCAGCTAATCAAAACAAGATAATAGAATTGTAGAGTTGGAAGGGACTCCAAGGGTCATCTAGTCCACCCCCTGCAATGCAGGGAACTCAGCTAAAGCACCCATGACAGGTGACCTTCCAACCTGTGCTTAAAAACCTCCAGGGAAGGAGATGCCTGGACCTCCCACTTGGGAACGGCGTGTTGACTAAATTACCTGCAGGCAGCATTAGGTGGAAGGATGATTATGTTCCAGTTAAAGGTAAAGGTACCCCTGCCCGTACGGGCCAGTCGTGTCCGACTCTAGGGTTGTGCGCCCATCTCACTCTAGAGGCCGGCGCTGTCCGGAGACACTTCTGGGTCACGTGGCCAGCGTGACGAAGCTGCTCTGGCGAGCCAGCACCAACGCAGCGCACGGAAATGCCGTTTACCTTCCCGCTATAAAGCGGTACCTATTTATCTACTTGCACTTAGGGGTGCTTTCGAACTGCTAGGTGGGCAGGAGCTGGGACCGAAAGACAGGAGCTCACCCCGTTGCGGGGATTCAAACCGCCGACCTGACGATCAGCAAGTCCTAGGCGTTGAGGTTTTACCCACAGCGCCACCCGCGTCCCAATGTTCCAGTTAGCCTAGGCTAATTAGTAACCAAGGAGAGGCATATGCTTTATTTATTTAACTTTTAAAACTGCTTCTCACTCAAGGAACTTACATTGGGGAAAAATATTCATAAATATATTATGCCATAGAAAAAACTGGGATCATATAACACATTAATATTCCATACAACAATGCTGGGAAAACGAAAATTAACTGTGATTAAAAAACATCAAACAAACAGTAAACGAAACAATACTCCCACCCACTAACAGATTAATAAATGAATAAAAGCGCAACATTGACATCCACCCTAGCCCCCCAAACCATGCACATCAACCCAGTGGTGTTTTTTTTAAAAAAGGATTCTCCCCACTCCAGCCTGAAGTCTGGTGTCCAGGCCAGCTGCTGTCCATCAGTGGTGTATGAGTCCTCCAGGGCTGGTCCAGCATATCTCCTCTCCTCAAAAGCAGAGCAGGCGCCTCCACCTCTTCTGCCACTGTGGGTGGGTCATGATTTAGATATGCCAAATGGTGCAGGTACATAATTATGTCTTGGTAGGATCCATAACCTGTGCTGCTCTAAATGCCATACATACTGTGCAACCAGCTTAAGCCTTGGTTGTATTTCTGAAGAATCCTGCACTCACACTGCATTCACTTGTCGAACAAAGCTAAAGATGTCAAGTAGTTGCAGGTCATGTGCAGACTGCTGGCTGAACATTCCAGAAGCAGCATCTGATAAGGTCATAGAGGAAGCTTGGGGCTTCTTGCTTGTTCAAATCATCTGAGGACTTTTAAGAGAAGCAAAAAAACAGGAAAAAAAACCCACAACCCTCTGATAAAATTAATGACATTTCTTGAAAGCTGAATAAAACTGGGAAAATGTGTTGCTCATTGTAGTGTAATAGCACCACCAAATTTTATTTTCATAACTTAAAGTACCTCTTCAACTCTGCAAATAGAAAAGGACTCTAAAATTCATACTGTCATAGAAAAAAGTTGTTTAACAGTACCTACATATCTGGCAAAGTTTTGGCATTGTGTTGCATTTTCCAGCATTTCATCAGCTCCACATTATGTAATTGGATGGACAATTTCCCTAACTGTCCTGTCTGTCAAATGATTCCACTTCTGATTCTTGATTTGGATGGGAATTGGAAATGAATAATGGATGTTCTGCTGTTTATTGACTGCCCCCGGTGTCTACTCATGTGCTCACTTCAGTTTCCCCACATTGATCCTTCTACTTTCGCTGCACCACATTTCCACTGAATGTCACAAATGTACAAAGTTTAACAGGGAAAGATAATTGCAGAGTACATTTCATAATGGCTCTTTCCTTCACCTTTCATTGGTTCCTAAGGATAAAGCTATTGAGAGCTGTTAATGCCGTATTAAAATTGAAATCCTTCATTAACCCAGTGCCATTATTTTGAAAGGGTGAGGTAGGTCACCTCGATGGGCTCTTTTCTCCCCGAGGGGTAAAAGAGACAGTGTCCTCATATCCTTTTCCCCACTGGTGTGAAACCACAGGTTTGGAGCAGGCAAATGGCTGGTAAGAAAAAAGTTAAATAGTCAAATATCTCCCTTTCTCTGCTCAACCTGAGGCCACCTGCAGCTGCTATGCATGGAAAAGAAAAGCCATTGTAAGGAAAGAAAAGACCCTTGGAACTACAGATGATGTAGTTTGGCTCCTACTGTTAAGATTAATGCCAATATTGACTACATCCAGGAATATAAAGATAATATATTTGCAGGACTCATCATTCTTTCCATCTACCATATATTAATATTACTTATTGTCAGTGATTTTTAAAAAAAGAAAAGCATGTGTTGGTGCTCCCCATGAAGCTGTTACAGTAAGTGCCACACTTTTGACATGGGGGTGGGGTGGGGGGATGATTGTCTATTCCATTTATATCCCAAAATAATGCTACTTGTGATGTGAACGTTTTGAACTGGCCCACATGTCTGATTTCAGTGAGGGGTCCTTGTATATAGGCTCTGCATGGATCATCCATATCCCATCTTAATTTATGTGCATGGTGGAGAGGAGTGACCTGTGTCCACTTAGAATAATAGAATTGTAGATTTGGAAGGGTCTCCTAGGGTCATCTAGTCCAACCCCCTGTAATGTAGAAATCTCAACTAACGCATCCATGACAGATGGCCATCCAACCTCTGCTTAAAAACTTCCCGTGAAGGCGAGTCCACCACCTTCTGAGGTAGTGTGTTCACTGTTGAACAGCTGTTACAGTCAGAAGATTCTTCCAAATGGTTAGTCAGAATGGACTTTCTTGTAATTTGAATCCATTGGTTCAGGCCTCTCCCTCTGGAGTAGCAGAAAACAAGCCTGCTCCAATTCCATGTGACAGCTCCTCAGATATTTGAAGGTGGCTATCATATCTCCTATCTGTCTTCTCTTCTCCAAGCCAGGCATACTCAACTCCTTCAACCATTCCTCATAAGACTTTTCTTCTGGACTGTTTAACCCCTTGCTTACCCTCCTCTGCACACCTGCTAGCTTGTCAAGATCCATCTTAAATTGTGATGCCCAGAACTGGACACAGGACTCCAAGTGGGGTCTGACTAAGGTACAATACAGTGGTCATAGTACTTCCCTTGCTCTGGACACTATGCTTTGTTTGATTCAGCCTAGAATTGCATCAGCTTCCCTTGCTGTAACACCACATTGTTGACTCACGTTAAGTATGTAGTCTATTAAGATCCCTAGCTCCTTTTCACATGTAGTGGTGTCAAACAATGGGTCCCTACTTTCTAAATTTTGTGAATCTGGTTATTCCTACCGAAGTGTAGAACCTACATTTGTCCCTGTTAAAATTCATTTTGTTGGTTCTGGCCAAGTTTCCAAAATTCTTAGGTCATCTTGAATCCTGATTCTTTCTTCTGAGGTATTAGCTACCCCTCCCAGTTTGGTGTCATCTGCAAATTTGATGAGCATCCCCTCTATTCTTTCATCCAAGTAAGTTCTAAAGATGTTGAACAACCATGGTTGCAGGACAGAATGAACCCCATTTGTCACCGCATTGACAAGGCCCCACTGGTGAACACTCTTGGTTTCAACCAGAGTCAACCAGCTTCTCCACTAGGGTCGTTGTCAGAATTAGACCTGACCTGAAATGGTTGGCCAAGTGGGGCAAAGTCACTACACTGGCTCCTGCAAGTGAACCTCTGTTGCCCATGGTGAGTTTCCAGCTCAGCCCCTCCCATTTTGAGGGGCTGGCCCCTGCTGGGCCTCCTCGTGGCAGTGGAGAGCTCCACCAGGCCTCCCCACAGTGGCAGAGGACCCTGCTGGGTTTCCTTGCGGTGGCAGAGGGCCTCCTCAGGCCTCACAGGCTCCTCCTGGTGCACATGATGTCACAGATGTGTGTCTCATGTATGATGTCATGTGCACACAATGAACCCCCAATGTCATGTGGAACTTGGCACTCTGCCACCGTGCAAACCTCCCTACCCACTCCTTGTAAGCAACAGTTACTAGGATTAGAAGGGACTTGAATAGGACCAGGACTAGAAAGGAGCTGAAGTTATCTCAAGAAGGACTCAGTTCTTCACATGTGTGAGCTCTTTGGGCAAGCCCAATTGCAGCATCTGGACCAGTAGGCCATACCAGTAGGCCACCATTTTAATTTTCAGAGGAGAAACTAAACAACAGCTCCCATCTGGTGCTGGTCAGAGCACTCCTGCTGTCCACTCCTGTCACTGTTACCGGGGTAACCCCATGGAATCCCCCGAACAATAGGGGGGATTCCACCACAGTTCAGGGTGCAGGGGGAGGGGAGCCACGGAGAAGGAGCCACGGCTCAATTCCCAGTATCTCTGGTAGGACTGGGAGAAAGTCTGCCTTGAAACCCCCGAGAGGCTGGTCTGGCTCAGTGAAAGGCCTCTTCCTATGTTCCTCGCTGTCCAGACCACATGTGATTTTTCTTCAGGGAAATCTGATACATATATTTGCTGCAGGATAAATAGAGAACCACCACAAGTGCTGTTGAAATACTTTGTTTTTGTAATTTCGTACCGGAGGACTAGACTCTAGAACCATTCTGTGAACTCCTCTCCTTCCCTGCCACAACCTTCCCCCCTCAAAACAGAGCCCTCTTCGTTCGTATTTCTTAAATATCTGGCTATACACGTCATATGCCCACACAGAGAGATCTTTTCTCTGAGGTTGCCCTGGCCAAAAAAGATGATTATTTTGTGTGCAGCTTCATTCCAAAGGAAAGCTTTCTTGCTCTCTTTAGCCTGGAGTATAACTGGCTCCCCATTCAGGCTTGAGGAATTAAAAGATGTGCTTGAAACACAGCACCTTTTGCACAAGCTGCTTTGGGAGCCAGTAAACCAATTTTGCCTGCCCTGATTGGTC
This sequence comes from Podarcis vaucheri, assembly GCF_965113315.1. Lineage (NCBI taxonomy): Eukaryota > Metazoa > Chordata > Lepidosauria > Squamata > Lacertidae > Podarcis > Podarcis vaucheri. The sequence goes on from NC_138762.1 coordinate 110,432,611, forward strand.
TCTCGAGGAGCACAGCATGGCTGCAGCCATTTATGGATGCCAAAACTGTCATGACAAAAGCAATTAATATGGTAACGAGAGAGTTTAGAATCCAAAACACTGTGTCCCGAGGGGCTTGTCTCATAAGCTGTGGAAAACATTAGGAACAGTAACAATCTGCATTTTGTCTTCCAAGCACAGATTTCTTCAAACCCTTATGATTATTTGTCTTTGGCATATGCAGATGCTTTGCAAAGGCAAAAGCATATGAAATTCAGGGAAGCTTTGATTTCAAGGAAGGAAACTGAACCTTCTTTGAAACTCGGGAAATGACAGACTTGACACCCAAACCATTGGGAATAGACTGAAGGGGAAAGCTATTAATTCTAGCATGTTTCTTTAAGGGGCCATCAATTTTCTGGTATCCCCAACTACAATTTGTCATTTTTAGAAATATTTGTATTGTGGGAGATTGAATGCAGGAAACTGACTTCCACTGATTTCGGCCACTAGTCCGTCTAGGCTAGGGCAGTCTCTTCTGATGGGCAGTGACACTCCAGAATCTCCGGGAGAGATAAATCCTAACCCTGTTACTTGAGTAACAGAATCGTAGAATTGTAGAGTTGGAAGGGACCACAAGGGTCATCTAGTCCAACCCCCTGCAATGCAGGAATATTTTGCCCCATGTGGGACTTGAACCCACAACCCTTAAATTAAGAGTTCCATGCTCTATCGACTGAGCTGGTAGGAACTGAATATCTCCAGGCCAACGGGACCTACTGCATACAAGATACATGTTGCCTTGCTGGCCTATGGCCTCTTCTCCAAATCAAAATACTGCTGTAATGTTTCCAACAGGTGTGACTTAAAACATCCACATCACCATGTACACCTGAAGCATATAGGGTGCATGGAAAACAGTGACCAAGCCTTCCAGTGTGTGGGACAGAAATCTGAAGCAGGCACCATGTCAGTGACTTGGTAGTAAGGATGCACTTCTCTGACCCTTAGTAAGGGTAGCCTGTTGCCTTCCAGGTGTTTGGACTACAACTCCCACCAGCCCCAGACAGCATGGCCAATGGACAGGAATGATGGGAGTTGTAGTGCAAAACATTGGGAAGTTTAGGGGTGTGATAATGCGGTGGTGGTGGGGAGCTAGATAGTATCAGCTGCCTCTGTGCCCAAGTTATGTATGTTTGTTTGAAGGTAATAATAAAGTCTCTGTGTGTATGGCCTTCTCTATGTGACTCGGAACGCAGAAAAAGCATGATTTCATTTACACAGCAAGAGCTCCAAGAGTCGCCCTTTGTTCTAAGCTTCAAATGAATGCATATGAGTTGAGGACGGGGATGGCCACTGTGATCCTTTTCTCCTTCAAATACAATTCACTTCCATAGGAGTTTTCTTTTAAGGCTGTGGTCTCTGACTGATGACTGAGGCTCTAATAGATTCCAGTCTGTTGGATCAGCATAGAGCTGGCTCATAGATTCTTCTGAGTTCTCTGCTCACGGAATCTGGGTCATTCAAAACCAGTAGCCATGAAAGAGTGAAGGGCCCCCTTTAGCGGCATGGTGACAGCTATCTCTGCTAACACAACTGACCAAGTACACTTAAAGGATTTGTTTGCCTGTTAGAAATGTATCTGGCTTCAACAGAAATATCTTACAATCCTTCCCTGCATTAAAATCACTATCGCAGCATTTTAAAAAAGCTGGCATTAGCAAGAGAAACAAACATTGTTTCCCTATAATGCCTGGGTCATTGCCCTGTTCTCAGTCTTCCGTGGCAGTGCCCTCCATCACTCTTTGGTTCCTGTCTCCAAGGATCTATGTGATAACCATGTGGGCTTAACCAGGTATCCTGATGACAGAAGGACCTTACTCACAAGCAGGAACTAAAACACTGGGCTTTCCTTTCACACAACACACACAACATGGGGGGAAAGATGCAATGTCGAGGGTGAGACTAAAAGCATGACCCCTCTTGCCACACTACATACTTTTAATCTTCTTGAAGTCACATGTAATGTGTGGAAAAAACTTGGGTGTGAGCATGGCAGGATATGTTGGAAAATAGAAATCCCTGCATATAGTTATGAGTTTTTATGAGCATCTCATCTGGCATATGAATAGGTGGGTCATGAAAGTGGGCTCTGAAAATGCATGGATTGGATCTGTGTATCAGCTCATGCTTGGTCCTGATTGCATATATGAAGCACATTTGCACTTGCAAATCTGCACAAGTAACAGCATCAGAGTGCCCCAAGTTGAAAATGTAGTTACACATCACCAGAAATACAAATACAAATATCCAACTCCTACTTTGTCAGGGCTGCCCACACCCAGAACCAGAATCTCATGACACCTCCTTGATGGAGGAGGGTCTCGTGACAGGTGCCAGCAGTAGGTAATGAGCCCCAGCCAAAATCTAGACCAGAAGGTAAACTGTTTCAGAATCATGCTCAGGAAGAAGAATCCTTGCCTTAACTAGGGCCAGGATTTGGGCCCTACTAGTAAACCTGGACGGATGGGACAACTAGGGCAACTGAAAGCATATTCTAACCCTAGTGTTGCTTAGATACTTCTCCTGCTATTCAGGGCTCAGGACTCTGTTCCTCCTGCCAATATTGTTGGACAATTCCTCTGTGTTTCAGCACTCTGGCTCCAAGGTCTCTTTGGACATACCTTGGTGGCTTAGATAGAGTGCTTCACTGCATAGCCAAAAGACCAGAAATGGAATAGGATGAAGTCAGACACACTTGGCAATATATATATTTTCCCTGATAATATAACTACCCTTCCCAGTTGGATGCCCTCCCATCATCCCTGCTCACAAAGCCATTGGTCAGGGATGATGGGAGCCAGGGAACCAGGATAGAAAAGACTAGTATACAAGCTAAAAATATGTACCTCTGGATTTGTTGTAATAATAATAATAATAATAATAATAATAATAATAATAATAATAATTGTATTTAAATATTCATATTTCATTTTTACCCTCAAGTGGTTCTCAACATAGCTTACAGAAGTTTCTTCTAATGACATCACATCACATTAAAGACTAATATGTGGAACAGAAATTAAAATTGTTTCTTCTTCATGGTGACAGAATGATTGAGGCAGAGGTTCCTGTGATTCCCTTGGACCTTCCCTGATCAGCATCCTTTAATGTCACCCTTCAGGCACTGCCTTCCTGCTGGTGACCACTAAGCAAGCTAGAGGCACTGAGAAGCAGAAACCTGCTCAGCCACTGATGGAGGCAAATCTTCCCTTGCTGGGAGCTGCCAGCGTAATTTCAATTTTTGTATCACTCTTGGAGTTTTATCCTCCCCTCCCTTTGCATTGTTGTTGGGTGCTGGCCTTCTTACAGCTACATCTAGAAATACATGTACCTGACTATAGCTATAGGGCAACCTGTCATGGAAAAGGAGATGTAAACTTTCCATACAAATTGAAGTATGGATGCCTATTCACAGATTAGGGAAGAGGCAAATAGTAATTCATCTTTCCCTGTAGAGGATTCCAGAGGCCAAGCCAGGAACTTTCAGAGTTGGAAGCTGGGGCTTAGCCTAGGAAACCGCTATAGAACAGAGTGACTCTTCCAAGTAAAGTCTATGCAACTAGTGAGCAGTATGAAGGCTCTGGCCAATCCTGGAATCAGCACTGGGAGAAGTCTGGTCCTCTCTCTTTGCCAGGCTAACAGAACAATGTGTTCTGCCTGCTGAGCTATAGTTTCCTGATTCTCCAGTATGAAGTGCTCTGTCCCTGCTCCTACCAACCTAGCAGTTCAAAAGCATGTCAAAAGTGCAAGTAGATAAATAGGTACAGCTCTGGCGGGAAGGTAAACGGCGTTTCCGTGCGGTGCTCTTTCCCAGAAGTGGCTTAGTCATGCTGGCCACATGACCCGGAAGCTGTACGCCAGCTTCCTCGGCCAATAAAACGAGATGAGCACTGCAACCCCAGAGTCGGCCATGACTGGACCTAATGGTCAGGGGTCCCTTTACAGGAAAGTGAGCATAGGAGCATACCAATTTATGTCTAAATCCACCCCCCATCTCTTTTTCCCAGCAGGATACACCATGGATTTGCACATGTGCAAGCCCTGATCATATATGCAATCTAATCACTAGGATGATATAAATATTTTTAAAGCATTTTTTATCTTTATAGTCTACTGTAGAATAGTAATATAACCAGGAAATCATGTTAGTCTCGGGGGTAATTAGATAATTTCATAAGCAAAGGTACACTGTTTTGTGATGGGCTAGAGTAGAAGATGTTTAGGTCTCCTGGGGAAACCGCTAATTATGAAGCCTTTATAACAGGTACTTAAAAATATGCTAATTGATCATTACTTTTTAATTATTTATATGAATTAGATATATGCACACTATAAACGGCTACATTTCCTGAGTCTTTGTCATGTCGTAAACATGAATGTTTGCAGAGAAGTGAAATCCACCAAAGTAATTTCCTGAAGCTGGACTGAACTTAATATCACTTCCATATTTGTAATTGGTTTTTCATGGAAGATTTGCATTAGCTAAATAGCTGTGGAATTCTCACGTCTGACATCTGAGTAGTAATATCATTTATGAAAGCAGCTCATTATTTAAGGATACTTCATAGGTGACATATTTGTTTCTCCACTGTGAGAATTATCTGTGGAGGAAGCTGTAGCATGAGGTTGCCACAGAAAGCCATATTGAATACAACTTATAAATCAGAGATGCAGAACCTGTGACTTTCAGGTCTTGTTAGACTACAACTTCTATCATCCCAAACCATTGGACATGCTGCCTTGGGCAGTTCTCCATCCTTGCCATAATTTTATGACTTTAACTAAAAAATTCTAGTCACCCATGCAGAGCGACAGTTCCCATGGAACGATAGGTAGAGGGCATGACCACTGTGAGGAGCACAGAGAGAAGTACGCCATGAGGCATCAGCAGCAGCACAACTGGACGCCTTCAGCTGCTCCACCTGCAATAAATGAGGCCTCTCCCATATCAGTCTCTACAGCAGGCACCCCCAAACTTGGCCCTCCAGATGTTTTGGGACTACAATTCCCATCATCCCTGACCACTGGTCCTGTTAGCTAGGGGTGATGGGAGTTGTAGCCCCAAAACATCTGGAGGGCTGAGTTTGGGGGTGCCTGCTCTATAGCCACAGCAGGAGCTATAACTCTCCAACAGTTTGACTTCACTCACAAAAGCATAGACCTCCATTGTCTCCTCCCAGGAGGATGCCAACCACAACCACTTGAAAATTCACCACTCTTTCCCAGTGCGCCTCGGGACTCCACAAAGAACAGGTCAACAGTTGAGGGCATACAGTGCTTTCAAAAGATGCACAAACTTACACTGGTTGAGACTTGCATGAATAGAGAGGGCCAACTGTCAAGAATCCCTCTTTTTTTGCTCATGCTATTACCTGTCTGGTACCATTAAAACAGGGCAAACTTTTCTGATAATCTCCTGGATATCCAAATAAGCACTTGCTTTGCTAACAAGAGAAAGCACATCATGGTAAAGTGAATGGCCCCAAGATCTAGAGTTTCCTCCATTTGTTTCTAATTTTCTTACCCCACACCATTAGATGAATAAGGCAGATGACCAAGCGGTTCTGGATGAACTGATTTAAACAGCTGTTTCTCACTTTCTTTTTCTCCTCTGTGTAAATGAAGTCTGGATGCTGGAGAAAACATGCTTCCACCCTATCCAGAGACAAAACGTAAGTCACTTGCTTTTATGCACTATCCTAATAAGACTCCCAATGACTCCACCCATTCCTCTCCCCTGGTCCTGCACCCACCCATTCCCAACCACCCTGACCTCCAGACCTTGACCACGCCCCCTTGATTGCTGGGGTGGCTCATTATCACAAGCTTTTAAAAATACACACAGTATAGTTTTCCCCATCTACAGTAGATAAATCCAAATGTAGACTTGCGCTCTTCTATTAGACAAAGACAAGTATATAATTAGGATGTTAATTTCCTTTCCCACAGAAGAGATTCAGTTTCAATGAGACAATGATATAATCATGTTACCCTTCTAAAGAAGAAAAAGTTTTCAATAAAATATATTACAGATACCATTTCTGCAACTGAATCATAAATCAAGGCTGGGTTTTGTGCAGAGGCAGTGTGTGAGGGAAAGCAGTAGAGAACAGCAACCCTCACCAGGATTGCAAATGCCATTGCCACTTTCCCATACTTAAGTGGAAGTGTCTTTGCTGGTGTGACATAGTCTGGTATTGCAATACGGACCAGCTTCAGTATTTATTGATTTGTGTAACAAACAGAGGTATTATTTTCAGAGGTTGTAGAGGGCATTCCTCATCCTTATCCACCTCCTCAGGGCATATGCCTTTCTGGCTAGCTATTGACTTTGCAAAATTTCCTACACGTCTACTCAGAAGTAGATCTTACTGAGGTAGAGCTGGGTACCATCTGCATACTGGTGAACACTCAGCCCAAACCCCCAGATGATCTCTCCCAGTGATTTCATATAGATGTTTAAAATAATAGGGGAGAGGACAGAGCCCTGAGGCACCCCACAAGTGAGCAGCCAGGGGTCTGAATACTCACCCCCCGAAACCCTTGCACTTGTGTTTGTCTGCTGAGTAACCCCTTCTGCAGCTGCTGTTGCATGTGTGTGCTGCAGATGATCTGAGGACATGATCTAGATGGACCCTGGTTCATGCCACTGGCCAGGCTGGTTAGGAGTCTCACTTTGAGGATATGCCTAAAATGCACTAACTTACTGTGCCCAATGCTTGGCATCTTGAAAATCTCAGACTTACTTCATTGGTGTATTATACACCTCAGCAACTTCACTTTACTTTGTGCTGAATTGTGCCTTGTTTATTTTTTCTGTCTTGCAGAAACCCGTGACTTTTCTGGCTGTGCAGGATATTCACAACAGTGGACAAAGCTTCACCATTACTGCAGAGGAACCCCATCAGCTTCCCAGGGACACCCCCTGAATTAATAGGAATGCAGTTTTTGAGTCCTATGAGAAAACGTAACTTGTCAATTTGTGCAAAATGTCAATTGCCCTGTTTTTGTTGGGTTGTTCCCTGTGACAATCAGGAAATGGGCTGTTTTGCTTCCAGAAACATAGGGGGGTTATGTCCTGTGCTCCTCACCTTGCACATGAGTGGAAATGGCAGCAAGTAGAAAACTGCTGGGAGTTATACCTGCCTACAAAGAACATGTAGTCTATTGTGACAAACCTTTGCCTATTGTCTATGACACATCCAGCAGGATTCCCCCCCCCCCATGCAAGCAAATATATTGTTCAGGTAATATATAACACTCTGATTCAACCAGTTACATAAACATGTATCTAGGAATAGTGAACTGCAACCAGGGCCCTGTCATCCAGTTGTCAGCTTCTGCCCAATTTTCTGGGGTCTGGCTGGTATTACAGTAACTATAAATGATCCCATCTGCCTGGCCTCTTGACAACTCACAGCTGGCACAAATCTTGCTGAAGTCTTTTGCAGTTCTTTCCTTAAGCATACTTTTGAAATTGCATGACATGCAGCTAAGCTCAAGCAACCTCTATGGAGTAGCTGTGTATACTTTGCCACTCTTTGGGTAGAACAATTGATTTTTATTTTTATTTTTGTTCCAGAAGTAGCAGTCCTTTGGGATCTATAAAGGCCATTTCTCCCAGGAAAGAAAGCTCTAGTCCTTTGTATGACTGCCTGTCGAACTGTGCTGTATTAGCTCCCTGTGTCGACCCTGATGTTTCCCAGCCTGTAAGAAATATTCAACAGACACCATCATTGTACTGCAATATTGCTGTATTATATAAAATAACTAGCAAAGTAGCCCTGCACACAGCTAACTATGGTGCTCCCACCCTGCAGGATCCCTCTTCAGCGACAGCCTTTATGGAGAAGGGCACAAAACCTTCCTCTGCCTCCGGCGACAGAGCCCTGCACAGCTCCATCCTGGCTTCCGGGGGGGGGGGGGTGTCAGTCGATTAAAGTGTGATAGAACTTTTGTTGTTTTTCTTTAGTCGTTTAGTCGTGTCCGACTCTTTGTGACCCCGTGGACCAGAGCACGCCAGGCACTCCTGTCTTCCACTGCCTCCCACAGATAGAACTTTAGGACCTGGCTTTTGTATATAAATGGTATGCTGCCTGGTGCACTCTTCCTTGGTGGGGTCTGGAGTGAGTGCCCAGAAAAGTGCCACAGCAGCATGTGTGAAAGTAGTCCTCCGCGTCAATGGTCCCAAGGACAGTGAGAAAGAGTGTGGTTTTTCCCTTCCTGGGTAGCCTTGCTTAGGAGGCCCAGTCAGGCTATCTCCCAACACCTTCTCACCCCTCCCTGTCCCCCAACACAGCAACATGTGTCATGTCACTGTGCTGTCACTGTAGGGTCAGTCTGGAGATGTTGCTTTTATGTAGCCGGGGAGTCATGCGCAGTGCCACACAAGGGGTTAAAAAACCTTATGGCCTCCTTTTCTTCATTTTCAGCCAAGCCATGAAACCTAGAGGTTTATTGGGTCACTGGAGGACCATCAGAATGGCAGGGGGTGAGCTGTTCAGTCACACCTCGGGTTACAGGCGCTTCAGGTTGCGTTTTTTCAGGTTGCGGACCGCGGAAACCTGGAAGTACTGAAATGGGTTATTTCCAGGTTTCAGCAGTCGCACATGCGCAGAAGAGCTAAATCGCACTTTGTGCATGCACAGAAGTGCCAAATCCAGTGGCGTAGCGTGGGTTGTCAACACCCGGGGCAAGGCAAGTAATTTGCGCCCCTAACCCATGGATTTGCGCCCCCTAACCCGTGGATTTGCGCCCCCTAACCCTAACCCCCAGATGTTGCGCCCGGTGCGGCCGCCCCCCCTGCACCCCCCACGCTACGCCACTGGCCAAATCGCAACCCGTGCGTGTGCACATGCGCCACTGCGGGTTGCGGACGCTGCAGGTTGCGAACGTGCATCCCGCACGGATCACATTCACAACCCGAGCGTCCACTGTATTTGCGTTGGAGGGTCACAAGTTATATGTGCCCCCTATTCAGTTTTAACTTTAGTTTTAACAGAAACTCATAAAAAATAAAAACAGTAGCAGCAGATTTTCCTACCCACAAGTAATGGAGAAGATGCAACTAAGACTGAAGGTATACACTGAAACTGCATGTATGACAGAGAAGAGGCGTTTCCCAAGGTACCCTGTGCACACAGAGGAGAAGACTGCCAGGTTCCTTTCCAATACACAACAACTAATTATGCCACCAGGCTGTCTTTTACAGGCGTCAGAGATGTGAGTGCATCCTTACCTCCCGAAGGCAAAGCTGTGCAAGGGAGCCATTCCTTTGTGTTATGTTGTCCATAGGACTTTGGCAAAATCAGCCACATCACCTGAATTCCAAGGAAGCACTTAAGCTCTCAGTCATCCAGGCCATTTGTCTTTCTGCATGATGCTGCATCTCACTGAACTGAGCCTAACGCACAGTAAACATATCAAATAAAAGTCTGTTGTAAAGCAGGCTGGCATAAGTGTCAGAATAAAGTACCACATTGATCATGCAGAAGCTCTGCTCTTTAACAGGGGGAGAAAAAACCCCTGCAAACTTATTTCCTTTCCAATGTAAAATCCAGAGCTTTGCAATGCCATTGTGATTTCCAGTTTCTCTGTGGTTGTTTACTACACCTGGGATTTGTAGGTACAAAGGCTAGGATGTGGAATTATTTACTCAGGGCTCTTGCAACTAGGCTCTCCAAAGTGATACTGCAGGAATTGAATTGGTGATTTGCTTCTACAGGGGAGAAATTAATACTGTGATCTATCACCAAAGTCTTATTACTTTATTATAACTCTCCCCGTTTCATTTTTATTAAGTGCCCAGGGCTACCACTAAACTATGCTAGCTCCAAAATTTACACTACCACCAAATTGCTACCCATTTATGTACAATTCCCTAGTGCATTACAGCAAACTCACTGGCGATCCATTCATGCAGTAGCAAGGGAAAAAAATGTTCTGCATAATTTTTCAGTTCTAAAATGCTTCTATTTAAAACAATAAATAAATTAGCAGATGCCGCACTGGTTTCCGCCCATTTCTTTTTCTTTCCTACTATAAATGTCTGGCATCTATGATCAAAGATCCCGTGAATAGCAAATTGGCTAAAAGATACAGTTTGCTGCCGTACCTAAGCCCCATATGTATCCCTGAAAAAGCAAAAGGCTCATTTTAAAAAACCAAACAGGTAAAAATGTTGGATATAGCCAGTGCCACTGTAAGCTTAAACGGATCTGTGAGTGAATAATCTGCCCTCAGACCTGAACGACAGTATGTGTTTCAAGCTAACATATAACAAAAGCCTGATGGCTGCTGCTGCTAAGGGAAGATTGCTTCAAGTGCATGAGTGTGTGTTGCTTGGTTGTTGTTGTTTTGCTATTTTTTGTTGCAGCTGGATGTGGCAGCAGCAGCAACAACAAATCTGTTACCAGCATAGGCAGCACCAGTGGGGCCGGGAGGAGGGAGGAGGCAAGCATCCCCCAAACAAGGAGCTTGCCCCCCCCCACCCCCTGCATTGCTAGACTCTTGTTGTTAACATAAGCAGCTGCATTCATAAATTATCATTTCTGTAGCTTTGACATTTCAGTTGCAGCTCTTGAGGCAACAAGGGCTATGCATCTTGCAGCTACTGACATTCCCTTCGAGATGCCAACAACATATGGCTGATTTCAGAGAGAAAAAGTTTAGAATGGCAGTTTTAGTCTGAAATATACTGTTATTTCCCCCCAGAGATCTTAACATGTGGGACATTGCTTGCCCACCTAGAAATATACCTTAACCCTTCTGTGCGCCCCCCTGAATTTTCTTTCTGGTGTCACTACTGGTTAGCAGCCCAAGCCCCATTTTCCACCCCTCACAGTGGCTCAGAACTATCATTGCTTCAGAGCAGTGTGTGTGTGTGTGTGTGTGTGTGTGTGTAAAGGCATCTGCTAACACAAAATGGTGGAGAATGTTTTGCAAAGTAGCCTTTTTCTAGGGCAGCAATTTCCTGAGAAAAACATTGTCTGGAAAATTGAGCTCAGCTCTAGATAGATGACACGGTTGCTAATTATTTAAGTGCCATGTATTATTAAGTATTCTGATTAGCTAGACTTCTTCCTGATATGGCTGAATACAGGGCGGCCGCCCTGGGCTCCCTCCTCTGGTCCTCTTGAGCTGGAACGCTGCCTAAACCAACTTTCCCCTTCCTACTCTCTTTCAGGGGAGCTGCCCGCCCTCTCCCTCCATTCAGCGTCTGTGTGGCAGACTAACTCCTATCCCATTTTACGCCTCTTTTATTTTATGTCATAAAAGAGGGCATCAATGTTAGAAATCAATAAAACAAATACATTAAACCAGAATGAATTAATAAAAGGGGTCACTGTCATACTCAAAATCATGCCAGTTTCTGGAAATGTTTTGCACACTAACTTTACAGGAAATAGCCAAGGAGAATAGCAAATATATATTTTAGCATGGGATGAGACTTCTTTCTTAAAAGGGCAGCAGACAATAGGCAACAGACTGAGGCCCGCTTTCCAATAAGAGCCAGGCTGGAAGTTATTTTTCCACTGCTCACCTCAGTCCTGTACATGATTCTATGGCACCTCAGGTTATTCACAGGCTACAGTTAGTGGTTTTGAAACTTCTCATGACCAGGGAACCCCTTCCACATGAAACTGTCTAACAAGAAAGCACTTTAATAGGACACTGGGATGTGGTTTAGAAAGCAGCCATGTTTGTTGGCTGTCACTGAGGAGAGCTGAGGGCACATTTGGGAACACAGAATAGCTGCCCATAGCTTGGCTGCTCATAGCTAGCGAAGCAGAGGCAGTTTTAGGGTACAGTAGTCTGCTGGTTTGGCTGCAATGCCCAGAGCACCACAGGGGGCACTGCAGCCATGATAATGAACAGAGCACAAGAGGCAGAGGACAGCAAATTTTAGCAGCACACAGCGCACAAGGGAAGACTGGATGCAGCAGGAAATATTCTGCCAGCACATACCTTCTCATTTTGACCAACTTCTGAGTGACCCAAGGATTATCTAGAACATGGGAACACAGACTTTGCACCATCTCACATCCCAGTGCTGTGGTCATGAGGGAAACTGTATTGGGGTTAAATTATTTTTATATTACATTATATGTAATGTAATGCAGTTATGTCACCATTTTTTATTTACCTAATTACATGGGTGCAACCCCCCCCCCAAAAATCTCATATCTATTTTTTGAGGGCCGGGAATTTCAGGGGAGGGAAAAGATAAATCTGAGGTACAATTGACAATCAAATGGTCCCCATGCCTGTAATTAAATTAAGAAAAAAGAAGGAGCTATACCTGCATGCTATGCGTTAAGCTGAACATGCCATTTCACCTACAGCATGGAGTGGCTAAGCAGTGGCTTACATGTCAATGCCCTCTGTTGCTTTCAAATATTTCAATGGATCAACGTACACTCAGAATTCAGAGCTAAAGGGTTTGACTCCCGAGCAAGGAACTGACTTGAGGAAGTCATGCCCCATCGTGTGTTTGGCAGGTCAGAGCTGAGAATCTCTGCTGTCTCTTGGTCTTGCTTAAGACCTTGTGAGCAGGTGTCTCTGTGGGGACCAGAGGGCAGGAGGTGAAAAAGCCTTATATCTCCCATGCCTTGAGGCTTTAGTCTAAGAAATGTCCTGCTCTTCTTCATCCACACACTACAAATCCCAGGGTGCTTTGTGAGAAAACACGTTGTAAGCCAATTTAGAACTCTTGAAATGAAGCAGTAATTCCCCCCAAGTGTTTGACAAGGTTATCACATATTGTGATTCAATTACGATTCAAACAAAGGGGAGTTCACACATCATTAGCATCATTTCCTGTGGTCATGGTGGCTGAGAAAAAGTGTGTGTGGTACACTTTTATCATTTAGAAAAGTACATTCACCCAAAGACTGCTGCCGAATTGTGATCTGTCTAATGATGCAACACAAGTGATCTTGCTATGCCTTTGAACTGAAATTAAAAATTGACCAGGCTGGAGCAACTTTATTTTGACAATTAATACCAATTAATTAGAAGTGCTAAAGGGAAATTAGTCTTGATACAAGTAAAGTGAACCTGTGACATTAACTGCCTTAGGCCACTGAACCAATTACTGTGCTTGAATTTTAAAAAGTACCTATCATAATAATTTTACGACAGCCAATAGCTTGCATGGCTACAAAGGTTAGACAATAAATTTCATGTCATGTTTCAGAGACAACTCCGTAAGTCAGGAAATATTCATTTAAGGTGCACTGTGTACAGGGTGTACATTCTCGTATATATAATACTTTGGGATTCTAGTGCACAGCCTGGGACCAACATACTTTAGAGCAGGGGCTCTCAAACTTTCTACCCCCCAGAGCCCACTTGAGGCAGCTAAAAATTACTAAGGCCTTCCTGCCACAAAATGGTGGCAGATGGTGGCAGTGTTTGGCAAGGCAAGGCAGGAGGAATTGGCCAAGCTGTGGCACTGAAGGTAGCCCCAGTCCCACTGGTAGGTCCCACCCACTGAGAGCCACTTGCCTTAACATTTGTCTTTCTCCATATGACAGGGTTGTCGTATTTCAAAAAGTGAAAATCCGGACACAAAGGTACCGGTAATTGAGCTTTCTTGGGGAAAGTTGTGTTTGGCCAAAGTTTGCTTGAGGCTTCTTTGGCAAAATCTCAAAGGAAAAAAAGAGGAAGTTTTTAACCAGTTTTTTTAGGAAATTTGCCAAACAATCAATGCTTTCAATATGGGCTGCCATGTGCCTGAGTTTCCCCAGACATTTTAACCAATTTGCAGAAATTCTGCCCAGACACCATTTTCAACAGGTGAATCCCGGCTATGTCTGGGAAATTCCGGATATATGGCAGCCCTACCATATGAACCCTCATGTCAGTGCATAGCTTCTGATCAGGCACTCTCCCAGGGGTCTGGATCCACAGACTGCTGCTCAGTTCCACTGAAATTAGAAAAGGTATTTGGCTAACATGGCTTGGATCCAACCCGGTATGTACAGTAAAGCCATCACCTGCTGGAGAAGGGCTTCATTCCAGCTGATCCAATGCCCAGGCCCAATCTCCCTCCTGGAGGTCAGGATTGGCACCTCCCGTAAGCCTTCCAGACTTTGGGGAGCAGGCCTCCTCTGAAATAATATGTTTTGGCTTCTGAATTTGCTGACTATATTGTTTGGTTGGAGCACTTTCATTGTGTAGGGTTGTTTGAACTTGAGAGCTATATTATATTACACTTTTATGTAAACTGCTTTGAGCTTGGAATATTGCATAAATATTTTAAATAAATGTGTGTTGCACAGATTTGAAGCCCAGGGGAATGAGTGTTGGTTGCTGGAACTCTCTTGGTATCACAACTAGGCATGTTTGCTAATGCAGGCTGGCAAAGGGGTTAGAGCTTGCATTCCCTATTGCCTTAAATCTTACTGCCTATTATATGCTCAGCGATATATATATATATATATATATATATATATATATATATATATGCAGGTTTTGGTGTCTTCGGGTGTCTTCCCGTGTAAGAGTCGGGGTGTCTGTGCGACGTTTCGACGAGGTCTCACTCGTCATCTTCAGGCTGGTGCTTTCGGCTTCTTGTTACTGGAACAGAGCAGAGTCTGGTGTTTGAGTTCCTATAAATACTGTTGATGGGTGTGGTGTATAGCCTCCAACGTTCTGGGCAGAGAGGAAGTTCCTAGATTAGTGTGCCTTTTCTTCTTTTGTTCCTTAATTACTTGAGGGATATCTTGGGTGATTTCATGAGTGATATTCTGAATACCACTGGGTGGGTCATTAAGTGTAGATTAGTTGCTAAAGCTTTCGTGTCTTGACCTCTTGAGCTTGTGAAGAGTTTTTCTGAGAAGATGGCTGTGCTGCATTTAGTTGTGCTCTGGCTTGGCTTCGTGTATAGGGGCGAGCTGTGGTTTTGTGCCTTGTGCCAGCCAGATCTGTGTAGGGATTGCAGGGGGGTGCAGCATCCGGAGGTGCCACTATAGTTTGGCTACTGGATGGAGTCTGTAATATGTCTGTGGAGAGGGTCTGGGTTTGGGTCTGGTGTGGTTGATTGGTGACGGCGTTCTGTGTGCCTCTGGTTCTGGTGTCGGTTTTTGTGGGGAGGGCTAATTTCCAGATGTCTGGCAGGCGGGACGTGTCGTCACGCTTGTTCATGTTGTGAGGGTGTTTCTCTATCTCAATGGCTTCCATGATTATTCTCTTGTGGTGATGTTCCATGTTAAAGAGCAATTTGGAATCTGCAAAATTAATTTCGTGTCCTGTTTCTTTCATGTGTTGGAAAAGAGAGGAAGTTTTTTCTTCTTTTTTGACGGCATTCTTGTGTTCTGCGATACGTGCATTTATTCGTCTGTTTGTTTGTCCAATGTACGTGGCTGGGCAGACTTTGCAGGGTATTTCATAGACCCCTTGGTTTTCCAGCTGGATTTTGTCTTTTGGGTTTCTGAGGATATTGGCTATTTTTTGGTTGGTGCAGAAGGCTGTTTTGATATTGTGTTTATGGAGGATTTTGCTGATTTTGTCTGTAGTGCCCTTGATATAAGGAAGGAGGGCCATGCCATTGTTTTCTTCTGTGTCTTGGTTTTTGGGGGGTGTTTCTTTTTGGATTAGCTTCGTAACCCTGTTTTTCTGGTATCCATTGGCGATTAACACATTTGAGAGATTCTGTAACTCAGTTGTCAAGTGGTCTTTGTCAGCCAGGCGTTTGGTTCTGGAGATGAGAGTCTTGGCTACGGAGTTTATTTGTGCAGGGTGGTGGTGTGATTGTGCATGTAAGTAGCGGTTGGTGTGTGTTTTTTTTCCGGTAGATAGAAAATTAATTTTGCAGATTCCAAATTGCTCTTTAACATGGAACATCACCACAAGAGAATAATCATGGAAGCCATTGAGATAGAGAAACACCCTCACAACATGAACAAGCGTGACGACACGTCCCGCCTGCCAGACATCTGGAAATTAGCCCTCCCCACAAAAACCGACACCAGAACCAGAGGCACACAGAACGCCGTCACCAATCAACCACACCAGACCCAAACCCAGACCCTCTCCACAGACATATTACAGACTCCATCCAGTAGCCAAACTATAGTGGCACCTCCGGATGCTGCACCCCCCTGCAATCCCTACACAGATCTGGCTGGCACAAGGCACAAAACCACAGCTCGCCCCTATACACGAAGCCAAGCCAGAGCACAACTAAATGCAGCACAGCCATCTTCTCAGAAAAACTCTTCACAAGCTCAAGAGGTCAAGACACGAAAGCTTTAGCAACTAATCTACACTTAATGACCCACCCAGTGGTATTCAGAATATCACTCATGAAATCACCCAAGATATCCCTCAAGTAATTAAGGAACAAAAGAAGAAAAGGCACACTAATCTAGGAACTTCCTCTCTGCCCAGAACGTTGGAGGCTATACACCACACCCATCAACAGTATTTATAGGAACTCAAACACCAGACTCTGCTCTGTTCCAGTAACAAGAAGCCGAAAGCACCAGCCTGAAGATGACGAGTGAGACCTCGTCGAAACGTCGCACAGACACCCCGACTCTTACACGGGAAGACACCCGAAGACACCAAAACCTGCATTCCTGTACCCGTGAAAATCTACGAAAGCATATATATATATATATATATATATATGTATATGTACTGGTATTCACCATGAACTTGTTACAGTAAGTGCCACACTTTAAAAAACAACATTTTTTTTTGGGGGGGGGGGAGAGTTCCATTACTGCAAACCCTTGAGTAGCCCCAGAAAAGAAGCACTGCATACACTTATACCAAGGGACTCTTCTCTCCTCATTCTCCTTCCACTTCTTACATTAAAAAGTTGTTATTTATTTTTATTTAAAAAAGGACTTTCAAAGGTATTTAAGTAGAACAGAAATTTGAATGTGGTTACTCAAATAATGGCATCTACATGCAATGGTTTGTTTTTCAGTATGGAATTTTGGGACCGATCCAAGATCCACCGGCAGTTTTCCAAAGGAGAATCTGCAGCTGAGCCTGGACTCACGGGGCCTTAGAGGGTTGAAGTGCCTCATGTCAGCTAAGCCATGGACACACAATTAAATACAAGGACCATCTTCTTATTTTAAACTTTTATTATGAAAAAATGTATAATTTATATGTTAATAAAACAGGATGGATAAAAAAGTCAATAGTCGGCACAAATATAATTAACTTCCCTAGCCAAAGTCTCAGGACCCTGATATCCAAGCAGGCAGGTACATCTGCAGAGCACTGGCTGGCCACTCAAATTAAAACCATGGATTAGAGCAGCTTCACGTAGACCACTTTGGAATGTTAACTCTTTGAGGCCACATCAGGGAACAGCCAGGCCCCAACGTTTCTTCATACACCTTCCAAAAAGTCAAAACATCATTAAACCCCAAAATGTCTGTGTTACTTATGAGTTGTGGCTAATGTCATGAGTACTTGCAGTGGGATCACAATGGGACTGAAGTAAAGGCAAAGGTGAACATACCCTCGGTTAAAAGGGAATGGTCACATGACAGACACACTGCATCATAAGCCACTTTTTCAAGATGAACTACAACTGTCACCATGAGTCTGGAGATCCCACAAGGCAGTTCTAGTGATGTAGTTCACCTGTAGAGATTAAAACAAGGAAAATCTTCAATATCACAGTTACCACAAAACTGTGGCACTATCTTGTGTGCTTCTGAACTGAGACAGCTTTCTGCAAAATAGCTGCAAAGAAATTCTGACAGCTGTTGATGTTTACCAGAGGTAGACACAGATGCTGCTTTAGTTCAAGAAACAAACAGAAAAGCAAAGCAAAAGATAAATAGAACAAAATAAAAGTTGATGTCTGTAATAATGACACTGGTACATTATGAAGTATGGCCTGGGGTTCCCTTTTACCTGGGCACCCTTCCTTTCGTCTTCTTTTCGAGGGAGAAATCAAAGTCTTACCCCATGAAGGATGTTCCTTTTTCAGGGATGCTGATAAGCTTTGGAGAGATTTTAAAGTTATCTTGCCTTCAAAATACTTTGCAGCAAAATGACAACTTTCACTGAATACATAGTAGTTTCCAGTGAAAACCCAGCATTCTTGGAGTCGAGCGTTAAGGTAAATAAAATAAAATGGAATTCTAAGAGAATATTTTACTGCTATTAAAGGTTTTTTAAGGCATAAAAAGTAAGGTTTGATTTCAATAAGATCTAAAAAGTCTTGGTCTCTTCCCTGAGAATGTTAACTGATCTCCCCAAAAGAGCCTGAAATCCCTCCAGGTTTCGGGAATATTGTGGTTGTA
This sequence comes from Podarcis vaucheri, assembly GCF_965113315.1. Taxonomy (NCBI): domain Eukaryota; kingdom Metazoa; phylum Chordata; class Lepidosauria; order Squamata; family Lacertidae; genus Podarcis; species Podarcis vaucheri. Next base: position 110,450,934 of record NC_138762.1, read on the forward strand.
TGAGTGATGGAGGTTTTGTCCTCTCTCCGTTCTTTCTCGCCCCCACCCCTTGGCTTTGATTCTGAAGACAGCATTCTCTTTTCATCTTCCTGCAGATATGGTTCTGCATAAATCTCTCTGAAGATCTCATTCTAGCCAGGCAACATTGCAGTGAAAAGGGAGAGTCTGCTTCCTAACGTCTGTATAATTTTCCTTGTGCAAATCTGGGCATTGACTTCAGACGTTAGATGATTTCACTGAATCGCTTTTGCTTCTGAGCTCTTCTCCACCAAATTGTCTTTGTGAAATATAGCAGCTGTAACATCTGTTATGTGATGCTTTTTTTTTGGGGGGGGTCACTTCTGATGGCACCTAACTCTTGCACTGTTTTGTAGTGAAGTATCCTTAGGGATGCGGGTGGCGCTGTGGGTAAAACCTCAGTGCCTAGGACTTGCCGGTCGCATGGTAGGCGGTTCGAATCCCCGTGGCGGGGTGAGCTCCCGTCTTTTGGTCCCAGCTCCTGCCCACCTAGCAGTTTGAAAGCACCCCTAAGTGCAAGTAGATAAATAGGTACCGCTTTATAGCGGGAAGGTAAATGGCGTTTCCGTGTGCTGCGCTGGTGCTGGCTCGCCAGAGCAGCTTCGTCACGCTGGCCACGTGACCCGGAAGTGTCTCCGGACAGCGCTGGCTCCCGGCCTCTTAAGTGAGATGGGCGCACAACCCTAGAGTCGGACACGACTGGCCCGTACGGGCAGGGGTACCTTTATCCTTGGTTGGGGGAAATGCTGCCCCAGCATCCTTCTGAAAAGGGAAAATTTGCCCCACCTCCATTTAGCAGAAAGCCTTGTCGGAGGGAGCAAAATTACGGCCATATGAGGCCAATCCGAGGCGGAGTGCAGGTGCTTGGCTTTCCATAGGGCAACATCACCCCACAAACTTCCTCTTGCCCTTTGTAGCATCCTGCCCACACATCCTCTGAAAAGTAGGAGGCCATTACTCACCTTTTCAGGGGCTGAGTGGAGATATTTTGGGTGTCCTTGGTTGGCTTGTGGGGCATCTTTTCCTATTTCCAACTGCTCTTGTTCTTGGGGCATGGCGTAGAGTTAGTGTGGCTGATTTGTTGCTCACAATTGGATGATTTATTCATTTGTCACAACTTTTGCATTTAGTATGGGCTGGGATGTAATTTTTGCTGCAAAGACCTTCCTGCACCACCCTGCTGACCACGACTGAACACATCTCCAAATTTTCTTATTGCCATTCTCCAACCAAAAACTTTGTGCAAAAATGTATGTGCTAGTGAAAGCAAGGTATAAAATCCACCATTATATTAGGGGGCACTGCAAAATTGCGTATGAAATTGTGCATATCAGGAGACATATGCACAAAAATGCATACACATTTTCATGAACCTTTTAAAGTGTTTTTAATTGAATATTCAATAAAAATATATTAATGCAACAAACAAAGCACATGGATTTGCTAATTTGTGCAGAAGTGAGGAAATGGATTTCAGGGCATGAAAAATGACTAACTGAGAGATATCAAAACTGACATATTCATTAATTCCCATTTGCAGTAGGTGATGCCCTCTTAAGCATGCCTCCCCCCCCCTTAAAACTGCCACAGGTTCCATGACTGGACCAAGAACACTTACAGAATGATCACGTTACTGACAAATCTTATTGTGATTCTATCTGTCCTTATAGTTTAAATTTGGTTGAACCTTGAATGCATTATCATTGCATAATGTGCAGAGGTTGGTGATTAATTGGACAATTTTTAGGGAGTTACATGCAAAGATCTGTCCATGAGACTGCACTCTATCTGCTTTGTGAGGGCAATATATCTCCGTAACTGCAAACTTTGCACATTTTTCTATAGGCAGCAATTAATGATAGATTATTTTAAAGGGAGGATGCTGTGTCTTGTTAAAATAGTGGCTGTATTAAAAATTTTATGTATATACTTTGGTCTGTGTCATTTTTATTTATGTTCTTATATTACAGTACTCTCATATGGATATCAGTTCCTTTTGTTAATCCTTATATGTCCGATGAATAGATACAAAGAAACAAATCTAAGCTCAGATACTGCAAGGAATAACCTTCCCAGATGCAGATCACCTAAGGACTTGGCTGTAGGCAGAAAATCACAGGGCAAGTCTACTTGCAATCAGTACCAATACATTTAAGCAGACATGGTCTGGGTCTGGTTGGTGTATACGTCAGTTAATTGCATTTTTCTCTTATACAGAATAACATCTCAAATTAAATCATGGATGTTATGTACAAAATCCAAATTTCATTAGATCTCTAAAGACAAAATCATGTCTGATGAATTTACTGCATGAATTCAATTGCTTTTATCCAATTAAATTACATCAAAGAAATGCTTTTGAGTTTTCAGTAGCTGTCCTTTTCTAAAAACATAGGCTATGTTTGATCTTGGTGCAGAAGATCTTCAATTCTTCTTCCTAACATGACAGCAAAACTCTGAAGAGGTTCCTTTACAATTTTTTGTATGCTGAAGATGTCATCCCTTCTAAAATATGTAAAAATGACAATGTGTAGGGATATAAGTGTTGCTGATTATTTCTATCTCCACACTGTAGAGGAGCATCATTAATAGTGTGAGAGACAAGTGTGCTGGAGAAACTGGCTTAAACATTTTTGCATAACATTTCCTTTGAATATATATTTAAATGTCCACTATTTTTAGATCAGAAGAAGCTATAAACAGGATTTCCTCCCTTTCATGATGATCCATGCTTCTGGATGTCTTACGAAAACACAGAACAATCTGATCTAACATCTGGGTCAACATGGGAACCAGAGTAATGCAGATGCAGTCTGCTGGATTTCTCTCACTTTAAGATTGTATAATCTACGAGTGAAACAGGAAGTCAAGACAGTTCCTGATAGAAATATCAGTTCATGGCTAAAGAAAAACGGCTTTTAAGAAGCAGAAGCCATCCCACTGGAAAGAACACAACTTTTGCAGCTCAGTCGTAGAGTATCTATTTTGTAAGTAGAATGTCGCAGGCTCTTGCCTAAAGCCCTGAAGAGACACTCCCAGTCAGAGTCCAAAGCTAGATGGACCGATGCTAGGACCTGTAATATAAAGCATCTCCCTATAGGCTTCATCAACAGAAGTATAACATCCAAATCAAGGGAAGTAATACTACCACTCTATTCTGCCTTAGTCAGATCACACCTGGAATCCTGTGTCCAGTTCTGAGCACCACAATTTAAGAAGCATGTAGACAAGCTGGAACATGTGCAGAGGAGCACAACCAGGATGATCGAAGGTCTGGAAAGGTCTTAGGAAGGAACCAAATTTCTTTTCTCCACTGTAATTTCTTCCTTCCTTCCTTCCTTGCTGTCTGTGTGTGGAAGTGAGGAGATTACCTGTCAAAGCAAGGCAAGGCTGGGTTTGGAGACAGCCACATTCAGGGAACAATCACAAAGAGGGAGCGGAGAGATGTGGCCAACAGGGTGGTGGTGGTAGTGCTATAATTTGCAGTTTGTTTGGGAGAGAGATGTGATATACCCTCACACAGGGATGTAAGAAGGCATCGATTTCCATCTCAAACTGTTTTTGTTATATACAGCGCTGTTTCTGTTCTACTGCAGTTTGGTTTCTGACAAACCACCTTATTAATTATTTTATTATTTTACTATTCCACACTATTTCAATGCAAATGAAAAATAATGCCAGTGGAGAAAAAAACATAATCAATTACATATTGTTTGCAGACTGAAAACAACAACAGTGAATACCAATCAGATTCATTAGAATCTTTTATATATAAATAATTTTTATTAATTTCCAATTATTAAAATCCAATATAAACCACATTTTATCAATGTCAAATGACAATTCAAATTCAAATATATATCAATTATAAAGCCAATTACACACTTTGTATGACTTCTGTATGCTAGATTTCAGGGTGAGATGATTTTATTTCATCCTGCTTCTGAGTCTTAATTAATCCGATTACATTCAGTCTAGATCTTAATCCTTTATTGACAGCTATAGAGTTTTTGACTTCCATTCGAATTAACACATTTAATATTTTTTTCCTGCAAGAGGAGTTCTATATCCAACGTATTTCCTGTGTGTGATGTTTATCTTACCCATGTTGTTTCTTCATTCTTCCTGTTCTCCATCTGTCCTGCACAGCATCGCTACTTCCGCTCTTCTGCTCTTTCCTTTCCTTTGTTCCCAGAAAATGAGGCAGAGACACGCCATCTTTTTGTTGTTGCAATTGTTTGAGTCTAGATAGAGAGTGAACTGGTGTCCTGCCAACGCTTTAACACGACTCAAGTTTCCCCTCCTTGGCCAACTCTCTCAATAATGATCTGGTGTCTTGCCAAACCCTTGGCAGATCCTCAAAGCCCAAAGACCAGGTCCTTCCATAGCAGTACAGTGAAAGTTTGATGCTTTAAATCCATTTCAATTTTCTCACACAGTTCTATTTTTTGTTGTAATCCATAAATATAATCCTGTTCTCTTTTATCTCTTCTTGCCTTTTATCAGTTTGTTAACATTCAAGGGGGTATTGCCAAATCATATATGTAGCAAACATGAAGGGTAAAGGCTCCCCCCATCACATACTGTATTTTGCATTGAAGGAAGTCTTATGATCGGCAGGCCCAAGAGGCTCAGTGGTTTAGACCACAGCGCCACCTGCGTCACTAATAAGAAAGTGTTTTAGTTACAGTTAAATGTTCAATGGTATAAAAAATGGGATTCATAAAATGGCACCTACCACAAAGATTATAGTGAACATGACTTAACCTTCCAATGGCCCACAGCAACTATGCCACACCCACTAGTGCAGATGGAACGAAGTGGGATGTATCCAGAGGAAAATCACAGCAGCCCCAATAATGTGGAAATACCCTGTAAAGCAGTGCTGCTCAAAGCAGAGGTCCACCTTCCAGTGCCAGTTCATGAGGCATTGGCTGCTGGTCTGTGGCAATTCCACCACTGCCCAGGTTGGGTGGAATGCTTCAGTATCCAATATAGTACTGGCCCCAACACACTGAGAGGTGTGCAGCTGTCAGTCCACTACATCAAATAGCGCTGCTGTAAAGAAACATGTACACTGGTGTGTGTGTGTGTGTGTGTGTGTGTGTGTGCATGTGCTTGTGTGTTCTTTATTAATACTTAAGAACCCAGAGCTTAGGCTATGTCAGTTTCCAAAGATTTACAGCTGTGTGTAACAGCAGGTGTTTCAAAGTGATAAGCATTATTCTAGCAGAATGACAATAAATGTTGCAATTACAGATCAAGGTAACTGTTTAAATCATTATTATTCTTGTTATTGTGCTTGTTGTTTAAAACAGTGGTGCAATTTGTGCAGCATCCGCAGTTCTATTGAAGATTGCAATATGGCAAGAGCACCTTCTTTAGATCAAAAGTCACTTCTGGCCACAGAGGGACATGCCATTTAATGTGGTGATGTGGATTTAGAAAAAAATCAGTGCCAACTCTGCGCTGTGACACCTGAAAAATGGTACAGCTACTTAAAAACAACAACCCAAGATTGATCTCTTGAAAATAAATAAATAAGTCCCCTCCTGCCAATGCCATTTGACTACAGTGAACTCTCAATTACAGATTCCATTCAGCTGGTAGTTTCAGAAAGTTGGGCTCAGCCAATACAACTTTATCTTGTGTGTGTGTGTGTGTTGTTGTTTTTTGTGAGCAGAGGTAAACACCTTTTCTTGGCTATGTTTGGCAATTGTTGTGAACAGTGACATATTTCAGTGTGGCTCTCCTTGACACATTTTTCCTCATCCTTCTTTGGACCCCCACAATGCTCACCCTCACCTTCCTACACTGTCTGTCTCTCCCTCGTAAGTGTGTGTACACCACAGAACACCAGCCATTGCTTGCTGTGAGCATGCCTCTAAACTATCAGTCCACCTATCCCTCTCCTGCCCAGGATGACAGTCCATAACTCACAAGCCTAGGTCCTGGCAATGAGGCATATGCAGGATGCACCCCTCCACCCAGCCCCCAAAGCAAGTTATAACCAGGGAGCTGCAGACAGTGGTACACCATAGTCAGACCAGATATCTTCAAGCAGCTGCTGAGACGCCACTGCTCAGTCAAGTGGAACCCCCTCCATAGGACACTGTAACCTCCAAGGGTTATCTTGCCGTTTTGTAGCAGATCCCACCTCTCTGTAAGCCAGTGGTGACAGGTCCCCTACCTACATTTAGCCTATGTAACCCCCATGCATTATCTAATGTTTCTTTTTCCATGAGGTAAAGCTTTGATAATTGGAGACTCAGGCAGAAGTTGAATAAATAAAAAGGATTTATGGCCGGCACATTTGCATAATGGCTGCGGCAGGTGAAGGGAGGGCCACAGGAACGACACAGGAGATTGCTGTTGGATTGAATTGGGCCACAACTTTATTGATTACAGGAAAGAGTAGGTTTGGCTAAGGCATTGGGCATGTCTCCTGCATCAGGCAGCCTGCCAGCTACCTGATAGGAACCTGGTGGTGTCAAACCTGTGCTGGGGAATCAACTCAAACATAGATTGGATGCCAAGACCCCACACAGGCCGCTATTGGGAGAGGTGTACAGTGGTACCTCAGGTTAAGAACTCAATTCGTTCTGGAGGTTCTTTCTTAACCTGAAACTGTTCTTAACCTGAGGTACCACTTTAGCTAATGGGGCCTCCCGCTGCCGCCGCTGCCACACGACTCACCCCTCTAACAGGGTACCCCTGTGACTAAGAATCCAGCCCAATGCCTTATCCACCGAAATTGTGACGGTTGCTATGAGGTAGCCAGCCAATTTGTTTGCAGGAGAAAATTCCTCCCTGACCCCCAATACGGCGTCTGAATTAACCATAGCAAGGTCCAGAGGCAATGTTCCCACTTCGCCCCCTGGGCGGGCCCCAAAGACTGGGTGGGTAGAAAATCCCACAGTGATTGGCCAAGAGGGCAGCCTGCACTTGGCTGCCCCCTTAAATAGGCTGGGGTGGGCTGCTTGCAGCCCCCAAGTCCCAGTCTCCAATTGGCCCAAGCGGGCACTGCCTACCCTTGCCTGAGGGCCTGATGAAAGGTGGTAGCCTCCATGGACCCACCGGAGGCGCGCCATGCGGCAACAGCCACCCACCTGGAATCCCAGGTGAGTGGATATTTTATAGAACAAAGGGGTGTCAGGAGATAATGTTCTTTCAGGAAACAGTTAACTTATTAATATTCCACTAAATCTAGTGGGTGTTACAGGCTTCTCAACAAGGCTTCTAGATGCACCTTTTTAAATTTCTATTGCTTAATTCAGTTAGGATGCTTCAGTTACATGTTACAGGTTTCTAGCCTAGATGGTCAATGCTCAGCTTATTTCCAGTTATTTCACTTCAGCTCCTTAGCTTAGTTTTTGCATAGGTGTTACAGCTTAATACTTTGGTCCTTAAGCAAGGTGGAACTTTCTGTCAGATCCCCAACCTTCTGTCAATGACACTCCTGAGGTACTTCTGGCCGTGCAACACACCCAGGGAATCACCTCACCCCTCTTAACAGGCTTGGGAGTCTTCTCTACCTAGAAGATCTCTCTCCTCCCGACTGGATCCTCACAACTTCTAATTCTCCTGCTCAAACTCAGCCCTCCCGTTCATTCCTGTCTGAATACTCTCACAAGACACTCTGTCTTCCAGTCTAAGCTCAGGAGACTCCTTTCCCTCAGAGCGGATGTCACACAGAGAGAGAGAGACCAAGATCAACTCTCTAAGTCTCCCCCACAAACTATCGTTCAACTATCCGAACCCTCTCTCAGAAATGCCTCCTTTTATTTCCCCTCCCCAGGTGCTGGCTCCACCCAGTGTTATAGCTTTTTCTCTGCTTTCCTCTCCAGCAACACAGGACAACACACCTGTCAGCCCTGGAAGCCTTTTCTTCATGGTGATGGTTGAGAATGTGGATTGATTGTGTCCACACACCTGCTGTACCTCAGAATTCATGCAAACACAAAGAAAAAGATTCATTTCCATGTGGTGAAAAGTCGCACAAACTGATTCAGTGAGAACAGTCTGGGCTTTGCATCAAACATTTTCAGGCCTGATCATCTGGGACAAAACAATCCGGAAGAAATGGAAGGGGGCAGGGAGAGAAATCACTTCATGATCCTACCAGTTCATTGGTTCTGAAGCTATTGAGTTCATGTTGCCTCAAGGGGGTTCTTGAATGCTGTCTCTGCAGCTGAGTGGTTTTTAGAGGTCTCATTGACTAGAAGGGTCCCAACCTGGAGTTCCATCCTTATCTGCTTTAATAAAAAATGACAATGAACTGCGCCTTTGTCTCTTGAAGAAAAAATGAAGGTGAGTGCTGCTCTTTCTTTCTGTGAAAGGAAGCCTAATTGCTTTATTAGGCTCTGCAGCCTGTAAGTTCCTTGTAGTCAGGGTATTTTATCTGAGGATGTGCAAAGCCAGGAAATGTGCCAGTCCTTTATCTTTTCTCTGCTTTGCTGAGATTTTGTCTTTCCCACCAAGGAGCTATTTGTTGCAGTGAACTATGGATCGTGCATGATGTTTACAGCTATGCTTCATGGCAGATATTCTGAACAAGAATTTATTCCCACCAAAGCAGTGACTCTGTGCCCCCTCCCCCAGTTGTTCTCTGAGCTTTGTCAAAGCACAAATTCAACTAGATAAAGAAATATCTGTGCAACATGAGGGTTAATTATGATTAGATGACCCACCACAGCTAGTAAATTTGCTGTTTTGAAAATTTTGTAGTCTCTCTCTCTCTTTAAAAATAGAATGCTTGCCAATATGGATGAGCTGATTATCAGACCAGAATCTGACCTTTCTATAAGTGCACATAAACAATTCTAAGGAATAAAATCAAAATACCAATTCAAAACTATAAGCATCGAATCTGTATGAATAGACTTCCTCGAGCATATTATTGACTCTGAGCACTTTGCCTAAAGCAAAATTCAAAGTCATTTGGAGAATTTCTCTGCAGGTGAAAACTTTCTGAGGAATCTTGAGGGAGCCCAAACAAGTTTAGAAAACTGGTGAAGTTTTTCAGGTAACATCCCTTACTCAATAAACTGTCAAAACAAATATGCAAGGAGATAGCCAGAAGCAGTTTGGGATATCCAGTTTATCACAAAGAATGTCACATATATGACTATCTGCCAGCTAGACAAAAGCCATAGGTATGTGCTCTTGTGCAATAAATTCATTCCCTTGAGGCCAATATGTCTGACCTGGGGAAGCTGAAAAAGATTTGTGGGAAAGCCCTCCATGGATGTGGCAGCTCCCTTGCTCCCATGGAGGATGAGACTCTCAGGGCAGGAGGGCATCACTCTAAGGCAGGGGGGAAGTGATCTCTTAGAAGGAGCAATTGGGAACTCTGACCATTGCTATTAAATAAAATGCGTACATTAATGCACAATTGCCAAGAATTGCCATTCCTTCAAGGTTGAGCAGGAATTCTCTTGTGCTGAGAATACTCTTCCAGGAGGAAGCTGGATGGTGATAGTGGGTGATGTTAATATACTAGCTGGGTTTGTGACAAGTGTTCTGTCTGTATTATGACTTGCCTGCCTGGTATGAAGGTTACGGATGTCAGATGTTGCCTAGATAGGTTGCTAGACAGTGCTGGGCAGGGCAAAGTGTCTGGGGTGCATGTTGGCACCCATCATGTATGGAAATGTAGTGGTCCAGTCCTTGAAGTGAAATTTAAGTTGCTGGGTAGGAAGTGGAAAGTCAGGACCTTCCAGGTAGCTTTTTTTTTGCAAGGCTAGCTCTTACACGCACTGGAACAGCCATGCAATGCTGATTTATGGATGATATGGTGATGTTTGGAAGAAGAGTCTGTATTAGTTAGGTGCTTGATAACATGTTGGGATAAGCAGGCAGAGCTCTACTTGAATAGGTCTGGAACCAGACTGTTGGCACTTAAATAATAAAAAGATTGCAGACCAGCTTTTAAACTGTTTTTGGGGGGAGAAGGTCTGACAGGAGCTAAGATGCATCCAGTTCAGAACAAAACATTCCTCAGGACAGAGGATTAAATTCTTTATGATTGCTCAAATGAAGGAAGTGTAGACCCCCACACTGGGAGTGTGGAAGCACATTATATTAAATGGACAATTGCCAAGAAAATCCAAAACAATCTCGTTTGACTTTCAGTGAGGAAACTTCCTAAAAATGAAGAGATTGTTTAGAGGAAGTGGAAAGGGAAAGTCAAATAGGTCAGCTCTCTCGAGAATACTTGGGAGTTGTTTAAAACCACAATATTGGAAGCTTAGCTAGCATGTAAACTGCAGTTCAAGAAGCACGCCACCTGGGTCAAGACTGCCAATGTGTTTAATGAGTAGAATCAAAGAAACTATTAAAGGCAAGAAGGCTTACTTTACAAAGTAAAAGTCTTGTCAAGTGATGAGAACAGAAAGAACCAAAACTTTGGCAAAATAAATGCAGGGAAACATGAAGGGATGCTAAAATAGAACTGGAGGAGCACATTGCTAAAAAAATTATAAAACCAATAATCTTTAAATACATCAGGTGCAAGAGATTGTCTGAGGAGGCTTTTGGACCTTTGGATGAGAAGCGCCTTTTCTGCAGTGGTTTCCCATTTGCAGAATGCTCTCCCAAGGGAGGTTCACTATATAAATAAATATAATAAAATGTTGACCAGAAACTCAAGTGACAGCGATCAAGTCTAAGTTCAAGGACGCATGCACAAGGAAGCAATGGGGAACTGTATTGTAATTTTTTGCATTATTACTCCAGTGTTCTTTCAGGAGCTAAGGTCTCCCCTTCCCCATTTTATGCTCTCAACAACTCGGAGAGGCAGAGATAGTGGCTGACTCAAAGATTCCCTTTCATAGTCTAAATCCAATATTCTGCCCATTATGTTACATCACACTGCTCTGATAGGAATTATTTTCTCTTGGATAAAGAAATCACAACAGAAAGTAAAACAGAAAGAGGCAGGGCTGCCATACGTCTGGAATTTCCTGGACATACCTGCAATTCTGCATTTGGAAGCGAACATGTCCAAGAAAATTTACTTGGAATTAGGTTTTGTTGAATTACATACAATTTACTCTGAAGTAAGTGCATAGAATTGCAGCTTTCTTTCTTTCTTTCTTTCTTTCTTTCTTTGTAACAATTCTCACAACTTTATTTTGTTATTTCAGATCTTTTAGTTTGGTTAACAATTAGCAATGGTTTTAAGACATGAATTATCCAGTCTGTTATCATTGGGTGAACTGCAGTCTAAGAACTATTATGTACAAACTAAATAGTGGAGACACAATCCAACAGGAAGTTTTCCCCCAGTGAAATAAGGGGAATAACACAAGAGTTCATTCATTTTAATAAAGCTTGCACCATATTCCTTCCTGGTGGATTGTGCCCTAGGATTTCTGAATTATAATTGCTTTTTAAAATACTGTGCTTTGAAAGAATGTTCAGCTCCAATTTGCTCTAGACTGCCTGTGTTAAAAAAAATCTTTCAGTATCTTGCACTCAAAATCTTTCATCTTTCTAGCGTTTGATTTACAGCTACTAAATAATTTGCCAAGTATAATTTGTAATTAAGTGCCTTCTCATTCATATGCAAACACTAATGAATATCTGTCATCATTCTGCTGTTGTTAATAGTCTCATCATTGCTATTCTGGAATATTTTTAAAGATCAGACCAATTTTTCAATAGGTCAGTATTCCTTTTATTGCTTAACTCATATATTTAGTTTCCCATTGCATTAATTTTTTTTTGTTTAATTTAATAATGGTACTAGAAGCACGTGAAATCAACATCTTCACAGCTGAGATGCACAGAATAATTCAACATATGTCACTGTGGAAAATCATATATAATTGCAACCTGATCCGATTCATGTTTAGTTAGAAGACAGCCCCAACGGAATTGTGAAATACTTGCTCATAAGAAAGATATGTTCATAAGATTACAGCTTTCAATGTTTGTTTTGTAAATCCAACAGTTTGCTTCCACCCCACCTCACAAGCCCCTTGGGAAAAGATGTTGTCCACTGATATATTTTATCCCACTTTTGAGCCAAAAACTAGCATTCAAAGTGAATCACAGCAACACAAATTCAGTATTAATAATGCTGTTACACGGGCATTGCATATACATCAAATTAACAGACATAAAAGGGCAGGGGTGTGGAGGGGAAAGGTAAGTGAAAGAGATCTGATTTGCAATGCCAGAACAAAGAAGTGAGTAAATTCATTAACATCCATTTGGGTCCAGAATGATATTTCTTTGCTGGTCTTCTTGCAGGAACAGAGGTGGTGCAACCAAAACGGCGTCCTTGGCAGAGCTAGCCCAGCTATTAGACCGGGTGAAGCTGCTGCTTCAGGCACAAGAAGCTCCCCAAATGGCGCACCCACGTCATTACGCCTCATCACATGCACACTGGGCAGCCATAACCTGGGGCCCAAGTCGGCGCCCTTGGTGTGGGGAATCTTTGGAGGTCCAGGTGTTGCTGAACTACAACTCCCAGCAGCCTCAGCAAGCATCGTCAATGGCCAGGGATGATGGGAGATGTAGTTCATAAACGTTAGGAGGGTTGAAGCTCTAGGACCACATATAACAGTCAAACCACTCTCATTTCTTCCATCCATAACCGTTTCGCTAACATTTTATATGCTGCCAAAAGCCAAGAACGCAGCAGGTTATTGTAGTCTACTCTCTACTGGAGTTCTCTTTCATGTACTTTGGAACAGAGTACAGAACACAACTGATGCTAAATATTTATTTAAGAATGTGTCTGGGTGAGATTTCCAACTGCTGAATAGCATTAGGAGTCTATGGATGCCCTTCCAGTTCACAGAAGTACAGAAGAATGAGCCTTACGGTTCACTCATAACCTTGACACAATCGGAGGAATGACTGGCTACAGCTGTTGGCCATATCTAATCTGGTAACCACAGCTAAGTCCAAAGAGAGTTTTTATTTAAAATGTTCAACAGTGGAAGCAGACCAATCTAACTTGAAAAAAAGTCTCTGTTTTTATTTCTTTCCTCTTGAGAAAACTGTCCATAACAGTATATATTACATTTCCAAGACAATAATGAACTCTAGTTCTAAAGCAGGGTATAATTTTGTAAATCTTTGAATGTGCATGATAACATGGCACTTCCTTGCTTGCTTATGTTGGGAAGCAAAATAGGTGTATGTTTCTAAGTGTGTTGAGGTCAGGGGTGGGGTGGGGGTGGGGGGAAAGGCTTTTAAAAGCCAGGTATTAAGTCTGAGGAATAACAAAACTGTGTTTCTTATTATGTGCCAAAAACCCCACTTCTGCATCCAAAATGTAGTATATATATCAGCCTCATAAAACTTGCATGCCCTGTTGTGAAAAGGTTGGCTCCAATGTATTGTGGAGCACACACCTTCCTGGTAGGAAGGGAGCCAGTGTGGTGTTGTGGTTAAGAGCGGTGGACTCGTAATCTGGTGAACCGGGTTCGCTTCCCCGCTTCTCCGCATGCAGCTGCTGGGTGACTTTGGGCCAGTCACACTTCTCTGAAGTCTCTCAGCCCCACTCACCTCACAGAGTGTTTGTTGTGGGGGAGGAAGGGAAAGGAGATTGTGAGCCGCTTTGAGACTCCTGAAGGGGAGTGATAAAGCGGGATATCAAATCCAAACTGTTCTTCTTCTAATCAGAGAGCTTTTGCTCTGCTTTAAAAAGGCCCAAAATTTAACCCCTGGCATCTCCAGTTAAAAAAGGGGAAATAGAATCTTTCTGGTGTCAAGGAGGTAATTGCCAGGTGCTCTATCAGTGGGAAAGGCAAAAGTTGGCAGAGGGTGACCAAAGTCAAGTCCAGGTGGGATCAAAGGTCACTGTGAATGGGGATGCAGTGGTGCCCCGCAAGACGAATGCCTCGCAAGACGGAAAACTCGCTAGACGAAAGAGTTTTCCGTTTTGGAGGTGCTTCGCAAAACGAATCTCCTATGGGCTTGCTTCGCAAGACGAAAATGTCTTGCGAGTTCCTGCGGGTTTTTTCCCCTCCCCCCCTTTTCTAAGCCGCTAAGCCGCTTATCAGCTGATCCAATAAGCAGATAAGCCGCTAAAAGCCGCTAAAAGCCGCTAAAAGCCGCTAAAAGCCGCTAAAAGCCGCTAATAGCGCTAATCCGCTAATCCGTCAATGGGCTTGCTTCGCAAGATGAAAAAACCGCTAGATGAAGAGAATCACAGAACGGATTCTTTTCGTCTTGCAAGGCACCACTGTACATGCCCATTTTCTCTCACATTGCCAGCTCTTAATGGGGAAACAAAGACGGAAGAGAGTGGTGCTTGGGCTGTTGCTGCTCCTACTGAGGTGCTCCTGTGCATTGGCTTGCCTTGGAGCAAGTGACAGAGCATGAGGAAGGCCGACCCCTGCAGAAGGATTTTGCTGTCGATTGCTGCATCAGAAGGGAAGGATCTGTGATTGGCAAGACTTGTGGAACAGTCAGGGAGGAAGAGGGATAAGAGGCAGGAATGGGTTCTGCAGTGGCAGCACTAATCCACTAAGGGGTGTCGGGGCAGGGCAGGCCAAACCATGAGGCAAGGTAAGGCAACTGCCTCGGACAGCAGGATCTACAGGGGCAGCAGATCTGACCTCCACAAAATGCAACAACCGCTTCTGCTGTGGTGACAGGAACAGCTGCAACACACACCTTGGAGGTTGGATCTACTGCCTCCTTGGCAGCCCCACCTCCCTTTGCCACATTTACAGAGGACTCATAGAGAATTTGGGGCATTGGTGGGCTCCTCCTGCCCATAGGGAGAAAATGGTGGCCGCTGCCCTCTGGGGTCCCCTGAGTGCCAGCTCCAGCACAATTCAGAGCACCCCCCCCCACATACACCTACTTCACCCATTGGGAAAGGTTGATTTAATTCCCTCTCACACACCTTCCCCCCTATGTAGATCTTCACTCCCCTGCCCTTGTTCCCTAGCCAGTGGGGAGGCACCATTTTGTGGTTTGTCTCAAATGCCAAAATGCATTGCACCAGCCATGCGTCAAGGGCTGCAGTGAGCAAAACCAAGGATTATAAAGATCTGGTAGTGATGATGGGAAACTTCTCTGAGTCAGGGGTGCCAACCTGAATAAAATATTGGAGGGGGGGAGGTAGGGCCCACCCTGCATAATTGATCGCATAACAGGGCCATGCATGTCATCTGGATGACAATGCCCATCAGCTACAACAGCGGCAAGAGTATTGCTGGCCCAGAAATGGAAGCAAGAAGAAATTCCGACAAAAGAAGAATGGCAGACAAAATTAATGGACTACGCAGAATTAGATAAAATGACAGGAAGGATTCGAAACCTACGGGACCAGAGATTTACAGAAGATTGGAAGAAATAGATGAACTATTTGAAGAGCAACTGTAATCAACAAATTATGCTAGTAGGACTACAAGAAGTTTTGAAGGAGAAATATATGAAATATTGTCAAGTAGAGAAAGATTAGCAATATTAGTTTTGAGAGTTAAATGTAATACTGGAAGTAAGAAATGTACATTAAGTGAATAGATTGGAAAATTTTCAGATGTGATTGATGGAAGTAAAAAAAATGGTGTAAGAAATGAAAGTATGTTTAATTACTGTTGAAAATGATATGTTGAAAATTTAATTAAAAATTATATTAAACAAAAGACAATGCCCTTCAGCTTTGGGGCCCCCTGGCCCACTCAAATATTTATTGGGGGCAAAGGTACCTCGGCTCCTAGGAGTTTGCTCCTCACCATTTCATGGGGCTCTTGTGAGATTGTGCCAGAACCCAGAAGCCAGCATAGCAACTTCTTTTCACTCCTCTGGTAAATATTTGCATAACTGTGTGTGTATATGCATGAAGAAGATAGCTGGAGATAATATACATAGGGGAATTTTCAGGATAATTGTGGAGAGCAAATTAATTTCCTCTCTAGAATAGTACCACAGTGCAGTCCAGACCTACTGCAGTCTCTGGTCCTGTTTTACAGCCATATCCATTTAAAAGTGAAGTATTTTTTTCTGACAGTATTAAAAAAGAACCCTCCCAAATGAAATCTTATTTCAAAGTTCATTCTGCATTGAAATTTTTATGTCCAAATTACAGTCCTCAGAAGGTTGGGAGGTTCTCTAATTGCAGTGCTGACAAGCCCCTTAACTATACGAGGAGCAACAGACAGAGCTGTAACATAAAATGAACCTTTCTCCAGTTGATATGTGAATCTATAAATCTATAAATCAGTACTATTTTTAAAAGTCATTTTTAGTTATACTGAGGTGCAGCTCCAAAACACATTCTCACAAAGAAAAAAAAATGGGCTAGGACCCCCCCCCCTGGTTTGTCACCTTTCAATATCTGAATGGAATTCCCCCCCCCCAATCATTTCTCTTTGTGAGTGTGTGTGTGTGTGTGTGTGTGTGTGTGTATTCCAGACTAACATGTATTCTGCTACATTTATAAAAGGATGCCATATAGAGGAGGGAGAAAGGTTGTTTTCTGCTGCTCCAGAGAAGCGGACACGGAGCAATGGATCCAAACTACAAGAAAGAAGATTCCACCTAAACATTAGGAAGAACTTCCTGACAGTAAGAGCTGTTCGACAGTGGAATTTGCTGCCAAGGAGTGTGGTGGAGTCTCCTCCTTTGGAGGTCTTTAAGCAGAGGCTTGACAACCATATGTCAGGAGTGCTCTGATGGTGTTTCCTGCTTGGCAGGGGGTTGGACTCGATGGCCCTTGTGGTCTCTTCCAACTCTAGGATTCTGTGATTTATATGTGGAGTTTTGTGTAGCTGCTGGCTTGGAGGCTGAGTTTCATCTTCAATGAGGGAAGAAAAAAGGGTGGCAGAAATGGAGGTAGAGGGGAAAAGAGAAAGCCATTTATATTTCTCAAGTGGCTAATGTTGTCGGAGTTGTTGCAGAAGAAAGAGAATCTGTCTCTCCTCTTCAGATAAATGTTTGCAGCTGTGCCATCTGCAATATGAGATACCTGCTTTGGAAAAATACAGTCAGGCTTGGTTTTCTAATGCTGGAATAACTTTCAACCATTTGCTTATTTATTTAGGGTTGCCATATTTCAAGAAGTAAAACTCCCAAAGTTGTTGAGCTTTATTTAGGAAAATGCCAAAAAGACGCGATTTCTCAGTTTACTTGAGATCCAGGACAAACTGATGCATTCCAGAAATTCCCAATGCAGCCCTATTAGAACATTTAAAATCTACAGAATCTACATACCATGCTCTTTTTCTGGCATGTTGAAAAGAAAAGGGAGAACCCAGTCTTCAGTTATGTTCAGCATTCTCTGCAGACACATCCAGATTGTGTTAATGCTCTTCTGCATCTCATGTTTTGCCCTCTTCTCACTGTCCTCAGCCTCACTGTTGCTTAATCAGATGATGCAAAGCCGGCTCACCCACAAGGCAAGGTGAGGCAACCGCCTCAAGCGGCAGGATCTGCAGAGGCAGCAGCATACCCTCCGACACTTCTTCAATGAAAGTAAGGAAAAGCAGGACAGTCCCAGATCAAATCAGAAACCAGGATGGCTTCTGTAAATCCACAACTGTCCCTGGAAAATAGGGACACTTAAAGGGTCTGTAGCAGATCCCAATGTCAATCTTTGTTCCTGATGTAGATCTTCAGTCACCCCTTTGTTCCTGGCGGGGAGGAGGGGCACCATTTTGTGTTTTGCCTCAGGTGCAAAAATGTCTTGGGCCAACCCTGAGATGATGCTACCATGCTCTGCCTGATGTGATGTCACAGGCATAAACAAAATCATGTGGGTCAACCCCACCAATCAGATTCAGTGGCCATGAGGGCAAAAGACTGCCGGCCAAGAAGAGACGTGGTGGCAAGCAGCAGCAGCAGCAGCAGCAGAGGACGAGGCAGAGCTGGGAAACAATGCGATGCAACTCCGTGAGAGGAGCCTTCGCCCTGCCCAGCGTTGGCTCAGATGTGTCAGGTTTGAAGTGAGCATAGAGAGTCAGTGCAGCATTAATAATATAT
This sequence comes from Podarcis vaucheri, assembly GCF_965113315.1. Classification (NCBI taxonomy): domain Eukaryota; kingdom Metazoa; phylum Chordata; class Lepidosauria; order Squamata; family Lacertidae; genus Podarcis; species Podarcis vaucheri. Next base: position 110,468,904 of record NC_138762.1, read on the forward strand.
ATATATATTGTTCTGGGCATGTTTCACTGGCATTTAGCCTACTCCAAAGGCCTTCTTTAATGCTCCGTTCTGGGTATTGCTCTTAAAACAATGTGATGGGCCCTCATGAGTCGAATGGAGCTCCTTTGTGCTTGTCAGGGTGCCTGGTCACTATAGAATCCCGCTTCAGTTGCTGGCTCATTTTCTGTTATGCGGATGAAAGGCAGAACAGACAGGAGAAAAAAAACAAGACAGAAATGTGTGTGTGTGTGTGTGTACACTTGAGCACGCAGGAGTGGGGAGCACACTTTATTTTATTTTACTTCTCCCATGAATAAAAAAGCTTAAGATTTCTGTGCTGCCTAAGGAGGGAGGATTTCTTTCTTCTTCTTCTTTTTTTAAAGAATTTGTACCTGCTTATGTGAACAGTAATTATATATTCTCTGTGAGATGAAAACACTCTGTCATACTCTGATGGAACCTGTTAGTCATTTCATCATGTTCAACAGAACTGATCCTCCTCGCTGCACACAGTACTAATAAAACAAGTTAATGGAGTTTATTCTGTCACAAATGTTACAGTTTCAAAGCCCTGATTGCAGGCTATGGGAAATCGGTGCCTAAGCACCTTTTAAGGAAATGCAGTAGCTTCAGTATGTTATCCTACCAAGGAGATATTATATTAAAGATCAGTAATCTAATATGTAAGGTTTGCTGAAAGGGAAAGATGAGCTGAAAAAAAGCACAGCATATAATACCGCAAACCAGTGGTTTATGGCTGTTTTCTCATATTCCCACATTATCCAAGCAATTGTTTGTTTTAAGGTCAAATAGGCTCAGAATGACACTTCTAGACAGTTTACTGGAGCAAATTCATGTGCTGCAAGAGAACTGCTATATATGTTACAAGAAATGTATTCTTTATTTTCCACAAAAGAGGTTGCCCACTGTGTCTCAGCAAGATTTACTGCCCTGGCGTTTTGCCTCCTTCCTAGGGACATAGCTCAAAGCACATTTTGTATGTAGGAGGTTCCAGCTTATTTTATTTATTTTATTATTGTTGTTGTTGTTGTTGTTGTTGTTGTTGTTGTTATACCCTGCCCTCCCCAGCCAAGACCGGGCTCAGGGCAGCTAACAAGCAATAATAAAAACAAGTTGAATGTTTTTATTTACTACATTTCCACCAAGGAGCTCAAGGTGGTGTATCTGGTTCACTTCCTTTCCAATTTATCCACATCAGCCCTGTGAGGTAGTCAAAATAAAAAAAAATCCTTCCAGTAGCACCTTAAAGACCAACTAAGTTAGTTCTTGGTATGAGCTTTCGTGTGCATGCACACTTAGAGATGGTGACTAGCCCAAGGTCACCTAGTAAGCTTTGCGGCAAGGTGAGGATTCAAACCCTAATCTCCCAGGTCATAGACCAGCCCTCTAGCTACAATGCCACATTGGCCCTTGATCAATCCATGGCATCTCCAGGCAAAACCCCCTCAAACCCTGCAGTGGGATAATGCTTCTACACGTTGGTGTGATCAGATAATTCCATCATTCATAACATAGAAATGCCAGTGGACTTACCTGCCCTTGGAAGAGGTGATGCGTCAAAGTCACTGCTACGTGTCTAGAGATAATGTGAATCTCCTCTGTATATGACCACCAGAGTTTCACAATGCCTTCCTCAAAAAAGAGGTGAGCATTATGAGGCTCCTAAATTCATATGTTCAGATTAAATTCTGAGCCAAAGTATCAGTTTATCTGTCCTCCAACTACATTTACTGGATGCATCAGACTTGGCAATGGCCATTATCAGCAGCAACAAGAATGGAATTCCTCTTCCCCCTTCCTCTTTGTCTGGCATCTGATACTGATACGCTGCATAGGTCATGGTGGCCCTTGGGAAATGTCATGGCCCAGAATTCTGGATATTCTGAATCACAGAAATGGAACACCTCACCTTTTAAACAACTGTTATAGAGATGCACATTGGAATTGGTATCTGTACCTACACTGTGATGTTCTTGGCCCTGCGGAATGGTCTGGTTGTATCACTTGTGGCAGGTGAGGATTCACCCCACCGTCTGGGATCTAACCAATTGTTGTGCTTGGCTAATTATGCACGGCTAGATCTGGACTGTCTAGACCTATTTTTAAAATTTGTATTTAATACTTAACACAGTTTTGCGTGGTGGCATTGTTGAGATAAGAAATAATCAAACATCATTCTTCCCAAGCTATGAAGCTGCATTATATTCATGCTAAAATATGAGGTTAATTATAATTCAGTGCTAATCAGCTGAATTAATAAGAGCAACACAACTTCATTTTTACACAGACCTCTCACCATCCCCATAAGTAAATGATTGTGAGGAAATTCTGTCTTGGATAATGGATTAGGATTGTTACATGGAAGACCATGATACTGGTAGGCTTAATCAATGCAGGTTGCATATATATATATATATATGAGATAATGTGTCCTCCTGCCTATTCTGCCTGACGGATATTTAAGTCTGGGGGAAAGTGGTGCTTACTCACACACCATAGCCAAGGATCAAAGAAATGCATTTTCATTATAGAGCACCTGCATTTACTCCAATATCTCCTTATATGAGACATCTCTATTTGGCTCACGGCATGCTAATTAAAGATGAGTGAATTTAGTTCTGGAAACCTCTGAAGCCCTGCCATTTGACTTTGAAATTTGCTAATAGAGTTAAAACCTTCAGGGTCTTGTGCTTTGTGTAAAATGGGAGTGTATTCTAACCCGGTTGTGGAGCAGTGACAGTGCCCATGGCTTCCTGATCCTTGCAGTTAGATAAAATCAAGCTAATGTGCAGGTATTTTACAGCCTGATTTTACTTCCCTTGGCAACTGGGTCATTGTTCCACAATGTCATTTTTCGTGGCTCAGCAGAAGGCAGCAAAGGGGAGGCAGAATCAACACCCTAGCTGTTGATTTATTAGCCACTGAACAATAGTATAGAATATTAACCCTTTTCCATAAAACCCAGGCACAAAGCAGATGTTAGGCGGATGGCGGAGAGAGCAAGGAAGTGGGATTGTTTCCCTGCCCTGTTCCTGCCTAACGCCATGCACTGGACGTTGCATTTGCACATCAGCCTATGTGTTCAGTGGTTTTCATCTGTCATTGATTTATTGCTCTTATATCCCACCCTTCCTCCTGCCATAGCCCAGGGCAGCTAACAACAGTCTTAAAACACAATGCAAATACCAAACAACAACAGTTAAAGACAGTGCTATTTTTCTTTTTCTTTTTTTTAAGAAAGAGGTGCTGGAACTCTCCATGAACACCTCCCTCTTTCTCTTAGAATGGCAATGGTGCCCACTTGAGAGGTGCCAGAGCTGAGTTCCGGCTGGGGGCGGGGGGGGGGGGCAGAAAGCCCTGGTTAAAATGACAACCCTCAAAACACAGCAGCAGGCAGTAAAATGATCAGTGCTCAAATGTACAACTAGCCACCAAAAGACTGGAGAACTAAACATGGTTTAAGGTGATGTCTAAACACCAGTGGTTAACAACCTGATTCCAGGTAGGGAGCAGGTCTGTAAGTGGGGGGGGGAATGACCCAACAAGTGCTTGCCCCATGCCACTGCCTAGCAGACCCCGAAGGCCAGCCTGGAACATCACGTGGCCACAGGACAGGCATATCCCCTCCTGCGCACATCCCTGCAGAGAGCTTGCCATGCAGAGTTCCATTTCCCCTTGTCTAGTAGTTTTATGACCAGCTATGGAATGTGAATGTGTCAAGGGTTCAGGTGCTGTTTCATGTTGGGGAGGCGACATGATATATCAGGGGGTCAAGATTCAAAGCAGGTGGGGATTTGAGGAGCATTTGTTTCGTTAGCAGCAACTGAGCACAGGCTAAACATGGGGAAAGTTCTTCTCTCTTAGCAATTCACCTTCATTCAGTCCCAGAGAATTGGGGGAGGGGGAGGAGCATAAGACCACACACCTACTTTGACACCCAAACCTTTGCTAGGATATTTGCTACTTTCATGGCAATTACTAAAGGCAGGCTCTCTGCCCCTCACGGAGTAGAAAAATCCATGATTATTTTGCATTGGCTAATTCACTCAAATTAATGCTAATTCAAATATTACCATTACACAGTATTGCCAGAAAGTAACATAGGGAGAGGAACTACTCCTTTGATCATCTGAAATACACAAAGATCTGTCTTTCATGTTTCTCCATCCATATGCTCCAAATTTTCTTTTCATCTCTCAGTGTTGTTTTCTTTAATAGTCCCTCATTTCCCCCTTTCATTTTAATTGTATTATTTTGTGATCCAGCTCCTTTTCTTTCATTCCACATTATCATAGAATCATAGAATCATAGAGTTGGAATAGACCACAAGGGCCAACGAGTCCAACCCCCTGCCAAGCAGGAAACACCATCAGAGCACTCCTGACATATGGTTGTCAAGCCTCTGCTTAAAGACCTCCAAAGGAGGAGACTCCACCACACTCCTTGGCAGCAAATTCCACTGTCAAACAGCTCTTACTGTCAGGAAGTTCTTCCTAATATTTAGGTGGAATCTTCTTTCTTGTAGTTGGGATCCATTGCTCCGTGTCCACTTCTCTGGAGCAGCAGAAAACAACCTTTCTCCCTCCTCTATGTGACATCCTTTTATATATTTGAACATGGCTATCATATCACCCCTTAACCTCCTCTTCTCCAGGCCAAACATGCCCAGCTCCCTTAGCCGTTCCTCATAAGGCATCGTTTCCAGGCCTTTGACCATTTTGGTTGCCCTCCTCTGGTCCAGTTTGTCAGTGTCCTTAAACAAAATGGCAAGTATTAGCCTTTTACCTGATATCCTGTTTGTGAGATCCCAGAGCTGATCTGGCTGACCACTGTCAGAAAGAGAATGCTGGAGGAAACTGTCTGGTCATTCACATGTATTCTACTTTTGATGATTTAATACAAGAAGTGAAATTAAAAGCTAAGTACCTGAGAATGTGTCTTTATTGCCTAGTAGTACCAGATTTTTCAATAAGCAATTTTTGGATGCAAAACTTGCTGCTTTCATTATGTTATCTGAATGAAATTGCCATGCTCTGCATTCATTTTTAAGAAATCTACTGGCATAATTAGCAGCTGAAGCATGGATGGTATAAGTGCTAAGGGGGGAAAACTATGGGAAGATTGTGCTTTCTTTCTCTCTCTCCCCCTCATACTAAAACAACCAGAAACTTCTCTGTTTACTTGGTGTCTGGAAAAAGAGCACTCAAACAAGGAAAGGAATGATTTCATGTTTAGATCTTTTTCAAACAAGTGAAGTCAAGACTCCAGTTCACCTCTGGCATACCCAGATTGTCTTTTCAATGAAGCCAATTTATGTTAACACAAATAAACAAGACATCTAAAAATATAGAAATACTGTACAGATACACAGACTTCCGGCCCCTATGTGTCTCTGTGTGTATATAGCCAGAAATCTCATTAACTGCTTAGCCCTCCATTCCAACTGTAAAGCTCATCCCTTGCCACAAATGTCTCTTCCTGACTTCCCTCTGTAGTCCTATTTGGGCTTTCGGCTCTCATGACTGTGAGTGCATGAGGGAAGAGAGCTGGGCTGCGTACGTTCACCCAACCTCTGCCCCTGCACACTGTGTTGGCTACCCCTGCCTTGCGGTTGTGTCTGCAGTGGGGCCTGCAGAATGTTACCAGCTGTTCCTGTGAACTGGAACGCTGAGGCATGAATAGCATTGAGAGAGGCTAGCTTGGGATAACGGGTTGCCCAGAGTGACCGTGTGCAGTCCTCCACTTTTGACCCTGGCAATTATAGTCACGTGAGCCTGAATGCCCCAATAAAGCTTCTCCCCCAACCCTCCAAGCTGTTATCTTGATATTTGCCTATTTTTGATTGTAAGTTCTCTGCGGGCAGATATTTCTTCTTTTCTTTTTTCAGTTTGCTTATGAATCTCTGGAAAGCACCATTTACACCGATAGTGTCAGTTTGCATTTATTAGCGCAGAAAGTATTGATCTGATGTGTAGAGATTTTTCCTATTCTACTTAATTCAAGAGGGTTCTGGAAGCTTCTCTGTGTAAAAGAAACAAGCAGAAGGTTCATGATGTTTGGGTTATTCCTTCAGAGAAGCTGAGTGCAGCTGCCTTAAAGTGGTTCTGTTTCACTTTCACTTTTTATCGCTTTTCCTTCTGGTGTGAAGTTCTGTATACAGTAGTACCCCGCAAGACGAATGCCTCGCAAGATGGAAAACCCGCAAGACGAAAGGGTTTTCTGTTTTGGAGGCGCTTCGCAAGACGAATTTCCCTATGGGCTTGCATCGCAAGACGAAAGCCCATAGGGAAATGCTGGCCGTCGGGAGCAAAGACTTTCGCCCACAGCCGGCCTTCAGAAGAGGACCTCTTCTGAAGGCCGGCGGGGGGCAAAAGTCTTTGCTCCCCCCGCCTGCCTTCCCCCCCCCCGCCTGCCCCGGGCGATCTTAAAATGCTGGCGAGCGGGAGCGAAGCGTTCGCTGCCGACCCCCAGCATTTTAAAATCTCCAAGGGACAGCAGAGAAGTCTCTGTCCCGGGGAGATTTTAAAATGCTGGGGGTCGGGAGCGAAGCGCTGCCGACCCCCAGCATTTTAAAATCTCCCCGTGTCCCGGGGAGGTTTTAAAATGCTGGGGGTCGGGAGCGAAGCGCTGCCGACCCCCAGCATTTTAAAATCTCCCCGTGTCCCGGGGAGGTTTTAAAATGCTGGGGGTCGGGAGCGAAGCGCTGCCGACCCCCAGCATTTTAAAATCTCCCCGTGTCCCGGGAAGGTTTTAAAATGCTGGGGGTCGGCAGCGCGACACGGGGAGATTTTAAAATGCTGGGGGTCGGCAGCGCTTCGCTCCCGACCCCCAGCATTTTAAAACGCTGTTCCGAAGGGGGGGCGGGGACACCTGCCCCAGCCGCCCCACTTCGGAAAGCTGTTCCGAAGTGGGGCGGGGGGGCGGGGACGCCTGCCCCAGCCGCCCCACTTCGGAAAGCTGTTCCGAAGTGGGGCGGGGGGGCGGGGACGCCTTCTGAAGGCGGGCAGGGGGCGAAAGTCTTTGTCCCCCCTGCCTGCCTTTCCAGGGGCTTTTAAATCGCCCCGGACAGCGGAGAAGTCCTCCGCTGTCCGGGGCGATTTTAAAATGCCGCCCGCCAGCATTTTAAGATCGCCCCGGACAGCGGAGAAGTCCTCCGCTGTCCCAGGGTTTTTTAAAATGCTGGGGGTGGGAAGAAAAGCCCTTGTCCCCCCCCCAGCCTTCAGAAGAGGTCCGGGGACAGACTGTCCCCGGACCTGGTCTGAAGGCGGTTTCCCTAGGAACGCATTAATTGATTTTCAATGCATTCCTATGGGAAACCGTGCATCGCAAGACGAAAAACTCGCAAGACGAAGAGACTTGCGGAACGAATTAATTTCGTCTTGCGAGGCACCACTGTATAGTGTTAAGGTTTTAGTCTTCTTATTTAGTTATTGTAACTTCAAGCTAAGTCTTCAGCAGCTGGATTTCTTATGGACTGTGCCAATCCTGAATGTATTGGATTTGTGACCATTATGCTCATTTGCCTTCAGTAGCAGTAAAGCTCTGCTGGATGAAGTACATTTGCCTCTGGTCTATTTTTTTGGGGAATCCTGCAACATGTCTTAGTTTTTACTTTGCTACCAATACTTTGGAATCTGCTCTGGATCAATATTGACTAGAATTTTCGATGACATATGGGGTTGGAATTAGATGAATCCCCTTCATGTGTGAAAAACAAGCGTGTGAGAAGGTCATGGGTGGGGTGGATGAATCTGTCAGTTTCACTTTCTCCCAGTTTCTTACTTTTCCAGACTTACCGTAAATTCAGTTCTCCACATTTCTGTGGAGTTTGCATTACCAAAAAAACAAACATCTAAAAACTTCATGAAAATTTGGCAGCATTTTAATGTGAATTTCTCCTAACACATTTTTGTATGCAGTTTTGACTAATATACACCTTTTTTGCAAGTGTCTCCCCTCCAATATAATGCATTTTCATGCAAACTCTTCTGTATAAATGCATTTTGGTACCAATTGTTTGGCTGGAGAATTACTTAATAAAGTTCAGAGAAGTGAAAATTTTGAAGGACCTCTGCATTTTGGTTTGTGTATTTGTTCAAGAAGTGCAAATCAGGCCCCCTTAAAATGCAAACAAAATTGAATTTCTTCCCCATCATGGGCAGGGAGGGGGAGCTGTGCCACCTGCCACTGTTCTGTCCAATGGTCTGAGAAGGGACTGCGCATAATGTGCCGGTCCTGACACACATGCACAGAGATCCTCTGTGGCAGGCAGGGAATCCTGATTGGCTGAGGATGCCTCCACACACGGAGGAGTTCCATGTGCGCAAGTTAGGGTTTAGGAAGGACCTGTTCTCATGTGTTCTGATTGTACTGCTGCCAGAGGGCAACCCCACTTTCTATCTCGGCACTGATTACTCTGATGAGTACTGTTATGTTTTCTAAGTCTGCAACCTGAAGCATGTTTGCTTAGAAGGAAGCCTCACTGAAACAGGTGGAACATCCTTTCAATTAAACATGGATATGATAAGGCTGCAAATGTACTTCCTTCACAGAGCGACCTTGCCTTACAAGACAGTCTGCTTCTGAATACAAGATGCTGGGGCAAGACCACGGAGGGAAGAGGCCATGACCTTCATTTCCTGCTAAGCTTGTGAGTTTCCAGTGGCGTCTAACTGGTTGGGCTTAGAAACAGGATGCTGAACTACATGGACCTCAGTCCGTGGACCCAGCAAGGGGCCTCTTCTGTTCTTACCCTCTGATTCCACTTCTGGGAATACATGCATACCTGCCAACATCTCGCCAATGGAAACAGGAACATCCTTTTCTATAATAATAATTTTAATATTTATACCCCACCCATCTGACTGGGCTGCCCCAGACACTCTGGGCGGCTTCCAACATATATAAAACATAATAAAACATTAAGCAAGTTTAAAAACTTCCCTATACAGGGCTGCCTTCAAATGGCTCAGGAGTCAGATAACTCCATACCCTCCATTTCTCCTATGAAAATAGGGACATCCTAAGGAAAAGTGGGACATTCTGGGATCAAATAAGAAACCGAGTGGCTTCTGTAAATTCATAGAATCCTAGAGTTGGAAGAGACCACAAGGGCCATCGAGTCCAACCCCCTGCCAAGCAGGAAACACCATCAGAGCACTCCTGACATATGGTTGTCAAGCCTCTGCTTAAAGACCTCCAAAGGAGGAGACTCCACCACACTCCTTGGCAGCAAATTCCACTGTCGAACAGCTCTTACTGTCAGGAAGTTCTTCCTAATGTTTAGGTGGAATCTTCTTTCTTGTAGTTTGGATCCATTGCTCCGTGTCCGCTTCTCTGGAGCAGCAGAAAACAACCTTTCTCCCTCCTCTATGTGACATCCTTTTATATATTTGAACATGGCTATCATATCACCCCTTAACCTCCTCTTCTCCAGGCTAAACATGCCCAGCTCCCTTAGCCGTTCCTCATAAGGCATCGTTTCCAGGCCTTTGACCATTTTGGTTGCCCTCCTCTGGACAGGTTCCAGTTTGTCAGTGTCCTTCTTGAACTGTGGTGCCCAGAACTGGACACAGTACTCCAGGTGAGGTCTGACCAGAGCAGAATACAGTGGCACTATTACTTCCCTTGATCTAGATGCTATACTCCTATTGATGCAGCCCAGAATTGCATTGGCTTTTTTAGCTGCCGTGCCACACTGTTGGCTCATGTCAAGTTTGTGGTCAACCAAGACTCCTAGATCCTTTTTACATGTACTGCTGTCAAGCCAGGTGTCACCCATCTTGTATTTGTGCCTCTCATTTTTTTTGCCCAAGTGCAATACTTTACATTTCTCCCTGTTAAAATTCATCTTGTTTGTTTTTGCCCAGTTCTCTAATCTGTCAAGGTCGTTTTGAAGTGTGATCCTGGCCCTGGAAAATAGGGACACTGGTACATGGCCTTTGCTATTTAGGATTACCAGATTTTTCAAACTGCATTTTTGGACACATGAGACTGTTAGAGAAAAGTATAATGATGAATACCATCCTAGGGGGTGAAATTTTTGCATCAGATATAAAAGTCTGAAACAAATTCCAGAGAGGTAGCTGCATCTTTGGCAGGAAACACAAGGAAGAGACTTGTTGCACCTGAAAAGGCTGGCAAATTTATTATAGCATAAGCATTTTTGGACTACAGCCCATTTCATGGAATTTATGTATTCTGCTGCATGCTTGAAAAAATGGATGGGATGGCAACATCAGAAATAAAGATGGATATTTAGTGCACAATCCTCTCATTTCTTCAGCATAAAGCTGGGTGTGGGAAATTTCCCCATGGAAGTTGGGCAGAAGTGCTATGCCCACTTCAAGGTGACTAGGCAAGGGCCTGGAAGGTTCTGCCTCACCTCCGTCCAGCATTTCTTCATATGCAGAGGAGGAAATTGTGCCCTTTTTAAAAAACTTTTTATTTACCATGGAGCTCATAGTGACATTTCTTTCTCAGTCTCAAAAGCAACCCCATATGCTGTTGCTCCTGTTCTATAACCAAGAATTGTTTAAAATTTGGTTGGTGGAGGGGTAAGGGTTGGCTGTGCCTGCCCCTCCAATGCTGCTGCTGCAAAGGAATTCCGTTAAAGGAATCCAGGGGTTTGCCATACATTTGTCCGTATCCCCGGCAAGGGGCTAGGGCCGTGCAAGCCCCTGGGAGCATGCAGGGAGAGGGGAGGGACTGTGGCTCAGCTCCATTTCTCCCCAATATTGTTTTCCCTTACTGGCTTTCACTGGAATCCAGAAGTCAGTTCTGTCCCTGGGCGTGGGGACAGATAGTCATAACCAATGCCTAAGCAACCACTCACATTTATGTATTTTAATAAAGTTGTGGCCAAAATTATGCCAAAAACCTTAAACAAAAATTATGTGTGAATTGTGAATTATTTAGGGGGTGGCTTGGGGACCTCGACATACAGCCAAGAATTGGAGCTGAATTTAAACTCAGCAGAGCAGTCTTGCTAAAGGCTGGATCTGTGGCCACATTGGATTGTATTCATTTCAATCCATTTCAAATGTATGAAGACATGCTACAGTCCAGGCATTAATCATGTCAATGGGGCAATGTGAAAATAATGAGACAATTCTGACCAAATTTAACCATGGTGTATAGCCATATTGTTTAAGTGATTTGCTATTAAGACAAGTTTGGAAAACTGGCTTCAAATGTCCTGAGGTCATAACCATAGCTGTCAACGTTTTCCTTTTTTTAAGGGAAATTCCCTTATTCCGAATAGGATTCCTCGCAAGAAAAGGGAAAAGTTGACAGCTATGGTCATAATACAGCTGATGTATTGTAGAATCATAGAGTCATAGATTTGTTGGAAATGACTCCAAGGGTAATCTAGTTTAACTTTAATGCAGGAATCTCAACTAAAGCATCCATGACAGATGCTAAGCATGTAAACTAGGAAGTCACACATTCAAACTTTGCCACAGCCGAAAGCTTTGTAAAGTCTTGTATGTGGGGAAGCATTCTCTGCTACCTGGTAGAATAAGTTGTGGTGTGTGCTTAGGTGGTGCTCTAGGTGGTGCCCACAACAGTTTTTCCAGTTTGCAAATGTGCTCATGGGTCCAAAAAGGTGGGCAAACACCAATGTGTGCGCATGGGCTCTTGCCACACGAACAGAACAACCTCTGTGTGTAAAAGTTGTGAAACAAAGCTGATGAATGAATGGAGGTTGGGGAAAAGGGCAACAGACACAACCAGGGGTGTTGTAAGAACTGCTGAGATAGGGCATTTTGAGTACTCAAAAGGCATTATATAAATGCTGGGTAGTAATAGTATAGCTTATAATATTACTATATTATACCATCTCCATTTTTCAGACTTGGCTATGACAAAGTAAAACCATTCCTTATATTTCTGCAAACAATGAACTCTTGCGTTGCGCACACCCTACAAAGAAGCAGACACATTTACTGGCTCCAGAAAACATCTCAAAATCCAGTTCTGGAAATTGCTGGCTGAATGGACTTTCTTTGAGACCCAAAAATATGCCTCCCCAGAAACACTCTGTCTATAATGGGCTTTCCACAGTGCTTCAACATATGAAGAGCCTATAAACATTATGAGCAATTCCATACATTACACAGAAACAAGCCAAGTATTTACTCAGACCCACTGAAACTAGTTAAAATTAGATAGTTAAGTCCATTTACTTCAATGGGCCTACTCTGAACAGACATTAGTTGAATGCTACAAAAATTGTTTAAAATAATAATAGTCACATATTAATACAAAAATTGGTCAGATTGGATGTGTGTAAATACATGCTGAAATGGCATGGACTGGAAAGATAAATTATTACAGACCTGGAAACTAAGATGGGCCGAGCCTTGGCCATTTTCTTTAATTGACACCAATGGTTTAAAGATGCTTGCCAATGACTTTGGTTGACTGTTGGCTCCTATGGCACAATCCCTTGTTACAAGAAGAGATGAGAAAGAAACAGTTCAAGTTTGGAAGGAAACAGGCATCTGAGTTTTTTATGCAAGCTGGTTGGGAAGCTATATGGATGTAATGTTTACTTTTAACAGAACTGGTTCTGTTGTAAAGCCTTGCAGTTCCTATTGATGCATATTTGTAAATAAGCACCATAAACCCTCTAGAACTCTCTCCTTCCATGAAAACTCACCCTCTGGCAGCTGCCAGGGAAAAGAAACCAGCAACCCAGGAGGGGGCCTATTATGACTGAATGCATCTACCGGTAAATGAGGCTCATCTTCACTAGGAAAGGTTATGTATGTACATAAAACAGCAAAGAATAGCAATGCAGTTTTAAAATACTTAGCATATAGATTCATATTGGACTTGGGACCATTTAGTCATGTACATGAAGTGCGGGAGAATTTATTTGGAACGAGTGATCTGTAAAAGTATTTTAAAAGAGAAAACTGTATGTACTAATGTCTTTTATGGTAGAAACCCAAGCACAGCATCATAGACAATTAGATAATCACTTTAAAAAGAAAACTCTCTGTGTTATTTTGCAACAGTGAGTAGTCCCTAGGTTGGTGGCCTGATTTTATTTCTATCGTGAAATACACACTCCTTTTCAACCAGCAGATTTTGGATACCTTGGATCACAAAATGTAGCTATTTGAGGGTCTGCCGTCTGTGATGGAGAGATAGCAGAGGGAAAGCCAGGATGTGAGCGCAGGCAGTCGAACGGGATCCAAAGGCTAAATTTGTAAGTTTAGGCAGAGCCAGGAAATCCCAGGGCAAACAGGAAGTGGAAAGGGAAACAGACTTGTAAGGATGTAGATCCAGGGAAAGTCAAGAAGAGTAAGCCGGAGAAATTGAACAAACCTGTTTAAATTAAGATAAAGCCAAGGAGCCCCAAACAGGAACTCCTGACCTCCCTATACACAGCCTGCTTCCTTCTACAGGGCTACAAGCTCTTTTTAGTCTCTTTGCCTTAGTGTGGGGATTTAGCTCTTGTTTTTGAATGTACTTTGTGATTAAGTGACTCTTGAAGCCATCGTCATGCAGATGCAGTTGGTGCCCATCGCGACTGATAAGGCAGAGCCAACTCAGGCTGGTTTCACGTACCCCCCCCCGCCGGCCAAGGCCTGGAGGAAGAGCCCTGGGACTAGAGAGGAAGAACCTCGGAGCCAGGGCCGCCCTTTGGACTAGACACACACAAGAAGGCAGGCAGGTGGGGCAGAGGCATAGGAAGGGGGGTGCGGTGGGTGCGGTCTGCCCCGGGTGTCATGACTGAGGGAGGTGACAAAATGGCAAGCAAATGGGTGGCACACTTTGCGCCCAGTGGCAGCAGCTCTTCTGACCCGGAGGCAGAGAGCAGCCCTCCTCCGCCATGGCGAGGCACACCCGGCCGCAGCAGCCCCGTTGCCGGGACATGTCTGACCCGGATGCGGAGAGCAGGAGGAGAGTGAGCAGCAGCCTCCCCACCCCTCTCCTACCCTGAACTGTGGCATGTGGGAGGGCACCCTCCACGCCCCACCACCCTCGGGAGTGCACCCGCCCTGGGCAGTGGGGGCATATGTTCTGCCGCCGGGGGGGGGGGGCTGGTGAGGTGGTGCACCATTGCTATTGTCACCGGTACCATCCAGTTAAATGCATTTCATTCTCCATGGACTTTGAAGGGGGATAAAGGCAGACTCTTCATTTCTGGGGAGGGGGAAATTCCATCATGCACTGAGGAGACCTCAGCCTTTTCCTCCCTCCAGCTGCCATTACTGTGTCAGAATTAACCACAGGAGCCCCAGCATTAGGCAAAGCTTGTGGCCACGCTGGAGGAAAGGGGAAGCTTTGGATCTCTTGGATCTGTGTCTTTCCCAACACACGCCCTTGACATGCCCCTTGCGTACCCACTTTCCCCCCCATACACACAGCTGATGAGGATTTTATCTGAGGGTCCTTCAGTGGCACAAGTGTTGTCCCATAAATGCTTCTCCCTCTTCACAGACAGAACTGCACTTGTGACTCTTCCTGGGACCTCACAGGCCACCCAGGAAGCTCCCTTAATTAGACAGTGAAATACCTAAAATCAGTGGACTTAAAAGAGCTTACCTTTGGCTAGATGATGATGATAATACCACTGTGATTTAGTTTAAGAAAAGTAATATGTTTTTTAATATATGTGAATAAATATAGTACATGACCAGAAAAAACCTCTGAATTCTGGAGCTTGAGCTTCAACACACAAAGCCTCACAGTAACCTTGAACTTTATAGCTTAGAAAAAAGTGGGGCAGCTGCTGAATAGATGAATTAGAAGGTGGGGTGCCCTGGTCTAGATTTTAACTAAAACCATTGATCTTTACTAATTATAGTGAGCTGACAACAGGAATACATCAAAGTCTAGAAGCACAATGCAGGGGATTCATTTCACTTCCTCTTTTTGTCTTTCTTTTCCCCTGGCTTTCTTCTTTTCTACTGATGCTCCCGCAAAGAAGAGCCTAAGTAATAACAAAATAGTGTCTGGAATTAGCCATGTTTAAGCCTAGAGATGTAAACATTCCATGAAGGAAATTAGTCCATCCAATATATATTACTGTAACTTCTGTGTGAGGTGTATGGGTTGTACCTCTGGTGGGGGGTACGGCATGCTCCTTCTGGGATAGTTTGTTCACCTTTGGTCCCCCCCCCACACTCAGCTCCCACCTGTGGCTCCTAGAAGTTGTCAGCAGGCGACAGTGGCTACCCTCTGGGAACAGCTTTGTCTGGCTAGCTAAACCAGATGAGGGGAGCCAATGGGTCTCAAACCCTTGGTGAGTTAGGGACTTCACCTGCATGCAAAAACGGGCTCTGGCAGATTGAGTAAACAAGACCAATAGTGGGTCCAATAGTCAAGAAGGTGGTTTCTGCACATATTGTAGAGGGAAGTGAGGGGCAGATGGGGCTCGTTCACCTGGGAAGGTAGCCCATCTAGGAGAAGGAACACTCTGGTCCTAAACCTTGTGGGACATCTTTGGGAAAAGAAACAGCTAAGGAGTAAATCCTACACAAATCCAGAGTGGAGTCCCTAAGATGGTTGGATGGTGCCTTGTATGCCATCTTTTGGCAACTCCCACAGCCAAGCTGGTGCCAAATGTCTTGCTCTGCTTTCCTTGGGACCACATCAGTGAAGCTGAGAGTGGGCTCTTGTCCTCTGAGTAGCCCATGACCTCCAGACACACTGCCCAGGCTTGCGCCCCAGGGAGGTTACTTAGGTGCTGCTAATGCAGTGATATGACTTCACCTCCGGAGGCGCACTCCAAAGTCTCTTGAGACAGATGGATGCCATTGCAATGCACCCTTCTGTCTAGGGTGTGTATAGGTATTTAAAGGGTGAATGTGTGTGAGGGGCTTAGCAGAAAACATGTGTGTCTGAGAGTGCAGTCATGTACTGCCTGCCCCTAAAGCAGTGTGAGGAACCTATGGCCCAAGAGATGCTGCTAAACTACAACTCCCATCATCTCTAGCCATTGACTATGCTTGCTAGGGCTTTGGGGAGTTCAACAATATCTGCAGGGCAAAAAGGTTCCCCAGACCTGCCGTAGACATGATTTCCCCTTGCGTGTGTGTGAGCACTAAGCAGGACCAATACTTCCTTCTTTGTTGACCCCCCCCCCAACTCCTCACTGCTGCAGTTTGCATCCACAAAGAGCAGCAGCAGCAGACCTTGCAATCAGTAAACTGCCCAATTAACTTCTGCTGTGTGTGGGTAGATCTCCTGGCTGTCTTCCAGAATGGAGAGCTGCCAGAAGAGAAGCCTCTTAAGACTGGCTATTCTTCTTTATATTTTCAGGTTTTTGCACCAGGCCCCCCAGTAATGAAATGACTGGAACATTTTTGCCCAGATATGCTTCCGATTGGCTGTAATATATGTTTGTATCTCTCACGTTGCTTTCAGAAGTGACTTTTGAGCACCACTGCACCCTGTCTCAAGATACAATTAAATTCAAGATAGGCTATGTATTTCTTAAAGAAAAGGAAACCTCAGATGGCAAGCTTTCAGAATCAACTTCTGAAATGATGCAGCTTGCAGCAAATTTTATTTACAGAATCCAAGCAGGGGAGGTTTTCCCTAGCACACTTGTCAAGCTACTGCAATCATAGATTCCCTCTCAATTGTTTTAGAAATGTGCTTCTATTTGTAATGTATGCAGCTTTGACTCCCAGCTATTATGTTGTGTTTTCTGTGCAGTTATGAATATCTCCTCCTGCAGCATTCTGCAGCATTTCCTAGTGAATCAGGTTGTCGGTTGTAAGCAAGTAAACACTTGGTCTATGTGATAAGATGAACAGATTGAAGTCTTTGGACCTCTGTCTATGCCACAAACCTAAACTAGCTTAATGCTTATTCCCTTTCTTCAGGGAACTGTAGATTTGTGAGGGGAGAGGAACCTGAGGATATCTCTCTTTTTTAAGAAAGCTATTCCCAACACTCCATCAAAACTAAAACTGTTTCTTTGTTTACTGAAACATTTCTATACCCCCTACCTCAGCCATCTCAAGGCAGTATACAAAAAATACTGAAATATCACATCCCCATTAGAATCTGAACAGAAAAGAAGAAAAGCTGTAGCCGAGTTAAGAACAAAAACAAAACATAACTACCTACTGGAATTAAACACAAACAAAGGAAAGTGAGCGCACAAGTCTGTTGTTAATAGGTGCCAAAACATTGTTGATGTTGGTGCTAGCCAGAACTCAGAGTAAAATTAACCTAGCCTTTGAGGATGAAGTCCTAAGTATGGTAGGTTACAGGGCACTCCAAACTCCTGGCTGGAATTGCAGGGCTTGGGGAAGCAGCAGAACCGTTGCTGTTTCCACAACCCATCATTCACGCTGGCCAGGGTGCCAGCTCCCAGACTGGCACAGTGAGGAGAGCAAGGCTGTGATGACTGCAGGATCAGCGCAAGAGCCAGCAGATGTTTTGCCAGCCTGTGCTTGCCTTGCTCCTGAAGCTCCCCATTGCTGGAGTTTTCACTGGCTGCTGCCAAAGTGGATGTGACTGCCCACATCTTCTGCTCACCTGGCAGGTGCAGCCCTTCCCTGCCAACAGTAGAAGACCCCCAGTGGAACTGGACAGGGTGGGGAAGAGGAAAACTCTGCCCCATTAACACCCCCCCCTCCAGCACACGAGAGCGCAGACCCGCTTGGCACACACACCCCACATGCATTTACATGCACACACAGGCACACACCCCTCAACACATTTGTTCTTAAAGGTCTTAAAGTCCAACCTAACTTAGAATGGTAGAATCTTAGAGTTGGAAGGGACCCCAGGGGTCATCTAGTCCAACTCCCTGCAATGCAGGAATCTCAGCTAAGGCATCCCTGACAGGTGGCCATCCAAGCTCTGCTTAAAAACCTCCAAGGAAGGAGAGTCCACCACCTCCTGAGGGAGACCGTTCCACTGTCAAACAGCTCTTACTGTCAGAAAGTTCTTCCTGATGTTTGTTGGAATCTCCTTTCTTGTAACTTGAATCCACTGGTTTTGGTACTAGCCTCCAGAGCAAGAGAAAGCAAGCTTGTTCCCACTTCCATGTGACAGCCCTTGAGATATTTGAAGATGGCTATCATATTCCCTCTCAGTCTCCTCTTTTCCAAGCTAATCATACCCTGCTCCTTCAACTGTTCCTCATAAGGCTTAGTTTCCAGATCCTTGATCATCTTTCTTGCCCTCCTCTGCACACATTCCAGCTTGTCAATATCTTTCTTAAATTGTGATGCCCAGAACTGGACACAGGACTCCAGCTGTGGTCTGTCCAAAGCAGAATAGAGCGGTCCTATTACTTTGTGTGATCTGGATTCTATACTTCTGTTGATGCAGCCTACAATAGCATTAGCCTTTTTTGCTGCTGCATCACGCTGTTGACTCATGTTGTGTTTGTGGTCCACCAAGACCCCTAGATCCTTTTCACATGTGCTACTCATAAGCCAGGTGTCTCCCACCTTATATCTGTGCAACTTGTTCTTCATATTTGTCCCTAATGAAATTCATTTTGTTAGCTTTCCGGGTTCCCACCACAAATTTAACTACTAGTTATTTTATTTTGTTCTTTTTGCTCCCATTTATTTCCTAGGAATTTTTCAGCCAGAGAGTTTATTTCGGACTGTTTTCTCCAGACCAAGAGTGGCTTATGACTGGCCCTCCAAAGATGTTCCTGGATGACATCTCCCATTCCTCCTGACCATTGGCTAATTCCTGACAGGGGCTAATGAACAGGAACATCTGGGGGACCACAGGGTGCCCCCTTGCTCTAGAACATAATCACAAAGTTTTCCAGTCTCATCCTCTCATGGTTAGTTTGTTTGGAATAGCAGGTGAGAAGTATGAAGGGAACTGCCAGGGTGAGATTCCTTCAAGAGGTTTCAAGAGATGTCTGCTCTAACATTGCCTCTTTTACTAATTAAAAGCTGGATGCGGGAGCAAGAGCACTTTAAAAGTAAATGAGCCAGTGTTATAGTAATTAAGACATACCCAGAGCAAAGTTTGCTTTAATTGTTATCTGCGACATCCTCAATGCTACACTGTGGCAAAGAAGCCTCTTGTGGGGGGAGCGGGGAGATAGTCAGGTCATTTATAAATGCAAAATTGACCCAGAGGTTTCCAGGAGAGCATTCTGGATTACGCTCATCCCAGAAAGCAGCAAGTGTGCCCCAGACAATTCTATGCAAACACACTATGCATCCTGTGCTGTTTAGGGTTGCCACCATGTGTCCTCTTTTCCCAGCACATGCCCTCTTTTTCAGGGGTAAAGTTTCTGTCCATGTGGAGTTTTTAATTTGCCAAAATGTCTCTGGCTATGCTTTGTGGATGAGACATAGACATAACTGTGGTTTAAGACTTATTTTCCTCTTCTCTTCTCCTGCCCCCCTCAGCAATATATCACAGCTTCTTTAGCCTACAATATAGCAGGGGTATAGATCAAAGGTTTTCAACCTTCATTCCCTTCTGCCCTTGATAGCTGATACCCCAAACTCCCTCTTGCTGAATGCCAAATGAGGGAGCAACTCCACTTCAAGACCCGCCTTTGGGTAACTAGCAGGCTCCAAAAGATTCTTTTTGGAAATAAGGAAAGCGGGGGAGAAAGGAAGGAGGACAAAGACAGACTGTCAGGGCAAGACTGCACACTGTTTTGATACTGACGTGTGAATCTCTTCACCTAATAACTTTCTGAAGTTTTTGGAGACTGTTTATAAAGCTGTCTTCAATGGAGAGTCCACTGTGCCTCTGTCTCTACACATTTTTTTCTATTAAAATACCATCTTTAGTTAAATCTCCACTGGGGAGTGCAGCGGCAGTCTGAGGCAGACAAGAAGGGGAAAGAGGGTCCTGAGACAAGGGAAGAGAGGCTGGAGAAGGTGGGTGCTGCCTCCTCCCAGGATGCAGCTGACTCAGATGAGATTGCAGAACTCCTGCCTCTCCCCTTCCCTCTGGGGGAATGGAATCTGGGAAGGGAATCTGCCCACTTCCCAATGATGCTGGATAAGCTGGATAAATTAGCTTCAGGAGGGAAGGGCACCATCTCCCAGGACCTGGCAGTTCTCTGTTGCTGCAAACAGAGGCCTCAACCCTGATTCACGCTCTGGCACTCTTGGAAGGCACAAGCGTCTCATAGGTAAGCATGCCTTGTCTTGTCTTAAAGTGATTGGTGAGTAGGTGTGTGAACCTGTTGGAACAGTTCTGCTGCTACGCTGTGATTCTGAACTCCATGTGTTGATCCCAGACCCCTTACACTTGGGCTGCTGCTCCCAGCTCAGATGTCTTTGCTTTTCCACTGCCATGTAGCCTGTGTAGTGGCTGCTGAGACTCATTTCCTGCTGCTGTGCCTGTATGTCTTCTCTGCTTCAATAAAAATCTCTTCCTTACTCTTAGGTAAGACCCTTTGTCATTGTAGCTACTGCAGATCTGTTAAAGGATCTCTAGGTTGCAACCTCCTAACCTCACAGAGACCTGAATGCAAGATGTCCATTAAAAAAAAAGATGCTGAAAGAGCTATACAAAAACAAACACTCTCAAAACTTTAAAAATGTTTATTTGTAGCACTTTTATGGAGGTTCTATATACTTTTGAAAATGAAGAACTTGAGTCATGACTCCTGCAGCTGTGCCCTCCTTTACATTTACTATTCACTTAAAACAAGACAACAATCTAAATCAAGCATTATCAAATCCCAATTTAGACTTTTCAATGGAAAGAAAAAAAGTTGGAAAATGACTCAGCTATGAGTAAGCAGTATAGAAAAGTGTTGCCAACAGCTATAATTTAAAACCAATTAAAAGGACAAGGGAGATCGGAGAAAGAAATGCAGACTATATCAAATAAGTCCATTAAATAGTATTGAGATAATGTTTAGCTTTGGAAATGCTTTGAGTAAGAAAACCTCACTAAAGCTAGATTGGCTTGGATTGTAGCTGAATGTGCACCTGCCAAGCGTGGGAATATTGTTGATGCTTCTCTCTCTGCCCCCCAGAATCTGAAGCATAATGGAGATAAAACAAAAGCAGCTCCCCAACATATCCTTGTGCAGAGTCCTCTGTTACACCACCAGGTGAAACCCATAGGTTTTTTCCCCTTAAACATAATAATAATAATAATAATAATAATAATAATAATAATAATAATAATATTTCCCCCTTTTATCTTACAAAATATTTTCTTAAATTTTGACTTCCTGTCAAGTCCCTTCACATATGTTTTATCTTACAACTGAATGTACACAAAACAATAAACCTTTCTATATAAATTTTCCAATCCTTAATTGTTATCCACCTCCTTTTACTTCCTTTGTCACTTGAATGCTAGCACAGAGTCAAAACTATTATTGCATTTTTGAACATATTTTCTATAACCATCCCATTTTTCCGCAAATTTTTGCTTTGAGTTTCCTCTGAGTTTGCTAGTAAATTGAGCCATCTCCACAAATTCCTGTAATTTAATTTGCCAATCTGTTATTTTAGGAGCCTCCTGATCTTTCCATCCCTTGGCCACGAGTATTTGAGCCGCTGCAGTTGCATAGAAGAATAACTCTCTTGAATTTTTGGGATCTCTTTGTCTAAAATACTTAATAGGAATGCCCCCGGTTTTTTAATGAAGGTTATCCCCATAATCTTTTTTAATTCATCGTATATTTTTCCTGAAAAAATCTTAATCTTTTCACAGGTCCACCACATGTGGATCATGTCACCGTTATTTCCTGCACATTTCCAACAAGCATTCACCAAATTTTTATACATTCTTGATAATCTGGAAGGAGTGAGGTACCACCTATGGGCCATTTTCATCATGTTCTCACTTATGTTATAGGTAAAGGTAAAGGGACCCCTGACCATTAGGTCCAGTCGTGGCCGACTCTGAGGTTGTGGCGCTCATCTTGCTTTATTGGCCGAGGGAGCCAGCATACAGCTTCCGGGTCATGTGGCCAGCATGACTAAGCCGCTTCTGGCGAACCAGAGCAGCGCACGGAAACACTGTTTACCTTCCTGCCGGAGTGGTACCTATTTATCTACTTGCACTTTGACGTACTTTCGAACTGCTAGGTTGGCAGGAGCAGGGACCGAGCAACGGGAGCTCACCCCGTTGCGGGGATTTGAACCACTTAACTTCTGATCGGCAAGCCCTAGGCTCAGTGGTTTAACCCACAGCACCACCCGCGTCTAGCTGGCTGTAAATTTCAAATTTACGTTCCAAAAGTTTTCTCAATCTTTTAGCATAATTGGACGGCCCACATCTTGGGCCCACTTTATCATTGAAGCCTTAACCTCCTCATCCATTACTTCATAGTCTAAAAGATGTCTATACATTTTTGCAATTATTTTGGTTTTACTATTCAGTAGTTCTCTTTCAAATCTTGAAGGCTCCTTTTCAAAACCTATCTGCTTGTCCTGCCTGAACACTTCATTCACCTGGAAGTAATATTGCGAACTAGAAAAGTGATCTTTTATTTTCTCATAACTTATCAATAATAGTTGACCCTCCTCCTCCCTTAATATTGTGTTATACGTTATCCAGGTCTCTTTGATGTTATATTTTTAACAGCGATTGCTACTAGTGGAGAGTTCCATCTTGGGGTTTTCTGTTCCAAATATCTTTTGTATTTCCCCCATACCATATATATAGCATTTCTATGAAACCCATAGTTGACTGAAAGACCACTGGGTAAAACTGGAGGAGCCCCTGCAAACATCTTGGGCATGTGCAATTAATGATCTTCAGACGTTCTGGAGACAGGGACCAACAGAGAACCTGCTTGGGCATCATCAGTATGTGTCACCAGGCCTACTGACTATTTGCGTGTGAACTTCTGGTGATCCAGTAAGCACAGCAAGGGTCCAATATTTATGAATATCAAGCCCATTCAGCCACAAATTTTGACATAACCTCCTCATGGTTACCTATGTAACAATGAATATATTGACAGCAGGGCCATCTGTGGCCCCCTGAGCTTTAGAGGTTTTCCACTGGAGGTGAGAGACAGGTGGTGTTGCAGAACAGGGCTTTCACTGGCCTTGCTTGACAGGCTGCTGGTGTCAGCTAATGTGATCTGCTGCTATCTTACATTTTGTGGTGGTTTAAATGCATTCTGCATTTTCAATTGTTACATTAAAATTGTTGAAATCTGCTACATATTTTGGGTTGGACACAGGTCTTAAAATAAGCAAAATAAAAAAAGAACACTATTCTAAAACAAAAGATTGATGTCACTGTGCAGTGGCCTGATAGCATCCTCAGCAGTTACAACAAAAGTGGTGGAAAACAAAATTGCTACAGACTAGTCTATTTCCAAGGACGCTGGTGGCGCAGTGGGTTAAACTACAGAGCCTAGGACTTGCCGATCAGAAGGTCGGCGGTTTGAATCCCTGTGACGGGGTGAGCTCCTGTTGCCCGATCCCAGCTCCTGCCAACCTAGCAGTTTGAAAGCACATCAAGTGTGAGTAGATAAATAGACTCTGGCGGGAAGGTAAACGGTGTTTCTGTGCGCTGCTCTGGTTCACCAGAAGTGGCTTAGTCATGCTGGCCACATGACCCGGAAGCTGTATGCTGGCTCCCTCGACCAATAAAGCGAGATGAGCGCCACAACCCCAGAGTCGGTCACAACTGGATCTAATGGTCAGAGGTCCCTTTACCTTTAGTCTATTTCCATCCTTCATGACTGAGGCAGTACTTAAAGAAACCAGAATGAAACTTTCCTGATTACAATCCAAACCACCATGTTCCCCCTAAGACCTGACTTTTGCACAGATGGCAAGTTTTCACAATTCTAGTAAGGAGCTTAGAGCCTGCCTACTCAGAAGACATTTGCATTGCCACACCGGGAGCTGCAAACAGCTGCTGCTTGGATTTAGTTGACCCAAAACATGTATTAGAAAAGAGAAATGAGAGAAGGTTGCTTATCTATCGTCATTGGTAAGGAACCTCCTATGCATGTCATAATACTTGCATATATTTAATTAACACACCCAAGTGATGAGAACTACTTGAATTTGCGCACATGGAAAAGCAGTGGCAGGGCAAGGCCACTTTTGGGTGGTCGTATGAAATCTAGACCTTTCAAGCTGAGAGTCCCTGAAGGAGAAGCTGGCTGAAGCAAGCAGAAGGACTGCTTTGTCCCTACTGCCAGGTGAGCCCTTTCCCATTTCTCCTTCTGCTGCAGTCTGGTAGAATGCTGCATTTAAAAGTGCACGTGTGCTGCCTACATTTCCAGGTACATATCCAGTAGCCTGGTAATGTCCAGCTAGGGAACCATGATGTGCTTCTCCAGCCCATGCCATATTATTGCCTGCTGTACAACATGATAATGCCACACTACAAATTTCTCAAGCAAGAATGTGGAGAGTTGGACCTGGTAGCTGTTGGTTTCAGTGCCAAACATCCATTTAAAGTAATTTCTCATTTCAGCCTATGTCCACACCCATCCTTAATTCATGGCAGAAGCAAGATTTGAACCAGTATCTTTCTCACATTGGTACTGAGAGGGAGCCATGAAGAATGCAGACTTTCTGAAAAATAAAGCTTTGCCATCGATGGAATGGTTTTTAATGCATCTGCATTAATCTGAGGACAATTTGTTTGTTGTAAGAGTTGGGTTCTGAAACTATGGCAGATATCAAGTTCTGCACACCTCTATGTGCAAGAACAGTAGAAAATAGAGACCTGCCTTTGTTCTAGGAAGGAGCTGTAATATTTACAGCACATTGCAGTTTTGAAGATGGATAGCCCCTAGGGTCTGGATGAATGAAAATGGGCTTATTAGGAACGAAGTTCAAGAATAAGAGAAAGTTAGCCCTTCAAGCTGCAGTTTTCTCATTATTTAATGCAGTTTGTTGCTTTTGAATTTACTTTTATCTCCCCACCCCCACGACGACACTTCAGAATGAACACTCACACACACAATTTCCATAAGCATGGTGGGTATTCATCAGGGAGCCATCATTCCGATTCTTTCCCTCCTCCTTTCATTTTGAGTGACAAGTGTAATAATAATGAGCTCGAGAGAAGACATCATCTTTAAAAATTAGACGAGGAGTGGATAAAAAGGAATGGGTTGTATTAGTGAACGAAGAAATTACATTTCCATCAAGACAAAATTAGACACTTTCAGAAAATGCTCGGACAAAGTTGGAGGGGGGCGGAATCACACAAGCATTTCAGAAGATTAGAAGGAGAAAATGAGACAGCCCCTTGCCTTTGCCTGGTGAAAATTATGTGCCAAAAGTATGTGATGCTTAAACCAGGAGCGGGACTGTAGCTCCTTTCCCTATTATCTGTAGACAGGTATGCTGATTCTTTGGCTGTCAGAAGTTGGCGATAATAGCAGGGGTTAAATCGCAAACAGGAACGTGAAGCCCTAGTCTAAGCAGCAGCTTGATGTTTCGCATTTAATGCTGACAGGTGCCTAAGATTTCTGTCTCTGTCTCCCTCTCTATTTTAACAAAGCCGGTTGAGCCTGTCATAGTAATAAGTATTTCAGAATTGAGATGGACTATGCAAAGGATTGCACACACATTAGATTATCCCCAGGAAGCTTCACAGGAACCTCAAATAAGGCAGCAACTAAAAAGGCAGTTCAGGAGAGGTAAGTGTGGGTTCTGTGAGCAGGGGGGAGGGAGGAGACAAAGCAGCGACTTTTGCGGACCTTGGCAGGGGACCATGCTTTTCTCCAGCTCTTGAAAACCTTCACCCGCTGATTTTGTTGATCTTAAAACTACACAAGGGAGCTTATCCACTTACGGTAATTTCTAGTGAGCTGGCAATCCTAGTGCGTGCACAAACCTTTCACATATATTCCTGATTTTCCTTCTTGAACATGGATACAATGATTCCTGCTAATGATTACCAGAGGCAGTCCATATTTTCTGGTGGGCGTCTCTGGTAAATTATTATGAGGGCTGTGCATACCGTCCCCTCACCCTCCCCAGTCCACCCTGTGGCTCTGACTGGTGGCCCTTGCATCAGGCCCATTCCTCGTGGGCCACTCTGGAAGTCACCCTCCCTGGTCTGGAGCCATCTCCAAAACAAATCGGTAGCAGGACTAAGACCTTTAAAAACAGAGGTTGAACCTTATTTTAATAAACAGTTATAACAAGGTTTACCAAGCCTGCTTACCAGCTGGCTGTCAATAGCTACTGGCGATGGTGACTCAGCTCCGCCCTCAGGATTGCAGGCAGCAGTGCTTCTGAATACCAGTTGCTGGAAGCCACAGGAGGGGAGAGGGCTGCTTGCGGGTTTCCTCTGATGGGCATCTGATTGGCCAGCGCTGCCAGAGTGATCTCCCTCACTGGAGCCAAGCTGTGCTGTGTGATGCTGCCTGCCCACCCACGCAGGTGAGAGCCTGGCTGGCTGACATGGCCCTTAGTGAGCGAATCCCCGCTGTGCTCACAGAGATGAGCACCAGGCCAGGCTGCCCTGGGGATACCTGGTTTGCACTCCCTCAAAATTGTATGCTCGGGGCCACGGCCCCCCTGGCACCTCCATGCTATGCCCTGGCATGTGCTGCTTGCAAAGGAACAGAGACTGCACTGGGCAGAGTCAGGTTCTTCTGATTTCCAGCCAGCAA
The DNA here is from genome assembly GCF_965113315.1 of Podarcis vaucheri. NCBI lineage: Eukaryota > Metazoa > Chordata > Lepidosauria > Squamata > Lacertidae > Podarcis > Podarcis vaucheri. The sequence continues at coordinate 110,495,467 of NC_138762.1, forward strand.
GGATGAGGGTGTGTTCCTGTGTGGTGGTCACAACACAGCTTTCCTGCAGGAAAGCAGCTCATGAAGCAGCACCTGCACCCCTAGGATTGATGCCTCCGCTTAACAGTTGTCGAGGAGCAGACACATTGATCTTGTGGGGCAAGAAGGAGAGCCACAGCATTGGACCTACCTTCTATCAGGAAGACTTAGCTGCCAGTCAGGTAGGTCTCAGTCTTTTTGAATGGTTTCCCCACCCTGCCTTCCAGAAGCCCTAACTCCTGACCCCCACAGACCACTCTGGGCCAGTCCAGCCTGATAGGTAGCAATCTCATCCTAGGCCCTCTGAATATGTCTTACCTGGTGTGGAGCCTAAATATTATATTTGCAGACACATATAACTTGCAAAGAGCAAAGGCAATGTGACACAAATTTATCCATCTTCTACATTCTCCCCTAAATCACTGGGATTGGAGAACCCTGGTGAAGCCATTCCAGCACTAACCTTTCCCCACTCTCCCCACATATGGTAAGCTTAGTTTTGCTTTTTCAGACACAAAATCTCATCAGCGTTCCATCACGTTATTGGACATTTTGAGTTAAGTAAGCATCACAAGTCACTTCAGCGGTCTCTGCTTCTCCATGGGGTACCTCATAAAAGGGTCCCACTTTGCGCTGGGAAAGTCCATCCAGAAAGACTCCAAGGCACTCTGCTTCACCTTAGATTCTGGATTCATTCTAAGTCACAGCATACCCTACTAAGAGAGCCAGTGTGGTGTAGTGGTTAAGACTGCTGGACTCGTAATCTGGTGAACCAGGTTCGCTTCCCCGCTCCTCCACATGCAGCTGCTGGGTGACCTTGGGCTGTTCACACTTCTCTGAAGTCTCTCAGCCCCACTCACCTCACAGAGTGTTTGTTGTGGGGGAGGAAGGGAAAGGAGATTGTTAGCCACTTTGAGACTCCTTAATGGGAGTGAAATGCAGGATATCAAGTCCAAACTTTCTTCTTCTTCTTCTTCTTCTTCTTCTTCTTCTTCTTCTTCTTCTTCTTCTTCTTCTTCTTCTTCAACACCCTGCCTACAATTTTGCCTTAACATGCTTAAAATGCTTCCCCTATCAGCAGGGAAAATAAAATCTGGTGGATTTCTTTCTCAAGTCTTCTGGAAAAATACTACTACTAAGTTTTATGTGTGTGCTGACATCAGAGACTTTAGGACCAAACTAGGAATTTCAGAATCTGTGTCCTGATCTTTCAAAATTACTTTTCTCAGACGGTAAAGGGGTTGAGGAGCTGCAACATTAGTCTATGCAACTGGCAGGTACTTTAAAGTCTTGCTATTGACCAGGCCTGATACATATCCTAGGAATAAGTACTTTGGTCCTCACCTGGTCAGCAGTGTGGTACTTCATGAAGTACATAGCAGGAACTGCTTTAATCTGAACTGGAGAACACATCCTCAAGGTCTAGATTTGAGTAGAGCTGCCCTCGTCTAACCCTGAGACTCTTTTACGCCTCATGACAGAATAATGAATTTCATTTTCCTCATTATTGAGTTACTTTTACTGCATCTCAAAAGTAACTTAATCCTCACCTGCAGTTCTCTGTGTTGTTTATTTTTAATGGAAGAATGCTTCCCCTTTGGGTCATTAGGTTATGTATCACGGTTTTCTTGTTTCCATCCTTGTATTTCCTACACTAGTTTGGAAACCGACTACACTGAGCTATGATTGGGAAAGGCCTTTGCTAATGATGCTACTAACAATTTGATTGTGGTGAAACCTTTCCACGTTATAAAGAAGCTAGCCACTTCTTGCAGCTACATATTTCTCTTCTACTTGAAAAAGATCCCAGAATGATTGAGACCTTTGGCAAGCAGAAGTGACAACATGCTGTCATTCTACCCAATATGTTCTTTTTCCAGAAAAACTTAATCTGCTACAGAGGAAGGAGCTGACTTTCTTGACTCTACAGTCAGAGCATTGTTTTCTGGAAACTACCCAGAGGCAAAGGCAATTAGTTTCCCTGAAGTTTTACCACAGAAGTATAGCAGTGGAAATGGGTGTGTATGCATGAAGAATTTATTTCAGGACCTTCACCAAGCAGTGGAGTTCCAAGGACAGAGGACTTACAAGGTTTGGTTGGGAAGAAGGTCAGTGAAAGCCCATGATGACCTTTTATAACAGTGGAGTTAATTCACAAATATGCAGGCTGTATGTATGCGGAGGCAGCCAGCTGAAATGCTCCAACCGTCAACCACACCAGCCTACATTGGAGCTTCAGAAGGCACTGTCTCTGCTTTCCTCTCACCAAGTCTCTAACTCCATTCTCTATTCTTTGTTCCCTTTCATAAGCACACAAACAGACCTAGATCATGACAACATCCTGAGTTGGGGCAGAGGGAGATTGGTATGCCCTTTGCCAAAAATAGCTGCCACCAAGGGATGTCAGAGGAATCTATTGATAATGAACTGTAAGTGGATTTCCTTCTGTCCACCCACTTGATCCCCGTCACTTGCTATGAATACTTTTTGATTACAAATAAAGGTTGCTATTGGGTTTTTTAAATGCACATTATGTGAAAATAGATATGTATCTCGCTTTGTAATCTACTTTATATACAGTACCTATTTATTGCCACTGTCCTAACAGGTTCCTTATTGCTTTCTGTTTTTCTGAAGTGTTGTTTGTTGACTTTGTATAAATTGTTTCTTCGACAGAGCCAGCCTGTATGCACCAAGACTACAATCCTAACCATGCCTACTCAAGACACAATTCTCACTGAATTCAGCAGGGCCTACTGCCAGGTAAATTGAGTTAGGATCGCATCCTTAATCTACTTCCTACTGTGAATTTTAAAAGCCAGTGGGATTCAGCATTCACTACTGCTCTTTTCACATGAAACAGGTGATCTCTTTTGTTACCTGTGTGCTGCTCAGTTAAAAGTTAAAAGTCTGAGCCACTTTGTCAAAGTGGGGCGGGGGGGGACCCATCTGAATTTGTGTCCATTTAAAATCTCATCCCACTTCTCAGCCAAATTCCAATATTTGGAATATAAATTAGTTTGAGTGATATATTTCTGTACATACACATTTTCTAAATAAAATATGCATTTACAAAATAAAACGTTGCAATAAAAAAACCCAAATATGTGGTTAAATAGCACTACAGCTGTGTGAAGGAGCAATTCATACAATCAAGGACACAAAGAGCAAAATACTAACAGGCTTGCTAAACAGTCCCTAGTGCCCGAGTGCTGGAAAGGAGACAAGACGACAAGTTTATTTTGAATTGTGAAATAAGGCTAGCAAGGTAGGCTGCAATCCTAATCTCAGTTACCTGGGAACAAACCCCATTGAATTCAATGGGACTTACTTCTGACTAGGCAGGCTTAGAAATACAGCCATAGGGAGCTCTTTGATGGGCCATTAGCTACTCCATCAACTTTCTCTTTAAAGGTGCCACAAGACTCTTTGTTGGTTTTGCTGCAAAAGTTTTTTTTTAAAAAATGATATTTATTGAGAATTTAAAATTACATAGAAAAAAAGAAAAAGAAAAGAAAGAAAAAAAGAAATTAAACAATACAAGTCAATAAAAAGAAAGAAAAGAACAAAACACACAATACATCAAAAACAAAAACAAAAGCAAACAAAAAAATAAAAACAAATCCAATATTCCCAAATCTTTCGTTATCTTGTTTCATCGACCTCCTCACACCTCCCTTTTTGTATTCTAGTTATTAATTATCTCAGCAAATCCTTTCCATCTTTCACTATGTTCTGTCATTAAATTGTCTTAATTTATTTTAACCTTATCTTACCATAAAAAGCCCTAAAACTTAAAACTTATTTGTACATATCTCCTTATAGCATTTTTACTAAAGCCAAATAGTTTCATTCCAACATTTTTTCTAACACTCATTAATTTTAAAATATTTCTCTAAATGAATTTTTAAACTTTCTTCCAATCTTCATCCACCGTCTCTTCTTCCTGGTCTTGGGTTCTGTCAGTCCTTTCTATCCATTCCATTTAGTCCATCAACCTGGTGATCTTCTATCCGAGGCTCTTAACTCTTTTCCATGTCCCTTCTGCAGATCTTCTTCATATTTATACCTGCACTTTACTTTGTCTTCTGCTGATCTTGTTCTTAATTTCCTTCCTTTATCGCTGAGGAGTAGATCTCGGGGAGACTCCAACCTAACAATGTCTTTATCCCTTCTAGACAGGTCAGCCCATTCTCCATAGTCTGCACTAAAATCCAAAAGGTATTTCAAGGCATGTTTCAAAGTCCCTCCAAAGTTAAAGCCCCCACAACTCCAGACTCCCCCTGGTGCAGAACGAGATCTCAGAAGCCAGAACAGCCCTGCATAGGAGGATCTATCCATTTTCCCATTTCCAATCCAAACGAGACTCCATCTCTCCAAATCTGACTTTCTCCAGGTTCGGTCATCAAAAACAACAGCTTATGTTCCTGCAAGGCCTCGGCTCTCTCCACTTGTATTACTTGAGGTTCAACAGCAACCTCCTCCTTTGTCTTCTGCACAACTTGCCCTGTCAAAGCAGATTCCTGGGTCGGTTCCTGAGTGGTTTCTATATATTCACTGTTTGTCCAAAATTATTAACTGCAACAGTCATCAAATCCATCTTCTCATGTAGCTGTTCCAATAAAGCGCTTGTCTTGCAAAAAGCAATCACTAAGGCTTCTTCTGGGCACATTCTTGTTCAAGGTCAATGTCTGGTTCTCATGATCTTTAATCTCTACAGCTGGAGAATTCCCCAGATCGACTCCAACAACAGTTTCAAAAGCTCCCTCTAGGGGAAACAATTTCTATTTGTATCCGTCCTTTTAAAAGCAGATCCAGCAACAAAATTACTTTCGTTTTTCAAATATTTTGTTCCTTTTAAATACAAAAGGAAACATTGGAACCAATATGTTTCTCTTTTTTAACTATCTGTCAACAAACGTTTTATTCACAGTCAATGAACTTTCCCAAAATGTCTGTCTTCCTAGCAACCCGTTCCCAGGTTCAAGGCGGTGGAAATTTATCTTTCTTTACTCTCTCTCCTGCAGGCTTGAACAATCTAAGATTTCCCCCCTCTTCTCCTGCTTCCAAGGGGGGTTTAGTAGTTTTAGCCGATGGAGATTTAGTCCTTTACAGAAGACTTTCCAGACTTTAGCTTGCAATGTCTTTGCTTCAATCTATTTACAAAAGCGGAAGGCGGACTTCCTGTTTAGAACCTTCCCGCTTCGGTGCCAAATTAAGATGTTTCACAGTCCAATTTTCCGTTCTACTCACGGGTAGTTGTTTAAAGTTCAATTGTCCACAGGAAAAAGTCAGCGCTCTCCGGCAACAGCAATGCGGCTTCACTCCGTGAAAAGAGCAGTCGATTCAAAGCACCGGGTTTCCCCGTGAGTAGGGGAGGCACAAAAGGTGCCTGCCGAATCCCACGTCCACAGGCTTCTCCCACCTGTGGTTTTTGGTGGGTCTCCGCCTCGCCGTGGTGGTCCAGACCCTAATTTCCACGAAGCGGATTCCTCCCGATCAGAGGAAATCCGCCATTGCCGGAGGCGCTAACCCGGAAGTCCCTGGTTTTGCTGCAAGTCTTAAAATGAACTCTGGCAGTGCAATTTGCCTATAAACCACCCTGAACAGGTGCTAGCTAGAGAAAGAGCCATCTTGATTTTTTAAAAGGAAACATACATAAGAAATGGGGTAGGGTATAAAAATGATCCCACTGCAGAAGTGATTGTGACAACAGAGAGAAGGTCCAGGCCAGTGGGAGCATCCAGGAGGGCCTGATGTGTTCACATTGTGCATGTGGAGGAGCAACTTTGCTCCCTGCTCAAGATGGCGTCCAGGTGGCCAGTCTGCCTGTGATAGGGAGGAGGATACAGAGGATTCCTGGAAGTATCACACCCCACTGCCAAATCCACTCAGTGGTGTCCCTGCTAGACAAATCCATGTTCTTCTACAGGCTTAGGCCACACTGCTGGATCCTGAACTTGGTCATTCTGGGAGAACTGTGCTAGTCTGTCAGTTCTGGGGAGGAATGGAAAACTTTTTCAATATCAGTTTCATTTGCTTCTAACAAAAATGGGAGTTTTTGCTTTTCTCATTTAGCCCTTTTCTCTCTCTTTAAATTTTATTCCCTGGGTAATTTTTGAACAGAGGCAAGAATTACTTGCAAGGCAGACTCATTATTATTTGCATAGTACAGACTATCATTTAGTTAAGAATGCACATTTTTATTACAATTCCCTTGAAAAATCAACAGTTTAGGTTGAGGGATGGAATGATCTCATGAAAGTCCTAGTAGCTTGGTTAAAGCAAACTTTCTAACAAATCACACACACAAAGGAAAGCACAGAGTTTACAGAATTCTGCTTACTATTGGCTATCCTGTATACCATATCCGATCCTAAAGGACAATGAACTCTATGCTGCTTTAAAAGCCTGAGCCTGTTCTTTGCTATGCAGAAGCAGTTCTGGCCGCAGTGCAACTTGTTCTAGCAGCAGCTCCAAAAATAAGGCTCTTCTTCTGTGTTCTTGTGACTGCCACCAAAGTAGCAGCAGCAGCAGCAGCAGGCCTGTGGAGAAGCCTTGAAAGCAAACTCCAAGGCACTCTGAGGGGGGGTGAGGATGCTCGTAACTCCTAAGCTTGAGGAGAAGCCGTTGAATTCCCGATACCAACTAGTGACTGTAGTAAACTTCTGTCAATCTGGTGTGAGCCATGTGATTTAAGAAGCCATTATCACACCATGTGGCCTGAGTCAACCTGTTTTTTCTACATATGGGCAAATTTTCCCCAACTGACATGGGCCCCACTGAGAAATAAGTTGAGCTTCTTCCTTCTCCCCAACAACAAAAAATGAGGAAATAGATCAACTTATTCCCTCCTTCCCAGCCCCTATGTACCCAGAAGCCACTCCTTTTCTCAGCTTCCACACAGTGGGGGCTGGTTCATTAGGGTGAATGGGGCACTGCCCCACAAATCTCACCAGCCACCCCACCTGCCTGCCTTCTTTCTTACAGTGAGTCCGGGGGGGGGGGCATGTGTGACGGTTGGCTTCCTCCTCCTCCGTCCCAGTGCTGCCCTTTGGGCACTCCACGGGGAAGAGAAGGAGTTGGCCTCCCTGACAGCTCCTCTACCAGTCCCAAGGGGCACCAGCTGCCACCATCCTCCCATGCCTTTTACCAGGCTTCTGGTGGGTCAGAAGGACAGGGAAGGAGAGGTGTTTGTGTTTCACTGCCCCTCTCCAATGTCAAGCCATGACAAGGGAAAGAGAAAGGACTCCCCTTTACCTTCTGGGGTGCCTGGTATAGTGGTGCTTCATAGCAGTGTGCCAAGATCTCTGCAGTCTCTGGATTCTATTCTCAGATGATGTTTCCTATGCTGATTAGTGGTCATGGTTGCAAGAACAAGATCCAAATTCCACCTCTATGGGATCAGCTGGCACAGAATCAGGGAATTATTTTGGAGCTGCTAAGAGTCCTGAAGTACAAAAGTAGAGCAACTTGTAGTTGCTGTAACAAGAGTGGATGAGTAAGAGCTAAAGAATACACATACCAAGTAAAATAGAGACAGCTATCTCCCCAAATAATTTTTCCACTTTATTAAGAATTACATTTTAAATGGGGAGGTGGGGGCTGAGGCTGCAACAGATTCACAGGAGCCTTCTGGTCCCACCCCACCCCCCACTGCCTTGTCTCCAAATCTTGGAGAGCTTTGCATGTAGCACAGCAAAGAGCACAGAGAACAGGGGGCGGGGGGGGGGCAGCTTCCCCAATGGAGTTTAAGATTGTTTGGAAAAGAGCCGGCTGGGAGCAGACTTAGTGGGAAGTGGGAGGCACAGATCAACAGTTCTGGCATCTGCGTTACTGGGGCCAGTCTTGCTGTAGATTTCTCCATGTTGACCTGCAGCTCAAAGCTCCAACCCCATCTAGGAGATTTAAATACAGTGGTACCCCACAAGACGAACGCCTCGCGAGACGAAAAACTCGCAAAACGAAAGGTTTTTTTGTTTTCGAGTTGCCTCGCAAGACGAATTTCCCTATGGGCTTGCTTCGCAAAACGAAGCTTGCCCCGGGGACAGCGGGTCTTCTCTTTTGAAGCAAGGGGCGGCGGGGAGATCGCTTCTCCCCACCGCCCCTTGCTTCAAAAGAGGTCCGGGGGCAGCGGGAAGCGCTTCCCACCGCCCCCGGACCTCTTTTAAAGCAAGGGGCGGTGGGGAGAAGCGATCTCCCGCTGCTCCGAAGCGGGGTGGGGGGGCGGGAACACCTGCCCCAGCCACCGGGCTTTGTAGCACTGCTGCGAAGCCGGGCGGGGGGGCGGGAACACCTTCTGAAGGCGGGCGGGGGGCGAAAGTCTTTGTCCCCCCTGCCTGCCTTCCCAGGGGCTTTTAAATCGCCCCGGACAGCGGAGAAGTCCTCCGCTGTCCCGGGGCGATTTTAAAATGCCACCCGCCAGCATTTTAAGATCGCCCGGACAGCGGAGAAGTCCTCCGCTGTCCCGGGGTTTTTTAAAATGCTGGGGGTGGGAAGAAAAGCCCTTGTCCCCCCCCCCAGCCTTCAGAAGAGGTCCGGGGACAGACTGTCCCCGGACCTGGTCTGAAGGCGGTTTCCCTAGGAACGCATTAATTGATTTTCAATGCATTCCTATGGGAAACCGTGCATCGCAAGACGAAAAAACCGCAAGACAAAGAAACTTGCGGAACGAATTAATTTCGTCTTGCGAGGCACCACTGTACTTTAAACCCTTTAAGCCCTTGGTGGCTACATGATGCCTAACCTAATATCTAAATTCCGCACACCTGTTTCAGAAGTCACTGTTTGCATGGTGTGGGAAATGCTAGGTCACCTGTCAGGGCAGTGGACAGGGGCAGCACCATTCATTATTGGAAAGTCCCAAAGGGTTTAACCTTTTAGGATGTGCCAATGAGCCAGGAGGAATAATTGTACAAATGAATACAAAAATCTTCTGGTATGGATTTCCCCTGCAGTCCCTCATTCCTGGGCTATTGGGATGGGACAGGGCACGGGGAGACTTAGGCCTATTCCCAACTCAGCTCAGCTTGCAACCTAGCAGCCCTGCAAAAGTTGCACTGGGAGGGTAGTACACATCAAATTCCATTTTGTTTCTCCTCTGTCTGGTTCCAGTTGGCTTGGCTGGCAGCAGCCCTGTTCCTGAATAAAGTTTAATTTATTTTTTTTATTAAGTTTCCATTTACCAAATTAAACATATCAAACCAATTAATCCAAATTATAACAATACACATCATATAATCCAATTATTTCCCAATTGTAATTTTTTTGTGGGGGGTACCCATGCTTCTTGATGTTCCTGAATAAAGTTTTAATTAGGTTACACTGGAATAATTTACTCCCAGGTATATTTTCCTTTCCATTCTGAAGGAAATCAGCCCTGAGTGCTCACTGGAAGGACAGATCCTGAAGATGAGGCTCCAATACTTTAGCCACCTCCTGAGAAGAGAAGACTCCCTGGAAAAGACCCTGATGTTGGGAAAGATGGAGGGCACAAGGAGAAGGGGATGACAGAGGACGAGATGGCTGGACAGTGTCCTCGAAGCTATAAACATGAGTCTGACCAAACTGCGGGAGGCAGTGGAAGACAGGAGTGCCTGGCATGCTCTGGTCCAGGGGGTCACAAAGAGTCAGACACGACTAAACAACTAAACAACAACAACAACAACATATTTTTCTTGATTCATGAAGTTTGAATTGATCTGCCTGTCTAGGTCCAACCCATTGTTTTTTTGCTTTTAAAATAGAAACCAGAAGCTGCCCAAAACTTACCAGCAATAGCCCAACA